>NC_054468.1:89343435-90735102 GCF_017639515.1 Carcharodon carcharias | reverse complement strand
CAGTAATGTTTCCAGGGAGTGTGAAGCTGGACTATCACTTTGGTTTGAAGGCTGCACAAAGCACAGGGAAGAGGCTCTGGACTCACCGCATTGTGAACAGCAAAGACAGTATACTAATTGAAAGAAGTACAAGTAAATCACTACTTCACCTGGAAGGGATGTCTGCGTCCTTGGATGGTGAGAAGGAAGGGGTTAAAAGGGAAGGCTTTGCATCTCCTGCTATCTCTCTCTCTCTCCTAAACAGCACAGTTTAACCAAACGGAAACCTAACAACATAGTGCGGGTTCTGGCTGGAACTCAAAATCCGACTAATGGGATCAGCTTGATCTCTCCAGTGCAAATACACAATGAGCTTCTTCATTTGGTACAATATGGGAATTGACTTCACATTTCACCTTAGCAATTCGTATTTGCACATTAGAGGACGGCATGCATTACAGTCACTGCCAAACCAGATCACAAGGCAGCAGTACAGCTAATGAGCATGGCACTCCATAAAATGAACACTGTGCAACCTGAAGGGCGAACAGACTGGCCTGAGATTGCACTAAACTCTGCTGATCCTCTGGGCCCAAATCCGTCACGTGCATATCTGCTACTCTAGAGAGTCAAGATAGGAATTAAATAGCCCAATAACCACTCGCAGTGAGTGATGTTTGATGACCCATCATGTTGAGCATGCCAGCAGCTTGATTCATTGAGAAGTCATGCACTGTCTCAAGTCCTAATCAAACCATCTAAACATACCTGAACTTGGTGACTGCAGGCTCTCCTTGTTTTTCAGTGCTCAGTATGTACCTTAACAATAATGGAACTGATTGAAGCCCACAACATGAGGGCCCAGAAGATGTAATCTGGCTTTTTCTTTGGTGCTATGTTTGACATTCTGCTGGTCACTTGCAACAATGTTAGCAATACATTCACATCGGGATAAACCATTAGACAGGAAAATGCCTCCTGAAAACGTGGGCTTGGGTAAGTTGTTCCCCATGTGCACTGGTCAGCCTCTGGTACCTGATCCAAGAGGCAATCTTCACATGTAAGCCTTGATTTTGTCAACAGGAGGAAGCAATTCAAAAAGTAAAAACCCGCCATTGCCAAAAGCACGTAAAAAGAATAGATCTTGACTTTGTGCAATGACATAAGACAGCCAATTGGCAGCCTTTCATATATCTCCTGATTGGGCGCAATCACATTTTTAGGCCAATAAGTTCTCATTAGCAGAATTCAGCCAGAGTGAAGAGAAGCATAGGGTTCAGTGTAGGTGCTGCTGCTTGTGTAATTTATATAATTGACTGAGATTCAGAGGGGCAAACTTTGACATTGTGTGATTGTGCAAAAATGGTTAATAACAAGTTGACAGCCTGATTTGCCTGTCTTGCCATCTTTATTTCCATTGCATCCAGGCAAGGAATGCTGAACCAATTAGCATACCTGCTGCCACCTAATTCAGGGTAGACAAGGGATCCAACAGAGTACCTTCACAATCTGTCTGACTGAGTTCCAGATGGGATCTCAATTCCATGCTCCCCAATTGAGTTGTGGATTGAAGGACTGAAAATTGTTACTTCTGTTGGTTGAGCTGTTCTTTGAATAGTTTTTTTCTCACTGTTGAGAAATTGTCTATTAATTCATGGCCTTGCTTCTAAATGCCAATTTACTGCATGGATTGGATAACAGCAACCAGAAACTGAAATGGGGAGATTTACAAAAGCAGGCCAAAGAATAGACATTCGGTGGCCCGTCTGATTGTTTCCTGCCACAAAGCAAAAAAGATCAGGAAAGTTTTCTCAATTGAGAAATGCAAGCGAAAGGTCAAGGCTCATAGTGCAGAGCATCAGTTTACATTCAAGAGAGTAGAAAAGGAGGTAAAATACTTCAAAGCGTAAAGACAGGGTGAAACCGTGCTTTCTTTCAACAGAACGTAGGAGGAAGGGAACAGTGCAGGGAATGAGGTGTTCATCAGCTTTGGGGGACTAGGAGAGAATGGGGAAGGAACCTATTAAAGAATACAGGCATGCCCTGGAGCTAAATCCCACAGCGAACAGCCTCCTCCCACCGCTTGGGAATCCCAGTGAGTATCAGGGCCACAGAGTCTAAACCAAGAGGTATGAGTTAGAATATTTAATTCAATTTAAGTTCATGTGCATAAGTTGTAATAAAGAGAGGAAGTGAAAGGTGGGTTTAATACAAAGAGAGATGAAAGAGCCAGAAAGGAACATTTACAAAAATATTAATTTATTACCAATTTTACTAATTTATTAACATTTTTAATATTCAACAATAATTAAAATGTAAAGAAACAGTGCTTATAAAAAAAATAATTTTTCAGTGTGAGGAAGATTGTTTGGCAGCAGTTAAGACTTATATTATGTTATTAAAAATTCACTTACACTCACCAAGGCTCCTTAGGCAGCACTTTCCAAACCCACAACCACCATCATCTAGAAGTGCAAGGGCAGCAAATACATGGGAACACCACCACCTGGAACTTCTCCTTTAAGCCGCTCACCAGTCTGACTTGGAAACACGTTGCCGTTCCCTCACCATCGCTGGGTCAAAACCCTGGAACTCCTTCCTACCAGCACTGTGGATATACCTAAAAAAATGAACCAGCCCTAACTTCTGCTGGCATGTTGAGTGAGTACCATATGGGAAAGGACAGCAACTTCACACCCACCAGGTGTTTTAATGCTGACTCTCTTGGTGAGTTACTCGTGTAATAAAATTTGTGGAGGAGCTGAGACAGCCACTTCTTAGTTTCTGCATGATGCAGATGCAGGACATTGCTGATAACCGCATTTTTATTATTAACTGCAAAATCCAGGCCATTTTTTAAAACAACTTACCAGTTTCAAACGGTTATTTAAAAAAAAAGCCCCAAAATAAACTGGATTAGTATCTAGAATGGGCTGTTGTCTTATGAGGGAAGGTTGGACAAACTCGGCTTGTATCTGCTGGAGTTTAGGAGAGTAAGAGGCGACTTGGTTGAAACATACAAGATCCTGAGAGGTCTTGACAGGGTGGATGTGGAGAGGATGTTTCCTCTTGTGGGAGAATCTAGAACTAGGGGGTCACTGTTTAAAAATAATGGGTCTACCATTTAAAGCAGAGATGAGGAGGATTTTTTCTCGCAGAGAGTTCTGAGTCTTTGCAACTTTCTTCTTCAAAAAGCATTGGTAGCAGAGTCTTTGAATATTTTTAAGGTAGAGCTGGATAGATCCTTGATGAGCAAAGGAGTGAAAAGCTATTGGGGGTAGGCAGCAATGTGGAGAAATCAGGTCAGCCATGATCTTATTGAATGGTGGAACAGGCTCGAGGGACTGAGTGGCCTACTCCTGCTCCTAATTCATTTGTTTGTATGTTCAGTTCCCCTCCAAGCCATTCACGACCCCTACTTGGACATATGTTGCTGTTCCTTCACTGCTTCTGGGCCAAAATGCTGGGTCACACTCCCTAACAACACTGTGGGAGCACTCTCACCGGCGATTCAAGAAGGCGACCCATGAGCATCTTCTCAAGGGCAACTAGGGAAGTGCAATAAATGTTGACCTTGCCAGTGCCGCCCACATCCTGAGAATGAATAAAGAAAATAATTCTGGAAAAAATGCGGCACAATTTTTATGAATAGTTTAAACTAAAACACAAGGTCACATTCAAGGATGACATTTTATTCATAAATAACATTTAATTATTTCATTATTTCATTATTATTATGTTAGCTTAATAAACTGTGGTATATGTTGTAAATTTTCCATTGAGTCTGATTCATAGCCCTTTTGCAAAATGGCAGTTGTGCAAATAATTCACCGTTCAGCAGAAAATTGGAAGGAATTATTTTAATAAATGTAAACTGGGGAAAGAGATGAGTATGTCTCACAATGACTTCCCTGGGTTTTAAAAGAAAACACAATATAACATAATAAAAAAAGGAGTACATTAAGCAGAGAACAAATTACTTTTAGAGGTCAACATTTTTCATTTTGTTCTTTTGTCAAAAAAACCTTATTTTTCTTTCTAATCTAAACTTTTGTTCGCTGCTTCTCCCAAGGAGCATTGTACTTGCTCTGAAAGGGTCAATGAATTTTTAGCATCCTCCTGTGCTATTGAGTAGAACTTTGGCCCTTAGATAAAAAGTCTCTAACGCTCTTTAATTAATGCTATTTAAATACAGAATGAGAGACCTCTATGTGTAATTATGATTCATCTGTGGAGCCAAGGTTAAACACATTTAAAGCTTGCCCTGGCCTTTTTTCTCTCTTTTTTTGGAATGTTTCTGAAATAAAGTATTCACTTATAAAAATACAGTAGGGCAAGGTTCTTAATTCATTGCCAGGGATTGCAATTTACCAGATTTCCTTGAATAAAAACACACAATAGCTGTGGTAGATAGTCAGGTCAGATGGAGTCATTGTGTGGTGTATGTTGGAAACACTGTTTCCCATAAATCAACAGCAGTTTGGTTCTCAATAACCCTGCAAATAGATCAGCAAACCGTGATATCAGGCTCTGTGATATCATATCACACATTATCTAATGAAACCACAATCAGCCAAAAGCAACCTTCCAGCAGTTAAAAACTTAACAATCCATTTGTGTCAACGTTGACGACTGCATACTCAAAACTCTAAGAGGTAATGGGGAGTGATGGTGAGTTTGGAATCTCTGTTACTGATTCCCTGAGAGACTAAAATCTGCCTGTCCTAACCCTAAATATGTCAATGATGGAGCATCTATAACCCTCTAAGACAGAGAATTCCAAGGATTCACAACCCTTTGAATGAAGGAATCTCTCCTCGTTGTCCTAAATGATCACCCCCTTATCCTGAGACTGTGCCCCATTGTTCTAGATTCCCCGACCAGTGGAAAAAATCTCTCAGTGTCTACCCTGTCAAGCCCCTTCAGAATCTGTTTGTTTTAATGGGATCACCTCTCATTCTTCTAAACTCCAGACTATATAAGCCCAATTTACACAGCCTCTCATCAATGGACAATCCTGTCTTCCCAGGGACCAGTTTAGTGAACCCTCATTGTACAGCCTCTACGGCAACAACATCCTTCCTGAAATATGGAGACCTAAAGTGCACACAATATTCCAGATATGATCTTATCAAAATCCTGAATAATTGTAACAAGACTTCTTTACTCTTGTCTTTTCCTTATTCTTTCACAGGATGTGGGCATCACTGGCAAGGAAAACATTTATTGCCCATCCCTAGTTGTCTTTGAGAAGGTGGTGGTGAGCTGCCTTCTTGAACTGCTGCAGTCAACGTGGTGTAGGTACACCCACAGTGCTGTTAGGGAGGGAGTTCGAGGATTTTGACCCAGCAACAGTGAAGGAATGGTGATATATTTCCAATATTTTCAAGGATGATTATGACTTGGAGGGAAGTGCGAGTGGTGGTGTTCCCATCTATCTGCTTCCCTTACCCTTCTAGGTGATAGAGGTCACGGGTTTGAAGGAGCTGTTGAAGGAGACTTGCTGAGTTGTTGCACTGCATCTTGTATATAATACACACTGTTGCCACTGTGAGTCAGTGGTGGAAGGAGTGAATGTTAAAGTGGTAAATGGGGTTCCAATCAAGCGGGCTGCTTTGATTGTCAAGTTTCCTGAGTGTTGTGGGAGCTGCACTCATCCAGGTAAGTGGAGAGTATTCCATCACAGTCCTGACCTGAGCCTTGTAAATGGTGGACAGACTTTGGGGAGTCAGCAGGTGAGTTATTCGACACAGAATTCCCAGCTTCTGACCTGCTTTTATAGCCACAGTATTTATATGGCTAGTCCAGTTCAGGTTCTGGTCAATGGTAACCCCCAGGATGTTGATAATGGTGGGTTCAGTGATGGTAATGCCATTGAATGTCAAGGGGAGTTGATTAGATTCTCGCAAATTGGAAATGGCCATTATCTGATACTTGTGTGGTTACTTTTCATCTGAAACCTGAATTTTGCCCAGGTCTTTTTGCATATGGATATGGACTGCTTCAGTATCTGAGGAGTTGTGAATGCTACTGAACATTGTGCAATCATCAGTAAACATCCCCACTTCTCACCTTATGATGGAAAGAAGATTATTAATGAAGCAGCTGAAGATGGTTGGGCCTAGGGCAACCCTGAGGAACTCCTGCATCGATATCCTGGGCCTGAGTTGATTGACCTCAAGCAACCACAATCATCTTCCTTTGTGCTAGATTTGACCTCAAGCAGTGGGGAGTTTTCCTCTTGATTCCCATTGACTTCAATTTTGCCAAGGCTCATTGATGTCACACTTGGTCAAAAACTGCCTTGATGTCAAGGGCAGTCACTCTCACTTTCAATGCCCTTGTAATAAAAGCCAACATGCAGGCTGGGCCTGCATGCTAACCTTCCTTGTCCAAACACATCCAGGTCTCTCTGAACATTTACATTTACAAGTTTCACAGCTTTGAAAAAATATCCTGCTTTTCTATTCTTATGACCAAAGAGAATAATTTCACACTTCTCCACATTATACTGCATCTGCCATCTTGTTGCCCAATCATTTAATCTCTATGCAGCCTCTCTAAAAACACACATTTCCACCTAGTTTTGTATCATCAGCAAACTTAAGTACATTACTCACTGTCTCTTTGTCTAAGTTATTAATATAGATTGTAAATAGCTGAGAATGCAGTACTACATTATAGCACTCCACTAGTCACAGCTGCCAACTTGAGAATGCTCTATTAGGGACTCTTAGAACATCATCGCCAGAGCTACGTGTATAACTCTTTGCTCTGTGTATGTACAACCCTTTCTGTTTCTCTTTTGGCCTTAGCTGTGTATCTCTCACTTGCTTATTGTGTGATTTTCTTACTGTGTCTATGTATCTTTCCTTCTCTGTCTCACTCTATTTGTCTCCTTGTCAGTATGTGCCTCTGTCACCTTTTGCTTTATATATATCAAGACAATGAAAGTATTACTTGAACTCCACAATTGCTATATCACCCATTACTCTTTTAGAATTTCTAATATGCACTGGTCATTTTCAACACAGCTATATTGATAAGTTTGTCTATATGTGTGTCTTTCTGTGCGGGCCTGTGTATGTAAACTCTGTACCTGCTGCCTATTGTTGTGATATTGCTTTAAGGGAGAATATACTAATGAGTAAACCATGTGACCAGCAAACATTATTTAGAGGAGCTTACAGTTTAGCTAGCAGTATGTGGTGTGAAGAATTTGTAGTACACTTTCCTGTTAACATTAGCTGTTGAATCCTTATAGTAAATCTGTCTGCTGAGCAATCCTATATACTCTCCCTCTCTTCAGGTGCCATACCCTAAGAGACTCTTGGTGACCATGGACCTTCATGTTAATCTAGCTCTTGGGGGCATGGATCAGCTTTGCTGGTGGTACATTCATCCAGTTTGCAAGGCTCTTTAGAAAGATCCTAAGCCACATCTTCAAATAAACCAAACCTATATTTAGTTTGCCAGTCCTGTGCGAAGTTGTTAGATTTGTATTAACAAACATAGAAATACAACATCTATGCCAAGAAGAAGGACAAGATCTATAGTGTTGTGGTGCCACCATTAGCTCTAAGTTCCCCTCCAGATCACACGTCATTGTGACTGGGACATAGATTGTCTTTCCATCATTTTTGCATAACTGCAGCTCTGGAATTCTCTCCTTATACCTTCTACCTATACTTGTAGTTCAAGATGAATATCCTCCACCACTACCTCAGCAATGCACAATAAATGTGGCTTGTCAGTACTGACCACAGCCTGAAAACAAAAGTGAAATTCAAAAGGTGTCTCTTCTCAATTTCATTCCTGTCTCCCATTGCTCCTTGTTTCTGTCCAATGTGATTTCAATTATTTTAAATCCACTCTCCTTGTATTTATCTAGTGGGATTTGTCACGAAACTAACATTTTTTCATTATATTATTGTGGTTTATTGTAAAGTAGGTTAATGGGTGTGAGCTCAGATGGCTCTGTCTGTGTAATTTAATTGAATTAGAGTCAGATAGACTGCAAGCTTGAAATTATCAAAATAAGTCAGTGGCATTTGAAATGCTAATGGTAAACATGGACGAGGTTCTTAGCATATAAGGTATAAGGAAATTTGCATTTTTAGATGAGTGAAGAGTTGTTTGGGTTTCAAAGGGATGTTGGGATGCTTATAAATAACAAGATAAGCAAGGCCGCTCAGTGTGCTTATTTTTCCAAAAGGAACTGATCACATTGGCAACAAGAAACATCTTATATTATGGGAAAAGTAAATTTCCGAAGGCGTATAGAACAATTGAATTTACAGATTAAAGAGGGACAAAAATATATAAAGAGCATGGAAGATATGTTGTGAGGCCATGTAAGATCTTAGAGGACAATACAAAACAACCTTGGGGAAGCCTCCAGCCACTTTAGCCAGAAGGTTGCTGTGCCCAGTAACCAAAAGTGGAGGAAAGCTTTTGGAGTTTTACAGTTGAGTGGGTACTGTGGTAAACTTGCTGACTTGCTATTTAAACTTAAACTCCATTTTGGACTGTTGCCTTAAAGGGGATGTGTAGTTAGGAGTCAGGTTAATTAGGAATTTGGGGATTTGTTATAGTATTAAGTAACTGTGATCTTATATACGTGCTTGATTTTTTTTTCTGTCAATAAATGCTTTAATTTAGTTTTTAAAACCTCTAAAGGTGTTAGTGGACTCATTACTTCTGAATTCAATGCACAAATCATCTCATAATAAATACAAATTTCAAAACCACTGTGATAGTGTGGCCAAGTTTCCCTTGTGGATTTAGTCCACCTGGCACACATGTCCAGCCACGTCATAACAGATTTCTCTGATTTTAATTTTTTTCTCGCTGTATTTATCCAGCTGGATTTCTCTGATTTTAAACTCCCTCTCCCTGCACGGGCACAATTTTCTGCTTCCATGAGTAGTGGGAATTGTGGCAGGCTTGGACACTTAATTTGGCGAGAGGTAAAAATTATGTTTTCTGAGGGTGGGATAAACAGTGTGAAGTCTGTTCTCCTGTCTTTCAAGGGGGGTTAAAGGCGGTTCGAGATTCCCGAAGAACAATGTCGGGAACCCAATTTGCATACATTAGCATCTCATGCATGCTCATTAAAAGGCCACCTCATGGGTATTAAGCTCCCCCTTCAAATTAAGCTGCCCCTAGCAAGGATTTAGAATATTCAGTTTTATGACTGTATATAAGTGGCGGGCACTTGTTGAACTTCACTTCTTCCATGCTTTCAGGTCCGTAGATGCTGTTTCAGTCTTCTTGGGAGTCTCGTATAACTTCACTCAAGTGCTGTTGGCAAACACTGCGCCGAGGCTGGATAAGGGAGGCAGGTGTAAGCTTGGTGGGGGTGGGGGGGTGTGGTGTGGGGTGGGTAGGTTGGAAGAGAACCATTAAAGCGGGACAGGGGAGGCAGGCTTATTGGGGAAGGGTGGAGAGAGTCCCCAGGGAAGTTGGGGGAATAACTGGGGAGGGGGGGTGCAGAGTGTCTGTGGAAGGTGGGGGTTGTCCAGGTAACCAGAGAGAGTGGGAAAGAAGTGTCTTAGAGGATGGGCTCAGTGGTATCGATGATGGAGTCCTCAACTCAAGGTGCTGGTAATAGGTGGTAACAGACAGAGGGTTAGGTTAGGGTTAGGTTGCTGTAGGGTGGCAGATCCAGAGTGAGAGTCTGGCAGGTGAAGGTATCATTGGGTGGGTCACGGAGGCGAACAGGACAGCTGGCTTGAATAATAGGAGGGGACAGGGTCAGGGTGGGCATGGGGACGGTAACGGTTGTCGGCTCTGAGGGGAGGAAAGGCATGTTGGAGGCGGATCATGAAAGGGCCCAGGTTAACAGGGGAAGGTTTAAGGGATACGGGAGGAGAGGAATGGTGCTAATCGGTAGGCCTACGGTGATCGAGGGGAAGTTGGTGGGGGGCAGGAGAGGGTAGAAGATGGTGGAGCAAGTTTTTGAAAGGGGACACGTATCATTTTTCCAAACCGACCTTGACCATTCATTTAGTCAGTGAGATCCCTCAAGGTGGGAGGAGGGTCTTTTTGGGTGGGTGGAGTTCAAGGCCAGCACAATGGCCAAATAAGGGGACACCCCAATAATCATGAGGCAACTGGATGTCCAGCATGCTCAGTTGTGTTCTCCTCTCTATGGTCAAACCCACACAGCAGCAGGTTTGTTCCCGACTCATGGATCTCATAACATCGAGATCCCAGCAAGGTGTGGAGCTGCTGTTCATTCTGTGGCATTTACCATCGGCTGCAGTCAGAGACAGGGAGGGAGGGAGGGAGGGAGGTCAATGCCTACAAGGGACGTGGCTGGTGGAGGGCAGCCAGCTCACGACTCCAACCCTCCATCCTCCTGGGTGAATGGTCATGGCTAACGAAGGCTTATGTGATTAGCCTTCTATGCTGCTAAGGCAATCGTCTCTCTATAGAGCCTTGAGAGGAGTGTGGACAAGCGGAAAAGAGTTTGCATAAGTCTTCTTGCACATGGGTCTCATCATCTTGGTCAAAGAGCTATGTCTCCATAAGCATTCATGTATGAATGGGAGGAACACCCATGGGTGGGGCAGGGATGTCATGTCTAGACAGAGGCCAGGAGAAGGGCTTTGTACTTGCCTGCTGGCTTTGAGATGGTAGGAAACCTGTAAACGACATGCTCACTTAATGTATCACTTCAATTTGTTCACATATCCACTGAGATGTCAGTGATGCAGGCTGCAGATAATCCTGCCTTGGTAACGGATGACATCCAGATGAGGAGAAGGGGGCCCATCGCCGGTTGGCACAGGGCCAGGAGGAACAGCAAGAGGCAGCAAGGCCTCAACAGGGTTAGATGCTGGCAAACATGGAGCACTGCAACAGCGAGCATTGGCCAGACCATGGGTGTATCACTGGCAGCGCTCTTACCTAGGGATGCATGAACGGCAATGCCGGAAGTCCCTTCGGATATCCCAGGATGCAGTTGCTCACACCTGCCAGCTTCACTCCTATGTGCAGTGGCTGAAAGGACTCTGGAGGTGCAATACAGAGCTCCTGGTCTGCAGTGAGTGAATGGCTGCCCAGGTGCCCTTTAAATATAGTAACAGGACCTTCAACCCCATACCCTGCTACAAGATTTGCTGAGCTCTTTGCTGATGCATAATTAATGAGCCCAGAAGTGGAAGATCGCGCTTGTCCGCCTGCCCCACCGCTCAGTGGAAATCACGCCAGGCTTCTCGCCCATGACCAGACTTAATCTCTAGAATAGAAAATTCCGCCAAACGTCTGTCCTTGATTTCAAATCTCTTCTCACTGTACCTATTCTGTAGGACTGTATTTAATTTTATATCCCCTCTGCCCTGCGTCACTCCTGTAGGGTTGTCATTGATTTTAAATGCCCTCTCCTGTAGGGCTGTTGCATCATTATTTAACATGGAACGGAGAAACCAGATCGGTTTACCATTAGTTGTAGTGAGGTCAAATCATCAGGGACAAGGTGACAGAGCATCTCAACGAATATGAGTCGCTTGAAGAAAATCAGCAAGGATTTGAGATGGGCTGGCCACATCTGACCAATCTAGCTGAATGTTTTGAGGAGGTCACTAACATGGTGAATAGAGAAGTGTGCATGGATGACGTTTATACAGACTTGCAGAAGGCATCTGCAAAAGTCCTTATTTGTAAAAATGGAATTGGAGGTATCCTTGTGATTCGTTGGAAGTTTTCAGACAGAAAGTAGAGTCAATGAGTATGTGCCAAGTGATGAATTGTACCAAGCAGTGTTCCCAGGAGTTTGTACTGGCATCTTAGCTTTGCACCATTTATATGAATGACTTGGATGAAGGAGTAGAGTTATGTAGCCATGTTTGCAGATAACACTAAGTTAGGAAAGACAGTTAGTTGTGTGGATGGGAGGGGGAAATTAAAAAGGACATAAAGAGATTAAGTGAGTCGGCAGAACTATGGCAGAAGAGGTTCAATATAGGACGGTATTAGGTCTTCCACTTTGGATCTGAGAAAGCAAAAGTGAAATATTTTCCTAATGGTGAGAGGCTGGAAGCTGTGGAGGAGCAAAGTGATTTAGGTGTCTTTGTAGCCATATCAGTTAACACTAGTGCACAGATATAAAATGTAATTTCAAAAGATATTGGAATACAAAAGTGAGGAAGTTATGCTTTAGTTGTTCAGAGCTTTGGTCAGAACCATCTACAATACTGAGTACAGTTTTGAAACACCAATCACTGGAAGGCTTTGTCAATCTTAGAGGAAGGAGACTGCAGCTTCAGCAGAATGATGTTATAGTTTAAGGTGTTAAATGATGAAGACATATGGTTGTTTTATTACATTGAGTTTAGATAATTGATAGCTCCTAGTTGTGGTTTCCCACTCTACAACTACCCAATTAACTTATCCAAAAAAGTTCATAGTTTTAAAAGCCTTTAATACCTCATCACATAATCTTTCTTTTTTAAGAGAAGAGTCCCAGCTTGTTCAGTCTTTCCTGATAATCATACACTCTTAGTTATGGCATAATTCCGGTAAATTGATTTTTTTGCATTTTCACCAGTGTTTCTATATTCTTTTTGTAATTTGGAGACCTGGATTGTGTACAGTACTTTAAAATGTGATCTAACTAAGCAAATATCACATTCATTCTTATGTCCTTAAACTTGCCAGGCATTAATAATCTATTATTAATGTTCCTCCTCCAAAGTATTTAGTATTGACAAATCGCCTTCAGGTAATATCTTTTGCTCACCACCGTTGTATGATATTGAATGTGCCTGCATGTCACTGTGATGTAAAGATTCTTAACAGAGCAAGGGTTGATGTGGGACTGGAGAATAGAACTGCCCATGGTATGATGTATAGAGTCTCATGGTAATAGACTAAGATAACAGCCTAGAGAGAACACTCTAGAACCAGCCTGCATGGAGACAACAGCTCCATGCATAACCATACCTTGGGTCTGTAAATAATTAAATATTAACAATAAATAGTTCATGTCTAAATACACAAGTCTCAAGATCTCATCATTGAGACACCATAGCATGCAATAATACAACATGGTTGGCAGTGGTGGGATATCAGTGCTATCAACATAGTACAACAACCACTAGGCTTCTGCTAGTTTCTTCTAATGTTTTAAATGAAAGAAATCAACACAAACAGCAGCAAATTCTATTTCTATAGCATTCTCTTAATGTAAAAAAGCATCCCAGAGCGCTTCATGGATGTGTAATCAGTGATCCTATTCTACTTCAGTTAACCCAATCTGTATATCGTGCTTTTTCTGTTGCTTTCATGTGCTATCTAGATTCCCCTTACATCAATCTATGCTCTTCAACTCAGCTTCAGGAGGTATGGTAGCACAGTGGTTATGTTACTGAGCTGATAATCTTAAAACCTGAGTTGGAGATATGAATTTGAATCTCACCACAGCTTCTATGCAATTTCAATTCAGTTAATTAGATAAATATGGAATTAAAGCACTTGTATCAATAATGGCAAACATGACAGTGCTGGGTTGAGAAGGAAATCTGCCATCTTTGCCCCTGGTTTGGCCTGTATGTGATTACAGGCCCACAGCAAACTGGGTAACTCTTAGCTACTCTGTCACAGTAAGCCAATCTGCTATAAATATAAATATGATATTAACATAGTTCTGGATTTGGGCACAACAGAAGCACACTCAGCCCAGTGAATCCTTCTTATTAACTTCTGGGGACTTGTGCCAATGTGCAAGATTTTGCATTACCATCCCTAGGTTATGTCCTGTCCCACTGACAGGGCAGACGCAGCAGAGGTGGTAGTACAGTGGTATACAGTCGAGAGGGAGTTCCCCTGGAGTCCTCAACAATGACTCCGGCCTCCAACTCTCATGGTATCAGGTCAATCACAGACAAGGAAAATGCCTGCTGATTACTACCTACCGTTCCGTCAGCTGACGAATCTGTACTCCTCCATGTTGAATACCAATTAGAAGAAGCACTATGGGGTGGCAAGGGCAAAGAATGTACTTTGGGTGTGGAACTTCAATGCCCATCACTAGGAGTGGCTCAGTAGTGCCCCTACTGACTGAGCTGGCCAAGTATGAGGGTCAGACGACAGTGCTAGACTGGGTCTGTGGCAGATTGTGAGCCAACCAACACATTGGAAAAATTCATTTGACCTCATTCTCACCAATCTACCTGTTGTAGATGGACCTGTCCATGACAGTATTGATAGAATTGACTACTGCACAGTCCTTGTGAAGACATTGTCCTATCTTCACATTAAGGACCTCCTTCATCATCAGAAAATGCTGGAGAAGCTCAGCAGGTCTAACACCATCTATGGAGAGAAAAAAACAGAATTAACGTTTCAAGCCCTTATGACTCTTTGTCGGAGTCATACGGACTCGAAACGTTAACTCTGTTTTTTCTCTCCACAGATGCTGTTAGACCTGCTGAGTTTTTCCAGCATTTTCTGTTTTTGCTTCAGATTTCCAGCATCTGCAGTATTTTGCTTTCATCTCCTTCATCATGTGTAGCACTACAACTAAGCTAAATCAAATAGATTCAGAACAGATCCAGCAGCACAAAACTGGGCATCCATGAGGGCTGTGGGCCATTGGCAGCAGCAGAATTGTTTTCAACCACAGTTTGTAACCTCATGGCCTGGCATAGCTGCCAGTCTACCTTTACCATCAAGACAGGGAACCAACCCGAGTTCCATGGGGACTGTAGAAAAGCAAGCCAGGAGCAGCACCAGGTGCAGATAAAAAAGAGGTGCAAACCTAGTAAAGCAACAAAACAGGATGACATGCATGCTAAACAGTGGAAGAAGCATGATATGGAAAGGGTAATTGTTCCCACAACCACTGGATCAGATCAAAGCTCTGCAGTCCTACCACATCAAGTCATCTCCAAAAACAAGTGTCTGACCATCTATCCATGATATTCGCTGCTGCTACCATCATTGAACCCTGCCCGCCACCCACCCCCCCCCACCCCACCCCTCACTATCCCGCGCTCCCACCATCAACATCCTGTGCGGGGGTGGGGGGGTCACTATTCACCATAGACTTAACTGGACTAGCCACCTAAACACTTGGCTACAAGAACAGAGGCTAGGTATTCTGCAGCGCATAACTCACCTCCTGATTCCACAATGCCTTTCAACCATCTACAAGGCACAAGTCAGAGTGGGATCGGATACCTTCTACTTGCCTGGACGAACGTAGCTCCAAGAACATTCAATCAGCTCAACACCATACAGGATAAAGCAGCCACTTGTTTCATACCCTTTCCAATTAAAATATTCACTCCCTCATCACCAGTGCACCATGGCTGCAAGTTTCTGTTCAATACAGAAACCATTGACCTCTACCACCTAGAAGGACAAGGGCAGCAGATGCATGGGGACGCCACCATCTCCATGTCCCCTCCAAGCCATACATAACCTGCACTTGGAAGTATTTTGCCATTTCCTTACTGTTCCTGGATCAAAAGCCTGGAATTCTCTCCCTAAAAGCATTGTGGGTGCCCTTACAACACATGGACTACAGCAGTTCAAGAAGGCAGCTCACCACTATCTTCTCATGGGCAATTGGTGGTTATCAATAACTGTTGCCCTTGCCAGCAGGCCCACGTTCCGTAAATGAATTAAAAGATACCATTTGGTAGCAGGTTCCACGTTCTAACTATTCTCTGGGCAAAGAGGCCTCTCCTGAATTCTTTATTGCATTTATTAATGATTATTTTATACATATGGGATGTAGCTTTGGACTCCCCAAAAATGGAAACCTCCTCTCTCCTTATACCCTATAAAACCCCCACAGAATTTTAAAAATCTATTAGGCGAACTCTCAGTCTTCTATTTGCTAAAGGTTGGAATACAAGTCTGTTCAGTCTTTCCTGATAGGTATAACCTCTCAGTCCTCTATCATCGCAGTAAATCTTTTTTGCACTGTCTCCAGTGCCTCCACATCCCCTTTGATCAATTTAAGCACCAAAACTTCAGCTGTCCACATGAGATATTACAACAGCCATCTTTATTGCTGATAATGTTGCAGTTGGCCCAACAAGGAGGAGACCCTATTAGAATTAAATATTATAATGATAATGGGTCTAGGCAATCTTAACGGACTCCTGGTCTCCATAGTAAAGATGACTGTGCACTGATGTGGTGTACAGAGGCAAATCATTACCCTGACCTGGGACGAATAAAGTGCTGAGACAACAAACTTAGCCTCACCTGACTGCTGTTCCTATCAGCAGGGCTATTAATTCCCAGAAAGATAGCAGAAAATGAAAAAAAGGCAAGCTTCCTTTATTTAATCGCCTTACCTTCAAATACTGCGCAGAACTGAATGATGAGTGTGTAATAGTCATTCTACTCTTTTAAAAAAAAGAATAGATATTTTACCTTCTGAGCTAACAGTTAATTAATTCTGAAAATATCTGTCCCGCTAAAATGAAGAAGGGGGTGTAAAGCTTAGGCTGGATAATGCAATTTAGAGAGAGAAAAAAAAATGATGATTTTAGTGCTATCTTCTCACAGTCTGGTCCAAGCTCCTCAATGTCATTCAAAACACAAATAATTTTTCTTTTCAGAAATTGTTCTCATGAATGATTTATATATGTCTTGTTATCAGAAGTGATTTCAATGGACCCCTGTGCATTCACCAAGACATTTGCTGCATAATTGTTAATTTTAATGCCATAATAGCTTTAGATGGAGAAAGAGATTAGACATTTATTGCACAATTAAATGAAACATACTTCAGAATCACAAAGGTTCCATAATTATTTCAGGCCATTAATAAAATGGGCATTAAATTATATTGGACACAAAAGAGAAGGAAATAGATTTTCATTAAAGCAATAGGGCTGAGGGAAGTAATAGATCCAGGCTGAATTCTCTCTGAAATTAATTGTTGCCCAGCCTATTTCACAGAGGAATGAAAGAAAAACGTGTATTAAGGACCTTTGATGAAAAGCTTTTGTTTGACGGTCACAATGCCAATATTTCAAAGTGGTGCTTGTGATTTTTCTCTCTCTCTTCAATGCACTGTGGCCTCTTGGGGGGCAAGGGCCCCTTTCTTTGCAAGAGGTCAAGGGATGCAGGACTCAACGAGTTCAAGAACTTTTTTTCGGGAAATTAATGAGAAAAAAATTGAAAGTTTTTTGTGCATATAAAGGAAAAGTAAAGCCATTTTTCTTTTGTTTCAGTAAGGTCAGGCAAGTGTTGTATAACAAACAAGACAGCAGATTGAACCCCTTCCGCAGCCATTGCACACAAACCTACATGGAGGGCAGATTGTCAGAAATTACTCATTAGTCAGGGAACATGCCTGTATAGTGAGCCTTTCCATACCAGATGATAAAAGAGAAAGGAAGGAAAACATTCCTGCTTTATAGATTTAGAATAAAAATAAAGGTGAGGAAAGGCCATTCAGTCCATTGAAGCCCATGCTTCTAGTATTCTAACTCTCCTATTGCAGTTTATAGATTCATATTATATATTATGAAAGCATTTGATAACTTCGTCATACAGATGTTTTTGCTTGAGTAGGAGACCAAAACTTGGAGCCATAAATATAAGACATTCACTAATAAATCCAAAAAAGGAATTCAGGAGAGGCTTCCTAATCTGGAGAGTGGTGACAAATTGGAACTCGTGACCACATGGAGTAGTTGTGGTGAATAGCATAGATACATTTAAAGGGAAGCTAGACACCCAGGTGAAGGAGAAGGGAATAGAAGATTATGCTGAGGGTGAATTGAAGAGGGGTGGGAGGAGGCTTATGTAGAGCATAAACACCAGGATAAACCAGTGAGGCCAAATGGCCTGTTTCTGTGATGTAGATATTGCTATGTAGATCTTCCATCCAAATTCATCCTTTTAGTATTATAAATGTCCCATCAAAGCTTTGAACCTCTCCCTTAAATGTCCCCGTATTCATCTGTTTGATTATTCTAGGTAATTCTCACTCTATAACTGAGGCATCTCTCCACTGTCTGTTTTAAGTTGATTATGCTCCCATTTAAAATTATGCCCTCGGTTTCTACTTTCCTGCTTTAATTGGAAGTGTATATAACTCCAGGTCCGCCGTTTAGAATGATAGAATTCCCCAGCACAGAAACAGACTATTCCATCCATCTAATCTGCACCAGGGTGCTTTCCACATAAACCCTGACTTGAATCTCACTTCCCTGCTTGGAACACATGCCCTTCAAGATTCATTTTCCTTTCAAGCACATACCTTCCTTTAAAAAGAACCTCATAAAGGAAAGAATTTCTCATCCTGACCACTCTTTGTGTAACAATATTTAGGGAACCTCTGCCTTTCAATCATGTTGTAATTATCTTGAATGTGTACCTTCTCTTTACCATCATCCCACTGACCAGTGGGCAAAAACTCTATCACTATTTATCATAATTCTTCATGGTCTCAAAGACCCCAACCATGTCACCATTTAACTTTCTTGGCTCTAGTAATTTATGCACTGTTGTGATCCTTTTGTTTTATGCTAATTCCCCATTCCCCATTAATTGCTTTTGTTCTACACTACAGAGCTCAAGTGTCTCCAAATTGCCCTTATAGCTCATTCCTATTACATTTAGCAGCCGTTTTGTCTTCTGCTTATCAATAACTACCAATGGGAAACCAAAAAACTGCAGGTTTTGGAAATCTGAAGCAGAAAATATTGAAAGCATAAAGCAGGTCCTTCAGAGAGCAAATAAGTTTGTGCAGTCACTTGATAATACAAAACTTGAATATTGCTGAAACAAGAGACATGTTGCCAAAACTGTTCATCTTGCCATCATTAGGACAAATGCAAGAATGCCAAATTTCAAACGATCACAATAATTATTTGCGTGAACTTCTGAAACTTGAATCAGAACTGAAAACAAAATGGAACAGTATTTAAAAAGGATCCACACACACCAATATGGAGGCAACAAGGAAAGACCAACTGGCCCATCCAGCCTCTCCCACAATCTTTATTTCTGATTTCCAGCATTTTACTTTTGTGTTGGTCCATTTGCCTGTTCAACATAGATATGATACCTCATGCATCTTCCCACTCATTCAAAGCCACGGGAAAGGCAATTGACGCTGGCTAACACTACAGAACACCTACTTCTTGTATGAGGTGATCTCTGCTCCAGCCAGAAACAGGTCCAGGCCTCCGTGAAGGCTCAGGATAAAGGGAAGAAAGAGAAAAGGCAAAGAAAAAACCTGGAGGAAGAGAGGGAATATGTATATAATTAACTGCAATGTGGTTTAAAAAAAAAAACACGGGGTCCGGTGAGACTAGACAGAGGCAAGGAAATGGGCTGGAAGGTGCACACTTGACTGGGGGTGGGGGGTTAGTGTCTGACTGGAGCACAGGAGGGAAGGAGTGGACAGACACACATGACCAGGTGGATAGGCTGGTTACTGGAGCAGAGGAGGAAAGAGGTGGGAAGAGAGAAATGATTTGGTGTTTGGTGTGGGGAGGGCATTCCCTGGAGCCAGGGATGAAAGGGACAGATACACATGACTGGGAGGGGAGTTAAAGGAGCACAGGAGGGGGGATAAGTCTGAGGCAGTCCTGGGGCAGTGCACACCAGGCTACAAGGTTCTGCCTGGCATGTATACCCTGGTCCCAGTCCAGGAATGGGGAAGGCCTGTTCATCCTGTGTCAGTCGTGCACAGCATGGTGTGCAGAGTGTGGTCAGACCCTCACACATTGATAAAGGTGGAGGCAGGAGACTGATCAGAGGGAGGGAAACTTGCATCAATCACTGACTCTCGCTTGACCATCTGAGGGCTGATCTGTATCCGGACTGCAGCATCTCTCCACAGTCCATCCCTCATGTGAGAATAATGTTCTGCCCTCATCCTCACATTGAGTCTCCAGGATGAGAATGATCTTCAGGACGCATTGATCTGTCACTCAGTCATGATCCTGAGCCTGCGAGTCAGGTGACCTTTGTGTGCACAGAGAGAGCTTCAGCAGCACCAACATCTGATCATTGACAAGCACTCATGTCCCAGCCTTCATCTGGAGCTTCCCAAGTTCCCATCCACCATTGCTTGGTATCTGTGACCCAAAAAATGTCAACACTGCAATTAGGCATTACTTAGTAACTTTATTAATAATGAAGAGCTAACATCAGATGTAGTGGAGCTTCACTCTGATCCCATTTGAGGCTTCCACATTTTCATTCCAGCAGTTTCAGATATACACAAGGGAACCCGGGACACTGATGGCATTGTCATGGTCAGATAACCATGTCGACTGCCCATCAGAGAGCTGCCTCAGGGATTATGAGAAGCCACGCTAGCCAGGCATTTAGGTCCAAAGCTTCACTCTGCTATTTAATAGTCCAGCACCTGGGGCCTAGACACACACCTTTGACCTCACATAGTCATAACCGTCCAGCAGACACTTCAGGAGTCACCAAGTGCCCACTTGGTCCATAGCTTTACGTCGTGCAGGTGGAGACTGGGAACTATTATAGGGGTGATGTCTAGCTGTACACACGGTCACAATGTCACACTACAGGCCACCATGAGTGCCTAAAATCTCCAACTATTACTTGAAATGTAACCCACACTCAAACCTGACAGACATTACGTGGAGGCCGTTGGATGATACACCGAGTTCGATCGACTCCAATGCCGGTCACCATTAAAACCAATAAGAGCCACATCGGCTGGTCTTCAGTGTAGCAGCAGGAGAAGATACCAAACTGCAGAATCCATACTCCTGAGGTCACATGATATGATCCTCGGACACAAGCCTAAGATATGCATAGTCCAACCACCACGTTGTTAGAGCAAGAGGCTTTGCTCATATCACTGCTGTGGCCAGAAAGGCAACTCAGTGTACTGAGATTGTGTGAGGGGCTACAGACTTGAGGGGCTCAATGAGAGATAAGTGAGGGGGTTGCAGGGTGGGGATGGGGATGGGCATCTGTTACATTTGGATGACCTTGGAGCTTTGCATCAGATAGAAGAGCCATTCACTAGATGAGAGTTTCGTTAAGGAAAATATATTTACAGAAGTAAAAAGTATATACAGTGAGTGAACACCGGTGCCACCTTCGTCCTTTTAATATTTCTAAATTTTTCTTACTCGACCACTATGTCTAGGTGCTTCCCTGACATCTTCAGCAGAGGTGGAGGCAGCCTGCTGACTCCTCTGCCCTGTTGTCTGTGATGACCTTGGTGGACGTCCTCTGGAAGCCTGAGGCCTGGAGAATCCCGGCCTGATCTAGATCTCCTGCTGTAGGGCAGGTGCATCCTCCTCGGCCTGAGCAGCTGGAGTTGCTGAGGTCACTGGCACAGGGGCTATGGAGCAGCTGGACAGCCCAGGGGAATGCTGGGGGGGATTGCCCGGGGTGTTCAGCTGACAGTCCCCCTCCCTGTGGGTACCCGAGGGACCCTCTCTGACTCCTTAAGGAGAAGGGGTTTCTGGAGGGAGATCGAGGTGCCCTCTCCCTCTCTTGCCTAGCCACTGATTCATTCCACTCATGGCTATGGTGATGGTGTGCAGGTCTGTGTGCATAAGCAGCACAAACTGCTGGACCAGGGTCTCCATGGCAGTCGCTGCCCCTCCAATGGTGACCTCACTCTGCTGGTTTGTCGGTGCCACGACATCAGACTCAATGTGGACTGATTCCTCCATCCTCCATTCTAACCTGGTGATGGCCTCTGACAACCCTGCCTGCTGTAACCCTGCCTGCCTTTGGAGATCCAACATCTCTCTGAGGGCCAATTCCAGAGGCTCATCATCAGACCTGGACTCAGCAGGAGCCTGCAGCCCTCCGAGTGTTGGTAACCTTGGCTGTCACTCCCTCCACCTGCTGTGGATCCGAATTTGTGCTGTGCTCACCCAAAGGTGACCCCGAACCTGCTCTAAATCAAGGTCCCACCGAGGTGTGTGTCTCTGCGATGGTGGAGGGTGCAAGTGAATGCAGTGAGGCTCTACATCTAGTGGGTCCTCAGCATCATCATCTGAGGTGGCCTGAGGACTGGGGCTGGTGGGCTGCCTGGTGGTGTGTCTCCTTCTTTTCTTGCCGGTGGCTGTAATAGAGAGAAGAGATAATTAGTGATTGGCTAGATAGTCACCTACATTCAAGAGCACTCATAGTTTCGGAGGGTGGGTGAAGACTACTGATGGACCCTCGCTGGCTTGGTGGGAGATGCCAATCTTGCCTTCGGGGTAGGAAAGGTCCCTACCCTTGCCAGCCAGTTCTGCCACCCACTCCTCAAAGTGGGTGACTGGCCTGAGCTCCGGTATCCCCCCTTCGGTCTGGGATCTCTCCTGGTTGTTGTGGGTGATCTTGTCCTGTATAAAGACAGATGGACAGACTGTGAGCAGGATGGATGCCAAAGTAGATGATAAGCAAGCCAGCCAGCTGTGTGTGCTGAGTGGACCTATGTAAGGGCTGAAGATGTGACTTGTGCAGAATGTGATAAACAAGAGATGAAGATGTAAAAGTGTGTGTGAGAGAATCAGTGCTACTGTCCCTTGTTCTGGTAGTATGTAAGATCCCTGTGGATTGT
This sequence comes from Carcharodon carcharias, assembly GCF_017639515.1. Classification (NCBI taxonomy): domain Eukaryota; kingdom Metazoa; phylum Chordata; class Chondrichthyes; order Lamniformes; family Lamnidae; genus Carcharodon; species Carcharodon carcharias. The sequence goes on along the minus strand of NC_054468.1, from coordinate 90,712,589 downwards.
AAGCCTGCGAGTGCCTGATGGGCTTGTGAGAGTGTGAGTTGAGAGTAAGGAGAAGGTTGACTTACCCTGGCTGAGCGGATGAGATCATTCATTCTCTTCCTGCACTGGACAGATGTCCTCTTCTGAGGAGCACGGGCACTGACCACACTGGCGATCTCCTCCCAGGCCTTGGTGGTGAGGCTGGTAGACCTCCGGCTCCCATCCCCCAGTCCTCAACGATCTGGAGCAGTGCCGCGAGTGCCTTGTTGCTGAACTTCGGGGCACAGTGCTTGTGTCTTCTGAGGGCTATTCTGGGGGCCTGCCATGCCAAGTCCTGGGCTGCAGAGAGTAAAGATGTGCGCAGGTACCATTTAAATATGATGCCATGAAATATGATCCGCAAGTTGCAACAACCATTGGGTGCCAGTGCCCTCCAATTCCTCTTCCTTCATTTCCCTCTGACTCCATCCCATCTTCCAATCTCACCTTTTGCCTCATGTTCATTATCCTGCTGACCTTCATCTCTCTGGCCCTGAATGATCAGTCCTAAGCAAAGGCCTCAGCTTCATCCTTTTAAGCCCACATCTCAATGAATTTAGAGCTTGGCATCACCCTGAGCTCTTATTCCATTGCCTTCACCTTCGGGCTCACTCCTTTGGTCCGGAGTCTTCCCCCTGCAGTGTGGATCCTTTCTCCTGCCTTCAGTGTTCTCCTTCTACCTGGACCTCTCCCTCTAGCCACTTGCCCTCTCCAGAATGAGGTGATGGTGGCCCGAGTGGATCCCAGACCACCCAGCCACTAGATATGACATAACAAAAACAGAATTACCTGGAAAAACTCAGCAGGTCTGGCAGCATCGGCGGAGAAGAAAAGAGTTGACGTTTCGAGTCCTCATGACCCTTCGACAGAACTTGAGTTCGAGTCCAAGAAAGAGTTGAAATATAAGCTGGTTTAAGGTGTGTGTGTGTGGGGGGCAGAGAGATAGAGAGACAGAGAGGTGGAGGGGGGGGGGTGTGGTTGTAGGGACAAACAAGCAGTGATAGAGCTTCTATCACTGCTTGTTTGTCCCTACAACCACACCCCCCCCTCCACCTCTCTGTCTCTCTATCTCTCCGCCCCCCCACACACACACACCTTAAACCAGCTTATATTTCAACTCTTTCTTGGACTCGAACTCAAGTTCTGTCGAAGGGTCATGAGGACTCGAAACGTCAACTCTTTTCTTCTCCGCCGATGCTGCCAGACCTGCTGAGTTTTTCCAGGTAATTCTGTTTTTGTTTTGGATTTCCAGCATCCGCAGTTTTTTTGTTTTTATAACTAGATATGACATGCTGCTCGTCCATGCATATATAATGAGATGAAAATCGGACAATCCGATGTGGAAACCCACCATGCTGGCCAGCGGGAACAGCGCTGACTTTTCTATCCACCATTGCACTTAGTGTCAAGAGTGGAAAATTATCCCCAACATGCGTTTTCACCAGCTCTCCAGCTTCCATTAGATCCCTCCCCAAAGGAATAACTCACCCCCACAGTGTTCAACTCTCACTCCACTGCTCAATAATCCCCTGTAATCTCGGTGTTCAAGTCTTAGCTGTAAAAAGGTTCACAACTTAACAGGCTTTAAACAAGTACAAAGGCAAGGAAAGGGGTGGCAAGGGGGAAAATAACAAGAGGGAAGGTCTCTGTTAGGGTGGAAGGCAGGAGAGATTAAATGATAAAAGGAGATGGTAATGGGAACAGTAAAGAAGCAGAAGATACGTGCAGAGCTGTTGTAAATGGGTAAAGCAGAATAAATCACCATAAGCTGCCATCCAAAATAAAAGGGGGCAGACAGTTTGAGGTTGCTGAGCTCAGTGTGAATTCTGGAAGGTTGTAAGGTGCCTAATCAAAAATGAGGTGCTGTTCTTCAAGACTCCATTGAGCTTCCTTAAATCAATGCAGGCAGATGAAGACAGAGAGGTCAGAGTGGGCCGAAGAATTAAGATGAGAGCTGACCCAAATGTCAGGGCCCCACTTGTGGATTGAATGGAGTTCTTTCTCCAAATGGTCACCCAGCCTGTGTTTGTTCCCCCCAGTGTAGAGATGACCGAATAGTGACAAGCCAATGAAGTATACTGAAAGGAATAAAAATAAATCGTTATTTTACCTGGAAAGAATGTTTGGGGCCTTGGATGATGAGAAGTGATAAAAGGGCAGATGTAGCATCTCCTATGCTTGCATGGGAAGGTGCTGTGGGAACATTGTGGAGTATATTGGGGTGAATTTTGGCTTACTCTGTTATGGGCTTATTCCCATTCTCTTGTTTGATCAGGTATCCAACAAAACTTGCTTTCACAGCTACACTTCTTTACTCAGCAATTGCCATCAACTCCAACTTATTCCATTTAGATTCCAAATGAAATTTCACCCTTCACATTTTGGATCTACCCATGATTGCAGATACCTCCCAGACATTCCACATTCCTTCAGCCGCTGCTCTTGCCGCATCCTGAGATCCATGCTGATTGCCTTGTGCTACCACATGCACTTTCTCAACCTTTCTCTTCAGCAGCACCTACTCACTCTATGTTAATGCTGTCTGGGTCTGCAATTTCATTCTGTCCTTTGCCACATCTGATGCTTTCTCAAGTGTCAAAGATTGCAAGTTGCAACTCTTGGATGCCAGCCCCCTCTGATTCTCCTTCCCTTCATTTTCCTCTGATACCATCCCATCTTGCAATCTCACTCTTTGCCATGTTTTCACTATCCTGCTGGCCTTCACCTCTTTGACCCTGAAAGACCAGTCTTCAGCAAATGCCTCAACTTCATCCTTTTATGCCCACACCTCAATGAATTTTGAGCTTGGCACCACCCTGAACTTTTCTTCCAATGTCTTCACCTCCAGGCTCACTTCCTTGTTCCGGAATCTTCCCCCTGCAATGTGAATCCTTTCTCCTGTCTGCAGTATTTTCCTTCTACCTGGACCCCTCCCTCTGGCCACTTGCCCTCTGTAGGTCTTTTCATTGAGAACTGGTGGTGTGAAACCTCAATTCCTCTACTTCCCTCATTCACCCTAGCCTGTCTCCCTCTGAACTTTCTGCATTCTGCTCCCTAAGGTCTGATTCTAGTATTATCAAATCTGCTTACAAGGGTGGTGCAGTTCTAGTTTGGTGAACTGGCCACCAACTGGTGGGGCTGAATACCAATTCTCTGACACTCCCCTTGGCCCATGATCTCAGCACTAAGCATTAGTCCACTGTTGAGTGTGTTCTTCCTTGAAAAGAGAAGGTTCAGAGAAGATTTCTTAGAAGTTTTCAAAATTACCAGGGTCCTGGACAATAGATAGGGAAAACTGTTTCTATTAGCGGAAAGGTTGAGAACCAGAGGCCTCACAACTTCTGGAATGTTCTCCGCGCTATCTAAGCTAATCTGAAAGTTGACATGGCCCATTCAACCCTCCTCGTGAGGGTTTGATACTTCAAAAACCAAGTCAGGAACCAGAACAAACTTAGACTAATTGCCTACCAATTCTGAATTAATTGCACTTTTAAATCTTACACCTCTGTCTTCAGGCTTAAGGGTTGTAGCAATTATAGTTTTGGGAAAAGTAGGACTGTAGCTTTAAGAATAATCTTGTGTTGTAAGATCACATAACTTCTGTAAACCAATGTGCTAATGGCGCAGGGAACCTCTGCAGGAGAGTTCTTCTTTATTTATGGGGTTTGATGCACACATGTAGCTGCTGCTGCTGTCTTGCAAATAAAGGTATATGTGCCCACCAAGAAAAGTTGCCTGAAGGTCAACTCTATAGCAAACTGGCAATAAGGATAAGTCAGATTTGGTGCTGTTCCTTGCCTATCAATTGTGAGTATCTAAGTTCATCAAAAATAAGAGAAGACCCACTCATCCAAAATGCCACAGTTTGGCAGAATCAATCCCTTTGAGCCAGCCACAGGTGATTGGTCTCAATATTTAGAACGTCTTGCATTCTCCTTTCAAGCAAACAAAATCACGGGGGAGTAAAAGAGGAGAGCAATTCTCTTGAGTATTTGTGGGAGCAAGACAAACAGTTTAATTTGAAGCTTGATGGCCCCCAGTGCCCAGATTCAAAGACTTTCAGTGAATTAGTAAACCTCATTAAGGAACTTTTTCAACCCAAGCCCTCAGTCACAATTCAGAGGTTCAGGTTCAATTCAAAGAGCCTGAAACAACCAATTCTGACATTTTTTTCATTATTCAACATGAAAGTTGGGAAGACAGAGTCAATATTTGTTGCAGTGCAAGTGAATGGTAAGCCATTAATAATGGAAGAAGACACAGGTGCTTCTACCACTGTAATAGGAGAACACACTTCCAGATATTTAAATGAAGGTGATCAACAATTAAATTTGGAACAAACATCTGCCAAGTTGAAAATGTATACAGGTGAAGAAATCCAAGTAAAAGTATCACCAGAGCAACTGTTAATTATGGGCACCAATCAGCACAGCTACCAAGGCAGAAGACCAAGCCTTCTAGGTTGAAATTGGTTGAGGGAAATTAACCTTGACTGGCCAGTGAGATTTTGAAAGGAAGCAGGAAGAGTTCCTGAGTTGGAAAAGGAACAAGGCAAGGTACTTCAGAAAGAGCCTGGAGAGTCCAAGGACTGCAATTGGATGAAAAGGGAGAGTGTAAACATTGAGCATCCTGAGGAAATGAAGACTGTCTTAAACAACAACATGGAAGAACAGCAGAAGAAACCCAAAGAGACTTTGGTGGATGGCAAAGTTCAAGGTGAAGTGAGCGAACTTCACAAAGAAAAGGAAAACCTGTTGAAAGACCTTCACACACTATGCAGATCACTCTAGTCAAAGTTTACACCTCTAAAAAATTACGAAGAGAAACAGGAAGAAGTTAACACTTCTCTGAACAAACTGAAGAGCCAATTGGCAGAGAAGACACAGCAATGTTCAAGTTTCCAGGAGGAAGCCAACAGATACAAGGAGGAGACAGAAGAGCTGAAGAATCAACTGAATGAAGCTAAAGAGGCTTTAAAAGAAAAAGTTGTAGAACTTTCCAAGATGCGAGTAGATAATGAAGTCATGGGTAGCTCATCTGCTGAGCTAAAACAAGTTGAGATTGCATCTGAGAGATGTCTGGCTGACAGTAAAGTCAAAAAGAAGGCTGAGACTAAATTCAGTGGTAAAACGAAGAAGACATGTAGAAAGAGGATGCAGAATTTGCTGATAAGGCACCGACTTAAAAAAAATCTTACTGTGTGGAATTCAGCATTGCTCCCCAGCCTGATATTGTGTATTGTGAATCATTCTAGACCTGTGGATCAGAGGCAACCCATAACAGTGCCATTTGTTCAATTGCAACTACTGGGATTACCATGCACGGACATTGGTCAAACACAAGTCAATCCAACGATACAAGTGCCAGTTCACATCATTTGCTTATCCAGGAGTTCCAAATGTTCCTCTATCTTTTCACCAAGGCACTGTCTTTGGACAAGACTAAGCCTAATACCTCCCAATTTGGAGGGGAGAGAGAAGAAAAGTCAAGGGGACCAAAAAGCGACTCATGATTTGCATAGTCGTGAGCGACAATTTACTGTTGAGAAGCAGTATATGTAAAGAATTTCGGTGGATGACCGAAGTGGTTACCTGGTAAAGTAAGTTCTGTGACCGGACCACATGGAAATGGAGAACTAGATCATCTGTAAGTATGTGGATCATTTAAGAAAAAGAGAGATACCCAACAAAATGATGTTCCACCTGTAGCCATTGCTGAACCTGTAGTTCCTGTTGAAGTTGCTCAACTAAGGACAGACATGCCCAATGTTTCTGTCAGAGTTGAAGGCACTGAACTGCCTGTGCCTAATGAGGTACCTGACGTTAATGCGGTTCCAGAGAATGTGTTTCCTACAAAAGAATCGGAAGTCTTGGAACCTCAACATTCCACATGGATCAGGAAACCACGTGAAATAATGAACTTGTAATTTCATGACCTGTGTAAATATTGTAATGTCATGAGATAAATGTTCTTGTAAATGCAAAACATACAAAAAAGTTAAAGGGGGAATAATTCTAGTTTTGGGAAACGTAGGACTGTAGATTTAAGAATAACCCTCTGTTGTAAGAGCACGTGATCTGTATAAACTAATGTGTTAGCAGCATGAGGAACCTCCACAGGAAACAGTCCTTCTTTAGTTTTGGAGCTTGATGCACATGTGTAGTTGCTGCTGCTGTCTTGTAAATAAAGTTGTATGTGCCCACCAAGAAAAGTTGTCTGAAGATCAACCCTATAACAAGGGACTGCCACTCAACTCCAAATGCTTAGTGAGGAGGCCTACAACATTTTTACAGTTAAAAGGGATTAATATTTTAACATTTCTTAACAAGAAACCTTTTAAAAACCTGAGAAATTTTTATTAAAAAGTAAAATGACTTTTCAGCATGACTTACCAGACTCCTGAAATATCACTTTTAAAATGATATATCTGATCAAAATCAACATTTTAAAATATGTTCCGAAGACTTCTTGCTGCATGGGTTTGCCCTTTGTGCTCCTCACATGGCGAGTCCACCGTCTGCCATTAGGTTAATGCCAACAGCGACGGTGTGAGGCAATCAATGCCCACTTTTGGGTCTCAATCTGTTTGGGCGGGAAGTCCTTCTGCCACAGACTTAATTGGGGTGGAGGTAGGTAGGCAGCGGAGTCCCCATCTGCCACCATCCTGCCTGAATAAATGCCCCCACCACCAAACTTGACATTGGAGAGGGCATTAAATTCCACCCACTAACTCTGTACCTTTCACTATTTTTTTGTTATTTTGGATTTCCAGCATTCGCAGTATTTTGCTTTTGAATATGATAATCTGCTAATGTTTATATGTAAACATCCCATTGTCTCTCCCCTCCTTGTTGAAGGTTTCCTGTTTAACAATGAGAATGTTAACAGTGTATATGGTCCTTTTGTTGTGGTTTTCCTAATTTGGTGCTGTTATACAGAATAAAACATTGGCTGCTTGTACCTTATTATAAGATTAAAGACACTTCTAGCATGCATAGTGAGCTACACTGGCAAGAGTAGACCTGCCAGGTTTGAATTCGAACAAAAGCTTGTCAGTTAGCTGTTCTCTGGTTCATTCTCCATGGCCTCTATCAATCAGAGACCACTTGTCAAGCAATAAGTATTCTCTTCTCATGCAGTATCAATTGTTGTTGCCTTTACTTTTGGTATACTTGTGAACTGTCCTGATAAGTGCAAAATGAAAGGGGCTAATGAGAGGAAAGCAAGGAGCTAATGGGAGGAAAGATCTTGTAACAGTCTTTTTCATGAGGGACAAAGTATTTGACAAACTAATGAGGCTAAAGGCAGACAAGTCACTGGGGCCTGATGGCCTGCATCCAAGGCTTTTAAAGTTGCTCTGTAAAAGGTTATTGCACAAGATAGGAGCTTACAGTATTGGGGGTAATGTATTAGCATGGATTGAAGATTGGTTAACACACAGTAGACAGAGAGTCGGGATTAATGGGTCTTTTGCATGTTGGAAAGATGTAACTAGTGGATTGCCACATAGATCAATCCTAGGACCTCAATTATTTACTATCTGTATTAGTGACTTGGAGGAGGGGGCAGAGTGTAATGTATCCAAATTTGCTAATACAAAGACAGAGGGAGGGCATGTTGTGATGAGGACATAAGGAATCTGCAAGGGGATACAGATAGATTGAGTGAGTGGGCAAAAACTTGGCAGATGGAGTTTAATGCAGGAAAGTGAGAGGTCATACATTTTGGTAGGAAGAATCAAAAGGCAGACTATTATTTAAATGGAGAGAGACTCCAAAAAAGTGCAGCACAGAGGGATCTGGGTGTTCTTGTGCATGAAACACAACAAGTTAGCAAGCAGATGCAGCAAGTAGGCAAATGGAATTTTGGCCTATAGTATGGTAGGGGGTTGGAGTTTAAAAATAGGGAAGTCTTGTTATAACTGTAAAGCGTGTTGGTAAGGCCGCACCCAGAGGACTGTACAGTTTTGGTTCCCGTATTTAAGAAAGGATATACTGGTATTGGAGGCAGTTCAAAAGAGATTCACTGGGCTGATTCCTGGGATGAAGGGGCTGACTTATCATGAACTGCTAAACAGGTTAGGCCTTTATTCATTAGAGTTTAAAAGAATGAGGGGTGATCTTATTGAAATGTACAAGAATCTGAGGGGGCTTGACAGGGTAGATGTTGAGAAGATGTGGAGTAATCTCAAACTAGGGAACAAAGGATTTTGCCCTTGATTGGGTGGGGGGGGGGGGGGGGGGGGGGGTGGGCGGGGGCAGTCGGGCAGCTGACCACCACCCACGTTCGACTCCACCCCCGATTTCACACATATGGGCCAATTAAGGCTTACCCTGTGTGGATCTCGAGTGGCAGCACTGAGTGCTACCTCTGCAGGCAGGGGGAGGAGGGAGAGCTGGGCCTAGCGCACAACTCGCGCATGCACATGAAAGAGTGCTTCAATTTCCCTGAGGCAGCTCCATGCCTCAGGGAGATTGAAGCGCTTTTATAAAAAAATTAATAATGACATTTGGAGGTATCTATTGTCAATGTAGGACATTGTTTTAAAACTCAATCAATCAATCATGAACAACATTGATGAATTAAATTATACATACAGCCTAGTCTTGAAATAACTAGGGCTTTTACACTGATTATTGTGTTTTTTTTTAACATTCATTTTTTAATGAGGTAGAAGCAACCAATGTTTTATTTCTGAGTAACAGCACCCAGTTGGGAAACCCCACAATAATAGGAACATATACAATGCAAATGCTCACACTGTTAAACAGGAAACCTTAAACACTGAGTGGAACGCTCACATTTAAGCAGCCAGACACATTAACAGATTATCATATTCAAAAGTAAAATACTGGAAGCCTGCAATAACATAGAAAATGCTGGAACATACTCAGCAGGTCTGTGAACAGAGAAACAAAGTTTGTTTTCAGGTCAATGACCTTATGCCAGAATTGGAAGGAGTTGGCAGTTGTTCAAGCAAGTACATAGGCAGAGAAAGAAAGAGGAAAGAGGAGAGGAGGAAAGGACAAAAGGGGTCTGTTAAAGGAATTCAGGAGAGAGGCAAGAGGGATAATGGTGCAATGCAAAAGAGGGTGATAATGAGGCAAGTACGGGAGCAAAAGAAGGGCCTTGAGGAGGTGTAAATGACAACAGCAGAACCATTACTAGCATCTACTGTCCAAAAGTGTTTATGATCTGAAATTGTGAACACAATGTTGTGTGCAGAAGTTTGCAAAATGCCTACTCAATGATGAGATGCTTTTACTCAAGCTTGTGGGGGCTTCATTGGAATAATATAGGAGGCTGAGGAGAGAGAGAGACTAGGTTCCTAAATCCACACGTTCAATCCATATCTCCATGCCTCTCTAACTCTGCCTAAATGTTGTTATCCCTGTCTCCATGTCTTGTTTTATTTCACTCAATTCAAATCTGAGATGGTCCTTCTCTCTGTAGACCCTAGGTATGGCACTTGACTAGTAGACAGACTGCAGTTATACTCTGGTATCTGCTTAATACTTGTTTATTAGTACTGCTTCTAAACAGGTTGCAGATTGGCATATTGCTCCTAGGTATGGGGCAGAATTTTCCCCTGTCGGGGGGGAGGTTGAAGAGCAGGTGCGCAGTGGTGTGCCTCTGATTGGTGCCCCCAATAGTGGGTGCGCCACCATTTTATGTGGGCAGGCCAATTAAGGCCCGCCCAGCATGATGTCTGTAAGGAAACGCTATGCGCTCCCTGTGCGGGTGGGGGAGGATTCCCTGAGCCAAGAGTGTGCTCTTTTGCGCATGCGCATGAAAGAGCACACTCATCTCCCTGAGGCTAAGTGCTGCCTCAGGGAGATTGGCTCTACTGTCAAAAATATTAAAAATAGAAAAAAAATCCCTGACATGTCCCCTCAAGTTACACTGTCACATGAGTTGGGACATGTCCATCACTTTTAAATAGGCTTCAATTACATTTTTTAAAACCTACATGAATCATCATCCCGCTGGTGGATGAGGTTTCATGCTTTTTCTAAAACCTGCCAGGGCTCCTGGCCTGCCTGCCAACCTTAAGGTTGGACGGGCAGGTCCTTTAATTACTTTAATGATTCTGTCAATGGCCTCAATTGGCCATTGACAGCCCCCACCTACCTGAAAATTTAAAGATCGTTGGGAGTTCCGCCCAATGTCATCCCGCGTCATTTTACGTTTCGGCAAGTGGGCCTTACTCCCGCTCGTCGACTGGGAAATCCTGGCCATGGTGTTCCAACCTCTCTGTTGAGAGAGAGAGGGAGGGTCTAACACATGACTGACTGATGTCAGTGGTACATCATCATCTACGTCATACCCCATCTGTTAACCCTTTATACTACAAATTCCTGTCTCTAATAGCTGAATTTTATTGAGGCCTTTAGGATTCCGATGTTGGGATAGAATGTGTGTCCTGAGCACTGATTTGACGGCTGCAAGCCCAGAGGTGCAATCTATCGGGAGGTGGCCTCCAAACTGGTTATGTCATATTGGATGTTGTGGGCGCTGCTGAGGCAGATCAGGCTTAGTGAGGACACCACAACATGGAGATGTCCTCAAAGTTATGGAGCAAAGTTAAAATCAATATGAGCTGAATCCGTGAGGCCCCTCATAATGGAGGAGAAACTTGTGGGAAACATTTAGGCTCTGGGCGCAGCCATTCCTATCCTTGGCCCCCATCATTGGGCTCTGTTCGCCCCCAGTCTGCTGCAGGGAGGCCACTTCCATTGCGCTTGTAGCCTCCGCAGGCAACAGAGTTGGGGGGAGGGGCTGGGCTGCTCTGTTGGCAACTAAATGCTACAAAGCCAAAAAACATTACCTCTAAATGGGGTCTTAACTATTATAACTATTTTAACTCCACCTGGCAAGTTACCTATTTCCTAACCTGCCCCTGGGAAAGTTCCCTGGTAGCAGTAATGGGTCGAGGAGCCATCCCAACAAAGCTCCCCCATTGTTTTCTCAGTCCCTTGCCTTCAAGCCTGTCACCAAGTAACTGGGAAAACTCAGCCTGAAGTGAATCTCTATCCAGCTCCATATGTCTCCACATGCATTGCAGTTTCCATAAATAAATTTCTGTTCATATGTTTATGAGTCTCTCTAACTCTATCCCTGTCCACATTGGTCTCTCTCTCTTTCTGCATACGTATCTTGAGTTTTGCTGAAAAAGGGACATACTGTCAGAGCTTTTTTGTCTTGTACTCATCAGGAAAGGTGCAAGAATGCCAAATTTCAAAAGGAACAGCAATTTATACTGCATGAGAAAAGGGTGTTGATTGGGTAGCAAGTCGACATTGATTGGTGAGGGGGTTGACACGGAGAATGCACCAGGGTGCTATTGTTCCCCATGCTTTGGTTTATTCAAAAAGGTGCAATGTCTGGACATTTTCCTTTTGCCTGCAGAGGACGCGTCCCTTTTTTATATGTAACCTCTGGCAAGCATAAATGAGCCACATTGCGAACCTGACTAATAATCTTAAATTGTTTGTTAGTGTAATTTGTAGTGCACTTGGGATTGCTCACCAAGTGCTGTCCAATTACAGAATCACATCTAATGTTAGACATTGGCCAATTCCTATTGAGCAAAACCAGTCATAGATAAGATAAGGCATAATGGGACATCACTCTTGTGTGTCTTTGGCAGCCCGTAGTTACGTGGATATATTGAACCATGAGACCAAATTCTATCTTTTACACCATAAAGCAGCTTGTTACTCTCACGCAAGTCTAACTAAAGTCTTTATCAGAAACACATATGTCTTTTGCTGACTTTCCCTCAGGTTGTCCCAACTCAGTTAAGGGTTGAGTTTTCAAATGGATACTCCTCATGTGACAAAAAAATTGATGGAAAATCATGAGAATCATGGCCAAGGTTTCCCAGGATTGGGCAGAGCTAACAAGTGCACAGTCATAAAATCTGTCATAAAGACAGAAAATAATGTAAATACGCAACATCTGTGGAGGGAGAAAAAAAGTTAGCATTTCAAATCGATGAAAAAAGAAAAGAAAGACGGAGGCATTTACAGAGCATCTTTCACAACCACCAGGCACCTCAAAGCATTTTACAGCCACTGAAGTACTTTTTTGAAGTGTAGTCACTCCTGTAATGTAGGAAACACAGTAGTTAAGTTACACACAGCAAGCTCCCATAAACAGCAGTGTGATAATGACCAGATAATCTGTTTTTTGTGATGTTGATTGAAGGAAACATATTTATAATTCCCCTCCTCTCCTTTGAAATAGTCCCACGGGAATCTTTTACACCTGCCCAACGTTATGTCCTTGTTCAGAAAAATGTTTGAGGATAAACCCAGCAACCATAGGCCAGCCTATTTAACCTGGATGGTGGGAAATCTTTTAGAAACAATAATCCAGGACAAAATTAGCAATGCGTGGTCAAGTATAAGGAAAGCCAGCATGGATTTGTTAAAGACAACTTGTGTTCAATTGATTTGATTGCATTTTTTGATGAGGTAACAGACATGGTTAATAGAGATAACGCAGTTGATATGTTATAAGTGGACTTCCAAAATGTGTTGAATAAAATGCTGCTTAGTTGGCTTGCCAACAAAGTTGAAGCCCATGGAATAAAACTAGCTGAGTGACAAGAGAGCAGATTGTACTGGAGAACAGTTGTTTTTTGGAAAGGAGGAAGGTATACAGTGGGGGTTCCCCAGGGGCCAGTATTAGGACCTTTGCATCTTTGATAAATATAAATGAGCTTAACTTGTGGGTACCGGCCATAATTTCAAAGTTTGCAAATTACACAATACTTGGAAGCATTGTGAACTGTGAGGTAGATAGTGATTGACTTTAAAAGTCAGGCTGGTGAAACAGGCGGACAATGACAGGTGAAATTTAATGTAGAGAAGTGTGGAGGGATACATTTCGATAGGAAGAATAAGAAAGGACAATATAAAGTAATGGGTATGATGCTAAAGAAGGTGCAGGAACAGAGGGATGTGTGGATATATGTACACAAATTATTGAAGGTGGCACAGCAGGTTGAAAAAGGCACAGAGCATTCTGGACTTTATAAATAGGGGCTTAAAGTACAAAAGCAAGGAAGTTATGATGAATCTTTATAAAAGCCTCCACTGGAGTTTTGTGTGCAGTTCTGAGCACGACATTGGAGAAAGGATGTGAAGGTTTTATAGAGGATGCAGAAAAGATTTACAAGAATGGTTCCAAGGATAAGAGACTTCAGTTAGATGGATAGATCAGAGAAGCTGAGGTTGTTCTCCTTAGACAAGAAAAAGTTCAGAGAAGATCTTTTAGAGGTGTTCAAAGTCGTGAGGTATCTTGGACCAAAGTAGATAGGGATAATTGTTCCCATTAGTGGAAAGGCTGAGAACCAGAGGACACTAATTTAAGATGAATAGCAAAAGAATAGCTGGCAACATGAATCACAGAATCATAGAGTGCAGAAGAGGCCCTTTGGCCCATTGAGTCTGCACCAACACGTGAGGAACACCTGACATACCTACCTAACCCCATTTACCAGCACTTGGCCCATAGCCTTGAATGTTATGACATGCCAAGTGCTCATCCAGGTACTTTTTGAAAGGATGTGAGGTAACCCGCCTCCACCACCCTCCCAGGCAGCACATTCCAGACTGTCACCACCCTCTGGGTAAAAAGGTTTTTCCTCACATCCACCCTAAACCTCCTGCCCCTCACCTTGAAGTTATTTCCCCTCGTGACTGACCCTTCAACTAAGGGGAACAGCTGCTCCCTATCCACCTTGCCCATTCCTTCATAATCTTGCACACCTCAATCAGGTCGCCCCTCAGTCTTCTCTGCTCCAATGAAAACAACCCGAGTCTATCCAACCTCTCTTCATAACTTAAATGTTTCATCCCAGGCAACATCCTCTGCACCCCTTCCAGTGCAATCACATCCTTCCTATAAGTGGTGACCAGAACTGCACACAATACTCCAGCTGCGGCCTCACCAAGGTTCTATACAATTCCAACATGACCTCCCTACGTTTGTAATCTATGCCTTGATTGATAAAGACAAGTGTCCCATATGCCTTTTTCATCACCCCACTAACATGTTCCTCCACCTTCAAAGATCTATGGACACACATGCCAAGGTCCCTTTGTTCCTCAGAACTTCCTAGTGTCATGCCGTTCATTGAATACTTCTTTGTCAAATTACTCCTTCCAAGTGTATCACCTCACACTTTTCAGGGTTAAATTCCATCTGCCACTTATCTGCCCATTTGGCCATCCCATCTATATCTTCCTGTAGCCCAAGACACTCAACCTCACTGTTAACCACCCTGCCAATCTTTGTGTCATCCACAAACTTACTAATCCTACCCCCCACATAGTCATGTGTCGTTTATATAAATGATGAATAATAGGGGAACCAGCACAGATCCCATTGGTATGCCACTGGACACTGGCTTCCAGTCACTAAAGCAGCCTTCTGTCAACACCCTCTGTCTCCTACAACCAAGCCAATTTTGAATCCACTTTATCAAATTACCCTGTATCCCATGTGCATTTGCTTTCTTTATAAGTCTCCCATGTGGGACCTTGTCAAAGGCTTTGCTGAAATCCATATAAACTACATCAACTACACTACCCTCATCTACACACCTGGTCAACTCCTCAAAAAATTCAATCAAATTTGTTAGGCATGACCTCTCTTTGACAAAGTCATGCTGACTATCCCTGATCAAACCTTGCCTCTCCAAGTGGAGATAGATTCTCTCCTTCAGAGTTTTCTCCAATAGTTTCCCTACCACTGACGTGAGACTCACTGGTCTGTAGTCCCCTGGCTTATCTCTACAACCCTTCTTAAATAGTGGAACCACATTAGCTGTTCTCCAGTCCTCTGGCGCCTCCCCTGTAAGAAACAGTTATTTACAAAGCGAGTGATTGGGATCTGGAATGTGCTGCCTGAGAGTGTGTTGGAGGCAGGTTCAATCCTCACTTTCAGAAGGAAATTGGATAAGCACCAGAAGAGATAAAGCTTGCAGGGCTTTGGGGGAAAGAAGGAGGAATGGGAGTTGAGTAGTACTTGCAGAGACATGATACGGACTCGTTGGGTTGAATGGGCCCCTGTGCTGTAACCATTCCATGATTCTGCAATCTATTCTTCTGTTTATAAACCCAAGTAACTCATAAATGCTTTTGTAACCACCTTATCAACGTGGTTCTGCCACCTTTAAGGATATATGTATATGGACACCAAGGCCTCTCTGCTCACCTACGCTTTTCAAAATCATGCCATTTATACTAAACTGTCTTTCCATGTTAGTCCTCCCAAAGTGTATCACTTTACACTTCTCCACAATGAACTCCATCTGCTTTTGCCACCCTGTCTACATCACGCTGAAGCCTATAACTATCTTTATCACTATCTACAACATTGCCAAGTTTCCTACCATCTACAAACTTGACTGTTTTAATTTCAGATTCCCAGTCTGTTGCTTTTGTTTTATTAAATATCTGAATATTGTGCTTAAAATGCAGAGATGAAGTGGGAAGACACAGATGTTCTTAACTTTGAAAGATACGGCAGCAAGACACACTTAAACTCCAACACTGGGCAGAATTCACTGAGGGTGGGGGACTCAGCATGCAGGAGCCCAAAAAACAAACCCTGTAGAGTCTGTTTGCAGGCTTCTGGCAAAGGGGGGGTGCATTTAGGGGTTGGATGGGGGAGTGGTGGTGGGGGGGTGCCCATCGTTCAAAGGCATTCAGTGCCTGATCGAGAGACCTGGCATTGGAAAGGCCAGAGCTGGGGGCTGGCACTGAAATACAACCTCTTACCCCATTCTTCCCCCTCCTGTGATTCCCCCATTCCCCCCACCCTATGACCCCCCATCCTGCCCTTACTCGTGTGTGGTCTTGAGTCCCTCATTGATTCTGGGCCTCTCGTGTCACCACTCCCAGTGGCACTGAAAGGCAGTGGAGAGCTGCCAGCATCTGAGCATCTGATTGGCCAACAACTCTTGGTGGTGGGGGAGGGGGGGGGGGGTTTGGGTAGGAGGAGGAGGGGGTGCGCAGTACAGGGGGAGGCGGGATTTTCACCCCCAAAGTCCTTAAACCCAGAGAAAGCCTGTTGGTGGCCACTTAAGTGCCTGGTTGGTACTTAATACAGTGGGCCTTCCCCAACAGAGGAAATGTGAGCCTATTGCTGGCTGTCTAGTCAACGGGCAAGACTCCTGCCGCCTGGATTAAATTCCTCCCACTGACTGCGATGTTTTTTTACATTCTGCTCGAAACCTGACAACCCTGCTTATGGATCTCCAAGTTACTGAGAAGATCAGACAGACTTTCTGTTTGCCTGGCACTATCCATCTTGGAAGCAACACATCTCCCTCATCTAAATCCAGGCTATCAAATTCAAGGTTAAGGTTTGCCTGGTGGTGATTGCCAGAGTTTAACAAGTTAGGAGTGCTCAGCTAGCTGCTCAGAGCACTGAACAATTTCCCCTTGTCTCCCCTCAGTGAAGTGGAATATTTATCCCATGCAAAATTCCAGAATCAGCCATATAATCCCACAGCTTTCAATTCCCCAAAGGAGGGGAAGAAGGTGATGCCATATGAAAATTGAAGTCCAAGATTTTGGTAAATAATGAGAAGAAGGGGACTAATTCTGACTCTTAGAGATCAATGGGAGGGGCGAGAGCACAGCGGGGATGAAAGGAACATTGGAGAGAGTGAGAGAGACAGTGGAGACCAATGGGACACCTCCAAAGAATATCATAAAGTGATGTCACAAGAAACTGGGTAAGTGATTGGTTGGTGAGTATTTTCTCTTTTCTCTCACAACTCGGGTATTTGTTTCAGATTAGAAGCTGGGAAATGAAGAATTTAAAACGGGTTACTATAATAGTAAGGGAATTAATACAGCTATAAGATCAGATCAGGTCTAGAGGTATTAATTGAAATTAATAGTTCAAACAGGGCACTAGCTAGATTGTTTAAGAGAGCATAGAGGGAATTTTTTTTATCATGGATGGGCATCTGAACTTATTACTTGCAATTTCTGTGAGAATTCCAGGGCACTTCATGTGTTTTGGCTGACTTGGTGTGGAGAGTGTCTCCAGCTGCTTGCACTCAAGCTGACTATCTCTGAGCTTGAGGGGCAGCTGGAGCATCAGGGAGGATGATTGTTCCCTGGATCAGACACTCCAGCAGGCGGCCACCCACAGGCAAGAGGAATTCAGGATAGTAGTTGGGTGGCCATCAGACAGAGTGGGAAAAGGCAGTAAGTACAGGAGTCTTTGGGGTATGTGGCACTCTCAAACAGATACTCAGCATTGGAGACTGCTGGGAGTGGCGACACCCTGAAGGATTGCAGTCCAGACCATGACACCAATGGGCAAGAGACTACAAAGGAGGCAGCAGCAAAGTGTACAAATGAAGTCGTTATAGGAGATTCCATAACCAGGGGGACAGATGGGCATTTCTTAACCACAACCATGAGTCCTGAATGGTGTGTTGCCTCCCAAGTGCCAGGGTAAAAGATATCATGGAGAAGGGGCAGAATATTCTCCAGGACAATGGAGAGCGCGAAAAGTTGTAATACACTTTGGTACCAACAACATAGAGAGGGCAGGCATTGAGGCCCAAGGGTCAGATTTTCAGGAGCGAGGGCATAAATTAAAAAGTAGGACCTCAAAGGTAGTAATCTCTGGATTAGTCCTAGTGCCACGTACCGGGTGAGAGCAGAAACAGGTGGATCAATGTATGGCTTGGGGCACGGTGCAAGAGGGGGGGACTTCAGATTCTTGGGACAGAGGGAGCACTTTTGGAGCAAATGACACCTATTTGAAAGGGACAGGTTACATCTCAACAGGATGCCTGCATGACGAGTTTCACTAGTGAGGGTTTAGACTAAATTTGCAGTGAGGGATGGTCACCAGATTATTGAAGTAGAAAAGAGGAATAAGCTGCATTAAGTTAGACCACTAGGCAGTGCTAGAGAAGAGAATAGTTCCATATTAGATGGCAGCAGGCTATGAGTAAATAATAATATATTAGGTGGGATCAGGGTATGGGAAAAAGCCTAAATCAGGGTTAATGTGCTTGCATGTGAATGTACAGAGCGTGGTAAATAAGATTGGTGAGTTACAGGCACAGATTGCCAAATGAAAGTATGGGGCTGCATGTTATGGAGGATGGGGAGGGCAGACAGCACGCACCCCACCACACCTCCCCTCCTGCCAACCCCCTTCCGGAAATAAAGTTGTCTGAAAGACGGCTCACACCATGCCAGCAACCTCACCCCACCGCTGCCAAGAACAGGCTGCAGGCAGGCTAAATTGGTGGAGAGTGGCACTTCCACCCCTCACTGGGGAGGATGTCCTGCCCTTGGTAGCTGACAGCCAATCAGATTGCCCGGCAACTCCAGCAGTCCCAGCAGCGCCAAGAGCTCAGTAGTGGGCGCTGCTGGGACAGCAACCAGTCCCAGGAAGAAGGCCCAATGTATCCCGGAGCCAGGTAAGTCTGGGGTAATGGGGGAAGGGGGTGGGTTTGGCCAGCTTAGGCGGGGGGGGCGGGGGTGGTGTGTTCAGTGAGTTCTCAAGTGAGAAGGTGGGGGGTTACGGTCATAAGGGCACCCCCGAAGATAGTATCCCCCTTCCTTCCTGACCTTTCAAACACTTTTTAAACAAAAACAGCCTGTCCACTCCCACGCGATTGCCCACAACAACCGTATTATCAGGCTTAATTGGCTTGTTAATGATATCAGTGCCCGCCCACTTACCATGTCATGGGAGTGATCTTGGGGATGCGTGGAAAGGTGGTGAGCTGGGCACCCACCCTATTTTACGTATTTCTCCCCCCCTCACCCCAACCACTGAAAACACGTCTGGCGGAGGCACAGAAAATCCAGCCCTTGATGTTGTGGTTATAACAGAGACCTGGCTCAAAGTAGGGCAGAACTGGATATTAAATATTCCTGGTTACATGGTGTTCAGTAAAGATAGGAAAGGGGGAGGGGTGCAGTATTGATTAAGGAGAACATAGCAGTGCTGGAGAGAGAAGATGTCTCAGAGAAGTCAAGGACAGAATCTATTTGACTAGAATAAAGGAGCAAAAAAGGTACAATTACATTGCTTGGTGTAGTCTTTAGGTCACTAAATAGTGGGAAAGATGTAGATGAACAAATTTGCAAGGAAATTACAGAAAGCTGTGTGAATTATAGACTAGTTATAATGGGAGATTTTAATTATCTGAATATAGATTGGGATAGTAGTATAAAGGGCAGGGCGGGGTAAGAGTACTTAGAGTGTGTTCAGGAAAATTTTCTACAACAGTATGTTTCCAGTCCAAAGAGAAAGGAGATACTGCTAGACCAAGTTCTTGGAAATGAGGTGGGCCAAGTGGGTCAAATGTCAAATAAAGAACATTTACAGGGAGGCAATGGGGTAATGATCCAGAAACCCAGGGTAATGCTCTGGGGACCTGGGTTCGAATCCAGTCACAGCAGATAGTGGAATCAATAAAAATCTGGAATTAAAAGTCTAAAGATGAAAACATTGTCGATTGTTGTCTGGTTCACTAATGACCTTTAGAGAAGGAAATCTGCCATCATTACCAGGTGTGGCCTACATGTGACTCCAGACCCACAGCAATGTGGTTGATTCTCAAATGCACTCTGAAATGGCTGAGCAAGCCACTCAGTTGTATCAAACTGCTACCTCAAAAAAAGAATGAAATCGGACATACACCCAACATCAACCTAGGCACCAGAACCAGCAACAGCAAACTCAGCCCTGTCGATCCTACAAAGTCCTCCTTACTAACATCTGAGGGATGGTGCCAAAATTGAGAGAGCTGTCTCACAGATTAGTCAAGCAACAGCCTGACATAGTCATATTCACAGAATCATACCTTACAGATAATGTCCCAGACACCATCAGCACCATCCCTGGTTGTGCCCTGCCCCACCGGCAGGACAGGCCCAGCAGCGGTGGTGGCACAGTGGTATACAGTAGGGAGGGAGTTGCCCTGGGAGTCCTCAACATCGAATCTGGACCCCATGAAGTCTAATGGCATCAGCTCAAACATGGGCAAGGAAACTCCTGCTGATCACCATGTACTGCCCTCCCTCAGCTGGTGAATCAGTGCTCTTCCACATTGAACACCACTTGGAGGAAGCACTGAGGGTGGCAAGGGCACAGAATGTTCTCTGAGTGGGGGACTTCAATGTCCATCACCAACACTGGCTCGGTAGCACCATTACTGGAAGAGTCCTAAAGGACATAGCTGCTAGACTGGCCCTGCGGCAGGAGGTGAGGGAACCAACAAGAGGGAAAAACATACTTGACCTCACCCTCACCAACCTACAAGCTGCAGATGCATCTGTCCATGACAGTATCGGTAAGAGTGACTACCGCACAGTTGTTGTGGAGATGAAGTCCTGCCTTCATATTGAGGATACCCTCCATTGTGTTGTGTAGCACTACCACCATGCTAAATGGGACAGATTTCAAACAGATATGATAACCCAAGACTGGGCATCCATGAGGTGCTGTGGGCCATCAGCAGCAGCAGAATTGTACTCAATCACAATCTGTAACCTCATGGCCTGGCATATCTTCCACTATACCATTACCATCAAGCCAGGGTTCAATGGAGAATGCAGGAGGGCATGCCAGGACCAGCACAAGACATACTTAAAAATGAGGTGTCAACCTGGTGAAGTTACAACATGGGACTACTTGCATGCCAAACAGCGTAAGCAGCAAGTGATAGACAGTACTAAGCGATTCCGCAATGGATCAGATCTAATCTCTGGAGCCCTGCCACATCCAGTCATGAATGATGGTGGAGAATTAAACAACTCACCGGAGGAGGAGGCTCCACAAACATCCCCATCCTCAACGATGGGGGGCCCCAGCACATCAGTGCAAAAGATAAAGCTGAAGCATTTGTTACAATCTTCAGTGGATGATCCATCTCAGCCTCCAACAGAGGTCCCCAGTATCCCAGATGCCAGTCTTCAGCCAATTCTATTCACTCCATGTGCTATTAAGAAACGGCTGAAGGCACTGGATAGTGCAAAAGTAATGGGTCCTGACAATATTCCAGCAATAGTACTGAAGACTTGTGCTCCAGAACTTTCCATGTCCCTAGCCAAGCTGTTCCAGTATAGCTACAATACTGGCATCTGCCCGGCTATGTGGAAAATTTGCCCAGGTACATCCTGTACACAAAAAGCAGGGCAATTGCAAACCGGCCAATTACCACCCCATCAATCTACTCTCAATCATCAGTAAAGTGATGGAAGGGGTCATCAACAGTGCTATCAAGCAGCACTTGCTTAGCAATAACCTGCTCACCGACACCCAATTTGGGTTCCACCAGGGCTACTCAGCTCCTGACCTCATTACAGCCTTGGTTCAAACATGGACAAAAGAGCTGAACTCCTGAGGTGAGGTGAGAGTGACTGCCCTTGACATCAAGGCAGCATTTGACCGAGTGTGGCATCAAGGAGCCCTAGCAAAACTGGAGTCAATGGGAATCAGGGGGAAAATTCTCCACTGGTTGGAGTCTTACCCAGCACAAAGGAAGATGGTTGTGGTTGTTGGAGGTCAGTCACCTCAGTTCCAGGACATCACTGCAGGAGTTCCTCAGGGTAGTGTCCTCAGCCCAACCATCTTCAGCTGCTTCATCAATGACCTTCCTTCCATCATAAGGTCAGAAGTGCGGATGTTCACTGATGATTGCAAAATGTTCAACACTATTTGTGTCTCCTCAGGTACTGAAGCAGTCCGCTCAGAGGCCCGCCCGCCCACAGCCACTCCTGCACTTGCCCCCCGAAAGGGGGAAAACATTGCCCGTTGTGATATGCTATGTTACTCACTGATTCAGATATTCTACAATACTCACTGAGTGTGATGGTCTTTAAATTCACTGAATGTGATATTCGACAACATTAATTGGCTGTGATATTCTATAATACTCACTGGTTGTGATATTCTACAATACTCACTGATTGTGATATTCCACAACACTAACTGGCTGTGATATTCTATAATACTCACTGATTGTGATATTCTGTAATACTCACTGACTGTGATATTCCACAACACCAATTGGCTGTGATAATCTATAATACTCACTGATTGTGATATTCTACAATACTCACTGATTGTGATATTCTGTAATACTCACTGATTGTGATATTCCACAACACTAATTGGCTGTAATATTCTATAATACTCACTGATTGTGATATTCTGTAATACTCACTGACTGTGATATTCCACAACACTAATTGGCTGTGATATTCTACAACACTCACTGATTGTGATATTCTGTAATACTCACTGACTGTGATATTCCACAACACTAATTGGCTCTGATATTCTACAACTCTCACTGATTGTGATATTTTACAATACTCACTGATTGTGACCTTCTTTAACACTCACTGACAAAGATATGTAACAATGCTCACTAAGATATTCAACAATCCTCAGTGACTGTGATATTCTACAATACTCACTGACTGTGATATTCTATAATACCCACTGACTGTAATATTCCACAATATTCTCAGAGTGAGATATTCTACAATAATCAGTCATTGTGATATTCTATATTGCTTACTTACAGTGATATTCTATAATACTGAAGCGATATTTTACAATGCTCGCTGACTGTGATATTCTACAATACTCACTGTGATTTGATAATACTCACTGATGGTGATAGTCTATAATACTCACTGACTATAATATTCTATAATACTAATAGACTATAATATTCTACAATACTCACTGACTGTGATATCCTATAATACTCTCTGACAGTGCTATTCTATGGTGCTGTCTGACTGTGGTATTCTACAATACTCAGTGATTGTGATCTTCCACATACTCACTGACTGTGATGTTCTATAATACTCACTGACTATGATACATTACAATACTCACTGAGTGCAATATTCTAAAATACTCACTGACTGTGATATTATAAAAATACTCACAGACTGTGATATTCTACAATACAAACTGATTGTGACATTCTATAAATTCATTGATTGTGATATTCTACAATACTCACTGAAGACGATATTCTATAATACTCATGGACTGTGATATTCTATAATACTCACTGACTGTGATATTTTATAATGCTCATGGACAATGATATTCTATAACACTCACTGACTGTGATGTCCTATACGAACAAGGAGCAGGAGTAGGTCATTCAGCCCCTCGAGCCTGCTCCACCATTTAATAAGATCCTGGCTGATCTGATAATAACCTGAAATCCGCATCCAACCTACCCCCAATATCCCATCACTCCCATGTTTACCAAGAATCTCTCCACTTCTGCCTTAAAAATGTTCTGCTTCCACCACCTTTTCAGGAAGAGAGTTCCAAAGACTCACGCCCCTCTGCGTGAAAAAAAATCACCTCATCTCTGTTTTAAATAGGCAACCCCTTATTTTTAAATTGTGACCCCTAGCTCTAGATTCTCCCGCAAGAGGAAACATCCTTTCCATATCCACCCTGTTAAGACTCCTCGGGTTCTTATGTGTTTCAATCAAGTCACCTCTTACTCCTCTAAACTCCAGAGGATACAAGTCTAATCTTCCCAACCTTTCCTCATAAGACAGCCCACCCATTCCAGGTTTAGTCTGGTAAACCTTCTCCGAACTTCTTCCGTAGCATTTACATCCTTCCTTAAATAATGTGACCAATACTGTACGCAGTACTCCAAATGTGGTCTCTCTAGTGTCCTCTACAACTGAAGCATAACCTCCCTACTTACATATTCAATTCCGCTCACAATAAATGATAACATTCTATTAGCTTTCCTAATTGCTTGCTGTACCTGCAAACTAGCCTTTTGGATTTATGCACTAGGACACCCAGATCCCTCTGCACCTTAGAGCTCTGCAATCTCTCACCATTTAGATAATAGGCTTCTATTTTATTCTTCCTGCCAAAATGGACAATTTCACATTTTCCCACATTATACTCCATTTGCCAGATCTTTGCCCACTCACTTATTTATATCCTTTTGTAGTCTCTTTATGTTCGTTTCACAACTTACTTTCCTACCTATCTTTATGTCATCAGCAAACTTGGCAACCATCCCATCTGTCCCTTCATCCAAGTCATTTACATAAGTTGTAAACAGCTGAGGTCCCAGCATTGATCCCTGTTTCAACCGCCACCTTCTCAAGGAGTGTCTTGGGCTACAGGAAGATATAGATGGGATGGTCAAATGGGCAGATAAGGGGCAGATGGAATTTAACCCTGAAAAGTGTGAGGTGATACATTTTGGAAGGAGTAATTTGACAAGGAAGTGTTTAATAAATGGCATGACACTAGGAAGTTCTGAGGAACAAAGGGACCTTGGCGTGTGTGTCCATACGCTTCTGAAGGTGGAGGGGCATGCTAGTGGGGTGGTGAAAAAGGCATATGGGACACTTGCCTTTATCAATCGAGGCATAGATTACAAAAGTAGGGAGGTCATGTTGGAGTTGTATAGAACCTTGGTGAGGCCACAGCTGGAGTACTGTGTGCAGTTCTGGTCACCACATTATAGGAAGGATGTGATTGCACTGGAGGGGGTGCAGAGGATATTCACCAGTATGTTGCCTGGGTTGAAACATTTAAGTTATGAGAAGAGGTTGATTAGACTTGGGTTGTTTCTGCTGGAGCAGAGAAGACTGAGGGGCGACCTGGTCGAGGTGTACAAGATTATGAAGGGCCATGGACAGGGTGGATAGGGAGCAGCTGTTCCCCTTAATTGAAGTGTCAGTCACAAGGGGACACAAGTTAAAGGTGAGGGGCAGAAGGTTTAGAGGGGATGTGAGGAAAAACTTTTTTTACCCAGAGGGTAGTGTTGGTCTGGAATGCGCTGCCTGGGAGGGTGGTGGAGGCAAGTTGCCTCACATCCTTTAAAAAGTACCTGGATGAGCACTTGGCACATCATAACGTTTAAGGCTATGGGCCAAGTGCTGGTAAATGGGATTAGGTAGGTAGGTCAGGTGTTTCTCACATGTCGGGCCGAAGGGCCTCTTCTGCACTGTGTGATTCTGTGATTCTGTGATAATAGGGAATGGACAACAAATTCTGGCCTAGCCAGAAATCACCATATCCTGTGAAGGAATAAAAAACCCTTATAATTCTTCCCCTGAAATATTCTACAAAATGCAGTAATATATGCGATAAAGCTCACTGAATACGGTATTCAGTAATACTCAATATCTCTCATTTATTGTACTCACTAACTCAGATATTCTTTAATACTCACTGAATGTGAAATTGTATAATAGTGACTCAAAAACTCTTCAGTACTCATAGATAGTGATATTCTATAATAATGATGATGATATTTTATAATAATCAGTGGCTGTGATATTTTATAATGCTCACTAACTCAGAAATTCTTTAATGCTCACTGGCTGAGAAATTCTATAATAATCACTATCTGTGATGTTCTACAATACTCACTAACTTTGATATTTGATAATACTCACTGACATCAATAATCTATACTATTCACTGACTTTGTTTTTCAATAATTCCCATTGAGTGTGTTTTCTATAACACTTACTGACTGTCATATGTTATAACTCACCAACTGTGGCATTTTATAATATTCACTGTGATAATCTATAATTTACACAGTGGTAATCTATAATATTCGCTGTGTTAATCTATAATACTCATTGACCGTTATCCTGCAACTCACCAACTGTGGTAAACTATGGGTGGAATTTTCCGAGCCCACTGGCGGTGGGCTGATAGGTGGCGTACACGGAAAATGTGGCAGGACCCACTTCACAACAGCGTGAAGGCAGGTCGCGATCTTCTGCTCAGCCCGCCGACAGTGGGCCGCGTTTCCTGCCATTGGTTGGCATGGAGCTACTTGTAAGACATTAGCATATAATTAAAAGGCCATCCTGCCAGGGTCTTGGAACCTTACCGTGTCGACCATCCACACCGGCGGGAAAGCAACGTGCAGGCAACGTGCACTTGGCGGCCTTCACTTTTGGGAAACTGAGGTGAGTGAGCAGCAGCATTTGCCACAGCTCACCCATCATTTACAGGCCTCAGGGGCATCGGGGGGGTGGGGGCAACTGATGCCTGGCCCCACAGGTGACTGCTGAGTGGGGGAGTGGGGGTGGGGGGTTGGGGATGTCAAGTGCTGACCTGGTGCTGCATCCCATGCACAGGCAATCGAGGTGGGGGGAGGGTAAGGAAGGGCAGTGGCCACACATTAGGGACACTGTATAAACTGACCAGGCCTCTGCAACTGAGACAGATCAGGCGCAGCCCAGTAATATGACTGGGGTTGGGCTCCTAGCCTGCCCACCCATGCAAGCAACACGGAGGCACCAAAGGGCCACCGAGCGCTCCATACTTTACCCCTCCCTCTTTCCCACCACCAACCCTGGTACAGACTTTGAGTCCACCACCACTTTATTGGACCGTGGAGCAGTTGGACTGCACATGTTGTACAATCTCCTCGCTATTGCTGGCCATGTAGCAGTCACTGCTGGAGGTGCTCACAGCCCCTTGCAATCTCAGCATCCTGGTTTGGACCAGTGTCCCCCATGTCGCAGGTTGACAGGGCAGCCATGCAGCGCATTCATCTCTGGTCATCTGAGGGGTAACTAGCACTCTCCGGGAAGCATTAAGGGGTGGTCACACAGGGCCAGGAAAGGTGCTAAGTACAACCATGATAACCACATCTCTCTCTTTCATGCTGCAGGATCATGGATCCTGGTGATCTAGCGGTCGGCCTGGTGGCCTACAGAGACAGTAGAAGACAGAGGAGAGAGTGACTGAGGCACCTGCAGTACAAAAGCAGGAGCAGCAGCCTCATGAAGAACGGGCAACAGGGGCTCCTGCACACACTGCCCAGGAGTGACAGCGAGCCGTGGCTGGTCGGCGCCTAGAGACACCCAGGCTCTATAGATGCTGCCTGCCATTCCTGCAGGTGACTGAGACCAGTGTCACCATGATTGTGCATGTCTAGGGACCTCGTGGTTCACATCTGCCACTTACTGCAGGATTTGGCACCAGGGGGACATGGAGGGCATCCACTGCCAGTGACTGTGAAAGTGACTGCGGTGTTCAATTTCTATGCCAGTGGCTCCTTTCAGGGCTCCGCAGGTGACCTCTGTGGGATTCACAATCTGCCACCCACAAATACATCCAGGTCACAGATGCCATCTTCTCCATGGCACACAACTTTGTGCATTTTGCCCAGGACCAGGACAGCCAGGATGCAAAGGCCATTGGATTCGCCCTGATCTCAGTGTTCCCACAGGTGCAGGGTACGATTGACTGTACTCATGTGGCACTCAGGTCTCCATTGCTACACTCAGTAAACTTAATCAGCTGCAAGGGATTCCATTCAATGAAAGTGCAGCTGGTGTGCAACCACCAGAAATAAATCCTGCAGGTATGTGCATGGTTTCCAGGGATTGTGCACGACGCCTACATCCTCAGTCACTCACAGATCCCTGCAGTCTTCCAGGGTCCACAGAAGCTGCAGGGTTAGCTCCTTGGGGACAAGGGCTACCCACAGAGGCCGTGGCTGATGAGTCCCGTGCAGCAGCCTCAGACTGCAGCAGAGCGAAGCTATAATGAGGCTCATGCAGCAGCTCACAACTTGGTGGAGCAGACCATCGGGATGCTGAAGATGAGGTGCCGGTGCCTGGACCGGTCTGGTGGAGCCCTGCAATACAGTCCGCAGAGAGTGTCACACATCGTCATCGTCTGCTGCACCCTTTACAACCTGGCGCTGCAATAGGGAGAGGAGCTGGCTGAGGAGGAGATGGAGGAGCTGGTGGTCTCCTCCGATGAGGAGGATGCAGATGGAGATCAGGGTGAGGGGGTCCTCGGTGGTGACGACTATGGGGATGAGGCTCTCACACTGGCTAGATGAGGCAGGCACACTCAGGAGGCCCTCATAGCTGCCAGATTTGTGGAGGATGCTAACGACATGCAGTGAGGTCTCCCCATAGATCCTCACATTGCAGTTGTGAACGTTTGACTCCAGTTTGGCTTATCTCAGCACCAATACTCTTTGTGAGAATGCTCCTGTCATGGGGATGCAGTGGAGACCCTAATAGCCACTCGATTGCAGGAGGATGATGACAACACGCTGTGAGGACACTCCATAGATTTTCACAGAGCCTCTGAGAATGTCTGGCCAAGGGCAGCTCGCTTGCGCTATATCATCAAGGTAACTCATAGCGACACAGCCATGAAACTTTAGACACATCTGATGTTGTGTCCACCTTCAGCCCTTCAGGAGCTGGTGCACAGCATCACTGGTCGCAGATGCTGGTGTGATGGGGGCCAGCCCCACCTTAAAGGTGCTGCGAGCACACAGAGAGAATGAGAGAACTCTGTGACGCCTGCCCACTACATTCTGGCAGCAATGACCAGCACCATCGAGGTGCAGGCATCAGTAATGTTTCCCGGGAGTGTGAGGCTGGACCATCACTGTGGTCTGAAGGCTGCACAGAGCACAGGGAAGAGGGCCTGGACTGAGACACTTGCCTTTTATATTGTGCAGAAAGATTTCACATCTGAGTGACAAGAACACTGCCCATCAGAACAAGGAGCCACAGGCAGGGTGACATTCTTGGGAGTTTATTGACAATAGTGAACATTATGTACAAGTGTTTAACATCCATGCCCAGGCTGCGCAACTCCTTAACTTTCCTAACCCTGCTGCTACCTCTTGGTGCTACCCGGACATCCACAGCAGAGGTGGAGGCAGCCTGCTGACTGTGACGCCCTGTCTGTGATGACTTTGTCAGGCATCCTCTGGAGGGCTGAGACTTAGTGGTCCCTGGTCTACTTTCGGGGTCCTGCTATGTGGCAGTGGCACCCTCCTCAGCCTGTGAAGCTGGATCTGTGGAGGTCACAGGAAGAGGGAGTCACCTGGGTGGATGGCCCCCAAGTGTGCACCTGGTGATCCTCCTCCCTATGTTTGCCCGAGGGCCCCTGGCTGACTCCATGAGGGGACGGGGTAACTGGAGTGAGATTGAGCTGCCCGGCACCCCTCTCATGTACACACTGTTGGAGGCCGACTATGGCATCAACGATGGAGTTAAGCCTGCACAGCAGTAGAGTAGTGATGTCCTGGCGTCACCATGGCAATCCATGGCGATCGCCATCCTGCCAGTGTTGACCTCGGAGCGTTGCAATGCCGGCGCTATCACCTCAGCCTGAAGACGGACGGACTCCTCCATTGGGCCTTGCAATCTGAGGAGTGCAGTGGACATCCCTTCCTGATGTTCCTGAGCTTACCTTTGCAGCTCCAGCAATTGTGACATGACCAAGTCCAGAGGCTCATCATCTGACTCAGACTCAACAACGTTATGGCCTCCAGCAGTTCTCTGAGTGCTGGGGACCTGGGAAGTCCCTGCCTCTGCCTATTGTGGGTCAGAAAGTGCAATGTGCTCACCAGATTGTGATCCTGAGGCTTCTCTAAAGCTAGGTCCCACCGAAGTCTCTGGGTGGAGTGTGTGGGCGCTGTGACAGTACTTCAGGGAGGGTGCATTCAGGTTCCTCTTCAGGGGTTTTTTCGGAGCTTGCTTGGAGGCTCTGGGTCATGGTCTCATCAGCTGCTTCCCAGATGTGCCTGTGAAAGCAAGGGGAGATAATTAGTGCATGGCAGTGGCCTGTGAAACAGGGCACATCACTCACAGCGTGGTTGTCTGATGGATGTTGTACTGCTGGACCCTCACTTGGTACAGCAGCGCAGACCTCACCGTCAGCACAAGACCAGTCCCGGTCATTGCAGCCAGCTGGATGGCTCTGTTTTTGAATTCTGTCAGAAATTTGAATTCTGGCTTCCCTCCACCTGTCTGGGACCTTTCCCTCCTGTTGTGAGCCAGTTTGTCCTGCATGAATAGAGATAGGGAGAGTGTATCAGGACTCCTGCCAGGCCAGATGATAAGTATGCCTGGCCTGTGTGGGTGGTGATGGTCCCATGGACGGGATGAAGACAATGACGGTGTGTGTGAGAGAGTGAATGGTGATGTCCTTTGCACTGGCAGTAAGTGAGGGCCCTGTGGGTGTGTGATGGGTTTGTGAGTGTGTGAACTGGGAGTGATAAAGAGTGACTTACCCTGGCGGAACGGAGGAGATCACTCATCCTTTTTCGGCACTGGGTGGCCGTCCTCCTCTGCAGGGCATTGTTGCTGACCACTGCTACCACCGCCTCCCAAGCTGGGTTGGTGACCTTGCTACCCATCCTGTGGCCAGAGCCGGGGTAAAGCACATCCCATTGGGCATCCAAGGCATCCAGCAGTCACTCGAGGGACCTGCCGTTGAAGTGGGGGAACTGCAGTCTTTTTGCCTTTGCTGGCCATGTCTCCCAGACAGCAGTTGTGAGCTGGTGGCGATGAGCACTTTGCTGGTGGCTGCCTTTTAAAGATGGCGGCTGGCGTGATGCAGCAGCGGGGCGATGGCGAGCGGGCGAATGAGAGACCACCTGCCATGGAAATAGTGTGTTTCACAGAAGTAAATATATAATGAGGCGGGCTAAGGAAGATTCAGCTTGTAAGCCTGCCATTTTCATTGGCGGGTGGGACTCCATTTTACCCGCCCGCTACCATACTTAGTGCAATTCTGGGAAAATTCAGCTCCATAATACTCACTAGCTGCCATAGTCTCTAATGCTTACTGACTGTCATGTTCTATAGTTCTCATTGATTGAGGAATTCTATAATAATCCATGACTGTGATATTCTTTTTCACTGGCTGGTCTTCCATAATAGATACATAGAAAATAGGAGTAGGAGTAGGTCATTCAGCCCTCTGAGCCTGCTGTGCCATTCAGTATGATGATGGCTGATCTTCTATCTCAAAGCCATACTCCAGCTTTCTTTCCATACCCCCTGACACCTTTAGGATCTAGAAACCTATCTATTTCCTTCTTAAATATATTCAGTGACTTGGCCTCCACAGCCTTCTGTGGTAGAGAATTCCACAGGTTCATCACCCTCTGAATGACAAAGTTTCTCCTCATCTCAGTCCTAAATGGCCTTCCCCCTTCTCTTGAGACTGTGAACCCTTGTTCTAGACCCCCCCAGCCAGAGGAAACATTATCCCTGCATCCAGTCTGTCCAGCCCTGTCAGTATTTTATATGTTTCAATGATACCCCCTCTCATTCTTCTAAACTCCAGTGTATACAGGCCTAGTCAGCCCAATCTCTCCTCTTACAACAATCCTGCCATCCCAGGAATCAGTCTGGTCAACCTTCACGGCACTCTATCTATAGCAAGTATATCCTTTCTTAGGTAAGGAGACCAAAACTGCACACAATACTCCAGGTGTGGCCTCACCGTGGCCCTGTACGGCTGCAATAAGACATCCTTGTTCCTGTAACTCAAACCCTCTTGCAATGAAGGCCAACATACCATTTACCTTTTTAACTGCTTGCTGCACCTGCATGCTTGCTTTTGGTGATTGGTGTACAAGGACACCCAGGTCCCTTTGTACATTAACATTTTCTGATCTATCACCATTTAAATAATACTGTCATTCTGTTTTTTTCTACCAAAATGGATAACTTCACACTTATCCACATAATACTGCATCTGCCATGTATTTGCCCACTCACCCAACTTGTCTAAATCGCCTTGAAACCTGTTAACATCCTCCTCACCACTCACATTCCCACCTAGTTTTGTGTCATCAGCAAACTTGGAAATATCATATTTGGTTCCCTCACCCAAATCATTGATATATATTGTGAATAGCTGGGGCCCAGGCATTGATCCCTGAGGTACTCCACTAGTCACCGCCTGCCATTCTGAAAAAGGCCCATTTATTCCTACTCTCTGTTTCCTCATTGATCTCATTAATATTCATTGACAGTGATATCCTACAATACTGACTATAATATTGTACAATTCTCAATGACTATAATATTTTATAGTGTTCAATGACTGTGATATTATGCTCACAGTGTCATATTCTGTAATATTTACTGACTGTGATATTCTCTAATACTCACTGACTATGGTTTCATTAATATCCAATATCCCTCATATTTTATCACACTCAGTGAATGTGATATTTTATAAGACTCATTGACTGTTACATTCTATAATAGTTACTGTCTGCGATGGCACGCAGGCTGACATCGAAAACAGTTAATGAACCTGCAGGACCAGGATGCTTTTCTACAAGGCCTGTATCCTCAGTGCATTGCTGTAAGCAGCAAAGCCTGGGTGACTTGCACCTGCCCAGAACAAAGGCTCAATGATTTCCATCACCAGTGTCTATGATGCACCCTCGGCATCACATAGAAAGGCAAAGTCACCAATGAAGCAGTCTTTTCTAGGGAAAACATGCCAAGCATGCTAGTGCTAATCAAGTAAAGAAAACTTTGCTGGTTTGGGCATGTGTGCAGGATGGAAGGTGGCTACTTCCCCAGGGATGTGCCATACGGGTAGGTAGACCATGTCAAGAGACTAGCAGGGCACCCTAAGCTCCTTTTCAAGGATACTGTCAAAACAGCCCTCAACATCAATCATGACAAATAGGAAACTCTGGCTGATGATCGATGCAAATGGCGATACCAGTTGTGGATCACCAGTCACCACCACCATAGCATGTGGTTTCAGAATCTCCAAAGCAGGTGCCAGTCCTGCAAAAAAGACATCAGCGGGGATCATCCCGCACCACTGGCAAGGGTCAACTTCATGTGTGGCACTTTTGACAGACTTTGCCTTTCCAGAATTGACTTGTTCAGCCATCGAAAGATGTGCAGCAGATGATCTCACTTGGCCTCACCAGTGTGCTGAGGTTGCATTCCCATCATCTCTCACAGATGGAAGAATGCCAACAACTGTCTGCAATATTCTGTAAACTCATTGACTGTGACATGCTATAATACTCACTGACAGCAATATTCAATAATGTGCATTATCTGTCATATTTTATAACTGTCACTGTTTGATATTCTAGAAAACTCACTGAATGAGATATGCTAAAATACTCACTGACTGTCAGCCTTTAATGCTAACTGTCTGTGATGTTCTACAATACACACTGTGAAATGCTATAATCCTCAGTGACTGATATAATGTTCAGTGACTATGGGTGGAATTTTCCATTTTGGAGGCTAAGTGCAGCGGTGGGCAGGTTTCATGGCGTGTTTTCCGCTGGATGGCTTGGCGGGAAATCACGCCTAATTTCACACTTGGAAGCTCAATAATTATTGCATCAGTGAGTAGCACTCCGAATCACATGGTGGGGCAGACAATGATTCGTTCACTCCGCTGATAGCTAACGGGGTCAAAGGTCCGGACGCTATATTTAAGCGGCACCCGAACACACATTAAACTCAGCAGACCAGCTGTGTGCAGGAAACTTCTCCATAAGGTTGCGCTCAGGTTTAGTAATGAATCCCTTGAGGCACTCATCCGTGGAGTCCAGCAGCACCGGGATGTCTTCGAACCGAGGGATGGCTCCAGGAGGCCCACCAGCCTCACCTCGCCGGCCCGGGAGGCAGCTGCAAAGGAA
This sequence comes from Carcharodon carcharias, assembly GCF_017639515.1. Taxonomy (NCBI): domain Eukaryota; kingdom Metazoa; phylum Chordata; class Chondrichthyes; order Lamniformes; family Lamnidae; genus Carcharodon; species Carcharodon carcharias. The sequence goes on along the minus strand of NC_054468.1, from coordinate 90,679,063 downwards.
GGTCAGCTCGTCGGACACTTGCCCCAGAAATACCATCCAGTGCAGGAAGAGGAAGAATTATCTCACCCGCTCTGCCAGGGTAAGTCAACCTTCAGCTCACTCCAATCTCACACTCTCATCATGCACTCAAAGGACTACACTGCTCAGGGATCTCACACAATATTAGCTGGGGAGACATCAGCACGGATTGTCTCACGGACACTTTAACATCACCAGCATCTCATCTATCATGCTGCACAAACCCATCCTCAGCCCTTACTGGGGAGGGCTCAGCAGACACAACAGGTATGCATGCTTCCCAACCTCTCCTCCATCTCTTCTCACCACATTCCATTCCATTTATCTTCACGCAGCCAAGCTCGTCCATAACCACAATTATATCCCAGATGGGAGGAGGAACAGCAGATGCCCAGGAATTGTCCCACTTTGTCGGAGGCAGTGACGGCCCAGATCTCTGGCACTCAACGGACTGTGTCTGAGTCTGATGATGAGCCTCTGGGCACAGCCATGTCACACATGCTGGAGATGCAATGATAAGCAGCAGAAAATCAGGTAGAGTTGCAACAGGCAGTAAATAGACTAGAGCAAAGGATGAAGGAGTCCACTCGTGCTCTGAGTGATGTCGTGACATCAACATGCGAGCACCTTGAGGTCTCAATGGGAAGGGTGGTGGCCGCCTTGGAGATCTGGATCCAGCAGATCCTTCTGGTTTTGTGATCGGACCTGCACTCCACTGTAGGCATTGGTGGGATCCATCAGTGGCTAGGGCAGAGGGGACAGGGCACCTCGACCTCACTCCAGGAGCCCTTCTCCTCAGGGACTCAGGCGGGCGCCCTCTGGCACTTATAGGGAGGGGAGGACCAGCATCTGGAGACCCTGAGGCCATCTGCCCAGATGACTCCCAGAGTGTCCAGATGATCCCAATCCCTCCTGTCTGTGACTCCATCACCTCCAGCTGTACAGGCTGAGGAGGGAGCACCTGCCCTACAGCAGGAGGCCCAAAGCAGGCAGGAGACCTCCAGGTCTCGGCCCTCTAGAAGACACCTGCTGAAGTCATCAAAGACAACAGAGTGTAGCATTCAGCCAGCTGCTTACACCTCTGCTGCAGATGTCAGGGACGCATCAAAATGTAGCAGTGAGGTTATAAAAATCCCAAAACTTTGACATCACTTCTGGGCCATGGGTGTTCTATCACTGTATATTTCATGCATCTTTGTAAGTACATTTGCTGTTCATGAGAATGGTCTCATCATCTGAAAGCATCATATATATGCATCAATGTGCCCTCTTATTTTTGAGATTGATCCATTCTCCCGTTCAGTGTTTGCCTTCTTTCTTGAGGCTCACATGTGATGTGTAGCTGAGTCATGGTAATTACTCCACCCTTGTGTTATGTCAGGGTCAAACTCTTTACAGGAAATGCTTGCAAAGTGTGTCAGTAACCTGTACTCATTTCAAGGCAACATGGAGTTAGGCTTGCTCAATAATCTTGGACGGTTAACTGTAATTGTCTCAAAATGAGACGGCTGTCTTCATTGGTAGTGACAAAGCACAAAACCTGCAGCCGTGATGGTCTCTCCAAACATGCGCGCATCTCAGTGTCCGCTAAAAGTTTCTCATTAAGGTGGCGATGACTGCATCAGGTCCTTTGACACAGCATTTGCGCTGTTGTACTGGATTTCACTTCCCAGGGCACATGGATACAGGGTTTGCTGCTGACCTTTCCAAAGATTAGGGCCTGGTAAGTCATGAGGGTTGAAGGTGCAAGTCTGAATGCTGAACTTGCTCTCGATGTTACTGGTTGTAATGGTCGTTCAGTGCACTGGCTTGGCATTAAGGGGCAGAAGGAGTATGACCTTGTCCCATTGCCTGCATCTTACTCCTTCTGGAATCTTATGGCTATCTGTGTGGCATGGGCATGTCTTACACGTTGTGCTTCTTCGATGCTATCCTCACGTGGAAGCTGACCCTCAACTCCCTCTTCAGGTTCCTGCCCTCATGGCTCTTCATCATCCGAGGAGCTCGCAGCCTCTTCTATGTCTCCCTCTGACAAGGGATTCCCCCACTTTGAAGCACCAGGTTGTGAGGGACGCAACATACCATGATTATACAGGGTGCCCCCTTTGGAGAGTACTGCAGAGCCCCAAACATCGGAAGTGCATCTTCAAGGTGCCAATTATCTGCTTGATGATGGATCACGTCAAGCTATGTGCCATGTTGTAGCTCTCCTCCAAGGCACTCTGACGACAATGCACAGGTGTCATGAGCCATCATTTGCGTGGGTAACCCCTTATCCCCAAGCAGCCAGCCCTATAATTGCTGAGGCCCTTCGAATGCGTGAGGAACTTGAGAGTGACTCAGGATATAGAAATCATGGTAACTCTCAGGGTACCTGGCACAGATACGCATGATGTGCTTCTGATGATCACACACCAGCTGAACATTTATGGAGCGGAATCCTTTCCTGTTAATGAACATCAGAGGCTGCTGCCATGGAGCCCTCAAAGCCACATGCATGTAATCAATTGCACCCTGTACTCTAGGGAAGCTGAGATAGCCGGGAAGCTCAGGGATCTTGCAGCCTGGCTGGCTTCATCCAGTGTGAACCTCATATAATGATGAGCCTGACTGTGGAGGACACCAGTAACCTCCTTGATACCTTTATGTGCTGAAGCCTGAGAAATGCAGCATGGGTCCCCTGTGAATCCCTGGAATGATCACAGGCAAAAAGATTGAGTGTGGCAGTGACCTTCAGGGGCACTGGCAGGGGATGCCCTCCCAGTCCATGGGGCATTCAGTGCGCCAATACAATGTGGTAGATATGACCCACCATACCTCTGACATACACAGGCGTGTACGGCATTGTCTGTCGCTCATCTCCAGATAGGAAAATCTTCTGTAGACCCTTGGTCATGCAAGTCGCCTCTGTGCGATGGGTCTAACCTCCTCATCCTCGGGGTCCTGCTGGGACTCCTCTGGGCCATGGACCTCAGGCTGGGCCTCCTTTTGAAACTGCACCAGGCATGCCAGGCCTTTTCCTCCTCAATCAGATCACTGCCATCAAGACGGCAGCATTGAGCACGGGTTCCATTGTTCAATCCTCCTTCACCCTGTCGACTGATACATGCAACAGATTAACGAATAGTAGGCAAATACAGTAAACATCCCTCTTGTAAAGTGAAAGCTGCTGTCATCCCCTAGAGCTGCTTCTGTGCTACTGGCTTTTCACAGGTGCAGCCTTGTGAGGTGCTCATAAACTCACAGATCTAGGTGACCAAGATGCCAACCCTGATACCTGACATCTCAATCCCACAGAGGCTGGAGGAGGTTTGGATGCATCATGAAATGTGCCACCTTACCAAAAGCCCTCCTGCAATTTCTGATCTGGTGCACTGATCAAGCTCAACTTGCACTTCAGCAATGACTGAATGTTCTTTGGCCCGTGATCCAAGCCAATTGGAGAAAACACATAAGAGACTTTTATTGATGATCTGGCAGATATTCAGCAGCTGTGCTTCCTTAACAGTTGCCTGCATTTCCCATTCTCACTCACCTCTCTGTTAATGTTCAAATGGAGCAACTGTACTGTGAAGCCAATGATTCCTGCAATGGCTCCAATCACACCTTCCCAAGGAAGTCTTCTTCTTTTCTCTCAGCTCTGTCTCTATTTTAATGTTGTGACTCGAAGCAGTTTGAGGGTGTCCCCTGAAAGGACCCCTTAGTTCAGCTGTGGACTCCTCCACACTGCCTCAGTCCCCTCCCGAGCAGATTCTTTTCCAGTTTTGATTTTAAACTGCGCAATAACTTCAGGGTTTCAAGATAGTGGTGCTGCATTTCTACTTGGAGACTTGGAGGGAGCTTCGACCCTCCCCCTATCAGTGTGTGAGTCCCTTCAATCTTCCTGGAACCTCACGATGGGCAGGTAGACCTCCCATTGGTTATTCTCCAGCCTCCCCCGAGTAACACTGGATCCCAATGTCATTGTGGTGGACATTCCAGTCCTCCCCCCTGAACCCATCACTGTTAATGTCCCCATGCCCTATGTGGGCCTAACCCCTGCCCATCTTGCGGTTGTGTGCATGGTCACATACAGTTGAGAACCACCGCCCCAACCCCACCAGGAGAGCTTTGAATAACCCCCTTTTCCCCATTTACAGCTGCAGATGCCTCCCCTCACCCTGACCATCTCACCTGCAGCCCAGTGCCCAGCTCAACAAGCCTGTCAACTATGATCACACCCTGCACACCATGCTGTACCTTACAACACCATGTTGTACGCACAGGCCCTGCCCTCCCTGGAGCGGGACTACAATGCACATGCCATGCATAGCCCTGTGGCATGGTCCACAAAGCCCCAGGGTTGCCTTTAATCTCACACCCTGACTATGAGGTCCATAAAGCCCCAGGACTGCCTCTAATCTCTCACTCTGACTTCTTGGTCCCAGACCAGGGACTATGACTGTCTTTCAATGAGCTGTCTTGTTCCTTCATCACTGATCACAACACAGCATCTCTTCTTTCAACTGCCACCCACCCCACCAACACGACTCTCTATGCAACCCATCCCACTTGTGCTACACAGGCATAACCCCCTCCCTCCTATTCCGGAGTCTGCGTGCACCCCCTCCCATTCATTGGGTTCAATTCCTATCCACCCCCTTCTGTGTCTGTTTTAGTCTTCCAGCTTCCCCACCTTTGGTATCCCCTCTGCCTGCCAGCGTCTCCCCCCACCCCTCCAACCCATGGTCTCCTATGTCTTCATCATCTTTCCCCCTCCCACCCCCAACCCCACAACCCCACCATACCCCATGGTGCCCCATGTCTCTGCCATTCTTCCGCTCCTCCCTACCCCTGGTTGCAATGCTGGTCTTTGTTTCAGTGTGCAGTCCTCCCTGAGACCCGCAGCACACACTGACTGTTATCCTCCCAAGGTATGGAGGTACCCACCATTAGCAGACCAACCCTACACCTGAGGCACCCACAGTCCCAACCTTACACCTGAGGCACCCACCATTAGCAGACCAACCCTACACCCCCACCAGTGTGTGTTAACACTGGCATTGCTGAGAATTCCAGAGCAGTGCTGTTGCAGGTAGGCTTTGAATGTTACACTCACCTCAAAGTCATGAACAAAGTGAGGGCAGACTGCTGCATGCCACTTATTCCCGATCGTGATTTATACCAGTCTAATTTCCCACTGGTGTGGCATATAATTGGGAGAGGGAACGTGATTCCGGTGAGTAGCAATTTTAACGAGTGTTCATGACATGGTAATGTACGCAAATGATGTTGCCGATATGGATCAGCAGGAAACCTGACCCGCCATCAGCCCACTATGAAAACAACGAGGGAAAAATTCTGAACTGATTTCCTGCTGGCGGGATTCTGATTTTTGGTCTTTCTCTGAAATTTCTGCTCCTGCCCGCCACAAAACCCGCCACTGGCAGGACCAGAAAATTCCGCCCTGCGATATTCACTGAGTCAAAAATTCTAAAGCACTCACTAAGTGTGATATTCTATAATTCTCATGGACTGTGATATTCCATAATACTCACCAATAATGATATTCTATAATATCACCCAATGACATTCGATAATACTCAGTGACATTGATATCCTATAATACTGACTGTCATATACTCTAAATCCAGCTCACTTTGATGTTTTATAATACTCCATGGCTGTGATATTCAATAATTCTCAGTGGCAGTGATGTTCTTTTCTACTTGCTGACTGTGCCGGTCAATAATTCTCACTGACTGAGATATTTTACAATAGTCACTGATGGTAACATTGTGTAATATTCACTGATTCTAATGTCCTATAATACTCAATGATTGTGATAATCTCATGCTCTCTGCTGTATTCATACTTATTTAATACTCACTTTCTGTAAAATAATCAGTAGCTATGATTTTTTTTATTATTGGCTGATTGTGATATCTCTTATGTTCCCAGACTGTATTAATACATGCTTAACATTCACTCTCTGTAATAGTCATTGAATATGATATTCTGTAATATTCAGTGTGATACCTGTATAATACTCTCTGACTATATGACTCTGGTTAATACTCACTGATTCTCCTGTCCTTTATAAACATTCTTTATAAAAATCACCAGCAATACACTCTGCAATATTTGCCAGCTGTGGTTTTGCTTGTATAACGATTTCTGCTGAATCAGAAGATTATGTGTTCACACTTCCTACAATGACTTAAGTGCAATATCAGGCCGATGTTCTATTGCAGCACTGAAATGAGTGCTGCCTTGCCACGGATGCTGCTTGTTTGAAGGGATCCTTAAAATGAGGCTCAGTCTGCCCTTTCAAGTGGATGTCGAAGATCCTATGACAGTATTGTATTCTGGAGAAGAGCAGGGACTTCTCTATGGCATCCGAGCCAAAGTTTATCTCTCGATTAGCATCACTAAATCAGATTATCTGGTCATTATCACATCAAACCTTGCTGTCTGTAAATTGCCTGCTGTGTTTCACTACATTATAACAGTGACTATATGCTAATATATGCTAGCTATGATGCATATAACATGCATGGTTATAATACTCAGTTTATATTGACCAAACTTAAAGACAATTACAAGGGTTTTGTCGTATGAAAGGTGTTCCTCAAAGTGGTCCATAAACTAAGAGTTTGTGTGTGTGGGTGCGTGTGCCTGTGTGTGTAGCCTACTTTTAGTTTGTGAGTGATTTAATTTAAAAATAACCTAGCAGTCAAGCTTTATTCTTAAACAAGATAAAGGTTAGTTTATTACAAAACTACTGCTGAAAGTTAAGTAAAAGTGGCAAAGTTATTAACTAAAATACAGATACAAAGAGTAAAAGCAGATAAAGATAAAAGAACACTTGTAAAGATGAGATTCAGTTCAGTTCTTTAAGATATCATTGCAGGCCTGTGGCCTGCAGTTAAACGTTGGCCTCTGGAGTGAAGAGTTGTGTTTGATTAGTCAGTGTTTGCCTTTTCAAGTGGACTCAGCCGTTACAGCAACTTTGGGGAGCAAGTGAAGACCCCTTTTATTTACTGGTCCTGCCAGCACAATCCTTGAAGACTGCCTGGGGATTCCTTTTTCAGCAGAACAGTGATGATTTTTGGACAGCTTCCTCTGAGCCTCCCAGTGGCAGAGAGAAATCCAGCTCTCACATGCTGCCCATAGTTCATCCAAGAGATGGAACCGACTTCCTGATGCATTCTGGGTTCTCAGCCAGACTTTATACAGTTCAAAATTCAAAATACCTGCTATCCCAGACTGTCAAATCATACTCCCAATGTAAACAAAAGCAAAAATTGCTGGAAAAGCTCAGCAGGTCTGACAGCATCTGTGGAGAGAAAGACAGAGTCAACGTGTCAAGTCTGTATGACTCTTCTTCAGAGCCTTCTTCTCCCAATGTAAGTATTGGGTTAGCCTAGTTGTGGGTGCATAATCACACCCATTGTCTTTTCACCAAGGTAATTAACCTTTTAAATGTCTCAACCATTAATTTGAATGGCTCCCATTCTTCCTGGTTTGGTGAGATAGGAAAGAGCTACTCACACCTCCAGGGAAGCCATTGTCAATGAGTTCCCATTTACCCATGTGGAAATGTGCATTGAATTTCTCTGAAGAAGGGTCATATGGACTTGAAACATTAACTCTGTTTCTTTCATCACAGATGCTGTTAGATCTGCTGAGTCTTTCCAGCATTTTCTGTTTTTGTTTCAGATTTCCAGCTTCCTCAGTATTTTGCTTTTATTGCATTGAATTTCCAATGCCTTAACATGTCTGGATATGCCTGCTTGCAATCCACTTGAAGTCTTCTAGAAGCTTGACAACATTGCAGTTGTAAAAGGTCAGGTGGCTTTTGGAAGCCACCTTCCTGTGTCCATTTAAAAGAAAGATTAGTATTTTTACAAAATCAATATCACAACTACACATTCATGACAGGTATGAAGACAGAGTTGGCTCAAGTGGAATGTGGAAATAGGTTAAAAAGTAAGACAATAGAAAAGCAGTGGCAAACCTTTAAAGAGACATTTCATAACTCTCAACACAGAAATATCCCATTGAGAAAGAACGATTCTATGAAAAGGATATGCCATCCAAGGTAAACTAAAGAAGTTAAGGATGGTATCAAATTAAAACAGGAAACACACAATGCTGTGAAGCTTAGTGGTAGGCCCAAGGATTGGGAAAATTTTAGAAACCAGCAAAGGGTAATTAAAAGAGTAATAAGGAGGGAGAGGCAAAGGAGAGGGAGGAAATTAAAACAATCACTATCACTAGATAAAAAATACAAGAAAAACTAATGGGACTGAAGGCTGACAAGTCCCTTCAACCTGAAGGCCTGCATCCACAATCTTAAAAGTGGCTGTGGAGATAATGGATGCATTGGTTGTAATCTTCCAAAATTCCCTAGATTCTGGAAAGGTCCCAGCAGATTGGAAATCCACAAATGCAACACCACTATTCAAGAAAGGCGGGAGACAGAAAGCAGAAAACTATCGACTATTTAGTCGAACATCTGTCATTGGAAAAATGTAGAACACATTATTAAGGAGATAGTTGCATGTCATTTTGAAAATCATTATATAATCAGGTAATCAACATGGTTTTATGAAAAGGAAATCATGTCTGACAAATTTATTAGAGTTCTTTGAAGATGTTACAAGCAAGGTGGATAAAGAGGAACCAATAGAAATTTTATCATTTACAGGATGTGGGTGTCGCTGGCTGGGACAGCATTTATTGCCCATACCTAATTGCCCTTCAGTAGGTGGTGGTGAGCTGTCTTCTTGAACTGCTGCAGGCCCTGTGGTGTATTTGGATTTCCATTTGATAAGGTGCCACATAAAATGTTTCTGCACAAGATAAGAGCTCACAGTGTTGGGGCTGATATATTAGCAAAGACCGAACAGGAAACAGAGTCAGAATAAATGGACCATTTTTGGCTTAGTAAACCATAGTGGGTGGAGTGCCACGGAGATCAGTGCTGGTTCCTCAACTATTTATAATCTATATTAGTGACTTGGATGAAGGGACTTACCGTATGGTAGCCAAATTTACACAGAGTCTGCAAAGAAATATGGACAGGTTAAGTGAGTGGGCAAAGATATGGCAGATGGAGTATAATGTGGGAAAATGTGAACTTGTCCACTTTGGCAGGAGGATTAGAGAAGCAGCATTTTATTTAAATGGAGAGAGACTGCTGAATGCTGCAGTACAGAGGGACCTGCGTGTCTTTGTGCCACAAAAAGTTAACATGCAAGTACAGCAAATAATTAAAAATGCAAATGAAATGTTGGCTTTTATTGCAAGGGGGATGGAGTATAAAAGTAGGGAAGTCTTGCCACAACTGTACAGAGCATTGGTGAGATCTCACGTAGAGTACTGTGTACAGTTTTGGTTTCCTTACTTAAGGAAGGATATACATGCATTGGGATGAAAGAGTTGTCCCAGGGTAAGGGGTTGAGCAAATTGGGCCTATACCCATTGGAGTGTAGAAGAAAGAGAGGTGATCTTACTGAAACATATAAGATTCTGAAGCTGTTTGACATGATGGATGCTGAGATGATGTTTCCCCTCATGGAATCTAGAATAGGGGCACAGTTTAAACATAAGGGTTCTCCCATTTAAGACAGAGATGAGGAGAATCTCTTCTCTCAGTTATTCTTTAGAATTCTCTTCCATAAAGAGCAGTGGAGGCTGGGTCATTGAATATATTCAAGGCTGAATTAGACAAATTTTTATCTACAAGGGAGTCAAGGGTTATCGGGAACAGGCAGGAAAATGTTAAGGCCACAATCAGTTCAGCCATGATCTTCTTGAATGGTGGAACAGGATCAATGGGCTGAATGGCCTACTCCTGTTCCTATTTCTTATGATCTTATGATAATAGTTTGTTTAATGCATACATATTATAATAAACACTAAGTCTCTGATATTCATCAAGAAAAACATAAACCATGCTCACTGACTATGGTGTTTTGTACAACTGCCTGCTTTTAAATATTGGGAATCATTTTTACATTTCAATTTTGAATTACCCAATAATTTGAATTAAACAGTATATAGAACAGCTGAGTGTTATCTTAGACCTTGATTGATTTGAGTTATCAGATAAACTGAAGTAAATGACTTTTAACAAAGGGGTTTTAATTGTACGTACTGACGGATATTCCTCATATTAATGCCCTGTTTGTGGGAGGAATCTTATCCAGGATAGCTCTTCCTCATCAATATACAGTGACCCCTACTGGTAGGTGTGCATGTGTGAACACTGAATTGGAACAGGATTGGGATCACCTGTGGTGCCATCTACAGTCAGTCTCTTTCATCACTGCCTAGTCCCATACATAATGAATTGGCAAAGGTTCTGTAGAGAAAACTAGGAACCTACATCCTGGCACTGGCCTGCACCTATAGAAAGGAGGGCAAACAAAGTAGCTGATAAGTTAGTTAAGTCACAGCAATTTGAATAGCATGATGTTGCCTTGACTTTCATATCCTTTTCATTATTCTTTATAAAATTGCCCTCTACAATAACTCTTCATTTCCTCCTCCTCAAACACTACAAGTATTTCTTGTATGATCACCTCCCAGTAAAAGGAATGTGAAAACATACATCCAAACCTCAATGTTTGATTATAATGAGGAAGTCTGTGAAAAGGGGAATTTGAGGTAACAGCATCATTATTAAAGCAAATCCCATCTTACAGAGAATCCTATGCAGCCCACAATTTGGCTAGTTGGATCATAGGATATTTGTATAGAAGGATAGAAAAGATCAGAAGTTCTTTAACTAAAAACCTACCAGTGAGCTTTGAGTTTACTGTATCAATATTAGATTAACATTTCAGGATGTACATTTCAGAAGGGAATATGTTATGGCAAAAAATGGATGATTTTGTGTTAATATATTAGATCATACACAACATTTCTCAATTGTTTGTGTATGAGAGATTGGTTGATGAACAGCCAGAGGGATAGTTATTTGTGAAGGGACTGGTAAATTAAGGATGGAGATGGTATAATTAAAGAAGAAATGAAAGGGGAAACAGGAAGGCTGGAGGAATGAAGGTTGAGAGGTATATGTTGGATGGATAGATAGATAGATAGGTAGGTAGGTAGGTAGATGAATTAATATGCTACACAGTGTATTCCATCAATAAGTTGACATCAGCATTGAACAGTGAAAGAACCACAAATGTATTCCAAAGGTTATATTCAGCCAAGTTTCTTAACAATGTGTGTCACCTCATGTCATTCAGAATACGAGCAATATTTAATCAAAATATTGAACTAAACCCAGAATTGAAGCAATTCAATTCAGCAGGTTAGAAAATGCAGATAAAAAAGTGTTCACATTTAATAAAGCATTTTACATGATGCCCACATCACTCTACAGCTCATGGCATACTTTTGAAACGTGGTCACTATTTTAATGTAGGAAATGCGGCAACCAATTGTCACACAGCAACATCCCATAGACAGCAATGTTGTAATTAGCAGTTATGCTGTCAGACCTGCGGAGTTTTTCTAACTATTTTTGTTTTTGTTTCAGATTTCCAGCATCTGCAGTATTTTGCTTTAATCTGTTTTAGGTGTTGCCTGATGGATAAATATGATGCCCGGCACTAAGGGAACTTCTCCCTATTCTTTGAAGCTGTATCTTTCACATTCACCTCAGAGATGGCAGATTGGGACTCAGTTTAATGTCTCATCTGAAAGCCAGCACATCCAAAAGTGCAGCACTCCCTCAGTACCACACTAGTGTGCAAGCCTTGTTTGTGTGCACAAGCATCTGGAGAGGTGGCGGGGTGGGGGGCAGTGGAAATTGAACCAAATTGCTTGGGATTGTGGGTTACATCTAGCTGATGGACCATGGCATGGGCATCCCTGCAATATTGGATTGTCATCGAAAAACCCAATCCTCTGGCTGGCGAGTCAGCAACTATTAATAGCGAAAGCAAAATGCAGAAGAGCTTTAAAAAGGCACAGTTGGAAGGGGAAGTCGTGCTCACCTGGTTACCTGGCCAATATTTTCTCTCAACCAGCTTCATGGGAAATAAAAGATATTTATCGCATTACTATTTGCGGGACTCTGTCATGTGCACGCTGGCTGCAGGAATTCCCAACATTGGGACTGTGACAACACTTCAGATATACTTTCAAAGGCGCTTTGGGACCTCCCGAGAACATGGAACATTTTTAAAAACCTAAGTCCTTTCTTTAAAAGATTATTAACGTACAAAAAGCTTAGCCCTTTATTCATTGTTCCTAACTGTAGCTTTTCCCATATCCCCCATTGCTTATCATTCCAGAAGCTCACCTTTGAAGTCATCCAAGTAATTTATTCCAATGACCTTCCTGTCCCTTACCCCACAAAACAGCGTGTCTTTGCATTTGGTTTTTAAAAGTTATTTATCTTCCAAGCTTAATCTTAACTTCTTTTTGCTGCTGATCGGCTAATATTTAGACCCTTTATCATAATTAAAAGTTTAACCAGATTACTTCCAAATCTCCCACTGCAACGCCTCCCCCAACACACACATCTCCCCCTCCCAAAAATAAAACAAGTCCAACTCCCTGAACTAATTTACAACTCCTGACCCCCAGAATCATCTCTGGTCCTTTCCTTTCTCAAAAGGAGACGATATCTTTCCCCATCCCAAACCTTCCAGGGCTCGCCACCCGCATAGCTGCTCTTTAAACAGGGAAACCCGTTTGACAAGGTGGGGGTCTAAAAGCAGCGCTGGGAAAATAAACAAAACGCATCCCAGGGTAATACCTCCTTAAAACCTGTCCGGAGACGCAGGATCAGTAAAGTTAACGAAAATGAGAAAGAAGTGCCCTCATTTCAAAAGGATAAAACCACAAAGAATACCTCCATTGACAGGACAGTCCGGAGTTTAGCGGTGCTGCTTGCTGGCTGAAAAATTACACTGCATATCATATCCTTAAAGCAGGCTGGCTAACTAATGTCTAAATTCTGCCGGATAAAGAACTCTGTGTTAACGATTAGGCCTTTAAAGAGCACAAAATAAATGCATCGTCTTACCGTTAATATTTGCAAAATTTAAATATTTATTCTTATCTGAAAAATTGATGTAAAGAAATTACTAAATATAATGATAGGAAAGCAAGTTCCCAGGGGAGAAAGCGGGGATGGGATTGCCTTCAGGTAGATAGACCCGTTCGGTATGTAATACATTAAAATCTCTAGTTAGCTACTAACTGATATATAACAGTTTAAAAAATATATAGAATCATATCTGGGCGAAATGGGAAAATACACGTAAGTTGAAATGGAAATGGAATATTAAAATGTAAAGTACAAATCATTGGCAAATAACGTTTTAATAAAACATGAGGTGAAATAAATTGATTTGCTCCTGACATTTCTCTAACTTCTGATTGACAATATTTAACTGTTACCAGGTGATAGCTGACTTATTGAGGAGGCTGCACATTGACCTGCGGCTTCCCCATCACCAAATCGGACCAGATTCAATAGTTTCCCCGCCCCCCCCCCCACCCCCTCCTTTCACTTATTATGATTTTAAAAGAACAACGTTTTGAAAATTAAGAGGAACAAGACTGCAGAAAGCCCTGGGGCCAGTCTATGACGGCGGCTTATTTATTCATCTTAACTGGCACCTGCTGAAATTATTTGTAAATTCGCCCTCCTGGGCTTGTTTGGATCGTTTATTGTATTCAACTGTTTAAAAGTGCTTATACGTATGTGACAAACCCCATCCAACCGGCTAATTGTGGAGTGAGACGGTGTGTACATCAGCATTCGAGTTAAAACAAAAACTGTGTGGAGTCTGCGCTGAGGCAAGATCAAAATATTAACCTGCGTCAGGCGGCGGAGGCAAATCATCACTTAACCCCGTCCAGTAATATATCATTTCTCTCTCTCTCTCTCACACACACACACACAATTGCTGCCTGCAGGTACATGCACCTATTTTTAAAAGCCGCCTGTTTCTCCTTGACCGGTTGAATATGTTTGCAATCTCTGAGTGTTCGGGGGAAACATTCCAAAAATGAGAAACTTGTCCCTCGCCGGAACGCCTGGCGTCTGGACGCTTACCATTCTAAAACTGAGTTCGAGTTGACTTCAGATTATTTATGTATATATATATTGAAAAGCCCGTGTATCTCCCAGAATTTCACAACTGTTTTAATCTCTATATTGTAGGCGGTTTAGTCCAAAGAAACCAATTGAATGGTGCCGAAAGGGGCAAGGAATAAACAGAGTGAAATGATGCAAAATGTGAGGGTATGGTGCTGAGGGAAATTTGAAATATTGTGCAGGGATGGATAGAAAATGTCGGCGTCAACAGAAGTGTGATCATTTTTACCTAATGAGTCGGTATTTATGTTGATATGAACGATAATAAAGATTCTGGAATTTCATTGATAAAAACGAATAAAAGCAGTGCAAGGAGATGTGACAGTGCCGCGCTCCAGCACTTTGTACATCTGCTGCACAGGGGGCTACTATTGATCTTATTATGGAGGGTGTCCCACAACCAAACTAGAGTGAAGCTTTCAGACGCCGAGCTCCGTTTAACCGGATCGTGGATTCAATGATTACTCCACGTGGAAAGTGAATAACTGGGGAATATTCCCACAACCGTAAAGCACATCCCACATGTCCCGGTGTCTATGTTTGAGAGACACTCTCGATCAGGATTGCCTCTGATACAGGCTTCTGTGACTCAGGCGACGAACATCTAACGAAAGTGGGGGCTCTTAAATGGCAAACTCAAATTCCTTGACTTCATGCAGCTCCCGGAGTCCGAAGGTAAAGACAAGGGCAAGCGAGTGGTTCTCGTCTGCTGGGGATTTGCGGTGCACCCGGGCATCTGCGCCTTGTAATCGATTGTCCCAAAAGGGACAGCACAGCACATTTAAACCCAGCAACACCGGCTCGCCTCTGCCTGCCTGTCTATGAATGGCCGCCTTCCGTTTACAAGAAATGAAAGCTTTGTTAGTCAAGCCTCAGTTTGCTTGTACCTAATCAGCATCAAGAGTGAGAGGCAAGGGTAGGAAGAGTGCCGGGATAGTTAAAACGCATGAAATCATTTGAAAATAGTTGTTATAGAGAAAATGAGGCGGGGTGGGGGGGGGGGGGGGGGGGGGGGGCGGTGTACAAAGTGATCAGGATTCCTCTATTTCTATTTGATGTAGACTGTACACATTGTCAACATTCAGTCTGCAATTTTATTCCCCCCCCCCCATAAAATGATCACAAGGAGGAAAAGTGATCACAAGAGAAAGTGATCTTAAGCAGGGCGATTGGGATCACAGGGAGGGGGGGGGGCTAACCTTAAGGAAATAAATCGATCACAGGGGAGAGAAATCGATCGTGGTGAGAGAAAAATTGATCACAGGAGAGCGAGTGATCACATATGAGAGAGCTTGACCCCAAGGAGAGAAAACTGGATCACAGGAGAGCGAGTGATCACATATGTGAAAGAGCTTGACCCCAAGAGATAAAAATGGATCACAGGAGAGCGACTGATCAAATAGGTGAGAGAAATTGATCACAGGGGGAGAGAAATTGATCACAAGGATGGGGGGCAGAATTGATCACAAGAGAGCGAAGCAAGGGAAATTGACCACGGGGGAGATGAAGCGCTCACCAGTGAGGCAGAGCAGCAAGGTGAGGCGGTGGGGTTGGGGGGGGGGTGAGGTGAAGGGAGGGGGGTTGTGATTTGTCTATTGCTCCTTCGGATTTAACAGCGGGTGAGGAATTGGGAAGGCGACGAGATTCATTCAGTCCCTTTCATTCTGTGTGATTCCCTGAGCGGCAGTAGAAGCAGACAGGTGCAGGAGTCGCGAAGCCCAACGCACAGGGGTCCCTGCGGGAAACCTGGGACAATCGTTTCCATTTCAGAAACACAGCCCCTCAGGGCAACTCCGCATGTCCCAGGCAATTATTTATTAAATGGTGCATGATAGCTGATTGAATTTGGATTTGCAAGTTTTTTTTTCTCTCTCTCCCTCTCTTTCTCTGGCTAACAAGCCAACCCTGAAAAGGGAGGAACTCGTTCTTGTTGTCGGTACCTGGGGCCGCTCCGAAATGTCACGATGTGGTTGCCAGGCCGCTCGATTCTCCTTTCAACAGCTTTTTAACGAATAAGGGCTGGTATTTGTTCAATCCAGGGAAATCTGAGCTGCCGTGCGGGAGTCACAGCAACGGTCCCGTGGACAGAAAGCTGGATCTGACCGTTCAATTGGCCACCTTCAACCGATGACTTTTAAACATTTCCAGTGCTAACTCTTAAAAATCGCAATTATATATCTTTAACAAAAAAAACACCCTGATACACTTACGAATATGTGTTTGGAGAAATGAGATTAGCGAAAAATACAAATGAAATAATTATTAAAGCAGGGTTATGTGTTAAAATGACAAGGGTCGTTATTTCCACCGACCCTACTGACAATGGAATGAATATCAGGAACGATTTGTTGTGTCATAAAACAATCGGGTCACCGATTAGGAAGAACGAGTGTTACAAAACAAAAAGCCGATGACATGATGGAGTAAGACTGGGGGCGGGGGTGGGGGGGGCGGGGGGCGCTGCCTTTAGCGTAGGGTTTGTTTAAGGCCTTGCGAAGGGGAGTAGAGAGAGAGAGAGAGAATGGGGGGGGTGGTGGGCGGTGGGGGGAAAGCTCTATTGCTCTGTATATAAAGTCCCTTCACCTGTCTCATCGCTCGCCGGCACATTCCCCCAAAAAGTCACTGGCACGCATACTTATGTTTTTAAAAAATGCATCCCACATTGTAATAATAAAACAAACAGCCTGCTCACATTATCATCCCAAACTGAGAGCTGTGTGTGTGCATGTGTGTTAACTAGTCATAAAGAAGGCTATTATTCTCTCGTTCAACCTCTTTTTTTTGGTGGGGGCGGGGGTGGGGGCACAATAGTCCCTATCTTTTCTTTCCTTTTTTTTGCTCTCCTGTGGGTATTATTCTCTCCCTCTCTCTGTCGATTGGACGCCCAGGGATTTTTGGTGAACGCCTAGTGATTATGTCACTTTGCGTGCGGGCGACGGCGCTCTTCACAAACCCGGCCGGCGCTTTGAACTTCGCCGCTCTTTGGCTGCGGATCACGAGGTTTGCTCTTCATTTTCCGTCCAGGTGCTCTCTGTGACTGGACACCTCCAAGGGGAGGAAGAGAGAGAGAGAGAGATAAAGCAAGTGTGAGAGACCCAAAGAAAAACAAATCAATGTAACAATAGCAGCCTGCGAAACCAATTAGCGGAGCAACTTAAACTGAAGAACTCCGATCTTTGCAATCTCCAGGCGAGTTGATTCAGTTTTGTTTTAAAACAAGGAGCGTCTCCGGCTACACAGGGGAAGCTGTTTTTCGGCTGAAAGCTGCAATGATTTGTTGAGGGAGATTTTTTTTCTTGTCGCTCGCTGGTGTCAGTGACAGGTGAGCTGTTTTCACTCCGGCTGCTCACTTCCCCAAAGTCAATCGTTTGCCCCCCTTCGCCCTCCCCAACACCAGCATGTCCAAGCCCGCAGACCACATCAAGAGACCGATGAACGCTTTCATGGTCTGGTCCAGAGGCCAGAGGAGGAAGATGGCCCAAGACAATCCCAAAATGCACAACTCCGAGATCAGTAAGAGGCTGGGGGCTGAATGGAAGTTGCTGTCGGAGGCTGAGAAAAGACCTTACATCGACGAAGCCAAGAGGCTAAGAGCGCAACACATGAAAGAGCACCCAGATTACAAGTACCGACCCCGGCGCAAGCCCAAGAACCTCCTGAAGAAAGACAGGTATGTCTTTCCTTTGCCCTACCTGGGGGACAGTGATCACTTGAAGGCTGCCGGGCTCTCCATGTCTGCCGCCGACTCGCTGCTGGGCGCCTCGGAGAAAGCCAGAACTTTCCTCCCGCCGACGTCGGCCCCTTACTCCCTGCTCGACCCCAGCCAGTTCGGCTCCAGCGCCATTCAGAAGATGACCGAGGTGCCCCACACCCTGGCCACCACTTTGCCCTACGCGTCCACCCTGGGATACCAAAGCGGAGCGTTCGGGAGCTTGAGTTGCCCTAGCCAGCACACGCACACCCACCCATCGCCCACCAACCCTGGCTATGTGGTCCCCTGTAACTGTACCGCCTGGTCCGCCTCCAGTTTACAGCCCCCCGTGGCTTACATACTCTTCCCGGGAATGACCAAAGGAGGCATAGACCCTTACACCTCGGCGCACGCAGCCGCCATGTAAGGGTCAACCGTAGCGGCATCAAGTGAAAAGAGACTTTATCTTGTGAACTTCAATTCGAACATTGCATGTACAACACAAACCGGACAAATTAAAGACTGACATCTGAAACGCTGAGGCTCGAGGGGGGGAGGGGGGAACACCGCCGGAACAGAATGGACCAAAATGGGACTGAACTTTGGAGGAAAATCTCCTGTCTCCGGCACAAGGCAACTTGCAATGTAAACAACATTGAAACAAAAAGGGGGACAAAGAAAAAGGAGAGAGAGAAAAAAAAAATCTTAATTAAAAAGACTGCCTCTGGTTTTCAATCTTACATTGCATGTAGAGTAAAAGGCTCCAAAAATCGGAACTTTGTCCTCGCCTGGCGAAGGACTCTAAAAGGGAACTTTATGGCGGATTCTGAATCCTGACTGTAACATGAGTGCTACTGAAGGCGGATGAGTGACTGTAATATTGTAGATGTTTTGTTTGAAAAGCTGTCACTTTTTTAAAAAAGTAGCAGTTTCGGTTTTATTTATTATCATGTATAGTGGTGTATAATACCACGTGCTCTTTCTTTTTGTTTTGAAACAAAATTCTTTCAAGTCCTCGAGTTTCCTTTGCACATCAGAAGCGAGACTTATATCAAAACGTTGCCACCAATCAGTAATAACTAGACCATCTGCCAATTTCCATAGGAATTGAGAGATAACGTTTAACATTAACTGGGGGCTAAATGAGGACAGGAGAGTCTGTCTTACATTAAAGATAGTTCTCACTCTGGAACTGGCCCCTCGATTTTTTTTCTCCCCCATTTCCAACCGAACTTCAGACGTGAAGTGACCAACGCTGGTTATTTTTTTAAGAAAAATTACAATTTAAATATGTTTGAAAGAAAAGTATGTCTCCAAAACAAGTTGTATCCAGAAGGATTTTACCTCGTACTCTGTTCAATTGTTGAACAAAGGTAATGTTTTAAATAAAGACACGGTGTCTACACAAAAAAAATATATGCGGAATATGGTATGTTTATTGGACACTGGAATGGAAATGTGCTTGAACTCACAATTAACATGTCCCAGTATAATCCCGTAAACGCCTGAGTGGAGTCTCAGTGGAATTAGAATTAGCAAATAATTTCATATTAACCCGTCATCAAGTGCAACATTTAACTTTCATGGTTAAATTATTGTTTTTGACCAACTGTGTGATTGTAGAACTTGAAGTTAATAGAAGACAAATTGACTTCCTCACAAACAGTGCCATCCAGACTGATCCGTGTTTGTTTTTTTTACTGTAACGATGAATTTTCTTGTTGGGTATAAAGGAAGACAGGGGGTATTATTGAAGAGAAGGAAAGCAAACGGCCGGACTATATCCCCCGCACCTCCCCGCTCCCACCACCCCCCATCCCCCCCCCCCACCCCCCCCCCCCCCCCCCCTACGCCTACCCACCAGCCCTGGATTTGTGGAGCAGGCCCGCTGATCAGATGAGTGAACGCCGGGGATCACAGGCATTCAGACCGCTTTGCTTAATGTGGAAATCCCAGGCCAGGTTAAGATGCGGGTCTTGGCACATGTTAGTTAAAGATCTCAGGTAACTGACTCTTTAACCTAATTTATAACACATCCAGAGGGTTTGAGATCAAATGGACAAGAACCTGCATCGACTTCTTAATTCTATTCATATTTTTTAATTATTTGTTCTGACGCTTCAACTGAATGTTTCAAGGGCTTTCCAATTCTTTATCTCGCTCCAGTTCTAGCAGGACGTATTTGCCCGCCCTTATCTTCCCCCCATTCCTAACTTTACTCACCCTCTCTTTCGCATTTTGCTCTGTCATGTCTCAAGCTGGCGTTGCACTCACTCACTTATAACGTCGGATGCAGGTTAGATAAAAGGATTTAAATGGAGCGGTTGTCATATTGTCCAAAGGCGTAATGAGGTCCCCCCCCCCCCCACCCCACCCCCACCACCATTTACAGAGACGAACTGTTGAGCGGTACAGACTCGACACTTGCTGCTCACGGACCTTTTCAGTGACAAGGGGGCAACAGCCGCCCATCTGCTGCATCAATGGGAGTGGATGGTTTCATTGTACCTCCTTCCTATATTCCATCCCTAAAGTGTTCGTGTGGCGAGTGTGTCAGGAAGGGACCCGCATAATCACAATACATAAACTGTGAATGCGATGCACAACAAACCGACGATACGGAGGCTGGGGTTGTGTGGTGGGGTGGTGGTGGGGTGGTGGGGGGCGGGGGGGGGGGAGGCATCATACCTGCAAAATAATACTTCACAGAAAGAGAAGGAATTAGGATAGCTGACCTCTTGACGAAAATCCCTGCATGAGAGACACATTAGTAACACGCCAAGTGTCAGAAACAGGAGGTCGGTGTTAGTAACATGTTCGAGCAGTGAATGGTGAAGGTTGAGTTCTAAGAATGCAGTTTAGTCCATTGTAGTACAAAACTGCAAAAGGGAAGCGAATGGGAGGTTCTGTTTTAAATGGTTCTATTCTGTAATTTAAAACTGATTTGACAATTACTGTTAAGAATTAGATATCACACATCACTCGTCCGCGTCTGATTTGCCCAGGCTAACAGCCTAATGGAGATGTTTTTTGTTATGACCTGGTAATTTCAGTAAACGCATATTAACATCGTGTTGCCTGAGTTCAAAGGTATTAAAAGTCTTTCTCCTCCTCTTGTTGAACGACCACCACCAAAAAGAAGGCTCACAGGACTAAAGTTTGTAAATGTGAAGCCTTTTGTGTGAGGGTGTTTTGCCTGAAATGACTAGAATCTGGGAAATCACGAGTGGACATTTCTCACCCAATTAAAATATTCACTAACATGATCAAGCTACAGTGTCAAAACTGAACCTAAACGTGCCTATATCGAAACTTAAGTAGCTGGGATGAACTGCACGAAATCACTGATGTCACTTCAAGCAACAAAAGGCCGTTTTAAAAATATATAAAACAGTTTAACTGCCTGATTAATCCTATCAGACCGGTTCATTCACACCTTACCAAGCAATCCCCCCTTTTTAACAAAACAAACCTACTTTTGCTAATCGTCTTGACACCTCAGTGAACTGATGTCTGCTGTCACTTGTCGAGTCCAGGAACCCCGGAGGGGGAATTAGCTCCTGTCAAACCAGTTCATCCAGAAAGCTCTTCTCTTGTTTTTTTTAAAAAAAGAAAATAAAATCATTAGGCAGACAGGTACAAATAGCACACCTCGGCGCTCGGATTTCCAAACACTTAGTTCGGGGTTTCCGGTTACAATAACATGCTACTTTAGAATCTGTACGCCGTCACTCGGCACGTTTGTTGTTGGCTCGGTGCTGTACCTGGGCAGTGCGGGGGAACATTCTCACTTAGCCAAGGCGGGAAATGTCATCGGGAGAGGAGACAATAGTGAGCTAAACATTACAATGGAAGAACGCTGTGAATATGTTAAAGGTGATAGGTTATGAAATAGCAGACATCCGCATACCTTTGCGGAGTGCGTCTCCAATGAGGCAAACACTGACACGACATAGAACTGACAGCACACACACACAAATCGGGCCGATCGGCCCAACTGGTCTGTGCTGGTGTTTATGCTCCACCAGAGTCTTGTCTCGCCCCTACTTCATCCCACCCTGAACGGGAGATGTATCACCTAGTCCTCTCCAATTCACACCTGACCCGGGTCGAGCAACTGAATGGGAGTAAATGACGGGCCGCCGTAAATCAACCCGGACTAAGATTCCGATCCCCGTTCCAGACTGTTAGACAACGAGAGGCTAGACTGGGAAGTTCAGAGAAAGGGGGAAAAAAATACCCCAGCATATATAGCACAATGTAAATCTGGACGCACCGTCTGAAACTCTGTAGTCGAACATTCTGCAGCATTTTAAAATAATACATTCGGAGAGCTGGAAAAGTTAGAACGCGGCACACCTCCACACGCTCCCTGGGTGAAGTTGTTATGAAGTTTTTAAACAATTTGAAATGAACAGCTCCTGTTACAAGGAGATTTGTCTAATGGAATGTTATGGTTCTAATTATAATTTTGATGTTAAGTCTGTTATAATTCTTTTTTTATGAAGAAAGTTATTGTAAATCTCTCTCTCTCTGTATATATATACATATATGTTAACAAATCCACTGTTATGTGGTGGGGTGATGTTTGCCTTGCCTTCCGTTGCTACCTGGCTGATCAAACACGCTGTGGGTAAACAAGCAGCCGTAGTGGAGAGATGTGAGGCAGACTGGGAACTGAATGCGTTCGCAGTCCCTGTTGATTGTACTGGCACAACACTGCCATTAGGTCAGACTGCAAAAGTTACCATCCTAACTCCACTGAAACACATTTATTCTCCCATTTAATGCAGCCTTTCCATTTTCGCTGGCGGATTTCAGCTTGTTAATAAACCAGAAACAACGTCGAAACGCGTGACAATTCCAGCGCTTCCCCTGTTTTTAAATGTCGTTCTCCATCGTGTTTTGTCGTTTGCCCATCTTCATTTATTACTGTCCTCCCTCCATAGCCCCGGTGACCTTCCCTCACTCCCTCTTGTGTTGCAAATTTAACTTAATTTGCTTTCTTCCCCGAATAAAAAAAAAATCCTCAATTATTTTTGATTCCCATTAAGGTCGAATAATCTGTTATTAAAAAAAAACACCGAGCGAATGTCTGTTGTTAAAATGATTCAGGCATCAAATCAACTCTTGTAAAAACCTTTCCGGGGTCAGGGATGATTATTAGAATTTCAAAGTTGAAAAAAAACGGAGATCAGTAAGAGGGGGGAGGGGGGGGGGGGGGACGCGTCAAATAAGCCTCTCAGATGCAAATACCTTAGTATAATTACAAGTAACAGTGAGCATGAGTGAATAGCACAGGCATATCAAATGTGATAGTTAAAGGATAACATGAAACATATTGACGGGTGCAGGGCTTAATAAGAGAGAGTCACGGAATTAATAATTACAGACGGTGTAACACGACATTAATTCAAAAAAGTAAAATATGAAAACAATTGGTTTGTGGGGAAACGTGGTGTGAGGCTGGATTGTTTTTCTTTTGCCTCTCTGCTTATGGGGTTGTGTAATGTCACGGTGCTGGGTATAGGATTAGCACACTGAGGTGTAATAGTATTACTTCCCTAATTAAAATTTTCATTTCACATCCAGATTGTTTACTTATCTGCCAAGAACATATGCTGGAAGAAGTTTTTTTTTCTCTGTATTCTGCACTATCGCCCAAGGTGCAATTCAATATAAAAACAGCATCTCGTGTCTTATTACATTCTCGAGCCCTTATCTGGGTCCTGTAATTTATGGTGATACTCGTTGGAACTGAATATGCAGGGTTTTTTTTTCTAGTGTTAATCTTAAAGCATGCAAATTCATCTCTGGAATATTAGAATGATATTAGAATAATGTTGCTCTGTCCTCTTCTTTGCAGACTATTCCCTTTTTCCAAAAAAATGTATTAAAGATGACATTTATGTTGGTACAGTAACACATGGACTATAATATTGTTCCTATGGAAATTGTGTTGCTGGCTCAATGTATCCTTTCCGTGTATTAAGTATTTTTGTGCACCATTAACGCCAACAGAAATAGCATACTCATACTGGCAAATATCCTCATGTAGTGTAGATATCGATAGCAGTTTCACTGACCAGGTAAATATAATTCATTTCCGAGCTCTTATTGATTCCTGACCTATTGTGTTCCGACCTACTGTACAACAACAGACACAGGGTCGCGACTCACACACACACACACACACACGGACAGGCAGGGAGGTTTTTCTCTATGTACCTGCAAGCCAGAGTTGGATATAGCAGGACGGGTATCGAGGTGATTCCCCGTGTGTGGGTGTGATTTGCGGACTCTTTGAAGTTTTGGTTCAGCTCATTGCAAAAAGAAATCAGAATTTTCGGCACGGCGCTTTCAGAAGTAAGGCTGAAGAGTGCTTTTCGTTTATTTCGTGGGCTGCCTTTACATTCTCAAAAATTGTTTTTTTCTGGGTGCATAGAATATTATTTTCGAAAACACTCAGATGATGAAAAATGTTTTGCAGTTTTTAAAGGGTTAAACATATGTGTTCGATACCTGAATGAATATATGTAAAACCTATATAGATTTAGCAAAGGGAGGGGGGATGGTGGGTTGGGGTGGGTAGTGGACACAGTATCAGGCACCATACAGACGGTCTGAAACCCTCTTGAAGAGAAACCATTACAATATTTTCTGTTTATTTTAAATTGCCGAGGAGAGACCCATGTTCATTAATAAAACTGCCTCTTGCGTGTGGAGAGAGCTCTGCTATATCACAGGGGGAATTGCACTGTCGAATCTCAGCGAGCCTATAGATCTTCCTTTAACTGCGTCTCAGGCGTTTTTATATTTTGGGAACAAAAAAGTCAGCGGATCATATGTTCAATTCAATCTTCCTTATCTCTCCCGGACTCCTTTCAAACTGGGCTGCAGCCTCGCGTCACATAAAAGGAGCGGATAATTGGCCTTTATTTTATTTAATTTAATACGACAGTCGGGTGCTTTAATGTAATTTATATGCTTAATTTAGTGATAAAAGTAAAAAGTACAGCGACATGGACTGGCGCCCGGTGAGATTTCTCAGCTACTCAAACAACCTCCTCCTCTCTCACACATCCACCCCCGGCCTCAATCCCCCAAAAAATACATTGCCATAAATATATATATATATATATTAAAATCCTTGCTAATTTTCAGATGTGGGTGTTTATCCCTGATCGTAATTTTCTGCAAAATATCACAGAAAACATATCACAATGATTAATTTCAGGCTCATATTCTGCTGTGCTTTGGGGTCCCGGACAATTTCATCACTTTAGTTCATTTGGGAGGGGGTAGTGGGGGGTGGTGGGGGAATGCTTCATATTTTGTGGGACATCTGAGATTCCAACTGAGTCTCTTTCCACGAGATGATAAACCTGCACTTTCATTACTGATGTAGCAAATTGTACTGACACTCAGAGGTTGTTTAATAGTGAACCCGAAACGTAAGGTGGTGGGGGTGGGTGGGAGGACAAACCAGCACTACCCTGCACAATGCATGAATAAGCTCTGCAGATGTAGGCTTGGGATCCAGGGTGAAATTCTCGTGCCTTTGACTCCAACCTCCCCCCACGCCCCACACCCCCGCACAACCCCAAGCCCGTGTTGATGTTGGGAGCACATGGCATCAATTTAAAGATTGTGAATTCACCAGGTTATGTGGCGAACGAGGCGATTCCAGCTTCTGATTTTTGATCATTCATTGTTTCACTCGGGTTCTGCCTCTTAAAACCTGAATATCAGGCAGACATCAGTCCTGCGTTATTATTTTTTCCGGGGACTATCTGTAATTGGATCTGGTTCGTATGTTTTTTTTTTAAAAAGAGAGAGTGGGTCTGCTCCCTCTTTCAAATCAGGTGCTCAATTCTGGTACTGGTGGTTGGGGAGGGGGCGGGAGGGAGGGGGGATTTTCTAATTTCAGAAATGTAAAGGGTGAATGAACTGATAAGAAAATGGGATTCTCGCGCTGCAGTCAGGAGAGAGAATAAAACTCTGGTTTTAATAGGGTTCCAGTTGGTGAGATGATTTACATGAAGGTTTATTCCCTGTCTGTTCTGATATAAGGGAATTACACATAACAAGACCCACTGATCTACTGAATAAAAAAAAGAAATATTTTTCCTCTAATCATGCCTGTCCATTTATATTCATCTGTCCGCACGTCCATCTCTCCACCAACTCACCGCCCCCTCTTTCACTCCTATCTCCTTTTATACCTGATTCCTGCTAAATTTGCGAAGGTTAAACAAAAAGGGGAGTAGATTAGAACACTCTTTGTGCATCTGATTCCGCGATTTCACTGGGGAATCTGCATGATCCCTACCCTCAGAATCATATTGTGTTTCTTTACTCTGCAAAAGGAGAATGTTTAACTTTAGATTATTTGCAAAGTGTGTGAAAGTGTTGCGCTCATTAAGAAACAAGCTTCTTGAACTCACCGAGCAGAATGCACCTCAGAGCAGACAGACCGCGGGATGCAACTCCAATCACATCCCTTCAATCTCTCATTCAAACAGAGATCTCTCATAAACACAGTCTCTCTTATACAAAATCAAATGGTAGTAAGGAACTATAATCTCTGAACCATTCCCACTGGTTTCATTTATTTGACCATTTGTTTTTTTTGAACAGCGAAGGGAGGAGCAGAGGAAGGTCGTGGCCTAGAAATGGGATCGCACTGTGCCTGTGTCTCGCAGGCGCAAAACGGGTGCCTGCCAACAACAACTTGCATTTGCACGGCTGCTTTTATATTGCAAAGCCCTCCGTGGGGCTGACGCTGAGGCTCAAAACAAAATATGAGCTTGGTTTTGAGAAGTGACTTAGAGGGAGGGAGAGAGAGAGAGAGAGTGAGGGGAGGCCCCGGGGGATCCTCCGGGAGGAGGCCTGAAGGGAATTCCAGAACTGAGACACTGCGCGCACAGGCAGCAATGGCAATTTGCCGATGCTCAATAGGCCTACATTGGAAGAAGTGCAGAAATGTCAGAAGACTGGAGGGAGGGCGGGGGTGGTTACAGAACCAGGAATGGGGAGTGTGAAGGCCCAATAAGGCGGGTAGCATGCACAGCCCTGGGAACATGCACACTTTAGGACATGTTCCGATTTCTCGGCTGGCGTCCTTGACAAGTGGCTGATGACAGTGCAGAATAGGGAGAGCGTAATCTGGCTCCTTGGGTTTGAGCCCTGGGTATTTCTTAAAATAGGTTCGAGCTCTATTTTCCCACCTAATTCATGTCTTCGTCCATAATTATTTAAAGATAAATGTATCAAACAGCAACTTGGGTCCATTGATAAGAGTGCTTTCCTAGCCACGTGCACTAGAGAAGCCCCCGGCTTGAACCCAGACTTGGCTGGCAGCAGGGGCACTGCAACTGGATAAAGTGTCCCTGGACTTAGGAAGGAGAAAATCCACCAGGGTTCCCTCCCATGATCCCTATTCAGAGATTCCTGCTCAGGACAGCAGGCGAGAGGACATCGGGCAAGAGCAGCATTGGGTTTGGCTCGGAGACTCCTACAAGTTGAATGGCCAGTCAATTCTCATTGCCCCAGCTTACACATTAAAGGATCAGTTGGGAAGGTACATGAGGGTGAATCTGCAGAATCATATCTCAATATGAAGCAGTGCAAGAGAAGAGAGGTTGAGAAAAAAAAATTAAAAATTATACTGATAGAAGCAAATAATTGCATAGTGGAATTTTGAATTGTACCTGTGTTTCTTCTAGTAACAACACAGAGTCATGGACATGGTCCTTAGAACTTCAGATTCTGTGGGGATAACCATCAACCCCATTCAATAATCATCACAGAGCTGGCACAGCATGATGCCATAAGTCAGTGAGCCAGGTCAAATAATATACTTCTCTCTTCCCTGGCCTCCAAAGATTTCAGTTCAAACTTTTGTTAGGCCTTAATGTGTCCATTAACTCACACTTATTGTTTATTTTCCACACTGTCAAAAGAAAGGAGTCTTCACAATTATCCATTAGAGGGACAAGGTCTTGAATAAAATATCAACTTGCTGGAGTTTTCAAGGCCAAGCTGTGCTTTCCATTGTGTTATAGGTATTGTACTTGATTTCATTCCTGTGTCCAGATGTGTGAGACCAAAATCTGATGATTACTAACAATTCTCTAACTTCAGTACTTAGCAGAACAGTTCCCCTCATGATGAGGACTGTTGCCACTATATTTTCATTAATAAACTTTAATTAATTCTTTAAGAGTTGCTGTCTCTGTGGTTAGTGCTGAATACTTCAATACTTCTGACAGACTCCTCAAGGGCCCCAGCAAAGCAACCCCACTAAAATAAAGCCTCATGATACACCATCACATTTTGCATTCTCGTAGGAACTCAAGACTATGGCTGTGGGTTTGCTTGCTGTTTTAAAATATCTAATCTTAAACACCAATGAATCTTGCTCCATGTTTGCTCATGTCATAATCTATGCTTTTTCTAGTAGGTGGTAAGTATTGGAGGCTGTTGTGTAATCCTGTGGTCAGATCGTGTGGGACCAAAGGTTCCTATGGAAGGCTGAAGCAGGTGGCTCATATGGCTTTACATTTATGAATGCATCAGCTTCAAAGTGAAGCTTGAGGACTTTATAAATGTACTTTGATGCACACATTAGTCAGTCAATTACCCTACACTGATAATTCCTGTCAGTGCAAAGCAGATTTTAGGTAGCTGGTGCAAGAGCAGTTGCTAGAGTTTGGCGCTCAGTGCCCTATAAACAGAAGAAAGAATGGGAAAAATGAAAGCACTTCAGAAATAGGAGCTATGGTGGGCATTTGGCCCTTTGAGCCTAATCCGCCATTTGTCAAGACCATGACTGATCTTCTACCTTAACTCCACCTTCCTGAAGCCATTGGATTAGTTACTATTCTTAATCATTTAATGTTGGCAGACAAAAAAAAAACAGCAAATCAGTGAAACTCTCCCCATGTTCACACTAGGATTCCTTGACTGCATGGTTGACTATATAACTTTGGTCCTTTAGCTCCAGATTACTCTAAAAAGATAACGCATATCATAGCCTCCACAGAAAGAAAGATGAAAAGAAAGAATAAAAAGAAAGAAACATTTATAGAAAAATTAATTACACAGTAGCTTAATCAAAGGATAGACTTTCCATCAAAGAACCCATCCTATGATCCTGCCCACACTGTGTTAATTATTCCATGCAATGTGTGCTATTGCAGAATTTTTCTTATGAAGTCTGGGTGGGGTTGGGGGGGCTGTGGGATTCTACAGAGATGTCAACAGTTATTTGCAAATAACTTACACCTTCCAAAAGTCAACATCACATTCTATCTTTCTCCTCAAAGAGTTGAGAAATCTTTGACTGCCTTGAGATACAGGTGTTCCAAGAACACATCTCAGAAAAAATGCATGGACTTGAAAACATTTTCGGTCATAGTTCAGCAGCCCGATGCCAACCAAGGTTTTTCCAGTCATCAGGCTTTCCCTGAGCACAGAATGCTAACAATTGCATTCATCCACCATTCCTTATTCTGCAGAGGAAGGTCCTCCCGATGTGTGACAGCTGTGACTCAGTGATAGCACTCTTGTCGGAGTCAAAAGTCTGAGGATTCAAGCTGCACTCCCAAGCATTGAGGACAAAGCCAAAGCTGATACTCCAATGCTCCAGTACTAAGAAAGTGATGCCCTGTCAGAGGTGCCATCTTTCAGATGATAAACTGAGGCTTTATTTACCTTCTTGGGTGGACATAAAAGATCCCAAGGCGTTATCTAAAGACAAACTTGGCTGCCACATTTTCTATATTAAACTTCTAAAATATTTCATCTACTGTAAAAGGCTTCGGGATGTCCCAAGGACATGAATGGTGCTATATAAATGTAAATCATTCTTTTCTTGTTAGCAATTGTTACATGGTTCAAATTGTTACAGTTTCAATCATACGGTACAATTTCATTGCAGTGTGAGTTGCATTTTCATAACATTGTTACGATATGAGTCGCATTGTGGAATATTATTGTATTAGTCACATGGAACAATAGCCTTGATGTTTGAGGACATGGTTCTCTATGACTGAATTCCGACTCATCTGGAACAGTAAACTAGCTTTGTGAGTCATATGGAACTTTAGTTTGAGTCATATGGTACAATATTACTCTACGGTAACTCCCTACATGATGTCTACTAATCTATGGTGTGGAATGCAACCATTGGCCAGTGTTTGGGGCCTAGGGTATTTTAGTGGGATTGACCTGCATATTGTCTTCCCCCTGCTCACCCAAATAGGCAGAGAGTGGCAACACGGCAGTGGGCAGAAAAGGAACTTCAGGCAGCTAAGAGCCACCAAAAGGCATCGGGGAAGTCGTGCCAGCCAGTAGGTAAGTGACAGATGGTGCTTCAGGTGTATCTTGCAGGAGGGAAGGAGAGGAGCACAAGGCAAGGGAGGCCTCTCCCCTCCCTACCCCCAATCCTTCTCTCCTATATGTTTCCTCAAAGAGGGTTTGCTAACTTTCAAAATGGAAAAAATAACATTTTTTATTCAAAAAGCAATTAAATTAGAATGGAGACAGTAACTGTCAGTCTGTTTCTCTGTCTCTCACACACATGTCTTACAGGTGCTAACAAAAAAAACAGGTGAGATAATTAGAGGCTTTCTGTTTCCTTCAAAATATGCTTTAGAGGTAAATTAATTAAACATAATGAGGAAAAATTCCATCATAGTCTAATATGCTTTATGAAGTTTATAGAACATAAAATAAACACAGCAACAGGTGTGTAGGCAATGCACCCTATCATTTCACTCTCTCTTTCTGACACTCACAAGCTGTGAATAAGCAATACTTTCAGCATGAACTTTAATCTTTTGAAATTTGTTCTGTAGCTCTTCAAACTTGAAAACAGAAACTGAGCACACAAACTACAGAAAGCTAAAGAAAATCTTCCAGCAATTCAGCTGATGGAATGGCGCTGATACTGCAAAATTATGTACATTACACATGCTGTGGAACTGCATACACTGCATTCAAGGAACAGAACTGCAGCACTGGATGAGAATAGTGGTCAGAACAATCTCTGCAATGCAAGGGTAGGCCCCGAAAGTTCACCTAACATTGGTGGGCATACCCAGCATTTGCCATTGAAGACCATTTGAATTTCAGGCCACTGCATCACAGTTAGTGGCCATCAGGTTGGGCTTGGAAGAGGGAGATAGACAATCAAGAGAGAAGGAGTGACCTACATGGGGTGGGGGATGGGGGGTAGGCAGAAACTGGGAAAGGGAAAGAGACAGCGATCAGTGAGGTAGTGTCGGCAGTGGTACCCATGGCTTTAATGTGAGACAAGAGGGTCACTCTTTCACCTCTCAGCTCTACATTCAGGTAAGTATTTTTTTTAAACTTACCTTTCTGGGGTCACCTGCAGTGATCCCTTTAAGGATCCACTGGCTAGGCTGCAAGTAGTCTTGCTTTTTCTAAACCGAGTCTGCCAGTTGCATTCAGAGTAAACTGATTTGATGAACAGGTGTTAGGTCCTTTACTTACAACTGCGAAGGCCTAATACCTGTTTCAGAGGCTGGCCCTGGATATTTCTTTCACTGCCCATGCCAGTAGGGCAGCAGTACAACTCTGAACCAAAATGCACACCGTCAGGCATATTGAATAGTTTTTGTGCCCAGTTTAAACCTGAAAACCATGTGCAGTGTCATTGAATTTCAACACCATCAAGCCCAAGGTCATGTTTTTAGGAATGGCAGATACATCAGGGTAAAGACAACTCAACAGACAATTTTTATGTTGTGAACCATATAATTTCTGCTTAAAATCTAATTTGGAATATGAGAAAAAGAGACATTTCACCAGTTATCAATGAATTAAACCCAGTAATTAGAATGTGGCCTGAATCTGCTATTGCAGCTTTAAGTTAACTGTACCTCTCGAATAAGTTCCAGTCTTAAACCCATTCCTAGGCATCTGTAATACTGAGCCCTCCGATCAGAACACAGGTTGTATGTTACCTCAGTTGTTTGTTATTGTGGATGTTTTTTGATCATCAGATTTGCAGTTGGGAGTTCCAGTTAAGTTTTACGAAAGTGAATTTTGGACATGGAGAGGATAGAATAACAAGTTGGGTGAAAAGAGACTGAATTTGAAATCAAAGGGATTGTACAGGAACCACTCCTCCATTGAACTCAGATCAAAAGGTTGAAATATTTATGGTATTTTCTTCAGGCTGCTTCATTAGGAATGTCACAATTTATAATTATGTGTAATTAACAGTGAAGGGCTGTTCACTCTTTCAATTTAGTGAAGTATAATTCCATTATTGCCCTGAATGATATTGGTGCAGCACAATGGCTGCTCCCTATTAATCCAAATGGCCCCAGAATAAGCAGCACTAAGAAACCATCTGATACTTTTTAAGATGAAACATCTTCCCTCACTGTAATGTTTGGGGAAAAGGAAAATACACCGGACATACCCTTGAATTCAGTTTATCATGTATCAGGCACCAGACCTAGTTTACGGCAATCATATTTAGTTCAAAGCTTTGAACATTTTTTTTTAACAGTTTATCCTTCTCTCTTCATTCCTGACAGTGGTATAATAAAGATGATGATCAAAATGGTGGCGAGATGAGGTGGCTATTTACCTTGGCTGGAAAACAACAACACACCAACCTGTGGTGCCAAGAGAAAAATAAAAATGCTTCCGTGCCACCAGAAGGATGAGTGCCAGCTTGCTGAAATCTGGGCTGTCACTGATAGTAACCTTTCAAACAGGGTCAGAAAGATTGCTGTCCTAATAACAATTCTCAGTTTGCCAGTTATATATGTCCTCTCCACATTATTTCTCATTTGTGCATGCTGTTTCTTGGTGACCTCATCCAAAAATGCAGCATCACTTTCCACGTATACGCTGAACAACACCCAGCTCTACCTCAGCAACACCTCTCTAGATTCCTCCGCTGTCTCTAAATTATCAGGCTGCTTGTCCAACATCCAGTACAGGATGAGCAGAAATTTCCTCCAATTAGATATTTGGAAGACTGAAGGCATTGTCTTCGGTCAATAGCCACAAATTGTGTTTCCTAGCCACTGACTTCATCCTTCTCCATGGCAAATGTCTGAAGTTGAATCTGACTGTTCTCTGCCTTGGCATCATATCTGACCACCGGTTGAGTTTCCCACCACAAATTGTGCCATTACTAAGATCTATTTCCATCTCTGTAACATTGTCCAGCTCTGTTTCTGACTCAGCTTATCTGCTGCTGAAACCCTCAATCATGCCTTTGTTACCTCTAGACTTGATTATTCCAAGGCAATCCTAGCTGGTCTCCCACATTTAACCCTCAGTAAACTTGACATCATCCAAAACTCTGTTGCCTATGTCTTAACCAAGTCCCATTGAACCATCACCCTGGTGTTCACCTACCTACATTGGCTCCTGGTTAACATCTTATGTTTAAAATTCCCAGTCTTGTTTTAAAATCCATCTTTGATCTTGACCCTCCCTGTCTCTGTAATCTCATGCAGCCCTTCAGCCTTCGAGATATTTGTGATCCTCCAATTTTCGCCTGCTGGGCATCCCCAATTTTAATTGCTCCATTATTAGTGGCCATATTTTCAGCTGCCAAGGCCCCAAGTCCTGGAATTCCCTCCCTAAATTCATCCACCTCACTACCTCTCTTACCTCCTTTAAGACACTCTTTAAAATCTACTTTTTTGACCAGGCTTGACCATGCATCTGCACTACCATCTTCTTATGTCACTCTGTTTGCTTGCTAATATTTCTGTGAAGTGCTTTGGGACATTTTACTATGTCAAAGGTGCTATATGAATACAATTGTTGTGATGTTGATAATTGAGCCCTAATTGTCACTTGAGAAAATTACAGCAATTATGTCACAATCACTGCACTTTCTGTCTCGATGTTATCGTGCCAGAGGATATGAGAAGTAAAACAAAGCGCAGTGTTGCGGAAAAAGTGGATGAAACTACTCCCACATACTTCAAAGTACTTATTTTAAAAGACTGTACATACCATTGAGTGAATCGGAGGCTGTAATCACTTCGAGGTGCCCATTATTCTTTGCATGCTATCACTTATTAATCAGCAGTTGCCAGGTGTAAATTATAAGGCTGGAATATGATATAAAAAAGTAGCTTAAAAGCACATCAGATTCTGTACTTAGTCCCCTCGGCTATTCCACCCACCCCCCATCTCCTCTCTTGAAATATAAAAATGAAAGCACCTCAAGTTTAAAGTTTTCATCCTTGGTGTTAATATCCCTCTATGGTGCTGCCCCTTCCTATTTCTCTAACCTCCTCCAGCCCTACATCCCACCAAGAACTCTGCGTTCCTCCAACTTTGACCTCCTGTGCATCCTCAATTTCCGTTGTCCCACCAGAGGTGTTTGTGCCCACAGCCACCTACACCTGAAGCTCTTGATTTTTCTCCTGAAAGCCTACTGCCTTTCTCCCATTTTAAGGCACTCCTAAAAACCTACCTCCTTGACTGGGCATTTGGCCATCTGATTTAATATCTCGTTATGTAGCTTGTTGTCAAAGTTTGTCTCACAATGTTCCGGTGAAGCACCTTGAGACCTTTACTACATTAAGGGCACTATTATAAATATAAGTTGTTGTTGGCATTGTAGAAAGTGCTGGACACAGTTCTGTGAGTGTTCTCTGGGATCCTTGCCCGTCTAGGCATTATTGCTCTATCAAGATAGAGTGCATTGATGAGCTCTCCAAATGCAATGGGCATTGTGTGCAAACCCAATCCCGCCCTACCTTGCACTTGCAGCATGGCTCATGGGGACAACATGGAGCATGGAAAGTCAAGTTTATGCTTAGGGATGCTGAGGTGAAGCACGAGATCCAAGGCAAATGAAAAAAAAAATAGAATCCAAATGTGTGGAATGTGGAGGGTGCTGAGTAAAATCGGCTGCCTCACATTTGGCCCCAAATGACCAGTGTTGATACTCGCTCGAGTTGCAGCCTTGACTTGCTGCCATTCACTGCTGCTTCCTTGCAATGGGTTGCATCATTCCCATTATCAGACCACTCATGGAAAAGGATTTGCAAAACATGAAAGCTGAGCTTTTGTATGCAGTGATCAAACATAACAAACAGCACTTACTGTGGGGTTGTTATTATTTTGTATAATTCCACAGACATACAATCCGTCAACTTAGAAATATATGTGGGGAATTAAACCCTGCTTGTTTTTATCTTTACCAGTTGTGATTACAGTTGGTCTCTCATAAACCTCGAATGTTGTCAAACCTCCTGGGTTGCCCTAAAGTTTGCAGCAACTAAAATTAATCTCTGGTACACTTTTTCCAGGGACCCAGAGAAAAATAGCATGGGCATTAAATAAAATGTGTTTTTTTTAACATTTTCCTTGAACACTATTTTTTATTTCTTCCTGGGATGTGGATGTCACCGGCAATATCAACATTTATTGCCCAACCTGAATTGCCCTAGAGCAGCTGATGGTGAGCGGCCTTCTTGAATCACTGCAGTCTATGTACAGTGGTACACCCACTGCTCTTAAGAATGGGATTTCAGGATTTCGACACAATGACAATGAAGGAATGGTGATATAATTCCAATTCAGGGTGGTGTGTGACTTGAAGGGAAATTTACAGGTGGTGGTGTTCCCATGCATCTGCTGCCCTTGTCCTTCTAGGTGATAGATGTCACAGGGTTGGAAGGAGTTGTTGAAGAAATCTTGATGAGCCCTTGTTGTGCATCATGTAGATGGTACACTCTGTTGCCACTCTGTGCCAGTAATGGAGGGAGTGAATGTCCGAGGTGGCAGATGAGGTGTCAATCAAGTAGGCTACTTCGTCCTGGGTGCTTTAGAGCCTCTTGAATGTTGCTGGAGCTGCACTCATCCAGCCAAGTGGGGAGTATTCCATCAGGCTCCTGACCTGTGCCTTGTAGATGGTGGACATTCTTTGGGGGGGTCAGGAAGTGAGTTATTTGCTGCAGAATTCCCACCCTCTGACCTCCTCTTGTACCTGTAGTATTTATAGGGCTGGCCCAGTTAGGTTTCTGGCTAATGGTAATCCACAGAATGTGTGTAAATTACACAACTATTGGAGCTGTGATGAGTGTAGAGTGGAGAGAATGGGCATTTGATTGAGTGTAGCAGTTAGTGGGGGGAGGTCATGATGTAATCCTATGCAATCAGGGTCTCAGGATAGTGAAATAAGCACAGAAGAGAAAGACTTTCATTCGAGGGGAGGTGGTGGTGTAGTGATAATGTCAGTGGGTAATAATTCAGAGGCCCAGGCAATTGCTCTGGGGACATGGGTTCAAATCCCACGATGGCAGCTGGTGGAATTTAAATTCAATTAATGAATCTGGAATACAAAGCTACTCTCAGTAATGGTGACCATGACAACTATTGTTGATTGCTATAAAACTCCATCTGGTTCACTGTCCTTTAGGGAAGGAAATCTTCCATCCCTACCTGGTCTAGCCAAGATGTAACTCTAGACACATAACAATGTGGTTGACTCTTAACTGCCTTCCGAAATGGCCCAGTAAGCCACTCAGTTCAAGGGCAATTGGGGTTGGGCAACAAATGCTGGCCTTGCCAGCGATGCCCATGTAAGAATTAAAAAAATTATATAGCAGCTTTCATGATCACTGGATGTACCAAAGTGCTTTGCAACCAACGCACTTTCAAATTGTAGCCATTGTTGCTATGTAGGAAACATGGCTGCCAATTTGTACACAGCGAGCTCCCAATAAACAGCAGTGTGGAAATGACCATATTTTCTGCTTGTGTTATAATGTTTGAGTGAGAGATATTGGCCAGGCCACCAGAAATAACACTCCTCTTCAAAGTAATGCCATGGCAACTTTTATGCCCACCTAAGATGGCAGATTTTGGTTTAATACCTCATCTGAAAGACTCCACCTCCAACAATGAATCACACCATCAATATTACCCTGAACCGTCAACCTTGATTTTTATGCTTTAGTCCTGCAGTGGGACTTGAGCCCAAAGCCTTATGATTCAGAGGTTAAGAGTGCTATCAACTGAGCCACAGAAAATAGAGACAGGGGGATGAATTAAAGGAGGAGCATTCAATGTCAAATCAGGTACTGAAAGAGTAACAAAGAAAGGAAAATAAAGGTTCCTTTAAGACAAAGAGAAAAAAAAAGACAAAAAGGAAAAGTAAGAAAAACTTAAATTTAAAATTTTAACATTTTTAAATTTCTCCAATAGATGCAAAACCTGACGGAAGAAGACTCCACACTTGCAATATTTAGGTCGGAATTTTATGTCCCGTGGGTGGGCATGTGCTTGACTCAAACAGGCATAAAATCGCATCAGATGACGTTGGGCGAGTGTCCCATTGTCATCGCGCACTCGTGCGCCATTTTGCTCGGCAGGCGCACGCAAAAGGCGGAAGAGCGCCCATCAACAATTAAACGGACAACTAAGCCCATTAACAGCCCAACTGAAAGTGATTTTTCGTGGTCCATCCAACTTCACGACTGGTGGATGGGCCAATCGGCCAGGCAGGCTTTACATTTTTGATGGAACCTCATCTGAGGGCAAGATGAAATCTCCATTAGGATTTAAAATTAAAATAAATATCCGGGGACTGTTTTTTTTAATGAGTTATGCTTTCAGGTGCTTGATTGCGCTGCATGGTCATTTTTTGCAACAGTTTTGGGCTTTCTTTTATTATTTGGAGGTCTGCAGTCCCTGAGGCATCTGTCTGCCTTCAGGGAGCTCAGTGGAAGCGTTCACCAGCACCCACGGTGATGTCAGCGCCCGCCCTCTTCCTGCTTTCTCTGGATGCGTTTCACGTTGACTGGCTGTTAATTGGCCAGCCAGTGGAAGATCACGTTCACAGGCCAGCCTTGGCTGGGAGAAGGTTTTACGTCTGCTTCTGGCTGCGCCGATTCTGGATGCACCCTGAGGGTAAAATTCAGGCCTTAATATTTGTTTCCAAAGAGGTTGATTAACAATAAATAACTCCTATCACATTGTTAAAAGTGGACTCAAGTTGGACGTAGCTAACAGCCAACAGGCACATCTCAGACAACAACCTTTGGACATTCACATTTAATCACATATCCAGCCTATCACGAAGTTGCTGTACCATTAACCCAGTAATAATGGTGAGCACCATGTGCCTCATCGTTATTTTGACAGCAAATTCTCGGCCATTAGAAAGGGACATTTCTGGCCTGCACACAGCAGGGAGCTACTGGCTGAGCACAGGAAGCTGTGTGCCAATGTTTTGTTCCTTCATACCTTGCACTAAATGAAAATAATTTATATCATGCGGCAGCTCTGTAAAGGAATTTAGAGTATATTCATTTTTTATTGCTGTTTCTTATTATATAATGGTGGCAGCTATATTCTTATGCTTAACAAAGCAGGAAAGGCAGTGCTAGACAATGGAACACAATGGATCTACACTGACATACGTAAACATCAATTGAAGACCAAGGACAGGACACAGCATAAAGCTCCCTCTCTTACATCACACCAACTCCCAGGAAAGATACAGAATGGATTAGATAAAGGGTAAAGTTCCCTCTACACTGTCCAGTCAAACAATCTCAAGACAGGTACACCTGAGTAAAGTTTATTCTACACTGTTCATAAAACCATGGAAAAGTTATGGCACAGAAAGAGGCCATTCAGCCCATCGTGTCTCTGTCGGCCAAAAAAAAACTAGCCACCCATCTTAAACCCATGTTCCAGCATCTGGTCCATAGCCTTGCAGGTTACAGCACTTCAGGTGCAGATCCAGGTACTTTTTAAATGAGGTGAGTGTTTCAGTCTCAAATCAAACACTCCCAGGGCAGCTACAGCACAGATTAGATGCAAAGTAAAGTTGTCTCTGGTTTGCTGTCACTACCTCCTGTAAAATCAACAGAAACTTGATTTATATAGCATTTTTAACTTAGAAAAGCATCCCAACATTTTACATGGGGGTAAACAGGCAAAACTGAACACAAAGCCAAAGAAGGAAATGGATGTGTTTGAAGAAGAATTTTCAAGGAGGAGGGAGAGAGCTGGAGAGGCAGAGAGGTTAAGGGGGGGAAATTCCACAGCTCAGAGTCGGAATTCCTAAAGGTACTGTTGCCAGTTGTGGGGTAAAGGGACAGAAGATGTAAATGAGGTCAGAGTTGAAGTAATAGAGAGAGTTCTGGGATAGTTATCAAGTTTGAGGAAGTCACTGAGATAGAGAGTAGCAAGGCAATAGAGGGATTGGGCTGAGGATTTTACATTTGAGGAATTAAGGGGACCAGGAGCCAGCACAGGGGTGATGGATGAGTGGAATGGTGCAGGGTAGGACATGGGTAGCAGAGCTCTGGCTGAACTGAAATTCTCAGAGGGTGAGGAATGGGAGACCAGCCAGGAGAGCACTGCTATAGTCACGTTGGCTGGTGACAATGATATGGATGTGTGTGTCAGCAGAAAGTGGGTGGAGGCAGGCAATGGCACACAAGTGGAAATATGTGATCTTTACGGTAGAGAGGACATAGACTTGAGAGGTAAGCTCAGTGCTTATTTGGTGACTAAGCTTCTGAACAGTCTGATTCAGCCTGAAATAGTGATCAGGAAAAGCGATAAAATCAATGGGAAAACTGTGGACTATGTGGCGGGGTCAGAAGGCAATTTCTCTGGTCTTTCCAATCTTTAACGTAAGGGAACTGCAGCTTGTCCAAGACTGGATATCGGACAAGCAGCCAAACAACACAAAGGGGGTGGAGAAGTCAAGTGAGGTGCTGAGAGAGGGAACCACCTACAGGGCGGAATTTTACGTGGCCAAAGCAGGACTGCCATAGTCCCGCAAAAGAGCTAAACCTGACATGATGATGTTGCGTTGCAAACCCAGCCCCATTAGTCCACAGTAATAAAGGTTCCAAAATTGGCATCTGCACACTATTTGAAATTAGTGCTCAAACCCCGATTAATGTATTTAACTGTCCAATTGACTGCCATAAAATGTTGCCCACACAATAATAAGGTGGGTTGACGGGATACACGGATGGTGGGAATCACATTTTTTTTATCCGAGACTGATGATAGGACGGATATAAAGGCTGATGATGGGTCTATGCCTGACTTTAGCAAGAGAAGCAGCTGAGAGTTTGTTATTTTGGAAAATCTTGTTGTGTACATACCTCTGATCTGATTCAGATCTATTCCTCAGTGGTGGATTCAAAACGTTGGTGAGCGCTGCATCATTTGTGGTGTGACATAGTGTCCCTATGGGCATTGTAAATCCTGTGGGAGGCCCCTCCTCCAGCAAGGCAGGGGAGATGGAGAAGGAAGAGGCCAGCTGGCCAGGGGCAGGAGAGACATGAGCTGCAGGAATGTGGACTAGTTGCTGAGGAGCGAGAGGCTCCGGGGAGAAGCAGCAACAGGCACACAGGCGTAAGTGAAGGCCTGCCAACTGAGTTTACAACTGAGGGTCCGAGTGTCCTACTTGCAGATCGCACGGCGATAGTAACTCCTTAGACTTTCATGAGAGACTGTCATATCCCTAAGTGACATGCTGGTGGCTGAGATAGCCTCCAATAATACCTGTGACCTTACACCTGTGGCCTTAAAAGTGACAGTTCCCTTGAAAATCTTCCCCTCCTGCTCATTCCAGGCTGCTTGTGGAGACTTATGTGGAATCTCCCACCCTGCAGCACATCATTTACTAGGTGTGCGCATCAATATATTTCCTTTACAACAGACAACAACAGTCAAGTGGAAAGAGCCAGAGGCTTTGCAGCCATGGCTGGTTTCCTACAGCTACGAGTCATTGATTGCACCCATGTAGCCATCAACACCCCAGTAGGAGAGCCAGGGCTTTCATTAACCACAAGGGATGCGACTCCATAAATGTGCAGGTTGTGTGCGACTACCATCAAAGAATCATGCAGGTGTGTGCGAGGTACCCAGGAAGCGATCACAATGCACACATCCTCAGACACTCCCAGGTTCCAGGGATGCTTTTAGGTCCAAGACTTTGGATGATGTCTGCTGGGAGACCACGGATAGCCCCTGAAGAAATGGCTGATGATTCTAATAAAAAGTCCAAGGACAGAGTCTGGCTGTCGTTACAATGAAAGCCATACAATGACCAGGTCCATCACTGAGCGTCATTGATCTGCTCAAGGTGAGATACCGATGCCTGGATAGATCAGGCTTGCTCCAATATACAGCAGCCAGAGTCTCTCTCATGGTAGTAGTCTGCTGTGCGCTGTAGAACATGGCCTTCAGAAAGGGGAAACCCTGTCGGAGGAGGAATTGAGGGAGACACCAGGGCCTCTGCTGAGGAGTCAGAGGAAGGGGAGAGTGATCCACAATGGGCCAAGCCAGTCCTAGGGAGAGTTTGGATGCCCAAGAGACATAAAAAACTCTGATCATCAGTTGATTCCATTAGCTAAGTTTCTCCAAGTCAATAACATCTTCATGGCAGCTCCATAACATGAACACCATATGGGCAATGTTACTCAGCCAAATAAGGTAATTTGAAAGATGCACATACTCACAAAATCATTTCTTCTTCCTTCAGGTACCATACCCTAAGAGGGCATTGGTGACTATGGACCTCCATTGAGTCCATGATTATGCTTGGCAAAGTACTGTAGTGGTTTGCAGTTGCCTTCTGCAGTATGGCTGACCAAAAAACTCTCCTGCTCTTACCACCTGCCATCAGGTGTATTGGAAGGAGTCACAGGCTTATAATCAACCTGTTTGGCCACGTGGGCATAAAGACCTGAGGTGGGGCTTGAAGCGAGAGCTTCTGGCCCAGAGGTAGGGATGCTATCACTGTGCCACAAGACCTCCCAGAATCACCTAAGAGCATCAAGTAAATCCATATCAGTACATTCACACAGAGTAAATGAATCAATGCAACCACGTAATAATTGGAAAATAACAACCATTTATGTATATAACTCATATTAATGTTCAAATCTCACAAATGATAAAGACACCCTGTGCACCCAAGTCTGACTAATGTGGAGTTTTCTTGATTCTCTTCCAGGTGCTGTGGCATGGTGCTCGCCCACTGCCAGCTTTGGTGGAGACAGGCTGTTGGCCATTATACCCCTTGCCTTGGATGACTTTGGCAGCCGTGCTCTGGTCATGAGGATCCCAGCATGGTGGAAGTCTCCTGTGCAGTGGTAGGTGGCTCACCAGTCGCTGTAGCACTCGGAAGCATCTGTGCCAGTGGCAGTGAGGTGGAGGAGAGGCCATGGACATCAGAAGCACCCTGAGAGGTGCACCCCCCTGCCCGCCCCCCCAAATGGTGTCAGCAGCTGCTCCTCTGCTTCTGTAAAGTCCATTTGGTCCTTGTGATTTCCTGAGAGTGACTGGGTGTGAATTCAGGCTTCTCATCCCCTTCTCACCCAGGCTCTGGGGCCCAGAGCTTAGAGTCAAAGTGATGGAGTGCAGATCAGAATGCACACTCACCATTGCATCAGTGATCTGCTGGGTTTGACACTCCATGACAGTGGCCTGTCTGTCATTGGATGAAGCCATGCGTTTGTTGTGTGCGGGATTGCAGCGCTTGTGGCCTGGATTGACTCCTCCAGTGTCAGTGCCCGAATGTACAGCCCTTCTGGTATCTCTGCCACATCTCCACGCACCTCGTGCTTTACATCCTGCATCTGCTGAGTGACGGACAACTCCAGAGGCTAGTCATCAGCCTGGACCAGCATCTAGGTTGCCTCAAGCACTCCTCTGACTGCCAGGGGCTTGCTCCATCTATAGAAGGTGAAAGGTGAGCCAAAGGTAAGGGATTGGAATCTTGAAAGTACCACTGTAAGTGACTTGGGAGAGAATCTTTCCAGGTGCAATAAGGAATGGATGGAAGTTAATTTGCAAAGTATTAGGAGAATGTAAGTGGTGAGCAATACAAGTAAGTGTGCAGAGATGGTCTTGTCTTGGATTGAGAGGGGTTAGACATGAAACAGCAAGCATGAATGTTGGGCATTAATATGGGTTGGAGTATTTACATGAATGGAAAATCTTGGGGAGGACAGGGTAGCAGTATCATTGAGGAGAGACAGTAAGGTGAGTTGAAATGGAAATTAGAGCCACTGAGGATGTGGACAACACAAAAGCAAAACAGATGCTGGAAATCTGAAATGAAAACTGAATGTGCTGGGAACACTCAGTAGGTCTGGCTGCATCTGTGGGGGTGGGGGGGTGGGGTGGGGGAAATAGAGTTAATATTTCAGGTCTGTAACCTTTCACACTGAGGACGTGGAGTTGCTCAGTGCAGAGGCTGAGGTGTGAAAGGAGAGAGGATATTATTGAGAACCTTGGAATGAGGTATGGGCCTTGGTAGATGGTATGGAGACATAAGAAGTATTAAACAAGCAGGGAAAGGTCCTAGCAAAGTAATAGGAGAGACGAAGATCAGATTTGACAATCAGGGCCACACCACTACCATGGTAACTTTGGTAGAACAGGTATGGAATATACCATCAGGCAGGGAGGTTTCAGTAAGGGTTAAAGTGTTGCCATCTGTGAGCTGCGCTTCTGTCAATGCTAAGATATTAAACTTCAATAAGGTCATGGATATCAAAATCAAATTTCAAAAATCATTTCTATCAAGTTTAATTTTAAGTTTTAATGTTTCAAGTTTAAATGTTGGATTATTTTTCTTCAACCAGGAGTTTTGCTGCTGATATCAACATTCAGGCTTGGGCTGATAAGTGGCAAGTAACATTCACGCCACACAAATGCCAGGCAATGACCATCTCCAACAAGGGAGAATCCAACCATCTCCCCTTGACATTCAATGGCATTACCATCACTGAAACCCCCACTATCAACATCCTGGAGGGGTATTATTGATCAGAAACTGAACTGGACTAGCCATATAAATACTGTGGCTACAAGAAAAGGTCAGAGACTGGGAATTCTGCAGGGAATAACTCAGCTCCTGACTCCCCAAAACCTCTCCACCATCTACAAGACACAAGTCAGAAATGTGATGGAATACTCTCCACTTGCCTGGATGACTGCAGCTCCCACAACACTCAAGAAGCTCAACACCATCCAGGACAAAGCAGGTCACTTGATTGGCGCTCCATTTACCACCATAAACATTCACTCCCTCCACCACTGATGCACAGTGTATCATCTACAAGGTGCACTGAAGCAGCTCACCAAGGCTCCTTCAACAGTACCTTCCAAGCCTGCGACCTCTACCACCTAGAAAGACAAGAGCAGTAGATGCATGAGAACACCATCACCTGCAAGTTCCCCTCCAAGTTCCCAAGCCATCCTGACTTGGAGATATATTAGCCGTTCCTTCACTGTTACTGGTTTAAACTTCAGGAACTCCCTTCCTAACAGCACTGTGGATGTACCTACATCTCATGGACTGCAGCAGTTCAAGAAGATGGCTCACCACCACCTTCTCAAGAGCAATTATGGATAGGCAAAT
This sequence comes from Carcharodon carcharias, assembly GCF_017639515.1. Lineage (NCBI taxonomy): Eukaryota > Metazoa > Chordata > Chondrichthyes > Lamniformes > Lamnidae > Carcharodon > Carcharodon carcharias. Next base: position 90,634,810 of record NC_054468.1, on the reverse strand, counting down.
ATCCTGGTCTAGTTAGCAATGCCCACATTCCATGAATGAATATAAAAAATGGGACAATTTGGAGAAGGAGCTTACTGGGCCTGATGGAGTTTGTTGAGCATGATGCAGTTGAATTGACAATAAAACAGGAAGTTAATTCAGCTTCTTTATACCAAATCATAGGAGTAGGAGCAGGAGTAGGCCATTCTGCCCAATGAGCCTGCTCCACCATTCAATTAGATCATGGCTGATCATCGAACTCAATGCCACTTTTTTCACTATCTCCATATCCCTTGATGTCATTAGTCTTATCGACCATTATACCCCTTGCCTTGTATGACTTTGGCGTCTGTCCTCTGGTCATGGGGGCCTTGGCATGATGGGAGTTCCCATTGCAGTGACAGTGACTCACCAGTTTTGAACATGTTCAATGATTAAACTTCTACAGCACTCTGGGGTAGAGAACTCCAAGGATTCACCACCTTCCAAGTGAAGAAATTCTTCCTCATCTCAGTCTTATCCTGAGGTTATGTCCCCTGGTTTTAGACTCACCAGCCAGGGGAAATATCTTATCCACATCTACTCTGTCATGCTCTGTAGGCATTTTGTAAGATTTAATGAGGTCACCCCTCATTCTTCGAAACTCTAGTGAATACAGACCTAGTCTGTCCAATCTCTCCTCATAAGATAATCCCACTGCCCGGTGCCCTCTGTTGCACTCCCTCTATGGCAAATATGCTCTTCCTTAGATAAGGGGAACAAAACTGTACACAATACGCCAGGTGAGGTCTATACAACTGCAGCAAGACATCTTTACTCCTGTACTAAAATCTCCTTACAATGAAGGCAAACATACCATTTGCTTTCCTAATGGTTTGTTGCATTACATGCTAACTTTTAGTAACTCATGGACAAGGACACCCAGGTCCCATTGGACACCTGTACTTCCCACCTTCCACCATTTAAGGAACATTCTGCCTTTTTGTTTTTTTCTTCCAAAGTGAATCAATTCACACTTATTCACATTATATTCACAAAGTTAGGTTAAATATAACTCTAGTTCTGTTCAATTCCATTGCAAACAGGAAAGGCATAATCAGTGGAATTTCCAATGGAGAATTCATTACTCCCCACTATACAAGGGAGCTGGTTACCAGTGGAGGCACAGAGAACTACTTAACCATATTGTCCAGGAGGTAATACACATCAGATAGGTAACCTGTGATAAATACTTCCCATTGGGCTATTCATGATGTAGATGCTAACACACAAACAGTATGTTGCAACATCTGATCATTGCAAGAGTTATGAAGCCACAAGCTAAGAATACCAGAGCAAGCCATTGAAATGTAACAACTGACACACAGACAAACCCACAGGAAGTTAGGTTTCTTAACCCAGAGATGGACCTGGTGACCTAAAAGGGATTATTTGACGCCAGTTTAAATCCTCCATGCTCATGCAAGAGAACCCAAGCCTGACTGTAGACAACATAAAAGTGGAACATAGCCTGTCAAATGACTGCAATGTGGTGACAGGCTCCTAGAAAAGGCTTACTGTGTGTGCTACCTTTTAGGAACACACCCAATACGATCTGTTAGGTGAGGTTCATTGGGTTGGATTTTCACCTCTGAGTTAGAAACCTGAGATTTCAAGTTCCATCCCACTGATTTGAGCCCATAACCTAGGTGATATTTCAGCTTGATCTTTCAATGCAGCACTATCAAAGGTGTTGTGTTTTGGATGAGATGTTAAAGTAAGGCCCTATCTTTTCTCTCAGGTGTACAGAGAAGATATCCTGGTTTGAGTTCTCTTCGAGGGGCAAACATTTACCTCTCAACTAATATCTGAAACAGCTGCTTTAACCAGCTGATTGTGGGTCTTGATGTTCACAAATTTGCACCACATTTCCTACAGTACAACAGTGTTTAGACAATGAGCCACAGCCCCAGCATCAGGAGAGTTCATTCTACAACACTGGACTGATATCTTTCCATTCCCCACACAGTTACATTGTGGCCTTTCAGAGTGAGATTTCCAATTTAGTATTGGAATTCAAACAGTTTATTGCACTTAGCTCATACTCTTTTAAAATTAAATTGCAATTTCCCAAATTCATTCCACATAAGAGGAACTGAATTTGTATAGCACTTTTGATATCCTACAGCAAATTAGCTAATAAATTATTTTTGAAACGGGGGTCTCCATTGTTATTTAGGGAGGGTAATTTGCAGTTAGATTTCCCAGTCATTAAATAGATGAATGGTCAACCATTTGCCATCTGATGTAGATGAGGGGAGTGAAGGCATGGTAGTTAAATCTGCAGGTGATACAAAGATAGGTAAGAAAGTGTGTTGTGAAGAGGATATAATGAGATTGCAGATGAATATAGACAGATTGAGTGTGTGGGCAAAAATCTGGCAGATGGAGTATAACGTGGAAAAATTTGAGGTTGTTCACTTTGGCAGGAAGGATAAAAAAGTATGACTTAAATGGAGATGGCTGCAGAATTCCAAGGTGCAGAGGGATCTAGGCGTTCTAGTGCATGAGTCACGAAAAGTTAGTGTGCAGGTACAGCAAGGAATTAAGAAGGCTAATGGAATGCTATCCTTTATCATGAGAGGAATTGAACATAAAAGTCAGGATGTTACACTTCAGCTGTGCAGGACATTTTTGAGACTACACTTCGAAGACTGTGTGTAGTTTTGGTCTCATTTATGGAAGGATGTAAATGTTTTGGAGGTGGTTCAGAGGAGGTTTACTAGGTTGATCTGGAATGAGCAGGTCGTCTTATGAGGAAATGTTGGACAGACTGGGCTTGTTTCCACTGGAGTTTAGAAGAGTGAGGAGTGACTTGATTAAACTATATAAGATCCTGAACAGTTTTGACAAAATGACATGGAAAGGATGTTTCATCCTGTGGGTGAGTCCAGAACGAGGGGGTGTCATTTTAAAATTTGGGGTTTCCCCTTTAGGACAGAGATGAGGAGAATTTTTTTTCTCCCAGAGGGTTGTGCGATTTTGGAATTCTCTGTTTCAGAAGGTGGTGGAGGCTGGGTCAGTGAATATTTTTAAGGCAGAGGTAGATAGATTCTCGTTAGGCAAGGGAATCAAAGGTAAATGGGAATGTGGAATTTGAAACAGAAACAGATCAGCCATGATCTTATTGAATGGCAGAGCAGGCTCGAGGGGCCAAATTGCCGACTTCTGCTCCGAATTCATGTGTTTGTATGATTTTGGCTATGGGATGAAACACCAGAACACCAAAACACCTAAAGAACTTGAGGCTCTGTTTGCTAACAATGCCATGCCATATCTATAGGGGGCAATGTACAGTGTGGCGCATGTATGGCCGCCATCTTTATTGGGAGCAATGTGCAGCGTAGCGCATATGCTGTCATCACTGGCCCTGGAATTGCAAATATTACATCGCTGGCAGCATCAGTTTAACACATTTTACTAAAGGGAAGCAACCTCTTTATAAATGTTTGCAATTGCAGCCTTCCTGCAGTTTCTGGATCTCCCGTTCGGGAAACTCTTCCCTTTAATCAGGGTCTGTCACTGGGAACAAATCCCGGAGCTGCAAACGGAATTGTGGCCGTCACTGGGTGAGTGGGTCAGAAGCTTCCCCTCCCTCCCCATTCCATTCCCCAGAAACTCTAGGAATCTTCAACAACAGCTCTGAAAGGTTTCAAACAGGCAACTCAAGCATGTGTGTAGCTGTAAGAACAATACATTCCATAACTTTTAGAAGGAAAGGGAAGCTTGGAGATTAAATGGTGATCGTAAAGGATGATGCCCACTATGAGGTTCAGAAGCTATGTGACATTGAATTCTGCGCATGCAAGGACAAGTGTACGTGGGCAGACAGGTATCAGTGGCTATCTTGCACGGTCATCTTGCATTGTCAGAGATACAGTGTTTGCTTTATTATCTTTTTTGGAGGCCAGTACCTCAGGCAATGCTGCACCTCTTCAGCACTGCACTGAAGCATCAGCCTAGATTGTGTGCTCAAATCCTAGAGTGGGGCTTGAATGCACAACCTTGTGACTCAGGATGAGAGTGTTATCATTGAACCAACAATAGTCAAAAAAGACAGTTAAGACTTTTATCCATCAGTCTCGGCATGAAAGACCTTTGTCTAGCTTCCTGAATCACACACCCCGTAATCTTTTTATTTTACCTAAAGTCAATCATTTCCTGTGACACTTAACAGTAGGAAAAGGAAAAGAATGTGGGGAATTCATTGGTTTATTCAAAACACAGATCCACCATCATAACACATGCACAAATTGGTCGCCGATCACCATGTCAACAACTTATGTACCCACTGCACGTGTTACCTGTGTATTACATTACTGGGCATAATCTAACCAAGCGACTCAGTAAATGCACAATCTGTCTTTTAAAGTATTGCATTCAGCTGCTGCCTATTACGACCTAGTCAACTATGTTTGCTCTTTGTCGACTCTCTAAACCGAGAAATATTCAAACACTTCATATGCTGTAAGAATCACATTTGAAAGATAACTTGCATTTTGCAACAGGCAAATAATCCCTATAAATTCAACTCGACGCTCGTTCTTGAATTGGGAGAAATGATAAAGAAATATTGAATTTCCCACTTCACTGAACTGAACTGGAAGGTGAATTAAATATGCAAAGGCTCAGCTGGCAGAAGCTTCAGCGATATACTGACAAAGGACTTGATGCGATCAATGAGTAAAAGTTTTACAATAGTTAGGGTGTCCCTCAGCCCGATTGATACTTTCTGAATTTCAGACGTCTGAATTAGTATTCAAATTGGAATGATTTTGGCTCACTCAAGTCCTCGTTCCCACATAACCATCATAGTCCCTCCCCCATGAAGCAGATAAATTTGCAATTCAGACAGGTGCAGATATTTGTGGACTGATTTTTTTTAAATTAGGAAACTTAGGTGAAGGGTGAAAACCATTAGCGTAGGGCATTCAAGGTTTAAAACATATAGGAGAGAAATTCAGAGATAATGTCAAGTAACTCCAGGCCTGGGTTGTAAAACCTTTAGATTAACAGAAGGATATTAAGAGGGGTAAGGGTGCACTGTTTTGAGATACCAGGAAAAAATGAGCACAAGATGGAATTAAGAGTCTTAATTCTGATATAGTGGGGTTGCTTGGAGGAGGCTCAAAGAAACAATGGCAAAAGTGGTATCAACAACACAGAGCTTGAAAGAGAGGAGTTAGAGGTGATGAGAGGATCACCTCTCAGGTGACAAGCTTTTGTCTTTATCCCATACCAGGATGCAATAGAGGCCATGGTTGAATCTGGCTGAATTGAACTGAGTCTATCCCAATACTAATCTTTGGTTTAGGGCAAGGAAAGGCCTGGTTAACCTGTTAAATTGGTTCAAAACTAGATATCCATTGGAATTGGAAACTGGGTAACAGCATGTGAAAACAAGGAGGGAGATACTTGCGCAGAGGAAGATATAAGCTTTCATCAGAACTGAGGAAAGATAGAAAAGTAATAGGTTTTAAGCCAATGGAAGGGGGAAGGGAGCACGAAGAACAAAAGGGAATTGGGTCTGTGATCAAGTGGAGGGCAGGGGAGATTAAATAACAAATGGTTTCATGGTATAAAAGCCAAAGAGAGAGGTCATGGGTATAGAAAAGAGATAAAAGATGTGCCCAGGTGAGCTGTGAATAGCTACATAATAGGTGGCCAAGTGCAACATGAAGAAATAAAGAAAGAAATGAGACTGAACCAGAGAGAAAAAAAACACATGGTACAAGATGGAGGCAGGGGTGATGATCTCAAATTGCTTAACTCAATGTCCAGAAGGCTGTTGAGTGCAGAGTCAAAAGGTGAGGTGCTGATCGTTGAACTTGTGTTGAGTATCATTGGAATACTGTAGGAGGCCAAGTACAGAAAGGTCAGAGGGAGAGCAAGGTGAAGAATCAAAATGACAAGTGAAAGGAAACTCCTCTTCACCACGGATGTCCAATCCCTCTACAGCTCCATCCCCCACCAGGTGGCCTTGAGAGCACTGTGCTTCTTCCTTGAACAGAGGCCTGAACTAGTCCCCATCCACCACCACCCTCCTGCACCTGGCTGAACTTGTTCTCACTCTGAACAACTTCTCCTTCAACTCCACTCACTTCTTCCAAATAAAAGGTGTTGCTATGGATGCCCACATGAATCCCAGCTACCCCTGCCTTTTTTGTGGGATGTTGTGGAACATTCCCTATTCCAGTCCTACTTAGGCCCCCGCCCTCCTTTCTTTTTTCAGCACATTGATGACTGTATCAATGCCGCCTCCTGCTCTCGCACTGAACTGGAAAATTTCATTGACTTTGTTTCCAATTTCCACCCTTCTCTCATCTTCACCTGGTCTATCCCTGACCCTTCCCTTCCTTGAATTCCCTGTCTCCATTTCTGGAGATAGGCTATTAACCAATATTCATTACAAGCCTACTGTCTCTCACAGCCACTTTGACTATGCTTCCTCACACCCTGCTTCCTGCAAGGACTCGATTCCATTCTCCCAGTTTCTCCATCCTTTTACACAGGCCTTCTGACATGTCTTCCTTTTCCCTGAATAGAAGATCCTCCAATGCACCCCCTCCTCCCACCCACCCCACCACCACTGTGGTTGACAGGGCTTTCCAAGGTGTCTGATCTATAACCATCACTTCTGCTCTCACCCCTTCCCCTCCCTCCCAGAACTATGATAGGGTTCCCCTTGTCCTCACCTTCCATCCCATCAGCCTCCATATTCAACAAATCATCCTCCGCCATTTCTGCCAACCCCCACTGTGATGCAACCACCAAACACATCTTGCGCTGGCCTCCCCTGTCAGCATTCTGAAGCGACAATTCCCTCCACGACACCCAGGTCCATTCCTCAGTCACCCGCAACACTCCCTCCCTTTGCGACTGCTGTTTTTGATGCAAACACAGGAAATGTAACACCTGCCCTTTCACCTCCTCTCTTCACACCACCCTAGGCCCAAAACACAACTTCCAAATGAAACAGCAATTTACTTGTATTTCTTTCAATTTGCTATACTGTATTTTCTGCTCATGATGTGACTGAAGGAAGACTGGGCTGCTTGCAGAAGACTTCCCCTCAGCCCACAAGCATGAACCTGCTGTTTGTCATTTTAGTTCTCCGCCTTGCTCTCACTCTGGCCTTTCTGTCCTTAGCCTGCTACAGTGTCCCAATGAAGCTCAACACAAGCTTGAGGAACAGCACTTGCATCTTGCGTCTCAGCACTCTACGGCCTCTGGACTCAAGATCAAGTTCAACAAGTTGAGATCATAGCCTTTGCCTCCATCTTGTTCCATGTGTTTTTTTTTTGCTGGTTTATTCTTGTTTTATTCCTTTCTTTATCCCTTCACGTTGCATTCAGATGGCTGCTATGTAGCCATTTATGCCTCTTCCGAGCACATCTTTTGTGTCTTTACTATACCCATTACCACTCTCTTTGGTTTTTAATTATTTAATTTCCCCCACCTCCACCCTATCACAGACCTAATTCCCTTTTGTTTCTCCTGCCCCTCCCGCCTTCCACTGCCTTAAAACCTATTACATTTCTATCTTTCCTCAGTTCTAATGAAAGGTCATCGACCTGAAACATTGGGCGGAAGTGTCCCAGATTTGCACGATGTTTTCACGCAGTATCATCCCAAACCCGCCACATTAATTAAGTATTCCCGGGAAACACACCATTTCCATGGTGGGCGAGCTGTCATTCACCCACCACGCCATCATCTCACCACATCATCACTCTGGGCGCCATATTTAAAGTGCACCCTCTCAGTGCTTCCAGCCCACAACTGCTGCAAAGGAGACATCGTCCTGAAAGGAAAAAAGACTGAAGCCCCCAGATTCAATGACACATCCCTCGAAAGCCTTTTGGAGGCAGTGGATGTTCACCGTGATGTCTTCTACCCCCACTCTGGCCTCAGGATGGGCGGCAGCTTCACCAATCTGGCTTGGGAGGCAGTGGCAGTGCTGGTCAGCACCAATGCCCTGCAAAAGAGGACAGTCACCCAGTCCACAAGAGGGTGGATGATCTCCTCCATTCCACCAGGGTAAGTCACTCTTCACATCACACACACAAACCCATCACACATCCACAGGGCCCTCACTCACTGCCAGTTCAAGGTACCACTCATTACCTAAACATGCCAAGCATACTTATCATCTGGAAAAACTCAGCAGGTCTGGCAGCATCGGCGGAGAAGAAAAGAGTTGACGTTTCGAGTCCTCATGACCCTTCGACAGAACTTGCGTTCGAGTCCAAGAAAGAGTTGAAATATAAGCTGGTTTAAGGTGTGTGTGTGGGGGGCGGAGAGATAGAGAGACAAAGAGGTGGAGGGGTGGTGGGGGTGTGTGGTTGTAGGGACAAACAAGCAGTGATAGAAGCAGATCATCAAAAGATGTCAACGACAATAGTACAATAGAACACATAGGTGTTAAAATTAAAGTTGGTGATATTATCTAAACGAATGTGCTAATTAAGAATGGATGGTAGGGCACTCAAGGTATAGCTCTAGTGGGTTTTTTTTTTTATTTTATATATAATGGAAATAGGTGGGAAAAGGAAAATCTTTATAATTTGTTGGAAAAAAAAGGGAAGGGGGAAACAGAAAGGGGGTGGGGATGGGGGAGGGAGCTTACGACCTAAAGTTGTTGAATTCAATATTCAGTCCAGAAGGCTGTAAAGTCCCTAGTCGGAAGATGAGGTGTTGTTCCTCCAGCTTGCGTTGGGCTTCACTGGAACAATGCAGCAAGCCAAGGACAGACATGTGGGCAAGAGAGCAGGGTGGAGTGTTGAAATGGCAAGCGACAGGGAGGTTTGGGTCATTCTTGCGGACAGACCGCAGGTTTGGATTTCCAGAATCCGCAGTATTTTTGTTCTTATACTTATCATCTGGCCTGGCAGACATCCTGCTTATACTCTCTCCACCTCTATTCATGCAGGATAAGCTGGCACACAACAAGGGGGAGAGGTTGCAGACTGGTGGAAGAATGCCTGAAATCAAGGTTCTCATGGACATTGAAAACAGAGCCATCCAGCTGGCCAGTGAGGATCTGGACCAGTCTTGTGCTGACGGTGAGGTTGGCGCTACTCTATCAAGTGAGGATCCAGCAGTGCAACCTCCATCAGATAAACATGTTGTGAGCGATGTGTGCTGTTTCACAGGCCACTGCCATGCACTAGTTATCTTTCCTTACTTTCACAGGCACATCTGCCAAACAGCCGACAGAGTCCATGACCCAGGGCCTCCAATCAAGCCCCGAAGAAACCTTTGAAGAGGAATCTGAAGGCACCCTCCCTGAAGTCCCGTCACAGCGCTCACCCACACCCTCCACTAGTGCAGAGACACACACCTTGGTGGGACCTAGCTTTAGAGTAGCCTCGGGATCACAACCTGCTGAGCACATCACACTGTCTGATCCACAGCAGGTGGAGGCAGGGACTTCCCTGGTGTCTGACACTCAGAGGACTGCTGGTTCTCATTCATCCGTAAGAAAGAATGGTAGCGTCTATAGACCCTGGGTCTAGCATAGCACTGATCAGCGATGGCTTGTTCTGGCTTTTTGATGGTGTGTGTGCGGGAGCCCCAGCCACCCCTTCTTCCAGAGGGTGTTGCTCCTCCAGCTGTGCAGCCAGGCACCTCAGTCACTCTCTTTTCTGTCATGTTTGCTCTCTGTAAGCCATGAGGCATTGCCACACCCCCCCACCCCCACAAAGTCACCTCAACTGCAGGGCAGCCTTGGCAGCCCCCCCCACCCCACCCAATGTGGCTCAACCTTGAAGCCCAACGAGCATCCCTCGTCAGCGCCCCACAAGGTTAATGTGCACTCACGACCGAGTTCACCTCAAAGTGCAGCCTGCCAAGTGCACACCTTTTATATGCTGCTGTGAAATACGTCGATGTGGGTGGGCAATCCAGCGGGCGGGAGGGAGGGTGAGTCTGTGGGGGCTGGCCTTACAATGATATACTGATGTATTACAATGAGGTTCCTGATGTCTGATGGTGGGAAACGTGGCCCGCTACTGGTGGGCTGAGCGGACGATCGCAAACTGATTCCACAATGTCGTGAAACCGATATTTGGCCTTCTCGTCATATTTTCCACTCACACCACCGAACAAGCCCGATGCTGGGCACGTAAACCTCCGCCGATTAACTCTGTTTCTCTCTCCACAGCTGCTGTCTGACCTGCTGAGTACTTCCAGCATTTTTTGTTTTTCTTACACGCCGCTTAAGGTTTCTCTCCAGTTCACTGTGGGAGGGGGAGCCCATTGTCATGGGTGGGGGCACACTGAATACTTTCAGGAGGGGGGGGCAGGAGAGGGAGGGGGGCTCAACATTGTTGGGTGCATGAACAGTTCTGGAGACGGGCAGGGGGGTGGGGAAGATGGGGGGGGGTGGTGGTTGACATTGTTGGGGAGGGTGTGTGAGGATTTTCAGGGAGGGGGATCGGTGAGCATTGTCAGTGGGGGCTGAACATTGTCGGGAGGGGGTGGTGAGCATTGTCGATGGGAGCGTGAGCATTGGTGAGGGTGGGGGAGGGGGGTTGCTGTGGTGCTGCACTGCTTTGACACTCCAGCTGAATTACTTCAATCTGCATTCCTGAGCAGACTATGAAAACCGAAGTAAATCTATGTAAAACCCAGGGTAAATATGCATTGGACAGAGTACAGAGGAGATTTACAGGAATGTTGCCAAGGCTTGAAAATAGCAGCTATGAGGAGAGGTTGGATAGGCTGGGGTTGTTTTTCTTAGAACACAAGGAGGCTGAGGGGTGACCTAATTGAGGTGTACAAAATTACGTGGGGCCGAGATAGGGTAGACAGGAAAGATTCATTTCCCCTAGCTGAGCAGTCAGTTATCAGGGGGCACAGATTTAAGGTGATTGGTAGAAGGATTAGAGGGGACATGAGGAAAAGCTTTTTCACCCAGAGTGTAGTGGGTGTCAGCACTTCATTGCCTAAATCGATGGTTGAGGCCGAAACGCTGAACTCATTTAAAAGGTACTTGGATCTGCATCTGAAGTGCTGTAGCCTGCAAGGCTATGGACCAGGTGCTGGAAGGTGGGATTAAAATGAGCAGCTAGTTTCTTTTTTCTTTTTATGGCCGGCACAGACACGATGGGCTGAATGGCCTCTTTCTGCGCTGTAACTTTTCTACAGTTCTATGATTCTGAACAGCCCAAATCTCCGTGGTTCTGGCCATCTAATCCCACTGTCATGTGGAACTGTGCAGCAATTTGGGCAGGGTAAGTATGTGTGCATGTCCGGACTTCCTCAAGGTCTTGAGGCACATCAGTGACTTAATTTGAGTCATTCACTGCTCCCCATATTGGAAGATTCAGGCCATTGTTTATCTGATTAAGCTGCAGTGAAGTGCCTAATGACATTTTCTGATGTTGAAGACCCTATATAAACGAAAGCAGTTGGTGCATTCTTGGAGTTGCTTTGCTGTATTTTCAATCTGAAGTCAAAGTGCACCTATACCTGACCTCACCCCAATGGCCAAAAACCCAGCCCCCTGTCTTTCTGATGAAATGGAGGTGCTGTTTGCTTGTTCAGGTGGATATGATATATTCCATGGCACTATGCCCCGAAGAGCAGAAGAGTCCTCCAGGTTTCCTGGCCAATCATCCTCCCCCAATCATCACTATCAAAACCAGATTATCTGGCAATTTATCTCCCTGCTGTTTGTGGGGCCTCGCAGTGCACAAAATGGCTGCTGCACTTGCTGTGTAACAAAATTAGCGGAATGCCCTGCTCATAGGTGGCGCTTGGATGCTAGGTTGAGAGAGCTTGGATACTTGAGAGATGAGCTTGAGTGAGCAAATTGGCTTCATGTCGCCACAGGGATTGTATTTGACTTCCAAGGGAGCAGCATTGTAATAAGCACCAGGTTCTCACATCTCAAAATTGAGCTCTCTTATCTCAGTAGACACATTATGTTGTAGATTTCTGAATCTGCTTTCAAGATGAAGGCACTGGATTTAGTAACTTAAGAAAGAACTTTCACATCCTCAAAAATGTCCCAACGTGTTTCACAGCCAATGAATTACATTTTATTTTAAGCATAGTTATGCTTTCATGTAGGCAAATTAACATACGTGAAAGAAACAAGTTAATGTGTTTTTGGTGACGTTGGTTGCCCAGGAAACTGAGAAAATTTTTACTCTTCTTCCATAGAGTTCGATGAGATGGTTTACGTTTGCCAGAGCTCCAGTTTAACATCTCACTTGCAACATACCTCCCGCCACATTGCAGCATGCTCTCAGTACTCAAGCACAACACCAAACTAAACACCAAAAGCTCATCACAACTGCGAATGCAACCCACTTCACCTTATGAATCCTTGCCTGAACACACATGATTGCAGAGTTAATGGTGGCAGGAGCAAGCATTTCAGCTGAGTGCCTTCAAGAGGCACTGGCCTGGATTTTACACTCCTCCGCCAGTGGGGTTGAAGGCTGTGGGGTGGGGGGGGGGGCTTCGTTAAATCCAGCAGGCAGCCTGCCTGCCACCTACCTGCTCACTCGATAGGCCGAATGGCCTACATCTGCTCCTACATCTTAAGGTCACCCTTGCCCACACAGCAGTTATACCAGATGCAGGGTGGGCATCAGGCAGCCCACTCACCAGGGGTCAATTGAGGCCCTTGGCGGGAGGGGGGTGGGGTGCAGGGTGCATTTAATCAAGCAGGCTCCGGTCACCTTCCCACCTCCAAGCTGATTAAGTCTGTGGTGGGAGGGCCCATGTATGGCTTCCTGCCCTGCCACCAATTAAGGCCCTTAAATGGGCAATTAATACCCAGTTAAGGGCTTCATCCTGCTGCCACAGGTATGCACCTAGTGTCAGGCGGGGGGGCTTGTCACCCAGGGAACGTGACAGGCAAATCTGTGTGGGGTTGCTTGCGGGTTCCCGTGGCATGGGGGTGGTGGTGGGGGGGTCCCTCCTTCAAAAGGCACTTAGTGCCTGATTGAGGGTCCTGGCCATGGGAAGGGGGGAGGGCTTGTCCAAGCTGCCAACTTCCACCCCTGTGACTCTCACACCTCCCACGTGCCACCTAACCTGTCAGCCCTCCTTCCTGCCATCATTCACCTCTGCACCAGGATCCACCTACCAGCAGCAGCCACCGTCCAGGTAGCTCTCGGCAGGTGGGACATCCACACCCGGGGTCCTTGATCCAGGGGAAAGACCCGCCGCTGGCCTGTCAAGTGTCTGAGTGGAACAAGATGCAGTGAATCTTCCTTTAGAGAGGTGACGCAGGCCTCTCACCTGCTCTCTAGCCAGTGGCCAAGACACCCATTGCCTCCACAAGATTCCACCCACTGTCCGAAATCCTAATGCAAGGCCACAGGCCTCCATCCCAACAGTGCTGCAAAGAGCTGCCAGCCTCTAATTGGCCAGCAGTTCTCTTAGGCAGGAGGTCCTGTCCCTCAGGAATGGCAATCTCACCTCCAGTCTAAATGACTGCCGGGCAGCCAGCGTTCCCTTGGCACTTGCACCTTGGCATGGAATCCAGCACCTTGTGTGATTCAGCCCAGTGTCATTCACCAATTTATGAAGTTGTCATGATCAGTACAGGATGAAATTTCCATGGGGGTTTTCCAATCTCCTGCAATAACTGTGATGGAAGATCGGCAGACACATTGAAGAAGTGGCATGAGCTATGTATCTTTGTCTTGTCTGTGTTTGTGGAGGCTTATTGCTTTGGGGGTGCTTGAGGATGGTGGTGTTAGGTAGAGTTGTGGAGCGAGCCTCAAGGGGAAAAAATGAGTATGAAATGAGTCCAAACTAAATCTCAAATAACAAGAGTAACGCTAAGCTATTGAGACCTGAAAATGAGCCAATTGCACCAGAAATGGGGCAATTTAGGCACTGTGACTGAGTAATACAGGCTTGGAGTTCATCAATAAAATTGTTAAGACAGACTCTAGATTTGACCTCCTATCTATTGAGTTACCAACTGTTGCACCCACCCCAAGGTGGGCAGGTGAGGTGATGTGTCGATTTGTCAAAACCAGTGTAATCAGTAGTTGAATCAAATGGACAGTAGGACATGCAGCATCCCAGTCACTGACAGTTTGAAGCTCAGGCCTTGATTAATCCAACAAAATCTTTGCCATCCAAACAGACTGCTCACTGTAAAGTAGGTTATTTTGTTCATCACGGTCCCTACTGCCGTTTGATGCAAATATTTTTGTACTTTAATCCCACCCTCATCACCAAAATCTATTATATATTGGGAGGAACTTGTAAAGAGCGATCAACTGCAAGATGGCCGGATCGCATGTTTAATGACGTGATCATGCACTGGGCATCCTCATAACATGAAAGTTAAAAGGGGAAGAAGTGTAATGAACTATTTATAGGTACACAAACTATACGAGTTCAAAATCCATCCCATTTAGCATGGTGGTAGTGTTGTGTGGCACCAGCACTGTGCTAAACGGGATAGATTTCAAACAGATCTAGCAACTCAGGACTGGGCATCCATGAGGCGCTGTGGGCCATCAGCAGCATCAGAATTGTACTCAAACACAATCTGTAACCTCACGGCCCACTCTACCATTACCATCAAGGCAGGCGATCAACCCTGGTTCAGTGAAGAGTGCAGGAGGGCATGCCAGGAGCAGCACCAGGCATACCTAAAAATGTGCTGTCAACCTGGTGAAGCTATAAAACAGGACTACTTGCATGGCAAACAGCATAAGCAGCAAGTGATAGACAGAGCTAAGCAATCCCACAACAAACATATCAGATCTAAGCTCTGCAGTCCTGCCACATCCAGTCATGAATGATGGTAGACAATTAAACAACTCACTGGAGGAGGAGTCTTCACAAATATCCCCATCTTCAATGATGGGGGAGCCCAGCTCATTAGTGCAAAAGATAAGGCTGAAGCATTTGCTACAATCTTCAGCCAGAAGTGCCGAGTGGATGATCTATTTCGACCTCCTTGCAGAGATCCCCAGCATCACAGATGCCAGTCTTCAGCCAATTTGGTTCACTCCACATGATATCAAGAAATGGCTGAAGGCACTGAAAACTTCAAAGGCTATGGGCCCTGACAACATTCTGGCAACAGTACTGAAGACTTGTGCTTCAGAACTTGCCGTGCCCCTAGCCAAGCTGTTCCAGTACAGCTACAACACTGGCATCTACCCGGCTATGTGGAAAATCGTCCAGGCATGTCCTGTACACAAAAAGCAGGACAATTCCAATTCGGCCAATTACTACCCCATCAGTCTATTCTTGATCATCAGTAGAGTAATGGAAGAGATCATTAATAATGCTATGAAGTGGAGATTTGCACTGGTGATGCCACAGCATACAATGCTATGGGCCTAGTGCTGGAAAATGGGACAAGAATAGATAGGTACTTGTTTGACCAGTGTAAACCCGATGGGCCGAAGGGCCTTTTTCTGTGCTGTAGACCTCTATGACTTTATGACTCTATGGCACTTGCTTAGCAATAAGCAGCTCACTGACGCCCAGTCTGGGTTCTGCAAAGGAAGATGGTTGTGGTTGTTGGAGGTCAATAATCTCAGCTTCAGAACACCACTGCAGGAGTTCCTCAGGGCAGTGTGCTCGGCCCAACCATCTTCAGCTGCTTCATCAGTGACCTTCCTTCCATCATAAGGGCAGAATGGGGATGTTGACTGATGATTGCACAATGTTCAGCACCATTCAAGACTCCTCGAATACTGAAGCAGTTCATGTCCAAATGCAGCAAGACCTGGACAATATCCAGGCTTGGGCTGACAAGTGACGAGCAACATTCATGCCACACAAGTGCCAGGCAATGACCATCTCCTACAAAAATAAACCTAACCATCGCCCCTTAATGTTCAATGGCATTACTATCACTGAATCCCCCACTATCAACATCCTGGGGGTTACCATTGACCAGAAACTGAACTGGGTTGAGGGATGAGACACTTCAGTTATGAGGAAAGGTTGGAGAAGTTGGGACATTTACCCTTGGAGAGGATAAGGCTGAGAGGAGGCTTGATAGAAGTTTTCAAAATAATAAGGGGCCTCAACAGAGTAGATAGGGAGAAATTGTTCCCGCTCATAAATGGGTCGAGAACCAGAGGGTATAATTTTAAGGTGTTTTGCAAAAGAAGCAAATGTGAGGTGAGAAAAAACATTTTTTACACCGCGAGTAATTAGTGTTTGGAATGCACTGCCTGGAAGTGTGGTGGAGGCAGGTTCAATTGAGGTATTCAAGAGGGCAATAGATGAATATCTAATGAAACAATGTGCAGGGTAATGTGGAAAAGGCAGGAGATTGGTACTAAGTTAAAATGCTCAGAGAGCCGGTGCAGACCGATGAGCTGAATGACCTCCTTTTACACTGTAACGATTCTGTGATTCTGACTAGCTATATAAATACTATGGCTACAAGAGCAGGTCAGGGGCTAAGAGTCCTCCGGCCAGTAACTTACCTCCTGACTCCCCAAAACCTGTCCACCAAGGCACAAGTCAGGAGCATGATGGGTGCAGCTCCCAAAACACTCAAGAAGCTTGACACCGTCCAGGACAAAGCAGCCCACTTGATTGGCATCACATCTACAAACATTCACTCCCTCCACCACCGACGCACTGTAGCAGCAGTGTGTACCATCGACAAGATGCACTGCAGAAGATCACCGAGGCTCCTTAATCAGCACTTTCCAAATCCATGACCACTACCACCTCGAAGGACAAGGGCAGCAGATAGATGGGAACGCCACCACCTGGAAGTTCCCCTCCAAGCCACTCCCATCCTGCCTTGGAAATATATCGCTGTTCCTTCACTGTCGCTGGGTCAAAATCCTGAAACTCCCTTCCTAAGAGTACTGTGGGTGTACGTACACCATAGGGACTGGAGCGGTTCAAGATAGCAGCTCACCACCATCTTCTCAAGGGCAACTAGAGATGGGCAATAAATGCTGGCCCAGCCAGCGAAGCCCACATCCCATGAAGGAATAATTAAATAAAGGGAATAAACACATCTCTGATTATTCATATTTGCCAAAATAACAGCTGACTTTCTTTTCTCTTTAAGCCATATCTATATCAAGCCTTAACAGCTGTTTAATATTTTCTGTCTGATCTGCTGAGTTCAGCTTGGTGGTTAAATGGGGGCCAGGGGGGTTGATTTCTTGAGGGTCAACCATGGGTGATAGGGTTGGAACAATTATCGAATTGGGTCTCCAGTAACCTGCCAAAATGATCACTGCTCATCAAAGTTGGGAAAGTCAGGGTTAACACTACCAGAGTTAAACAGCCTGTTGATATTAGTACATACGAACATACAAATTAAGAGCAGACAATATTCTGCTCTGCCATTCAAAACGATCATGGCTGATCTGATTGTAAGCTCAACTCCACATTCCCACCTACCTCCGATAACCCTTCACCTGCTTGCTTATCAAGAGCCTATCTAGCTCTGCCTTAAAAATATTCAAAGACTGTGCTTCCACCACCTTTTGAGTTCCTCAAGAGTCTGTCTGAGAGAAAAAAATTCTCCTCATCTCTGTCTTAAATGGGCAAACGCTTATTTTTAAACAGTGACTCCTAGTCCTAGAGACTCAATGTTTAAGTTCACATTGGAAAACGTTTGGGTAGGTAAGGGGTGAGGGGGTGGATAGGTAGGGGGAGCAGGAGATATATACAGCAGTCCAGACAATACTGTCAAGAGAGAACATGAGAAACAAGAATCCATTCTTTGCAAAAAGAGTGTAGGTTAATGCAGCAAGGAGTGGTTGAGACTGAACAGACTGGTGAAAAGTTAACAAATGTCGCCTTTTTCCCCTCATCTCTAGCAAACAAAAGCGAAAGCCAGAAAATACTAGTACACGCTATTGTACAAAGGAATTGGCACCATTAGATAGATGCCAGAGATACTATGATTTGGCTGATTCTCAAAGCCCCAGAACAACCTCATCCATTTGCATGTTAAGCCTATTTTTACTTTACAAAAGGTTAACTAAAAGTATGAAAACAATCCCCGTCTACACAAAGCCCTGGATGTGAGTTTGGTCTTGCATGCTTGCCTCTCAATAGATCTTCAGTCAAGAATGCCTACGCCTTCAATCAAAGGGCAAAGAATGTTTGTCAGGCTGTGCTAAATATATTACTATCACTCCCTTCTCATTCTGTCAAGCATTGCTTATTTAAAGTATTATTAAACTAATGATTTTGTTAGCCCACTCCCTCAACACCATACCCTGAATGAGTGGCAACTACATTATGCTTCAGCTTACTGCTCCCATGGACACCAACTTGAATGACCCTCAGTGTTGCTTATCAGACATCAGAGTGCAGACACTACAGCTCCATAAGATGTACAAAAACAATTAATATCAGTCTTGAATCTCAGCTACGTCTCAGCGGGTTACCCGGCAAACAGTGGATTCCTGGTTTGATGCACAATCTTTCATTTTTCACTGACCTAACATCAAGGCACCGACTACAGGTACACTGCAAACCTGCAACCTTAAAACATGACCTTTTTAGGAAGAGTGTAATCATTTGGTATAAGTACAAGATGGGGATCAGTGTCGCCCCGCTATACCCCTATTTCTCCACCCAATGAGCAAACACTTAAACCACATTCACTAACGTTTGGAGCATGTATTTCAATAACATAGTCAAGTTGGAACAACTCCAGAAAAGTGGTAACACTTAATTTTCTCCCCTCAGCTACTGCCTACAAGGGCTCATCTTGGGGACTCTATTAAGAGTCTTCTAGCACCACTGACCATTATTTGCCCATGATATTAGACTGTGAGCATCAGTAGCCTATTCAACTGCTGGAAACATCACAACTGACCCTAATCTGGAGCTCCCATGTGAGCATTTTCAGAAGGAGCAGGAACTCTGCCTGATTTTTCCCTCCTCTAACCAACGGAAACTGAAGCCAACTGACTGAACCTGAATGAAATCCAGTTAAGTCAGGACAACCCAGTAATTGAGCCTGGGTTCCTTCATCACAATACCAAATTTATTTATACAATGAGGAATCAGTCAGCCCAGCTAACACTGTCATAAACCATTGGCACAAACCACTGGGCAGGGCTCAAGATAGAAAAGGTGGTAAGGTAAAAATGGGTTGAGTGGGGGGATAGGGCTGGGATTACAATTGTGATTGGGATTGGAATAATGCAGGAGATGAGGTCTGGACCAAGCAGGGAGTGGGAATGGCGCTTGGATAATTCATAAGGCCCTGTTGGGACTGGGGTTGGGATGCTGCTGGAATTGTGAATATGGTGATCAGGGTGGAAGTAGGATTGAGGTGGGATAGCTTTCATTGCTAAGGAACTCCAATTGGTAAATTTCTCCAATTGTTAAATTTAATGGTTGTGTAGAAACAGACCATGTTTCCACTGAAAAAAAAAACTGTGATTGAGTTTCAACTCAAGCTTTTAGAATGCTTGTACATAATGTGGGGTGGGGGGGGGGAGTGTAAGTAAGTTACTGAACTTAAATTGTAAGCACAGAATGACAGCACACAGATACAAAGTCCACAGGCCTCAAATCGGCTGCAGTACCAGGTTAGGGTGACATGGCTAGAGAAACAACAGCACTTGTTGAACTGATTAACTCCCTTCAAAAGAACTGAGAATTTAGTACATTTGGAATGGATTTATGGTTATGAAGACTGACACAGCTACTTAAATACAATTGGCATGATCATTGACATATTTCAGGGAACGTGGATGAGCCACTTGTGAAAAGCAACTGTTCACTGTTGAATAGCTTGTGGTGTAAGGGTGGAGTGATATCTTATAGCTACCTTCAGTTAAGTGTCAGCTGTAGCTCGGTGGTAGCACTCTCTGGGCGGGATTTTCCGGCCCCGACACTGGCAGGCATCGTTGTGGACAGAATGGGAAAATTTGGAGATCCCCTGACTTTTAACAGCTTTCCAAATGTCCCCTCCCCCAGCACCCCCTCCACTTCTCTCCCCCCACTCAAACCACCGCACCCCCCCACCCCCCACCCACCCCCCACCCCCACCCCCCCACACCTTAAACCAGCTTATATTTCATCCCTTTCCTTGGATTCACCTAGTTCTGTTGAAGGGTCATGAGAACTCAAAACATCAACTCTTTTCTTCTCCGCCAATGCTGCCAGACCTGCTGAGTTTTTCCAGGTATTTCTGCTTTTGTTTTGGATTTCCAGCATCCGCAGTTTTTTGTTTTTATGACATAGTTTCGTGTTGGTGCAACACAAGACTGGAAGGCATCATGAGATTCTGGCGAGCAACTGTTTTAATGAGCATTCATGAGATTGTAATGGATACAAATGGCATTCATGCCTCTAGGCAGTGGGAGGACTGACCCGCCATTAACCTGCCATTGGTAGAAACACAAGCTACTTTTACGCCAGTGGGTTTCCAACTTTTTGCCAGCCACTGGATTCTCTGCTCCTGATCACCACAAAATCCGTGGTGGGAAGGATGGGAAAATTCCACCCGATGTACCTGCTTGTTCTAGATTCCTCCACAAAGGAAATTGTTTCTCTATGTCAACCTTATCAAATCCCTAGATCAAGACTGATTCTGCCCTCATCCCATACTCATTATCTTCTAAATTTGCACTTGGGATGTGGGTGACATTGGTAAAGACAAGATTTTTTGTCCATCTCTAGTTACTCTGTGGAATTTGAAAACAAGGGAGAAGATTTTAAAGTTGCAACATAAAAGCACGTTGCCTTCTCAAAGATAACGCCAATTGCCAGGGCAATGTCCATTCACCGATTGGTATAACTCACTTGCTTCCTTTCAAATTCAAATTGCACATCATTTATGCTCTTGCAGTTGGTATCAGTTTGGGAACTGTGCAAGCAGAGTGAACATAATTTTCAGCTTGACCACAATGGGATAAAATTGACGCAGGTTCTACAATCTGTTATTAATCCGCATGACCAGGGGTGAAGGTGAAAACTGTTGTCCCCACTTCTCACTATTTTTCATCTCTTCCATTGCCTCTTAAATCTAGACTTCTTCACCCTTTTAACTATCCAGTCACCACCTATTTGCCCTGTACCAAGTGCTTTCTGCTAAAAATCTAATTAGGACATTTTCTACGACATTACCTTAATATCCACAAATATATTTGAATGTTCAGTGTTATTGATTTATTTCTTCATTTCCTCACAGAACACCAAAAAGTCAGAGGATCTATAACATTTTTGGACTGTTCCATAGAAAGGGCATGCCACAATCACAAAGAAGCTTGGCTTTAGACACATCAATACAACTTGTTTAATATACTGCACACTGATCTTGTAAACACCCTCCTCCTCTAAACCCTATTCACCTACTCTCCCTGTTCTCATTGAATTACCACTAACTTCTAGACTCACAAAGCATTAAGCAGTCTCCAAATTGCTCAATGATCACACCTCCTCCCCAATCTCTGCAAGCTTCTCCTGTCTTACCTCAACCTCTTGCATGCTTTGGTCCTCCAATTATGGCCCTCTCTGCATCTTCTGCTCCTATTGCCCCACCATAGAAAGCACAACCTTCAGCCCATTTTGAGCAAATCTCTTGGTAAGAGCCTGGACCCCTCTTCTTCTCTCTGCAATGTTAACATTCTTGTAAAAACCCATTATCTTTTCCAGCAGGTTTTTGGAAGCTGGTCCCAATCTCCAACTCTGTGGCTTGACATATATTTCTTATCCATCCCTGTTTATATTTTCTTCCCTTTCACAAGTCACCTTTGTTTTAGTACGTTGAAGTTCAACCAACTTGGGCCGGTTGATAATGCAGAATGTTATAGCTTCAAATCCTTGCGCACATAACCCAGGCTCACACTATCAATACATACTGAGGGAATGCTGCATTGCCTGATTTGGATGAGAGCCCTTGGATGGGCATAAGGGACACAGGGTGGAATTTTTTCCGTGGGAATTGTGGCATGTGGGAGCGTAAAGTTCAAAGTCAGGTCAAAAGTCGGCTTTCCGCCGGCGGGAAAACAAGTCAGAATTTTCCCCTCAGCACTTTCACGGCAGCCTAATGGTGGGGCAGCTTTCCAGCTGATCCCTGTCGGGAAGCCCATTTGCATGCATTAATAAATGAATGCTCATTAAAACCGTAACTCGCCAGAATCATGTTGTTGTAGGCTGGCTGAGTTTTGCCATTAACGATAGAGCTGATCTCCTGACGCTTCTTGGGTGGAAACGTTAAGTTTATTCACAATATACTCAGCAGCAACTACCCGTGTGCTTTCAACTGTAACTCTATCTCTACACTGACTGCTGAGGTAGCCCCTGCTACTCTCCTATTGGTTTATACAGATTATATGGTCTTGCCTAACAAGTATTATTCTTAAAGGTACATTACACAGTAAATAAAACCATAACTACTACATTCTTTCCCTTTTAATGGCGTCATAGAATCATAGAGGTCTACAGCACAGAAAAAGGCCCTTCAGCCCATCGAGTCTGCGCTGGTCAAACAAGTACCTAACTATTCTAATCCCATTTTCCAGCTCTAGGCCCATAACCTTGTATGCCATGGCATCGCAAGTGCACATCCAAATGCTTCTTCAATGTTATGAGGGTTTCGGTCTCTACCACCCTTTCAGGCAGCGAGTGCCAGATTCCCACCACCCTCTGGGTGAAAAAATTCTTCTTCACATCCTCTGTGAGGTTTACCCTGTCCCCTATCCTTAAATCTATACCCCCTGGTTATTGATCCCTCCACCAAGGGGAAAATTTCCTTCCTGTCTACCCTATCTATGCCCCTCATAATCTTATACACCTCAATCATGACCCCCCTCAATCTCCTCTGCTCCAGGGAAAATAACCCCAGTCTATCTGATGTCTCCTCATAACTAAAACTCTCCAGCCCAGGCAAAATCCTTGTAAATCTCCTCTGCACTCTCTCTGGTGCAATGACATCCTTCAAATAATGCAGATTCCAGAACTGCACGCAATACTCTAGCTGTGGCCTAACCAGCATAACCTCCCTGCTCTTATATTCTATGCCTCGGCTAATAAAGAAAAGTATCCCATATGCCTTCATAGCCACCTTATCTACCTGTCCCGCTACCTTAAGGGACTGGTGGACGTGCACACCAAGGTACCTCTGATCCTCGGTACTTTCCAGGGTCCTACCATTCAACATGTATTCCCGTGCCTTGTTTGTCTTGCCCAAGTGCATCAGCTCACACTTATCTGGATTAAATTCCATTTGCCACTGATCAGCCCATCTGACCAGCTGTCTACATCCTCCTGTGATCTAACGCTATCTTCCTTGCCACCCCACCAACTTTTGAGTCATTTGCGAACTTACTGATCAATCCTCCTACATTCAAGTCTAAATCATTTATATAAACCACAAACAGCAAAGGACCCAATTCTGATCCCTGTGGAACCCCACTGGACACAGGCATCCAGTCACAAAAACGCCCCTCGACCATTACCCTCTGCTTCCTGCCACTCAGCCAATTCTGGATCTTCTTTGCCAAATTGTCTTGGACCCCATGGGCTCTTACCTTCGTTATCAATCTCCCATGCGAGACCTTATCAAAAGCCTTGCTGAAGTCCAAGTAGACTACATCAAATGCATTACCCTCATCTACACACCTGGTCACCTCTTCGAAAAATTCAATCAAATTGGTCAACTCATACATATTATATTTACAGGTACATATTTTTCAAGACAACAAAATATTTACACCGGGTAAGGAATTTACAAGTTCAGGCTTTCAGGTGGTTTCCTGGTACGTGTGGAACGTCGCAGCTCCACAACTTCAGATTCTTTGTCAGGAATCTCCTTTTCCGAAGTTGCCTGAACATCAGGTGCTTCAGTGGGCACTTGCAGTTCTGTATCCTCAACTCTTACAGGAATATCAGACATGTCAGTCCTGGGTTGAGTATCCTCAACAGGAAATGCTGACCCGGTCATGGTCACTGGTGGAAACAAATCTTGGTGATTTGTCTTTCTTTTTCTTAAATGGTCCACATGTTTACAGATGATCCAGCCTTCCACCTCCATGTGGTAAGATAGAGGTCCAGTCACCGCACTTTGTTCACCCTGTAACTACTTTAGTCCTTCCCCAAAGTTTTTCATGTATACCAGCTCTCCCACGGTATATTTCCTCTCATGACTATACCAGTCTTGTCTAGTTTTCTGGCTTCCCTGGCTCCTTTTCACCTTCCCCCCTAAATTCAGCATTTTTAAGCTCAATCTCATCCTGAGACGACATTTTAACAATAACTCTGCAGCTGTGACACCTGTTGTTGTGTGAGGGGTAGTCCTGTAATGAAAGAGAAAGCGTGCTAGCTTGGTTGCCAAGGAATCGCCAGTTTGTTTTACTGTGCCTGCTTTGAATAATTAAACTGTCCTTTCGGCCAGTCCGTTTGAGGAAGGGTGGTACGGTCAGTTTTTACTTGAGTGATACCATTGAAGCTGATAAACCGTTGAAACACAGCACTCATAAATGCCGTGCCATTATCAGAAAAAACTACTTCTGGATGTCTGTGAATGGCAAAACTCTGACGTAGTTTCTCAATTGTAGCGGCCGACATTGGTGACTTCACCTCATATACATCAACCATTTTGAATGTGAATCGACAATGAGCAGAAGCATTGTTCCCAGGAAAGGTCCAACGTAGTCAATGTGTAACAGCACCCAGGGTCTACCTGGGCATTCCCATTGTTGTAACGGAGCTGTCACTGGCAACTTTTGCAGTTGTTGATATTGTACACAGTGCGTTATTAAACTCTCTATTTCGCCATCCATCCCAGGCCACCATAGATAGCTGCATGCTGTGGTCTTCATTCGGGAAATTCCTGGATGGGCATTGTGTAGTTCAATTTAAAGTGATTCCTTTCCCTTTGGAGGAACTATCACTTGTGCTCCCCACAACCAGATGCCATCCTGGCTGGAAATTTCATGTCTTCTGTTGAAGTACGGTTTCATTTCATCAGATACAGGCCCCTGTCACCAACCCTGCAGCATTTGTTCTCGTACTTGAGATAGGACTGGGTCCCAACTTGTCCAGTCTCGGATCTGTCGAGCACATACCGGCGAGGAATCTAAGAAATTTCACAGTAAAACAAGTTCCTGTGGAACTGGGATGTGCTCGTCATTTTCCTGTAAAGGCAAACGACTAAGGACATCGGCATTTGCAATTTGATTGCCAGGTCAATGTACAAAAGTGTATTTGCATGCTGCCAGGATTAAGGCCTATCATTGTATTCTTGCTGAGGCTATGGATAGTATAGCCTTGTCCTCACTAAACAATTCTGCAATGGTTTGTGGTCTGAAACGACTGTAAAATGGCAGCTGTGTACAAACAGGTGAAATTTCATGACACCAAAGATGATGGACAGGCCTTCTTTTTCTAACTGTGAGTATCCCTTTTCCGGCTGTGGTGATCGTTCTTGATATCTAACCTATTGGCCGTTCTGTGCCATCGTCCCTCTGATGAGGGACCACTGCTCCTGCTCCGTAGGGAGGTGCATCACATGTCAACACCAATTTGTTTGTCTGGTCACAGTGCACTAAGAGATTGGACGAGTGCGACATTTGTTTCACCTTCATGAAAGCTTCTTTCTGGGGCACCTCCCAAGACCAACGTTGGTTCTTTTTGAGTAGAGAATGCAGGGGGGTCAGCACTGTAGACAAATTGGGTAATAACTGCCCCTAATAGTTGGTCATTTCATAAGACCATAAGAGGCAGGAGCAGATGTAGGCCCATCTAGTCTGCTCTACCATTCAATAAGATCATAGCTGATCTGATAATCCTCAACTCCACTTTCCTGCCTTTTCCCCACAACCCTTGATTCCTTTACTGATTAAAAACCCGTCTATTCATCCTTGGAATGATTTGAACTCTGTGGCATTCTTTGGAGCAGGTGCCTCTCATATGGTTCTCATTTTCTCCTCAGGTGTGGAGGCCCTGCGAATCTACCCGGTGACCCAAATAGATTATCTCCCCTCGCTTGGAACGTGCACTTTTCCTTTCTTTAAACAGACTCCAGCTTGCAAGAAACATTTTAGGACTTCTAAGTTTGCCAAATGCTCTTTTTCAGTGAATTCTGTCACCAATACATTGTTTACTGCAGGTCATTTGATCTTGCCTATCAAGTGTTATTCTTAAAGGTACATTACACAGTAAATAAAACCACAATTACTACTCATGTTCTCCCTCCGATTAACGTGTCACACCAGCAGGAAATTAGACCAGTCTGATTCACAACCACATATAAGTGGCATGCTCCTGCTCACTTTCACTCTACTCATGACCTCTTTGTGCGCACAATATTGTAAGCCTACCTGTAACAGCCCTGCTGCCATCTCTCACTGCTGCTCAGGCTCTTCTCCTCTGCTAAACCTGCACTCTCAGGCGAGACTGGTGTGATTCGCAGGCCGGGCTGCCCACGATGGTGCTGCAGGGCACAGAAGGGCTGTGCATGCTGGGTGCTGCAGGACACAGGCAGGCCTGCACATACTGGGTGCTGTGGGGCACAGGCAGGGCTGCACATACTGGGTGCTGTGGGGCACAGGCAGGGCTGCACATACTGGGTGCTGTGGGGCACAGGCAGGGCTGCACATACTGGGTGCTGTGGGGCACAGGCAGGGCTGCACATACTGGGTGCTGCAGGGCACAGGCAGGGCTGTACATACTGGGTGCTGCAGGGCACAGGCAGGGCTGTACATACTGGGTGCTGCGGGGCACAGGCAGGGCTGCACATACTGGGTGCTGCGGGGCACAGGCAGGGCTGCACATACTGGGTGCTGCGGGGCACAGGCAGGGCTGCACATACTGGGTGCTGCGGGGCACAGGCAGGGCTGCACATACTGGGTGCTGCGGGGCACAGGGGGAATTGCTCAGTTTGGGTGCTGCGGAGTATGGGGGGAGAATAGGCAGAGACATGAATGTGAAGGGAACAAGGGAGGAGGGGCATGGTTGGCAGGCAGAGGGATGACTGCAGGTGGGGGATCTGGAGACCAACATGGAAGGTGTACACACAGTCTCAGCAGAGGGTGTGGGTGGTGCTGGGTAGGGCATGAGAGGGAGGGGCTGCACACAGACTCAAGACTGGGCAGGGCAGGGGAAGGGGAACACGGGAGGGGTGAGTCCTAAAGAAAGAGGGGGATGAATGTCAGTCAGTCATGGTCCTGGGACTGAGGCCAAATGATTGGGTTGACAGGTTAAAGGCAGTCCTGAGGCTCTGTGAACCACATTGTCAGGGTGAGAAATTATTGGCAGTCTTTGCAGGCCATGCTACAGGGCTGTGCACAGCACACACATCGTGGTCCTGGGTTGGGGGTGGGTGGCAAGGCCTGTCTGCTCATTGGTGGTCGTGCACAGCATGGTGAGCAGGGCATGGTCAGTGCTTCACACAAGGTGGTCCTTGGGGTGGCTGCCTCAGTTCTGGGCTGCAGATGGAATAGTCATGGTCAGGGGAATCATCTGCAGCCTGTAAACGGGGGAATCATAATAAAGAGGGGCGGAAACTCTCATAGGGGCCGGGGTGAGGGAGGCACCTCTGTGTGTGATCATGCACAAAGCCTCAAGATGGAGAGGGGTGAGGCCCACATGGGGCATGGGTTCAGGGGGCAGGGCAGAAACATCCACAACAATTGATATGGGCTCTAGGGTTATTGGGGGAGGCTGGAGAGTGACTGGAGGGAGGTCTACCTGCATATCAGGAGGTTCCAGGATGACCGAGGGTCACGAACAGTAACAGGGGGAGGGTTGAAGCTGGTCTGGAAGTAGGCGTGCAGCACCACCATGTTGAGACCTGAATTGATGACACAGTTTAAAAATGAAAGCCTCCACGGGACAGATCCGAGGCAGTATGAGGAGGAGTTCATGGCTGGACTCTGTGGCCCTTTCAGGAGGCAACCTCATTCTTACTAGAACTTCAGCATGGAGATGAAGGCTCAGTTGAGAGAACTCATGAAGACTTTATTGAAAAGTTCGAGTTGGAACCAGTAACTCATGATGCGCTTTTACATGGCACTACACTAGGCATTGGGGTCACGTTAAAGGTGGTCTCATTGAGCATTTAATTGTCAGAGGAGTGTGAGAAGGAAGAGGCAGCCAGCCATTAAGGGAGAACAGCTGCTGGATTTATGCAAGAAGCTCTATCAAACCCCGCAAACTGCATTGTCCATTTGACATGGGTCTCAGGGCACAAGGCACCTAATCTTTCCAAAAGTACAAGGCAGGGGTAATCTCAAATCCAAATTAGGTAGTGAATGAGCGCTTTTAATGAGCCTCAAAATTACATGGCTGTGCTCAACCCTCTTACATTCTATACGGGATTGAGAAATCAAGTTGTTGAGGTGGTTTCTTAGAAACCTAGGATCTGTGAAGGAGCACCTCAGCTCCAAGGGTGGAACAGGGAAAGGCAGGTAGTGCAAGCGCAGCCCAAGGGCATGACAGTCGATTTCTGGCTTGCAGTAGGAAGTCTGTGATTGTTGGGTGAGATAATTCATTTGTTGGATCTATCTATATGCAGGAAGAAGGAGGATTGCAGAACAGTCAATGCTGCCTTCTTGATGACAGTGCCCAGATTGAGGAGGGGAAGAAGGGCCTTATACTCCTTAGTCCAGCTTAGAGAACAGCCCTGGCCTGAGGTGCATGGTCCAGGGGTGCCCCAGAGACTGAGGAGGTCAGACCCATCCCATGGAAGGGGCTGGCGCAGCCAAGGCTATACTGAAGACATCTCCTATTTGGAGATGAGTGAGAGACAGTTCTGCACACATCTATGCTTGTTAAGAGATATGGTCACTCATATCTGCCACATTCTGTGGGAGGATCTAACACCACATGGACTGGGAGGACATGCCCGGCCAGTGTACCTGAAGGTTACCACCATACTCGATTTCTTGCAAGTGGTTCGTTACAGGGATCCACTGTGGGCTTATGAGGCATCACTCAGTCTTCCACATATAAAAGTATAAAGGAGATGACAGATGCCCTCTAAAGTAAGACTCATCATTATATAAAGTTCACAATGGATAAAGCTAGCCAGGCTGCTAGATTTATGGGATTTGTGGTCATCTGCAGCTTCCCAAGAGCGCAGGGAGCAATTGATTACACACATGTGGCTTTAAGAACTCCCTGGCAGCAACCGCTGATCTTCATTAACTGGGAAGGATTCCACTCAATGTTCAGCTTGTGCACGATCATTAGAAGCACATAATGCATGTTTGTGCCAGGTACCCTGGGGGTTCCTGTGACTCATACATCCTGAGTCACTCCCAGGTGCCACAGGTAATTGAAGGGCTATGGTGCTTATAGGGTTGGTTGCTGGGTGATGAAGGGTAACTGCTGAAGAGATGGCTCAGGACACCAGTGTGTCACCCTCAGAGTTCCTCCAAAGAGGGATACAACATGGCACACTCTGTGACCAAGTCCACCATTGTGCAAGCCATTGGCATCCTGAAGATGTGCTTCCGATGCCTGGACCATACAGGTGGGCTTCTGCAATACGGTCCAGAGAGGGCATCCCGCATCATCGTAGTCTGTTGTGTCCTGCACAACTTGGTTCTTCAAAGGGGAGATCACTTGCCACAGGAACACAGGGAGGAGGCTGAGATTTCCTCAGATGAGGAGGACTTGGAAGGGCAAGAACCTGAGGAGGGCAATGATGGTCAGCCTCCACATGAGGATGCCAATGCAGTGGCACAACACAGAAGTCATGCCCATGACACACTGATAGCCACAAGTTCCAGCAGGAGTAAGATCCAGACAAGGGTCCTGAGGACATTTCTCCTGTCCCTTAGCACCATGCCAGTGATCGGAAAGGCCTTTACAAGCAGTGACATCACAAGCAAGATCATCATTCAGCCTTGGGCCTGTAACCCTCAATGTTCATGAGGCCCTCATTTTTGGAAAGGTCAGCATCCGAAGCTACATATAGGGTGTGCAAGGTGAAGGGCAGCGCACCAGTGTGCACCCTGTGTCAACTACACATTTTGCAGTTATTGCCACCTGAAGGAGACACTTTCAGAGCCCACAGTGATTTGCACATGGCTGTAGAGACCATAATGGCTCCAGGGCATGTGCTTTCACACTCACAATGAACACAGCTCTGCGTTGTTGAAACATTACATTTAACCCTCCAGACACATGAACACACTTAATTCTATGGTGTGTTGCAAGACTTAAAGGATGAAATCTCAATGTGCAGTCACTTTCAGGATATGGCCTGACACAGGGCGGGGGGAGACTGACAGAAGTCTGCTAAACATCACATGAAACTGAAGGACACAAAGGAAGGCAGTCACAGAGTGGGTGCTTGGGTCACCCTCACAATAAGGGAGCTCATAGATTCATATGAAAGAGGCATTCACATGCTGAGACAATTATCATGAAATCAAGCTGTATTTACAAAGATGTATGATACATGCAGTGAGTGAACATTGGTGCCTCAGTATTTTTTAATTATCCTAACTCCTCTGCTACATCTAATTGCAGGCCCGACATCCGCAGCGGAGATGGAGGCAGCCTGCTGACTGCTATGCCCTGTTGCCTGAGATGACTTTGGTGGGCATCCTCTGGAGAGCCAAGGTCTGGAGAGCCCTGGCCTGCTTTGGATCTCCTGCTGTGGGGCAGGTGCACCCTACTCAGCCCGTGAAGGTGGAGTTGATGGAGTCACAGACAGAGGGGATTGGGAGCAGCTGGTCACTCTTGGAGTCTCCTGGGTAGATAGCCCTGGGGTGTCCAGCTGTTGGTCCTTCTTTCTTTGGGTGCCCGAGGGCCACTGCTTAACTCCTTGAGGAGAAGGGGGTCCTGGAGCGAGTTCAAGGTGCCCTGTCCCTCTCTGGCCTGGCCAATGATGGATCCCACCTATGCCTGGAGTGATGGAGTGCAGGTCCGAACAAAAATCTAGCAGAACCTGCTGGACCAAGGTCTCCACGGTGGCTGCCCCTCTTCCCATGGTGACCTCGAGGCACTTGCATGTCGGAGCCACCTCAAGGTCACCACGGGAAGGGTGGTGGCCGTTTCCAGAGACTCATTATCTGACTTGGGCTCAGCAGGAGCCTGTTTTCCAGCAGTCCTCCGAGTGTCAGAAGCCTGGGCTGTCACTGCCTCTGACTCTGTGGAGAAGTGTCAGTGAGGTGTTCCCCAGAAAGTGACTCCGAGCCTAATACAGATCTAGGACCTACCGAGGTGTGTGGAAGGTGCAGGCGGATGCAGTGACTGGTCTTCATCGAATGGATTCTCATCTGAAGTGGGCTGGGGGCTGAGACTGATAGGCTGACTGGACCGGTGTGTGGGCCTGCTAGTGCCTGTAAGATAGAGAAGATAGATTTAGTTCATGAGCAGGCAGAATACAATATTGCATGTCACTCGCTGTGAATGTCAGGGTGTGATCGACTAATGGAGGGCTCATCTGTACTGGGTTGCTGGGGGAGGCCGATCTTGCCACTGTCACAGGAGCGATCCCTGTCCTCCCCTGCCAACGTGGCTGCCTCCTCCTAGAAGGGAGAGAGCTCCTGGATGTCAGCCGTCCCTCCTCCTGTCTGGGATCTCTCCCTCCTGTTGTGAGCCAGGTTGGCCTGCATGAAGACAAGTGGGTGGAATGTAATGAGAAGGGATGGAGGAGAGGTTGGGAGCCTGCATGCCTACTTTGTGTGCCGAGCCCTCCCCAGTAAGGGAAGATGATACTGATTGTGTGGGATGATAGATGAGCTGGTGGTGATGTTAAAGTGTGTGTGAAACAATTGGTGCTGATGTCCTCTCCACTAATAGTGTGTGAGATCCCTCCAGACAGTGCTCCTCCAATCCTGATCTCTTTTGTATCCCCAATTTTCATTGCTGCATCATTGGTGGTAGTACCTTCAGGTGTCTAGGCCCTAATTCTCTCCAGTTCTCTACTTTTTTGTCCGCTTCTTAAGATGATTCTTAAAATCAATCTCTTTGACCACATTTTTGTTTACCTGTCCTTATGTATGTGTCAAGTTTTGTTTAATTCGTTGACTCTGAAACATTATCTCTGTTTCTCTCTCCGCAGTTGCTGCCTAACCTGCTGGGTATTTCCAGCATCTTCCGTTTTTATTTCAGATTTCCAGCATCTGCAGCAACTTGCTTCTGTTGACTATTGCTTCTGTGAAACACCTTGGAGTGCTTTGCTGTGTTAGGAGTACTATATAAATGCAAGCTGCAGTTCAGCATTGCTGCAGAGCAGTCTCCACTTTGATGCTAATGTTGCAATATTAATTAGGAGTCATGGCCTGACCTAACTTGGTCAGGTGCTTTATGAGCTCACCTGCAGCCAGTGGTCTTCCATCACTTGGATTACTGTACACTGAGTGCTTTTAATTTAAACAATTCCTGTCAGGAGAGGAGATTTATGTCTGTGTGATTACATTCATGGATGAGCCCATTCCTGGGCAGGAGGTTTAGAATTCCAACCATGCAGTGATGGGGTGAATGGCCTGCTTCTGCTATGAGTCTTTGCTAGCACTGAAATCAAATAGCTGCTTCCCATCTGGACCCATGGTGCAGCAATTGGTCTGCATCTGGCACAAAGGCAGTTTTAATCAACTAAACCTTACAATCTTGCCTTTTGGATTGGTATTCAAACCTGACCCAAGCAATTGCAAAGATAGCCAAGAATATTGTTCCCCTTGCACTCGTACTGTTTCAGAGCATTAACAGTCGACTGATAAATACTGTCCCAATGTTTCATTAGCTTCCGAGATTTGCCATCTCTTATTTCTGAACTCAGTCCCAGTCCCAATCCACTGAGGCTAATAGAAGGGGCTATGGTGATCTACTGTATGCTATTGTCCATCCTTTAGAACAGTACAAGATGTGTTTGGTTCTCAATTCCTCAAAAGGTAATGGGCTACAATTTCCGATGGAGTGGCAATTGAGTTGGATTACCACCCCGCCCGAAATTACTTACCTGAAAATCCAGGCGATCCTATCTCACCCGACCATCCGGCTCAGGGTGGGGGAGGTCCGTGTAGTGCAGTGTGCTCCCGGGGCCGCTCTGTTGCAGGAAGGTGAGCCATACCCACTTTGTAAACCGCATAAGTTTCAGGTCCCAGCCAAGTTTAAAGCTCTTTGAAAAGCCAGTGAGAAGGTAAGTGTGTGAAATAAGTGGGTAGGATTTGGGGAGTGGGGACGTTGGGAGTTGGGCCTGGGGGTGGTGGTCAGGAATTGGGCCTGGGTGGGAATGAGTCAGGAGTCAGCCTTTGTGGGGTGGGGGTGTAGGGTTTCATATGAACAAATGAATTAGGAACCGGAGTAGGCCACCCAGCTGCGCAAGCCTCCTCTGCTATTCAATAAGCTCATGACTGATCTGACTGTAATGACCACCCCACGTTCCACCCTACCCCAATAACCTTTCATTCCCTTGTTTATCAAGAATCTATCTAACTCTGTCTTAAAAATATTTGAAGACTCTGCTTCCACTGCTTTTTGAAGAGGAGAGTTCCAAAGTCCCACGACTCTCAGAGAGAAATAAATTCTCCTCATCTATATCTTAAATGAATGACTCCTTATTTTTAAATCGTGACCCCTAATTCTAGATTCTCCCACAAGAGGAGACATTCTCTTGGCATCCAACCAGTCAAGTCCCCTCAGGATCTGAAAGGTTTCAATCAAATCCCCTCTTACTCTTCTAAATTTCAGTGGATACAAGCCTAACCTGTCCAACCTTTCCTCATATGATAACCCGCCCATTCCTGGTATTAGTCCAGTAAGCCTTCTCTGAACTGTTTTTAATGCATTTACATCTTTCCTTAAATGAGGAGACCAATACTGTCCAGATCTGGTCTCGCAAGTGTCCTGTTTAACTGAAGCATAACCTCCCTACTTTTTTATTCAATCCCCCTCACAATAAATGATAACATTCTATTAGCTTTTCTAATTATTTGCTGTCTCGGTATACTAGCCTTTAGTGATTCATGCAATGGGACATCCAGATCCCTCTGAATCTCAGAGCTTTGCAATCTCTCACCACTTAGATAATAAGCTGCTGTTTTACTTTTCCTGCCATATGGACAAGTTCACATTTGCCCAGTGAAGTGTTGTCAAACACTTTGCCAGATGAGGCATACTCCATTGAACAAATTGTTGGATACTCCATTTGCCAGATCTTTGCCCAAACACTTAACCTGTGCACATCCCTTTCTAGCCTCCTTGTGTCCTCTTCACAACTTACTTTCCTACCTATCTTTGTGGTGTCAGCAAATTTAGCAATCATAACATCTGTCCCTTCATCCAATTAATTTATATTAACTGTAAAAAGTTGAGGCTCCAGCACTGATCCCTGTGGCATACCACTTGCTACATCCCACCAACCAAAAAAAGACCCTACTAGCTAGCCAATCTTCTATCCATGCCAATATGTTGCCCCCTACAGCAAATGTGACTCCTTCAAATAACTCCAATAAGTTGGTTAAACATGATTTCCCTTTCACAAAAGCATGCTGACCCTGCCTGATTACCTTGGATTTTTCTAAGCGTCCTGCTATAACTTTAATAATATCTTCTAATATTTTCACTATGACAGATGTTAGGCTAACTGGCCTGTAGTTTCCTGCTTTCTGTCTCCCTCCCTCTTGAATAAAGGAGTTACATTTGCTAATTTCCAATCCAATGGAACCTTCTCAAAAACCAGGGCATTTTGGACCATTAAAACCAACATATCAACTATCTGACCTGCCACTTCTTTCAAGATCCTAGGGCGAAATTCATCAGGACCTGAGGATTTATCAGCCCTCAACTCCATCAATTTGTTTAATGCCACTTCCCTGGTGATTGTAATTTTCCTGAGTTCCTCCCTCCCTACCATTTCCTGATTTATAACTATTTCTGGGATGGTACTTATATCCTCAATAGTGAAGATCAATGCAAAATGCCTCTTCAATTCATCTGCCACCTCCTTATTTTCCATTATTAATTACCCAGATGCACTTTCTGTAGAACCAACAATCAGTTTGTCAATTCTTTTCTTCTTTAAATATTTGTAGAAACTCTTACTATCCGTCTTCATATTACTAGCTGGCTTCCTCTCGCACTCTAATTTTTCCCTCCTCATTAATCTTTTTGTCATTCTTTGCTGTTCTTTATACTCTGTCCAATTTTCTGACCTGCCACCTGTCTTCGTGCAATTATTTGCTTTTTCTTTAAGTTTGAAACTGTCTTTAACTTTTTAAGTTAGGCATGGTGGAACCTTACCTTCTCAATTTTCTTTCTCAATTAATGTATCTAATCTGCGTATTCTGGAATATCCCTTTAAATGTCTGCCACTGCATCTCCATTGACCTATGCCTTAATCTCATTTGCTAGTTCACTTTGGCCAGCTCTGTTTTCATGGCCCCATAATTTCCCTTGTTTAAATTTAAAATACTAGTCTCGGATCCACTCTTTTCTCCCTCAAAATGAATGCAAAATTCAATATTATGATCGCTGAAACCTAGGGATGCCTTCACTATGAGGCTATCAATTAATCCTAGCTCGTTGCACAATGCCAGGTTTAGTATAGGCTGCTCTCTGCTGGCTCCAGAATGTGCTGTTCTAAGAAACAATCCTGAAAACATTCTATGAAGTCCTCATCTGCGCTACCTTTACGAACATTAAAAATAGGAGCAGAAGTAGATGATTCGGCACCTCGAGCCTGCTCTGCCCTTCAATAAGATCATGGCTGATCTATTTCTGTTTCTAATTTCACATTCCCATCTACCTGCAATAAACTTTGATTCCCCTGCCTAACAAAAATCTATCTATCTCTGCCTTAAAAATATTCAGTGAGCCCACCTCCACCGTCTTTGGTAGCAGAGAGTTGCAAGGTCACACAATCCTCTGAGAAAAAGAATTCTCCTCATCTCTCTCCTAAAAGGGCAATCTCTAATTTTAAAACAGTGCCCCCTAATTCTGGACTCACCCACAAGAGGAAACATCCTTGCCACATCCACCTTGTCAATACTGTTCAGGATCTTATGTACTTCAATCAAGTCACCGGTCACTCTTCTAAACTCCAGCTGAAACAAGCCCAGTCTGTCTACCTTTGCCCATCTGATTTTTCCAGTATATATATAAATTAATATCCCCCGTGATTATTGCTGTGCCTTTCTGACAAGCTCCCATTATCTTTTTCTTTATTCCCTGTCCTACCATGTAGTTACAATGAGGAGGCCTCAACAACACAAGTAACTTCTTGCCTTTATCATTTTTCATCTCAACCCCAACCACACCAATATCCCAGTTTCTTGAACTTAGGTCATCCCTCTCTCATGTGCTATTACCATCATTAATTAACAGAGCTACCCCTCCACCTTCTCCTAACTTCCTGTCCTTCCTAAACGTCAGTACCTTTCAACATCCAGGTCCCAATCTATGTCATCCAAGTAGACATGTCTCTGTGATGGCTATCAGACTGTACTTATTTATTTCTATTTGTGCTATCAGTTCATCTGTTTTGTTTTTATTGCTACGTGCATTTAGATACATAGCCTTTAGTCTTGTCCTTTCATTATTTTTGTAATGTCTAGCCTTATCTGCTGATTTACTCTTAGATTTGTATTCTTTGTCACTTCCTGCCATGTTCTGTTTATAATTTCCCATATCTGTACCTTTCTCTCTTGCCTTGTCTTCTACTCTTTGGTTTACATGCCTTCCCAAATTTGATCCCTTGCCCCCATTATTTAGTTTAAAGACTTGTCTACTTCCCTAGTTATGTGGCTCGCCAGAACACCAGCCTCAGCATGATTCAGGCATAGACCATCCCAACGGTATAGCCTCTGCTTTCCCCAGTACTGGTGCCAGTGCCCCATGAACAGGAACCCACTTCTCCCATACTAGTCTTTGAGCCATGCATTCATTTCTCTAATCTTGTTTGCTCTATTACAGTTTGTATGTGGCTCAGGTAATAATCCAGAGAATATTACCTTGAGGTTCTGCTTCTTAATTTGGTGCCTAGCTCCTCATACTGACTATCTGACTCCTCATACTTTCCTTGTCTTGCCTCTGCCGTTGATACCAACATGGACCATGACAACCGATCCTTCTTCTCTGACTGTAAGTTCCTCTCCAGCCCTGAGTAAATGTACTGAACCCTGGCACCAGGCAGGCAACATAGCCTTCTGGACACTCATTCTTTACTACAGAGAACAGTGTCAATTCCCCTTACTATACTGTCCCCTACCATCACTACATTCCTTTTTGCTCCCCCAACTTGAATGGGTTCCTCTACCATGGTGCTGTGGTCAATCAGCTCATTCACACTGCAGCCCTCACTCCCATCCAAACAAGCTGAGAGAATCTCAAACCTGTTGGGCAATTGCAGAGACTGACACTCCTGCACTCCTGCCCACTGGGTCCCCTTACCTGCCTCAGATACAGTCACACCTCCAGTCCTTGATTACCTTCCAAATCAGAAGACCTATCCTAAGGGGTGTGTCTGCCTTCTGGTACAAAGCATCCAGGTAGCTCTCCCCCGCAGCAAGCGCCCCCCTCCCCCCCCCCCACCCCTACACTCCCCGATGTGATATAGTGTCTGCAGCTCAGCCTCCAGCTCAATAACTCTGAGCTATTCAAGCTGCAGACATTTACTGCAGACTTGTTTGCCCTGGATCTCACTGGTATCCAGGAGCTCCCACATGCTGCAGCCTCATCACCTGTCCTACCCTCTTTATGTGCTTTAATTAATTACTTAATTATTTTATTCAATTATTAATTTTTTAAAATAATATTTATTAATCTTATCACAAAATCCTGTACTATTTGAGCCTTAGGAATAGAGTAGCCCTTAACCACTTGCTGGATACTCACCAGATACTCAGCAAACACCTACCTTCTTCCCCGGTAGCAGAGTTGGGAGTTGGGCCTGGGGGTGGGGAAGCGGTGCAAGTCAGGAGTTGGGTCTAGGAGGTGCAGGGGTTGTGGGGGAGTCGGGAATCAGGCCTGTAGGGGGGGGGAGTTGGGGGTCGGGCCTTGGGGATGGTGGGGAGATTCAGGCCTGGGATGGCTGGGAGTCTTGCCAGGGGGTGTTGAGAGTTGGGAGTTGGCTGGAGGGTAGCTGGTGGAGTATGGGGGTGGGAGAGTGCTGTGGAGGGTCATGTGGGGGTGGGGGGTGGGGGCCTGGTGTGGGCCTGTACACTAGTTATCCAGAAGCTAGAAGTGGTTTTATTTCTTCTAACCTTTTCTAGGTAACTAGTACTGTAACACAGTCAGAACCATCTGAAGTTTGCAATTTAAATCATATTTTTGGATGATTTCCAGTGCAGGGCAATTGTCCATCAGAAGTTTGCACTTCCCAGGCAATTGCTGTGCAATCTTTACCTGGGAACATCCAGGAGTGTGAGGGGTGATGGTGGGGGTGGGGGGAGTGGGGTGTGTGTGCTGTGTGTGTCCCCAGTGCATCTTTGGGGTACCTCCCAGATGCACTGCCCTAGAGCTCGGAGGTGGCGCCTCAAGGGTCTGGATCATTTGAGCAGCAACAAGGTTTGC
This sequence comes from Carcharodon carcharias, assembly GCF_017639515.1. Lineage (NCBI taxonomy): Eukaryota > Metazoa > Chordata > Chondrichthyes > Lamniformes > Lamnidae > Carcharodon > Carcharodon carcharias. The sequence goes on along the minus strand of NC_054468.1, from coordinate 90,596,377 downwards.
TGGATTGCCCTGACGCTCAAAGGCTCCCCCAGCAAGATGCTGCTGCACATTTCTACTTCTGAGCCCATCTTTCAGAGAAATGTACAGTGCAGCATCCACTGGGGAACTCTGACAAATTGGAGTAGAGTTGGGGGAAGACAGGACACGCCCACTTTTCATGGCGCTCTGGTTCCCAGGTGCCATCTGGTAAGTTTGAAGCTCCCGTCTTTGAGTGTTTGTGAATGGTGAGTGGATGGGTGAATGGGTAAGTGGGTAGGGGATGAGGTGGGTGAGGCGGGTGAAGTGGGTAAGTGGGTGAGGTGGATAAGTGGGTGAGCTGGGTAAGAGGGTAAATGAGGAGGGTGAGGTGAGTAAGTGGTTTTTGGGGGTTAGGTGGGTTATTGGGTAGTCAGGCTGGGAGGTTGGGGGGTGCTAGTTGGGTCGGGTGGGGGAGGGGAAGTCAGTTGGTCAGGGTAGTAGTCGTGTCTGGGTAGTCAAGTCAGATTGGGAGTGTAGTCAGTGGTTGAGTGATAGTTGAGTCAGGTCGGGGTGTAGTCTGACCAAGTTAGAGAGGTAGTCAGGTCAGATTAGGGGCAGTATTGGGAGAGTAGTCAGGGGGTTAGGGCGTTGGTTGGGTTCGGTTGGCAAGGAGGGTTTGGTCAGGGTCAGGGGGGTAGTTGGGTGGGACTGAGGGCTGATTGGGGGTCAGTTGTGTAATTACCAATGAGTTAGACTAGGTCTTAACCTGTCTAACATTTCCTGGGTAACTACCCAGCTAAGAACATCTGAACTGTCTAAAGTCTCTGACTGTATCTGAGAGTCGAAGACATCCGCAGAGGGTCAAAGTTCCTGGGTAATTCCCAGGTGGGTCAATGCACCAGGACTTCTAAAGTGTCCCAATGCAGTTCTTCAGTCTTACATCTGGTCTCCAATGATTGGAGGCAGAAGATTTGGCCCAGTGAGTGCAGTGCTATCACTAAGATGATAACAGGGATGGGGGTTTTCAATTTGATTCCTTTCATTAGGACAGAGAAGGTTAAGAGAAGATCTAACGGAGGTGTTCAAATTCTGAGAGGTTTTGACAATATATTTAACTTTATCCTTTCACGAGATGTGGGCATCACTGACAAGGCCAGCATTTGTTGCCCATCCCTAATTGCCCTTGAACTGAATGGCTTGCTGGGCCATTTCAGAGGGCAGTTAAAAGTCAACCACATTGCTATGGGTCCAGAATCACGTGTAGGCCAGACTACATAAGGATGGCAGATTTCCTTCTCATTAGTGAACCAGATGGGTTTTCACAACAATTGATGGTAGTTTCATGGTCATCATTACTGAGACTAGCTTTCAATTCCAGATTTTATTAATTAAATTTAAATTCCACCAGATGCTATTTGAACCCATGTCCCCAGAGCATTAGAACAAAAACAAAAATACCTGGAAAAACTCAGCAGGTCTGACAGCATCTGCGGAGTTAACATTTCGAGTCCATATGACTCTTCATTAGAACTAAGGAAATAGAATTAGGTATTTTTGTTTTTGTTCTAGATTTCCAGCATCCGCAGAATTTTGCTTTTATCCCTAGAGCATTAGGCTGAGCCTTGTATTACGAGTCCAGTGACATTACCGCTACACCACCTTTTCCCCATGCTAATTAAACATTGATAAATTATTGCTGTTGGTCTGGGAGTCAGAAAATAGAGGGCATAAAATTAACACCATCATCAAGGGTGTCTGCTAGCTCAGTTGACTAAATGGTTAGAGTATGATGTGGAATGATGCCAGTAGTGCCATGTTCAGTCACTGTACTAGCTGCGTCGTTCATGAAGGCTTGTGGAGTGGTGCCCTAAAGCTATATTGACCCTAGAACAGAAAGAGGGACCTCCGGCCCTTTGTGGACTGCGACAAGTTAAAGAATTTATTTTTACATTGAGGGCAGTTAGAACATGGAATCTCCTACTAGAAATAATGGTGAAAGAAGAATAGCGAGGAGCCTTTACAGCGAAAGTGGATAGATATTCGAGAGAGAAAAAAGAAACGAGTACAAGAGCAGGAGAATGGGACAAAGTGGATAGCTTTCCGCGAATCACCACTGGGGTGGGCCAAATGGCCTGCTCCTGGTCTGTGAAATGCGGTGAGTCATTGATAGCATTAGAATCAAACCTTCAAAGTTGTTTTCACTTTAGCGATCTGCATCAGCTCAAACAATCTGCACATGAATAGCCTCAGTGACCCTGTGTCTTCCCTGCCTGTGGAAGCTTCTGCCGGCTTCCAGTTCTGCTCCTTGTCTGCAGAATGCAAAGCTCAGAGTTAATTGTGACTTGCTGACCATCAGGCTGCTGCACAAGGCAGCAGACTCACGGCATGAATACTCTGAAGGTCTCTCTGCCATTCAGTCACAACTGGGGTTACAGAGTTCACTCTCTCTCAGGGAGACACCCTGCACTTGTTACCGGTCTCCGATAGCTGGATCCAACATTCCGCCCCCCGCCCCCAAACCGCCGAAATGGCAGCTGACACACAAATAGAAATAAGCTCCCCGCCACCAATATTGGACCCTGAGAATGAATTCAATTATTTGTGCAGGTTGAATTTTCTAATGAATAAAACTTTCAGATTTCAACAAGCAGCTACTGTTCACGCCTGGGTGCCTTGGTCTACAACCCAGGTAAAATTGGATTAACCTCCGGTATATGTAGAAATTCTAAATAATAAATTATTAAGGGATCCATACACTAAACAATCTCCCTCCTGCCGCATGGCTCATGTGCCTAGCAAATGTATCTCTCCATTTCATTGATGGATTTGCCTTGCAGTTTACAGGTCAGTAATCGATAAATCAGGCCAGTGCTTAGCCCTTTTGCGGCTGATTCATAATCATAGGCTGCTGTCAGCACTGCCGCTTTTTGTAAAACAGGGGATCATTATTAACTCTCACCTCCTTTTATTTGTTTCTTCCTGCCTCCTTAAAAATATAAATTTCGGGGGCTTTTTCTAACTCGGTCAGATGAATTGGACTTTCGACTAAATCCTACGCCAACGTGACTGCCAGCTACTCGCTGAAGCGGACACTTTATTTTTACCATGTGCAATTTTTTTTTGTGTGGCAATAGATTTTGTGTAAATCATTTTGACATGGGTCATGACATCCACTGTAGTCAAAGATGGAGATAAGCAAATCTTGCATGAGGGATGTGAGGAGTTTAAAGAGGATTTGGTGTATCAGGTTGATGGTATCGTGGTAGAGGGACCCTGCTGATGGCCATTGCCACAATCCAGGATTCTGTTGCAGCAACTAAAGCATCAGCCGCCAATGTCAAATCGCCCTGTTTGGTTTGGAAGAGTAGAAGAAAGAGGAACTTGCATGATATGGTTGAATTCACCATCCTGACTTGGAAATATATCACCGTTCCTTCACTGTCCCTGGGTCAAAATCCTGGAACTCCCTTCCTAACAGCACTGTGGGTGTATCTCCACAACAGGGACTGCAGTGGTTCAAAAAGTGAGCTCACCACCACCTTCTCAAGGGCAACTAGGGATGGGCAATAAATGCTGGCCCAGCCAGCAATGCCCACATCCCGTGAATATGAATTTAAAAAGTAGCAAATGTAATCAGCCATTCGGCCCCTCATGCCTGCTCCTCTGTCATTTAGTTAGATCATGGCTGAGCTGCACCTCAACTCCATTTACCTGTCTTTCCTCCATATCCATTGATAGCTTACCCAATAAAAATCCTTTAGGCTCAGTCTTGAAAGACATGCATCCACAGCCTTTTGGGTGGGGAAGTTCTAAATTTCTACCACTTTGTATGAAAAAGTGCCCTTGATTTTGCTCCCGAATGGCTTAACGCTAATTGTAAAATGATGTCCTTTTGTTCTTGGTTCTCCCATCGAAGGAAATAATTTCTGTGTCTGTCCTATCAAATTCTCTTAACATGTCAAACTCCTCGATCCTCAATCTTCTGTACTCAAGAGGATACAAGCCAAATTTATGCAATTCCATTCGGTCCCTCGAGCCTGCTCTGCCATTCAATGAAATTATGGCTGATCTGTTTACGTTTCTAGTTCCACATTCCCTCCAATCCGTGATAACCTTTGATTTCCTTGCCTAACAAGAATCTATCCACCTCTACCTTAAAATATTCAATGACTCCCACCTCCAGCACCTTCGGTGACAGAGAGTCCTGAAGTCACACAACCCTCTGAGAGAAAAAAATTCTGCTCATCTCTATACGATATATGGGAACAATTTCTCTTTACCTACTCTGTCTGACACCCTCATGATTTTGAACATTTCTATCACTGATCCTCTCAACCTCCTCTTTAAGAAGAACCCCAGCTTCTCCAATCTCTCCATGTAACCAAAGTCCCTCATCTATGAACCAATCTCTAAAGCCTTCATGTCCTTCCTAAAGTGTGATGCACAGAATTGGGCACAATTCAATGAATTACTTTGTTATCTACGCCACTACAATCCCTAATGTGCACAGAAGGCCCCACAGACAACATATGGTTGAATAGCTGGTTAATGTGATTTTGCCAATGTTGGTTCAGGGAGAATTGTTGGTCAGGATACCAGGAGAGCTCCCAACTCTCCTTTGAACACTGCTGTGGAATCCTGAACATCCATCTGAACAGCAGACAAAGCCTTGGCTTAATTCTTCATATGAATAATAGCACCATTCAGTACTCCTTCAGGACCGTGCTGAAATGATAGCCTAGGTTATGTGCTCCAATCCTGGAGTGGGCTTTCAATCTATGACTTTCTGACTGAGAGGTGATAACTCTATCAACAGAGTCAAGCTAGCCGCCTCATTAGACCTGCTTTGTAGCAGCTCCATAACAGGGAACCAAAGACGCATTCTTTGTTGACTTCATGCATTAAGCTGCACAACAGTTCAGGTCTGTTCAGACACAGTTGTCTGTCGTACACCTGAGAAAAGTTGGTTAGAAAATAGTGATCATTTTCTCACCAGCTTCTGACAGCTTCTTTTTAACCTGTGTGACAGCTCCTCATCCCTTCATGTTAACTCATTTGATCAGCCTGGACCTGCTTTCCCTCCTCTTATAGTCCTTGCAAAAGACTGCCTTTAACCAGATTCCCATAAGGTCTACTTGTCACAGCCATCATGATAATCTTTTAAATGAAAACAATTAAACCAAATCAACAAAATTGGGATAACAGCCATCACGATGTTTCCACCCCATCAGGCTGGCAATCAGGAGGCAATTTTTGAATCTTTGAAGAAAATTGATTAGAATCCTAAAGAAAACTTAATGGCATCTGATTGGAAGATTTTAATGCACTCTAATGTTATTGCAAATGTCTACACTGATTCAGAACTAATTGTTCATTTGTACAAATAAACATCCTTGTATTTAATTTAAATTGTCTGCTAAAATCTACAAAGTGATCACATTCAGAGGACAGATTCGGATGAAGAAGGTTCACCAGCAAATTGGATCCCATCCTTCCAGAATACCAATTCTAGCATTTCCCCATCACAACTGTTCCCTACATGGTTTCAAAGTTCTGGCCTCAGCTATACCTCTGGGCAATCTATTCCAGCTGTTGCCTGGCAGGTGTCCTATATATTTGCTCAAGTCAATACTGAACATGTGTCCTCTTGTCTCATAGCCCTGATGTATTAAAGAGCAAGCTCTTGCTTGTTAAGTTCTTCAAAGGACACCAGAGATCAGCCTTGTTCTTGCCCCCTGCACTGTCCTCTGGCTTCTTAATGTGTTGCCATGAGACATGAACTAGAATAGTCACTTTTCAATACTTAAAGATAGGGTGGCTGATCCAATACATAGGCCCCACAGCAAAGGAAGAAAACCTTATATTTATATCATGCCCTCAGGAAGTTCCACGGTGTTTCACAGCCAATAAAGAACTTTGTCAAGTGCAGTTACTGTTGGAATGTAAGAAATGGAACAGCCAATCTTCAGGCAGCAAGATCCCACAAACTGAAAGGGGAGTCCAGATAAATGACCCAGACAACCAGAGCACATTGCAGAGAGTGCAGAAAAGGTTTACAAGAATGGTTCCAGGGATGAGAAACTTCAGTTATGAAGACAGATTGGAGAGGTTGGGACTGTTCTCCTTGGAGAGAAGAAGGCTGAGAGGAGATTTGATAGAGATGTTCAAAATCATGAGGGGGCTGGACAGAGTAGATAAGGAGAAGCTGTTCCCACTCATAAGAGGGTCAAGAACGAGAGGGCACTGTTTTAAAATGATTTGCAAAGGAAGCAAATGTGGCGTAAGAAAAAACTTTTTCACTAACAAGTTGTTTGAGTCTGGAATGCACTGCCTGGAAGTGTAGTGGAGGCAGGTTCAACCGAGGCATTCAAGAGGGAATTAGATGACTATTTGAATAGAAACAATGTTTGGGGGGAAAGTATGGGGAAAGTATGGTATGGGGAAAAGGTAGGGCAATGGCACTAAGTCATAATGCTTATTTGGAGAGCCAGTGCAGACACAATGGATCGAATGGCCTCCTTCTGTGCTATTAAAATTCTGTGATTCTGTGGTAATTTGTTTTTAGGTGTTGGGGCTGAGGGGTAAGTGTTGCCCAAGACAGTAGGCAAATTCCCGACTTCTTCAAAGAGCATAGTTGGATCATTTGAGAGGGCAGAAACAACATTGGTTTAACACCTCATCAGAAAGACAACACTTCTGACAGTGCAGCAATCCTTCAGTACGTATGGACATAGGACCAGGTGTAGGCCATTCAGCCCTTGAACCTGCTGTGCCATTCAACTAGATCATGCTGATCACCCACCTCAATGCCATTTCCCTGTGCTATCCCCATATCCCTTAATGTCATTAGTATCTAGAAATCTATCCATCTCTTTCTTGAATGTACTCAATTACTGAGCTTTCACAGCCCTCCGGCGTAGAGAAATGGAAAGATTCACCACTTTTTGAGTGAAGAAATTCCTCCTTATCTCAGCCCTAAATTGCTTGCCTCTTATGCCCCTGTGCCCCCTGGTTCTAGACACCCCCAGACAGGGGAAATATCTTTTCTGCATCTACCCTGTCTAGCCCCTTAAGAATTTTATAAGTTTTAATGAGGTCACCTCTCATTCTTCAAAACTAATCTCCTCATAGGACAGTCCCACCATCCCAGAATTAGTTTGGTGAACCTCTGTTGCACTCCCTCTCTGGCCAGTATATCCTTCCTTAGGTAAGAGGACCAAAACTGTACACAATACTCCAGGTGTGGTCTCACCAAGGTTCTATACAGTTGAAGTAAGACCTCTTTACTCCTGCACTCAAATCTTCTTGTGATATAGGCCAACATATAATTTGTCTTCCCAATTGCTTGCAGCTCCTGGGTGCTAGCTTTCAGTGACTTATGAACAAGGACACCAGGTCCCTTTGTACATCAACACTTCTCAATCTCTCATCATTTAAGAAATACTCTGTACCTCCATTCCTCCTACCAAAATGGATCCACATTATATTCCATTTGCCATTTTCTTGCCCATTCGCTAAGCCTGCCCAAATCCCCTTGAAGCCTCTTTACATTATCGGCGCAACATACATTCCCACCTAGTTTTGTGTCATCCGCAAACTTGGAAATATTACGTTTAGTCCCCATATCCAAATCAATAATATAGATTGTGAAGGGGCCCAAGTACAGATCTTTATGGTACCCCACTAGTTACAGCCTGCCAACCTGAGAATGATGCAATTCCTATTCTTTGTTCTCTATCCATTAACCAAATTTCAATTCATGCCAACATATTACCCCAACCCCATGTGCTCTAGTTTTGTTTACTAACCTTCTGTGTGGGTCCTAATAGAAAGCCTTCTGAAAATCCAAATACACCACATCCACTGGTTCTCCCTTGTCTATTCTGCCAGTAACATCCTCAAAAAACTGCATCAGGTTGGCCAAACATGATACACAATTTCCCTTTCATAAATCAATGCTGACTCTGCCCAATCAGATCATTATTTTCTAAGTGTCTAGTTATCACATCTCTTATAATAGATTCTAATATTTTCCCTACTACTGATGTCAGGCTAACAGGCCTCTAGTTCCCTGTCTTCTCCCTCCCTTCTTTCATAAACCATGGTGTTACATTTTCAACCTTCCACTCTGCAGGCACCATTCCAGAATCTATTGAATTTTGAAAGACAATCACCAATGCATCCACTATCACTATAGCAACTTAATTCAACACTCTGGGATGCAGATGATCGGGTCCTGAGGAGTTCACCCTAGATTATGTGCTCAAGTCTCTGGACTGGAACTTGAACCTTTGGATTCAAAAGCAAGAGGAATACTAAGTGAGTCACAGCTGACACTTTCAATTTTCAACTTCACTGTCTGAGCAGTAACCTAGCAGAGCAGATTACCTGTCTATAATATCACGTGTCCAATATATCTTTTTGAAATTAATAGAATGAAAATAAGATGGGTTCTACAACAGCAGCAACTCCATTTTTTAAAAAGGGATGAATCAGGAATTGAGTTACTACAATGGATCTCTTCAGCTCTTTTCTTATGTTTCGACTTCACTCACCTGAATTGGTCCAAACCGGTCTAATCTGGATCACTTTGCAATTCACTTTAATGCATAATCCTAATGTTCTCCTCCAATACGATATCATTATAATATGGACCAGCTCAGTTTAATCAAGTACCCCTCGATATGTGTGCCGTACCCTGATCATATTGGCATTTGGATCGGAAGGAGATTGGGTGGGACAGGGGGTTAACACTGCACATTTCCATCTTTTGGGCCAAGGGTTTGTTATTGTCCCAATTGAATCCATGGTTCCTCGCTCTGTGATTGCAAAAGTCCTTTGAGAATTGAGTTTGGGCAGTCCCAATTCACTTGCAAATGGACATGAAATTACAATAATTGATTGGTCCTAACTGACACAACATTGGCAATCTGGTTCAGAAATGCCATAAAGTTCGTGAAGGAGTGGCGACAATCTACACTATTATAGTAGGGGTTCAATGCTGGTCAGTATGATAAAAGTAGACACAAAATGTTCCACTTCCCAGCACTGGCATTCCTCTTCTTGACAAATGCAAATTGAATTGAGATTTTGGTAAAAGATTGGACCTAAACTGGATCTGAAGTCATCTTCCAAATACCCATGTTAGCTCAAATAGTTCCATACTCTGAATCAAAGCAGTTTTGAATACATTTATCTCATGTCTGCATTTTTCCACTGATTTACTTGGCACCTTTCATAGCCTTAGATGTCGAAAAGTAACTTACAGCCAATGAAGTACTTTGGAAATGCAGCGGTAATGCAGAGAAATGCAGCAGCAATATTGCACACAGCAAGCTCTGACAACTAGCAACCAGTTGATCTGTTCTATTGATGCTTTTTGAGGGCTAAATAGTGCCTAGGGAGAAATCCCCTGTTCTTTTTTGACACAATACTTTTCTGTCTACCTTAGAGTGCAGGCACTTATTTAGTGGCCCAGATTTTTGCCTCTGGGTTGGGTGCACAGAAACAGGAGAATTCCCAGCTCTGTAAACCCGACTTTTAAAAATGGTCGCCCGCAGGTCTAATTTTTGGTTTGGGGGGGGGGCGGGTGGTGTAGGGGGTGTTGCTGGACTGGAATTGGAGTTAGGGCAGGTGACCCTGTAAATGGTGAGGGGTCGGAGGTGGGCCTGGCATGATTCGGGTGCCCCTTCGGAGTTGTCGGTCTGAGTGTTACTTCCTGAATTCAGCGCATCCAGAACCTTGGAGGAGATGTTATTGAGTTATCAGGTGTCATGAAAAGCCAATTACAGCCATAGATTACTTACAGGCATATTGAACTTTTTAAGAAAGACTTGTGTGTTTTTAAAGAAATACAAGCAAAGACACAGAGCAAAAGCGGATAATGTAAAGTAATCACTTTCTGGAAAAATTCCTTTGTGAATTATACTGACACACCTGTCCTGCGAGAACATGGAATGTCACACCAGAAAAGATATTATGGCCTCCTTCAAGCAGAGACATTTAAAAATGTGATAGGAAAGATACAAAAGACTGAACTTTAATCTCCTGTGGTTGCGGAAACAACAGACTAATTACCATGTCTCAGCAGTCACCTAAAATCCATCGGCATCTGTGGAGAAAAAAAGAGTTAACCTTTCTCTGAAGAAAAGTCATAAGGACTCGAAATGTTAACTCTGTTTTTTTCCTCTTCACAGATACTGTTAGACCTGCTGATTTTTCCAGCATTTTCTGTTTTTGTTTCAGATTTCCAGCATCCGCAGTACTTTGCTTTTACCGAAAATCTATCTCTTGTTGATTTATATCTCAGAATGTGTAAAATGGTTGGAGATGAAAGAAAGCAGACTCTGGGAGCAATACATGTTTTTTTTTCCCCCCTTACAGTATACATGGGGAAAAATGGGATAAAAAGCTAGCTGTAGAGCAGTGCAGATTGTGCTGGTGTGCTGTGTGTGTGACAGCAACAAGAAGACCAACTAGCCACCACTACAGTTGCAAGTGAAGTCTCTCTCTGCGTCTCTTTTTTTCCACTGGAGGCAAGTCTCAGCAGAAGCCACAATCAAAAGGAAATAGGACAGCTTCTTCAGCCAACCTACGGAACCAAGTGTCCCCAAACCAACTGTGAAACTGCCAAAGTCATCTTTACCTGAATCACTCAACTTAATGGCAGCAATGTATTGCCATATACATCTCATGGACAAGCCAAAGACTGATTCGTATATATTTTTAAACTTTTATTTGGATTCTTAATTTCTCATTTCTGATCTCGATGTATATTTGTTGCATTTTTATTATTTTTCTTGGGTTTTTAGTAACTAACAGATTTACTCTTTCTTTGGTTCAAGAAAGTCTAGTTAAATTGGCTCCTTCTAAAAAAAAATACATTTGGAATGTGAAAGGTTATCCACGTGGGAAGGATCACTAGTAAATTAACTTTGTTGAAACCAGCCGATGGGGTTGAATAAAGAAGTGGAGCCAGCTCATTCCTCCTCACCTGGGAGCATATCAAAATTGGGGTCCCATTCAGAAAGATAACAAATTAGGGACCTTGCCCGAGGACCAGTCGTAACACAGGTGAGTGTCAAAGGTGTAAATGTTGTCCAACTGTTAGATAGAATGGATGGCCCATCATGGGCTGCCCCTACGGGAGAATTGTCACTGATGCATCTTAGTCAAAAGTGTGCTGAACTAGACCACTGAATAGATTCTCAAGGCACAGCCATGGAGATGGCGTTGTCTTGGCACCACTTCTTGATGCAGATAATATGCAGGATTCAGTCAACTGGTTAGACTCAGTGGATAAATGAACAACATTGCCATGCTATTTATCACATCCACTTGTCCTATTGCCACTCATCTCTCAGGATGCGCTCACATTGTAGACCCTTGACCAGATCCCTCATTTTCACACAGTGTAGTGACATTCCATTCTGAATAGGATGGAGTAAGCCAGTAGGCCTGTCAGTTGTCGCTGAGCACAGCATGTCACCTTGGAATGACAGATGCCAGATACGCAGCACCAAGCGTATGTGCAGAGCGCTTCTCTCTACTCGGGTATCAAGAGGAGGAAGAGATGTCCGAGGAGGTAGCATCACACCATGCTATCTCACACTCTGCCAACTCAGATTCAGGAAAATCAGAGGGATGTAGCGCTTGTATTGTCAGTGGCACAGGGTGAAAGCCAGGACACCAGAGTGCAGGTGTCAGAGTCAGAGATACAGTGCACAGTCCTCCTTGGAGAAGGGGCACAGTATTTGTCCAATACTCTGAGGCAGTGGGAGCTCTAGGACTATGGATGAAGGAGTCCATCACCATGAAGAGCTCCACATTGTCCCTGGGGCTTAACTGCATGAGCTCTGACCATGAGGGACTGGCCAATGGAGAGACACATGCAGCAACATCGGAGTGGATGCAAGAGCAGTATTCTCGCCAGGACAGGGTGCAAGCCTCCCTCAGGAGCCTGGATCAGTCCATTCAGTGTGTGAACACTGACATACATGCAATACCTGAGGAGCTGCGTACCCCTAACAGCATGGCTGTACTGTTGGCCCAATAGTTGCTGGAATGGGTAACTGCTACGCACTAGCAGCCAGCCCCATCAACCCCACCTGAAGGTCAACCCACAGTTGTGGGGGTAACTGAAGAGGCTGAAGGTGCTGAGAGCTCCTCAGCACCCTTTTCTTCCTCCACCTCCCTGCCCCCTGCGCCAGTGCCCTCGTCAGCTTCACAGGTGCCAATGACCACGACACCCATGCAGAGATGGAGAGGCCACAGTCTGAGGAAGGTCCCTAACAAGTGTCAGCATGATGAGGCCGGCCCATGTTCCTTGTTGCCCTAGGCAGATAAGTGAGCAGCCTGCCTGTGTGTGTGTGATGGAGAGCTTAAAAGGAATGATAAAAATGTGAGGTTGCTTCTTACCAGTAACATTGAGGGCGACATGCTGAGTTGCATCTTGACGTGGCTTCACCAGGAGCAATGATGTGACCTGATGAGTGAGGCATATGAAAGATTCTTCCTTCCCTGTTGTATCACATAAGACTCCAGAGGTCAAAGGGTCAAACATCAAGATGCTTCTTGTATCTATCAGTTTCCATCTAAGCATGAAATTAAGGGAGGCTTAATGATCCCAGTACATCTGAAGCATGAGTGCTGGCTGGTAGACATTCATCCGCACTGTAGTGTTGCACTTTGGCCTTGGTGTGGGCAGTGCAGCTCAGTAGGCCACGTATTGTCCAGTTAATACAAGTTGTCTGCTGCCACCACTACAGTGGCTACATTGTCATTCTTGGTGTTACAGGATGTGGTTTGTATGGTTTGCAGAGGCATGTTTAAGCCAGGACTGGTGCATGTGGTGCCCAGTTATTAACCAGGACCATTGGCCTGAAGACGTAGCACAGCTGTCTAATCATCATGCGCAAAATGCCATATCTGCATGAATGATGCAATTATACACTCGTGTCAGCATGGGTAGAGCTTTACATCTTCAGTTGCGTCATTATCTGCATTGTGGGTATGGCTGGATGCTGGTCAAGTTGGTGGCAAGCTGAGTTGGGTGCCTCATTCACAGTCGATGGCATTCATGTGAGGGGACCAGGATGAAAGGGACATCTTACCATGTGTGTTTGAAAGATGCTGACAAGCATGTTTACAATGGAGATCGTAGCTGCAGTTTGAATGCGACTCAATAAAACCCATTGATGTTACTTTGCTCATTGTGAGTGATGGTCAGCCCCTTGAAAGACTGTGGCATCAAGATTAAAGGATCTGTATGTGGAGGTATGTTACCAGGGACTGCCTGGTGGTAGTTGTTATTTTGGAGGACCTGATGAAAATCTATTCCGAACAAGGACTCATCTGGCAAGGATCCCCTCCTGCATGGTATCAGCCCTGCATACATGTCCATGCCCCCCTGTTGCTCTGCCACTGGCAGGCTCATCATCCTCATCTGTTTTGGAATGGCCTGAAGGTATGTGGGCTTCCTCCTCCATTCTCCTCCTCCCTTCTCCTCCTCCTGTTCCTCTTCCTCATTATCTTCCTCCTCAGAGGTTAGAACTCTGCCTATACCGTCATTGTCATCTAGCTGGAGGCCCCTCTGCTGCACAACATTGTGCAGCATGTAGCACACAACAACTATTTTTGAACCCCATGCTGGGACAAATTGGAGAGTCCCTCCTCAGTGATTGAAGCATCGGAATCTCAACTTTAAAAGGTTAATGGCCAGCTTGATGGTGCTACTGGTGATGACATGGCTGCTGTTGCAGTTTCACTCTGCCTCGATTGTGGGTTCCTAAAGGAGAACATTAGCCATGTTCTTAAGGGGTAGTCCTTGTCCCCTAGGATCCATCCTCAGATCTGCGTAGGAGGCTGAAATAGATTGAAAAGTGAATTCCTTACTGGAAATTGGCCCAGGGAATCTTGCACACACTTGAAGAAAGACCTTATTGTTGTCACAAATCACATGGACATTGATTAAGTGAGATGACCTGCAGTTCAGGAAGGTGTCCACATGCTGAGTTGAGGCCTTTATTGTGACATGAGTGTAGTCAATGATGCTCTGCACCTGAGGGAAGCCTGCAATTGGAGCGCAGGCTGTGGCTCTCCAAGTCTAAGACTCAAACTCCATTGGGAAATTAATGTATTCCCACATATGGGCAAATAGGGAATTAGTCACTTCCTTAATGCATCTACATGCTGCTGACTAGGATATACCAGCCAGGTCTCCTGACTGAGGCCTGGAAAGAGGCTGAGGCATAGAAGTTCAGTGTGACAGTACAGCCACTGACAGGGCATGGGGGGGTCGATGGATTGTGGTTCCAGTTGCTGCTGCACCATGTGACAAATGCCTGTCACAACATCACAGCTCAGTCTGAATCTTCTTCGGCACTGGTTTCCCATCGTGTTGAGGTTTGACGTCCTCGGTCTGTACACCTTCTCCACAGGGTAGAACCTGGATGTCGTCCCTCTCCTCCTCCTCTTCCTTCTTGCTGCTTATGCTGCTGCCTCATCTTCCTGAACTTTGGCCCTTCCTCTGGGCTCTGGCTGCTCACTTTGACTGGCTTCTACTGCCTCTATGTGAGAGAGTGCCATGCCCATCGTCTATGTCCCCCCAGATGAAGTACTATGCACACTAATTTCTTCCTTACACCTGGATCAGTGGGGACAAGGAAACATTGCCCTGGAAGACCGCTCTCCCACTCCCTTGGGTCATGAGAATACAGTGGGAGTTAAGTTCCTGACACTTCTGGGCCACTAAATGCAAACTACAATATAATTCTACAGGGGTACCTTACATCTCCAAGGGGGTACCCTGGCTACCCAAAAGAAGCATGAAAAAAACAGACCTCCTCTGACCTCATCTGCTCTGTGCACTTGGGGATCCACACAGCTGTGCTACCACCAAGACATGGATAAAACAATCGCCTAACTTCAGTTCTGTCGAAGGGTCATGAGGACTCGAAACGTCAACTCTTTTCTTCTCCGCCGATTCTGCCAGACCTGCTGAGTTTTTCCAGGTAATTCTGTTTTTGCCTAACTTCCTCAGTCTTTTCCTCATATAACTTTCAGACTTTTGAAATTGAAGCTTATGTTAACTAATCACTGCTTCTTAATCTGGCTTGAGCATTTTTCTATCCTTTCAAATCTTCGAGGTGTCCTGTAACCTGAGACATGGCCCATTAGTCCCAATTCTCAATAAAAACTATTGGATTTTACCACAGACATCAGAAAGAAAGGACTAGAATAAGCAATACTTCATGATATGTATGACATAACATTCATAGAACGCAAAAGGAAGGAAGTTGAAACATGAATGTATTTAAAGAGTGATTGTGAAATCAGGCACACACCCTTGATAAATTGTCATTTAGGGTAGAAAATTGTACATGACCTCTTGTCACATTCCTTACTCATCTAGCATCTGTTAAACAAGACAAGAGCCCATGCATCTCCATTATGGAGCAAACGTTCACCATAATGCAAATGATCTTGAGCCTAAGTAGAATTCCAGAGATGTCAGATTAGAATATCACTCATTCAGCCATGGGTTGGTGTGACACAGTTGCTGAAAACCATCCATCTCGGATATTCATGGCATTGTGCACAATTAATTCAAGCAAAGCTCATGCCTCCTAATTATCAAACCATCCATGTTCTGTTCCCTCTTCTTCCACCACATTATCCCTCCTTCTCCCTTGGTTTGTCAGCTCTGTGCTGGAGTCCAGTGTCACAGGCACTGGATGATCTGCAATCCCTTACCCTGGTGGAGTTATTCATCCGTGAGGTGTGCTGATGTGTGTCAGTAAACTACTTGACCAAGAGGTGCAATTCTGTCTTCATTTACTGTTTACATGCACATTACCCACACTTCCAGCAGAGATCATTAGATAGCCATCAAGAGTCAGAAACATGGTCAATTTTTCCTTCAAATACTGAGGGCTCTGGTGCTAAGATCACTGCCACTGCTGGACCTAAGTTAGCTTAGTACAGTACAGTAATCAGACCTGGAACATTATCAAACTTGCACTGCTCAATACTACACCATGTGGTCCATATCTCCACTGAGCCATCAGGGACCCTCCCAGAATTACAACAACAGGAGGGGAAATTAGTTATGGCCTTTGTTGGACCATGAGATTGTGGTGGTTGGGGGGGGGTGGCAATCTTAGATCCTGAAACATCGGCTGCTTGCTTGTTCAAAGTTAGGCTCCTGGCCTCATCTAAATATTCTGGCTTGCTGCAGTTGCCAATAAGACAGGCTTCCAGTTTCCTTTCGGCTTCAATGGGCAGCTGCAATGCCAGCAGTGGCCTTCAGGTAGGTCCTGGGCAAGTGAAAGAGGGCCAATCTCAGGTAAGCAGCATTCGTGCAGCTGTTGTGGAGCTAGGAGAAGCACTCCTCTTCCTCCGAGGCCATATCAGTCTAAAAGCTATGATTCTGTTGGGAGCTTCCAACTAGGGTTGTCAAGCCTCCAGGATTGGCCTGGAGTCTCCGGGAATTGAAGACCCATTTCCAGGGGTGGGATTTTCTGGTCCCGCTGAAGCCAAAGGACTTTTGAACAGCTCGTCATATTTTCCGAAGCCACCCCTCCTGTATAATTCCGCCTGAGGACACTGCTATGTATAACCCTGAAGAAGAGTCATTGGGACATGAAAATAATTTTTTTGTCATTTTCTTTGAACATTTGTCTTTAGCAGTTATAAAAATATTGAAAATGGGGAGAAAAAAACACTGTTTGGCTCACAGTCAAGCATCATCCAATTGGGTAATGAGTCTTTTTGCTTTCCAGTTGGCATAGGAAGGCAGTGTGCCACAAGGATTGATGTGTTGGTTGGAGCGTAGGGGAAAGTCATGTGATGAAACCTCCAGGAATACACTTTATCATGGTTGGCAAGCCAACCTCCAACAGGTAACTGGTTAATCAGCAGAAGGAACCGGAAAATCCAATGCACATTCCACCCTGTTTTTGAGCAACTGTGAGGAATGGTCTTTAAACAGGTGTTGGCCCCTTGTTAGCATAAGCAAGGGGTCCTACGCCAGCTTCAGGCAACCTCCAAGGATGCCTGAATATCAGCCCTGTTTGCAACTGAGAAACAGGTAAAACAATGTCTGATTTCACCACCAGTTAGCTTGAAGGGCATCTGTCACTAACAATATTAATCGGCACATTTCTCTTCCCTTGCTTGTCGTAACCTGCTAGACACTAAACTAACCAGTCTGCACAGCTAGTCCACACGTGACCTTAGTGATAGTGATGGTGGGGGAGGGTACAAATTAAGCTTAAAAGTAACAAAATTAGCCTACAAACCAAGGACTGGTGCAAATGCAGAGACTGTTACAATGATACATTATTTATAGGCCAAATTAATCAGATTTCTTCTCTGAAGCCCCTCCAATTATATGCAATAAAATGGTTATCCATCATTTCAACATCGAGGAGACAAACTGGGGTCATTGCCAGAGAGAATGGAGAAAAATTGCATTTTATAGCTGTTCCCGCATTACATATGCAGATCCTTATCTTCAACCACTTCCATTGTACCCATTTTTTTTCTCTCCCCTAGCTACAAAAGCTTTCTCCTGATGGAGGATAGGAAAGAGATTGGTTAAAATAATTTTTTCTTCATGCTTGGCTAGGCTACAGTTGTGGAGAAGGCCTCTCCTAAAACTGGCAGCAGATTAGGGATAATAGGGTTTTCACATCTAAATGACCTTTAATGCGTTTGCTTTGACTCGAAGTGAAAACAATCACTTTGAAAATACATCGAGGAATGTCCAGGTTCTGGCCTAGTGTGAATCATACTTCCACCAAGCCCTCAGCTAGTTTCCATGGCATCCAGGCTAGGCTGATAGATTTCTACATGGTGCACAAAGTATCATTTCCATTCCACATCATTCATTATCTGCCAACATTCAACAATGAAAGCACGATATTTGCATAGACAAATGGAAATTTACCTAATTTAAGAAAAATGACTTAAAAAGCACGCAGGATCACTCGCTATGATTGCATCATTGCTTTGTTCGCTTTTGGGCTAGAATATATTTCAGAGTGAATCCCGCAGAATTAGGATTGAAATGTATTGATGACAGAAGAAGGGAAGGTTGACATTTAAGGCAGGATTGCTAAATTTTAACCAACCCCAAAACCAGAGAGGAGCAGCACATCAGGCAGTGGCTCGGGCTGCAGTGATTGCTGGAGAGAATTAGTTGGAAAAATGAACTTTAATTTTAAAAATAGGTTCTTAAGGGGCATTTTCTAACCTTGCTTGTCTGGCAGAATCCCGCTGGGTAGACAGTTAAAAATCACCCAGTGGACTCACTTGCCATCAATCCTGCAGGTATAATTTTGACCTCTTTCCTGAGCAGGCAAGATAGACACATGTCGGAAACCCATGGGGCACTTCTCTAAAGATTGGGTTCTAGGGCCTGACTGCTATGTTAACCACACGGAGCAACCATTGTGGCTCTCCTGCCTCTCATACCTAGAGAGAAGAAATGTTTGCGCCAGCGGAGGCCCGAAAGGCTAATTTTCATGTCACTTTTCGTGTAGGGCAATATTCCTTCAGGCCCCACAAGAAAAGGTTTGGGCCCTCCTTCCCCAGGCTCTTTCACCCGATCCACCTCATGTTGCGGCTTCTGCTCTCTCCCCACTGGAAGAGCTAACTTACTGCCTTGTGAAGCAAATAAACTTGAAGCCGAGGCAAAAAAAAAGTAGAGAGCCGTAAGAAAGAGAAGGAAGACAGAAAGTGAAAAGCAAGAGGAGAGGCAGAAATGAATGAAGGAGTGAGACTAATGTAGAGACAATGGAGACAAACATGGACACCGATTGGAAGAAGAGAATACACAAATTAAAAATGGAAGGAAGAATGAGATAAAGAAGTGAAGGAATGGAGTAGACAAATGTAAAGGAAGAGAGAGAAACCAAAATTCAAGATCAAGAGAGGGTAACAAATAGAAAAGGGCAGTGCAGGAAAGGGAAGTGGAGGTAGAGAGAAACAGTAGTGAAGATGGTGCAACATTTTTTGCAAACTTATCATTGACAGTAAGCCTAGTCAGGCTCCAGGGGAGAGGCTGAATTATTTTAGTGGAGTCCAGCTCTGCCAAGGTTTGTGATTTTGTCATTTAAATTCATTATCAAATATTCCAGTTGACTTGTGTGAATGCATGCGGTTGCAGCATATGTATCCTGACAGCAATTGTGCCTATTTATGAGCAGGTTGTTATTTTTACTGAGGTCTGTGCTTCTTCTCCAAAGGCTGTACTGATACCTGCCAGGATACCAATTCAGACAGTCCATTGTTCTCCTTAGAATAGAAGAGAGGTGTTCAAAATTATGAGAGATTTTGATTGAGGAGATCAGGAGACAACATTTCCGCAGGCAGGAGGGTCAGTGACCAGAGGGCATAGATTTAAAGCAATTTGTAAAAGAACAGCAGGGTTGGGGGCGGGGGGGTCGGGTGGGTGGAGTGGAGGGGGTGTGGAGTGGTGGGGGTGGGGTGCGGGGAGATGAGGTAAATTTTATTTACTCAGCCAGTTATGATGATTTGGAATGCACTGCCTGAGAGGGTGGTGGAAGCAGATTCAAGATTCAATTCTAAAGAAAATTGGATTTAAGCTCGATGGAGAAACATTTGTAGGACTATGAGGGAAGAGCATGGGGAAGTGGGACTGATTGGATAGCTCCTTCAAAAAGCCAGCACAGGCCAGTTGGGCTGGTTGGTTTTCATGCTGTAAAATTCTATGCTAGGGACTCTGGGACCCACCCCAGCTGGCTTTTCTTTACACATGGCCCCAGATGGAGAGTGCCAGCATGCTGAGAAGATCATCCATATGCACACCGTCCAGCAAGAGCCGTTGGATAGCAAGATAGACTCGGAAAGCTGGCTGAATTTTCTCCCATTACTAATTCAAGAAGGCAGAGTAACTCCACCCCTATTGTGGAATCAACTGGAATAATCTAAAGCTGCACAGAGTTGGGATTTGGGATTTCCTGGTCAGCTTGGCTCAGTGCTACGCATACAACAGTGAATTTCCTGACTGAACCACTGAGTTACGTTCTGCTTTTTGAATTTACTTGTGATAGCATTACATTCTCATTCTTCAAAAAGCTGCTCCAAAAATATTTTTGTCAAGTAGTTTAGATTAAAAATTTCTCACAAGGCCCTGGGTGATTCTTTGTATTTTAGAAGAGATTTTAATGCAGAGGAATGGAGCTGTTTTCTAATTTTGCATCCTCTTTCAATAACAACAACTTGCATTTGCATAGCGCTTCAATGACCTGCTGTTCTCAGAAAGGGTGAGTACTGAGTTGGCGTGGGTCAGTGTGCAGAAGTGTTAAGGTCTGGATGTCCTCCCTCGCCTCCCACCCCATGGGCCTCAGCGGTGCTAGAGTCTGAATGCCAACTGTCAGTCATGCTGGAGCAGGCCAAGAGGGTGAGCCCTGGCTGCTTGGACTAAGTGCCTTGCAGCTCAAGGGCCACGACTCGGATGTGCCTGCCAGGTATTCCTCAGGTGGGGTTGGCCAGGCTGCAATGGCGCTTCAGGCAGAGAGTGGACTAATCAATGCTCCTCTGTCCTTTCAGGAGAAGACAAGCCATAAACAGGCAGAGAGGGCACGTACAGGGGAAGGCCCATCCAACCTGCTGCTGTTCACCAGGTTCGAGCGGGACACCCTGGAGCTCATGAGCTGGCACACTCCCTGTCCAACCGGGCCAGAAGAAGATAAGAGTTCAGTGCATAGAGGTGAGAGTTCTGGATTGTGCAACAATTCTCGTGTAGTCTCTTCATTGATGGGAGCCTCAAACCTGGAGTCCCCATTGATCAGTGAAAGATGGTGACACCATAATGCAGATCCCCATTGTCTCACCAGGGTGCCTGGCATGCACAGTGACAGGGTGATGACTTTAACTCCATGTTCTCCCTTTTAGATTCGCCAGCAGGCTTTCACTCTGTGGACCTCGAAAGGACGGCCCTGATTCTGGAGAAGCACCCGGCTTCACTTGCACCTGCATCACACCCGTTCTCTGAAGCGGGCACCAGCACAGATACCAGCACCTTGGCGGCTAGTATCTCAGATATTGGTGCACATTGGTGAGGGCACTTCACACTTGCTTGAGGTGCTGGTGGAGGCAGAGAGTGCCCAGGGCACTGGCAGTCAGAGGAATGTTGGAGACCAGGACAATGCTCAGTCTAAGGCTGATGATGAGCAGAAACATTGTTCCCAGGAAAGGTCCAATGTAGTCAATGTGTAACCGCACCCAGGGTCTACCCGGCCACTCCCATTGGTGTAATGGAGCTGTCACTGGCAACTCTTGCAGTTGTTGACATTGTACACAGTGCTTTACTAAACTCTCTATTTTGCTATCCATCACAGGCCACCATAGATAGCTGCATGCTATGGTCTTCATTCAGGAAATTCCTGGATGGGCACTGTGTAATTCAATTAAAAGTGGCTCCCTTCCCTTTGGAAGAATGATCACTTGTGCTCCGCACAATAGATGGCATCCTGGCTGGTTATTTAATGTCTTCTGTTGAAATACGGTTTCATTTCATCATATATGGGCTCTTGTGACCGACCCTGCAGCACTTGTTCTCGTACTTGAGATAGGACTGGGTCCCAACTTGTCCAGTCTCTGATCTGTCGAGCACATACCGACGAGGAATCTAAGAAATTTCACAGTAAAACAAGTTCCTGTGTATCTGGGACATGCCAATCAATTTATTGTAAAGGCAAACGACTAAGGGCATCAGTGTTTGTGATTTGATTTCCAGGCCTATGTGCGAAAGTGTATTCGTATGCTGCCAGAATTAAAGCTCTATTTGTATTTCTGTATCTTCTTTCTATATGCCTTCATCTTTCTAGCACAGACTTTAATCTCAGCCTTCTTTTTGACTTCACTATTGGCCAAACTTCTCTCAGATGCCAGCTCAACTTGCTGAACTCAGTGGCTGAATCTCCCAAAATTTCATTATCTGTCTGCGTCTTGGAAAATTTTGCGACTTTTGCTTCCAAAGCCTCTGGGCTTCATTTAGCTGATTCTTCAGCTCTATCCTCTCTCTTTTTTGTATTTGCTTGCTGCCTCCTGGAAAATTGAACAGTGTTGTGTCTTCTCTGCCAACTGTTTGTTCAGAGAAGTGCTGGATTCTTTCTATTTCTCTTCATACTTTTCCAGAGGTACAAACTTTGACCTGAGGGAATCTTGTCGCGTGTGAAGGTCTTTCAACAGGTTTTCTTTTTCCCTTCAAAGGTTGCTCTCCTCGTCTCAAACTCTGTCATGTAACAAGGTCTCTTTGAGTTTCTTCCACTGTTCTTCCAGGTTTAGTGTTAAGACAGCCTGCATTTCTTCAGGTTGTTGAGTCTTTACACACTCCTTTTTCAAGACAGAATGCTTCCAGCTTCCTTTTAGAACCTCAGTGTCTAATCAAGGCTGGTTTCCCTTAGCCAATTTCGCCTTAGGAGACTTGGTCCTCTGCCCTCAATACCAACACTGGTAGCTTTGCCGATTGGCAATTACTCTGCATTTGCCTTTTACTTGAATGTCTTCGCTCATGTATGTTTTGCGTTTGGCAGCTGTTTCTTTTAAACTTAATTGATGTTCTTCATAATTCAAATATCTGAAGATATGTTCTGCAATTACTATGGTGGAAGCTCCATTTTAACAGATTTGCCATTAACTTTCACTGTGACAAATATTGGTTTTGTCTTTCCAACTCTTAGATTAAACAACAAGTAAATGTCTGAAACGAAAACAAAAATGTTGGAAAAACTTAGCAGGTCTGACAGCATCTGTGGAGAGAGAGAGAGAGAGTTAACGTTTCGAGTCCGTATGACTCTTTTTTAGATCTGTAAATGTAAATGTCTGAATTTGTTGTTTCAGGATCTTCTGTATTGTAGATTTCATTGGGCTTCTTTAGTTTATGAGCCTGCTTGAATCTTTCCTTCCACTTACTCATCATACGTCCATTTCTGTGACAATAGTAGCATTCAATTTCCATCACCTGAAGTATTTTGCTTTTATCTTAGTGTTTAATTGACTGCCACTTTTCTTCCAGGAATGGAGATTTTGAAGAAGTACTGTTCTTCTCTCTGACAGGATTTCTGCTTGTCTCTTTTGCCCCGTCCACCTTCATTGCTTTCTTCTTTGCCACCACCTATCACTGGCCTTCTATCCAGCTTCACCTGTCCCCCCCCTTAAACAATATATATTTCACCACATTTTTACATCCCTTTAGTTCTGAAGAAGAGTCATATGGACTTGAAATGTTAACTGTTTTTCTCTCCACAGATGCTGTCAGACCTGCTGAGTTTTTCCAGCAATTTTTGATTTTGTTTCAGATTTCCAGCATCCGCAGTATTTTGCTATTATGTCGGTGAACTATGATGTGGTAAAAAAGGCAATTTTGAGTGCATATGAGTTGGTTCCTGGAGCATACAAGCTGAAATTTAGGAATATGAGAAAACAGCCTGGACAAACTTATATTGAGTTTGAGAGAGTAAAACAATGTAATCTTGACCAGTGGATACAGGCATTAAAGATAGAGACAACATATGTAGCCCTAAGAGAAGTAATTCTTTTGGAAGAAATTAAAGATTCAATTCCTTCGGTAGTGAGAACTCTTGTGGATGGACAGAGGGTTAAAACGATAAGGCAAGCAGCAGAGATAGCTAATGATTATGAGTTAGTTCGCAGAGTTAAACCTTTTTTCTGTTACCCTTTTAAATCAGTGAAAGATAGAAAGTGGGAAGGTGAAAGGAAGTTGGGTAGTCAGGGAAAAGGAGTAGGTGGAAATTTGCAGTAAGTTTTTTTCTCAGAATAAAAAGGAAGGTGCTGAGGTTAGAGTTGACATTCAAAAACTGAGATGTTTTCATTGTAATAAAGTTCGACATAGGAAATCTGTGTGCAGGAAATTGCAGGGAAAATCTGTTGGAATTATAGGGATTCAGAAAAGTTCTGGAAGCAAAACTACGGTGGGTTCTGAGGTTCAGGCACAGGAAAAACCAGTGGTTTGTGTACAGGTCAAACAGGGAGAATCAGTGATAGGTAAAGAAGTGGGAATGTGTTCACAATTTACCCAAGAGAATTTGGAGGAGCAGGCTGCAGAAATGTTTAAAGATTTTGTGTGTGAAGGGAAAGTCTTTCCATGTGTACAAGGTGGAGTAGGTAAAGATGTTAAAATTTTAAGAGACACAGAGGCTACTCAATCCTTGGTGTTGTGGGATAGTGACATTTGTTGTTCAGAGGGAGTATTGCAGGAACAGGTGATAATAAGTGGGGTTTGTGGAGATGCTAAACATATTCCATTGTGGAAGGTAAATTTAAAGAGTAAATGGAAAACAGGTGAGGTGATTGTTGGAGTAGTGGAAAGAATTGCTCACAGCAGGGGTTCAATTTATTTTGGGTAGTGATATAAATGGACCACAGATGTGGGTGATGCCTATGGTAGTTGAGCAGCCTGTAGAAGTGTTTTGAACAGAAGTGTTGCAGAGAGAGCATCCTGGATTGTTTCCAGATTGTTTCATACTGAGAGCTCAGACTCATCGGTTGAAACAAGAACAGGAAGTTCAAAAGCAGGGAGAAGGTGTTGAAATCAAATCATCTGAAACCATGTTTGATAAGGTTGTTCAGGAATAAAGAATAGAAGACAATTCAGCTGAAGTGTTTAACTCAAGGAGATTGTGGAGTTACAGAAAAAGGATTTGCAAATAAAACATTTATATCAGACAGCTTACTCAGAAACAGGCAAAATGTATTCCAAAATATTGTTACCTGAAGGGTAATATTTTAATGAGAAAATGGAGGCTTTATCATTTTTCAGCAAATGAAAATTGGAGGGAGGTGCAAGATTGTACTATGATTTGGATATAGAAATGAGATTCTGAGGATAGCTCATGAAATTCCAATGGGGGGGTGTACATTTAGGAGTTCAAAGACACAGGTGAAGATACAAAAACATTTTTATTGGCCAGGATTGCATAGGGATATAGTCAAATCTTGTAGAACATGTCACCCATGTCAGATGATAGGGAAACCACAATCAATGATTAAGCAGGCACCTTTAATTCCAATTCCATCATTTGAAGAGTTTTTTTACTAGGGTCATTATTGATTGTGTAGGACCCCTCCCCAAGACTGAAAGTGGAAATCAGTACTTACTGACAATAATGGATGTGTCTTCCGGAAGTGATAGCTTTGAGAGACATTACAACAAAGAAAATTGTGGAAGAATTGACTAAATCTCTTTTACAAGAAATGGTTTACCTAAGGAAATACAATGAGATCAGGGTTCAAATTTGTTTAAGGAAGTAATGAGCAATTTGGGAATAAAACAATTGAAATCAACAGCTTATCATCCTGAGTCACAAGGGGCTTTGGAAAGATGACATCAAACTTTAAAAACTATGATGACAGAGTACAGTTATGACCATTCACAGGATTAGGATAGGGGAATTCGGTTCTTGTTATTTGCTATTAGGGATGGTCCTAATGCATCTATTGGTTTTAGTCCTTTTGAACTAGTTTATGGTGATAAGGTAAGGGGGCTACTGAAATCAAATCATGAGAAATTGGTGGGCCAAAATTCAGAAACTACTATCCTGGATTATGTATCAAATTTTAGAGAGAGATTGGACAGAGCATGTGAGTTGGCTGGGGAACATTTAAAGATATCACAGTAAGTGATGAAAACAAAAGCGGACAGGAAAGCTACAGCTCGTAGTTTTGGTGCTGGGGAGAAAGTGTAAGTTTTGTTACCAGTACTGGGTGACTCATTAAAGACAAGATTTAGTGGACCTCACAGGGTTAAAAAGGTGTGTGAAGTGAATTATTTAATAAATACTCTGGATAAAAGAAAGAAGCAGAACATGTCACCCAATATATTTTTAGCAAGTCAATCTTTGTGACAAATTTTGATTGTCCCACTTTCTCAATAGAATCTTCCAACCATGGTGTAGGATATGAATCTGCTTTTGGCATTGTATTCACCTTTCTATAGTCTACACGCAGTCTTTATGTTCCATCTGGTTTTGGTACCAGCACAATAGGTACTGTCACGTAAATATGCTTAAAAAATACTTTGACAGGGAAGAGGACCAAAAGGAGGTGGTGGTGGTGGTAGACAATGAGGAAGAAGTAGAAATGTAGGATTCTGAAATTGATTTTCCTCTAATCAAATTGGATTATGAGGGGGCACTTGAAAATTTAAATGTAATATTGAGTCACCTTCCAAGCAAGTGTCAAAGTGATTTGGAGCAGCTATTGTGGTCACACAAATATATTTGTGGAGATAAGCTGGGGAGGATGAATTTAACTATACATGATATGTCTGTAGTAGTTTCATCTCCACTAAGGCAACATCCTTACAGATTAAATCCGGCAAAGTTATCACAAGTACAAAAAGAAAACAAATTCATGCTTCAAAATGATACCATTGAGTCTAGCTGCAGTAACTGGAGTTTGCATATTGTGCTCGTACCAAAACCAGATGGAACACAAAGACTGTGTGTGGACTATAGAAAGGTGAATACAATGACAAAAGCAGATTCATATCCTACACGATGGTTAGAAGATTCTATTGAGAAAGTGGGACAATCAAAATTTGTCACAAAGATTGACTTGCTAAAAATATATTGGCAAATACCATTATCAGAAAGCACAATGGAGATAGCAGCTTTTGTGATGCCAGGTAGACTATATCCATTTAAAGTCATGCCCTTTGGTATAAAAAATGCACCTGCAACATTTCAAAGATTGACAAACTATGTAATTTTATGGCTGAGCAATTGAGCTGTTTATATTGACGACTTGATAGTTTTCAGTCAGACATTGGAGGAGCATGGAAACATGGGGGAAGTTTAGAATGTAAGGTGTAAAAGGACATTTGCAATTTTTAGTAAGCCAGACTAGATTGTTTTCAAAGGAGGGGTGAAATGTGTCACCTATCTAGAAGTTTAGAAACAGCATGCTTATTTTTCCCAAAGATTACTGGTAAAATTTAGTACGATGAGAGATTTTTGTTATCAGAGAAGTAAAGTTCAAAGACATAGGGCAAAATTTTCTGCCTGTCGTGCAGGCAGGCCCGACCCAATCTCCAGCGGGTGGGGAGCTGGTCCCTGCCGGAGAAGTGGGCCCTGCCGCCATTTTACGTGGGCGGCCCAATTAAGGCCCGCCCAGTGTGATGCCCAGCGGGAGGTGCTATGCGCTTCCCCAAAAGCGAAAGTGCGCTCTTTCGCACATGTGCACGAAAGAGTGCACATCTCCCTGAGGCTAAGTGCTGCCTCAGGGAGATCGCTGACAGTTTTAAAAGCATTAAAAATAGAAAAAAAGAATCCTTAACATGTCCCCTCGATGGGACATGTTCATAAATTACACTAAAACTTTATCAAACTTTTTAATGGCTTTGGTCTTCTCAGTATTTAATTAGGAAAAATTTCCACTCATCCAGTACTGGGTATCAGATAAGCAGTCTGGTGATTTAGCAACAGAGGAAGAATTGAGAGAGGCGGTAGTGAGGTAGAGCTAAATGGCATCAACATTATCATGAAAAAGTAATAATTTTCATAATATTATTGTGATTTATTGTAAAGGCAGGTTAATAGTGGGGTTTGGATTAGTTTCTCTGTGTGAAGTTGTGTGTGGGATTTAATTGAATTGCAGAAACTAGTCTGGAGCTTTTGTGTGATCAAAAGGGAAGCTAGGTTTGAAATGCTAAACACGTAAACATGGCTGAAGTTTTAGAATGTGAGGTGTGAAGAACATTTGCATTTTTAGATAAGCCAGAGTTGTGAATTTTGAAGAGATGGTGAGGTGTTAGACTTAGCCAACAGAGGCAAAGCCAAATAGTGTGTTTATTTTTCCCAAAGATTACTGATGATTTGAGTACTATGAAAAATTTATATTATGGAGAAAGTAAAGTTGCAAAGACATTTTGGAACAATGGGAATTCCATTAACAAGGGGGAAACATTTCTACAGGAGATGAGGTTATGTGTAAGGAAAGAAGGCATTCTAAGATCTAACAAAAACCTCCAGCCTCTATGTACCACGCTGCTGCCCTCAGGAACCGAATCTAAGAGAATTCACCTTGACTATCATTGTCCAGGGTATTGTGTGCTTTGCCTGTGCCTGTTGAAATCTGTGTTGTTTTACTGTTGCCTTGATGGAGATGTAATTGGGAGCTAGATTAATTAGAAGATTTAGGAGTTATTATAGTAGTAATTTATAGACCTATGTATGTGCTTAAAATCTTTTCTTCTATTAATAAATGTTTAATTTAGCTTTGTAAAAAAACTCTAAGGGCAGAATTTTGCCCTTGATGGGTGGGCGAGCCCCATCGGCTCGGCGGCAGGCGAGCAACCGATCGCCGCCAGTGAAATGGGCCCTGCCGCCATTTTGAGTGGGGGGGCCATCCAACGGGAAGTGCTATGCGCTTCCTGTGCGGGGAGGGAGGGATTCCTCTTTCACACGCACAGCTCCCTGAGACTAAGTGCTGTCTCAGGGAGAGCGCTGAAAGTTTCATAAACATCAAAAATAGAAAAATAAAAAAATTATTAACATGTCCCCCTCATGTGACAATGTCACACGAGATGGGACATGTTAATAAAAATCACATAAGGTTTATTAGAGTTTTTTAAAACAGACATGAAAACTCTTCCCACTAGTGGATGAGATTTCATGTTTTTTCAGAAGCTCGCTGGGGCTCCTGGCCTGCCCGCCAACCTTAAGGTTGGACGGGCAGGGTTTTTAATTGGCTTAATTATCCTGTCAATGGCCTCAATTGGCCATTGACAGGTCAGCGGGTGGACAGCTGATTTCGCTGTCCACCCACCTTCCTGAATATTTAAACGGGGCGGGATGATGTTGGGGGTTTCCCCCGATGTCATCCTGCCTCATTTTCATGTCGGTGAGCGGGCCCCACCTTCAGCTCGCCGACGGAAAAATTCTGGCCTAAGTTTTGGTGGGCTCATTACTACTGAATTCAAGGCACGCACCTCGAAACAAAATACAAATTGCAAAGAGTTGTGGCAGCTGTTTCAAGTTTCCCTCTGGGATTTCAGCAGTTTAGCCTTCACCATTTGCTGTGCCATAACAACATACAAGTGAAAACTGAGGTCGTGAGTGCCAGCATGTCGTTAAGAAAAAAGAGGGAGAAATGTTCCTTCTAAGCTGCATGGGTGTGCTGGTATGCCACAATCTAGAACATACCATGTAAGGAATAAACAGGCCACACAGCCAATGTTCCCTTTAAGACATGAGCATGTGCAGTAGCAGCAACTGTAAAGGGACAACGAAGACCATGCACAGTAAAGAGAAATGAAAGAAAACATTGCTGGGAGACACCAAAGATAAAGATGCAGGAGTGGGAAGAGAAGCCATTGAAGGTAATTTTCTGGCAATGATTAGGCAAGAATGGAATCGTTTGAGTGCTGTCCCACCCAGCTAGATGACAGTGGAGAGGGATAGGAGGAGGAAAGTGTGGTCAATCATGTCAAAGGCAACAGATAAGTCAAGAAGGAAGTTGGATATTAAACCCTCAGGGCTCGGTCTGTCTGCTCAGGGGGACATGAATGACACCAATCTAGGAAAATTAGGGCAGTTTTCCCATTGCACAGGCCAACGTTCCTCCTCTAACCAACACCATCAGAAAAAGCATAGTAACTGCTCCTGTGTAGTAATTATAGTTTTGGGAAATGTAGGACTGTAGCTTTAAGAATAATCCTGGGCAGAATTTTGCCCTCAGATGGTGGGCGGGCCCCACTGGCTTTAGCTCAGCAGCCATTTTTTTAAATTAGTTTCTTAGGAGGCATGAAGAAAGCGCTGGATACATGTAAGTTATTGTTGTTATGGTTGTTGTCGACAGGTATGGCAACAGGTTTGATGCAGGGTAGGGATCCCTTGGCTTTGCCATAACAATGGCCTTTAAAATCATTCTCGGCTACATGAGATTGACATTTCAATTAGTCACACTAGCTACCCTAGCCATCCTTCTGGTCCTGGATCACATTCCTTTATATGTTAGATTCAATCACTGCAACTTCCCATTATGCTGTCCCTCTGAGTGTTACTCCCCACCTGGAGTATGATGGATTCAACTCTTTGCTCTGTGAATATTGCTGGAGCATCAGGGCATGATTGCCCATAATTTGAAACTTTGAGGGATAAATCATTGCAAGTCACCTTAATCCATAGCCATGTATATTCTTCAGGAATTCTCCATTTCTGTTTGCTGCCTGTTTGCTGAGTTTCTCTTGCTGAGCTGATGTGGCCCAGCTGAGTTGGAGCTGCAGTGAATCCAGTTTTCATTGTATTCTGCCATGAGGCAAGTGATTTGTGCAACTGCTGATGCTGAATTGTCCTCCATGTCACATGAGGTTGGCACTATGAGGATATGTGTTGATTACTGGCGACTGATAGCTTCCTTCAGCACCCATCCTTGCCCCTTCTAAACTCGCAAGAGATGGCACACTCTATTCAGCATATCATAAGCACTTTCCTCGGGTATTCCCTCATTTGGCCACTGCATTAAACACAGTTCACCCATCAGCCTGGTGTTCGCTGACCCACATTGACTCCCGGTTCGGCAATGCCTTGAGATCTCCAGTGTTCAGTCTGTTGTTAACCCTCCACCAACAGCAGCAGAAAACAGAGGAGCTGGCTATTTATCTTATCTTCTGTTTGTAAGGCCTCATTGTCCATTATCTGGCTGCTACCTGTTTCTACTTAATAACGGTGACAAAACTAATTCATTGGCTGTGAACACCTTTGGGACATTCTGAAATTGTGGAAAGATTGAGTTATTTCTAGGTTCTTTCTTGATCACTCCTGGTAAGAAAAATAACACCCTGATAACAATCCTAAATTAGCCTGGTAGAAGTTGGAATCTTTCTCCCCCTGTTCTACTCTCTTGGTTTAATTAAAAAGTGATTTTCTGTGGTAATTGGACATGCTGAGTGTCGAGTCCAGTGGGTATGCTCGCTCTCTTTCAACTTTACCCTAAGCTAATGCAACACCATTCGCTGAATATGTTCAACACCTTACACTCACTCATGTTGAATTTATTCTGCCACTGCTCCGCCCAGTTATATATATTTTTTTTCAATTCATTTCGCATTCCTCAAGCTATCTCCCCATAATCAACTGCCCCTTCTAGCTTGGTATCAGATGCAAATTTATTTGAGTTTCCCAATCCAATTCTTTGATGTAAATTAGAAACAGTCATTGTTCCAACACTGATCCATGGGGAGCCCCACTCAGCACCTGCTCCCACTGCCACATCCCGCACCATCATTCCACCCCAACTTCCAATGTGATATCACTGATGTAACAGTACCCTCTCTTTTACCCTTCAGTCAATTTTCCCATGAATCCTACCCTATAGGGCTGGCGATCTTTGACAAATGCTTTTTGGAAGTTTAGGTATGTCACGTTGGAGGGCTCTGTATGGTCCACTTGGCATGTCATGCCGCTTCCTCAAAAAAGCCAAGATGATAGGAAAGGCACAATCCTGTCCTTCGAAATCCTAGCCAAATCAATGAGGTTATTAAGGGCACATCATCATCAAGATTATGCCTAAAAATTCCATTATTTCACAGGGGATTGAAGCAAAACTAGAGTTATCTTAAACAAAAATAAAAATACTTGGATAAACTCAGCAAATCTGACAGCATCTGCGGAGAGGAACACAGTTAACATTTCGAGTCCATATGACTCTTCTACAGAACTAAGGAAAAATCGAAAAGATATTTTTTTTAGTTCTGTTGAAGAGTCATATGGACTCAAAATGTTAACTGTATCCCTCTCCGCAGATGCTGTCAGGCCTGCTGAGTTTTTCCAGGTATTTTTATTTTTGTTTAAGATAACTCTAGTTTTGCTTCAATCCCCTGTGAAATAATGGAATTTTTAGGCATAATCTTTCCAGATATTTTTATTTTTGTTTTGGATTTCCAGCATCCACAGTTTTTTGCTTTTATCCTAGAGTTATCTTTATTGACTTTGTATATGACCATCAGCTTGGTCTGTTTCTAATCTACCAATAGCTCCGCAGTGGACAACAGCTTTGTAATGACTGCCATTAGAAATCTCTTCACCAAACTCTTTGCATTTTCCCACTTCACATCCAACCATGGGCAGGATGATAGACTGTCCAACCCACTGGTTTTTGGATATTCCTGCACTCACTTCTATTGAATCTAACCCATGGCCTCTATTCTGCTACCTGCATTGCTCCCACTTCCTCCTCAGAGATAAGCCTCCACAGCGGCACATCCTAGCAATGCTCCGCTTATGCCAATTCACTGCCTGTTTAGCTCGTTAAGCAGCATTCTTGCAAGATTTCTCGGATCAGCCACTCACTATTCCAAGAGCACATGCCAGAACGCTGGGTTGTTTTAATCTCACTCTAAGACACCTGAGCTTTGTGAAAACACACAAGAATAAATATGTGTAGCATTACAAAACAGACAGGAAGATCCTTCTCTGCAATTTCCCATCCTAAATGTCAGTTTGTGTGGAAATAATTTCAAACTGTCCCAGGCTTATTTGACAAAGAGCTCACCGAGTGCGTAGACTTTTATCCCATCATTCTAGGCTGAACATAAATCTCAGGCTCCCGAAGGTGAAGAGACTGCAGTAATCCACTATTGAATTTTACTTCATGCAGTTTGTAATAAATTATGAGGATTCTTTGCACAGACTAGACTTGAATATGAAAGATTAAAAGGTAAGGTATTCAAAACGATTAAAGGTTCTGATAGGGTAGATAGAGAGAAATGATTTCCTCTGGTGTGGAGTCAAGAACAAGGAAGATGAACCTTAAAAATTAGAGCCTGGCCATTTAGGGGTGATGTCAAGAAGAACCTCTTCACACAAAGGGTTGTGGAAATCTGTAACTCTCCCGACAAAAAGCTACTGAAGAAAGGCCAATTGAAAATTTCAAAATTGAGACTGCCGGATTTTATTAGGCAAGGGTGTCAATGGAGTTATAGTAAGAGTCAGTTATAAACTAATTGAAAGTTCGACCAGGTTCAAGGGGTTGAATGGCCTACTCTTCCTAGACCAATTCAACAGATTCCTCGACATGTTTAGTATACTCATCCTTCAGCTCTGTTAAAGAGGGTATCATATCACCAGTGACCCCTCACAAAGAATGCATCTTGCCATTAGGGCTGCTCTTTGAATATTAACTTGCATCACTAAGACCCTGTTTAAAGGAAGTTTCTCACCATCTGCACACATTTATAAACCAGGTTAAAATCACTCTGATTATTACAATCAATCTCTTTCCTCTATCTCTGCAGATTCCTGGTGATGAACTGAGGGTCAGTGTTAAGACTGTAGCTCAAGGGAACTAACTAGCTTGGCACCCTGATACACTGAATGTACATTAGTAAGTACAGTGACTAACTTAGGGTGTATAGAGAGCAGGGCCTGAATTTTGCGCTCCCCTACCGGCAGGGTTTGAGGCCTCAATTTTTAGGCTGGCAGGAAGATTGAACCTTCCTTGGGGGGAGCCCAAAATACATCAAAGTTATATCCAGGGCAGAGGGGGGAGGGGGGCCTCCATCTGAAGCAACCTTCTGAAGTCAGGCCCCCACCACCACCCGAGGCCCAGTGCCCTTCAGACCTCTATGTCCAATCCACACACCCCCCAACCCGCCCCCGGCCTCTCCCCAACACCCTGATCACCGCCCCCCTTGCGCCCTCCCAGGCCTTACCTACCCTCCCTGCCATGGGACCTGCACCTACTGTTCCCAGACTTAGGCCGGGATTTTCCAGCCCTGTCATGGGGGATTTGGCAGGCCAGCCAAATGTCCATTGAGCTTTCGGTGAGACTAGACGGTTCCGGCAGCAGGCTTGCTGGAAAATTCCACCCTTAGTCTCTGATGTCTTTTTGAACTTCCTTTCCTGTCCAATGCAGCGCTGTCACTGCAGGGACTAGACAGCTGCCGGCCAATCAGATTGTGAGGAGCAGAAGTCCGGCCTGCAGCCACTTAATGCTCATTGGAGTGTGAAATTGCTGAGGGGCGTCGAAGTCGGCACGTACCCCTATTATTTGTCATTTATATAAACGACATAGATGACTATGTGGAGGGTAGGATTAGTAAGTTTGCGGAGGATGCAAAGATTGGCCGGGTGGTTAACAGTGAGGTTGAGTGTTTTGGGCTACAGGAAGATATAGATGGGATGGTCAAATGGGCAGATAAGTGGCAAATGGAATTTAACCCTGAAAAGTGTGAGGTGATACACTTTGGAAGGAGTAATTTGACAAGGAAGTATTCAATGAATGGCATGACACTAGGAAGTTCTGAGGAACAAAGGGACCTTAGCGTGTGTGTCCATTGATCTCTGAAGGCAGAGGGGCATGTTAGTGGGGTGATGAAAAAGGCATATGGGACACTTGTCTTTATCAGTCGAGGCATAGATTACAAAAGTAGGGAGGTCATGTTGGAGTTGTATAAAACCTTGGTGAGGCCACAGCTGGAGTATAGTGTGCAGTTCTGGTCGCCACATTATAGCAAAGATGTGATTGCACTGGAGGGAGTGCAGAGGAGATTCACCAGGATGTTGCCTGGGATGAAACATTTCAGTTATGAAGAGAGGTTGGATAGACTTGGGTTGTTTTTGTTGGAGCAGAGAAGACTGAGGGGCGACCTGATCGAGGTGTACAAGATTATGAGGGGCAATGACAGGGTGGAAAGGGAGCAGCTTAGTTGAAGGGTTGGTCACAAGGGGATATAAATTCAAGGTGAGGGGCAGGAGGTTTAGGGGAGATGTGAGAAAAAACCTTTTTGCCCAGAGGGTGGTGACGGTCTGAATGCACTGCCAGGGAGGGTGGTGGAGTCAGGTTGCCTCACACCCTTTAAAAAGTACCTGGATGAGCACTTTGCTCATCATAACATTCAAGGCTATGGGCCAAGTGCTGGTAAATGGGATTAGGTAGGTAGGTCAGGTGTTTCTCACGTGTCGGTGCAGAATGGGCCACAGGGCCTCTTCTACACTGTGTGATGTTGTGATTCTGTGATTCTGGATATGTTCCCCGCCGACTCTTCAGATGGCGGGAAACAAGACCCACCATCCAAAAAATCCAGGCCCATGAAACGTTCTGCTGTAACTGCTAAATTCTGTAATTCCTGTTTGTGTTAAAACGGTGCTCCCTGATATCCTCAGGGTTTATAGCACACTTGTAGATGAGTTATTAGTGCAGGCTGGGGTTAGTAGGGAGGTGAAAATTAAGGCAGGATTTATTTACAACAGGTATTAATCTGTCTTCTGTAGAGTGGTGTGTGTTCCTTGTCTCCGCTACCCTTGTTCTGCCAAATGCTACAGAAGGAGGGACTGAAGGAATCTCTGCCCATTCAGTCTCTTGTGCCCTCAAACACATGAAGGGGTGGTACAACACCCAGCTCCCCACCCCCTCCAAGGGGTGAAAGTTCTACCCATCATGTCTGAAGAGGCTGGTTTCCATAGAATTGTCAGTCATGACTCAGGAAAGTGACATTTAAGCTGCCAACACATGTGCCCAGTCGTTATCTACTTTACTAGCATCCCAATTGCATTGATGTTGTTGTGGGTGCCTGTCTGCTTTAGTCAAATTTCCTAACCCTGGTAATTTGGATGGGGTCTTGGCACAATAGGGCCAAAAGATGAATACCAAATCCAGGAATGCAAGTTTTCAAGGCTTGTATTCCAACTGATGTTAACCCAGTTCCCTCACAGTGTAACCCTTCCCAGCCAACACACTACATTACTGACCATATCTCTACTGATGTCAACTTGTTTGTGTTAAAACTGTGCTCCCTGATATCCTCAGGGTTTATAGCACACTTCGAAATGAGTTATCAAAGCAGGCTGGGGTAAGTAGGGAAGTGAAAATTAAGGCAGGATTTATTTACAACAGATATTAATCTGTATTCAGAGTGTCACACACAATAAACCCTCAGTCCCAGCACCCTGTTTTACTGGGTGGAGTTATCACTTCTGGGCCCAAATCCCATGGTGGGGCAGGTGCCAAGAATGTTTCCCGCTGAATTGGGCGATGCTGACCTAATTAATTATGTAGCTGGGTGTTTGCCGCTGTTTTGCACAACGGGGTGGGCTGAATGGCGTGCTTCCCGCCATCATGTCCTGGTGCCATATTTAAAAGGCGCCTGGGCATCAACTTACCCATCGTTGAAGGAGAAGATCCTTGGAAGGTCTTAGAAGCTCCTGAAATTAGGAGATACACATCGTAGATGCCCACTGCTGCATGTGGTGCTCCAGAGTCCATGGTCGCTGCAGGCCTCCATCTCCCACTCTCCACAGGCTGTCCCAGGCCTTCTCCCAGATGAGTTCCACTATGTCCATGCCACATTGATTCAGACCTGTTCCAGACCAGTGTGATATTCCACTGGCAGTGCGGATGATTCAACAGTGGGGTCAATTCCGGTTGGGCCTTCATCTGCACCTCATTAACAGGAAGCAAAACGGTTTCACATCGACCTCTGGCAGAAATGGTGACCCGCCATGACAGTTGGGAGTACACGTTCCGCTGTCATTTTATGCCAATGCTCCCATCACATTGTTCACCCCCTGCACCCCCTCCATGCCCCCCCCACCCCCCCCCCATTAAACCTGCAGTGGTGGCGGGGTTGTGGGGGACTGAAAAATTCCGCCCACTGACGATCTCTACTGATGTTAATCCAGCTCCCTCACAGTCACTCAGTAACCCCTCTCCCCCAGGACCCTGTATTACTGACTGTATCTCTATTGATGTTAATCCAGCTCCCTCACACTGTCACTCAGTAACCCCTCCCCCCAGTACCCTGTGTTACTGACTGTATCTCTACTGATGTTAATCCAGCTCCCTCACACTGTCACTCAGTAACTCCTCTCCCCAGCACCCTGTGTTACTGACTGTATCTCTACTGATGTTAATCCAGCTCCCTCACACTGTCACTCAGTAACCCTTCCCCCCAGTACCCTGTGTTACTGACTGTATCTTCAGGTGAGCAGCCTGGAAACCACACACAGCAGCAAGCTGGCACAGAACGATTGACCATTCATAAGCCAGGAACTGAGAGAAGCAACGTCTATTTAAAAATAGAAACTGACTGCCATATTATGATTTGTCCTGATTGGTTTAAGGAAGAAACATTTTTAATTTGAGGAAAAAATTGGCTTAAAGGTTGATGTACTTCAGCAGGTTAATCACCAAGCCACATACACCCTGTTTACGTCACTGCAAGGGAAGCTTTTTCTTCAGGAAAAATTGAACACTCCAATTTATTCACCACAAGGTAGATGACAGTTAATCCAGCTCCCTCACACTCACTCAGTAACCCCTTTCCCCAGCACCCTGTGTTACTGACTGTAGTGAATCCAACTTGCTCACACTTTTGACCAGTAATCGTTCCCAGCCTGAATCTCTTTGGATGTCAGGCACATTTGTTAAATTGAAATGTTTCAAATATCAACACAGAATTAGAGAGGAAAAGCAAAGTGATCATAAATAATCACAGTAACTTGAAAAAGTGACCATGTCTCAACAGCAAGGGAGCTGCATTAAGATATAGAGATGAAACGAGGATGATCACAGAAGTATCATAGTTAAATGATTATGTTTCTGCTAATGTTGATTCAATTTAGTATTTCCCCAGGGTGAAAATCCCCACCCATAAATCCATGAGTTTAAACAAATATGCTGCAAAAATCAGCAGCAAAAGCAAAAATGAAAGCAAGTGGCAGTGTCATTCATCATGTACCAATAACACACGATTTGCATGTCCATCAGCCAAGGTCCTGCCAGTGTCAGCTGGTCCTCCATGCTGGGCAATGCAGCTTCTCTGCCACAGGACAGGCCCAACATTGTGGGAAGGTGAAACCCCACATTACAATGTCCCAATTCACAATGTTGCAGCAAAACCACTGTCTAATTTCACCATTAAATATGGGGGTTAGGGGATGGTGGGGGAAGGAGGGAAAGGGAATGAGGAACTGAGGGACTCTGATACACATGCTACTGCATTTATTCAAAGAACAGTGTTGTCAAATGTGCTAGCCATGAGCACATGTGGCTAATTTGGTATCTTGATTTCTGTTTGGTAAATAAAATATGAGAAATTGATACCATCATTGGGTGTGTGATCAGAGCAATCATATTTTTATGAACTTAAACTTTTTTGTACAATTGTTGGTAAGGTGTTAAGAAGGAAAGTGGAGTGTACAAGTTTTTTTTCCAATTGCTTTACTTCCTTGGTTACTGAATGATGGAAGATATTTCTTACGTAAATCTATGTCTGCGATGTACATTTACCAATATTGTGCGTAAGAAGCTATCTACTCAAGTGAGTGCATTTGGCCAAAAGAGTGTTACAGCCATACCTGTGGTTACTCAGAATTCAATACCATTATGGAAAGTACAAAATAGTTCAATAGTATTCACTTCTTCTTAACGCCTCCAAAGTAGAGTGAGTTATTGGCCACAAGCACAGAGTCAGTGCCTGATGTTAAGGTACGGAACGGAAGAATGGGTAGGAGTGTAGAACTCAGGCTCTCTGAGCACAAGCAGATCATCTTCCCGGTTCAGTATCAGGTGCCTGTATACTTATCACCCTTTTTCCACAGCAGGTTAAGAGCCTCGTCTCGCAGTCTGTTAAACAGACGGCATTCCATTGTAACAGCCTGTCTTGTGAAGGAAAGAGAAGTTTAAGGAAAACAAGGAGACAGATCAAAGTGACCACAACAGAGACTTCCCTTTCAAATGGTGCACCGGTTCTATGCTATTTGTTAAAACCTTTAATGTGTCTTTTGTTGCAATATAAAAAAAAAGAAAAATGCCAAAGAACAAAATGCTTCTGCATTCTCTGTCAGAATATCTACAAGCCTTGAAATCCCTCTTGGCGACATGAGCAGGCAAACATTTGAGATACTTGTGACACTCCCGCCCACTATTTCAATGCAGGTGTTAACCTGTTTCTTTAAAATGGTAGACAGAAGAATTTTATGTAGTATTTGCCCATTATTATTGCCAACAGTAACCATTCATCTGCCTCAGCTGCTCTTGCCCACCAGCCCAGATCTTTTGCCCAGCCCCCCTTCTGCCTTGAATCCCCTCTAGTACTCTCTAGGGTCTGTTTCTTTCCAAGTTCTTGGCACACATGAATCACATAAAATAGAATAAAACATGTTATTATTGAATCTATTTCCACTACACTTTCAGGAAGTGCATTCCTGATCACAACTCACTGCATGCAAACATTTCTTCTTATCTCCTCTCTGTTTTTTTTTTGTCAATTATCTTAAATCTGTGACCTCCCTTTGTTGACCCTCCTGCCAGTAGTAACAGTGACCCAATGAACTGCAACAGGACTTGGATAAACTAGTAGAATGGGCAGGCAAGTGGCAGATGGAATTTAATACAGGGAAATGTGACTTGATGAATTTTGGCAGAAGGAATGGGGAGAGGCAATAGAGACTAAATGGCACAGTTCCAAAAAATATACTGGGATAGAGGAAACTGGAGGTTCATGTGCATTGATCCTTAAAGGCTAGAGGACATATTGAGAGTGCAGTTCGCAAAGTATATGGGATCTTGGGCTCAATCAATAGAGTTATTGAGTACAAAAGCAAGGAAGTTATGTTGACTCTATATAAAACTTTGGTTAAGCCACAACTAAGCATTGCATCCAATTCTGGTCACCACACTTAGGAAGGATGTGAGGGTACTTGAGGAGGTGCAGAGGAGATGTACCAGAATGGTTCTGGGGATGGGGGGATTTTAGTTACAAGATCAGGTTGGAGAATCTGGGGCTGTTCTCCTTGGAGCAATAAAGGAGATTGAGGGGAGATTGGTTAGAAGTGTATAAGGTTATGACAGGTTTAAATAAGGTAGACAAAAAAAGCAGCTTGGTACAAGGGCTGGAAGATACAGATGTAATGTAATGAGATGCAGGGGGAATGCGGGGAAGAACTTTTTTTACACGGCGAGTGGTGATGACCTGGAATTCGCTGCCTGCAAGGGCGGTGGAAATGGGGACAATCAATAATTTAAAAAGGAAATTGGATTGCCACTTGAAAAAAATAAACATAGAGTGTTGTGGAGATAGAGTGAGGAAGCTGACTGGATTGGTCTATGGAGAGACGGCATGGGATCGATGGGATGAAAATGGCCGTGAGACGGCCAGCGTGTTATCACTGCGGGACAGCCTTTTTAAAGTGTGTCAGTTTGCGGCTGACTTTTCTTTCAGGTGGGCGAGCATTAT
This sequence comes from Carcharodon carcharias, assembly GCF_017639515.1. Classification (NCBI taxonomy): domain Eukaryota; kingdom Metazoa; phylum Chordata; class Chondrichthyes; order Lamniformes; family Lamnidae; genus Carcharodon; species Carcharodon carcharias. The sequence continues at coordinate 90,556,191 of NC_054468.1, read as the reverse complement.
GAGCCCCACCCACCCCCAGAAAATTCAGTCCCATATCCCTTCATCTCTTCACAAAGATTGCCTCCTCCCACCTTCATAACATCTATGCCATTGTCACCTTTAACTGAACCATTTCAATGCTCTCCTGGCCGACCTTCCATCTCCACCCACCATAAGCTTCAGCTGAATGAAAGCCTTGCTGCTAGTCTCCTAACCTGTACCAAGTCTAGTTTTCCCATCACTCACATTGTTGCTGATGCACACTGGCTCCTGACCACACCACCCCCCCAACCCCATTTCTCTAATTTAAAATTCTCATTCTTATATTTAAAACCATCCATTATTTCACCGCTTCCTGTCTATATTTTTAAGCTGTTTAACCACCACACACCCCCCACCCCCCCACCCCCAACCCCAGCCACCCTCTCCCCCCCAATCCCTTAACTCTCTGTTACTGTGACTCTGGTCACCCCTTTGCCACACCATTGACAGTTGTGCCTCGAGCCCCATACGTTAGAATTATTGGAGGGGCCTGCACACTGTGTCTCTACTGCTCTTTTTGAGCAAGGCACACACAGGCAGGGTATGAGCTCTTGTTTGAAATATGCCCATTGGTCTATTTGATGACAATACAATCCCAACTGTATTGGAAAGCGTAGGATTCTGGGGGACAGGGATGGGTTTCTTGGCGAAGGTGTGATGGGGATGGGGTGTCTCGGCTTCCATGTCAGTCAAAGCTGATCGGGAACTGGATCCTGGGCTTCTTGAGGCTCAGTAGACAAGTTTTAAATTTGTTTTTTAGGTTTCCTTGTGTTGCTTGTGATCCAGAGCAGGCAGGAGTTCTTTCCCAGGCCTCCCAACAAGAGCAACAAGAAAGACCGAAGATGCCCTCGTGGCCAGACCTGTGTCCCCACCTCATCATCAAATAACCAATCACAACCCTCGATCCACACTGCCCCCCTACCCTCCCTGCTACATGTATGCATTCCTGCTCTCAGCCAGGCTGTCAATCAGGCTGGCTGTCAATCAAACGATTGCAGCATGTTATTTAAATAGTGGCACTGTTAAGATCACTGTGGCCACCACATCCACAGCCCTCGCTAGGTCCTTCACATGCTTCTGCACACCTCCCCATCTCCCCATTGTGATCAGGGCCATGGGAAATGACAACACACTCAAGACTTTGGAGATGAAAGGGAGCTTGGAGATGGGCCAGTAGTTTGCATGAAGAGAAGGTTTATTTTGAGGAGAAGTGAGATGAAGGTTTTTTTAATTGCCTGAGGAGAAGGAACCGTTTATATTGTAAGCTAGAACAGAGGCCCTGAAGGGAAGTTGGGTGTCCAGCAGTTTGGTGGGAATGGTGTCAGGGAGCAGGACGTGGGTGTCATGGGCAAGATGGATTTGAAGATGATGTGAAGGGATATGGGATAGAAATGGATTCAGGGCAAGTGAAGTGGGGAAGCCTGGGGGAAGTTTGAGCTTGGTTATGGATGGGGAACTGGGGAGGGAGCAGCAAAGCCCGTTAAATGGACGGTCTCAAACTTAGTGACAAAGGTAAGTGAGTAGCTTGGATTTGTGATTAGAAGTGACCATGTAAAAGCGAGAGGAGAGAGCTTTAAAGAGATGGTTGGTAGTTGCACCAGAATGTAATGGGTGTCTGTTCAGGAGGCACACAATAGCTTGCTGGGCTACTATACTGTCTTATCATGAGGTTAATATCAGGATAGAATATTCTGCCTTACTGATGACAAATGCCACTTGCATTTCAGCTATATCTTTTACCAGATTTATGTTCAATGTATCACTGGGCCTATGATCAGTGGCTGAGGCCAAATCAGGAATTCAGTCACCTGTTCAGAGAAAATAAGGAGGCATTTTTAGCAAGCAGAGTTATCCCAGAGATAAAAAGTAAGACCAGAAAGATATAAGCAAAATACCGTGGATGCTGGAAATCTGAAATAAAAACAGAAAATGCTGGAAAAACTCAGCAGGTCTGGCAGCATTTTGCAGAGAGAGAAACAGAGTTAATGTTTTGAGTCTGTACGACCTCTTTAGGGCTAAAGAGAAGTAGAAATGTGATGGATTTTATACTGTTTAAGAGGAGGTGGAGCAGATGAAGCAAAATAGAAGGTCAGGGATAGGTGGGAGCTCAGGAGAGATTGACAAAGGTGTCATTGTCACAAGACAAAGGGAATGATTATGGTAGTGCTAAAGACTAAAGGAGGTGCAGATAGAGGCATAAAGGTAAGATAGCAGAACGTGTTAATTGCAGAACAAGGGTCAGTGCTCTGTGAAAGCACAACATAAAAACAAGTGACAGGTGGTCCTGTGGGTGGGGGTGGGTTGGGGGGGGTGGGGGTGGTGGGTACTGCTGAGAAAAAAGGATAAAAATAAAATAAAAATAGATAAATTAAAATGAATTAAAAGCTACAGAAAAAATGAATGGATAAATAAAAATAAATTAAATAAATAAATTCATGAAATTTAAATTGGATTATAAAGGGGGTAAAGGTGGAGGATAGAGTTCATGGTCAAGTTGTTGAGCTCAATGTTAAGTCAGCAGGATTTCAGTGAAAAATAATGTGCTAAGCTTATTACTTGTCGGGCTGTCCCTCAAAAAGAAGGGAGGCAATTAACAATTTTTTTTTAGACTCTAGCTGCTAATATCTTGCTCCTCTGTATCTCAAGTTTTGTCTAGCACGCTCAGATTTCAGCTTCAGGCACTGATCATATCCTCACCTGTGAAATATTCCCCCAGCAGGATCCCAGGGGGAGCCCAGATCTGTGTACACAATTACAACATGTCCCTCAGTTATCTCGGGTGATCTTGAGACATTTTGTATCTGTAAAATAGAACCCAGAGCGGGGAATTGCTGAATAGAACCATGTTTTGTAAGAACCATCATCGTTGCTTTTGTGGTCTGTTTTCACAGTAACCGCAGCTTTTCGTGTGGTTTTCCTAATATTGTGTTTTAGTCCCCGGGTCGATGAGAAAAATAAGGCAGACAGGCCCTGGCACGCACCAGGGAGAGACAAAGTTACTGTAAAGGCACTTGTGAAATTCTAGTCACTCAGGCACATTCTTGTCACCCACAACCACCATCACCCCACCACTCCCCCACCCCCTCCCCCCGCCAAATGCCCCCACCTCTCACTTCTTTTTCTCCATTTCCTTCATTCCTCCTCTTCTGCTGAAATATTGGCTCTCTCTGGGTGAGAATTCCACAGTCCATGATTGCCCATACAGGCTCCCAGTACCTCACCCGGAGTGGCTGTTCATGCCTTGGTCTAGCAAATGCAGCTCCACAAGATATTTTACCATTCACTCCATGGTGCTCTCACTTACAGAAGCATACTTTCCAGCGATTAGTAGCAGGAACCTCTGACTAGTTTGTTCACCTTGCACACATCACCCACAGTTGCCACCTCAAAGACTCTATGAGTGACTCTAAAGCAGAGACCGATTGATGCAGGCATAAATTCAGGATCCTCAATTGTGACTATTCAGAAACATAAGATGGCCTTACTGGACTAGATTACACTAGAAAAATATGGAGGCTACAAGCTAGAGTTAGTTGTGGCAAATTTAAGGATGCCAGGGATGATTTAATTCTTCCACTGTTCCTCTTCCTCCCTCGCCATTTCTGCTGGTCGATCTGAGCTGCCCTGGGATCCCAGCTTCATAAGGTTTGTCATTGAGATGTTATCTGAGCACCAATATATTCTACAGGGAGTGTGCCAGGGGAGATGCGACACCTGGTGTGGAGGAGTCCAGTAGTTGCATTGTTGCAGAACAATTTACTTGAACTGCTGTCCACTGCGCCCATTCCAAGGAAATCTTGAGTGAACCTCCAGTGACTGAGATCCTTTCGCAAAGTGGAGAACCTCTTTTGTCCACACAAAACTTTGATGCCTTCATTGCCACCAGGAGATTTTCCCCATGGAGATCACTGGGTATATTGAGGGGTGTGTCCAGCAGAAAAGGCATGGACAATGGGCACTGATGAAGCTCTTCTTATAGCCCCAAACAAATAGATGTAAGTGAGCTGGACTAAGCGCACAGCGCACTAATGGATGTGGCCAAGCAGTTGCATGGCATTTTCATGACCCAACACAAAGGGATGGAGAGCCCATGCGCCTGCTTTTTAAGGTCCCCTAGCCTTCTCCCGTATCCCTGCACTGTGGGTGGACTGTGATGCAGCAGGGCTTAAGATAAGTCCAGAAGATGGGGCAGAACATGTTTCCAATTAAAAGGAACAGGATCCACTGTGGCTAAACATAAGAATTAGGAGCAGGAGTATGCCGTTCAGCCCCTCAAACCTGTTCTGCCATTCAATAAGATTATGGCTGATCTGAATGTGGCCTCAATTATACTTTCCTTTCTGCCCCCCATACCCTTGATTCCCCTTGCAGATCAAAAATCTGTCTAACTCGGCCTTGAGCAGGGTCCCTGAGAGAAGGAACTTTAATCTATCAGCACACGATGATTCAAACCCAGTTTCTGCAGTAAAATACCAATCAGTCAACCCATTGCACTGCTCAAATTTAAACTTTTTTCAATCAATGAGAGTCGTCCATCTAGAACAATGGAAAAACACGGACTGCACATATATGAAATAACTTACTGGAACCAAAGCTGTCTTACACACAATGTGTAACCACCTGTAGTTTTCTACCTATCGCTATCATTGCTTGTTTGTCTTATTTTAAACATGGCAATAGCAGTGGGGTCTTACATTGAAAACACCTGGGCAGCTGTGGAATCATTCTCTGGGCACTTCCTCAAGATCTTCTACCAAAACGAGGAAGCTGTTTGACACGCTGACTGAAGAGTGAAAGCCAATTGTGAGACCTGTTCTATCCCTTGGACAGGAGCTAGGATTGAGGAGTCAGCTGGTGAGACAGCGATGGCATTGGAATGAGCCGTTTCATCAAACAGGTGTCTTTTCCAGGCCCGTAAAGATGAAGTTCTTGAAAGGCTGCTAATTCGAACAAGCTTTTTGGGCCACTGCCTGATTCATCGAAAGATGAAAGGCCACTACCCAGATTGAAGAAGCAGGTAAGCTTTAAAAAAAACACAGGAAAAGGAAAATGGGAAAAAAAACTTGTATTTCTATAGAGCCTTTCCTGACCGCAGGATGTCTTTGGGTGCTATACAGCCAATGAAGTACTTTTGAGGTGTAGCCACTGTTGCAATGTAGGAAATGTGACAGCTAATTTATGCACAGCAAGCTCCCATAAGTAGCAATCACCAAAGAATCTGTTTTAGTGATGTTGGCTGAGGGGTAAATATTGGCCAGGACACTGAGGAGAACGCCCCTGTTCATCTTTCAAGAGTGTTGTGTGGTCTTTAATGTCCACCCCACAGGGCAGACGGGACCTCAGTTTGACATTTCGTTCGAAAGACGGCACTGCCGACAGCGCAGAACACTTTTAGTACTGCATTGGAGTGTCAGCATAAATTTTCTGCTCAAGTTTCTGGAGTAGAACGTGAACCCACAACTTCACAGGTGAGAAAAAGTAAATCAAGGCATTGACACTCGCTCACAACAAGCTTGGGTTTTAAAAACCTGTAGATTTTAGATGGGTGGAAATTCTGAAAGAAGTAGGCTTTTGTGCGAGTCAGGTGATAGCGAGTCAGCAGCAAATTTATCGTCTCTCCCCTTTTGAAATCAATGGAAATAAAAACAGAAAGATGTAAAATGGAAGGCCAACTCACTATCACGCATTTTACATAATCACACAAAGTCACAATCTATCTTGTATTGTTCTACAGTTTTGAGGTTCTGAGAAAGGGGTATTTCAGTAGGAAATGGTGCCAGGGGGCTGAACTTTGAGGTCATTGGGCAGGCCCAGCAGGCGGGCCCATGATCAAGGCATCCCTGGTGTCCTTGCCTCCCTGGAGGTTACCGAGGTGTGCCCTCACGCCCTCAGCATTCTCCTCACCATCTTCCTCTTCTGACTTACTACTGGACTCATCATCTGTGGCCTGTGGAGCTGCGTCAAGATCTTCTTCCTCTGGTGGGTCTCCCCTTGCCAGTGCCACATTGTGGAAAGCGCTGCATGTAACCACAGTCAGTGACATCCGCTCTGGGGGGTATTGTAGTGCACACCTGAATGGTCCAGGGCATTGGAAGTACATCTTGAGAAGACCTATGGTTCTATCTATCATCGCCCTTGTGGAGGCATGGCTCATGTTGTGCCGCTGCTTGGCCTCTGTTCTTATGTGGCAGGAGGCATCATGAGCCACCTCTTCAATGGAGAGCCATTGCCACCCAGCAGCCGTCCATCCAGTTGGTCTGAAGCACTGAAGAGCCATGGCATCTGGGAGTGTCTGAGCATGTAAGTGTCATGGGAGCTGCCTGGATACCTTGCACAGACTTGCAGAATCTGCATCCTGTGGTCACAAACTATCTGCACGTTCATGGAGTGGAAGCCCTTCATGTTGATGAAGGCACCCAGTTGACACGCTGGTGCCTTGATGGCCACATGTGTACAGTTGATTGCACCCTGGACACGGGGGAACCCAGCAATTGCTGCAAATCCTCTGGCTCGCTCAGCCTGGCTGGCTTCCTCTGTACAGTAAAGAGTAAAGGTCAGTACCCGACTGAACAGAGCTTCTATCGCCAGCTTGACACAACTATGGACAGCTGATTGGGAGACTCCACACTGATCACCCAGTGACCCCTGGGAAAGAGCCAGAGCAATAGAAGTTGAGGGCTGTTGTGACCTTCAGAGCCACTTGAATGGGGTGTCCACCCACACAGTTGGAGTTGATCTCAGACCCAATCATCTGGCAAACGGAGATCATGATCTCCCTTGAGAGATGGAGCCTCTTTCAGCATTGCACCTCAGACATATTGAGGTAGCTACGTTGCCGCCTGTAAACCCTGGCAGCAGAATAGCGGCATCTTCTCTGGCCCCTTTTGACTTGGACAACCTGCTGACTGTGCGGCCCTTGTGCCTGTCTCTCTCCTCCCACAGGTCCTTCCACTGGAAGGTGCATTGGGACACGTGGCCTCCTCTCCCTTCTGCCCCTCTCTTCCTCCTCAGAGGAGGTGCTTCGAGTGGAGAGCACAATCCCCATTACTGTGTTAAGGGGAGGCTGTCTGATGCTTGGAATGGTTCACACAGTCTGAATCCTCTGGCAGACGGCCTGAAATGAAACCTGGGGCAGAACTTTTTGGTTGGTGTGTGGAGGTGGGCCCGACACGCTGATGCGTAAAATGATATGCAATGACGTTGGGCGTGTGTCCCGACTTCATCACGCCCCATCGCGGCATTTCATTCAGCAGGCGCACCCTGGAGTCAGCTGCATGTGTCCCAGCTCATGTGACACAGTCACGTGAGAGGACATGTTTAAATAAATTTTTAAATCATCTATTCGGTCCTTTTAATATCCATTCAATCTCCCTGAGGCAGCTCCACGTCTGATGGAGATTCCTGCGCTCCTTTGCAGGCATGTGCAGAAGAGCGCAGATCCTGACTCTCCCTCCTCCCCCTGCCCGCACAGATACTGGACGCATTTTACGCTGGCTGGGCTTTATTTGGCCCGCCCACATAAAATGGCAGCGTGCAGCCAATCACGGGGTGGCAATGGGCTCAGCGCCCACCCCCGCCCGCCATAGAAAAAGCCCTGGCCCTGGAAATGCTAAGAATGAAACTGAACAGAGGTGAAGCTGCCAAGTACCAATACTTGGCTGCAAACTATCTACCAAACTCCTCACTACTCACACGGGCAATGCTGCTAACACTTTTTATCCCGCCCTTGGATGAGGTTTTTGAAATTGTCGGCTGGCCACCTGCCCATTTTCCCCATGTGACAAGTGCAAAATCGCACAGGCGATGAAAAATCACCGTCAGTTGGCTTTTTAATGTCCTTAAGTGGCCTATTAATTGATGGCGGGTGCGGCTCCGGTTTTAATTGCTCCGCCATTGCTGTCGGCTGCCTTGGGCCCCCTAAACCTCCCCTTTTCCCTTCATTTGTCTCCTTCTTTGATGGTCCTTGAAACCTAACTCCTTGAGCAAGTTGGTATCTTCTTCTGTGGCCAAGTGTTGAATTTTGTTCGATAAAGTCACTGTGGATCACACTGAGGTGTTTTGTAACACACAAGCATAAGCTGCTCAATTAAATTGGCAGGGGTAGGAGTCACATACACTGACTTTAAGCCATACTGACCATACTCCCACCACCTCTTACACCATTTCCGACAGGTGGGGAGAAGAGAAATGGGTGTAAAACCGACACTTAAAGGATTTTCTCTGAGCCTTTCTGGAGGCTGCAAGAATATGTCCTTTTTTGGCAGATCTCCTCCATTGCCAGTATTCTTGAAAGTCCCTGCTCCTGTCTCTATTTTAAAGACTGAATCTGAATTGTGAATAATTCTGCAAGTCAAATGCAAAGTTTTTTACACTATTCATTGAACAGTGAGGTGCTTCATTAGCCCTTAGTGCATGCTACAATGGGAGGAACATAGGCAAATCTTCCTGCTCAACATCCAATGAGCTCTACTAGAGAATTAGGGAGAGATGGTGGCGCAGTGGTAATGTCACAGGACTAGTAATCCAGAAGCCCAGCCCAATTTGCAAGGGGCTTGGGTTCAAATCCCACCACCACAGCTGTGGAGTTTAACTTCAATTAATAAAAGCTGGAATTGAAAGCTAGTATTAGTAATAATGACTAATGCCCATTTGGGAAGGAAATCTCCCATCCTTACCCTAGCCTACATGTGATTCCAGATCCACAACAGTGTGGTTGACTTTCAAATGGCCTAGCAAGCAAGGGCAATTAGGGATGGCAACAAATGCTGGCCTTGCCAGTTATGCCCACATCCCATGATAGAATAAATAAACTTGCAAATGTAGGTTGAAAGCTGGATTGGATTCAGTGGCGATGCACTTTTTCCTCTTAATTGCTTGCTGATGCTTGTACAGGTGAATTTCCATGATTTATCCTCCAAATGCCAGCTGTAACTTCAGCAGATGGGGATGTCAACAAAATGGAGTAACAAAAGTGTCCCTGTGGATCATATGCTAAAATTCAACCCCTCATTATTCAGACTCTCCCATGGAGAGAGGCCCAACTGAGTGATATGCTAGAGGGTGTTTGTGGGCCAGAAAAAACTAGTGCCTTCACTAGAAATTTTGAGGAGAAAGAATGCAGGGATGAATGTTCTTCTGCTGTCTTCCAACTTACATGTGTAGTTGTCCAAAAGTCTGACAGCATTTCAATTGTCCTCATGTTTTCAGGCAGAGACCCTTCACTTCGCTTGGAGGATCAAAGATTACACAATGAAATGACTTCTTTGTAACATTCATTGAATAGGTGAATAAGGCACACAATGAAACTCTAAGAAAATAGACATGTGAGAGCATGACCCAAGGCTGCAGCCCAGCTGTGGGATTTATGCCTATTGAACAATGAAGACTAGGTGACAAAGTTCCAAGGTTGTAGCCCAATTAAGGCATTCACAAACATCATGGACTGCCAGAGCAAATCTCAGAAAGCTTGCGAGCTGCAGCATCCATTTCAGAGCAGGCGATCAGCCGCAACAGGGGCTTGACAGCACAGTGTCCACATTGCAGTGTTCATATGATATAAGATCCCAAATAATCCTAGCAGCTTCTGAGGTTCAGGCAGAGGATGGACAGTGTGTCGGAGGCTATGATTTCCCCTCTACATTTTTGTTTTTTCCTTCATGGGAGGTGGGTGTCTCTGGAGAGGCCAGCATTTAATGCCCATCCCTAATTGTCCTGAGAATATACGAACATACATAGATACATACAAACATACAAAATAGGTGCAGAAGTAGGCCATTTGGCCCTTTGAGTCTGCTCCACCATTCAATAAGATCGTGGCTGATTTGTTTGTGTTTCGAATTCCATATTCCCATCTGCCCTGATAACATTTGATTCCCTTGCCTAACAAGAATCTATTTACCTCTGCCTTAAAAATATTCAATGACCCCATCTCCACCACCTTCTGAGGCAGAGAGTTCCAAAATCGCACAACCCTCTGAGATAAAAAAAATTCACCTGATCTCTGTCTTAAAAGGGTGATCCATAATTTTAAAACAGTGTCCCCTAGTTCTGGACTCACCCACAAGAGGAATATCCTTTCCACATCCATCTTGTCAATACTGTTCAGGATCTTATATACTTCAATCAAGTCACCCCTCACTCTTCTAAACTCCAGTGGAAACAAGCCCAGTCATAAGACAACCCACTTATTCCAGGTATCAAATGAGTAAATCTCCTTTGAACCACCTCCAATGCATTTACATCCTTCCTTAAATAAGGAGACCAAAACTGCACACAGTATTCGGGATACGGTCTCACCAATGACCTATATAACTGAAGCATAAAATTCTTACTTTTATGTTTAATTCCTCTCATACTAAAGGTTAGCATTCCATTAGCCTTCTTAATTACTTGCTGCATCTGCATACTGAGTTCTTATGACTCATGCACTAGAGCACCTAGATCCCTCCGCACCTAAGAATTCTTCAGTCGTTCTCTGTTTAGTAATATTCTGCTTTGTTATTCTCCCTTTCAAAGTAAACAACTTCACATTTTCCCACATTATACTCCATCTGCCAGAATTTTGCCCATTCACATAACCTATCTATATCCGTCTGCAACCTCATGTGCTCTTCACAAGATACTATCCCACCTATCTTTGTGTCATCTGCAAATTTAGCTACCAAGTCTTCACTTCCCTCATCTAAGTCATTGATATAAATTGCAAAAATTTGAAGCTCCAGCACAGACTGCTGCAGGGCTCCACTCATCTCATCCTACCAATCAGAAGGTGGTGGTGAGCCACCTTCTTGAACTGCTGCAGTCCTTATGATGTATGTACACCCACAGTGCCTTTAGTGGGGGGAGTTCCAGGATTTTGACTCAGTGATAGTGAAGAAACAGTGATACAGTTCCAAGTCAGGATGGTCTGTAGCTTGAAGGGAAACTTGCAGGTGGTGGTGTTCCCATTCAACTGCTGCCCAGGTACAGCATCCGCAAGTCACTCATAGTTGTACTGTGGTCACATGGAGAAAAGACTCTTAGGCAGCCATTTTCAACCTTCACTGTTTAAGCTATTGGTCCTTAAAGGGACCTATCAGATTTATATTTCCAATGAAACAGCCAAAGGAGCCCCATAAGATAAACTTACACAAGTATCCCAAAATAGTGCTGCATGTAACTTCCTCAAAATAGTTACTCAAATGCCCCCAATAACAAACCAGTTCATACCTTCAGCAGAAGTACATCCATAATATAAGGTACCAAATATCTTTGAAAAGTGTTCATCCAAATGCCTTTCTAAAAAATAAACTTACCCTCAAAGTTAACATACTCAACTACACTCAAAAACGACCCTATGCAGGAGCATCCAAGAAATAGCCTTCACCAAATACTCCAAACATAGTAACGAAATTTCCCCTAAAAAAATGACTGAAAGATCCCAAAACAGTTTCCCAAAACTCTGAAGAAAAAGTCAGATAAACAATAGAGAAAGTTGCCTAAACAGCCCAAAGATGAATGTACTAAATTTGCATTAAGAAGTGTTGATGGGTTGAGATGAAGTAACAGCCAGAATTTTCTGCTCATCATTCGCGTGTAATCGGCAGACATGGAAGTGGATGTGATACACGCTTCCGCCCATGATTGCAGCTGACACGTGACTTCACACTGGCTGGCCAATTAACTGGCAGCCAGTCTGAAAGACGCGCTGAGAGAGGCTTACCGCTTTCTGGTGGGGACGCGGTAAGAGAGCATGCAGAGAGAAGTGAAGGTGTGGGCGGGCACTTCCAATGATCTCCCTAAAGGCTGAAGGTCTCCAAGGTGCAGAGCTGCCTCAGGGAGCTGCAGTATTGTTCCAATGAAATTTGCACAAAAAAATGCTGCAAGCTCTCTCTGTAATGCAAAATCAAGTAACTGACAGCAGAACTCATAACACCCCAACCCTCAAACATCTTTTATTTTATTTCGTCCTCGACATTTTATCCTGTCCTGGATCGAGTATGAAGTGAAAACGTGAAGGCAGCCTGGCCGATTGGCCCACGCACCAACCATAACAGCACACGGGTCACGTAAAATCTCTATTGATTACCTCCTTAGTGGGCTTAATTGCCCACTTAACTGTGGGCGTTCACACTTCCGACTCCTGTGCGCACCCGCCATAATATGGCGCGACAGTGGAATGACATTGGGATCCTTGCCTGATTTTTTTTTCATGCGATTTCACATGAGGTTGGGTTGGGTGCGTGCCTAATGGAGCTTTGTAAAATTCTGGCCATGGTGGGTAGAGGCTTGAATGGAGAACAAGCACTGGTACAGACCTATTGGTAAAGTGGAGTGCTATGTACCTTTAAGAGAATGTAGTTAGGTGACCATGTGACTGTATTGGCCAATCGCTACACAATGTGGGCTACTTTGGTAACCGTAAGTCTAGTGCTGGAGGTGATTGAAGAAGCACACATGAAGTTGGTGCTCTGTTCTTAGTTCCAATAAATCACCAGTGTTTGTTCATTCAATCGGTATTGTTTTAAGCATCAGCTAATGTGTTAATATCAAGGGCGCAGCTAGCATTTGCTGGGCAAAGTGAACCTGATAACCAAAAACGTAAAAGACCTGCTGGGCCGAATGCCTATTTCTGTGCTGTAAATTCTATGTACAGTAACTCCTAAAATAAACTTACCCAAAACAACCAGAAATAAATGAAGCCAAATTCTCCCAAATACTTGTGAGTTCTAAAAAGGTATTTATTTACCAGAATGTTCAGGCCCAAAGGTACATGCCCCAGCATCTCAATGGATTGGATTGTTCCACATTTCCATGTAAAGGGAGTCTTCTGGACTAAAATTATGCTGGTCATCTCATTTGCATCCCCATTGGAGCATTTATTGGTGTAAAATGGGTGCATACTGAGGTGCTTGGAAATTAGAGTGCAACATTAAAAACCCAGTTCTGGCTGAAGATACATCTTCCATTTCCTTCACCTAATTGTGCCTTCAGCTGCCTAAACCCTAATCTCTGGAATTCTCTTTCCAAAATTGCATCTCCATCTCTCAATCCTCCTTCAAAAAAACTTCTTAAAATCTACCACCGAGTAAGCATTAGCACATCTGACCTGGAAACCGAGGTTTTCCCGCCCAGTAGAGGCAGGATCAGCCTCAGGAGATTAAGCAGCCCAGCCAAAAGTCCATTGATTTTGGGCGGGACCGGACGATCACGGCAGCAGGTGAGGCTAGAAAACCGAGCCCAATGTCTCCTCCTTTGGCTTGCTGTCAATTTTCATCTGATTATACTCCTTTAAAACTCCTTGGCATGTTTTACTACATTGAAACCACTATATAAATCTAAGGTGGTGTTGTCAGTTGGCTTGACGGGCTGACTCATGAGTGCTATTGTGTTGCTTTGCAAGAATGTCTATCAAGGGAGAGGGAGTTACACAAGACCGTGGAACAAAGACATGGGGCAGAGTTTTGACTTCAGCGGGCGGGCTTGGTGGGGGTGGGCAGTGGCAGGAAGACGCCCGCCGCCGGTGATCGAGGCCAGAAGGCGATTTCACGCTGGGCGGGCGTGAAACATGAGCGACAGCGCTCAGCGCTGCCTGTATGGTGGGAGGAGGAGGTGGGCGGCAGGGTGAGCGCGAACTTCATGCACAAGCGTGAATGCTCGCTTGAGAGTTTTCAAAAAATAAATATCTGAAAAATACTGCAAAACGTCTGTCACTTGAGCAGGGAAACGTTAGAGGTGAAATTTGAAAAATTTAACTTAATTTTTATTTGCTGTTAGAAACCTTATCCCGCCCGTGGATGAGATTTCCTAAAAAATGCAAAGACTGCATAAGATTGGATGGGTGGCGAAAAATTTAAGTTAATTGATACTTTAACAGCCTGAATAGGCCTTTTAATTATTGGCGGGTGCAGTGCCGATTCTCGTGCCCGCCCACAGGGATGCTCGTCCGATGTCAACGCACGTCATTTCACACTCGAGCGGGTCAGGAGCGCACCGCCCACCGAGGTGAAAATTCTGCCCATGAAAGAAATGCAAGCACTTCAGTTGAGTTGGACCTGAAAACCCTCCTTAATGAAATGGAGCATTGGAAAAGTAGTAGACCATTCAGCCCCTTGAGCGTGCTGTTCAAATAAGAGAGATTAGACTGCTAGGGCTCTATTAGAAGAAGTCTCAAGAAACGTCTCTTATGTGCAGGCAGTGCTCACTATAATGCACAAACAGTATTCTTAATTTTCCGCCTCTCCTCGGACTTACTTAACTGATACCTGGGATGGGGTGGGGGCGCGGATATCTTACGAGAGAAGGTTGGACAGGCTGGGCCTGTATCCATTGGAGTTTAGAAAAATGAGAGGTGATCTTATTGAAACATATAAGATCCTGAGGGGACTTGACAGGGTGGATACTGAAAGGATGTTTCCCCTTGTGGGAGAGACTAAAACTAGGAGGCAGAGTTTAAAAATAAGGAGTCTCCCCTTTAAGACAGGGATGAGGAGAATTTCTTTTCTCTCAGAGGGTTGTGAATCTTTTGAACTCTGTTCCCCAGAGGCCGGTGAAGGCAGAGTCAATGAAGAGGGGGTAGATTCTTGACTAACAAGGGAGTCAAAGGCTATCAGGGGTAGATGGGAATGTCGATTTGAGGCTACTATCAGATCAGCGATTGAACAGCGAGCAGGCTCGAGGGGCTGAATGGCCTACCCCGATCCTAACTCATATGTTCACTGTAGGGCATGCAAAATAAACAAGGCTTTGAATGGTGTGGAGACTTTCTGATTGAAAGAAGGCTTTATTTCAGTGTTTGTCATTCCTGCTCAGTGTGTCTTGTGGTTGTTAGTAATTGTCTCATCAATTTTTATACAACCAAAGAAAAGCTCGTGCAATGATGCCCATGGCTTCTGTAGACTGAAAAGGGTTAAATCTGTTTCTGTGACAACAAAAATAGTATTAGTGCTGTACAAATAGGGAGTTCCATCGTGCTCTTTGGGTCTACTGATCAGTGTCAAGGTCTTATCTTTCTCCAATAAATTCTCATTTACAGGCACACTGAACCCATCAACAAGCATTTCACACAGAACAGCTGATACACATAGTTCCTTCAGCTTGAACTCTCTGCCGCGGAACAGACAGTACTCCCATTGCACCAACAAGGAAACGTTTAGGTAGCGAGCTATCCTTTAATTACCTGCCTTTTATATAGAATCCATTAGGAACTTGTTAGCTGAGCTATCTTCTAGCTGGCCTATTCTCCAGCCTGTCACAAAGCAGCACTTTGCACACTGTATGCTTTGGTCACTTATTGCCATTGAACCAACCTTTATTCAGGAGGCAGGATTGTAAATTTTCCTTCCCTTGGGATCAATAAAATAAATGACACATGTGAAGTAATAGTTAACACTCAGAAACTAGTGGTTAAGCACATGCTTTACTACTTGCTCTAGCTGTCTCACAATCTCTGTAACAGAAATAAAATACTGCAGTTGCCACAAATCTGAAATAAAATCAGAAAAAAGCTGGAAACTCTCAGCAGGTCAGGAGGCACCTTTAGAGAGAGAAATGCTTCAGCTTGCTGACCTTTCATCGGAACTGGAGGAAACTGAAGACTTAACAGTTTGAAAGTAAATACAGAGAGAAGAAAAAAATCAGGGCAATGTAAAATGAATGAAAGGGAAGGTCTGTAATAGGATGGAAGGCAAGAGTCACCAAATGACCAAGGGATTATGGTACAAGACAAAATGAGGTCATAATGGAACAAGAAATAAAAGATGGTTTAGAGGTGGCATAAATGGCAACAGCAGAATCATCACTAGTGTCTGCCGTCCAAGAAAATGGGAACAGTGGTTATGATCTGAAATCATTGGAGTTGATGTCGAGGCCAGAAAGGTAAGTGACTAATTGAAAGATGAGGTATTGTTACTTGAGCTAATGTTGAACTTCATTGGAACAGTGTGTAAGACAGAGTAGAAGTGGGATGAAGAATTAAGTTGGCAAGTGATCAGAAGCTCAGGGTCCCCATCACTTCAGCCCACCACTCGTGGCTGCACCTTCAGTTACCTGAGCCCAACACTATGGAATTCCTCACCCTCTAACCCTCCTCCACTTCCCACTGCTCCCTTAAAACTTCTCCTTCAAACTCACTTCTTTGGCCAAGGTCACCTCCCTAATATCTCCTTCTTTGATGTGACATCTATTTACTGTGTATGCCTCTTTAAAGTGCCTCTGTGTTAGAGGCGTTAAATAGGTGTTATTACTGCTGGCACATCTTGCAATTTGGATTCTTTAATGTGATTCATTTCATAGCTTTTTTTTTAGCTCTGGAGTAAACACTCGATTTCAGAGAGTAAGTAAATTAGACAGGAACAGTCAGCAAGTCTGCAAAATCACACCCCATGTCAGCCATTCACTCTGTTTTAATGTAAACCTCTTACAGGCCACCTTGCTTTGTGTTCTTGCCCATGAAAGTTATAAGAGAAGGAGCAAGGGTTTATATACAGGGAAGTGAAATATTCCTGATGGATGCTGAAAACTTGAGAGTAAAATCCAGACTGGCACTCCATCTCTGAAGAAGAGTCATGCGGACTCAAAACATTGACTCTGTCTCTCTCTTCATAGATGCTACCAGGCCTGCTGAGTTTTTCCAGAATTTCCTGTTTTCATTTCAGTACTAAAGGAGTGTTGTGTTGTTGTAACTCTTTCGAGTACAAACCTGTTTCCATCTGTTTCAAATGAAGTTACATTGTTTCATAGTTTGCCATTGTGAGATTTGAACACTTGATCTTGGGGTTGCAAACCCAGTACCATAACCACTTGGCTATTTAGGCCAAGCACATTGTCATGTTGTTGTAGGCACCATATTTGGCATGGGTCATTAAACTGTGGCTCCTTCTGCCCACTCTGGTGGGTGCTAAGGGTCCCATGCATTATTTCAAGAAGAGCAGGTGAGTTCTCAGGTGAGTCAATATTTATACTTCAACCAATATCACTGAAACACATTATCTGGTCATTATAGCATTAGTGTCTGTGGGACTTGCTGTGCACTAATTGTCTGCTACTTTTTCTACAATACAAAAGTGATTACGCTTCAAAAGTACTTAATTGGTTAAAAAGTGTGTAGAGGTTTTCGGGGGTCATGAAAGACAAGTCTTTCTCTTTACGTGGAAAGCCTATCACTAGCAAGATGCTTGGGATAGAAGGAAACCTTGATTAGTTGTGAATTGTGGTAATAACCAAATTCAAGACTGATTATATTAGCCAGCCCAATCCAATAAAGTTTGCACTGTCCAGGAGTCCATCGCTCCCTCAGATAACCTATTATATTGTGCATAGCCCTTCGCTTTATACCATGCTGTTTATCCTGTATCAAGATGCCCTCTCTAGGCTGAATTGACATACTACACAAAGCTCAGATGTAATTATTTTGCTTGTAATTCTGTGAAATATGAGCTCACATATCGAATTAATGTCAAACCTTTTGCAGAATCAACTAAAAATTAGGGCACCTGTTGTTAAATGTGTGGAGATGTCTATCTGGGCTTTACAGTGACTTGGTAACTAGATTATAGTTCCAGGAAAGGGATTTGGCTAGCCTTTATTCAGGAGGTTATGATTCACCTTGTTCTTGTTTATTTTCTGAAAAATAAATCAAAATCCCTTCTTTTATGGAACACAAAACAGATGTACAGGTAATTTGTCATCATGACCATCATTTTTTTGGTGGGGAGGGAGGTGAAGAGGATTGTTATTTTTTTACAAAAAAATATACTTTATTCATAAAATTTTTAAAAGTACATTATGTAACAGTAGAAATTTAACATTACATAAAGTGTAATACAGGGTTAGTCTCTTTCAATATTGTGTATGCCTCACCACATTTACAATTACAGATTATATTTACAATCTATATTTCATGTCAAACATTCTCGAATGTGTACACAGGTTCCAGTCCCTCAGTGCGCTATGGTGGGTGTCCCTCAAACTGTGGCCTTTCCCCAATGAGCCTTTGCTGCCCGATGCTTCAGTGCATTCCTCAGCACATAGTCCTGAACCTTGGAATGTTCCAGTGTGCAACGCACTTTTGTGGTCAGTTAAATATCTTAGGGAAGCTTTAGAATGAATGATAGGACTAAATTTTCTCTCGTGTTAAGACACAGTGAGACTCATCCTGAATATCTTCTCGTTATGTATGTTTCCACGTGGGGTTGGGTCTTGGGGTGAGTGTGGGGGCTGGTCAATTTGTTTGAAGATGGAAGGCATCACAATCAAGCACGAGAACTTTCACCAAATTCTCTTCACCGTAACCCAGAGACACTGTGACCTGCTATTTTGACTAAAGCAGTGCAAATGCACAAAATCTGGAATAAGAATAGAGAATCCAGGTCAGGCCCATCTTGCTAAAACCTATCAAAACTAAGGCAGCTTCTCACCTTTATCAGAGACCCATCACCTCCCACTAATAAAACACAAACTCCTTACCGGAACCAAAAAGCAGCAAGTATTAAATTTATAAATGTGTGGTAACACGAGTACTGTGAAATAATGGAATTCAGTTTTTTAATATTAATTCTTAGAATAGGAGCATTGAGGTGGCTATTTAGATCCCTAGTTGCGCTGAGATTGTGGTTTTGGGCCTTCTACTTGAACAGATTGGCACAACTGAGTGGTTTGAGAGAACACTTCAGAGGCCCGGTAAGACACAAATACTTGAGTGTGAGACTGGAGTCACACATAGGTTACACTGGGTAAATATGGCAGGTTTCCTTCTCTAAATGACATTAGTCAACCAGTTGGGATGTAAATCCTTCAGCTTCATGCCAATTTTACTGACTCCAGCTTTATATTATTTCCAGAATTGGTCCTCTGAGCTCAAATTCTTAAACTGGCTAGGATGGAGTTTTAATTCATGTTCACTGGTTTACCAGTCCAGTAACATAACCACTGCATTATTGCACTCATCTACTTGGATGCCAATCTCCATTCAGTTCCCAGTCACAACCAAGTTAGACAGCCAACAGCATCGTAAAACCAACAAAGAAAATATTGCAAAATGAATAAGATGAGGATGTATCCACCATGCATTACTGCCTTTTCGTACCCAGTAAACAGTAACACTGGCAGGCGCCTGGAAGTAAGGTTGCTAATATCTGGCATGAACATTCAAAACCATACTCAACAGTTGTGCAACTAATGCCCAGAAAAGTGTAACTTTGGAAAGGGTCTCTTTTTCAAAAGGAGCAGCTTTCAAAGAGCTCTCGGAAGTCTGGTATGAGGATTTAATGGCAATTCTTGCGGGCTTTCTGAACTCCGTTGTCGGTCCGAGAGGAGGTAGTTGAGGCCTCTTGTCATGTCCAAGTTGGTTTTAAATCATATGCCCACCAATGGAAGATTAGAACTGATTTTTTAAAATTCATTTATTCATAGAATGTGGGCATTGCTGGCAAGGCCTGCATTTATTGCCCATCCCTAATTGCTGTGGGTCTAGAGTCACATGTGGCCAGATCAGGTAATGAGGCAGATTTCCTTCCCTACAGGACATTTATGAACCAGATAGGTTTTTATGACAATCAGCAATGACTTTTAACAAATTCAAATTTCACCATGTGCGTGGTGGGATTTAAACCTGGGTTCCCAGAGGACTACCTGGGGTCTCTGGAATACCAGTCCAGTGACAATACCACTATGCCAAAGCCTCCGCCTTTGGTGAGGATGGGGGTGAGTTAATAAACTGACATCTGCACCAGAAATGTCCACAGTGCTTCATGGCACTTTTGGTGACCTGCGGAGGTAAACCCATCATTGGAGCTGGGCTTCTTCCCTATTAGGCAGTAGATGATCATGTAAGTCATTGATCTAATGGGTTGGGTACGCGTGGTGGAATCTGCACTCTGTGCTGATGAGCTCCAAAAATTTGAACTCCAGCAGTTCTCTTGTGTTTATTCAATGGTTCCAAGCCTCCTTCCTACCAAGTTGTGCCTAAGCCTCCCTGATCTGGGATAGGTGGGGTATGTTTTTACATGGAGACAGTGTACCCCCCAGGCCAGGTAAATGGAACGTTATGGACAGGAGGGGGTTGAATTCCACTTGCTATCCGTCTGTGAACAGAAAGGTGTTTTAGATTTTTAATTTCCCCCTTTTATGTTCCCCAATCCTTCAGGTTGGAGTGATCCCATTCTCTATTAATAGCCCCACAGCAAACACGAGAAAAGTTAAAACAAGAGGGTTGATTTATTTTACACACACACAAAACATCACAGGGGAAGGGGTTTTGCAACATCCGCCCCCTTTGCATTCATACAATAAAAGAAAAGAGGTATAAGGGAAAAGAAAGGGGTTCAGCACAGAGACCACAATAAAAATAAGAATTATGGTTTTACTGAGTTCAGAGTCCAGAATCAAAGTCCAATGAGGACCTCTTTCGCAGAGTTCAGCTGGCTGAAGATGAGTAATGTAACATTCACTTTTCTGGTGGTATTGATGTCACAAGATGAAGTAGGCACGCAGAGATTGAATCACCTCTGTAGGTGATGCTAGAAATCCTCCCAGCGGAGTCAGAATAGATGGGGGCCAGTTGTCCAACTTGGCCTGAGCTTGACTCTGCGTGTCCTGCCTGTCAAATGTTAAACAGCAGACTAAAGATGGAATCCAAAAGCTGTATAATTAAAGCAATTCAAACAGCTCTAGTCTTGGTCATGTGACAGGGTGGTTTTGAGTCGAGTTATTCAGCTAATGAGGACTCTTGTTAAAACCCATTGTGTTCTGTGAAGGTAATTGTAGGACCATTAACAAAATGTAGAGATGAGGAGTCACAAAAAGCTCTGCCTTTGTGCATAGCTGGCTCGGGCAGACATCTTTTCTGCTATCCTTTGTTATGGCATGGCTGAAATATTTATACATTGCAAGGACTGTTACATTCCAGGGGCTTGATGTGTTAGCCTCTGTTCATAGCTAAACTGCTCAGAAGCTTCTAGAGTTACCATCATGTGGTCAGCAGTGGCCATTTTATCAGTCCAGCCATTTGTCCATGTTTGCTAGCCGATGACCAGTTTGTTTTGTCCCTGGGTTGTTTCCATAATGAAAGTGATCTTTATGTGAACAAATGGCTAGTCTGATGCATAACTCCGTGCCAAGGTTATTGGTGTTCTGACTGTTAGTCGGGCCTTTTGACCTGTTCTTTTTCATTCTTTTACAGCATTTGGGTGTCACTGGCTAGGCCTGCATTTGTTGCCCATCCTCAATCATTTTTGAGTAGGTAGTGATGAGCAACTTCTTAAACTGTTGCAATCCATCTGTTGCAGGTACAGCCATAGTGCTGCTGGGAAGAGAAATTTAGGATTATTATTATTTTTAGTCATTCATGGGATATGGGCTTTGCTGGCTGGGCCAGCATTTATTGCCGAACCCTAGTTGTCCTTGACAAGATGATAGTGAGCTGCCTTCTTGAACCGTTGCAATCCATGTGGTGTAGGTACACCCACAGTGCTGTTAGGAAGGGAGTTCCAGGATTTTGACAGTGAAGGAATGGCGATATATGTCTAAGTCAGGATGGTGAGTGACTTGGAGGGGAAATTCCGGGTGGTGATGTTCCCATCTGTCTGCTGTCCTTGTCCTTCTAGGTGGTAGTAGACATGGATTTTTGGAAGGCGCTGTTGAAGGAACCTTGGTGAATTCCTGCAGTGCATCTTGTAGATGGTGCACACTGCTGCTACAGTGCGTTGGTGGTGGAGGGAGTAAATGTTTGTAAATATGGTGTCAGTCAAGCGGACTGCTTTGTCCTGGGCAGTGTTGTGTGAGCTGCACTCATCCAGACAAGTGGGGCGTATTCGATCACACTCCTCACTTGTGCCTTGTAGATGGCAGACAGGCTTTGGGGAGTCAGGATGTGAGTTACTCATCGCACTATTCCTAGCCTCTGACCTGCTCTTGTAGCGACAGTATTTATATGGTTAGTCCAGTTCAATTTCCGGTCAATAGTAACCCCCAGGATGTTGATGGCGGGGGACTCAGTGATGGTAATGCCATTGAATGTCAAGGGCCGATGGTTGGATTCTCCCTGCTGAAGATGGTCATTGCCTGGAACTTGTGTGGCATGAATGTTAGTTGCCACTTGTCTGCCCAAGCCTGGATATGGTTCAAGTCTTGCAGCATTTGGACATGGACTGCTTCAGTATCTGAGGAGTTGTGAATGGTGCTGAACATTGTGTAATCATCAGTGAACATCCCCACTTCTGACCTTATGATGGCAGGAAGATCATTGATGAAGCAGCTGAAGATGGTTGGGCCTAGAACACTACCCTGAGGACTTCCTGCAGTGATGTCCTGGAGCTGAGATACCTGACCTCCAACAACCACAACCATCTTCCTTTGTGCTAGGCATGACTCCAATCAGTGGAGAGTTTCCCCCCTGATTCCCATTGACTCCAGTTTTGCTATGGCTCCTTGATGCCACACTTGGTCAAATGCTGCCTTGATGTCAAGGGCAGTCACTCTCACCTCACCTCGGGTGTTCAGCTCTTTTGTCCATGTTTGAACCAAGGCTGTAATGAAGTCAAGAGCTGACTGGCCCTGGTAGATCCCAAACTGGGCACTAGTGAGCAGGTTATTGCTAAGCAAGTGCCGCTTGATTGTACTGTTGATGACCCCTTCCATTATTTTACTGATGATGGAGAGTAGACTGATGGGACGGTAATTGCCTTGGTTGGATTTGTCCTGCTTTTTGTGTACAGGACATATCTGGGCAATTTTCCACAAGGCCGGGTAGATGCTAGTGTTGTAGCTGTACTAGAATTGCTTGGCTAGGGGCGCAGCACGTTCTAGAGCACAAGTCTTCAGCACTATTGTCGGGCTATTGTCAGGGCCCATAGCCTTTGCAGGATCCAGTGCCTTCAGCCGTTTCTTGATATCATGTGGAGTGAATCAAATTGGCTGAGGATGGCATCGGTGATGCTGGGGCCATCTGGAGAAGGCCGAAATGGATTATCCACTTGGCACTTCTGGCTCAAGATTGTTGTGAATGCGTTATCTTTTGCACTGCTGTGCAGGGCTCCTCCATCATTGAAGTTGGGGATATTTGTGGAGCCTCCTCCTCCAGTGAGTTGTTTAATTGTCCCTCTTTTCCCTCACCATCTGCCGCAGACCCAGTCTAGCAGCTATGTCATTTAGGATTTGGCCAGTAGTGGTGCTGCTGAGCCACTCTTGGTGATGGACATTGAAGTACATTCTCCGCCCTTGCCACCCTTTGTGCTTCCTCCAAGTGATGTTTAACATGGAGGAACACTGATTCATCAGCTGACAGAGGGCGGTATGTGGTAATCAGCCCATGTTTGACCTGATGCTATGAGACTTCATGGGTCCGGAGTCAATGTTGAGGACTCCCTGGGCAACTCCCCCACGACTGGATCCCACTGTGCCACCACCTCTGCTAGGTCTGTTCTGCCGGTGGGACAGGACATACCCAGGGATGATGATGGTGGAGTCTGGGACATTATCAGTAAGGTATGATTCCAAGAGGATGACTATGTCAGGCTGCTGCTTCACCAGTCTGTGAGACATTGCCGTTGTTATTTCTGGTGCCCAGGTGCCTGGTGGTCCGTCCAGTTTCATTTTTTTTGCGACTTTGCAATGGTTTGTTGCAACTGAGTGGCTGGTTAGGCAATTTCAGAGGGCATTTAAGAATCAACCACATTGCTGTGGGTCAGGAGTCACATGTAGGCCAGACCAGGTAAGGACAGCAGAAAGGACATTAGTGCACAAGATGGGTTTTTACAACAATTGAGAACAGTCCTCATTAGACTTTTAATTCCAGATTATTTTTACTGAATTCAAATTCCACCATCTGCCGTGGCAGGATTTGAACCTGGTTCCCCAGAGCATTACCCTGGGTTTCTGGATTACTAGTCCAATGACAACACCACTACGCCACTGCCTCCCCCATGGCAGTAAAGGGAGAGTGATAAAATTCCAATTCAGGATGGTGTGTGGATTGGAGGAACTTGCAGGTTGTGGTGTTCCCATGTGTCTGCTGCCCTTATCCTTCAAAGTAGTAGAGATGGTGGGCTTGGAAGAGGCTGTCAAAGGAGCTTTGGTGAGTTGCTGCAATGTATCTTGAATATAATACACAATGATGCTACCGTGTGCAATGGTGGAAGGAGTGAAAGTTTAAGTTGGTGGATGGGGTGCCATCAAAAGGGCTGCTTTGCCCTGGATGGTGTCAAGCTTCATGAGTTTTGTTGGAACTGCACTCATCCAGAAAAGTGGACAGTATTCCTCCTGTCTTGTGCCTTTTAGAAAGTGGACAGGCTTTGGGGGGTCAGGAGATGAGTTACCCGCTACATGATCCCTAGCCTCTGATCTGCTCTTGTAGCCACAGTATTTATATGGCTAGTTCAGTTCAGTTTCTGGTCAATGGTAACCCTCAGGATGTTGATAGCGGGAGATTCAGCGATGGTAATGCCACTGAATGTCAAAAGGCAATGGTTACTTCCTCTCTTGTTGAAGATTGCCTGACACTTGTGTGGCAAGAATGTTGCTTGCCACTTGTCAGCTCAATAATGGATATTGTCCAGGTCTTGCTGCATTTGGACATGGACTGCTTCAGCATCTTCGGTTCTGCGAATGGTGCTGAACATTGTGCAAACATCAGCGAACATCCCCACAACAGCGAACATCCCCACTTCTGAAGGTCTTTGTTGAAGCAGCTGAAGATTGTTGGGTCTAGGACACTACCCTGAGGAACTCCTGCAGTGATGTCTTGGGACTGAGATGATTGACCTCCAACAACCACAACCATCTTCCTTAGTCCTAGGTGTGACTGCAACCTGTGAGGAATTTTTTCCTGATTCTCGTTTACTTCAATTTTGATAAGACTCCTTGATGCCACACTCCTTGATGCATTTGCAGTTTCCAGTGTTTCTTGAAATCAAGTGAATTGAATTGGCTGAAGATTGGCATTTGTTAAGCTGCGGACCTCAGGAGGAGGCCATGATGGATCATCTACTCAGCACCTCTGGCTGATGATGGTTTCAAATGTTTCAGCCTTGTCTTTTGCACTAATGTGCTAGGCTCCCCCATCATTGAGGATGGGAATATCTGTGGAGCATTCTCCTCCAGTGAGTTGTTTAATTGTCCACCACTATTCAGGACTGGTTGGGGCAGGACTGCAGAGCTGAGATCTGATTGGTTGATTGTGGGATCGTTTAGCTCTGTCTATCACTTGCTGCTTCCATTTTTGGCATGCAAGTAGCCCTGTGTTATAGCTTCAGCAGGTTGACACCTCATTCTTAGGTAAGCCTGGTGCTGCTCCTGGCATGCCCTCCTGCACTCTTCATTGAACCAGGGCTGATCCCCTGGCTTGATGGTCATAGTAGAGTGGGGGATATACCGGTCCATGAGGTTGCAGATTGTGGCTGAGTACAATTCTGCTGCTGTTTGACTTGTCTGGCCTTTCCATGAGTTATACTCCTACCAAAATAGTTCTCCGGGTCATAAAAGCATTCAAGCCTTTCCATTACATCAAGGCATATCCGGTGGAAAATGGGCACTCACCTGAAAAATAATTTAACAGTCTTCCCCTTAGCCATGCTTCTCCTCTTTAGTACTGAGCAATACTCATTGGGTACACCTATTTTCTTTTTTGTAAGCATGTTTTCAAAGTACCTTTCTTTGGCTCTGTTGTTCAATGTGAGAAAAAAATCACAGCCTCTTCCTATCCTCTGAAAGGATGCAATTAAAAATGTAAAAATGTAAAAAATGTAATTAAAATACCAAAGTGGGACTCTCCCTGGCTAGCGGCAGTGTCACAAAGGAGCCAACCCATTTCTTCCGCAGATCGTTGATAGGAGCTCCAAGACACCAGTTCTTGAGTTCTGTGGGAGAACTTTCCAGCTGATCAGTATCAGAAAATCTCAAGTCAATACAGGCAACAACACAGACCCAGGTTATTGGAAGGAGAGAAATCCAGGCATGGAATTTCACTCAAAATATTGAAGGAGGGAATCCTGGGCTTGGAGGCTGAAATGAGTCCAGGATTTTCCTCTTCAGCTGCCCCCACATCTTGAAATGTTCCTGGGTGAATGTTCTGTCTGTCTAATTTATCAGGTGTTGATCTTTACGAGAACAGCCTCACTAAAATACTCAAAGTGAGCTCTCGGCATTGTCTAGCCTCTGACTCTGGAACTTATCATTTTGGGTAGGAGGCGGCAGGATATAAATGCCTGAGGCAGCTTAAAGGAAGAAGCATCTTTACTAAACACTTTGAGTAGGGGCTGCAATGAAAAACCTTCACAGAACATCTCAGCATCTGATCGAAGCACTAGAACATCCAAAAAATATTCTGTCAAAGCTCTGTTGGCCCAAGTGAGGCCGGAGAAAGCTAGCCTGTTTAAGCTGGAATAAGGATAGCTGCATTATAGACATGCCGAGATAGAATGAAGTATCATGCCCTGGTAGACTTTAGTGCTTCAAACATTTAATGACTTTATCAGATAAGGCAAGGTAAGATGAGTCAGTCACGTCGTCCAGGAATAAACTACTTGAAACATCTCAGCCAATTGCAACTACCTCCCCCTGGCAATGTTGAGGCGCTTCAAGACTTTGATGGAATTTTCCACACTGGAGAATATGTATGAGTGGGAAAGGTGGTGTGACTCCAGCCAGCTGGGTTTTTAATGAGTGTTCTAGAGATTCAATGGCAGGCAAACATGGTTCCCAACATAGCATGGTGGGCTACCCAAATCGCCATGAAAGTCGGGGGTGAAAAATTTCGAACCATTTTTACGCTGGTGAGAAAGTGACTTTTGGACGCTCTCCAAATTTTCCCACCCGCCATGATGCCCACCTCTGGCAGCACTGGATAATCCTGGCTATTATTATTGATATCTAAGCAGCAGCAAAGGGCCTACTTGTATTCCTTCACTCAGAACTTTGCTTGACAGCAGCCTACTAAGTGCCTGGGATGCTGGTAGCTGCTTACTTCCCTGCACTGGGTCCAATATAGTCTGCCTCATGACATGGTGCTTGACTGCAGCTCACAGCAACCACAACTCAAACTCCTGGTGGAGTAGGGAGCAGAGGGAGTTTCCCATCTACCCCTGATAACCTTTGATTCCTTTGCCTGATGAGAATCTATCTATAAAAACGAAAAACTGCGGATGCTGGAAATCCAAAACAAAAACAGAATTACCTGGAAAAACTCAGCAGGTCTGGCAGCATCGGCGGAGAAGAAAAGAGTTGATGTTTCAAGTCCTCATGACCCTTCAACAGAACTGAGTGAATCTTAGGAATGGGGTGAAATATAAGCTGGTTTAAGGTTGCGGGGGGTTGGGGGGGTGGGGGGGGGGGGGGGGGTGGGTAGAGAAGCTGGGGGAGGGGGGGTTGACCACCCCACCCCCCCCCCAACTTCACTTCTCCACCCCTCCCCCACCCACCCCCACCTTAAACCAGCTTATATTTCACCCCTTTCCTAAGATTCACTCAGTTCTGTTGAAGGGTCATGAGGACTCGAAACGTCAACTCTTTTCTTCTCTGCCGATGCTGCCAGACCTGCTGAAAATCTATCTATTTCTGCCTTAAAAATATTCAATCACCCAGCTTCTACCGCCTTCTGAGGCAGAGAGTTCCAAAGTCACATAACCTTCAGAGAAAAGATTTCTCTTCATCTCTATCCTGTAAGGGCAATCCCTAATTTTAAAACCGTGCCCCCTAATTTTGGATTCACCCACAAGCGGAAACATTCTTTCCACATCCCCCTTGTTAAGACCATTCAGGGTCTTATATTCTTCAATCAAATCACCCCTCATTCTTCTAAACTCCAGTGGAAACAAGCCCAGTCTGTCCAACCTTTCCTCATAAGACAACTCACGCATACAGTTTAGTGTAGACTAAAGGCATCAGTCAGATCAGTGAAAGACTGAAATATGGTTGTCCATACCTTGTTGAAGTCAGAGGAAACAACCAACTCCATTTTGGTACCCAAGTCATCTCTGGGAGCTTGGTTGGCCAGGGCAGGAGCTAATGTTATCCTGAGAACCCTGATGCAGATTTGGTCAGAGATGCCTCACATACCATGATAGACTGTAGTGGTATAAACTCACCCAGCGTTGTATCACAAATACAGATCCTCCAATTAATCTATCATCTGCTGTACATTCGGGGATACCACCAGCAGTGCCTGCCCACACATTTGATGTTCTGTTTGTATCCTATTTTTAAGACAAAAGCAAAAAACTGCGGATGCTGGAAATCCAAAACAAAAACAAAAATACCTGGAAAAACTCAGCAGGTCTGGCAGCATCTACAGAGAGGAGCACAGTTAACATTTCGAGTCTGAATGACCCTTCAACAGAACTAAGTAAAAATAGAAGAGAGGTGAAATATAAGCTAGTTTAAAGGGGGGGGGGAGGGGGGGGCAGGGGTGGGACAAGTAGAGCTGGATAGAGGATAGGTGGAGATAACCAAAAGATGTCACAGACAAAAGGCCAAAGAGGTGTTGAAGGTGGTGATATTATCTGAGGAATGTGCTAATTAAGGGTAGAAAGCAGGACTAGCAAGGTACAGATAGCCCTAGTGGGGGTGGGGTGGGGTGAAGGAATCAAAAAAAGGCTAAAAGGTAGAGATAAAACAATGGATGGAAATATATTTAAAAATGACGGAAATAGGTGGGAAAAAAAAATCTATATAAATTATTGGAAAAAAAGGCAGGGAATCGGAAAGGGGGTGGGGATGGAGGAGAGAGTTCATGATCTAAAATTGTTGAACTCAATATTCAATCTGGAAGGCTGTAAAGTGCCTAGTCGGAAGATGGGGTGCTGTTCCTCCAGTCTGCATTGAGCTTCACCGGAACAATGCAGCAGGCCAAGGATCGACATGTGGGCATGAGAGCAGGGTGGAGTGTTGAAATGGCAAGCGACAGGGAGGTCTGGGTAATGCATCAAGCCATTGTTTCCAGGACTGTTACTGACCTCATCTCATCTGGAGATCATCCTTCCACAGCTTCCAACCTGAGAGTCTCCCAACCTCAGACAGCCCGCTTCTAACTCCCACCCAAAATTCACAAACAGGACTGTTCCAGCAGACCAATCGTGTCAGCCTCTTCCTGTCCCACGGAACTCATTTCTCGCTATCTTGACTCCATTCTCTCTCCCCTTGTCCAGTCCCTTCTCACCTACATCTGTGATTCCTCTGACACCCAACATCATATTAACAATTTTCAGTTCCCTGGCCCCAACCGCCTCCTCTTCACCATGGATGTCCAATCCCTCTACACCTCCATCCCCCACCGGGATGGTCTGATGGCTCTCCGCTTCTTCCTCGAACAGAGGCCCAACCAATCCCCATGCACCACTACTCTCCTCCGTCTGGCTGGACTTGTTCTCACACTGAACAATTTCTCCTTAAACTCCTCTCACTTCCTCCAAATAAAAGTTGTGGCTATGGGTACCCGTATGGGCCCCAGCTATGCCTGTCTCTTTACGAGGTATGTGGAACATTCCTTGTTCCAGTCCTACTCCGGCCCCCTCCCACAACTCTTTCTCCGGTACATTGATGATTACTTCGGTGCTGCTTCATGCTCTCGTCTGGACCTCGAAAAATTTATTAATTTTGCTTCAGATTTCCACATGGTCCATCTCTGACACTTCCCTTCCCTTCCTTGACCTCTCTGCCTCAATTTCTGGTGATAGACTGTCCACCAATATCCATTACAAACCCACCGACTCCCACAGCTATCTCGACTACAGCTCCTAACACCCCGCTTCCTGTAAAGACTCCATTCCATTCTCTCAGTTCCTTCACCTCTGTCGCATCTGATGATGCCACTTTCAAAAAAACAGTTCGTCTGCCATGTCCTCCTTCTTTCCTAACCGAGGTTTTCCACCCACGGTAGTTGACAGGGTCCTCAACTGTGTCTGGCCCATCTCCCGCGCATCCGCCCTCACACCTTCTTCTCCCTCCCAGGAACATGATAGGGTCCCCCTTGTCCTCACTTACCACCCCACGAGCCTCCACATTCAAAGGATCATCCTCCGCCATTTCCGCCTCCTCCAGCATGATGCCACCACCAAACACATCTTCCCTTCACCCAACCTGGCGGCATTCCGCAGGGATCATTCCCTCTGGGACACCCTGGTCCACTCCTCCATCACCCCCTACACCTCAACCCCCTCCACGGCACCTTCCCATGCAACCACAGAAGGTGCAACACCTGCACCTTTACTTCCCCTCTCTTCACCGTCCAAGGGCCCAAACACTCCTTTCAAGTGAAGCAGCATTTCACTTGCACTTCCTTCAATTAAGTCTACTGCATTTGTTGCTCATAATGCGGTTTCCTCTATATTGGAGAGACCAAACGCAGACTGGGTGACCGCTTTGCAGAACACCTTCAGTTTGTCCGCAAGCATTACCCAGATCTCCCTGTCGCTGGCCATTTCAACACTCCACCCGCTCTCATGCCCACATGTCCATCCTTGGCCTGCTGCATTGTTACAGTGAAGCTCAACGCTAGCTGGAGGAACAGCATCTCATCTTCCGACTAGGCACTTTACAGCCTTCCGGACTGAATATTGAGTTCAACAATTTTAGATCATGAGCTCTCTCCTCCATCCCCACCCCTTTTCCTATTCCGGCCCCCCCTTTTTTTCCAATAATTTATATAGATTTTTTTTTCCCACCTATTTCCGTCATTTTTAAATATATTTCCATCCATTGTTTTATCTCTACGTTTTAGCTTTTTTTGATTCCTTAACCTCATCCCCCCCCCACCCCCACTAGGGCTATCTGCACCTTGCTAGTCCTGCTTTCTACCCTTAATTAGCACATTCCTCAGATAATATCACCACCTTCAACACCTCTTTGGCCTTTTGTTTGTGACATCTTATGTTATCTCCACCTATCACTGGCCCTCTATCCAGCTCTACTTGTCCCACCCCCCCTTAAACTAGCTTATATTTCACCTCTCTTCTATTTTTACTTAGTTCTGTTGAAGGGTCATTCAGACTCGAAATGTTAACTGTGCTCCTCTCTGTAGATGCTGCCAAACCTGCTGAGTTTTTCCAGGTATTTTTGTTTTTGTTTTGGATTTCCAGCATCCGCAGTTTTTTGCTTTTATCTTAAAAATAGGATACAGACAGAACATCAAATGTGTGGGCAGGCACTGCTGGTGGTATCCCCGAATGTACAGCAGATGATAGATTAATTGGAGGATCTGTATTTGTGATACAACGCTGGGTGAGTTTATACCACTACAGTCTATCATGGTATGTGAGGCATCTCTGACCAAATCTGCATCAGGGTTCTCAGGATAACATTAGCTCCTGCCCTGGCCAACCAAGCTCCCAGAGATGACTTGGGTACCAAAATGGAGTTGGTTGTTTCCTCTGACTTCAACAAGGTATGGACAACCATATTTCAGTCTTTCACTGATCTGACTGATGCCTTTAGTCTACACTAAACTGTATGCGTGAGTTGTCTTATGAGGAAAGGTTGGACAGACTGGGCTTGTTTCCACTGGAGTTTAGAAGAATGAGGGGTGATTTGATTGAAGAATATAAGACCCTGAATGGTCTTAACAAGGTGAATGTGGAAAGAATGTTTCCTCTTGTGGGTGAATCCAAAATTAGGGGGCATGGTTTTAAAATTAGGGATTGCCCTTACAGGATAGAGATAAAAAGAAATCTTTTCTCTGAGGCTTGTGTGACTTTGGAACTCTCTGCCTCAGAAGGCGGTAGAAGCTGGGTGATTGAATATTTTTAAGGCAGAGATAGATAGATTCTCATTAGGCAAAGGAATCAAAGGTTATCAGGGGTAGATGGGAATGTGGAATTCCAACACACAAACAAATCAACAATGATCATATTGAATGACGGAGCAGACTGAAGAGGCTGAATGGCCTCCTTCTGCTCTTATTTCCTATGTTCATTTGTACTCCTGCTGGCCAGTGCCCATTTCTAGTGATGTAGCAAGAATACTCTCTTATGATACTGCTACCATAAGACAGAGAGGAGCTGTTTCTATTTGTGAGGAAGTGAAAAACTAAAGACCATCAATACATGATAGTCACTAATAAATTTAACATGAAATTCAGCAGAAATGTTTTTATACAAAGAGTGGTTTGAGCATCAAACTCACAACCACAAGGAGAAATTGAAGGGCATAGCATGAGTGACATTTATGGTGAAACTAGATAAACACACGAAAGAGAATCGAAGGATATTCTGATAGGCAGGAGCAGGAGAAGACTTGTGTGGACCATAAACATCACATGGACCAGTTGAACTGAATGGCTTGTACTGAGGATCCAATATAATTCTGTATAATATCTTTCAGAGTGGCTTCTCTCACAGATAAACCTGCACACATGCTTAAAAAGAGACAGGCCAGGCTTCCTTTACAAGATTCACAGCTTGAGGCAAAGGCAGCTCAGCCTCCAGAGTCTCACAATGACAAACGGTAGCCAGCCACACCATACATTCCCACTATGCAGGTAGCACCAAGGAGTAGCAGCCTGGTAGGATCTTTTCTCAAAGGGTTGTTAAGAGTGGAACTTCAAATGGGAATTTTACAAAAAGTCCAAATGAAAATATTACTTCAATAAATCTAACAATTTAATTTAAAAGGGATTAAAAAGTCTAAAGCACAGATGTCCAATCCTTGACGCTGGTCTGTCAGTGACTTTACTATTGATCCACTGTAATATTTACAAACACAAGCCCAATGAGTCATCTTTCACCAGTTGAATTACAGTACCGACTAGCTCTGGAAGAACAGTTGGTTCTTTCTCTATTCTATAAAATGATCCAACATGTGTTCTTTCGAAAGCAGGAGTGACCTAATAAAAAAAAGCATAGAACTTTCAGGCGGGGCATTTGAAAAATACCGAAGCATTTTCAATGGAAGAAGTTTTGAGGATGTGGGAGGATGGGAACAATAGCTTCATAAATGTAAATACTGAAGCAGGCATCTGGAATGCAAGAACAGAGATAAAAATTCCAAATCAGTTAAGGAAAAGCTGTTGTTGAATCCTTTTCTAACACAATTAGGCCCTTGAGTCACTGCCCATTATTACTGGATGTCCAGTTAAAGCTGATCACATGTAGCGCCAATAAAAACAAAGTAGCAGAAAATGTATGATATCCCTGCACCACTTAAATACACCTACCAATGGGGTCAGACAGAAATGAGGTTGTAAAATACAATTGAGGGCTGGAAAATGGGTGGGGATTCAGTGTTTCATCACAGAATTGCCTAGAAATTGAAGACGGTCACCTCGAGGCCCCTACCAAGTGAGTGCTGCACTGGCCGAGGTTTCAGCTTTTGAATGAATCATGAAGCCAATGCCTCGTCTATTTTTCAAGTGATTATGAAAGATCTGTAGCTTGCTTGAAGAAGAAAAGAAGAGTTTTGTGAGTACCAGAGCCAGTGTGCTCCTTCAATCAATAGCACCTAAAAATAGATTATCTATTTGCTCATCTCATGTCATGATAAGGTGTTATATAAATTCTTGTTGTTTCTTCATTTCTAGACATATCATCCATGACTGAGCAAAGTCAAAGAATCTATGCTCCCGCATAAGAGAACAACAGTATGTGAGGGAATGTTATCTCAAAAACTAATACACAAAGGGAATAAAGATAGGATGCTTGTTATTTGCTTTGGTGGCCTCAGACATCACACAATCAATAGACAGCCATACCAAACAAATGTGGCATCTGTATGGTGAGGGGTGGGGCCCCATTTCCTACAGTTCGATTTACTCACAGCAAGACCACGCATTTTGTTTTCACAGCGAGACACTTTTATCGATTGGATCCCAGGGGTTGTGCTGCAACCAGTACTAATTAGACACTGGTCTGCCAACTGAGGCAAACTGTGAGCTGCCAGCCCTAAATTCTCATGCCAGCTCTCTATCACGCTATCACCAGGAAGAAAAAAAATGTACAGATCTCCATTCCCAGACTTCTTGATAATTGGATAAAGTTAACAAGCAGAGAGGGTAACATAATACCAACGTGGTAAACTTTTTCCCCAATTGACCCAACAGTCACTTCTTGCCTATGCTTGGATGTGTCTGAAAAACAAACAGAAACAATTGATTACATGCAGCAATCATTAATTTGGGCAGGTAAGGGAAAAGTTTTTCACCAGAAGTAGCAGCAGAAGTATGTTCATCCAAATATGGGCAGACACCTTCATAGGATCATAAGAATGAACTTACATTTATAGTGCACTTTCACTACCTCAGAATGTCTGAAAGGGCTTTGTGAAGCACTTTCGAAGTGCTGTCACTGTCACAAGGGAAGAAAACACAGCAGCCATTTTGTATATAGCAAGCTCCCATAAACCACAATGTCTTACTGATGTTGGTTGAGTGAAACTATTTGTCAGGACACCGAAGAATTTCTCTGATCATCTTCAAAATAGTGTTATGAGATATTTTAAGTTCATCTGAGAGGGTAGATGGGATCTTGCTTTAACCTCTCACCTAAAAATATGGAACCTCTGAGAAAGGAGCACTCCATCAGTACTGCACTGATGTGTCAGCCTAGGTTATGGGCTCAAGTGACTGCAGTGGGATTTGATCTCACATCCTTCAAAGTGTGTAAACTCATTGATTCAAGGCTGCACCTCTGCCTGTGGTCTCAATAACTGATGACTTCTCTGTACGGGCCATTGTTTTAAAGACAGATGTTCAATGGTGCAATGTAGACAGCTGTGGTTCCATGATACCAAATGTAGGGCAGCTGACGGTGCACATCCAAGTGTTGGATTCTCTCTCTTCTCACTATTATGTGTGAGGAAGCAAGTGGCCATATAATACCATGTTATGCAGCATGGCCACAGTGTTGGATCAACCTGACCTGTCTCTGCCCTTCCTCTCACGGTGCCTTCAAAAAGAGCACTAAGAGCAAAGGGAATCCTTTAGTGAGGATGAGTGAGGGGCAAAATAGCAAGTTTTACAGCATAAGACAAAAAGGTAGATTGTGAAACACGAACAAGCAAAAAGGAAAATGGTGGGAAAATTATTTCAGCCAACTTTTAAAATTGCCTGCGAGGGCCCATTAAATTGATGTTGCCTTTTCTAGTGCCTAGCAACAATACATGCCTAATTATGCAGGCAACTTAGTAATGTCAAAGGTCAAACATACATGAAGCAGTAAATATGGAATAGGGGATGTATGTCATCAACCCACTTAATAGAAATATATGCCTGATCACAAGTAACTAGTGAGGGTTTTGTTCTGATCCCTAATGACTGCATATTCCAGATTCCCAGTAACTGGCGACAGTATCAACCAATGTCCCCTCCAATTTTGTCCATCAATGTGCAGAACAAATTTTGTCATGCACATCAATACTGAGGTACTGTGCAGATGTGCGCCACCAGTAGAAACAAAAAAAAATTCATCTTTACCATAGGTATGGTAGAGAGAATATCAAAATAAGGGATAATTAACAAGGTGCACTGTTTAAGATGTTAATTTGATGTGAAATCGAATAAAAAGAAAATTAACCCTGCAAAATCTTTAGGAGCCTTTTAGAATCTTACATGTGTCTATACCATTGAGGCATAAAACAAAATGATCCATTTTCTAGATATAGGAAACAAAATGTTTTGTTAGTATTGATGCATCTGATAAAATAATTTTTAAACTTTCTTCATGTTTAAAATAACCAAATTGTAATAACTCAGCAAATATTAATAGCCTATCTTCTGGTTGCAACTTCCCGCCTCCAGCTCACCGCCTCTTGCAACTCGCTCATCCTTCCGACTCACCGCTTCTTTCCCAAACCCACCCACCCACTGCCTCCCCCCACATCTTGCTGGTTTCCACACAAACGCTCCGGCTTGTCAACCCTCCCACTTGCAGTGGCGAGCAGGAGGGTTCCGGAGGGAAGCGGCGAGTGGGGAGGGCAACAGCAATTGGAGAGGAAGTGTGGAGGGGAAGGAAAATTGGCAGGGGGAGGGGAAGAGGCAAGAGGGAGTGAAGTGGAGAGAGGGTAGGGAAATGGCGAGTGGGAAAGGAAGTGGGGAGGGGAAGGGAAGTGGGGAGGGGGAGGAAAGCAGAAAGGCTGGGGAGTGGCGACGGGAGAGGGAAATGGAGAGGAGAGAGAAAGATCGAAAGGGAGGAAAGTTGCAACGGAGAGGGAAATAGGTGGAGGGGTGAGAAGTGGGGTGGGTGGAGAAAAATGCCAAGTGGAGAGGGAAGCAGCAAGGCGGAGGGGGAGGGAAACGGAAAGCAGGAGAGGCAGTGAAAGGGGAGGGAAGTTGGGGGGGTGGAGGGAAAAGGCAAGGGGGAGGCAAATGGGGAAGGGGAGGGAGAAGGAAGTGGGGAGGGGGAGGGAAGCAGGGAGTGGGAGAGATGGTGAGGGGCAAAGGCAGCAAGCGGGGGTAACCAGCGAGTTGAAAAGTCAATGCTATAGAGTTGATATTCCAGGCAACTTTTCTTGGTGGAAACATTGAACTTTATTTACAAGACAGCAGCAACAGCTAAATGTGTGCATCTAACTCGACAACTAAAGAAGAACTCTCTCCAAAGGTTCCCCATGCTGCTAATTCATTGGTTTACACAGATCATATGATCTTATAACACAGGATTACTCTTAAAGCTACAGTCCTATGTTTAGCAGAAATATAATTATTACTTTCCCCACCCTTTAACTTTTCTGTGCATCTTGTATTTACAAGGATATTTATCTCATGACATTATAATATTTACACAGGTCATGAAATTACAAGTTCTTTAAGGTGGCTTCCTGATTCATAGCTCCATGACTTCTGATTCTTTGACAGGAAGCACATTTTCGGGAGCCACGTTAACATCAGCGACCTCATTAGGCACAGGCAGTTCAAGTGTCATCCACTCTGACAGAGACAGCAGGCATGTCTGTCCTTAATTGAGCAACTTCAACAGGAACCACAGGTTCAGCAATGGTTACAGGTGGAACATAATTTTGTTTGGGTATCTCCCTTCTTTTTAAATGATCCACATGCTTCTGGGTGATCCTCCCTCCACTTCCATGTGGTACTACAATGGTCCGGTCACAGAGCTTACTTTACCAGGTAACCATTTCAGTTCTCCACCAAAATTCTTTTCATATACTTCTTCTCTAACAGTAAATGTCACTCACGACTATGCAAATCATGAGTCACTTTTTGGTTATCTTGACTTTTCTCCACTTTCCCCTCCAAATTGGGAAGTATCAGGCTTGGTCTTGTTCGAAGATGGCGCCTCATCAGTAATTCTGCATCCTCTTCCTACATGTCTTCTTCATTCTACCACAAAATTTAGTCTGAGCCTTTTTTTGACTTCACTGTCAGCCAGACTTCTCTCAGGTGCAATCTCAACTTGTCAGTAGTTGAGCTGCCCATTACTTCATTATTTACCAGCATCTTGGAAAGTTCTACGACTTTTCATTTCAAAGCCTCTTTAGCTTCATTTAGCTGATTCCTCAGCTCTTCTGCACCTTCTTGTGTCTGTTGGCTTCCTCCTGGAACTTTGAACATTGCTGTGTCTTCTCTGCCAACTGGTTCTTCAGTTTGTTCAGAGTGATGTCAAATTCTTCCTGTTTCTCTTCATAATTTTCCAGAGATACAAACTTTGACCTGAGGGATCCTTGTAGTTTGTGAAGGTCTTTCAACAGGTTTCCCTTTTCTTTGCGAAACTCACTTGCTTCATCTGGAATTCTGCTATTCAGAAGAGTCTCCTTGAGCTTCTTCTGCTGTTCTTCCATGTCATTGTTTAAGACAGACTTCTTTTCCTCAGATTGCTGAATGTTTATGCACTCCTTTCTCATCCAATTGCAGTCCTTGGACTCTCCAGGCTCTTTCTGAAGTAACTTGCCTTGTTCCTTTTCCAACCCAGGGACTCTTCCTGATTTTGAAATCTCACTGGCCAACCAAGGTTAATTTCCCTCAACCAGTTTTGACCTGGAAGGCTCGGTCCTCCACCTTCTAATACCATCACTGATAGTTGTGCGGTTTGGCATCTATAAATAAACAATTACTCTGGTGATACCTTTTACCTGGATTTTTTTGCCTGTGTACATTTTCAGCTTGGCAGATGTTTGTTTCAAATTTAATTGTTGAGCACCTTTATTGAAATATTT
The DNA here is from genome assembly GCF_017639515.1 of Carcharodon carcharias. Lineage (NCBI taxonomy): Eukaryota > Metazoa > Chordata > Chondrichthyes > Lamniformes > Lamnidae > Carcharodon > Carcharodon carcharias. The sequence continues at coordinate 90,518,106 of NC_054468.1, read as the reverse complement.
GAAAGTGTGTTCTCCTACTACAGTGGTAGAAGCACCAGTGTCTACTTCCATTTTTAAGGGTTTATCATTCACTTGCAATGTGACAGTAATTAGCTCCTTCTTTCCAACTTTCATGTTGAATAAGGGATAAAAGTCAGAATTGGTTGTTTCTGGCTCTCCCACACTATATACTTCATTGGACTTTGTTGCCTGGAAGTCTGTTTTAATCTCGCTTTGCAATGTTTCAATATGTGCTCTCTTCTGTGACAAAAATAACACTCCACCTTTTTAAATTGCTAATTGTTAGGACAATGATTGTTTCCATGTCGATAAAAATTAGTTTTCAAATTTGCGGCTAAGCTATTTCCTTTAAATTTTCGGTTAGCAGGAGTTGTTTCCTGCTTCATGGTGGAGTCCCAGCTTTTTGTGTCACTTTCAGCTGACTGTGCCCGCCGAACCAGGAAACAGAGCCATTTTGTGCACCTTGAATCGCTTCTGAATTCCTTACAGCACTTTCATCGCAAGCACTATTTCTAACGCTTTCTTAAAATCAAGATCTACTTCAGTCAGCAATCTTCACTGAATAGCATCCTACAATCCCTGGGTGTATCATTCAGGGTTTCACCAAAATCACAATATCCCATTAGTTGTTTTAATTTTGTCACGTAGGTAGCAACAATATCCCCCAGGCCTCTATGAATTGAACCTGAACCTCTGCATTGTGACTGAGGGCTTGGGTTGGAAATGTCCCTTAATGAGGTCTACTAATTCACTGAAGGACTTTGAATCTGGGGCACGGGGGCCATCAAGCTTCAAATTAAACAGTAGGCTTTGCTCCCACAAATACTCAGGATAATTGCTCTCCTCTTTTCTTCCCCCATGATTTTGTTGGCTTGAAAGTAGAATGCAAGACATTCTATAGAGTGAGACCAGTCTTCTGTGGCTGGTTCAAAGGGATCAATTCTGCCAAACTGTGGCATCTCAGATGAATATATCTTCCTTTCTTTTTAATTATCTTAGATACTCACAATCGCTAGGTGAGGGATAGTACCAGATCTAATTTATCCTTGTCATCAGTTTCTTATAGCATAGATTTTCCAGGCAACATTTCTTGGTTGGATAGCCACAGCAGGTACATGTGTGCATCTAACTCCATAACTAAAGAAGAACTCTCTCCAGAGGTTCCCCGCGCTGATGGCATATTGGTTTACACAGACCATGTGATCTCACAACATAGGATTACTCTCAAAGCAACAGTCCTACGTTTATCAAAACTATAATTACTAGAGTCAGTGACAATGGAAAGACAGGAAATAGCAACCAGGGGAATTTAGACAGGAAGCGGTGAGGGGGGAGAGGGAAATGGTGGGGAGGGGGAAAGCAGTAACAGGGAGGGAAATGGCAAGGGGCTGGAAGCAGTGAGGGGGAGAAGCAGTGAGGGGGAGGGAAACAGCGAAGTGGAGGGAAACTGAGAAAGAAATGACGGGGGGGTGGGAAAGAGGAAGGGGAGTTAGTCTGGAAAGGGAGGGAAATGGTGAGGGTGGAGAGACGTGGGGAGGGGAGGGAAGCAGGGAGGTGGAGGGGGGAGAGTAACAGCAGTGGGTGGAGGGAAGCAGTGATGAGGTGGGAATGGTGACGGCTATGGAATCGGGGAGGAGGAGGGAAGTGGAGAGGAGGGTGGGAATCAGTGAAGGGGGAAGGAAGCGGTGAGCGGTGAGGATAGTGGGGAGGTGGGAGGAAAGCGGTGATGGGGGAGAGAAGTGGCTGGAGGTGGGGAAGTGGGGAGGTGGGAGGGAAGTGGTAAGGGGGAGGGAAGCGGTAAGGCGGAGGGAAGCAGTGAGGGAGTGGAGAAACGTCGAAGATGGAGGGAAGCAGTGAGTGGGAGAGGCGTCAAGCCTTGCCATGTGAGTGGTGTTAATAATCAAGTGCGGCACCTAATGGAACAGTGCATAGCCACACTGTCATTCAGCTTAGGTGGCACCTAGGTATCAATCCTGATCTCTGGTGACTAGTGACAATATGTCTCTGAGTCCCAATAACTAGTGACAAAATATCCCTGATTCCAAATAACTAGTGACATTATATCCATGATTCCCATAACTCGAGACAGTATATCCCTGATTTTGAATAACTAGTGACAGTATATCCCTGATCTGCAGTAATAGTGACAGTATAGCCTTGAACCCCAGTAACTAGTAACAGTATATCCTTGATAAACATTAATTAGTAACTGTATAGCCCTGATCTCTGGTAACTAGTGATACTACATCCGTGATCCACACTGACTAGAGACAGTACGTCCCTGATTCTCAGTTACTAGTGACAGCTATCACTAATCCCCAGTAACTAGTGACAGTACATACACCGGTGAGCAACTGGAAAGCAGATAGAGTGTATATGGAGGGTGTTACCTTACTGAAGCAAGGGAAGTCAGTCTAGGGCAAGGAAGGATGAAACTTATATTTGTGACACTTGGAAGATCACTCCTGCTACTCCTGACCTTGCAAAAGAAGAATATCCAATAAACCTTTAAGGGCCTCTCTGACCTCTTTCACTTTTTGAGCTGCCTTCACTTGGAGGGAGAGCCATAATGGCTTCCCCACCCAGGCCTGAGCTAAAATCCCAGTGGTGTCCAATTGACGTAACACAAGCACGATTTGCATTAACGCACGTAGGCTCCGGCCTGCTTCTGAACAGCAGTGAGCTGTTGAAATGATGGTTGGTAGAAGAAATAGAAGTGGTAAACATTCCATTTTTAATAGACATTTCCCGTTGTTATCACAGGGAAGGGTAGGTTAAAATCCACCCCCCACCTCCCCCACCACCAACCCCACGTACATGTAAGCTCATTTTAGGATGCATTCATACCCTTGATTTATTTGAACATTGGAAAATCCAAAGGGAGTTAATTCAAATGCTCCTCCCAAACTGGTGTGAACTATTTTATATTTATGACTCTTTTATATTTATGAAATGTAACCTTGCTCTGACCCTGATTAAAAATATGTAGAATTTTTGGACAGTTTCAAAGCTAGCTCCTTGTTGTTGGAGTAGATTTTCTAAGTCAGCACATCTCAATCCAAAAATACCCTTTCTTCCCATTTGTGTTGACTTAGGTCAACGAAGATTGTAGACAAATTCTTGAGCTGCCTTGATCAGAGCCCTACAACACATGCAGGTTTTAATAAGCAGGTATATCAGCTATATGTGAATGGCTCTCTTGGCATTACTTTCTCACATTGGGGCCTAATGCTTTGAATAGAGGACTTTCACAGTCACTGTGCATGCTGGGACAGCTACACCCCCATAGTCATCTGCAGCGAGGCAAAGCAATTGACTTGCAGGAGATGCAGGTGACCTTTCCTCCACAGTGGTGGCCAGGAACATTGAGACATGTAACAGAGCTGGGACTAATATTGCAAGGCCACCCCTGCTTGGGTAGCTTCTTCTCCTGGCACTGCAAATTACATTTTCAGACATGTAATATGGGGGATCTTCCAGAAATTATGAATAGTGTGCACCCAAATTTATGATTAATCTCACCAACATGTCCAGTTCTAGCTCTATGTGGCGGACCCTAAAATAATAACTGTCTTTTCTGGGTGTTTTGTATGGTCTCTATGCTATTGACAGAACTTTAAGAAATTAATATTATATTTCATCTTGTGGAATATGAGAAGGGTAGATTACAAAGAGCATTTTAGACATTTAGGAAAGTGATGAAGCATGGTGAAAAGGCAAGCCACCAGGCTGAGAGGGCTTTCACTGAACACTGCTGGGATATCGACAGGGTGACATTTACAGCACAGAAACTGACCATTTGTCCCAAAAGGACTATTCTGGTGTTTACATTCCACACAAGCTTCCTATTTCCTTACTTCATCTAACACTATTAGCAAATCCTGCTATTTCTTTCTGCCTCATTCAGATTACTGCACAAAGCAAGGAGATGAACTGTAAGACAGAATAAAAAGTGAAACATTTCCATTTTAGGTGGCTCCTAGAAGAGTGCAGCAGCTGGTAGCTCAGGCTACTCAAGGAACACCCAGGGCAAACTTAATTCTAGTTTTAAGAGATCACACATCATGCCCGTGCATGAAGGAAAGTATCACTGGACACACACACACACACACACACACACACACACACACACACACACACACACACAGCAGAAATTTTCCCTCATAGAACAGGCGCGTGCCTGACCCCGGGTAAGAGTAAAGTAGTGCGCGCTGGGGTCAGGTGAGCATCTCAACATCATCGTGTACTCTCGCAATATTTCGGTAATTAACAGGCCACATAAGGCCCTTAATGAAATTTTACATTGCCTGGGCGATTTTCTGCTCATCACACGGGCAAAATGGGCAGGCAGCCCACCAACATTTCCTCAAACCTCCTCCAAGGGCGGGATAAAAAGGGACAACAGCATTGTCAGTGTGAGTAGTGAGGAGTTTTGGAGACAGTTTGCTGCTGGTTGCTTATTGATACTTGACAGCTTCATCTCTGTTCGGGGCTTCATTCTTAGCATTTCCAGGCTTTATTTCAGGCCTCATTGTTGCCTGCCAGGCTCTTGCAGGATTCAGACCATGTGGACCCTTCCAGGTATCAGACAGCCTTCCCTTACCCTGGTAATGGAGATTGTGGTCTCTGCTGGTGGCACCTCCTCTGAGGAGGAAGAGAGGGGCAGAAGGGAGAGGAGGCCAGGTGTCCCAATGCAGTTTCCACAGACCTGTGAGAGGAGACACAAGGGGCGCAGGGCCAACAGATGGTCCAAGTTGAAAGGGGCCACAGAAGACGCCACTATCCTGCTGCGAGGGTTTACAGACGGCAATGCAGCTGCCTCAATATGTCCGAAGTGCAGTGCCGAAGGAGGCTCCACCTCCCAAAGGAGATCGTGACCTCCATTTGTCAAATGATTGGGCCTGAGATCAGCTCCAACTGTGTGGGTGGACACCCCATACCAGTGGCTCTGAAGGACTTCTATGCCTCCGGCTCTTTCCAGGAGTCAATGGGTGATCTGTGTGGAGTCTCCCAATCAGCTGTCCACAGTTGCTGGTGACAGAAGGTCTGTTCAGGTGGGTCTTGGCCTTTATTCTTTACCTTATGGATGAGGCCAGCCAGGCTGAGTTAGCCAGAGGCTTTGCAGTAGTTGTTGGCTTCCCCCACATCCAGGGTGCCATTGACTGCACACATGTGGCCATCAAGGCACCAGCGGGTCAGCCGGGTGCCTTTGTCAACAGGAAGGGCTTCCACTCCATGAACGTGCAGATGGTGTGTGACCACAGGATGCAAATTCTGCAAGTCTGTGCAAGGCACCTTAGCCGCTCCCATGACGCATACATCCCAAGACACTCCCAGTTGCTGAGGCTCTTCAACGCCCCAGCCCAACTGGATGGATAGCTGCTGGGTGACAAGGGCTATCCATTGAAGAGGTGGCTTATGATGCCTCTCCACCACTTAAGAACAGAGGCAGAGAAGTGTTACAATATGAGTCGTGCCTCCACAAGTGCGGTGGTAGAAAGGACCATTGGCCTTCTCAAGATGTGCTTTCGATGCCTGGACCATTCAGGAGGAGCACTACAATAGCCCCCAGAGTGGTTGTCACTGATAGTGGTTGCATGCTGCCCTCTCCACAATCTGACACTTGCAAGGTGGGGACCCACTGGAGGAAAAGGATCTTGAAGCAGCTGCACAGGCCCCAGATGATGAGTGCAGTTGTGAGTCAGAAGAGGAACACGGTGAGGAGAATGCTGAGGGTGTGGAGGCAGACCTCTGTATCCTTCAGGGAGGCAGGGACACCAGGGACACCTTGATCGAACACTCCTACAGCTAGGCTACCAAAGATCAGGTTCCACCCCATACCAGGGCTGCCGCCTCCATCCTGGATGTCTGAAAGGACCCTTTCGTTTGAACACAAAGAACACTCAATGCCTGTGCAATAAATTTCAGAGCCACTTACGTCTAGTATTACACACTGGCGTACCCTGCAGTAATGACATAAAAGGGTGAAGCACACTCAGGCCATGATGACAAAACTAGATTTATTTTATTTCCACATGAACAGACTTTTGACATCAACCTCTCTGGTCTTAAGTCCCAGACCAGTCTACATTAGCTAAAAATAAATGAACATAAAATCACCCATGACCTGCACCCTTTGTGCTCATGGTGCCTTTAACTTACGCATGGGGGTGCAACATCTAGGTGCCTACCCGCCTTGCTGGCATCGGCATTGGAGGCAACCTGATGACTCTACTGTCTTGTTGGCCTTGATGACTTTGGCGGGCCTCCTCTGGCCAGTGGAGCCCGTGATGGGTCTGCCTGGGAGGGAGCAGCCAGTGCCACGGCTGGCATCTCCCCAGTCATCACAGCCTCATCAGATGCCATGGTCACTGGCAGAGAGGCAGAGGAGCTACTGCCATCGTCCAGAGTGCTCTGAGAGGAGCCCACAGAGACAACAGGCAGCTCATGCACCAACGTGAGGTTGCTGTGGACCTTCCTCTTCCCCATTGATGGGCGGACATCAAATCGAGATGCTGGGTGCCTCATCCATCTCACACACTAACACTGACTACCTCTCCATGAGAGTCGCCACTTTCTCAATGGAGGAGGCTATGCACTCACCCATGACACTTCGCTTGGACGCTTCCATAACAGAGACCATGGCATGCATACCCTCATGGATCTCTGCCAGATCCTCCCTCACATCTCGCTGGATATCCAGCATCTGCTGCCTAACGGATGACTCCAGAGGCTCATCATCAGCCTTCAACTCAGCATCGTCCTAGTCCCCAACAGTCCCCCAACTGCTGGTGCCCTGGGCACTATCTGCCTCCACCAGCACCTCACCAGCGCCCTCATCAATGTGCACTGAGATAGTAGCTGCCAAACCAATGCCCACCGAGGTGCTGGTATCTGCGCTGATGCCTGCTTCTGACGTTGACGGCTGGTGGTCCTCCGGCATCAGGGGTGGTCCTTCAGGGTCCAGAGAGCGAGTGCATGCTGGCGAACCTAAAAGGGAGAAGAAGGACGTGTCATTAGTTAAAGTCATCACCCTGTCACTGTGCATGCCAGGCACCCTGGTGGGACAACGGGGATCTGCATCACGGTGCCATTGTCTTCCAATGATCAATGGGTCTCCAGGTTTGAGGCTCCCATTAATGAAAAGACTGGACTAGAACATTGCACAATCCAAAACTCTCACCTCTGTGTGCGGCACTCTTACCTTCGTCTGGCATCCCCGCCTCTCCAAGCCCAGTTGGACAGGGATTATGCTGGCTCCCCAGCTCCAGGGGATCTTGCATGAACCTGGTGAGCAGCAGCAGACTGGTGGACCTCTGCCTCTATGTGCCCTCTTGGCTTAGTTATGGCTCATCTTCTCCTGAAAGGACAGAGGAGCATTGATTAGTCCACTCTCTACCTGCAGCGCCATTGCAGCCTGGCCAACCCCACCTGAGGAACACCTGGCAGGGCACATCTGAGTCATGGCCCTCGAGCCGCAAGATACTCAGCCCAAGCAGCCAGGGCCAGGCCCCTTGGCCAGCTCCGGCGTCATTAACAGTTGGCACTCAGGCTCTAGCACCCTGAGCTCCACGGGTACGTGGCCACACTGTAACGCTTCTGCACACTGACCCATGACAACACAGTACTCACCCTTCCTGAGCGCAGCAGGTCATTGAAGCGCTTCTGGCACTGCAGCCATGTGTGCCACAAGAAGTCCTTCTCTGCCAGCCTTTCTGGGGCTGCCTAGGCCTCCTTTATACCGGCCACCAGATTGCCTTTGGACCAAGCGGCTAACAGGCCCCTGCCCCCACTCAGCCCTTGCTGGCCAGTGATGAGCTGTGTTTCACACTGGACAGGCCTTAATTGGCCCGCCAGCGTGAAATCACGGTTGGGGCCTGATCGCAGACGGCAGTCACTTTAGCAGCTGCTCCTGGGCATGCCCGCCCAAAACACTCTCTTACACACACAGTCACTCACACACACAAACACGCTCACACATTCACACACACACTCTCTTACACACACAGTCACTCACACACACAAACACGCTCACACATTCACACACACACTCTCTTACACACACAGTCACTCACACACACAAACACGCTCACACATTCACACACACACTCTCTTACACACACAGTCACTCACACACACAAACACGCTCACACATTCACATACACGTCTCTTACACACACAGTCACACACACACAAACACGCTCACACATTCACACACACATCTCTTACACACACAGTCACACACACACAAACACGCTCACACATTCACACACACACTCTCTTACACACACAGTCACTCACACACATAAACACGCTCACACATTCACACACACATACTCTCTTACACATACAATCACTCACACACACAAACATGCTCACACATTTTCACACACACACATACTCTCTCACACATACAGTCAAACACTCTCACACATTCACACACACACATACACACTCACACACACAGTCACTCACACACACAGTCACACACACAAACACACAATATGTTTGATTAAAATTGTTCCAATAGTTCCAATAAAGTTGGTGCACAATAGAGACATTTTCTTTCATTCTAAGATTTGGCAATAGTTTAGATGGAGTGGTATGAGGGATATTCATGTGAGTTGATGGACACAGACTTTAGGTGAAGCCATTTTGTGGGGGGAGTAGGACAGGAGATTTACACAGGAATGTTCATACACTGTTCCAAGTAGTAGTCAAGTGGAGGTCTCCTATGTCAACAGGAAATGAATGCTTCTTGCAGCCAGCAATAGATTGTCCTCTACATATTCTTCATGTTGCAGGGCTTCATGTCTCCAATTCCCCTGCTGCCCTTGAGCTCTTTTCATCTCAGGGATCTCCACAAGGAGGTACTTTTGCAAAGCAAAGTTCAGCAGCATATAATATGCTGCCACTACCCTTAAGTCCCTCATCAGATGATATGACAGGGTACTCCCAGATCAGTGCAGACATCTGAAGCATGACTTCAGGATTTATAACACTGTGCTCTTTGTTGATCAGGAGGAAGAATGAACCTTGTTAGAGTGATGATCAGATGGTGTCCTGGAAAATAGCTCAAATGTCACCAGTCATGCTTGCTGATCTCCAGGGTCCATCAAAACACTTGGCTTTCTGTGTCCTGGAGAGTGGACTGCATTCAAGTGAAAGCATTGTGGCAGCTGTCTGAGTCAATGCTGCTGGTGCACCAATGGAAGTTGAGGACGAGGGACCCTTTCCTGCTAATGTACATGATAGAATATTGATTAATGGAGTATGGATGGCCATGTGGGTGCAACCCATTACATCTTGGCTCCTGTGCAATCTTACCAATCTGAAATAGCAGTACCCTGGAGTGTTGTCAATGGCAGCCAATGGAAGGAGAAGGTGAAGAACAGGCCTACTTGAGCAAATAACACATCTGTGTCTTGTTTTGTGCATCTGTGCACATCTGGTTGGCTATTGTTAGCAATATCCCAAGCGGAAGGCTAACGTGGCCCAACAACCTAAAAACTCAAGTCCCGAGCAACCTTCACATCCACTGTCATGATGGAGGTGGCTACAGATTGGGTTGCAGTGTAAAATAACTCCTTGACAGCTTCCTTTGCAAAATATGGTCTTTGTAAATATTGCTTCCAGGTCAGAATATGAACTATGACCACACTGGTCAGTATATTCTGGAGTGAGGTACCAAATGGCTCCCAAGGTACTTAATCCATCAACCCTCCCTTCTTCAAATGATTCTTCCTCCTTGAGGGAAGAATTCAGCCACATTTCTTCTGCAAAACCCTTTGCAGGCTCTTCAGATTCAGAAGTCGGTAGTGGGAGCACCACAGCAAGAGGCACAAAGAAAGATCACAAAGCTGTTCAAAGCTAAAGGCATATTGACGTGCCTTCTGTGTCCTTTAAATTTATTTCTGTTTGGCATTTACCCCCTAATGATGCTGGATGCCTATTTCATATGTGTGCAATTCCTGTCATTAATAAGTCGCTAATGATAGCTAATGATACGTCTGATGTCCCCAGCTCATTAACACATTATCTAAATATGCCCACAATTTTCAAGCAGGAACATCCAGCACCAGCTGAGAATGAGAGTGAAGATTGGGTGGTGATGACATGAAAATACAGGCTTGCAGGCCAACTTTGGTTGAGAGAGTCCAACAGGCCATGGAAGCCAGCGCCAGGTGTATGTGGTTCAGAGATGCCGTTACCCATCAGGTTATCTGCAGCATGACAGTCACTGTGACTCTGTGGGGGAATACTGTCACGGTGCCTCATCATCAAAGAGTTGTCCCCGACCGAGTGTTGCAGACTGGCACATTCCAAGGTCCAGGACTACGTGCTGAGGGACGCACTAAAGCTTGGGGCAGCCGCCGCAAAGGCGAAATGGGGAAGGGTCGCTGTCTAAGACCTTTCTGCCACAGTGCACCGAGGGACTGGGAACTGTTTAAAGCCCCTCGGGCTGTACAGCTCAAAATGAATGTCTGCAAATGATTGTAATATTCATTTATTATATTGATGCACCTCGTGATACATGTTATAAAAGTTGAACCTGTTTGTACTTTTGTGATGGTGATTTTGAAATGGTTTGGAATGTTCTTCCAGATATTTTATGAATAAAGTATATTTTTCCAAAAAAAAAGCCTCATCATCAGATGGCCTGAATAAAATGAGGATATGAGGTCCTGCCTGTCACTGGTATCCAATGAATAGGCTGGGAAATACCAACACTGAGCTTCATTTATGTTCTTTTACGTATTTAATTGTCGATGAGCAATAGAGCTGGAAATGCAAATGAGCGTGCACGGCAAGTTGGTTAACTTCTGTACTGTCAAGGCTGTGTTTGCTCAAGTGATCTTTAGCTTTACAAACCCTGTTAATAAGTTTTTAAAAATGCCAACCAGATCAATTGAGGGGTATGCTTCTTATAAAATCTTGTGGGTAGGCAACTCCGCTGATTCTTTCTGGCCCCTTCCTCTTAGCAATCCTAGCATGAATTAATATCCCACTAAACCTCCCTCCCTTATTCCCACTAAAGTCCAGATACCCTACCCTGTACCCTCCCCCTCCTCCCTGCATCCTAAATGTGTTGAAATCATCACTCTGACACATTCTTTTTCACATCTCAAACTGTGGGACTCTTTATCTGCTCCAGTTTGCCCTTCCTCCTGGGAGCGTTTAAAATGCCAAGCTGGACGCCTCTGGATCCTTAGCACCTCACCTTCTACCCTCCACTTTGCAACCTTGCTGGCATCTGACACTCTGGATCTCAATTTTAAAATACCTTTAGTATTTATATATAATGGAAGGTGGTCGGCTTGGCTGGATGGTAGCACTCTGACCTCTGGATTAGGAAATGCTGCTTCAACCCAGATGTAGGGACTTGGAACTGGAATCAACTTTGGCACTTGAGTATGGTACTGAGTGAGTGCAACACTGTCATTTGAATAAGGGCCATCTATCTATTCAGAAGGATGTTAAAGATCCCCTGGCACTGGAGATCTCCTAGTATTCATCTAGCCTTCAATCAACATCACCATTGCTGGTGAATCTGTTATTAGCTGTAATTGGATCATGCTGTATACAAAGTGGCAGCCATGTTTTCCTACAGCTGTAATCAAACTCTTTAAAGTAATTCATTGGCAGTGAAGCACTTTGATGTACCCTGAAGACTTAAAAGGCAGGGTAGACTCTATAACTCTACATGTTTTTTTTTGCACTGGTGATGTTATCGGATGAAAGCTTAACATGCTCACATCACATTCCTGTCACAATTGTTTTAACAGGAGTTTTAACCTGTTTAAAATAAACAGGTTTGATGTGTTTGCTAAAGTATTAGAGATTAATCTGGTACAAACATGTTAAACTCTCATACATTGAAATAATTAAGAACAATTTCCTACTCCGTAACCAGTCTAAAACTAAATAGAGTTTATTCTAACATATTTGTGGCAGTATTTCAATCGTCTGTGGCTCAGTTGGTAACATTCTTACCTCTGAGTCAGGAAATTTTGGGTTCAAGCCACACTACACAGATTTGAACAAAGAAATCTAGGCAGATAATCCCAGGGCAGAATGGGGGGAATACTGCACTGTCAGAGGTATTAACTGAATGAGAAGGTAAACAAAGACCTCTTTCAGGCAGTCTTGAAAGATCCTATGACGCTATTTCAAAATTAATTTCAGTGTCTTGTCTGATACGTATCCCTCAATTCACATGACTGTCTGGTCATTTATCACATTGCTGTCTGTGGGGTGGGAGATGGATCTATGCAAATTAGCTGCCACATTTCCCACATTGCAAAGGTCACTACGCTTTGAAAAGTATTTAACCGACTGTAAAGCACTTTAGGTCTTCTTAAGGTTGTGAAAATAATAAGAATGATCTGCCTAAGGGTATGTCTTCTGCTCATTTCTCCAAGCTTTGCGGTCTTGTGCTTTCCTCTTCATGTGCAATAGGAGCCTCCCATTTTTAATTTCAAGTTGTGAAAGATGTGATATAAATGAATGTCTTTCTTTTTAGACAGAAAGAACTTGTATTTATAGAGCATGTTTCACACCGTTTGGTACAGCCAATTATTTTTGGCTGCCATTGTCATAATGTAAGAAAGTTCAGCAGCCAACTTGTGCACAGCAAATTTCCACAAACAGCAATCAGATAAATGTCCAAATAAACTTTTTTTTTAAGTGATGTTGGTTCAGGAATTGTCGTTGGGTGGCCAAGTTGTACTATTAACGATAGAGTTGATCTGCAGACACTTCTTGGGTGGAAACATTAAGTTTATTTACAATATACTCAGCAGCAACTACACATAAACTTTCAACTCCAACTCTTTTTCTGCAGTGTTTGCTGAGGCAGCCTGCGCTACTCTCCTATTGGTTAATACAGATCATGTGATCTTCCATAACAAGTATTATTCTTAAAGGTACATTACATACTAAATAAAACCATAATTACTACGTTCCTCCCCCTTTAACTCGGATATATATATTAAATTGACAAGTATATGTTTTTTCAAGACAACATAATATTTATACCGGATAAGGAATTTACAAGTTCAGTCCTTCAGATGGTTTCCTGGTATGTGTGGAATGTCGCAGCTCCTCAACTTCAGATTCTTTGTCAGGAACCTCCTTTTCTGGAGTTACCTGAACATCAGGTGCTTCAGTGGGTACCTACAGCTCTGTATCCTCAACTCTTACAGGAATGTCAGATATGTCAGTCCTGGGTTGAGTATCCTCAACAGGTCATGGTCACTGGTGGAACCATATCTTGATGAAGAGTCTCTCTCTTCCTTAAATGATCTACATGATCGGATGATCCTGCCTTCCACCTCCACGTGGTAAGATAGAGTTCCAGTCACTGCACTTATTCACCCGGTAACCACTTTGATCCTTCCCTGAAGTTTTTCACATACACCAGCTATCAGTGACCAGGTAAATTTCCTCTCGTGAATATGCAAGCCATGTCTAGTTTTCTGGTTTCCCTGTGTCCTTTCCACCCTCCCCTCTAAACTTGGCATTATTAAGCTCAATCTAGTCCTGAGATGGTGTCTTAACAATAACTCTGCAGGTGTGGCACCTGTTGTTATGTAAGTGATAGTCCTGTAATGAAAAAGAAAGCCTGTTAGCTTGGTTACCAAGGAATTGCCAGTTAGCTTTTTATGCATGTCTAGAACATTTGAACCGCCCTTTCGGCCAGTCCATTTGAGGAAGGGTGGTACGGTGCATTTTCTACATGAGTGATACTGTTGAGGCTGATTAACTGTTGCAACCGTTGTAAATGGCATACCGCTATTGGAAACGACTACTTCTGGCCCTCATCTCAAACTCTGTCATGTAGCAGGGTCTCTTTGAGCTTCTTCTGCTGTTCTTTCAGCTTTTGGCTTAAGACAGCCTACATTTCTTCAGGTTGTTGAGTCCTTACACACTCCTTTTCCAAAACAGGGATCCTCCCACCTTCCTTTTCAAATCTCAGTGACCAATCAAGGTTGATTTCCCTTAGCCAATTTTGCCCTAGAAGGATTGGCCCTCTGCCTCTCAATACCAACACTAGTGGTTTTGCCAATTGGTTTCCATAGTGGACAGTTACTCTGCTTATGCCTTTTGCTTGAATGTCTTCACCTGTGGATGCTTTTAGCTTAAAAGCAAAATATTGCGGACGCTGGAAATCTGGAACAAAAACAGAAAATGCTGGAAAAACTCAGCAGGTCTAACAGCATCCGTGGAGGAAAAAAAGAGTTAATGTTTAACGTCTGTATGAGTCATACAGACTTGAAACATTAACTTTGTTTTTCTTTCTGCAGAAGCTGTTGGACCTGCTGAGTTTTTCCAGCATTTTCTGTTTTTGTTTATGTTTTTAGCTTGGCGGCTGTTCATTCCGAGCTTAACTGATCTTCACCATAATTCAAATATCTGAAAGTATGTTCCCCAATTACTGTAGTAGAAGCTCCTGTGTGCACTTCCATTCTAACAGGTTTGCCATTTACTTTCACTGTGACAAATGTTGGTTCTGTCTTTCCAACTTTCAGATTAAACAATGAGTAAATGTCTGAATTTGTTGTTTCAGGCTCTTCTACATTGTAGATTTCATTAGGCTTCTTCTTTTGTTTACAAGCCTGCTTGAATCTTTCCTTGCACTGCCTCATCATATGTCCATTTCTGTGACAATAGTAGGATTTGACTTTTTTAAACTGCCAATTGCTAAAGGACTGCTTGTTTCCACCTCTATTAAAATTATTCTTCGATCTCGCAGCTAAGTTACTTTTTTCAATTCTTCAGCTAGTGGGGTTGTTTCCTGCTTCTGGGCAGATTCTTGCTTTTTCACATCTCTTTTGTTTGAGGTTTCCCACCCAATGTGGAGCACGGCGCTATTTTGCACACCCTGTATTACTTTTGAATCTCTTACTGTGCTTTCCATGGCCAGCGCTATCTCTAGTGCCTTCTTGAAATCCAGATTCACTTTGGACAATAATCTTTTCTGAATAGTGTCCTCTTTCACACCACACACTAAACGATCTCTGAGCATGCCATTCAGAGTCGTACTGAACTCACAATGTTCTGTTTGCTGATTTAAATTTGCCATGCAGCATGTCTCACCCAAGATTCTGTTTCTCAAATTAAACCTGAGCCTCTGCATCATGACTGAGGACTTGAGTTGAAAGTGACCCATCATGAGATCCACCAATTTATTAAAATTCTTCAAACCTGGGGCACTGGGTGCTGTCAAACTTCGAATCAAACCATAGGTTTTGTTCTCACAAGTACTCAATAAGATTGCTTGCCTCTTCTCTTCCCCCATAATCTTGTTCACTTGAAAAAGGAACATGAGGCATTCTATGTATCAAGACCAATCATCTGTGGCTGGTTCAAAAGGGTCAATTCTCCCAAATTGTGACATTTTGAGAGAGGCTAACTTCTTCAATTCTAATGGAGCTTGCTACTTACAACCACAGGGCAAGGTACAATGTCAATTTCTTTCTAACTTGATTTCTTCTATTCAACCCAGTTTGATCCTCATCACCAGTTTGTTGTAGGGGGGACAAGTTATGCTGTTCATGATAGAGTTGAACTGCAGACACTTCTTGGGTAGAAACATTAAGTATATTTACAATATACTCAGCAGCACCTACACGTGTGCTTTCAACTCTAACTTTATCTCTACACTGTCTGGTGAGGTACCCCACACTACTCTCCTATTGGTTACTACAGATTGGCTCCTAACAAGTATTATTCTTAAAGGTACATCACACACTAAATAAAACCATAATTACTACAGGGATAACTATTGGCTGGGACCCTGGAATTAACTCTCTTACTCTTCTTTGAAATACGGTCTAAGGATCCTTTACTTCCATCTGAGAGAGCAGATGAAGCCTCAGTTAATGTATCATCTAAAAGACACACCTCTGACAGTGCAGCACTCCCTCGGTATTGCACTGGGATTGCCAGTTCACGTGTTTGGAGTTGAATTTATCTCTCTGGCTTCTGACTCAGAAGTCAGAGGGATAACCTGTGAAATTGTTCACAGACAAAAAAAAATACATTTTCCTGTAACTGTCTCTCCTTGCCTCTGGTATTCCATTCTTTCTTTAACTTGTGTTTGTAAGGGGATGTAAATGTAATTAAGTAATTACATTATGGAATCAAGGCCCAAACATGGAGTTAAGATGAAGGTCAACCATGATTTAGTTGAATGGAAAAACAGGCTTGAGGGATCAAATGACCAATATTCCTTCCTATTTTTCTCCTTTTCTGTCATTGTTTGTTTTCCATTCTTTCTTTCTATCCATCTCTCCAATTCTTGCTGTTTGCCTCTCACACTCTCTGAAGCCTTTGCATCTGTCAATTCATCTCCAATTCTTTCTCTCCTCCTTCTTCTATGCAAGTCCCTTCTTTCCTCTACTTTGTCTCTTTCTCTCTCTCTCTTTTTCAGAATGCCACTAGCATTTGTCCTTAAACTAATGTATCCCACTGACTTATTTTGTTTAAAGTTCAGGACATCTAGCAATATGGCATTCAAAGTATGCTGAGTTGGAAGTGAGCACTGTTGGGGAGATGAGGAGGATTGTCCAGACAACATGCTGTCATACACATGGGTAAGAGAGAAATTGGGGCTGAGAAGGAACAAAGGAAATTAGATGGGGGCCTCGTAGGAAATGGAGTTGAGCCTGGAAGGGTAGTTAAGCCAAAGGCTGATGCTGGGAAGTAGCAGGAACTGGGCACATCAATAAAAAAATATTTGTTTTACATAATATTTTAATGAGCAATGTGTTGTATTGCTTAATAGCTCAATGCAGATTATTTGAAAAAAAAACAATTTCACTGGCCACTGAATTGGGAACAAGAGTACATGGATTTTTTCATATTAAGGGTTATTAGAATCTAGAATGCAATTCCACAATTGGTATTGAAGACTGATTATATATGAAGAAAGATATTAACGGAAAGAGCAGAGAATGGGATCATTGTAGCTTGGCCTGATAAGGTATATGTGCCATATTTATTATATATAATTACCATGTGCCTATTTAATTGACTCATTACCTGTTGTGATGGATAGCAAATGTAGCCCACTGTCACCTCAGATGGAACTGTTCAAACAACACATTCCCTGGGCTGGAGAGATAGAGAAAAGGGAGACTCTCCTTTCTTTTCCTCCCTTCCCTCAGGCCTATAGGTGGCTTCCTCTAGCTGTTGACACTAAACTGGAGGCAGCAAGACTGACCAATGTTCAAACAGCAAATCCTAGATCATTGGTCAGTCTTGCTGACAACTATAAACATTCCAATGCTTTATTTTTAACCCTCCCCTAACCCCTCAAAATACATCTCCAAAAAGAAGCGGGATTGTTTTAAGATGATTGATGGTCGAACCAATCAGTCACAGACCGTGCTACACTTCCTGCTGGTAAGCTTCATCTCATTGATGTCATAGCAGGAAGTATCGTGCATTCAGGAAATTGTTCTTTACTGCAGGGCAGGCATAGAATGAAACAGCTTCATTCTTGGACTTGCAGTCCATTACCTAATTACTTCTCTTCATTAACAGCAACAATAACTTGGATTTATACAGTTAGTAAATGTTCCAATGCACTGCACAGGAGTAATATAAGGCAAGATTTGATGTCAAGCCACATAAGGACATTTTAGAACAGGTCAACAAAAGCTTGTCAAAAAGCTAGTTTTTAAGGTGCATTTTAAAGGAAAGGTAGATAAATGGAAAGGATTATGGAGGGAATTCTAGAGGCTTAGGCCAAGGCAGCTAAAGGTATGGCCGCCAATTGTGGAGCACTTAAAATTGGGAATACACAATGGACAAGAATTGGAGGAACACAGAGATCTCAGACAGTTGTAGGGCTGGAGAAGGTTACAGAGATTAGGAGGGGTGTGGTCATGGAGGGATGTGAAAGCAAGGTTGAGAGTTTCAAAATCAAGGCATTGGCTTCATCACAGGATGGAAGTGAGTTCAGGTTTCAGGCTCGCATTAAAAGGGAGAGGAGAAGGGGACCTTGCAGGCATTTCTAATGCTGTAATATGCCTTTTAAGGGAAAGCAGCATGACATCATTAGAAAAGAAGTATGTCATGTGATCCAGTTTTAGTTCCACTCTTACTTTTGAGCAGAGCACACATACACAGCTCTGCTGCTGATGTCTTCAAACTTTCTATCTATGTATATTGTTCTCATGTGCCTAGTCTAAATAAATGAACCCACAGTGTGTTTACCCAATCCTGTATTGGTGCCTTTATATCTTTATAAAAACACAACATGGTGTTTTGCGTTAGTCAAACAGTGTGGCAGCAAGATTAAGTAGAGGTACAACATGGTGAACAGCCTTAAATCATGCTACATGGCATGAGACTACCTTTGACATTCTGGTCAGACTGCAACAGAGTTGCAGCATCAGAGTGTTGAAATCACAGTGTGGTGACTGTACAGAAAACCTTTGAAGACACAGAGCAGAGATAGTGCTCAAATAAAGAGCTATTAAGCAGATGGGTCCCTCGTGGTGAGCTTGCAGCACACAGACTGTCAGTTCCCTGACTGGGACAGCACGTCAAGAGGATCAGCACCAGGTTAGCTCAGTCAGGAAAGGTGAGTAACCAGGGTTTGGACTGGGTCAATTGTGAGCAAGGGAGACTCAAACAAAAGAGCCAAGAAAAGACATCATAAAAATTGGGCCAGAGATGTTTTTGATTATAATGTCTGGAGCTTCAGAAAAGTTTACAAAAGCGGCTACAGCGATAGTCATCTCAGGTACTATAGGAGATGGAAGATCAAAGGGATATTATCGGAATGTCCACAAAATTCCCCACTTTGAATTGGGATTCAGCTGACCAACTGTCCAAATTCAAAATGTTTAAACAACATACAGAGCTATGGTTCCTTGATTCAGGTGTGTCTGAACCAGACAATCAAGCCATAAAAATTCACCTAGCAATTGAGAATGAAGGTCTACACAGGCTGAACACATCAGGATTAACAGCAGAAGAGTTAAAGGGTCCCCAAAAGATATGGACTATATTGGAAGACTGATTCAGAATCAGGTTAAACTTCCATATTAATTGACTAGAGTTCACTTTAACAACAGCCAATAGAATCCAGAGACCACTTTGTCAGCAGATGCAGAGAAAAGGGTATGTATTGTGAATTTTCAAACACAAAGCTAGCAGACAGAGTTGTTGAGTTGGTGATCACATCCACTCCCATGGAAGCATTCCAGAAAGTCCTGCTAGACAAGCCTAAAACATACAGCATCGAAGAGCTACTGAAGGATGAATGTAAGTATGAAGCGATTAGCGCAGGTTGACGAAGCTTACAGACCCTAAGTACCACTCCAATTGTCGACACATGCACCAGAACATCCAAACCTAGCAAGTCATGAGGAAGCTTCTGCATGCATCAAAGAAATTCCCAGCTTTCCATCCATCCTGCAAAGCATGTGGCAGAAAGGGAGTTTGGCAGTGGCAGTGCGCTAGAGCAAAGGCTGATACAGCTACAAAGAGCCATGCACTGAGCAAAACACACCATTCATAAAGGGTCCCATCAAGAAATAAGAATGACCATACAGTATTCCCTCAGAAACATACACATGAGATGATTGACAAACCATTAAATGTTGATGATGTGCATGATGAGACGATGAGCGGTGAGCACGTTTCACATCGTCAATCTTGTGGAAAACAGTGCTGCCAGAGCGCTGCCTGAAGTGTTTGCCAAGATTAAAATGACCTGTTCTAAGAAAGTTGGTAACCGTTTATTATTATTGGCCAAGATTGACACAGCGGCAAGTGCCAACATACTACCTCTGCGCATTCTAAAAGACATGTATCCATAGAAAAACCTCCTGCTGTGAAACTCTCAGTGTACAACAGTTCACTTATTCCATGTGCAGGCTCCATACTCCTGAAGTGCAAGTACAATCAATCCTCCTGGGTGTCACAGATGTTCTACATCATGAGGCTAAAGGCCCAGTAATTGCATGTCTGTCGGCATGCTGTGACCTCACACTAGTCACAATTCATGGAGTCAGTTAGATGTCACATGGTAGATCAACCTCAGAAACTACCCCAATCACCTCAGTTCATGACCTGACATTGAAATATCCAGAACGTTGAGACAAAATTGGTAATTTCAAGGGAGCTGCAACATTACATTTGCAAGAGAATGCAAGTCTGTAAACTAATCTGGTGCATTTTGCATTATGCAAATGCCAACAGCTACAAGAAGAAATGGAGAAAGATTCTACATTACAGAAACTGTGGAAAACTAGCATTGAAGGATAGCCTGATTCAATCAGCATGTCCAAGAACATGTGAAACCATTTTGGCCTTATCAGGGTGAGCTAGGCATCTCCCAGGCATTCACTTTTAAAGGCAGGCAGGTCATCATACGGGAATCTTTGCCACCAGATATTCTTCAACAACTTCGTCACTCACACATGGGCATAGATCGAATGAGAAGACTCGCAAGTGGGACAGTCTATTGGCTGGGTATGAACACTGACGCTGAAGTCGCCATCAAGAACTGTAGGTTATGTCAAGAACATATGCCAGGTCAGAAAAAGCACCATTAATTCCATATGAAGTTCCCACCCATCATTGGTCCAAAATCGCATGTGACCTCTTTCATGCCCATGGCACTGACTTCATCACTGTCTACTACTTTAACAAATATACCATTATTTGACTTTTGCACAAGATGTCAAGCAAAACTGTCACACATACTCTAAGTGCTATTTTCAGTTAGTTTGCTGTGCCTAGAGAGATCATTACAGATAATGGTCTGCAATTTATTGGTGAGCCGTTTAAGGATATATGTGAGAAGTGCAATATCGATCACACTACTTCTTCTCCTCATTAACCTAGACTTAATGGCCTAGCTGGATGAATAATTCACAAGATGAAATCCCAATTTTCAAAGTAGACAGACAATGTAAGATTTACACAATACAATGTTACATCTGAGAGCGACACCTTTGAATGCAGCTGTTCTTTCACCAGCATGTTTGGCAGACTAGTGCGTACCAATTTACCTACTCTTACCTATTTTACTCTCTCAGAAACCAGAGAGCAACTTTTGAAACTACAAGAGAAAATGACCAATGTGCAATAAAAATGCAGGTACAGAATTGCCAAGAGTACAGTTCGGACAAGTTTTTTTAAATTCATTCACGGGATGTGGGCTTTGCTGGCTGGGCGAGCATTTATTGGCCATCCCTAGTTGCTCTTGAGAAGGTGACAGTGAACTGCCTTCTTGAACCGCTGCAGTCCATGTGGTGTAGGTAAACCCACAGTGCTGTTAGGAAGGGAGTTCCAGGATTTTTACCCAGTTCATATACAGGATTCCACAGAAGGCACATGGCAGCCAGCCCTGGTGATAAGGATTTGCTCAGGACCAAGGTCTTATAAAGTCATCACACACAAAGGCGCAATGGTGAGGTGAAACCAAGGACAAATCAGATCCATTCCAGCTCCTCAAATACCATACAGCCCCATTGCATCTAGGACAAGATCCTAAATGAAATCAGGGACAACATCCAAGAATAAAAATCCCACAGATCACTGTGATCAATTAAAGAAATGTCCAGCAATGGCTACCATCACAAGATCTGGGTGTACCAGCAGATTACCTTTAGGCTTTAAAGACTCATAGATTCATCAGTTCTATACGCTTATGTAATGGTAACTAAATATGAACATGGAAGGGGGAAGTATTTTTAAAAAGAAAGGGGGATGTTGTATTAAGCCTTTAAGGGATAGCAGCATGACATCACTAGAAGGGAAACGTGACATGTAATCCAGTTTTAGTTTCAATCTTGCTTTTGAACAGAGCACACACACAGCTCTACTGCTGATGCCTTTGAACTTTCTATCCATGTATATCTGTTCTTATGTGCCTAATCTAAATTAATGAACCCACAACATGTTTACCTAATCCAAATGAGTGATTGATGTCTTTATAATTACAACACAACACCTAATATTCAGCAGATAACTTCACATTTATTTGTTGATTGTGTCAGCAAGGTGTTAATGAGGTACATAATGGAATGGGCTCAGAAATTAAGTTTCTTTTCAACAAAATTTGAATGATTTGATTGCCCATTGCAGTGGCTTCTGGTTATTCAATCATCATGGAAATAATAGAGAAAATAATGCTGAAGGCCATGGTGTCGTAAATTTGACAAGGGCCAAGGAGGAACTGTGGGGGTCTCTGGTCAGGCTCCTAGACAATGGAACAGAATTTGCCTTGTCTGTACAGTACCAAGAAATTTCAATGGAGCAAGGAGGCATGGGGGAATCTTCCATTTGCCCCTCCCAACATCAGAGGGTTCTGTTTCGGCAGTTCATCAGTTATCTTGGGAATGCTATTCTCCAAACCCTAGAACCCAACCCAAATGTCCCCACAAACAAGCAACCCATTCTCCCGATTTGCCTCACTGACTACTTGCACTGATTTAACCTCCAAAAATCTGCTCTCTTTGTCCATTCCTTTCCATGTACCACCCTGAGCCTCAGTGTGTGGCAAAATAAACCACAGCAGTAATCCTTTCTGCCTAGGTTCAGTCTTACCCCCGTATGTTACACCAGACCCTATAGGACTGCCCCCACCTGACCCAGTACCCAGCTACCTCCTGGTACATGGCTGCCACTTTCCTGCACACCCTGGACTTTAATGAGGTCAATGATCACCTAACCACTGAGTGCATCAGGAGATGCATGTATGAGAGATGAGAGGCATACAGAGGATTGCAAAGGACAGATATACGGAAAGAATGATACCGAAAGTTAAGAAGACTGGCAGAGAGAGCTATGAAAATTATAATGAGAGAGAATTGCATAAGAGCCACATAGAAGGACAAAGAGAGAATGAATGAAATAAAGATAGAAGCAAGCAAGCAGCAAGACATTCAGTGCACAGAAAACGAGTGTGAGAAAGCAGAGGAATATTACAGGAAGAGCGATGCAAGTTTTATTTTGCCTGTAATGAAAGGTGCTTGCTCAGTATTACATCATAGCATATTAAGCATTACAGTCTTGCCCTTGTAGGTCTGTGTACATTAATGAGCAATGCCACTGGCCATCTGCTGATATCTATTATTCTCAAACCAGTATATTGTTTGTATCTATTAAAAGTAATGCATTGCTAGGCACTCATTGCCTGACATGTAACTCAATGCATCACCCACTGTGTGACTCATTCTGAGCAATCTGTCAACTGCCTCATGATTTAATGCCCACTCTACTATCCCACACTGAAGCTCACTATCAGCTGCCCATGATGTCTGATATAATTTGCTGCAATCTCCCAGTCAGTTAGCAGTCAACATTTCATATTATATACTTAGATATATATTTCACACTCTATTTTATGCACATGGATTTCTACCAGTACAGACATTTTCACTCTAACTGGCATAAACTGGTAATCTCTCAAAGGTGGTTGGTGTGACACAGGACAAACTGACACTCCAGAGGGGTAAGAAGTCTTTGTCTGAGTGTGAAGACACAAGTATTAAACTTGTGGTAGAATAGAGAGAGCTCTGATTAGCTTGGTTTTGTTGTACCCTCTGTGGAATGACTCAATGCTGATGCTGGTCACCAGAATTGTGATACTGCCTTCATCCTGATTAGAAAATAATTCATCAACCAAATAATGGCAACACTGGGCCAAATTCTCGCCATTGCTGTAGATTGTGCCAGGGTGTGACCGGACTGTTACACGTGAGATTGTTGCACACTGCTCTGAGATAACACAGCCCATTTTCTTGGGTCGATGTTCATCAGTCCTGCAGCACAGGCTCTCTCTTGGTTTGGAGGACTCCCTGTACTAGAGGAAGTCTCTATGAGGATTTATTCCTTATTTAAAAAGCTTTGGGTCACTACATTGGGCCTACCTCCTGATCATATTGGGAGAGGGGTGGTAAGCATTGGAGGCGTTTGGGCTGTTTTCTGGAAACCTTTCCTGCCTGGTCCCTCACCGACACTGCCGTTTGTTGGGTGGGGGATTGAAGGCTAGAGAAAATATTTCGGATTTCTTTTTGCATTTTCCTTGAACATATGGAGACAAGATAGAAAGGCTGTTGAACTGACAGTAAAGCACCATCCAATCTGATAATTAAGACAGCCTACTGCTTTCCAGTTGGCATGGGAAGGTGGAATGCTTGAGGATGCTCGTGTCGGTCAAATAATGGTTGGAGTATGAGAGCAGGTGGTCATTGTTGACACTTCCAGAAATGTGTGCCAAGAGTCATCAATCCTAACTATTTGCTACACCTGACAAACTAAGCACCAATACCATGTGACACTTACTAAATTGAAGGTAGCGCCAGGAGACAAGAGAAATATAACTCAGGGTTAAGACTTTATGGCCCAAGCTTGTCCATTCTTCTGCCACTGTCCAAGAGAGCAAAGGAAAATCCAGCGTATTATCTTCCAGTTTATTCTCGTGCTCTTCCTGCTCTCATACTCCAGCCATTATTTGCCCGACACGAGCATCCTCAAGCATTCCACCTTCCCACGCCACTTGGTAAGCAACAGGCTCTTTTAATTATCAGATTGGATGGTGCTTTATTGTCAGTTCAACAGTCTTTCTAGCTTGTCTCCATATGTTCAAGGAAAACGTAAAAAAAAATCCGAAATATTTTCTCAATGTGCCTGAGATCTTTCTTCTGGCTTGCTCTCAGCACAGTCCTGGAAATTAATCCTTAATTCCTGGAGGCCCCAGGCCAATCCTGGAGGGTTGGCAACCCTAGGCTATAAGAGGCTTCACAACAAGGGGCATTGAAGCAACACCAGTTTGTCTTTAACAACCGGTTGCCAGGAAATACATCACTGAAGCCTGCTGCCTTTCTTATGCCAGAGCCAGCTATACTGCCGTGCGTTAGCTCAAGTGTCTAGGCTTTTCAGACAGAGTAGATTAGGGATTCGTTAGTGGAAGTTCATTCAGTGTAAATAGCAAACACAATTGTTTGTAATTATTGGACAAATATTCCAGTAATCATACAGGACTAATGACAGCTATGCTTTGTGCGATGATATGTTATTATCAATGTGAGGATTAAGCTCTGAATTGTAGGCTGTACAATCCGCGTTGACATTAATTGGAGTGAAGAATGGTTCAAGCAGGGTGCAGCATGGTAATCAACCTCAGGAATTTGTTCTCTGAATTCCAAAGTGGCTTTTCCAGCTCTGACTTGTCAACTGATGGAGACAAGTACAGATTTTCAAACAGAACTGCTGACTCTATTGTCTTATGTATGCATGCCTGAAAGACTCCACAAATATCATGAACATCGTGCTCATTCTCATCACTCTCCAGTTTTCTCCCTTTCTCCAATGACAATGCTGACTCATGCTGGACACTTCATTCTACATGTATAAGATTGGGGCAGTCATTGTTGGAAGGCAATTTGACCAAGGTGGGCATCACAGTCAAATTCAGCCTGTACAGCACACATGCATTCTAAAATGGGTTACAGGAAAACAAACAAGCGTAAGGAGAGTGTAGGATCATGTTTCAATTATACTGCAGCCCTGTCTGAGGTCACTAACACAGTACAATACAGAGATACAAACCTCAGATGTTCTGTTGTGTTAGGCTTCTTTTTCTTACGCAGTCCCTCAGGATCAAGGATGACTTGCATCCACTCCAGTTTGATGAGTTCTCAGATGGCTGATAAGCCCAATGTGCGATCTGCAGATTCTACCACATGTGGGGCAAGCGCTACTTAAAGGGTTGGTTTAAATGGATTTTTTGGCGGTTTGTGAGCTCTCTCCGAAGTTTTGAGTTTGCCTCTGCACATTCCTGATGTAGTCTCTCAATGTGTTCAGTGCCTTCCCAAATGACCCTTCTCCATTTTGATCGGTCACAAGCTAGGATCTCCCATGAATTGGTGGGTGTGTTTGACCTCTTTAGGGATGCTTTCAGGGCATCCCTAAAGCATTTCCACTGGGAGTTACCTGCTGCAACCAAGTTCCGAGTAGAGCGGTTGCATCATATGGTGTCAGGCATATGAACAGCATGTCCCCCAGAGGATCTGGTTTTGAGTGATTAGCACCTCGATGATGGACAAGATGGCTGCTGTTGGACTGCCTTTCTTGTCACCTGATTTGGAGAATATTGCAAAGACACCACTGGTGGTACATTTCCAGTGCTTTGAGGTGCCTGCTATAGGTTCTCCAAACCTCTAACCGTGGCTTAGTGCTACACAGGGTGGTTCCTTTGGAGATGTCAGGTTAACCACTAATCTCCGGGGATTCCTACAAAAATGTGGCCACCTTATTGAAACAGCCTTGCACATACAGCTTTGCTCATTAGCACCCACAAGCAAGTTGTTACCTTTTCTTACATTCATTCTTGGAATGTGAGTCTCAGTGACAAGGATCATTTATTGTCTATCCCTGATTGCTCTTGGGAAGGTAATGGTGGATCTTATTCATGAACCACTGCAGTCTGTGTGGCGAAGGTCTTCCCACAGTGCTGTTAGTGAGAGAGTTCCAGAATTTTGACCCAGTGACTATTATGGAATGGTGAAGAATGTCCAGGTCACGATGGTGTATAACTGGGAGTAGAACTGGGTGGCGATGGTGTTCCCATACACCTGTTAGATGACGGAGATTGCAGATTTGGAAAGTCCTGCCATTGAGGCCAGTTGTTACAGTACATCCTGTGAAGAGTACACACAGCAGCCACAGTGTGCTGGCAGTGGAGAGAATAGATTTCTATGTCAGTGGATGGGTAGGTGATCAGAAAACAGCTCTGACAGGTGTGGTCATTTGTACCAAATAATCCAGGTTTTTAGTGACACGTTATTTTGGCTCAGTGGTAACTCTGCTGTAATTTGAGTTGTAATATACCTTTAAGAGAATGTGAGCAGATTGTCCACATGACTGTAAGACCCAATAGCTGTGTAGTGCAGGCTACCATGTTAATGTTAATCTAGAGTAAGGTCTGGTTGGAGAAGCCAACATCATGTTAGTGCTCTGTTGTTTGTGTAAATAAATAACATCTGCTTCATATCATATAGGTCTCTGTTCTCCCTGAATCAGAAACTTGTGGGTTCCAGGTCCTCTGCAGGACTTGAAAGCCTGATCTAGGCTGGCAGTTCTGTACAGTACTGAAGGAGAGCTGCACAGTCACAGGTACCGTGTTCATATGTGAGATGTCAAACCAAGTTCATCTTTGATTTATGGTAATATCCGAAGGAAAGCAGGGAGTTTAGCAAGTCAGTTCCCTGGCTTACATTCCTCCCTTAACCTTATGCCATGAAAAGCAGACTAAGCTAACTTTCATCCCATCTAGAGTTTAGTGGATCTTGCTGTGCGCAAATTGCATGCATAACCACAGTGACTACGCTTCAAGAGTACTTAATTGGATGTGCCTTTGGGATGTCCTGAGGATTGAATAGATAGTTACATAATGTAAATGTTTTTTTTCTTTGTTAAATTAAGACTGCACACAGAAAGTCTGACTTTTCTGTGTCACATAATATGGATCTATTAATGACTAAAGTTGCTGAGACTTCCAGTGAAGTTGATCTTAACTTTTAGAGTGTCAAATGGGTGATATAGGCTCTGCAATCCATGATACATCACTTCCAATTTTCCTCTACAGTATAAGAAGGATTATCACGGGAGAGGTACAGTGGCTAGCTAATCCAAGGTCATCGTTTTTACACTATTGGTCGAATTTCTAATTACCACCATCAATGGTCTCACTCTTATCTTGTCCTTTACCCAGTTATTCTTCAGTCCATACTGTTTTTATTCAATACTCCTGAAGCAATTGGATTAATAGTGAACTTCCTCTAATTTGTTGTGTGCTTTTCTTCTTTCTGTTTGGGTTCCTTAACAGCCATTTGCTGACCTCATGGTTAGACCCAGGGCATCTTCCCAGGGCACTATCATAGCTTCCATCTGAATGTTCACTAGTAAGCATGCCAAGGAATCTCCGTCACTCTAAGCAAAGCTCAGCCAGATTGACAGTTTGTTGGCATTAGATAAATCTATGTGTGTGTGTGTGTATGTGTGTATTGTGCATGCGTGTGTGTGTGTGTGTGCATGTGCTGAGTGTGTGTGTACGTGCTTGTGCGTGTGCGTGTGTGCATGTGCATGAGTGTGTCTGTGTGTGTGTGTCTGTATGCATGTGTGTGTGTCTGTACATATCAGGGTGCCAGAAGATTAGCCTCAACTGTGATGCATTCCATGTTCAAATAGTCTCCTGAAGCTAGGTTCGCACACAAAGAATTGTTATTTTGACAAATTGATGGAGGGTGCTTTTAGGAACTGTGCCTCGGCACAAATGCCCTCAGGAGGGGAGGGAGAAGTTTGGACAGGTGAATAAAAAAATCAAATTGAACAGGTCCATCCATTTTGGGAAGTCGAAGCATTTGAGAAAGTTCTTGTCGATGGTAATCAATTCTGAGCGACCACATTCAGAAGGTGAAATGTATCATGTTTAGCTTCTGTAAGGAGTGATCATGTCTTTAACCTGTGGGATTTAGCATGCAATTTATTGTTAAACAAGGTTTGTCAGGCTCAATGGATCGTGTATTTCAATCCCATGAGTTAAAGACAGAGCGAGGTTGTTACGTCATTACTGCTTTGAAGCTTTATCTTTCTAATGAATTAGTGGCTGCTCTTTGTCTTCCATTCTCCTTCCTAAGGCACAGAGGGAATCCTGTTGCAGTTGTTTTCCTGTGGATTTTATGAAGACTGGGAGTGGGATGGTAGTTTATTAAGAGATAAACACTGAGTGACTTTGGATTAACTAACTTGCAGGCACTACAAACATGAGGGTGGTTGTTGTTTGTTTCTTCCTAATATCCTGTGTCTCCTAAAGCAATAACCAATTGCAATATCAACATTGTTATTTTGTTATGTCATTCTCAGGATATGAGTGTCCTTGGCAAGGCTGGCATTTATTGCACATCTCTCATTGTCCTTGAGAAGATGGTGAGCCTTCTTCAGGAACCACTGCTGTTCACATAGTGAAGGTGCTTTCACAGTGTTGTTAGGTAGGGAGTTTCAAGGTTTTGGCCCAACAATGATGGAGGAATAGCGATAAGTATTGAAGTCCGGATGGTGTGTGACTTGGGGCAGGATTTTCCGGTCGGTGTGCGGGGGGGCGGGGCCCGATTGTCGATGTGTAAAATGACGTGGGATGATGTTGGGTGGAACTCCCAACGTCACCCCGCGTCATTTCAATTTTCAGGTCGGCGGGGGCACAGCCAAATCAGCTGTGTGCCCATCTACCATTCAATGGCCAATTGAGGCCATTTTAAAAGTAATTGCACTAGGCTTGGCAGGTAGGCCGGGAGCCCTGGGGGGCTTCAGAAAAAGCATGAAACCTCATCCATGGGCGGGATGAACTTTCATGCAGGTTTTTAAAAATGTATTAAAAGTTTAACTAAAAGTGATGGACATGGCCCAACTTATGTGTCAGTGTCACATGAGGGGACATGTCAGGGAAATTTTATTTTTCTATTTTTAGCACTTTTGAATTTGGCGCTGATCTCCTTGAGGAGGTACATAGCCTCAGGGAGATAAGGGTGCTGTTTTGTGCAAGTGCGCAAAAGAGTACACTCTTGGCTTAAGGAATTCCTCTCCCCCCCATAGAGCTTCCTGGCGGATGTCACGCTGGGCGGGCCTTAATTGGCCCACCCACGTAAAATGGTGGTGCGCCCCCAATCAGGAGCACCGATTGGAGGTGCTCCAGCATTTCCCGCTCCTGAACTCCCCCATCCCACCCCCCCACAAAACGGGAGGAGAATTCTACCCTTGGAGATCATGGGTATTTCCACATAGCTGCTGACATTATCTTTCTACATGATGGGGGGGGTGGGGGGGGGGGGGGACAGTCACAGGTTTGTGAGGCGTTGCAGAAAAATCCTTAGTGAGTGGCTGCAGTCAGAAGCCATGTTGTACCAATGGTGGAGGGAGTGAATGTTTAAGGTGGTGGATGGGGTGCTGATCAAGTGAGCCACTTAGTCCTGGATGGCATTGAACTTACTGAGTGTTGTTGGAACTGC
Organism: Carcharodon carcharias; assembly: GCF_017639515.1. Taxonomy (NCBI): domain Eukaryota; kingdom Metazoa; phylum Chordata; class Chondrichthyes; order Lamniformes; family Lamnidae; genus Carcharodon; species Carcharodon carcharias. The sequence goes on along the minus strand of NC_054468.1, from coordinate 90,488,071 downwards.
ACTCATCCAGACAAGTGGGGGTTTTCTCTCACACTGCTGACTTGAGCCAGATGGTAGACTTTGGCAAGTTCAGAAAGGAACCACTCACAGTATACTCAGCCCCTGTCCTGTTCTATTAGTCACAGTAATTAGGTGCTTGGTCTTATTACGTTTCTGGTCAATGCTGAGCCCTAGGATGTTGATGGTGGGAAATTTTATGATAATAATGCCACTGAATGTGAATTAGGGAAGGTAGTAAGGCTTTATCTTATTGGAGGTGGCCATTGCTTGGCTTTTGTGTGGCAAAAGCATCATTTGTCACTTATCAGCCCAAGCTTGAATGTTATTCAGGTCATGCTCCATGTGGGAATAGAGTACTTGATCATTTGCGGAGTTGTAAATGTTACTGAGCACTGTGCAATCATCAGCAAACATCCTCGCTTCTGACCTTATGATGGAAGCAAGGTAGTTGAAAATATTTGAGGTTAGGAAGCTGCAAAGAGGAACACATGCAGTAATGCCATGGGGCTGAGATAATTTGCTTCCAACAACCACAACCATCTTCCTTTGTGCCACCTGTGAGTCCAGCCACAAGAGTTTTCTCCCTGGTTCCTGTTATTAAGTTTTAATCGGGTTCCTTGGTGCCATACTTGACTGCATGCTGCATTACTGCTCATTATTCTCTGGAATTCAGCTTTGTGCCCTTGTGTGGGTCAGGGCTGCTATGAGATCTGAATGTGTGGTCCTGGTGGAACCCAAACTGATCATCGGCGAACAGATTATTGGGTAAGTATTGTTTCATGCCAATTTTGACAACTCCTTCCATCACCTGACTAATGTTTGGGAGTAGGCTGACAGGACAATATTTGCCTTGGTTGGATTTGCCCTACTTTTGTGGAAAAGGCATACCTGTGCAATTTTCCACATAGTTAATTTGATGCAAGAGTTGTAGCTGTACTGCAAAAGATTGGCTAGAGCTGCAGCTGATTCCAAAACACTGGTCTTCAGCACAACAGTAGGGTTGTAGTATGAACATACGAACATATATATACAGTACTGGGCACAACTGCTAACATTGAACGTCATTCAAGATTGATTGACATGGAGGATCAGATCATCAGTTCAGTAGAGACCCACAATTAATTACCTAATCAGAATAAAAGTAACTTGAGCCTGTAATGGTATATAGTTGGAATCAGCAAATCATCATTGACTGTTGATATCTTGGAGAATCTGGGATCTTAGCACTACAAAGCTACACAAAGGCACTGATAGTTTCAAAGTGGTTCATACTCAATTGTCAGGAGCATGTGCCATAAAGTAATTAAATATCATTAGCTGCCCAAGCTTCTATATGATCACAGTCAAAAGAAGTAGGCGGTCTGGAAGTGTAGAAAGGAACTGAAGAAACTGTGATCCATAATGAAGCAGTAAAGATCATGATGGGAAATCCGAGGTTAAAGCTGAAAGGGGTAAAAGCGCAAACAAAAACTAAGAGAGAAGTGAAAAGAGAGCATGGTGTTTCACAATTAGCCCAGTCAACAAATGGTGAACTATATAGTCAAAACCGTAGAGTACAAGTCACAGGATTTCATACTTGCATCTGCGAGGTGCTATGGTCAGACCATACCTGAATACTGTGAGCAATTCTAGTCACTGGGACACACAGGAGTCAATCATGGCATGGAGAGAGTGTGCAGAACAGCCATTGGATTGATTCCTATCATTGAAGGATGGAGGCAAGAGGAAAAGCTAGAGATACAGTCTTTTCACACTTCAAAGGAGATGGCAGAGATATAAGATAGTGAAAAGTTTGGACATAGTAAATACTTTAAACTTAATCAAGGGTCAAAAGCACAAAATAACAACAAGCAGATTTAGGGTCAATCTCAGGAAATTTTTCATCCAATGAGGGATCAGCAACAGGTATGTGTGTCTGGTTGAATAGTCAAGATGGAAACCTTGAACACATTTAAGAAACACCTGGATACTAGAGTCTGGGTTTACAAGGTGTTTCAGAATGAAGGAAATATAATCAGCTACATGACCTTTCTCATCAATTTCACATTGTGAATGGCCTTTTGATGCTGTAAATTCTACGTAACATTCATTGGTCGCATTCTGAATGTATTTCTGTTGACCTTTTTTAGTGAGACATAGTAGCTACTTTTAAAAAGTGAGTGATGTTGAGATAGTGAAAGAAGGGATATATAAAAAAAATATATATATATATCATATATATATATAAAAATAACCATACATATAAAAGCTTTATATAATATAAATATATATAATTATTTATATAAACATAGAGATGTTTCCACTAGTCCTCAAAACTTGAGGCCATAAATATAAGTTAGTTACTAATAAACTAATCAGGATTTCAGGAGAAACTTATTTACCCAGAAAGCAGTGAGGATTTGGAGCTTGCTACCACATGGAGTGGTTGAGGCAAATAGCACAGATATATTTAAGGGGAAACTAGATAAACATGAAAGAGCAAAAAGAATATAAGAGGATATGCTGATAGGATGGGAGGGGGGCCTTGTGGAGCATAAATACCAGTAAGGACCAGTTTGGCTGAATGGCCTATTTCTGTACTGTATACTCTAAGAGCTTTGACCTTTGCAATGTAAGGAAGGGCAATTAACATTGATGTGTACACTCATTAACCCAAGGTGCTGTGGCGATGTTGTCAATTCTAATCTGTGCTTACATTATTTCAGCTTTTTCATACAGTTGCTCAGCCCATCACTGATTAAGCAAACAAATTGGTCACAAAAATCAGCAAAAATAGTCCGATGTCAAAAAGAAGTTACTGTTAAAATCATTAGTTGGAACTATGTGAAAAGAAGCTTCCCAATGAAGTAAAGAAGGATATAGGGAGAGGTATTGGGCGGTGGGATTAGTTTTCATCTGCAAAGAGCTGGTAAGGATATAATAGGACGAATGGCCTCTTTTGGTACTGTGAATTGCTATGGTTCAGTCGTGACAGTGTAATGGAACTTCCATGTGGACGATAACGTTCCAGGTTCAGCCCTGGCTTGTGGTGAGTTAGCTGATCTTACCTGAGGTAGACATCGTTATACTGCAGTTCGCTTCTGATATCTTCAATGAGGTCAGAGAAAGACAAGTCATCCAGGGTTCCTGATTCCTACTCGTTGCTGCTGACCAGTGACGCCTGCTGGAAAGTGAGTTTGTCACAAGTCAGGTGAGAATGTGACCAAACCAAGTGCCAGGAGCCTTTGCAACAGAAAGGATTTAGGCAAAAGGCAAAATGTGCAAGCTTAAGAAAAGGTACTGAGGTGAGAGGTGCTGAAAATGCCTATCAGCTTAACGCCCAAAGATCTGTAAACATGAACGAGTTAGTATGACTGCCTCAGTAATCGGTAAGGATTTCACTGTGTTGGCAGGTCCCTGGTGGTGGACACTCAGTAGGGACTGTGTGATGTGGGTACACCTCACAGGTTGTGAACAGAGGAAGATGAAAAAAAGAGAATGATAGAGCCAGTCTATTATTTTTTGTGAAACAAGAAGTCCCAAGGATATCTAGATCACGTAATGGCTGTGAGCAGGTTAGAATGTAGTTTTGTTACCAAACCTCAAGTTAGATACATTGACCTTGGAAGGATCTCAGCCCAGATTTACCAGAATGATACTGGAGGGTTAAATTATGGGATTAAAAACAGGAAATGCTGGAAAAGCTCAGCAGGTCTGGCAGCATCTGTGCAGAGAGAAACAGAGTTAACATTTCCCTATGACTTCTTGAGGGGGCAAGTTGCATAAACATGGTTTGTATTCTTATAAGTTTAGAACATTGTGGGATGATCAAATGGAGGTATTAAAATGATTATGAAATTTGATAACATAGAGGCGATGACGTAGTGGTATTGTTGCTGGACTACAATCCACAGACCCAGGGTAATGCTCTGGGAACCATGGCAGATGGTGGAATGTGAATTCAATAAAAATCTGGAATTAAAAGTCTAATGATGGCCACGAACTCATTGTTGATTGCCCTTTAGGGAAGAAAATCTGGCCGACGCAGTTGAATCAAATTGCTAAAAAGCCTCAAAAAAGGAATGAAACCGGACGGACCACCCAGCATCGACCTAGGCACCGGAAACAACACAACAATCGCAGCCCTGTCAACCTTGCAAAGTCCTCCTTAATAACAATTGGGACCTGGTCCCAGTATTGGGAGAGCTGTCTTACAGACTAGTCAAGTAACAGCCTGACATAGTCATCCTCACGGAATCATACCTTACAGATAATATCCCAGATACCTCCATCACCATCCCTGGGCATGGCCTGTCCCACCGGCAGGACAGGCCCAGCAGAGGTGGCAACACAGTGATATACAGTCAGGAGGGAGTTGCCCTGGGAGTCCTCAACATTGACTCCGGACCCCATGAAATCTCATGGCATCAGGTCAAACATGGGCAAGGAAACCACCTGCTGGTTACCACATACCAACCTCCCTCAGCAGATTAATCAGTGCTCCTCCATGTTGAACACCAACTTGGAGGAAGCACTGAGGGTGGCAAGGGTGCAGAATGTACCCTCGGTGGGGGACTTCAATGTCCATCACCAAGAGTGGCTTGGTAGCACCACTACTGACCAAGCTGGCCAAGACCTAAATGACATAGCTGCTAGATTTGGTCTGCAGCAGGTGGTGAGGGAACCAACAAGAGTAAAAAACATACTTGACCTCATCCTCACCAACCTGCCTGCCGCAGATGTATCTGTCCATGACAGTATCAGTAGAAGTGACCACCACACAACTGTTGTGGAGATGAAGTCCCATCTTCACATTGAGGATACCCTCCATCATGTTGTGTGGCACTACCACCATGTTAAATGGGATAGATTTCAAACAGATCTAGCAACTCAAGGCTGGGCATCCATGAGGCAGCAGCAGAATTGTACTCAAACACAATCTGTAACCTCTTGGCCCAGCATATCCCCCACTCTACCATTACCAAGAAGCCAGGGGATCAACTATGGTTCAATGAAGAGTGCAGGAGGGCATGCCAGGAGCAACACCAGGTATACCTAAAAATGAGGTGTCAATTTGGTAAAGCTATAACACAGGACTACTTGTGTGCCAAACAGCATAAGCAGCAAGTGATAGGCAGGGCTAAGTGATCCCACAACCAACGGATTAGATCGAAGCTCTGCGGTCCTGCCACATCTAGTCGTGAATGGTGGTGGACAATTAAACAACTTAATGGAGGAGGAGGCTCCACAAATATCTCCATCCTCAATGATAGGGGAACCTAGCACATCAGCGCAAAAGATAAGGCTGAAGTATTTGCTACAATCTTCAGCCAGAAGTGCCAAGTGGATGATCCATTTCGGCCTCCTCCAGAGGTCCCCAGCATTACAGATGCCAGTCTTCAGCCAATTCGATTCACTCCATGTGATATCAAGAAAAGGCTGAAGGCACTGGATACTGCAAAGGCTATGGGCCCTGACAATATTCCAGCAATAGTAATGAAGACTTGTGCTCCAGAACTTGCCGTGTCCCTAGCCAAGCTGTTCCAGTACAGCTACAACACTGGCATCTACCTGGCTATGTATAAAATTGCCCAGGTATGTCCTGCACACAAAAAGCAGGACAAATCCAACCCAGCCAATTACCGCCCCATCAGTCTATTCTCAATTATCAGTAAAGTAATGGAACATCAACAGTGTTATCAAGTGGCACACGATTAGCAATAACCTGCTCACTGATGCCCAGTTTGGGTTCCACCAGGGCCGCTCAGTTCCTGACCTCATTACAACCTTGGTTCAAATAAGGACAAAAGAGCTGAACTCCCGAGTTGAGGCAAGAGTGACTGCCTCGACATCAAGGCCGCATTTGACCAATTTGACCAAGTATGGCACCAAGGAGCCCAAGCAAAACTGGAGTCAATGGGAATCAGGGGGAAAACTCTCTGCTGGTTGAAGTCATACCTAACATAAAGGAAGATGGTTATAGTTGTTGGAGGTCAATCATCTCAGCTCCAGGACATCACTGCAGGAGTTCCTCAGGGTAGTGTCCTCGGCCCAACCATCTTCAGCTGCTTCATCAATGACCTTCCTTCCATCATAAGGCCAGAAATGGGGCTGGTTGCCGATGTTCAGCACCATTCATGACTCCTCAGATACTGAAGCAGTCCATGTCCAAATGTAGCAAGGCCTGGACAATATCCAGGCTTGGGCTGACAAGTGGCAAGTAACATTCGTGCCACACAAGTGTCAGACAATGACCATCTCCAACAGACAGAATCCAACCATCGCTCCTTGATGTTCAATGGCATTACCATCACTGGATCCCACACTATCAACAACCTGGGGGTTACCATTGACCGGAAACTGAGCTGGACAAGCGATATAAATACTGTGGCTACAAGAGCAGGTCAGCGGCTAGGAATTGGGCGATGAGTAACTCATCTCCTGACTCCCCAAAGCCTGTCCACCATCTATAAGGCACAAGTCAGGAGTGTGATGGAATACTCCCCACTTGCCTGGATGAGTGCACTCCCATAACACTGAAGAAGCTGGACGCCATCCAGGTCAAAGCAGCCCGCTTGATTGGCACCACATCCACAAACATTCACTCCCTCCTCAACCGACAGACAGTAGCAGCAGTGTGTACCATTTACAAGATGCACTGTAGGACCTCACCAAGGCTCCTTCGACAGCACCTTCCAAACCCACGACCACTACCATCTAGAAGGACAAGGGCAGCAGATACATGGGAACACCACCACCTGGAAGTTCCCCTCCAAACCACTCACCATCCTGACTTGGAAGTATATCACTGTTCCTTCACTGTTGCTGGGTCAAAATCCTGGAACTCCCTCCCTAACAGCACTGTGGGTGTACCTACACCACATGGACTGCAGCAGCTCAAGAAGGCAGCCCACCACCACCTTCTCAAGGGCAATTAGGGATGGGCAATAAGTGCTGGCCTAGCCAGCAAAGCCCACATCCTGTGAGTGAATAAAAAAAAAGAAAAACTTTTTCCTTTTCCCTTTAGAAGAGGAATTCAAAACAAGAGGACAAAAATTTCAGATTCCAGCTCAGAGTGAAATCAGGAAGCACTTTTGACATGAATTCCGTGAAAATTTGGAACATTCTGTGATATATTTTTTTTGGAGGAGGGTATCAAAGGAGATGGCATACGTGCAGCTTAATGGAGTTGAGGTACAGATCAGCCATGATATAATTAACTGACAGAACAGACTCAAGGGACTGAATAGCCTACTCCTATGCAGGAGAGCAGTTAAAATGATTGTTTTTAAATCAAGTAAGACAATCAACCTAGTGGAGAAGTGTAGCATGTTCTTCATTTTGAAGTATTATGTGAAGTTAAGTTGCACTGAGTTAGGTGATCTGAGCTTAACCATTTCTCTATATGCTGTGTGTGACTTTAAACAATTTAACAATTCACGTCTGGTATAATTTTACTAAGGTCCAGATTTTCTGAGTTGTGGAGACTCCATGGACCTTTAAATGGCTGGGGGGATCCAGATCCGGATCCAGAAATCCCATCCCTTTTTCCAACTGGTAGGGGAAAGTGGACAGGGTGTGACTCACACATGACGGAAACCCAAGCTCAATGCTGAGTTCAAATGGACCCTATTTTTACTGTGCCAAGGGCTTTGACCCATTGTGTGGGATTTATGAAATTTTAGAGCAATCATAAATGCTCTTGAAGAGTGGATAAGGTCTGCAGAACTGTCAAGCTGTGAAGTTATTTATATCCCCAGCCCTTTAAATATTTTTTAAAAAATAGACTACTATGTCGAGAGAGTTAAAAAATATCTGCTCTAGTTATTTTAATATCTTTTTGTTGACATTACCCCAAGGGGTATCATTATGTCATTAGTAATGCTGGGCTGCTTTCCACAATCTATCTATCTTGATTGACAACTCAAATAGGTTCTTAAAGTACTAACTATCTTTGATGTGGGACTATGAATACAAGTCTCTTTGTTTTTTATAAGGGATGAAGTACTTGAAGGGATTGAAATGTTTTAAATGAGGTTTTATGATTGGGTGTGTGAGGAGTGAGGCCCAGAGTGTCTAATATTTAACAAAACAATTGGGATGGAGTCCCAGAAAATGAGACAGGCCTTTTAAACAGCCAGCCTCAGCAATACGCAGCCCCTGTGGCCAATTCCAATATGCAGCTGGGGGTAGCAGGCCTGACTCCCACACAGGCTGCCCCCTCCACCTTGTCCCGGAGCTAGGATCCCACCATTTGGATGAATTTCTCCCAAGGCAGGCATGCCAAGCCAGGAGATTTCCTGACTCAACTCAGGGGCAAATATCAGGGCCTAAGTGTTTTCTCTGCTCACCTTTGAACAGATTGAAGAAGCTCAAGCAAGAATTGTGAAAGGCACAATGTCAAGTTTCTAAATCATGAGGAAGAATTGTTACATCCCTCCAGCTACACAGCTGTATTGAGCAATGGAAACTGGGATTAGGACTAGAAGGTATCTGTATACAGACAAGAATTGATAGTACTGAGCTGAGGAGCCCTTTAGGCTTGTTGACACTTTGCTGTTGGGGCTTATAGGTGGAGAATGGCTCATCATATTGGGTGCCTCTGAATCACTGGCAAGAATCAGCCCCTTCAGAAGAAGAGTGAATAATAAACTGAAAAGGGAAGATATTTGAAAGAGATTCTAACGATGATACACATTACCTTGCATGTGCAATTTTCACTTCATTATCAACAATTTTACTGTTTCAGTTGTTAGGTTTGACTGGAACTCGTGCCCAGGGGTTTAGAGTCAGTACATCAATTATTACAACAATGTTCTTGTACAAGGATAATTTTCTTCAGTTACAGCTCCAGGACATGCACAGCTATAACAAGGGCTTTGTTTAAATTAACATTCATTTCACCTGTTAATACCACTATTGGACTTCTTCGTATTTATCCTAGGATGTGTCCCAAGCCTTTTCTTGCATGTACAGTCTTTATTTAAATCTTAGCGCAATTGTTTACATTTTTAAAGGGGTGCATGTTGTCAGTGCAACGTACTTTGTAGGATGCTTTATCCTTTTGATAAACTGAGAAAGATGTAACAGTATGATGCGCCACAATGCGCCATGGCTTCTTTTCAAACCATGACCTCCATCACCTAGAAAGACAAGGGCAGCAAATGCATGGGACACACCACCTCCAAGTTCTCCTACAGCTCAAACACCATCCTGACTTGGCTGCTACTTTATCACCACAGGGTCAAAATCAAGGAATCCCCTCTCGAACAGCACAGTGGGAGCATTTTAGCCACATGGACTGCAGCGCTTCAAGAAGTACGTACACCACCACCACTTTCTCAAGGACAATGAATGATGGGTGATAAACGCTGACCTTGTCAATAGCACCTACACCCTAAGAATGAATATAAAGAATAATGGTATCATTGTGCTTCAGGTCTACCAGCTGCCTTGCCCCTCCACCCCAGCTTTGCTATCCACCCCACCTCTCCACTCCAGCGACGGTGTTGGCCCCCACTCCAGGACCTCACCCATTTGTCCATTTTCTGATGTATCAGCTTCATTATTGAACCATGAAAATGTTTCAGCAAATCCCTCCACCCATATCCATAGAAACCTTTAACAAGTGGGGTGCTATCAGGGATTAAGACCCTGGTTGATGTTTCTCATCCTTTGAGGTGCTGAGTGTCAAGTGTAACACATCTGCTGTCACCTTGTTTAAGGCAAATAACAGTTGCCAAAGTGGGCAATTCAGGCCACATTGACTTGTTCCTGAGCACGTATTGGCCTGTACATGATATACCGTAGGTGTTACTCCCCCTACAACACACAGTGAGATACAACTTAGTATCACTGCAGCTCAAATCACATGGAACAACAGGATCAAATGATTTGACTCACCCTGCACACATGCCAAATAGGCAATAATGATGAGTGCAATTGCTATTCATTAAAACAAGAACTTTAATGTAGCGCATTTCATAATCCCCGGACATCCCAAAGTGCTCCTCAGTCAATGAAACATTTTTGAATTGTGGTCACTGTTGTTATGTAGGCAAATGTGGCAGTCAATCTGCACATAAAAAGCTGCTACAAACAACAATGAGAAGAATGACCAGTTCATGTCTTTCTTGAAATGCTGATTAAGGTATAAATAAATGTTGGCCAAGACACCAGGGAGAACAGCCTTGCTATCCTTCAGAATAGTGCCATGGGACTCTTTTAGAGTCCACCTGAGAGGGCAGACAGTACCTCTGTTTGATATCTTACCTGGGAGTCAGCACAGGGCTGTTAGCCTACACCAGGATATGAAGTTTTGACGAGGCTGCACAGTTTTGTTAACAGCACAATTTTCTCAAAATTGGCCAAACCAGCGCAAAAGATCAAAGATTTCCAAGCGCCAATTATCCCCAGCATAATTTGAGTATCCGCAATCTTTTGCAGTGGTCCAAAAAATATTGAGCTGGACATGGCATCGTAAATCGATGAGCACTTCCACAATTTAGGTAGGGCTTTGAAGGTATCTGACTGTGATGGGGCATATGTTTCTATCTAGTGATGACACTGCTGAGGTCTCTTTGTCTGTAACTTTTGCACTTGAGTTAGTTGGGCAAGCTGTGTCTGTAATCCTGAGTCTGAGGGTTTCTGTGTAACTTCTTTGAATCTAACATGGCAGGTTTGAATTGGACTGCCAAGGTCATGGCTTATTCTAAGGTTAAATCATCATCCTCCATGAGGAGACATTCCCTAATTCATGGGATTAAAGTCTTTTCAATTATTTGGTCACAAATTAGTTCATTGGATAGTGTGCCAAATTTACATGTAAAAGCCAATTGCTGCAAAGCTGCCACATATTGTTAATGGGCTCACCATTTCCCTGGCATCTCTGGCAGCATCGCCCAAAGTATTCTTCAAGAGCACTTAACACCGTGTCAAATTTTGATGTTTTTTCTTTGAACTATTTGAACATTTGCTGGCTTTCTGCTCTGAGACCTTATCAGAGTATTGCCCTTTTGTGGATCACTGCTACATCCACACTGTCCGTCGCTGTCATGAGCAAGTAGATCTTGAATCTCAAAAATCCATCGATCCCATGGCATGGACGGATCTCCCAGTGAAGATAGAAACAGTGCTGGGGCTGATAATGCTAAACTTTCCTCAACTTCCTCATTTCCAATTTGTTGTACATTTTATACCTCAGATTTATGCAGAGATGACACTAGTTTCTATGTGTGTAACACGTTTTATTTATGGTGTTTTAAAATGTTCTCTCCATGCTTCAGCTCTGGCTTCCAGCTTTTTCTACAGCTTGTTTACTTTTCCCTAGGCTTAACCAATCAAGCACATCGTCTATCAAAAGTAAACAGCTCACATAATCAAACAGAGAGTTGAAGACTAAATTGGGCAAACACATTTTTTTCCCTATTGAAATCCTTGTTGACTGCTCATTATTATATTTCTCGTTTCTAGATGTTCTTCTATTCTTTCCTTTCATAAGGATTCCATTATTTTTCCTACTACCAATGTTAAGCTGACTGGTCTATAATTCCCTTTATATGTTCTGTCCCCTTTCTTAAATATAGGAATTACATTAGCTACCACTAATTGTCCGGCACAGCTTTCTGTAATGAAATTTTAAATATAGTGTAGTGATGCCTCTGCTATCTCTTCCCTTTTAAAATATGTGGATGCTTTCCATCTGGATTGGGACTTTCTCCTCTTTGAGTTTCTTTTGGTTACTCAAGACATCCCCTTTTTAATTCAAAATGCACTTAACTCATGCCATTTGATGCCATACTTACCTGTTCTATCTCACTGGTAAATACTGAAACAACATAATTATTTAGTATTTCTATCAGATCATTATTGTTACCTGTGGTATTATCCTGTCTCTCCCTTAATGACCCTATTCCCATCGCAGCCTCCCTTTTTTTATTAATGTGCCTATGAAATATTTTCCTATTTTGTTTATGTTCCTTAATAATTTCATTTCATAGTTCCTCTTTGCCTTTTGAATTGTTTTATCGATTTCTCTCCTAATCTCTTCATATTCTCTTATGATGCATTCCTCTGCTGTCCATGCATTTAATGTCTGCCTCTTTCTGAACACTCAATTATCTTCTTATGTCTTTGTTCATTCATGGAACCTCACTAGTGTTTCATTTGTTCCCACCTTTTAGTGGAATATATTTTTCCTGCACTTTGTTGAACAAGTTTTAAAATGATTCTCAGTGTTGTTCTATTTCATTGTTTGCCAATATTGTTGCTCACTCTAAGGGCAGAATTTTGCCCTTGATGGGCGGGCGGGCCTCATCGGCTCGGCGGCGGGCGGGCTGCCGATTGCCGCCTCCGAAACGGACCCTGCTGCCATTTTGAGTGGGCGGGCCACCTGATGGGAAGCGCTATGCGCTTTCTGTGCGGGTGGGGGGAGTGATTCCCTAATTGTAAAAGTGCGCTCTTTCGCGCGCACAGCTCCCTGAGACTAAGTGCTGTCTCAGGGGAGAGTGTGGGAGTGGGGGAGTGAGGAGAGTGGGGGAGTGAGGAGAGTGGGGGAGTGAGGAGAGTTGGGGAAGTGGGGGGAGTGGGGAGAGTGTGGGGATGGGGAGAGTGAGGAGAGTGAGGAGAGTGGGAGAGTGAGGAGAATGGGGGAGTGGGGAAAGTGGGGGAATGAGGAGAGTGGGGGAGTGGGGAGATAGGGGGAGTGGGGAGATTGGGGGAGAGTGTGGGAGTGGGGGAGTGAGGAGAGTGTTGGGGTGGGGAGAGTGTGGGAGTGGGGAGAGTGAGGAGAGTGGGGAGAATAAGGAGAGTGGGGGAGTGAGCAGACTGAGGGAGTGGGGAGTGTGAGGGAGTGGGGAATGTGAGGGAGTGGGGAGAGTGTGGGAGTGGGGGAGTGGGGAGAGTAGGGGAGTGGGGGAGTTGGAGAGTGGGGGAGTGGGGAGTGTGAGGGAGTGGGGAGTGTGAGGGAGTGGGGAATGTGAGGGAGTGGGGGAGTGGTGGAGTGATGAGAGTGGAGGAGTGAGGGAGTGAGGAGAGTGGGGGAGTAGGGAGAGTGGGGGACTGAGGAGAGTGGGGGAGTGGGGAGATTGGGGGAGTGTGGAGAGTGTGGGAGTGTGGAGAGTGTGGGAGTGTGGGAGTGGGGGAGTGGGGAGAGTGTGGGAATGGGGGAGTGAGTGAGTGGGAGAGTGGGGAAGTGGGGTAGTGGGGGACTGGGGAAGTGGGGGAATGGGGAGAGTGTGGGAGTGGGGAGAGTGGGGTAGTGGGGAGAGTGCGGGACTAAGGAGAGTGGGGGAGTGGGGGGAGTGTGGGAGTGGGGAGAGTGTGGGAGTGAGGAGAGTGTGGGAGTGAGGAGAGTGTGGGAGTGGGGAGAGTGGGGGAGTGGGGAGAGGGTGGGATTGAGGAGATTGGGGGAGTGGACAGAGTGTGAAATGAAGAGTGTTTGACAGGAAAGTGTGTGACAGACTGCTCATGTAGCTCAGTGAGAATGGGTGTGCAGGGCTTTGTGTGTGAGGCAAGACATGATGACTGATTTTAAGGCAGGTTGTGGAGGATGAGAAGTTAGCAGAAAGGACGGTCTAATTGTGATAAAAGGCTTGAATGAGGGTTAAGAAAGATTCAGGATAATATTGCAGTATTGGCAATATGGTGAACTGAAAACACTAAGGATTACAGTAAAAGCAAGACAAAGTTAAATTAATGCTTCTGCTGTTCATGTTTACCAGTTCCAGTAAGCCCAAAATGTGAACTTGTCTTTCTCTTTCAGGCACAGGCTTAACTGTTTGGATTCCCTGCAGCAGTTCCGTTCTCCAATTTTCCTCTCAGCAGTGGATAAGCTGTTTCCTACCAAACCCCAATTGTTCAGTGGCCCACACCTCCTACCTTCCCAACCCCAAGAGAGGCTGCATGGGTGAGAGCACTGTGGAAGAGTTAACAGTTACCTGTGTAGGGGAGGGGTAATACCCAACATCAGCTTGCTTCCCCTGCCCAATGGTGTGGAGATGGAGCAGGACAGCAAATCAGAACAAGGTGAGTTCTGTCTGCTAGTGCTCCTGTAAGTGTCTTGAGGTATTTGAGTATGTTCAAGGCACATATACAAATGTGTGTTGTTACAGCCATTCCTGAGTTAGAAAATATCGAAAGGGAGAAAATGGTGAGAAAACAAAATCCAAATGGAAATACTTCAGCATCTGATACAGTGCAATGTGAATAACATAAAACAGAAGAGTGCTCATCAGCAATGAAAGGATTATCTGATTCCCCTATACATTAGTCCACAGCTTTCATGCCTTAAAAGATCACTATAGGCAAAGTGCCTATCAGCAGTATAAGCAGATAAACTTGCATTTTCGCACAGCAACACGTCTTGTGGCCTTATCTGGCTCCCTCTTCACATCCAATCTCTGGCAGGTAAATAAAAGAATGCTACATTTTGTGTCCTATGACAGCCGCCGTCAGAGATAAGATCCTTTGAATTTGAAAAGCAAAGCAAGAATGTTCCAAATAAATACGCAGATCAGCTGGATCATGCATACAAGGTGCTGCTGATAGCTGTGTGAGCACTGTACAGGAACCACTGTCAGTCCCAACCCTACCATATTGTCCTATTTTCATATCAGATTAGTGAAAAACAGGGTAGGCTGGTCCATTAGTGAGCTTCCTAAAGTGACGCTCCCTCCAAACAATTCTGTGTCTCATAAAAACCATCCCTTAAGTCTTATTGACTTCAACACACTTGCTTCCTTCTCTTGTTAGCACCAGTCTTGGCTCAGTGATAGCATCAATGCTCTAAGTCTGAAGATTGTAGCTTCACACCCCATTCCAAACACTTGAGCACATGATTGATGCCTGCACTTCAGGACAGCACTGAAGAAGTGTTGGACTGTTAGAGGTGCCGTCTGCCTCATACAAAACATTAAACTGAGGCCCCATCTGTCCTTTCAGGTGGACATAATGGATCCTGTGACACTGCTCAAAGGAAAAGAACAGGGGAGTTCCCCCAGTGTCCTGGTCAACAGTAGGTCAGTCGGTGTCATTAAAACAGATTATCTGGTCATTTATCAAGGAAAATGAGTCCCTTGAACCAGCTCTTCCATTCAGTTAGATAATGACTGATCTCTATACTTTAACATTATCAAACTGCTTTGATTCTGTAACTCTTGATACACTTGCTGGCAAAAATCTATCAATCTCAACTTTGAAATTTTTAATTGATCCCCAGCTTTTGGGGAGAGAGTGTTCCAGATTTCTACTACCTGTCATCAGCCCTGAACAAACTAGCTTTAATTTTAAGAATATGCTAACTTGTTCTGGAATCCCCTTTCAAGAGAAAATGGTTTCTTGCCATCTACCCTATCAACACTCTTGATTGTCTGAAAAATTAGACCACTTCCTAATCTTTTATATTCAGGGGATATAATCATAGTCTATGCAGCCTGTCCTCCTAATCTTTTATATTCAGGGGATATAATTGTAGTCTATGCAGCCTGTCCTCATAATTTAGGCCTTTTAGCCCTTGTATCATTCTGTGAATCTGCACTGCATCCCGTCAAAGGCCAATACCCTTCCTCATTATACAGTGCCCTGAACTGAATGCATTACTGCAGATGGGGTGCAATCAGAGTTCTGTACAGCTGTAACATAACTTCTATTCTTTTGTATTCTAGCCCCCTTGAGATAAAGGCCAACTTTCATGAGCCTTGGCGGGGGACATTCCTAGCTACATGCTAACAATTTCAGTACATACCCATTACCCCTACTCTCTGTCTCCTACCTCCTAATCAATCCTCTATCCAAGTCACTGGATTACCTCTGATTCCATGAGGATGAGAATTTTGACATCACTGCACTTAGGCGCAGGCAGGCACAGAAGCTTAGAGATGATAAATACGCTAGGAATGTGAGAGTTAGTGTGGGTGAAGATCAGACTGATGGGATTGTGAGAGTTAGCCTGTGCCAAATACTTTGTCCCTGCCCTCCTCTTCTTGTTTTGTTTCATCAAGGGGTAAGTCAGAGGGCATCAGACAAGCAGTACAGTCATGAAGAGACAGTAACAGCCAATTTTATCCTGGCTGAGTTCCAGGAAGCAAATGAAGATGAAGCATTGCATTTCCAAGTCAAACCTACAGCTGACACCATGGGCTGGATTCTGCTCTGTCACCCCACTTACCACTGCTGCCACCACAATTACCTTATCACCTGCCTCAGCCAGGACTCCCACTGACTGTAAGATAGAAGCAAAATACTGCGGGTGCTGGAAATCTGAAACAAAAACAGAAAATGTTGGAAAAACTCAGCAGGTCTAACAGCATCTGTGGAGAGAGAAACAGAGTTAACCTTTTGAGTCCTTATGACTGAAGAAGAGACATACAGACTTGAAACATTAACTCTGTTCTCTTTCTCCACAGATGCTGCTAGACCTGCTGACTTTTTCCAGCATTTTCTGATTTTGCTCCTGCTGACTGTTCCTTCCTCACAACCACATGCAAATAGCTGCCAGGAAAGGAGCCCAGGACCCTAGTAGAGGACCCTCATCTTACTGCTGCTCCTGTTCCATCCTTGGGGTTGTGTTGCTAATCCTTCTGAATTATCCTAGAGACTGTGGATGAACAAAGTAAGTTGGGCCAAGTGGTTTTCCTCGTGATTTTGTGAACTCATTTCAATAAGTTTGCCAAAAGATGTGTTATGGTGGTGCCCCTGTAGAGCAAAAATTCAGCCAGGGTTCCTGCTCCTAATTCTGATTCGGTATCCCCTTACTTGAATTGCAGACTAATGTGTGTGTGTATCTGTGCAGACAACTGTCGGGAATGTTGAACAGGCTGGAGCCCCTTTTTCTGGAAAACAGAAGACCAAGAGGTGACTTGATAGAGGTATTTAACCTAATGAAAGGATTGATAGGATGGTTGTAGAGTAGGTATTTCCACTTATAGAGAGTCCAAAATTAGGGGTCATAAGTATAAGGTTGCCTCTAATATGCTCAATAAAGAGCTGAGGAGAAGTGTTTTTTCACTGAGTGGTGAGAATGTGGAATCTGTAACCACACAGTGTGGTTGAGGTAAATGGCATAGGTGCATTAATGGGGAGGCTAGATAAGTTCATGAGGGAGAAATAAATAGAATGATATGTTAAGAGGGTGTGGGAGAAGGCTCAAGCATAAATACCCATATAGACATGCTGAACTGAATGGCCTGTTTTGTGCTGTAAAATTCTACATAGTTATAAGTAATACTTTACGAACTGATTCCCTCCAGGATTGTTTCTGAGTCTCAAACCCATCCCCACAAAAGAACACACATTGACATTTTTACAGTGGAACCTGAGTAACTAGCATTGAGACAGCCTCTCTATCCAATTAGGGATGGTGGGTGGGCTCTTGAAACTAGAGGACAAATCAGAGGCCTCCCAGCTTGAGAGGAACAGCCGGCTGTATTGGAAAGTAGGGAGGAAGAGGACACTTCAACATGGAGGTTCCTTCTCTCCAACTTTTTCAAATCTTTAACTAAAAAATGCATTCAGCAGCCACACCACCATTGTGGTGGGGGGAGGGGGAAGTGTGAGGGGGAGTCATGGAGCCCAATTGCAGGGAGCCTTTGGCTGCTCTCATAACCAGGCAGGCCTGAAGGTCCTCTAGACCTGTCTGGTTCACAGGCCCCCACCACCCCCAGCCTGCCACTGGGAGACTGCCTCCAGGCACCTGAACTATCCTCCGTTGCAGGGACCTAGAAGCCAACTGGAAAATCCTAGCTGGCCTCCTTTAATTTGCCTCAAATACACCCTAAATAAGCCTGATCTGTCATGTGTAATAGGTAACACCTGTCGTAGGGAACCCTGCTGGTCTCAATCCTGCCTTCCCAAGAATTGCCTGGAGGCAAGATGGGGTTGAGGGACCGACATGCTGGCTGTCTCCGCAATCAGGTCCTACGCGTGTGCCTGTGCGAGTGTGTATGATGCTGAGCAGTGAAATGGATGGAATCAGCTATAATACTTGCTTCAGTTTCTACTCAGACAGGAGGAAAAGTCAGTCCCTCAGTGGAATACTGACCCTGCAAAAATCAACTCCGCCGAAGGCATTTCTGTGCAATGCAGCATAACATTTCACTCACTATCCTCTCACTGGGGAGTAGTAGTTTTTCTGGACGCTGTGTCAGAGAAGGCTGGATGAATCCTTGTAGGAGACAGTTGTGTGAAGTGACATTGTGAAATGGAGGCTGAGATTTTAACCACAAAGTTATTTGCTGGAACAGCAGCTTCAAGCCACCTCAAAGTATTTTCTGCTCATCATACTTTCATTTTGCAGTCAGCTCCCGTGATGCTGGCAGTAGCAAGAAGTTGGCAGTGGACTGGAGTGTCACACATTAGAGGAGTGTGGTACTTGACCTGAAGAGGCACAGGATGTGACAGGTATTTCAATCGAGTTATACCTATCTCAGAAAAGAAATAACAATTTGCAAACTGCCACGGTGCACTTCATGCTTCAGTCTCACGTTATTTGCCATGACAGTATCAGGTTCAGGCGCTCATCAGGACAAGGGTGGCAGCACTACACTCGATCAGACCCACAAGTGAAAGAGAAACATCTCTCCAATGTTTGAGCAGCAAATGCAGCAAGGTGTTTCTCAGCTGCTTTCCCCATAAATATCATTGTCTCCACTTTGAACTGCCAAAAAATACAACTTTAATTCATTGATCTCTTTCCCATACAGCAAGAGGCAGCATCCTCCCTCTTCAGTGGCCATTGGGAAACTAACAGAATAAAATGAAAGTCCTCATCTCTCCCCATCTCTGTAACCACCTCTAACCCTACAAACCACTGATATCTTACCCCTCCCACCCTGGTCTCTTACACGTGGCAGATTTTCATCAGCCCTCCATTGATGGTGGTGCCTTCAACTCCCGAGGCCCTAAGCCCTGGAATTCCTTCCCTAAGCCCCTCTCTCCCCCTTTAGGGGGCTGTTACCTTTTTGACCAAGCTTTTGGTTATCTGTCCGATGTTGTTTTATAAACTTATTTTTAAAATTTCATTTGCAGGATGTGGTTATCACTGGCAAAGCCAGTGTTTTTTGCTCAGCTCCCATTGCCCCTGCGAAGGTTATGGGAAGCCATCTGCTTGAACCGCTGTAATCCATTGCTGCAGTTTTGATAGAACTGGCTTGCTCGGCCATCTCAGAGGACAGTTAAAAGTCAACCTGGGGTCTGGCATCACCTTTAAGCCAGACTCGGTAAGAACAGCAGATTTCTGTCGCCAGAGGACTTTAATGAGCCATTTGGGTTTGTACAACAATCCAGTAGTTTTATGGTCATGGTTTTTTTTTATTTCAGATTTATTTAATTAACTAAATTTAAATTCCCCATCTGTCTTGGTGGGATTTGAACTCATTGGCCAGAATTATATGTCCCACGGGTGAGCCTGCACCCGACCTGAATGGACATGAAATAGTGCGAGACGATGGCAGGCGAGCGTCCCAACATCATTGCGCACTCGAGCAATACTTTGCTCAGCGGGCATGGGTGGCAGTGGGAAGCATGCCCACCAATGGGCAATTAAGCCCATTAATGATGCAATCAGCAGGGATTTTACGCGGCCCGTCCACATTTACGCTTGGCGGATGGGCCATTCTCCCAGGCAGCATTCACATTTTTGTTCAAACCTCGACCCAAAGCCGGATGAAATCTCCGTGAGGAAATAAAATGAAAAGAGATATCTGGGGACTGGTTTTGTATGAGGTATGCTTTCAGGTGCTGCATGGACATACTTTTCTTTAATCTTTCCTGGAATATGGGCATTACTGGCTAGGCCAGCATTTATTGCCATTACCCCAGAGGGCATTTTTAAGAGCCAACCACATTTCTGTGGGTGTGCTGTCATATGTAGTCAGACCAGGCAAGGAAAGCAGATTTCCTTCCCTAAAGGGAATTATTGAACTAGACAGGTTTTTATGACAATTAACAATGATTTTTATTAGACTTTTAATTTCAAATATCTATTGAATTCAAATTCCACCATCTGCTGTGGTGGGATTTGAACCCAGGTCCCCAGAGCATTAGGGTAGGTATCT
Source organism: Carcharodon carcharias (assembly GCF_017639515.1). Taxonomy (NCBI): domain Eukaryota; kingdom Metazoa; phylum Chordata; class Chondrichthyes; order Lamniformes; family Lamnidae; genus Carcharodon; species Carcharodon carcharias. The sequence goes on along the minus strand of NC_054468.1, from coordinate 90,468,041 downwards.
GGATTATCAGTGACAATACCACTATGCCATCACCTCCTCTTTCATGCAGTATTTCTGTCCTTTAGTCTGTGGAGGTCTGCAGCTCCCTTGGGCAGCTGTCTGTCTTCAAGGAGCTCTCTCGAAGCGCTCACCCACATCCTAGGTTACATTGGCGCCCTCTCTCTTCCCATCCCCACCCTGGCAGTGCCCAGCATTTCAGCATGTATTTCGCATTGGCTGGCCATTAATTGGCCAGCCAGCATGAAATTGCGGTTGGCTGCCGATTACAGCCAGTGGCCCATTTCCTATTCATTCCTGGGGCCGCTGATCGCGCTGGCCCAATGCCCAAAAAATTCAGGCTATTGTATCCAGATCATTAGTCCAGGCCTCTGGATTGCTAATGTAGTAATATAATCACAATGTTACCCTATCCAGTAATATAATCACAATGTTACCCTATCCAGTAATATAATCACAATGTTACCCTATCCAGTATTATAATCACAATGTTACCCTATCCAGTAATATAATCACAATGTTACCCTATCCAGTAATATAATCACAATGTTACCCTATCCAGCAATATAATCACAATGTTACCCTATCCAGCAATATAATCACAATGTTACCCTATCCAGCAATATAATCACAATGTTACCCTATCCAGTAATATAATCACAATGTTACCCTATCCAGTAATATAATCACAATGTTACCCTATCCAGTAACATAATCACAATGTTACCCTATCCAGTAATATAATCACAATGTTACCCTATCCAGCAATATAATCACAATGTTACCCTATCCAGCAATATAATCACGATGTTACCCTATCCAGTAATATAATCACAATGTTACCCTATCCGGTAATATAATCACAATGTTACCCTATCCGGTAATATAATCACAATGTTACCCTATCCAGTAATATAATCACAATGTTACCCTATCCAGTAATATAATCACAATGTTACCCTATCCAGTAACATAATCACAATGTTACCCTATCCAGTAATATAATCACAATGTTACCCTATCCAGCAATATAATCACAATGTTACCCTATCCAGCAATATAATCACGATGTTACCCTATCCAGTAATATAATCACAATGTTACCCTATCCGGTAATATAATCACAATGTTACCCTATCCGGTAATATAATCACAATGTTACCCTATCCGGTAATATAATCACAATGTTACCCTATCCAGCAATATAATCACAATGTTACCCTATCCAGCAATATAATCACAATGTTACCGTATCCAGTAATATAATCACAATGTTACCCTATCCAGTAATATAATCACATTACCCTATCCAGTAATATAATCACAATGTTATCCTATCCAGCAATATAATCACAATGTTACCCTATCCAGTAATATAATCACAATGTTACCCTATCCAGCAATGAGCCTGTGAAGTAATTTTAGAACATTTTTGCATTAAGTAATACTGCATAATATACCAACCCTTCTTCTCCTGACTCTTGCTGGGGTTCAGTTACTTTTTCCAAACGCTCATGCTTCATCTGTGACCCGAGACCATGTACCCCAGCAGGCTAGTCGATGATGGCTGCTCATGGCCATGGTAGTTCAGTGCCTCACTATCATTTCCACTCTGTTTCCGCTTAGTGTCCATCAGGTCAATTGAATACTGCTCCGCAAGCACCAACTAGCCTTCTTCTTGCACATGAACAAATCTGAGGTTATTTTCAGGTTTGTGTCATCAGTAAGTTAGAAATACAATAGGATAATTTAGCAAAAGTGGAGGAGTCAAGAGAGGCAGTAGTGAGGTAGAGCTGGGTGTTGTCAGCGCACATGTGAAGATTAATGCAATGTCTTTAGATGATATTGCCAAAGGGCAGCATGTGGTTGAGAAATAAGAGAGGCCCAAGGATAGATCCTTGGGAGTCACCAGAGTTACCAGTGTAGGAGCAGGAGGAGAAGTCATTGCAAGTGATGCTCTGGCTACAATTATAAAGATAAGATTGGAACCACGGGAGAGCAGTCCCACCCAGTTGAATAACAGTGGAGAAGTGTTGGAGGAGGATGGTTTGCTCGACTGTGTCAAAGGCTGTAGACAGGTAAAGAAGGACGAGGGGGGAAAGTTAACCTTTGTCACCATCACAAAGGATGTCATTTGTGACTTTGGTAAGAGTCATTTTGGTACGGTGGCAGGGACGGTAGCCTGATTGGAAGAATTCAAAAATGGAGTTCCAGGCAAGATGGGGGTGGATTTGGGAGCCAAGAACTCATTCAAGCACTTTGGAGAGGAAAGGGAGGTTGGAAATAGGGTGGTGGTTTGCAAGAACGGTGCAGTCAAGAGTTGGACTTTTGAGGAGAGAGGCGATGATGACAGATTTAAAGGAGAGAGTGACAACATCTGAGGAGGGGGAACCACTTACAATATGGGTTAACATGGAGGGGATGTTGGGTGATCAGCAGTTTAGTGGGAATAGGATCAAGGGAGCAAGGTCTTATGGCCAAAATGAACTCAGAGAGAGCACGACGGGAGATAGGAGAGAAAATAGGGAACAATGCGAGTACATGGCTTAGGGCAGGGGAGAGCATTAAAGGAAGCACTAGAGGGTACTACTGAACCAAATGGTGTTTTATGAAAGTCTGGTACCTGCCATTGCTCATATTAGCTTTTTTTCAGACTTATTTAACTAATTAAATTTAAATTTGCAATCTTCCATGATAGGATTTGAACTGAACTAGTCCAGTAACCTAACCACTATGTTTCTCAACACTTACCCTGGCACACAAAGGGCCTGTCCAGCGATGAACTATGATGCTGCTCACTAAAGTTGTATGGGGCTGAGGTGGAAGGGATCATTTTATTTAAAGAATACATATGAACATCCATACTAGAAGGAATGTTGGAATTAAGGGTACAGGGTGTTAGTTAACCCTTTATCCCCTTTTCCCAATTCCAAAATGATTCAAAGTAATAATCCTTTATGGTGACATTGGTTATGTTTTAGTCAGTATAAGTGAATAAGCAAGACTTAATACATACTAATGTTTGAACAGTAATATTAAGATAGTCATTTGGTAGTACAGAACTTGAGTATTGCTGAAAAAAGACATGTTGTCGAAGATTTTCTTCTTGCATTCGTCAGGACAATTCGCAAAAATACCAAATATAAAGGGGACAGCAATTTATACTGCATGAGAAGAGAGTGCCAACCAATCAGCACTCTCTTCTCATGCAGTTTAAATTGTATTCCTTTTATATTTGGTATTCTTGTGAATTGTCCTGATGAGTGCAAGAACGCAAGCTGGGGCCTTATCTTCTGATTGGGCACTTTGCAGCCTTCTGGACTCAACACTGAGTTCACCAACTTTGGAACATGAACTCTGTTCTCCATTTTGATTCACTCTTTTCCAAGTTCCATTCTGTATCTTGTTTACATGTTTTGTCTTTCAAACACAGCTGTTCATTATTCTGCTATTGACACTCACTCTGGAGCAATGATTTGTTTTTTTTTTACTACAACCACTACCACTTCCTTTGCTTTTTATTCCATGACATCTTTGTCATTTAATCTCTCCTGCCCTCTTACCTGTCCCAGATCTTTCCTTTTGTTCTACCTCCCCCTTCCTCTTTTCAACAATATGAAACCCATCACATATCTACCTCCTTTCAGTTCTGAAGAAGAGTTATATTAGACTGGAAACAATAAATCTGTTTCTCACTCCACAGATGCTGCCAGACCTACTGAGTTTTTCCAGCACTTTCTGTTTTTATTTCAGACTTCCAGCATCCACAGTATTTTGTTTTTGTCAAAGAATTTAGGTCTCCACTCTCCTTATATGGAAAGCATCTACTCAATAGGGTTTTCATCCGCAGTATTTTGCTTTAATAAAAGTAGGGACGTTTTGCTGCATCTGTACAGGACCTTGGTGGGAACACATCTAGAATACTGTGATGATCTTGTTTGAAAAAAAGTTATAATTGTGTTAGAAGCAGTTCAGAAAAGGTTCACTCGACTCATTCCTAGAATGAGGGGCTTATCTTATGAAGAAAAGGTGAACAGGTTGGACCTTTACCCATTGGAGTTTAGAAGAATGAAAGGTGCTCTTATTGAAATATCTAAGATCCTGAGGGGTTTTGATAAGGTAAATGTCAGGAGGATGTTTCCCCTTGTGGGACAGACTAGAACAAGGGGCACAATTTAAGCATAGTGGTTAAGTTATTGGACTAGTTCAATTCAAATCCTATCATGGAAGATGGGAAATTTAAATTCAATTAGTTAAGTAAGACAGAGTTGAGGAGACATGTTTTCTCTCAAAGGGTTGTTAGTATGTGGAACCCTTTATTCAAGGCAGAGTCAGACAGATTTTTAGGGAGTCAAGGATTATGATGGGGGGGGGGGAGGACAGACAAAGTGGAGTTCAGACCAGATCAGCCATGATCTTATTGAATGGCGAAGCAAACTCAGAGGGCTGAATGGCCTACTCCTGCTCCTATCTTCCAATGTTATGTTCAAGTTTCTGAAGCACGGATTGAACCCATGACCAGCTGGCACAGAGGTAAGCATGCTATACATGTAAAAGCCCAATCAACCTATTTGAGACACACACTCGTTAGAATATGCAATGCTGCATGCAGGTATGGCTCTTTCTCTGGAGACTGATTTTTCATGTCCAGGATGCAGCTTCAAATATGGCCCAAAGTAATGAGATGAACATTTCCTTGATCTGTTGTTTGGAAGGATCTTGTGTGTGACATGAGTTCCATCATGTAAGCAAGCAGAAAACTGAATCTCAGAATTGTTACAGTGCAAAAGGAGGCCACTCAGCCCATCATGTCTGCTCCAGCTCTCCGAATGAGCAATTCATTAATGCCATTCTCCCACCTTTTCTCTGTAACTCTGCACATTCCTCCTTTTCAGGTAGCAGTCTAATTCCCTTTTGAATGCTTTGATTGAACCTGCCTCCACCACACTCTCAGGCAGAGCATTCCAGCCCTTAACCACTCACTGTGTGAAAAAGCTTTTTCTCATATCACTTCCGCTTCTTTTGCCATACACTTTACATCTGTGCCCTCATTCTCAGTCCTTCACAAGTTGAGTCAGTTTCTCCCCGCCTATTCTGTCTAAACCCCTCATGATTTTGCGTACCTCTATCAAATCTCCTCTCAGTTTTCCTTCCACCATGGCTATCTCCTCCAGTCTATCTTCTTAACTGAAGTTCCTTATCCCTGGATGAGCTGGACTCATGAGTCCTTTCTGCACTCTCTCCAATGCCTGTACATCCTTCCTAAAATGCCCTTAATTCACCATCGATTTTCCACTCCCGTCATAGAGCTTCACTTGGAAGAGGGTATAATAAGGCAATGACACACTTAAGTTGAAAAAATCACTCAAAGAGAAGCCTGAGACGTGGGATATGAAAAACTATCAAATGGTCCAGTCAGACATGCTCTTTTGAGACTGGGGCGGAGTACAGGGAGCTTTGCACTGCATCCAACATGAGTTCAAGTGCTTGAAATTCTCCACAATAATGCCCCTCACATTGTATGCACCAAATTCTCAAGATCAAAACCTGAGGTAGCAGAATAAATCTCCCTACCCCACCCAAGCCTCTGTCTGCCAATTAAAAGCCTCTCTACATGCGGTGTCTATCACATACCCACACAATGCAGCTGACAGCCCATTCTATTTATTATCAGCAACATTTTTCTTTTATGATTGGTGTTCTGTCACTCGACAGGGAAATTCATGCATTTTTTCACCCCAACAGGCATCAAACAGCGAGTACAATCTGTGAAATGATCCCCTGCTAGAAAAAGCTCGTCTTTTCAGCAGGGAAAAGATGATAGACCCCAGGGGGAAGAGATTCTTTCAAACTGAACTGCTTCATTTCACTCTGATAAATGTACGAATCATGAATAGTCCTTATTTTAAACTGACAGCACATGCCCTTGTGCAAAAAAGCTAAGTCTTGTATCTAACAATTTCTCCCATATCATTTTTAGAGTTGGAATTTTTTTTCTCCAGGCTCCGGCTTGACTGCAGTCTATCTTATTTTCACATAGTATTACGTATTATTTACAGCATAAGAACAGGCCATTCAGCCCAACGGGTCTGAGCCTGTGTTTATGTTCTGCGTGAATCACCTCCCACCCCTCCTTATCTAACTCTATCAGTATATCCTTCTACTTCCTTCACCCTCTCTGGCTTATCCAACTTCCCCTTAAGTGTAGAAATGCTATTTGCCTCAATCACTTCAAGTTCCACCTTCTGACCACTCTTTAAATTTCCTTAGTTATTGCCCATCACGAGCTGCCCTTGAAAAGGCTGCGGTTGGTCATCTTCTTGAACCCGTGTAGCGATGATTCTCCCTCAGTATTGTTAGGCAGGAAGTTCCCAGACTCTGACTTAGGGGTGAATTTTACAAGGGGATTAGGGCGTATTGCTTTCACTCCAACTTGGCACCTCATCAACTTTAAAAAGGGTTGGCCTGCAGAGATTTTGACTGGGGAGGGATAGGGGACCCTGGCTAGGAGGGAGGTGGGGGGTGTTGGGGGTTGGGTTCAAGAGGCCGGTGGGGAGACACAAAGGCACAGGTATCATTTTCTCATCTTCAGGGAGTACCCCCACACCACCCCCCCCTACCCCCACCATGGGCAGAGAAACCCCACCAAAGAAGGTACCTCCCTTTTGCCCCATGTTGGGAAAGTAGTAGACTGGCCCTTTCCTTGCGCCTTACCCTGCCCGCCATATTATGACGGACTCAAAAAGAGGCCTTTAATTGGCAACTTAAAGGACTCAATAGGCCTAAGTACAAGCTGGCTGGCTGATGCCTTAGCTGCTCTCTGTAATATGGGGGACAGCTCATGGGGATGGGCGGGAAGGTGGTGGGCTAGTCACCTAATTAATGTTATGTGCCCCTCATCCACCCCGCCCACCTACTTTCATGTACCCTGTCCATAACAATCTCCCCATAGTGACAGTGAAGGGATGGCAATGTATGCCGAAAGGCTTGACCTTTTCAGTTTCTGTCTACCTGGAATTGTTCAGTGGATTGTTGCCGGTCTTCAGTTTGGAACCAGCCCTCCTCACTGAATACATGACTGTATGTTACCTTGGAATGGTGCTTTCTTACACTGGAAAACGACAACTGTTTAAATTTCCTGGCCTTTGCACTCTGGGTGGACTTGTCTCATAGGTACACGGCACAGGAAAAATAGGCAAGAACCAGAATTAATTGCCAGATTTTAATCCCTGTTGCGCTTGGTGGCTTTTTTCTTCGTGGCTTTGGATGGGGGCTGGAATGAGCACTGCAAGAAGGTGTCCTTATTTAAAATTGATTGGAACTGTGGCCTCAGTGACCTCATACAGACCTATGACTTGTTCTCCTGCACTCTTGTGACTCACTGGGCCCTGAGGGACAGAACGCCATGTGCTAGCTGCAGGAAAACAAACTGCCAGCACTGTAATTACTCCGTTAATCACGTTGGGAGTTTTCTGGGGTTTCTTATTACATCAACAAGAATAAATTATATTTATATAATGTCCCAAGACTTCACAGGAGAGTGATAAGATGGGGTATCGCCAGGGAAGGATGGTTCCAGTACACATCGGGGGAATATATTAGCCATGGGAAACTTTTTTTATGCCTCATCAGCTTTGGTTTCCCTGGGAAGATTTATCACTTGCTGCAGGACAAGCGTCAGCCACACTATAGGGATGGCACACCTGTACAGATCACAGTGAAGACCTACATGGACTTGATTTCACTGGTAGGAGAGTTTCCCGATGAACACTTCAGGGGATCACTGGGTACGTTGTTTGCATGGCCAATCGGCAACACATTGGTCCATCAAGTAGGTCAATGATGCACTGTTTGCTGAGGCCAATCAACTTCCCAATGGTACCACAGTAACAGCACCAGATTCCTTTCAAATTGCTAGATTTCCAAAAATACAATGGATGACAGATGGCACAAAAATTGCCCCAGCAGCGAAGTGCCCCTTACATAAATTTCAAGAGATCTCATGCCAGTCATGCGGTTTCATCCACCACCCAAAGGCCCTGGATATAGATGCTAGGCTCCCTTCCAGCTTGCATGGCCACTTCACTTTAAGCAGGTCACCAAATCCACATTATTCAAGACAACCAGAAAGTGAGGGGCTATCTGTTGGGGGCTGGGGGTACCCACTGGTGCCCTGACTTGTGGCCTTCCATGAAACTCAGCAACACTACAGGAGGATTAAAGCCCAAGCTTCTACTTGGTAATAGTAAGCAAAATATACAACAAATATGTATTATCGGGCCTACAGTGGTGTAGTGGTAATGTCACTGGGCTACTAATCGAGAGACCGAGGCTAATGCTCAGGGGACATGGGTTCAAATCCCAAGACAGCAGTTGGTGGAGTTTAAATTAAATTAATAAATCTGGAATATAAAGCTGGTCTTGGTAATGGTGACCATGAAACTATCATCGATTGTTGTAAAAACCCATCTGGTTCACTAATGCCCTTCAGGGAAGGAAATCTGCCGTCCTTACCTGGTCTGGCCTACATGTGACTCCAGACCCACCGCAATGTGGTTGACTCTTATCTGCCCTCTGAAATGGCTTGGCAAGCCACTCAGTACAAGGACAATTAGGGATGGGCAATAAATGCTGGCCTTGCTAGTGACGTCCACACCCCATGAAAAGAATAAAGAAAAGAATCGAGGAAATGGAAATTGTGATAGTCTGTGACAGCAGCGGTAGGATCACCAAATTCAGCCGATCTAGAACTTAATAATATCAAGTATCAGGACCCAGGTAGACCAGGAAAGGAAAAAAACTTAAGTAATTTGTTTTGGGAAAGGGATAGTTGCTCAACACTTTAGTACGGACAAGTGGAACAATGCTGAGCAAGCAGGATTAACTCATAACTAGGAACAACTAGTACAGGTTGATCGGCATGCTTTAAAAATTAATCAGAAATGCACTAAAACAACGTTCTGTACAAATCATGCAGGGGGAAAGGTTCATTTGGATGAATATGGCAACATGCAGAACATAAGTGGATAGACTGGGGTTGTTTTCCTTGGAGCAGCAAAGGTTGAGAGGGGACCTGATAGAGGTGTATAAGTTTGTGAGAGGCATAGATAGGTTGGATAGGAAGGCACTTTTTCCATTAGTAGAGGGGTCAATAACCAGGGGGCATAGCTTTAAGGTAAGAGGTAGAAGACTAAGAGGAAAGTTGACGAGAAATTATTTCACCCAGAGGGTGGTAGGAGTCTGGAACTCACTGCCTGAAAGGGTGGTTGAGTCAAAAACTCTCGTAACATTTAAGAAGTATTTAGATATTCACTTGCATTGCTATAGCCTCCAGGGTTATGGGCCAAGCGCCGGAAAATGGGATTAATGTAGTCAGATCCTTGTTGACTGGTGCGGACACGATGAGCTGAATGGCCTCCTTCTGTGCTGCAAACGTCTATGAGCCTATAATAACATGAGAAATAAGAGCAGGAGTAGGCCATGCAGCCCCTCCAAGCCTGGGGCCTTAGCTCCCTCTTTTTGCCTGATCTCCATGTTCCTTGATTCTGCTAGAGTCCTAAAATTGATTGAGCTAAACCTGGAGCATACCAACGACTGACCATCACAGCCCCCTAGATTAAAGAATTTCAAAGCTTCACAAAGTTTTCACAAAGAAATTTCTCCTCCACATGGTCTAAAATGATTGTCCTTTTAACCTGAGACTGCTCCCTGGTCTAGACTATCCATTGATGGGAAACAGTATCTAAACACATTTAAAAGATGATTAGGTGGGTAAAAGCTGTTGGTATGTCCTGTAACTTCCATGGAGTGGCAATCTGAGTCGCATTGCCACTCTGCTCCTGCTTACTTACCTGGGAAGGAAGCCACTCCTTTCTGGCCTGACCTTCCAACTCAGGCCGGACGAGAACAGTGTTGTGCAGCGGGCTTCTGAGGCCTTGTGTCAAGGGCAGGAGAGTTGGAGCTAAGGAAGTCACACCCTCTTTTTTTACAGCATTAGCTGCCATAAAGCAGGTAAGTTTAAAGACCCAGCCACTTTGAGAAGTCAGGGACAAGATAAGTTTGTAAGGTAAGTGTTAGGATTGGGGGCTGGGGGGGCCGCTCAGTCAGGGGGCTGGTATCGGGTTGTCAGGGGAGGTGGTCAGTGGAGAAGGTTTGGATGGGCAGTGGGGGGCTGGAGAGGATAGTTGAGGGGAGGGGAGGGCAGTCAAAGGGCCCCATGGGGGTTGGGGCTGTGTGGGGAATCCCCTTGGTGGGGGGGGGGGTGGGGGGAGCGGGGGCAGAGGTGGGGGTTAAGTGCTATAGTTACCCAGAAGTTAGAAGTGGTTTTCATTCTTCTAAATTTCCCGGATAACCATTGCTATATGACAGTCAGAACCATCAAAAGGTTGTGATTTAAATTGTACTTTTGGAAGTTTGAACCTCCCGAGAAATTGCCGTGCAATCCTTGCTAAGGACTTCTTGGTGGGGGCGGGGGTGTGGGGGGGAGGTGATGGGTGGTGGGGGTTCCCCAGTGTATCTTTGGGATAACCCCCAGGTACACTGCCCTGGAGCCCAGAAGTTATAGGCCAAATATATTTGTTTTCGGTTCTCCTCTCTCTGTTAGTATTATTTTAAGAAGGATTTTTGGTACAATTGCCATTTCATGGCTACATTGTGAATTAATTGTTTTCACTGTTCTATTATCAACTAATCTGTTAGTTGTTGACTGAACTTTGTTAAGACTTCTGGAATGTCTTTATGTCTTTATTGTTTTGCCCTCTTTCACTGTTTCTGTGTGATAGAACTAAGGCAGTTTGTGTGACAGGTATAACTTTCATTTTCAATATATCTCTGTTTTGCCATTCAAACTGACCATAGGATGCAACACAAGAGGCCATAGCAATTTCCTAAATACATTGGCTGGAAACTTCCTTGGAGCTGGACCTGCTCCACTGACAAAACTTCACCAGAAGTACAATGGAAACTCTGTTTACATGTCACTTTTCTGAGATCATGGTATCTTGTATTATGGAGCAAAGGCAGGTAAGTTGAGTTGAACTGTAGATCTAGATGAAATTTAGAATAGATTTTATGGGCTGAATGGCCTACTCCTCTTCCTATGTTCCCACGTAGGAGCACAGTTAGTCAAGCAAAGCCTAGACCTAGTGGGGAAATTTAGCATGTTCATTAATTTGTGTTATTTTCTGAAGGCAAGTTGGACTGATTGAATTCAATGGGCTGAATCTTTGGCTGGGCGAGCAGGGTTGGGGCCTGCTCGCCGAGGCGTAAAATGACGCGGGGTGATGTCGGGCATGCGTCCTGACGTCAACCTGCGTCATTCAGATTTTCAGTTCGGCAGGCGGGCAGCCGCGTGCAAAAGTGCGCACTCCTGACTCGGGGACCCTCCCCCGCCCGCACAGAGAGCGCACAGCACTTCTGGGTGTACGTCACACTGGGCGCGCCTTAATTGGTCCGCCCATGTAAAATGGTGGCACGGATCCAAATGGGGGCGCCGATCGAGTCTGCGCCCACCCTGGTGGGGGTAAAATTCTCTTCAATTATTCTGGGAATAACTGTTATTCCACATGCTCATTTAAGTAACTCTATGATTCATATTTAAGTGTTTTCGCTGTTCTATCTTTGAAAAGGTTAACAAAAGCATAAATGATGTTCAAAGCAAAAGATAAAGTTCGTGTCAAGGTAATGTATTGTTTAATCCCTAGGTGATGCTTACATATAGTTAACGTTAGACAGTGGGAATTGGCATTAAATAGAATTGAAATCAATACAAATTGGATGGTTTCTGTTGCAGCAGCCAACAACATACCTGTTTTACACGCTGCAATTTTTGTACAGGTTAATATTCCAAAGCCAAATCCACAAATCTTGTAGTCCTGATTCTCTGGCTTGTGGGATGATGAAATTAGCCCAGGTTGGAAGCACTTTCAAAGTTCTATGTCTCTTTAGGGATTTTTCAGTCACAATGTAAATTTGGTGTTCAGCAAAATGAAGGGTGTGATTTCACTATGATTGAAACGAGCATTGGAAGAGAGCATGTTAGCAGTTTTTTTGTACCGATTATTCCCATATCAGATTACAAGTGTAAATTGGTACAGACTAAAGCTGTCCCTGCACAGTCCTACTAAACATGCCGATATCAAGCAAGCTGCCTTTGTCCCATTCCAACAAAGTGTGTTTAGCCCCAGCCTTGAAAGGTTACTGCACCATTCTGACATTTTCATTTTCTGCACCAGCCACCCTTTTATGAGCTTCTTAACAAAGTGATCAACGGATAGATTACTTCAGCCAGTGAATTGATACCTAATCCCTTTTAATCAGGACTGCTGGTTTATAGCGATTGAATAATTCAAAAATCTGTTTTTATTACTTAGGATTGCTGGATTTTAACCAGTGTTTTGGGGATTGCATCTGTGATTTCATCCATACATAATTATGGCAACCTAGTTTATGACAAGACATTCTGGTTTTTATCAGGCGTGATATTCTGGGATATTTTGTGTTTACGATCTGTGATTCTGCCCTCTTCCCTCTGAAACTGGTCCTGCGCAAAACAAACATTTTTTATTGTCCTGAAGTCTGTTAAAATTTGATTCTTATTTTTAGATTCATTCTCAGGATATGGGTGTTGCTGACAAGGCTGGCATTTATTACCCATCGCTAGTTGTCCTGAGAAGGTGGCAGTGGGGCTGCTTGCTGAACTGCTGACAGCAATTCCACACAACTGTGTGGATTACAAGGCCACTTCAGAGACTGTTAACTGCCAGTCACAGTGGTGTGCGACTGGAGCCACACAGGCCAGAATGGGAAGGACAGCAGCTTTCCTTCTCTCTCAAACCTGTTAATAAACCAGCTGAGTTTTACAACAAATCGGAAGTCACTTTTCTTTTTCACTGACGCTCCTTTGTATTCCTTAATTCAAGCTCTCAAACTGTTGGAATTTGAGCACACTCTCTGGATGATGGGCTGGAGCCTTTGGATTACCAACATAAAATCAAAATACCGCAGATGCTGCAAACCTGAAATAAAAACAGCAAGTGCTGGAAATACTCCCCAGGTCTGGTAGAGAGAAAAAAAGAGTATTAATGGGGCGAATCTTACAGGGGTGGACTGTATTCCTCGCCCCCACTGGGTCGAAAAGTCGTTTGGACTTTAAATCTGGTTGCCCCACAGCGACAATATCCTGGGGACGGTCTGAATGAGTTAAGAGTGGGACTCCCATCCCTCAGGGACAGGAAGGCCCGCCCTCAAGAGCTTCCAGCCAATTAGAATAGACAGCAGCTCGGCAGTCTCAGCAGCTCCAGAAGACTGTGGTGGCAATGCTGGGATTACAAGGAGTGCCAAGAAGAACTGAAGATGGATACTGGGCATTTTGGTCAGAGGCAATTTAATGTACAGATTGTGTGGCACGACAGCAGGATCCATGTAATGGCAGCTGGCAACCAGGGCAGGGTGTATCTTCAACTTAACACTACTGGCTGCTAGAAGCTCAGAATGAATTGCCCTAATTGGGCGGATCAACAAAGTTGTCAGGGAATTGTCACCGCTCGGTACTGCTTTCCTATTTCAGGCAAGTTCCTTCCTGGGCTGCCTGTGGGCACGTGCACACAACCATTGAAAGGAACCATTGAAAAGGGTGTGCTCTGAAGGAGCAGATAAAAGCTGATTGAGACTACATGCTGCTTCTGGGCAAGGGAGGGTATGAGACCCTGCATGGTCACATTTCTGAGCAGTGCTCTTGAGGTTTTGATGCCTGAAGTGAGACAAATGATGATGGCACAGTTTGCCACTGGGCATCCCTAGAGAAGAACCATCTGAACTGCTAGGAAGGAGATAGCTGAATAGGCAATTGCTGACTGAATATAAAGAGGACCTGATTGCAAACGTAGAAATAGATCGAGCATAAAGCATAGTGCAGAATCTTATGGGGGCGATGAGGGTCTCATAAGAGCCCCACATTGCCTCTTTTTTGGGAAGGCCAGTGATAGGCCAGGATCAAGGACCCCGGGGGCTTGGGGGTTGGAGGTGGGGTGGTGCACAGTCCCTCCTGCCAATCAGAGGCCGGCAGCTCTTCTGTACTCAGCAGCGTCACCAGGGAGGCAATGGCTTCTGCCAGTACAATAATCATCCAAGGACTCAAATGAATGAGGGATCCTGGCACAGGCGAGTGATGGCAGGAAGGGGGGTCACGGGGGATATCTGGGGAGGTGGGCGAGGGAGGTTGACAACAAGGCAGGAGAGTGGCTGTCAGTGGGCCCACCCCTTCTTGATGTCAGGACCCTCGATAAGACATTGAGTGCCTTTGAACAAGGCTTCAATTGGTGACAGTACGGGATGGCTGTCCATGAGCCTTCCTGCCATGGATGTAATCAGGCCGGAGGCAGGATGGTGGCAGGGTGTCCACCCGCCACCCTCCAATCTGATCAAATACCCCCCTGCCACCAAATAACAAGATTCCACCTATAGGAACAGGAATAGGCCATTCAGCCCCTCTAGCCTGCTCTGTCATACAACTACATCATGGCTGATCTGCACCTTGACATAATATGCCTTTAAAGGATTGCAGCATGACATCACTAGAAAGGAAAGGTGTCATGTGATCCAGTAATAGTTTCACCTTTGCTTTTCAGCAGAGCACATATGCAGCTCTGCGGCTCTGATGTCTTCAGCTTTATGCCTCTGTTTAAATGTTCCCATGTGCCTAGTCTCAATAAATGAACCAACAACATGTTTACCCAATCCCTTATGAATGATTGGTGCATTTATATCATTATAACAGCACAACATGATGTGCAACAATGGTTCCTTCTAAACAGCATAGTGCTCAACCTGGCAGCAAGATTAAGTACAGGTACAACATGGTGAACAATCTTTGATCATGCTACATGGCATGAGGCATTCCTCGACATTTGGATCAGACTGCCTTGAGTTAAGTCACAGTGCGGAGAGTGCTGCAAACACAGTAAGCTGTCTGTGCAGAAAAGCTTTGAAGACACAGTGGTCAAGGAAAGAGCTGGTAAGCAGATGGATCCCTCACGGTGAGTAGGACAGCGCATCAAGAGGATCAGCACTGGCTTAGCTCATGGAAGAGTCACACAAAACAGAAGTCCTAATAATCAAGTCAGAAAAAGTTGCGCCAAAATTACAGTTGGGACAACAAGTTCACATCCAGGATCCCACAGAAGGTCCATGGTAATTAGCTGAGGCAATAAGGATTTGTTTGGAACCAATGACCTGTGACGTCACTACACACAAATGTGCAAAGGTAGTTTAGTCAAATCCATCCCAGCTTCTCAAAACTCTACAGTCCTATTGCATCCAAGGCAAGATCCCAAATGAAACCAGGAACAATATCCAAGAGTGACAATCCCACAGATCACTGTGATCAATTAAAGAAACCTCCAGACAAGATTACCATTGCAAGATCTGGGCATACCAGCAGATTACCTTTACTCTTTAGAGACTCATAGGCCTGAACTTTACCCTTGGTGGACCCGGGACCATTCGGGAAACAGGCCTCTGACCGTGATTGGCCCATAGCCGCGATTTCACGCTGTTGGCCAATTAAGGCCCAGTGGAGCTGGGTCCAATTGCGACCTGGCGTGCAGTTTAAAAATGGCTCAGGCAGTTCCTTGAAGGCTGCCAGAGAAGGATTATATATTCTGTATTCTGGAGAGTGAAGTTATGGCCTCAACAGTGGCTGGAGATGCCAGGCGGGAGGGCAGGTCAAGTGGGCACTCAGCCCCCTGTCGGACAAGAGCCTCGTGGTGTTCTGGGAGGAGGTAGCTGCCAGGAGGTACACTCTTGTTGCCAAAGATAGAAGGAAGAGGCCACTGCACCAGACAAAAAAGAGCTTGGGATGGCAGCTGAGGTCAGCAGCCAAGACATTGTGCGGCACACATGGTTGCAGCGTGCAAAAGATTCAATGACATGCTGCGCTTGGGAAGGGTGAGTACCGAGGTGGCATGGATCAGTATGGAGAAGTGTTAAAGCCTGGCCATGCCCCCGTGTAGCTCATGGGTGTTAGAGTCTGAGTGCCAACTGTCACTGACATCGGAGCTGGCCAAGGAGGTGAGCCCTGGATGCTTGGACTGAGTGCCTTGCGGCTCGAGGGCCATGACTCAGATGTGCCCTACCAGGTATTTCACAGGTGGGGTTGGCCAGGCTGCAATGGTGCTGCAGGTACAGAGCGGACTAATCAATGGTCCATTGTCCTTTCAGGAGAAGACAAGCCAAAGTAACATTGAGAGGTCGCGTACAGGTGGAGGCCCCTGGAACCTCCTAATCCTGGCCAGATTTGAAGTGGACGCCTTGGGGCTGGAGAGGCCCCACACACCTCAGTCAGTCAGCCGTGGAGAGGTTTAGGTCTCTGATAAAGGTGAGAGTGCAGTTCACAGAGGTGAGAGTGTCAGATTGTGCAAATGTTCTTGTATCATCTATTAATTGATGGGAGCCTCAAAACTGAAGATTCATTGATCATTGAAAGACGATGGCACCATGATGCAGATCTCCATTGTCTCACCAGGGTGTCTGGCATGCACAGTGACAGGGTGATGACTTTAACTAATGACATGTCCTTGTTCTCCCTTTTAAATTCGCCAGCATGCACTCATTCGCAGGACACTGAAGAGCCACTCCTGAATTCAATGGACCTCTGGGCTTCAGCTGCACCTGAATCATACCCGCTCTCTGAACCAGGCACCAGCGCAGACACCCACACCTCGGTGTCCATTAGGCCTTTGGCTAGAATGTCAGAGCACAACGGTGAGGGCATTTCACACTCGCTTGAGAAGCAGTCACAGGCAGAGAATGCCCAGGGTGCTGGCAGTCAGAGGACTGCTGGAGACCAGGGCCATGCTGCTGAACTAAAGGCAGATGATGAGCCTCTGGAATCGTCCATTAGGCGGCAGATGCTGGATGTCCAGCGCGATGTGCAGGAGGATCTGGCACAGAGCACAGACCCATGAGGGTATGTGTGCCATGGTCCCTGTTGTAGAGGAGTCCATGCGGAGCATGAGCACAGCGTTGACCCTCATGGCCGAGGGCACTGCCTCCTCCACGGAGAGAGTGGTGACTCTCATAGAGAGACAGCTCCAGGAACAGAATCAGGGGTTCCTGGGGTTGTGCTCGGACCTGCAAGTCCTCGCACAGCCGCTGATCTCAGGTGGTCAGTGTCAGTGTAGGGGATGAATGAGGCACCCAGTACCCCAGCTAGGTGCCCATCCATCAATGGCGAGCAGGGAGATCCAGAGCGACCTCACATTGGCATACAAGCTGCCTGTCATCTCTGTGGGCTCCTCTCAGGGCACTCTGGATGATGGCAGAAGCTCCTCTGCTGCTCTGCCAGTGACCATGGCATCTGATGAGGCTGCGGTGACTGGGTAGATGCCAGCCATGGCACTGGCCGCTCCCTCCCAGGTGGGGCCAACACAGGCTCCAGTGGCCAGAGGACGATCGCCAAGGTCATCAAGGCCAACAAGACAGCAGAGTCAGCAGGCTGTCTCCAATGCTGCTGTTAGTGACAGGGAGAAGTGTGGTGGCAACAAGATGCAGCACTCGTCAATATAGGTTTAAGGCATATATTTCACCTCTTATATTTCAGATCTTTTCTTTTTTCCCTAGTTCTGTTGAAGAGTCATATGGACTTGAAAAGTTAACTGTGTTCCTCTCCACAGATGCTGTCAGACATGCTGAGTTTTTCCAGGTATTTTTGTTTTTGTTTTAGGTTTAAGGCACCATGTGCACAAAAGGCACAGTTCAAGGGTGATCTTCTGTTCTGTAATGTTTTGTTGATATGTTTACTGGTGTGGAAATAAACATCGAAGATGGTAATGTTAGTTTGTTTTGAGTGTAAAAATTACATAAATTTTGCTTTTGTCGTATGGGCTGAGTGTGCTTCACCTTTTTTTTTAGTACAGGGCATGCTAGTGTGTAATGATGGACATGAGTGGCTCTAAACTTCATTGCACAGGCACTGAGTGAATGGACTTTGGTTGCAAATGAAAGGGTAATTTCAGGCATCCGGGACGGAGGAGGCAGCCCTGGCATGAGATGGAAGCAGATATTTGGTAGCCTAGCTGAAGTTACTATCCCAACTCTTTAAAATGCACTTAAATCCCCCAAAACTTATTCCCTATATTCAAAACCAGTGAAAAAAGAAAATTAGAGTCTTTAGTTGAAGCATCTGGTGACAGATACCGAGGGGAGTGCAACTTTATGCATAGAGATTAAACACTGTGGTTTGAGCATACAGCATTTTTAAAAGTCTATTCTATGAAGTACTTTAACTCAGTTAAGCAATACATCAGTGTCATTCTCAATGATAGGTTTTTCTTCATTGCATCAAGCATAAAGGATAAAGACGTCCCTGGCATTCCTGCCTCCCTGGAGGCTACCGAGGTCTGCCTCCATGCCTTCAGCATTCGACTCACCGTGCATCTCTTCTGACTCAACACTGGATTCATCCTCTGTAGCCTGTGGACCTGTGTCAAGATCTTCTTCCCCCATTGAGTCATCCTTGCCAGTGCCAGGTTGTGGAGATCAATGACATCCGCTCTGGGGCCTATGCAGTGCTCCCCATGAACAGTCCAGACATTGGAAGCACTCCTTCAGAAGACCTCTGGTCTTCTCTACCACCGCCCTTGTGGAGGCATGGTTCCTGTTGTAACGCTGATCTGCCTCCGTTCTTGGGTGATAGAGCGGCATCATGAGCCACCTTTTCAACGGATAACCCTTGTCACCCAGCAGCCATCCATCCAGCCGGGCTGGAGCACTGAAGAGCCTCGGCACCTGGGAGTGTCTAAGGATATAAGCATCGTGGGAACTGCCAGGGGATCTTGCTCAGACTGGCAGAATCTGCAACTTGTGGTCACACACTATCTGCACGTTCATGGAGTGGAAGCCCTTCCTGTTGACGAAGGCACCGAGCTCACCTGCTGCACCTTGATGGCCACATGAGTGTAGTCTATTGTACCCTGGACCCAGGGGATTCCAGCAATCGCCACAAAGCCTCTAGCTCACTCAGCCTAGCTGGCCTCGTCCATACGGAAATGAATAAATGTCATTACCCACCTGAACAGAGCTTCTGTCACCAGCTTGATGCAACTGTGGACAGCTGATTGGGAGACTCCACACTGATCCCCCACTGACCCCTGGAAAGAGCCAGAGGCATAGAAGCTGAGGGCCAAAGTGACCTTCAGGGCCATTGGCATGAGGTGTCCATCCACACAGTTGGAGCTGATCTCAGGCCCAATCACCTCAAAAATTAAGGTCACAGTCCCCCTGGAGAGGCAGACCCTCCTTCAACATTGCACCTTGGACATATTGAGATAGCTGCTTCGCCGCCTGTAAACCCTGGCAGCAGGATAGTGGCGACTTCTGCGGTCCCTTCCACCTTGGACTACCTGCTGGCCCTGCACCCCTTGTGCCTGCGCCTCTCCTCCCAGAGGTCCCTCTCCTGGAAGCTGCATTGGGACATCTGGCCTCCTCTCCCTTCTGCCCCTCTCTTCCTCTGCAGAGGAGGTACCTCCAGCAGAGACCACAATTCCCATTACCGGGGTTACAGAAGGCTATCATGTACCTGGAAGGGCTCACATGGTCAAAATCCTCTGGGGGCCTTGGAGACACCAATAAGCCCTGAAATGAAGCCTGGAATTGCTAACAATGAAGCTCAGAACAGAAATGAAGCTGCCAAGCACCAATAAGCAACCAACAGCAAACTATCTCCAAAACTCCTCACTACTTACAATGGTAATGCTGCTGACACTGTTTATCCTACTCTTGGATGAGGTTTTGCAAAATGTGAGCTCCCATCTGCCCGTTTTGCCTGTATGACGAGTATGAAGTCACGCAAGCATTGTGAAATTTGGATCAACTGGGTTTTTAATGGCCTTAAGTGGACTTTTAATTGATGACGGGTGAGGGTCCATGCATGCCTGCAGACCTGAAAATTGTGCGTGTGTGGGATGATGTCGGGATGCTGGCCTGATGCCTTCTCACGCAATTTTACGCCCAATCTAGTCGGGCGCATGTCCGCCTGTGAGGCATAAAACTCTGCCTATAAATTCAACTGCTCTACGCACTTATGTAATGTTAACTAAACATGAACTTGTAAGTAGTTACATTCTTTGGCAGGAGGGAGGTATCTTTGAAAAGAAAGGAGGATGTTATGCCTTTAAGGGATTGCAGCATGACATCACTAGAAAGGAAGTATATCACACAATCCAGTTTTAGTTTCACGTTTGCTTTTAAGCAGTGCACACATACACAGCTCTGATGTTGTCAAGCATTTATGCCTCTGTATAAATGTTTCCACGTGCCAAGTATCAATAAATGAACCCACATTGTGTTTGTACAATCCCTTATGAGTGATTGGTGCATTTATAGCATTATAACAACACAACAAACCTCAACTCCATTTACCTGTTATAGCTCCAAATCACTTGACACCTTTGCTTAATAAAAATCTATTGATCTCAGTCTTGAAGGCTACAATTGTTCCAGCATCTACAGCCTCCTGAGAGAGAGAGCTCCAGATTTCCACAACCCTTTGTGCTTCTTGCTTTCATTCCTAAATGGCCAAGTTCTCATTTTACGATTATGCCTCCTTGTTCTGAATTGGTCCATTAGAGGAAATAGCCTCTCAGTATCTCAATCAGAACACCCCTTAATCTTCTACACCGCCGGAATATAGATCCATGAAACCTGCCCTCATAATTCAGCTACTTAAATTCTGGAATCATTTGGATACCAGTTGCATCACTCCAAGGCCAATATTTCAATCTGAGCAAAAACATAGAACCAAAAAAGTGGCCATTTTCTCTATAATTTGACAAAGGTAATCTCAAAAACTTTCACAGACCCTTATGACTAACACCTGTTGTGAGGGTATGGGGAAAGACAGATACAGTGATGCAGGAAATAAGGCATTTTGCTCCCATGTGTGTTGATCCTGTGGACTGGGGCAATGGGAAGGTGGAATTGTAATCCTTCATATCCCAGAGTGGGAACATTAGATAAGACCCAGTAACTTTATGGGGAGAGGAGATAAAGAGGCAATGTGTTGATGCAGTTACAAACTTGTATCATTGTCAATGGTTATTACTAAATATACCTTGTTCCAGAAATATGATTGTGTTTGGAGCTTTCAAAGAAGTTGATGACCAATTGTCATCCAGTGCCAACATAGATCTTCACAACATCAGTAACCATCCACAAGAAAGAAGGCACAATTCCATTGAAAATGAATAATTGCAATTGGACAGAATATATTTTCTCTTCCTTCCAATATATAACCTAGCTAGCTCAAATGAGCATGGTTAGCATATAAGAAATCAGATTCAATACCATTACAATGCTCCATTGAAGGAGATAGTTTTACCCTATATTGGAAATGTTGAGAGGCCGATGTGAAAGGATAATTTTCAATCAAAATGTAATCTCCAATGCCATGTTTGTCTGTCTTTTCTTGTTCCTTCAGTTTGTGGTCTTTTGAAGTCCAAGATTGGTGTTACCTAATCACTAATTCTTGATTGACCTCATCTGCTCCTCTACTTTTTCCAGCCTATGTGATGCCCTTCACTTTGACCTTGCCCTTCACCCACAAGAACCTCTGCTCTTCATTTTTAAAAGTTTAAATAGTAATGGAATTTATGCAGAAACGCTCCCCTCCAACTTTGCTGTAATTGAGTTTGGAGTTTGTGATTTCAAAGCTTCAATAAAGGAGGGGCTGGGCTGTTTAACATTATAATATGACACACAAGATGTTGCTGAAGTGAATGTGTTTAAAAGAGAAAGCTCTCAGAGCTATAAGGGTTACCCTGTCAAAAAGTGTCAACAACTCCCATTATAATTACTATTATTTCCTTCTACAACTTGGACACAAAGCTTAAAACCACAGATGCTGAGGAAAAATTTAGAAGACGATTTGCTTTATGGTATTAAAATGCATTTCCTTAAATAGAAGTGATAGGGCTAAGAAGCTTAGAATATTCTGAAAAGAATGCACCCTCGGGGACATAATGTGCTATCAGTGGAATTAGGATTAGTTTCATATTTACTAAGTCCGTCTGTACTTACGTCAAGTGTATTAGAGCCTTTGGGGCAATTGTTACAGTTCAGAGCGAAGCACTTAAGCTGAATTAAAGGTGACAGGAAGCCGACTTAAAAATTGGAAAAATTTGCGCATCGGTTTGAAGTCATTCTTGATTTAAACCTTCGAAGCCATGTGTTCCTCGCAGTATGAGATACGGAAACTATACTGCTTAATCACACAGAGAGAAAAAAAGGGTCTGAGTGTAAAGAAGATGGTGTCAGCTCGGATTGAATGATGAAGCGAGACCTTCAAAAATACCCAGTGGTTTTTGCAATCCGCTGACAACGCAACTATAGCCAGTTTTGAAGATTTTTTTTTCTTTTCTCCTTACCCCCTTGATTCTGCTTAACGTACAATGGGATTGGATGAATGCCTTTCAGCAAAAGCAATTAAAAGATCTTAGACATGGAAAATTCTCCTGCTTCTCTTCCTTTATGTCTGAATATTCGAATCTCCATTCACCCTTCTCCCCAGCCTTTAAGAAATTGGGAAGGTGTTTTCCCCGTGTACTTGACATGAAAAGGGGAGTCGTGGTCACACCCGCATTTATAGTCTGATTTATGTCATTGTTTGACACTGACTGTTTTCTCTTAAGAAAATGATGTCCTTTTTTTAAACGCTGCAATGTAATTTCTGGCAGTTGCACCTCTGAATCTGTCCGTGTACGCAAACTGATAGCTGAAATAGTCTGAATTAATGGAATTGACCCGAAATTTATGAGTGGGTCACTGAGAAATGTTGGCTTGTAAAGTTACAAGTTTTTAAAGCATATATTCTGACTTCCCACTGATTCGGTGTTAAATCTGGAATGATTCATAAGCACCCACAAGAAATTCTGCTCACTGGTAATATCAGAAGGACGCTTAACATATCCCTGTGACAGAGGCATTAAAGTGTTCCTTTTAATTGGGCTGACATGAAATAGAAAGAGAACAATGCCGCATCAACACACTTGAGTCCAAATAGGAAGCATCGCCACATCATTCAATCACAGAGTGGGTCACAGCTAATGTTAGTAATTCTGGTTGGACAGATTCTAGGAAGTTTCTTCACATGACCTCCTGCCCCAGCCATTGGTCGACTGATGGATCGAACCTCACAGTGTACTGACTTCGAGTCAATGGGAAAGCCAGCAGAATCTTGTTGAACATAAAATGTGAGAAATTGGAGGAGAAGGAGGCCATTGGTATAGTCATAGTCACTGGAATAATAATCCAGAGGCCCAGACTAATGTTCTGGGGCATGGGTTCAAATCCCACCAAGGCATTTAAATTCAATTAACACTGAATATTAAGTTAATCTCAGCGATGACTACCATGACACAATCATCGATTTTTATAAAAACTCATCTGGTTCTCAAATGTCCTTTAAGGAGGGAAATCTGCCATCCTTACCCTGCCTGACCTGCATGTGACTTCAGGCCCACAACAATGTGGCTGATGCTTAGCTGCCCTCTGAAATGGCCAAGCAAGCCACTCAATTCGAGGGTAATTAGCAATAGGCAACAAATGCTGGCCTTGCCAATGACCTCGAAGTCCCATGAAAGAGGAAGGAATAAATTTATTTGTCCTGTCTGGTTCAGGAACATGATACAGCCAGAAGAGGGTGGGTTGGTCAGGAGGTGATGGGGGAAGGTGGGCAATTGCAACACTGTCAATTGAGAACCTGGCTGAGATAATCTAACTCGACACAGACCAGTAATCGAACCTGGCTTCTTCTTCTGCACTGTATAGGTCACCATGCACCATGCTGAGCATTATTGTACCTAGCCACTATCGGGGACTATGGCTATGTCACTTATTCCTGGGTTTGTCCTTACACCAGGTGGTTTTGCATTGGACCTCTGTCAGTAATGCAACAAGACTTTAAGTGCTTTCCTTTCTGAAACACATTCCATTCCTCCACTGCAGGCATCCAGAGCAAAGGTCACAGCTGTAAGGATTAGTTAATAATATAAACTATTTGATTTCCTGGAGGCAATCAAGACCAGAGATTAAGTTATTGAATTCTTTATTTCACACAATACAACCAAGAGGTTCACAAGTTCATTCAAAACCACAAATCAAGAAAGCTTTGCTTGGACCCAAGAATGAAGTGAAAATAGAAATTTGGTTTGAAATGGTATTAAGTGTCATAATTATTGCCTTGTGTGGTCAAGACGGCCAAATGGACCAGAATGGTTATTTCCAGTCCTATACATTCCAGAGTTCCTGGGTCTCAATCAGATATGCTCTAGGTATTGCACTATACATTGGGCAGAATCATCCCAGAATTGCACTAAGTGCAGTAGTGGGCGTGTAAAACAACATTATACCTGCTGGCCACAATGGCGGGTTTTCGTGCCGTATCTTCCCCTTCCCACCTCATTATTTATGCAGTCATGGGAAACATGCCATTTCGTTAGTGGGCTTCCTCTAATTTGCCCGCCTTGCCATCATCTTGCTGCTTCCTCACACCAGGCCCCACATTTGAACTGCAGCCACATGCACAGCTCTCAATGCTTACAGCCCAGGACTGCTGCACAGAAGACATGGCCCCAAAGGGCAAGAAGACTACAGTCCACCATTTTTCTGGCGTGTCCCTGGAACATCTTTTGGATACCGTGGAGGGCTACTGCGATGTCCTCTACCCTGGCTCTGGCTGCAAGAGGCCTGTCAGTGTCATCACTCCAGTGGTCAGAGGTGATCAGTGCCAACACTGCACACAAGAGGTTCATCATCCAGTGCAGAAAGAGGATGAATGAACTCATCTGTGCTGCCAGGGTATGGCAACCATCTCATCACCCTAAACTCACACATTCAAGCCCATCACACATTCACGGGCATCTCACTCGCTGCCAGCTCAAGGGACATGGCCACTCACTCCCTCACACACACCCTCACATCTCCATCTGGTCTAATCTGCTCTGGAGACTGCATCCTTAGCCCTTACCTTCTTGAGGCTACTTGCATAGTCCACACACACCCTGGGATACCCCACTTCCTCAGTACAGCCCTGCAGCCTCTTCCTTTGCCTGAGGCCACTTCTCCCCCTTCCCCAAGGAAGCCCTAGTCCTGCAGCTGTTGAATAGCCTCCCCTGCCTTACAGCTGGTCTGGCAAGTAGAGACCTGCTTGTGAACCCCTCTAAAAGTGATGTGGTGCTGCCTGTGAAGCCTGGTGCTGATGACTGTGACTGCTGCCCGAAGCAAGTTAGGCAAACAAACCTCAAAGTCCTGAATGAAGTGCAGATTGCCAGGTGCATGTCGCTTATGTTTAGTTGTGCAATCACACCAATGTGCCCAGATGATCCAGCGTGGGAGGATGATTCTGGCAGGCAAGCACGATGATGAGATGCAAATGCATTACAATTACATTCCCGATGTTGGATGGCGGGAAACACAGCCTGCCATTGACGGGTGCAGTGGATGATCGCCAACTGGTTTCATGACAGCATGAGACCGATTTTTGGCCTTTGCACTCTTGTGCCTGCTCATGACGCGAAGCACACCAGCCTCCAACAGGAGCAGATGATTCCGCCCATTGTCGCATTTTGCTTAATGACGACAACAATGTGCCTTTATATAGCACCTTTGATTTAATAACATTTCAGAAGAGTATCATCAAACACAATTTTCTGCTGGGCTACTTAAGGAGATGTTCGGACAAATGAGAGAAAGGCAAGTGAAAGAAATATCTTTTAAGGCATTTTTTAACGGAGGAAAGACAGCAAGGTTTGGGAAGGGAATTCCAGAGTCTCAGAGCTTGGCAACGCAAAGAGGTTACTGGAGAGAATTCCAGAGGCAAGGCTGTCAATGGCTTGTGAGTGAATGAGGGACGCACAAAAGGCCAGAGTTGGAAGTATGCAGAGCAATTTGCCACCTGCATCACTTTGATCTGTGGTCCTTAGCAATGCTGTGCCTCAGGGCTGGGACTTGTTGTTGGAGCTGGGATTCAGTGCTGTTCCTTTGTGCAGTGTGGGAATTTTAGGAGATTCTGAATAGAGGCTATCCCTAATTCCACAGGGCAACTTGAAGAGC
This sequence comes from Carcharodon carcharias, assembly GCF_017639515.1. Classification (NCBI taxonomy): domain Eukaryota; kingdom Metazoa; phylum Chordata; class Chondrichthyes; order Lamniformes; family Lamnidae; genus Carcharodon; species Carcharodon carcharias. The sequence continues at coordinate 90,441,938 of NC_054468.1, read as the reverse complement.
TCTGTTCAAATTATAGGACCGATAATTTATCGATGAATGTAGTCCCTTCCTGTGGGGAGGTGCGTGCTCTCCGTTTTCCAACTGTCTATGTGGTATATTTGGGATCAGATGTCCATTGCAGGGTGAGCACAGGTCACGTTCAGTCACTGCTGCAAACATATAGCAAGTACCAAACTGTGCTTGTGGTTCCAGACAAAAGGTTTGTGAAAAACACTAGCTTTGAGGATGCCTTTTGAGGCAGGGGTTGTAGTTCACCCTGAAGAAAAATGTGGATCCACTGAAGTATCACGACATTGTGTGGGCTCCATGAGACTTATTGCTGGATGAAGAGTTGATGTCCATTAACTGCCCTGCACCTTAAAGATGGGTAATGCTGTTGTTAGGGAACCCGTTCAAGCCATACTGATAAGCTTTAGATTGGAGGTTGTGGGGGCAGACAATGATGACCTTTCGGTTGTAATATTTCTACTTTGTGAAACACCACTCCCTGTTAAGACATTACATAAACCATTTGTTTTTGGAAGATTCTTACTGGTGACATGTTAATAAGAATAAATTATCTGTCCGATGGCAAGTGTTTTTGTCCAACATGTATAATCCCTCCCTGGGGAGCTCACTGAGAATGTTCTGATTTCTGTTATTGCACTAAAGTGAGATGTTATGAATGAGGGGGATGGGCAGCACCATCTGAATTTCTAACAATGAAAGCTGATGTCCTCAAATGTCTATTATTGGCCTTAACCATTAAATGGTGGGGCATCTTCACAGAGAGTCAATGACCCCTGGAATAAGTTGCCAGCTCCTACTGATTTGACTGCAAAATTCAAAGGGGACCTGAGCAAGTTCCTGCAATTCGCAAACATCCGTGCAAATAGAGGGTAGGTGATTCATTAGAGGTTCTGCCACCCAGAGCTTACTTGATCATCTTTTGTGGGGGCAGAGAGGAATTTCCCTGAATTGGTTTTGCTAAATTAGCCTATGTTTTTCCTTTCCTTTGGGTTTTTGCCTCTGTCTCCCATGAACTGTGTGACAGGGCAGTCACTGTAAGGCAGAGATCACAGTGACCTGGTGTTGCAACAAGCTAAGATTGGGCAGGTCGATGGAAGGGAAGAACTTGCATTTATATAATGCCTTTCACAACCTCTGTATGCCTCAAAGCACTTTACAGCCAGTTAAGCACTTTTTTGAAGGATAGCCACTGTTTTCATATAGAAAACACAATAGACAATTTGCCAATGCGATAATGACAGATTATCTGCCTGAGTGATGTTGATTGGGGCTTAAATATTGGTCATGACATTGGGAAGGAGATGCTGTCCTTCTTTGAAAGAGTGCCATGGAATTTTTTATATTAACGTTGAAGAGTTGTCAGTTCAACAGCACTGTGGTAAAGTGGAGTGCTATGTACCTTTAAGAGAATGTAGTTAGTTGACCGTGTGACTGTATTGACCAATCGCTACACAGCGTGGGCTTCTTGGGTAACTGCAAGTCTAGGGCTGGAGGTGATTGAAGAAGCATACATGGTGTTAGTGCTCTGTTCTTAGTTGCAATAAACCACCGGTGTTTGTTCAGTTAATCAGTCTCTCTGCCGAAATTGTTTCAAGCATCAACTAATGTGTTAATACCAAGGGCACAGCTAGCGTTTGCCAGACAAAGCGAACCTGATAACCAAAAACATAAAACTGGCGATGAAGATTAGCCAGATTAACTGACGGCAATCAAGAAAGATGCGGTAAGCCAGCTACATTACTTCACCACTACCTTGAAGCTGTTTGAAAGCTCAGTCTCCTTAGTCATCGAGTATGCCGCGGTTTGGGCATCTTGAACCATTTGACCCATTTTCGATGACTGGTCTCATTATGTCGAACCCCTAGCGTTCTTCTTTACCACTAATGACATTGCTGGAGAGGACAAGAAGAGGGTGATTCTTTTGTCCACATGTGGGAACAAAATGTATGAGCTAGCCCACAGCCTCACATCACCTAACACCCCCAATTCGAAGACTTTTGATGTGTTAGTAAACATGGTAAAAAAAATTGCCCGAAGCCAAATTCCTAAGTCACTTTGCAGCATTTTAAATTCAATTCGAGTAATAGGCTCAGGAGAGACAGTCGTTGGCTATGTAGCTGCTTTAAAGGAATTAACGGAATATTGCGAGTTTGGAACCTCAATTAATAACATGTTGAGAGACCGATTGACAGGCGGGATCAGGGCCAATGCTTTTCAAAAGCGATTGCTATCTGAAACTAATCTAGGCTTCAGTAAGGCATTAGAATTGGCAAAAGCCATGGAGAGGCTCTTAGAGACTCTGAGGCAATAAAAGATACACAAAATGGTGTCATCCATCTTGTAGGGCAGGAAGGGCCGGTAACAAAAGGCGTGGAAATGTCAGACTCCACAGAAAGGCAGGGAATGCCCACTATTTACAGACCATTGGCGAGCAACATTGCAACAGTGAAAACCCACAACATTAATGAGAGAAATGCATCCAGGCAGCCTGCAGGCGGTTGACAGTACAGAAATATCGAATGCTTTTTCTTCCACAGTAATGCGGCACTGAGGAAGCATTTTAAAAACAAAGGGAGATGTCACGAAATCTGTCTCTTGAAGAACCAGAGGAAGCAGAATCTGACATCTGTTCATTATACAACCTGAAAGTGGGTAGAACTGAGCCAATCCAGGTAGTCATTAGAGTTAATGTTCAACCCATCAAGAAGAAGAACATACATTCAGACACTTGAATAAAGGAGTCCATCCTTTAAGTTTGGAAGAATCAGAAACTAAATTAAAAACATAAACAGATGAAGAAATAAGAGTGAAAGGGATATGTCAATTCCTGGTGCAGTATGGGGATCAGTCTGCAAATTTACCCTTTATAGTAGTAAATGGGGCAGGCCCCAGTTTAATTGGTCGCAACTGACTCAAAAAAGTTAAATTATAATCGGCCAAGATTTTTTAAATCAGGATGAGAAACTTACAGAAATTGTTACAAGAGTACGTTTCCATTTTCAGTGACGGGCTAGGAAGGATTCATGGGCTGCAAGCCAAAATCCATGTAGACCCTGACGCAGCCCCCAGATTTATCAGAGCCAGAGCAATCCCTAATGCTCTACGGGACAAGTTCGAGACTGAGATAAACAGGCTGGAAAATTTAGGTATCTTACAACTGGTGCAATTTTCCGAGTGGGCAGCTGCCATAGTGCCCATACTGAAGCTAGGCCAAAGTGTTCACTTACACAGTGACTAAGCAGAGTGGCCAAACTTGATAGACACCCGATACTGAAGATTGACAAATTATTTTCAAAATTGGCAGGGGGCATCACATATTCAAAACTCAACATGAGCCATGCCTACCAGCAGGTAGAGTTGGAAAAAGGCTCTAGGGAATTTGTGACCATCAACACACAACGAGGATTGATTCAATATACTCAACTACCCTTTGGGGTCTCATCGGCATGTGCTACTTTCCAGTGTACCATAGAAAATCTGCTTCAGAGACTGCCCCATGTCATTGTTTATCTGGATGAGGTCTTTGTCACTGGATGAACTGATGAAGAACACAATTAATTTGGAGGAGGTGTTGAAAAGCTTCTCACAAGCGGGGATGTGCTTGAAGTGAGAAAAATGCCTTTTCCAAGCCAAAGAGGTAGTTTACTTGGGCCATAAGATCAACGTGCAGGGCCTGCATCCCGTGGAAGAAACGGTCAAAGCTATTCGCGAGGCACCTGCACTGAGAAACAGTACAGAACTAAAGACCTTCTTAGGCATGATAAACTACTGTGGGCAATTTCTCCCAAATCTATCGACTGTATTAACTCTGCTATACGCATTGCTTAAGAAAAACCATAAATAGATTTGTCAAGTTCCGCACCAGGATGCGTTTCTGAAGGTAAAGCGACTGTTAAGATCATTGGCTCTACTGGTCCACTCTGACCCAAAGAAAGAATTGATTTTAACTTGCGACACATCCCCTTATGGCGTAGGAACTGTATTTTCACATCAGATGGCGGATGGCTCTGAACGACCCATTGGTTATACATCTCACATGCTCAGTGCTGCAGAGCGACGATATTCTCAGATTGAGAAGGGGGGCATGTCTGTTGTGTTTGGTGTTCAGAAATTCCATCAATACCTCCATGGTTGCCATTTCCACATTATATCTGACCACAAGGCTTTGCTGGGATTATTTGGCGAGGATAAGGTAATACCCCCCATCGCATCTGCTCGCATCCAAAGGTGGGCACTGACATTGGCTGCTTACAAATACACTTTTATTCATCGATTGGGAAGCCAGATTGCACAGGCTGATGCGCTGAGCCGCCTCCCCCTGCCAGATAACAACGTGAAGATTCAATTCCCCAGGAACTTGTCCTAGTACTAAATTTTTTGGATTCCTTTCCTGTCCAGGCCAAACAAATCCGTGAGTGGACAAGTCGAGATCCACTTTTATCCCATGTCTGAGGGCAGGTCTTGAATGGATGGTCAGGCGAGCCAAAGTCTCTTGACATGAGGACCTTTTCAAATTACCTTCCAGGATGGCATTTTGCTCTGGGGAGCAAGGGTTATCATGCCCCCGAGAGGGCGAAGGCCATTACTAGCCAAATTATATGACACTCATCCTGGCATTAGTAGGATGAAGATGTTTGCATACAGCTACTTGTGGTTGCCAGGGATGGACAAGAAATGGCAGAGGGGTTGAATAAATACATTGAATTGGTCTTCACAGTAGAATACACTAATAGCATTCCACATGACACAAAAATAGATGGGAAGGCAAGTGGTAAGGATGACACAAAGAGTCTACAGAGGGATTTGGATAAGTTAAGTGAGTGAAAAACTTGGCAGATGGAATAAAGGACGGATTTTTCCCAGAATTGCACTAAGTGCGGTAACAGGTGGGTAAAATGGAGTTCTACCCACAGATGAAAATGATGGGTTTTCCCACCATATCTTCCCGAACCTGCCTCATTATTTATGTATTCCCAGGAAACATGCCATTTCCATGGCGGGCAGGTTCTCATTCACCCGCTCGCCATCGCCCCGCGGTTGCATCACACCGGCTACCATCTTTAAAAGGCAGCCACCAGCAAAGTGCTCATCACCACCAGCTCATCACCGCCGGCAGGGAGACATGGCCAGCAAAGGAAAGAAGACTGCAGCCCCCCCCCACCCCCCCCACCTTCACAGACAGGTCCCTCGAGCGACTGCTGGATGCCGTGGAGGCCCAACGGGATTTGCTCTACCCCTGCTCTGGCTGCAGGATGGGTAGTGATGTCACCAACCTGGCTTGGGAGGCGGTGGTAGCAGTGGTCAGCACCAACGCCCTGCAGAGGAGGACAGCCACCCAGTGCCAAAAAAGGGTGAAGGATCTCTTCCGTTCCACCAGGGTAAGTCACTCTTCATCACTCCCAGTTCACGCACACACAAACCCATCACACATACACAGGGCCCTCACTCACTGCCAGTGCAAGGGATATCACCATTCACTCTCTCACACACACCGTCATTGTCCTCTTCCCGTCCATGGGACCACTCACCACCCACACAGGCCAGGCATACTTATCACCTGGCCCAGAGGCATCCTGATGCACTCTCCCCATCTCTATTCATGCAGGACAAACTGGCACACAACAGGAGGGAAAGGTTACAGACAGGTAGAGGGATGCTGGAAACCAAAGTTCCGACAGAATTCAAAAACAGAGCCATTCGTCTGGCTGGAGATGACCAGGACCAGTCCTGTGCTGACGGTGAGGTCGGCGCTGGTCTACCAAGTGAGGATCCAGCAGTACAACATCCATCAGATAACCATGCTCTGAGTGATATGTCCTGTTTCACAGGTCACTGCCATGCTCTAATTATCATCTCTTGCTTTCACAGGTACACCTGCCAAACAGCCGACAGAGTCCATGACCCAGGGCCTCCAATCAAGCCCTGAAGAAACCTCTGAAGAGGAATCTGAAGACACCCTCCATGAAGTCTCGTCACAGCGCTCACCCACAATCTCCACCAGCACAGAGACACACACCTCAGTGGGAACTAGCTTTAGAGGAGCCTCGGGATCACAATTTGGTGAGCACATTGCACTGTCTGATCCACAGCAGATGGAGGCAGTGACTTCCAAGGTTCCCGGCACTCAGAGGACTGCTCGAGGCCAGAACATTACTGAGTCCTAGTCAGATGATGAGCCTCTGGACTCGGTCATGTCACAGTTGCTGGAGCTGCAAAGGCAAACTAGGGAACTTCAGGAATGTATGTCCGCTGCATTCCTCAGATTGCAAGGCATGTCCGTCTGTCTTCAGGCTGAGGTGATAGCGCCAGCATTGCAACGCACCGAGGTCAACACTGGCAGGATGGTGGTTGCCATGGGTACCTTGGTCCAGAACTGCACTGCTGTGCGGGCTTAACTCCATCGCTGATGCCATAGTTGGCCTCCAACAGTGTGTACATGAAAGGGGTGCTGGGCAGCTCGATCTCACTCCAGCTACCCCTTCCGCTCACAGAGTCAGCCAGGGGTCCTCAGGTGCCCAGAGGGAGGAGGATCAGCCGTCCAACCAGGCTACTCTGGGAGTGACCAGCCCATCCGAATCCCCTCTTCCTGTGACCTCTACAGCTCCAGCTCCACAGTCCGAGGAGGGTGTCACTGCCACACAGCAGGACCCTGAAAGCAGGCCGGAGCCCTCCAGCTCTCAGCCCTCCAGAGGACGCCCGCCAAAGTCATCACGGACAGGGTGTCACAGTCAGCAGGCTGCCTCCACCTCTGCTGTGGATGTCCAAGGAGCACCAAGATGTAGCGGCAGGGTTAGGACAGTTAATTTAAAGTAGCTGCACAGGCTGGGCACGAGTGTTGATCACTTGTACGTACTGTTCACTATTGTCAATAAGCTCCTAAAAATGTCACCCTAACTGTGGCTCCTCATTCTGATGAGCAGTGTTCTTGTCACTCAGATGTGAAACCTTTCTGCACAAGATAAAGGCAGCTTTCTCAGTCCAGGGCCTCTTCCCTGTGCTCTGTGCAGCCTTCAGACCACAGTGATGGTCCAGCCTCACACTCCCTGGAAACATTACTGATGCCTGCACCTCGATGGTGCTAGTCATTGCTGCCAGAATGTCGTGGGCAGGCGTCACAGAGTTCTCTCATTCTCTCTGTGTGCTCGCAGCACCTTTTAAGTGGGGCTGGCCCCCATCACACCAGCATCTGCGACCAGTGATGCTGTGCATCAGCTCCTGAAGGGCTGAGGTGCTGAAGGCGGACACAGCATCAGATGTGTCTAAAGTTTCATGGCTGCATCTCTGAGATGGCCCTGATCACGGAGCGCAAGTGAGCTGCCCTCAGCCAGACAGGAGTCAGACATTCTCAGAGGCTATGTGAAGATCTATGGAGTGTCCTCACTGCATATTGTCATCATCCTCCTGCGATCGGGTGACTATTAGGTCCTCCTATGCATCCCCATGAGAGCAGCATTCTCTCAGAGGGTATTGGCGCTGAGATAAGCCAGACTGGAGTCAAACATTCACAACTGCAATTTGAGGATCTATGGGGACACCTCACTGCATGTTGTCATCATCCTCCACAAATCTGGCAGCTATGAGGGCCTCCTGAGTGTGCCTGCCTCATCTAGCCAGTGCGAGAGCCTCATCCCCATCGTCATCACCACCAAGGACCCCCTCACCTTTATCTCCATCGGAGGAGACCTCCAGCTCCTCCATCTCCTCCACAGCCAGCTCCTCTCCCTGTTGCAGCACCAGATTGTAAAGGGCGCAGCAGACAACGATGATGTGTGACACCCTCTGTGGACTGTATTACAGGGCTCCACCTGACCTGTCCAGGCACTGGAACCACATCTTCAGCTCCACCAAGTTGTGAGTTGCAGCATGAGCCTCATTATAGCGTCGCTCTGCTGCAGTCTGAGGCTGCTGCACGGGAGGCATCAGCCACGGCCTCTGCGGGCAGCCCTTGTCCCCAAGGAGCCAACCCTGCAGCCTCTGTGGACCCTGGAAGACATCAGGGATCTGTGAGTGACTCAGGATGTAGGTGTCGTGCACACTCCCTGGAAACCGTGCACACACCTGCAGGATGCGTTTCTGGTGGTCACATACCAGCTGCACATTCAGTGAGTGGAAGCCCTTGCAATTGATGAAGTCCACCGAGTGTAGCAATGGAGACCTGAGCACCACATGAGTGCAGTCAATCGCACCCTGCACCTGTGGGAATCCCGAGATCATGGTGAATCCAATGGCCCTTGCATCCTGGCTGTCCCAGTCCTGGGCAAAATGCACAAAGTTGTGTGCCATGGAGAAGATGGCATCGTGACCTCATGGATACATTTGTGGGTGGTGGATTGTGAAATCCCACAGAGGTCACCTGTAGAGTCCTGAAAGGAGCCACTGGCATAAAAATTGAGCATCGTGGTCACTTTCACAGCCACTGGCAGTGGATGCCCTCCATGTTCCCTTGGCACCAAGTCCTGCAGTAAGTGGCAGATGTGAACCACCAGGTCCCTAGACATGTGCAGTCGTCAGCGACACTGGTTCTCAGTCATCTGCAGGAATGGCAGGCCATGTCTATAGACCCTGGGTGTCGCAAGGCACCGACCAGCCACGGCTCGCTGTCACCCCTGGGCAGTGTGTGCGGGAACCCCTGCTGCCCTTCTTCATGAGCTTTCTGCTCCAGCCTTTGCTCTCTCCCCTGTCTTCTACTGTCTCTGTAGGCCGTCAGCCATACAACTAGGTCACCAGGATCCATGATGGTGGTCCTCCTGCAGTATGAAAGAGAGAGAGAGACGTGGTTATCATGGCTGTACTTAGCACCTTTCCTGACCCTGTGTGACCGCCCCTTAATGCTTCCCGGAGAGTGCTGGCCACCCCTCAGATGGTCAGAGATGAGTGCGCTGCATGGCTGCCCTGTCAACCTGTGACATGGGGGACATTGGTCCAAACCAGGATGCTGAGATTGCAAGAGGCTGTGAGCACCTCCAGCAGTGACTGCTACATGGCCAGTGATAGCGAGGAGATTGTACAACGTGTGCAGTCCAACTGCTCCACAGTCCAATAAAGTGGTGGTGGACTCAAAGTCTGTGCCGGGTGGGTGGGGTGGTGTGAGTAAGGTATGGAGCACTTGGTGGCCCTTTGGTGCCTCCGCGTTGCTTGCATGGACGGGCAGGCTGGGAGCCCAACCCCAGTCATATGACTGTGGCTGCGCCTGATCTGTCTCAGTTGCAGTGGCGTGGTCAGTTTATACAGGTGTCCCTAATGTGTAGCCACTGCCCTTCCTTACCCTGCCCCCACTTTGTTTGCTTGTGTGCGGGATGCAGTGCTAGGGCAGCGTGAGGTTATGCACTTTGTCAGGAAGGATGGAGGAGCTGAATATTACTTAAATGGAGAAAGGCTGAAAAAAGCTACAGCACAGAGGGATTTGGGGGCCCTCGTGCATATCCCAAAAAACTAACATACAAGTTCAGCAGGTAATAGGGAAGACAAATGGAATGTTGGCCTTTATTTCAAAGGGAATGGAATATTAAAATAGGGAAGTCTTGCTAAAACTATACAAGGCACTAGTTAGACCACAACTAGAATATTGTGAACAGTTTTGGTCCCCTTATCTAAGAAAATATATACTGACATTGGAGGCAGTCCAGAGAATGTTCACTAGGTTGATCCCGGGTATGGAGGGATTTTCTTATGAGGGGAGGTCGAGTAGGTTGAGCCTGAACTCATTGGCGTTTAGAAGAATGAGAGGCGACCTAATTGAAACATATAAGATTCTTAGGGGGCTTGACAGGGTAGATGCTGAGAGATTGTTTCCCCTTGTTGGACAGTGTAGGACCAGAGGGCATAATCTCAGAGTAAGGGAGCACCCATTTAAGACAGAGATAAGGAGGAATTTCTTCTCTCAGAGGGTAGTGAATCTGTGGAATTCTTTACCGCAGAGGGCTGTAGTGGCTGGGTCTTTAGGTATATTCAAGATTGAGATAGACGGATTTTTAATCAGTAAGGGAATAAAGGGTTATGGGGAAAAGGCAGGAAAGTGGAGTTGAGGAGCATCAGATCAGCCATGCTTTCATTGAATGGTGGAGCAGAGTCAATGGGCTGAGTGGCCTACTTCTGCACCTACGTCTTATGGTCTTAAATCCTGGTCAAAAGGTGTCTTCAATGCCAACAGGTACAAAAGCTACCCCCCCCTTAGCTCACTGGGAATGGCCAGCTGGCCATGGGTGTGCCTCCACATTGACTACGTGGGACTCTTATTGGGCACGATGTCCCTCTTACTAATAGATGGCTACTTCCGCTGAAGACCCTGGTGGGCAGTTGATCTCTGAGAAGGGGGTCTCAGAAAAACCAGCCAAGGCTGTTGAGCTATGATGCTCGACATGTCCAAGGAAGCCTCCTGAGAGACTTGACTTTTAAAGAGTTTTTCATATAAATAATTGGGATGTTGTGATGCTTGTCAATTGTACTTTCAAGTAAAGGGGGAGGGATGTGGTAAAGTGGAGTGCTATGTGCCTTTAAGAGAATGTAGTTAGTTGACCATGTGACTATGTTGACCAATCACTACACAGCGCAGCTGATTGGGTAACTGTATGTCTAGAGCTTGAGTTGATTGAAGAAGCACACATGGTGTTAGTGCTCTGTTCTTAGTTCCAATAAACTACCAGTGTTTGGTCAGTTAACCGGTCTCTCTGCCTATATTGTTTCAAGCACTAACTAGTGTGTTAATATTAAGGGTGCAGCTAGCGTTCGTCAGACAAAGTGAACCCGACAACCAAAAACATAAAAAGCGCATACACCTTTGCTTGATCCTCCCCTCAGTGGAGCTTCTGGATGGTGGATGGGAGTATGAATTCTGGCTGAATTTGTCCTCTATCGTACAGGGGAACCCAGGACAACCATAATGCACTAACTGCTGAGTTCACTGACTCTGCAGGCCAGAGATAGAACCTCGGGGCCTTTTTCATGGCTCTGTACTAAACAGGCAAAGCATATTTCCTGAACTATTGAGTGTAATCTAAAATCCAAGGATTCCTGCACCACTATTTGATACATATGTACATTGAAGAATAGAAGTGGCAGGAGGTGACAATGTGGGGTACCACAGGAATCAGTGCTTAGGCCCCAGCTATTCACAATACATATCAATGAAATGGATGAGGGGATCAAATGTAATATTTCCAAGTTTGCTGATGACACAAAACTTGGTGGGAATGTGAGTGATGAAGAGGGTGTTAAGAGGCTTCAAAGTGATTTAGACAGGTTCAGTGAGGGAGCAAATACATGGCAGATGCTGTATAATGTGGATAAGGAAAAATAGAGTGGCAGAGTATTATTTAAAAAGTGATAGATTGGAAAATGTTGGTGTACAAAGGGACCTGGATGTCCTTGTACACCGATCACTGAAAGCAAGCATGTAGGTGTAGCAAGCAGTTAAGAAGGCAAATGGTATGTTGGCCTTCATTGTGTGAGGAGCAAGGATGTCTTACTGCAGCTGTACAGGGCCTTAGTGAGACCACACCTGGAGTATTGTGTGCTGTTTTGGTCTCCTTACCTAAGAAAGGATATACTTGCCATAGAGGGAGTGCAGCAAAAGTTCACCAGGCTGATTCCTGGGATGGCAGGACTGCCGTATGAGGAGAGATTGGGCCGACTAGGCCTGTATTCACTGGAGTTCAAAAGAATGACAGGAAATCTCTTTGAAACATATAAAATTCTTACAGGCCTGGACAGACTGGATGCAGGGATGATGTTTCTTCTGGTTGGGGGGACTAGAACAAGGGGTCACAGTCTCAGGATATGGGGTAGACCATTTAGGACTGAGATGAGGAGAAACTTCTTCACTTAGAGGGTGGTGAACCCATGGAATTCTCTACCACAGAGAGCTGTGGAGGCTAAGCCACTGAATATATTTAAGAAGGAAATAGATAAATTCTAGACTCTAAAGGCATCAAGGGGTATGGGAAGAGTATGGGAGTATGGCTTTGAGATAGAGGATGAGCCATCATCATATTGAATGGTGGAGCAGGCTTGAAGGGATGAATGACCTACTCCTGCTCCTATTTTCTATGTTTCTATGTTAATACCTGCCTAAAGGACATTCAGAGGAAACATCACAGCTGAAGATAAAAGAACCCAGAGGAACTCATCAAAATCTAACCTTTTGGGCTATCTCTTCCGCTGCTCCAAATTTTGCTTAGCTAAATTTTGAACGAAAGAACTTGCACATCAGGAAGAACCTGGATTTGATCCCCAGCCTGTCCTGAGTTCGCCAATCCCAGCCACAGCAGCAAAAGGAGGTGCTACATTGACCACAACACACTTGGAAAAGGGAGGAAAGTTCAGCCAAGGTTCAATTCCTGACAGTGACCCTTTGTGTGCAGAAGGTCAAATGTGAACAGAACAATGCCAATTTGGCCATCCACACTGCATTGTCTGGCCTTGCAAGTGACAAATGGCCACTCAAGTGAAGTGATGTAGGACAGCTAATACCATACCTCAGGGTGTGTTAGTGCTGCAGCAAACTGTACCCAAGCAGGAGAACTATACTTCAATTTATCTTCCACTATTTCGTCAACTACCTTCCTTGCATCAGAAGTGGGATGTTCGCTGGTGATTGCACAGTTTTCAGCTCCATTCACAACTCCTCAGATAATGAAACAGTTCACGCCTACACATGCAGCAAGACTTGGACAATATCTAGACTAAGGCTGATAAGTAGCAAGTAACTTTCAGGACATAAGTGTCAAGCAATGGCTAACAATAGAGAGTCTAACCACCTCTCCTTGACAATCAATGGCATTACCATCGCCAAACTGACTATCATCAACACCATGGAGGTCATCATTGACCAGGATGTCAATTGGATCAGCCGCATACTATTTGTCCAGGTCAGAGACTGGATATCCTGCAGTGGATATCTCATCTTCTGACTCACCAAAGTCTCTTTTCTATCTACAAGCCAGAAGTCAGGAATGCAATGGAATAATCTTCACTTGCCTGGATAGGTGCAGCTACAGCATGTAAAACGCTCAATACCATGCAGGACAAAGTTGTCCACTTGAATCGGCAGCCCATCCGCCATCTTAAACATTCAGTCCCTCCATCACTGGCACATCATGGCTACTGTGTGTATTACCCACAAGATGCACTGCAGCAACTATCTAAGGCTACTTTGACAGCACCGCCCAAGCCCATGATCTCTACCACCGAAAAAGACAAGGTACATGGCAACCAAACACCTACAATAAAAGCAAAATATTGCGGATGCTGGAAATCTGAAATAAAAAGAGAAAGTACTGGAAATATTCAGCAGGTCTGCAGCATTGCTGGGGAGAGAAAAAGAGTTAACATTTTAGGTCAAATATGAATCTTGTTCAGAGCTGAAGGAAGGAAATATGATGGGTGTTAAGCCGTTGAACGGTAGAGGGGTGGGGGGAAGAACTAAAATGAAGGTCTGGGAAGAGGTAGATGGTGGGAGAGATTTAATAACAAAGATGTCAGGGAACAAAAAGGGAGTGGTAATGGTTGTAGTGAAGAGACAAAGGGCTGTAACCTACAACTTGCGTCGGAAAGTGCTGGCCTGTAGAAATTAGTAGAAATAAATGCACACTTACCTGGCCTTGAAAATTGCACTGTCACTGCCATTCACCGAAGCTGTTTAGGGCCAACATCAAAAGAATCTTCACAGGCCCCGGCGAAGTCTAGGGTACTCAACAAGGCCGCACCTCCTTTTTTTACAGCACTTGCTGCTGCAAAGCAGGTAAGTTTAAAGGGCCAGGGATATTGACAGGCAATGGAGAAAGGAAGTGTCTAATGTAAGTGGATAGATTTGGGTGTTGGGTGTGTCCGGAGGTCGGGGGGGCTGTTGGGGGATTTCTGGAGGTCTGACGGGTGGGGATGTTCGGTGGTTGGGAGGGGTTGGGGGCTCTGGAGGTCATGGAGGGTAGGGGTTCTGGAGGTTGAGGGGGTTGGGGTGTCCGGACAAGGGTCTGGAGTGGTGATTGTGGGTGTCCGGAAAGGGTTGGTGGGGTGGTCCGGACGGCGGGGTGGTTCCGGTGTGGGGGGGTGTTGCGGTTCCGGGGTTGGGGGATGGTGGGGGTGGGGAGGTCTGAAGGTGAGTCTGGAGGAGGGTTTGGGGGGGTTCTGGAGAGGGGTGGTGGGGTGATCCAAATTGGTGGGTATCCAGAGGAGGTGGAGGGTCTGTAGGCAGTGGGGGTTGGGGTAGGTGGGTCGGAGGTCATAGATGGGGATTCGATGTCGGGTGGGGGGGGGAGGGTGTGAGGTTGGTGTGGGGGTCTGTGGTATGGTGGGGATGTCAGAGTTTGGGGGGGATGCGGGGAGTCCCGTGGGGTCAGTCTGGGTCTTTACAATAGTTACTCAGAAGTTAGAAGAGGTTTTAACCTTGGTGGAACCATCTGAAGTTTGCGATTTAAATTGCATTTTCGGATGGTTCCCAGCGCAGCGCAATTGTCCAGAGCAAGTTAACACTTCTGGGCAATTGCCATGCAAACGCTTGTCTGGGAACTTGCCAGAGGGATTCCCCAGCACATCATTGGGCTATCCCCCAAATCTGACTCTGGGGATTGTGAAAGTTACGGACCACAGCATTCGTCCGGAGTGATTGAGAATGGCAGAATAATTAAAAGTTCTGTCCAAAAGCAAAAACATAAAAAACAAGATTCAAGCAGGCACATAGCGAAAAAACAGAATCAAAATGGGGGACAGAGTTCATGTCTGAAGTTGTCAAATGTTAAGTCCAGAAGGCTGTAAAGTGCCTAATCGGAAGATGAGGTGCTGTTCCTCAAGCCTGCGTTGGGCTTCACTGGAACATTGCAGCAGGCCAAGGACAGAAATTTCATCACCTGCACGTTCCCCTCCAAGCCGCCTGCCATTTGGACCTTGAATTATATTGCCGTTCCTTCATTACATAACAGCCTTGGAGGAGTACCTTTCCCTCACAGACTGCAACACTTCAAAAAGGAGGCCCGCCACCACCTACTCAAGGGAAACTCGAACAGACAATACATGTTTGCCTTGCTCGTGACTCCCAGAGTCCAAGAATAAGTTTTTAAAACGTGGAAAAAAATAGCACCAGGGATGGACAAAAAGTAGGGAGTTGGAAAGTAAGGTAGGTACACTGAGGTATGTAGTGATGGGACTAAATAGAAAGAGGGAGAGTTAGAGAGATAGAAGGAGTGATAGAAATAGATAGACAGATAGAATTCAGAAAGCAAGAAAACAGGGCAAATGGGAATCCAATATGTACAGATATTAAATTGTATTTTCAGTGTTTTTATAAACATTTAATGGCATGGTAGCACTAGGGTTTCTTCAGCATCACAGTGTGTAAGCTGAACAAAGAGGCAACGCTTTCCTCAGCTCTGTAGAAAACCTGATGGTTCAGCTTCAAAGGAAAACATAGGTTGTCTTTCTGTCTTACAGACTCTGTTCCTCAAGGCTGCTTTCATGAGGGCTGTAGTTTGACTGTAGAGCCAGGTGATAGTCAATAAAATTAATACGAGACAATAGAAAACAGATAGATGGATTTTAAACCCAGTGGGCTAAAACATTTCCTCTCTGGCACCTGGGTCAGAAGCTAACGGCTGGGATTTTCCGTGCCTGCTGATGTCGGACCGTGTTCGGAGGCATGAGCGGGCAATATGGCGGGAAGGCCAAAAATCGGTTTC
This sequence comes from Carcharodon carcharias, assembly GCF_017639515.1. Classification (NCBI taxonomy): domain Eukaryota; kingdom Metazoa; phylum Chordata; class Chondrichthyes; order Lamniformes; family Lamnidae; genus Carcharodon; species Carcharodon carcharias. Next base: position 90,426,264 of record NC_054468.1, on the reverse strand, counting down.
ACAACATTGTGAAACCAGTTTGCGATCGTCTGCTCAGCCCGCCAATGGCCATCGGACATTGGGGACCTCACTGTAATACATCTAATGTCATTATAAGGTCAGCTCCCCCAGATTCATCCCCCACCCACCCAGCCCCCTCCCCCCATGCTGGATCATTCGCCCACATCGATGGGAAACCATGCCAGCGCAGAACATGTCTTGACAAGTGTGTCCTGTAGAAACCGAGACTTACCATCATGGCCTTGCTCACATCACTGACATCCGAGGAGCAGAAGATGCTGGAGACCGACACCCTGGATGAATGTCCATGGCATGCTGGGTGGATTCTCATGGACATGGCTCCGCTGTGAAGCAGTGCACGGTGGTTAGAGAGTCACCATTGATGCTCACAAAGGATGATGGTTGAGTGAGTGGGAGAGGAAGGTTGAGGCCCGACTGAGAGAGGAAGAGGTGTTATGGAGAGGAAGGTGTAAATGGAGTGAAAGGTGTAAGGGAAGGAGTTCGGAGGGGAAAAGGATTGCAGAGAGGGAAAGGAGTCCAGGGGGTGGAAGGAGTGCGGAGAAGGGAGGGAGTAAGGGTGGAGGAAGAGGTGAGGTTGTCCGTGGGTCAGGAAGGGGGAAGGACTCAGTGGGGGGAGTCCGGGGTGGGGGTGGTGGTGGGAGGACAAAGGCGGGGGGGGTTGTGGGGGGAGCAGTGGGGGCGCTCCAGTGGGTGGGAGGGGAAGGGGTTCTGTGAGTATGGAATCCAGAGGAAGAGGGAGTTCTGAGGGGGAAAGGGTTCCAGAGGGGGGGATGTTCAGGCGACCATGCAAGGGATAGGTCGGATAGGTCAATGTCTGTCTCCTGGGGAGCAAACTGAGGGAAGGGTGAGAATGACCGAGGGCAGAGTGAGGTGGTAGGGTGAGAGGGTGAGGGTTCGACAGTAACGGTAGAAGTGATGGCAAGGGTGGTTGGTGGGGACTCAGAGGCAGACACGGACCCTGGGGGTGGGAAGGAGGAGGTCGGGAAGGTGAATGTGGATGGAGGTGGGATTTTCGGGAAGGAAGGAAACATGCAGGTTCACCTGGACATCCCCGAAGGAAAAGGGCTGTGGCTGGTAGGTCACGGAGAGTCGGCGGAAGGTGATGCCGGGGGGTCAACTGTGATGGGAGAAAGGAAATGGGTGACTGGGGGAGGGGAAAAGACGGGGGAGCTGACGAAAACCCGAACCCAGACCATGTTGCCCAAGTCAAAAGTGAAACAATAGTCGTGGTGGGTGGGAACAGGTGCTGCATGGGAGTGTGATCAGTGGGTGGGCAGAGATGCAGGGTCAGATTAGATGGACAAATGAAAGTGAAGCCCAGCAGGCAGCATTGAAAATGCTCAGGACACTGAGGGGTGAGTATGATACATGAAGGATCCACGTGTGTGGGAGAGGCTTGCATGAGGCTCCGAAAGGCCCTGCCACACACACACACACACACACACACACCTCCCACCAGGATCACTCATGGGCCAGCTGCTCCCTCTGTGGTGACAGAGGATGGGGTTGAGGGGCTCACAGGCAAAGGAGACTCGGAGGGAGAGGGCAGTCTCTGAGATTCCTGAGTGGGTGATCCAGGGGTGTCCAGCTGCATCTCCTCCTCCCTTCGGGTGCCCAAGGACCCGGTCTGATTCCTCGAGAGGAAGGAGCACCTGGAGGGATATCGAAGTGCCCCATTTCCCTCTCACATTGCCACTGCAGGAACTCACCCATGGCTCCCAGGATGGAGTGCAGGTCTGCACACATCTCCACATTCTGCTGGACCAGGGTCTCCATGGCGTCTACCATCCTCCCCATGAGTCCTCTATATGTGCACATGTTGGCACCACTTCACCATAGACTTGTTAGACGCACTCCCCTGACTCGATTGCCACTCTGTTGAGGGCTCCCAACAGCTTTGCGTGATGTTGCCCCATATTCTGCTGACTCTCCACAATGAGTTGGAAGGCCGAGTCCAGAGGCTCGGCATCTGACTCGGACCTCACAGATGCCTCTTCCCCCATCAGTCCTCCAAGTGCCAGGGAGCTCAGCTGAACCTGCCTCCTCCCTGCTGCGGACACATGTCTGTGCGGTGACCACCAGATTGTGAACCCTCTAGATGTAGGTTCCACCGAGGGGTGTGATTCTGCGCTGGTGGAGGGTGTAGGTAAGCGGCGTGAAGGGTCTTCCAGGTTGCTTATTTCCAGCTCTCCAATGGAGTAGTAACCTCTTGACTAGAGATGAGGACCTGGATGGAGCTGAGGGTCTGGCTTGGCAGAGCTCCCTGTGAACCAAAGTAGAGGTTATTAGTGCATGGCAGCAGATTCAAAAGCAGGAGAGAGAGCACTCACAGTTGCATTGAGAAAAGGATGATGTGGTGCAGGATCCTCACGAGGGTGTTCGCCACTGACCTCACCAACAACACAGGCAATGTCCACATCCGCACCAGTCAGTGTGATGCCACACTCCTCAAGGAGAGTGAGGGACATCGAATGTCTAATGTGGGCCACTCTACCCTGGTCTGAGACCCCTTCCCGCTGCTGTGAGCCAGCTTCTCCTGCATGAAAACAGATGGAGAGAGTGTGAGCAGGACACATGTGTGGAATGTTTGTGTGGTGAGCGGAGCCATGGACAGGATGAGGATGTGAGCTCAAGAGGATATGAGCCTGATATAGATGTGAGGGTGTGTGTGAGAGTTAGTGGTGTTGTCCCTTGAGGTGTGAGATCCCTGTGGATGTGCGCTGGGTTTGTGAGTGTGTGAGTTGAGAGCGATGAGAAGAGTGACTTACCCTGGTGGAACGGATGAGAGCATTCATCCTGTAGCTGTGCTTGGGTGGCTGTCCTCTTTTGCAGGGCATTGGTGCTGGTCACCACTGCCACTGCCTCCCATGCTGGATTGGTAATGTTGCTGCCCATCCTGCAGCCAGAGCAGGGGTAGAGGACATCACGGCGGGTCTCCACTGCGTCTAAAAGGCATTCGGGGTATGCATCATTGATCCTTGGGGCTGCAGTCTTTTTGCCTTTCAGGGCCATATCTTCTTTGCAGCAGGCATGGGCTGGAAGCACGGAGAGGTGTGCATGTGGCTGGACTTTAAATATGGCGCCTGGCATGATGAAGCAGCGTGGTGATGGCATGGCAGGCAAATGAGAGCCCACCTGCCATGGAAACGTTTTTTTTTACCGGGAATGCATAATTAATGTGGTGGGTTTGGTGCGAAACGGCATGAATAGCCGCCGTTGTGGCCGGTGGGTAAAACGTTGTTTTACCCGCCCGCTACCGCACTTAGTGCAAATCTGGGATGATTCCATCCTCCCAGACTGATAAGATGAAGATCTTTACTCTTTACTGGTTGCAATGACCCTGAGTGGAGTGAGCGTGGGAGGAGTCTCAACCTGGTTTTGTGCAGCCACAAGCTAGTACTTTTCTTTCAATCATTCCCGGAATGTGGGTGTTACTGGCAGCCTCATTCACAAGGTCGACCAGTGCAGCAGGTAAAACTGAATGGTGGTATGTTAGAAAGTGTTCCTTTTGGGAGCTTCTTTATTATTAATTCTAAGCAAATAGACAATTCTGACAAGGCTATATTTATCCACCAGCCACAACTGCTGTGAGGAGGCTTTCTTCTTGAACCACTCCACTTGAACAACTGTTCCACGGTTACATTAGATTGGGAATTGCTCAGTTTTAGACTCAATGACAATGAATATGGCCAGGCCAGGATGATGCGTGACCTAGCGGTAAACTTGGAGGCAACAGTATACCAATGAAATTGCTGTTCATGTCCTTCAGACTGGTTGCTATCATAGGACTGTAGGGCGAGTGGTGAGCAAGTTTGGGCGAGTGGTGACATTTCATCTTGTACAAAATGAGGTAATGCTCATGACACTACTTGAAGGAACCTTTTGAATGTGCCTTAGGAATATCAAACCCAATGAAACCTTCACAGAAGCACTTACCAAGTTGTAACCAATAACAGCTGGAGGAACTTGTATCTCACTATTGAAAGGAGCTTTGCTCTTTCAACCAAGATCACCGCTGATCAGGTGCTAGCTGCATCCACATCCAAGCAGCTTGACCTTGGCCAATAGTGAAAGGTCAATTAATTTTCCTGGTGGTCCTGGTGACTTGTATTTGAGGCACTGGTAGTGTCGGGTGGTCAAGTTGTCAGAAGTTGGAGTGCCAAGCACTGGCCTATCTATGGAACACCACTAGGCTTTTCTCTTTGGAGATCAAAGTCTACATTGAAAAGTGGACCACTGGAAATCTAGTTTAAATAAGGGGACTTGAATAAGGGTGGCTCTAGAAGGAGAGAGCCACCAGAATTTTTCTGGCAGGACTGTCCATAAACTCCTGTTCCTAATTGACATTATGAGGGTAATTTTCACTTGGTGCAATAATAGAAGACAGATTGTTGTTCCTGTATCACCCATCTTACACTAGAATGGAAAATCAAAATTTCACCTGTGTATCTGGAGCCTTACTCGGCCACCCCACTTACACAATACTCCCCACCCCCGCCTCAGTTGCACAATATCTGTGTATGAATACGGTGCCAGGGTTTTAGGCACTGACCAGCTGCATTATGGTGTCCCATGTACCAAGGAAACACTGGGGACCTTGTGCCTCAATAAAAGATAACATGGGAAATTATCTGACCTAAGAGTGCTTGATATGGACACTGAGGAACAAAATGGAGCAGAAAATATTCCTGTTTATTTTAATACTTAGGTCTCTAATCATCAAATTAAAAAAAAAACATGTTCAAAGCAATACAACGAGTGCCTATTCTATTACTCTCTATATGAAGCTCAAGCTCATTGGTGCCTCGTGGCCATCACACAGATGTGAGCACGTCTGCCTTCCCATCCCTCTACATTAACTTTCTTGCCACTGCTCTATAATTTCTTAGAATTATTACAGTCAATGTTCCTCTGAGCTTTCTTCACTTCTCCCTCCTTAACCCCCATCATACCACCCTTACACATTCATCCTCCTCTCTGATCCCTCATTGTCTTGATTTCAAGTACACATTCAACAAAGCTAACTCCTAAGATCCTACACTTTTGGAAATCCTTACATGTCTTGGCATTCCTTGTAAAAGAAGGGGGAAAAAAACACTAGAAAAATGCAAGAAGCCTTGGCATAAAATCAGAAAATGCTAAAAAAAAATACACAGCAGGTCAGGTGAACAAAAAAGATAGGTAAATGATTGTGGAAAACTTCTGTAGGCCACAAATCAGGAATGGGATGGAATATTGGCCACTTGCCTGGATGAGGCAGGTCCAAAAACACTCAACACCATCCAAGACAAAGCAGCCCACCTGATTGGCACCCATTCCACCATCTTAAACAATCACTCCCTTCACCACTGACACAGTGATAGCAGTGTGTGTGCCATTTACAAGATGCACTGCAGCAACTCACCAAGACTCCTTCGACAGCACCTTCCAAATTCGGGACTCCTACCACCTTGTGGAAATCAGAACTGAGGTGATAAGGAGGCCTTTGAATAGGGATGGAAAAATAAAAAGGGCGGCGAGGAAGAAATAACTCATGTTCTAATCAGAATGGAGGGATAATGGATTAAATGGCTGCAAAACTCAATGAAAATTAAAAGATCATCTCAATGAAAGAAGGAAAAACATTAAACGAAATAACATTTGAATACCTAAGATGGTGAGAAAACACAATTGATATGTAAAAAAAGAAATGGAATGTGATGAAGGGAGGCAATTGTGTAGTGGTATTGTTGCTCGATAGTAATCTAGAGAACCAGGGTAATGCTCTGGGAACCTGGGTTTGAAGCTTGCTATGGCAGATGGTGGAATTTGATTTCAATAAAAATCTGGAATTAAAAGATCTAATGATGACCATGAAACCATTGTCAATTGTTGTAAAAACCCATCACTAATACCCATTAGGGAAGGAAATCTGCAGTCCTTACCTGGTCTGGCCTACATATGACTCCAGACCCACAGCAATGTGATTGACTCTTAAATGCTCTCTGAACAAGGGCAATTAGAGATAGGCAATAAGTGCTGGCCTAGCCCAGTGATGCCCACATTCAATGAATTAAAAAAAATGCTTCCACTGCTCCTCTAACCCAAGGGGCATCATCTGAACTTAATTTTATCACCTTACATCTGCTTCTGACTTTCTCTTTTCGATACTTTTTCTTTGATCATGGGATGTGGGCATCCCTGGCAAAGCTGGAATTTTTTCAATTCCTAATTGACCTTGAGAAGGTGATAGTGAGTCACCTACTTGAAAGGCTACAGTTCATGTGATGTAGGAACACCCAAAGTGCTATTAGGGAGGAAATTCCAGGATTTTGACCCAGCGAAAGTGAAGGAACGGCGATAAATTTCCAGGTCAGGATGGTGAGTGGCTTAGAGGGGAACTTGCAGGTGGTGGTATTCCCATGTATCCGCTGCCCTTGTCCTTCTACGTGGTAGAAGTCCTGGGTTTGGAAGGTGCTGTCGAAGGAGCCTCGGTGAATTGCTGCAGTGCATCTTGTAAATGGTACACAGTGCTGCTACTGTGCATCAGTGACGGAGGGAGAGAATTTTTAAGGTGGTAGAATGGGTGCCAATCAGGTGGGCTATTTTGTCTTGGATGGTGTTGAGTGTTGTTGGACCTGCCTCATCCAGGCAAGTGGACACTATTCCATCCCACTCCTGTTTATGGCCTATAGATGGACTTTGGAAAGCCAGGAGGTGAATTACTCTCTGTATAATTTCCAGCCTCTGACCTGCTCTTGTAGCCACAGTATTTATATAGCAGATATAATTAAGTTTCTGGTCAATGGTAACTCCCAGAATGTTGGTCTTGGGAGATTCGGCAATTATAATTCCATTAAATGTCAAGGACAGGTAAATTTTCTTTTGTTGGTCATTGTGTGGCACTTATGTGGCATGAAAATTACTTTTGTTTTCAGATAACATTACAATTCAAAAATTATCCCAATGCCCTTGAATTAGATTCCAGTTAGTATTAAGATTCTCTTGAATACTCGTTTAGTAGTACAGAACTTGATTATTGCTGAAAAAAGACATTTTGTTGAAGCTTTTCATTTTGCACTCATCAGGACAATTGCAAGAACACCAACGTCAGGAGAAGCAACAACTTTATACTGTATGAGAAGAGGGTGCTGATTGGTTGGCAAGTGGACTCCAATTGCTAGAGGCATTGCCATGGATAATGCACCAGTTACTGGTAACCAAAAGTTAACTGCAAAGCATTGTTCGAAATTTTAAACCAGATAGCTTGACTCTGATTGATCAAGGCATTGACCTAAGGAATGAACCAGTGAATGGCTATTACTTATTTTGTTTAGATGAAACAGACACAATCTGTTTACATTTTCTTTCTCTTTACAAAGAACAGGGCCCTGTGTATTAATATTATGTAGCTTCCAGTAGACGCAAATGCACCACACAGCAAGCCCGACTGACAATCTTAAATTGGTTGTCAGCGTAATTCTTAGCACACTGAGGATTATTTAGCAAATGTTGTCCAATGGCAGAATCACATCTAATTTTAGACACTTTGTTTTGAGTTTTGCAAGCACGGACTGGTTGTGTCCGGTCTGTACCTTGCCCATTGCAAAAAGCGGCTGGGACATGCTGTTTGATACGATCCACCAGTTTTTGGGATGAATGGCCTACATACCTAGCATCACACTGGCACTGAAATTCATATGCCATATTATTCATTTATGTGATAGGCAGAATGTCTTTTTGGCTTGATGGCAGCATCCTGTTAGTGATAAATACCACTCATGTTGCTACTGCACAGTAGCAGCGTGAAACTGCTAGCTTCACCTGTTGCTCAAATTTTTGAGATACCTTGCCCTTCCAGGCTAATCTGAGGTAGACTGGGCACTTTAAGGGCCAAAGCCTTCCGAACTTAACATTGAGTTCAACAACTTCAGATCGTGAACTCTCTCCTCCATCCCCATCCCCTTTCTGATTCCCTTTTTCCAATAATTTATATTTTTTAAATATATTTTTCTTTTCCCACCTATTTTTAAATCTATCATTTTATTTCCACCTTTTAGCCTCTTTCGATCACTTCCCCTCATCTTGCTTTCTATCCTTAATGTCACCATTAGCACATTCCTTAGATAATATCACCACCGTCAACACCCCTTCATCCTTTTGTCTACGACATCTTTGGCAATCTCTTCTTTGCTTCCACCTATCATTGGCCCTCTATCCAGCTCTACCTGTCCCACCCCCCCTACCAGCTTACATTTCACCACGTTTCTATATTTCTTTAGTTCTGATGAAGAGCCATACGGACTCGAAATGTTAACTGTATTCCTCTCTGCAGATGCTGTCAGACATGCTGAGCTTTTCCAGCTATTTTTGTTTCTGTCCCATCATATATATCATACGGCAACTCATCATTCTTACACAAGTCTAGCAAGCATTTTTTTAAAGCTTACTTTTGAGCAAGGCTGTCTGGTCATGTTGAGCAGCAGGTCCAATGGATATGAATTTGGATCTGTCCAGAATGGTGCACATTCTCTTGATATAGTCATACTTGTTAAGGATAACTATCTTTGTCCCTTTGTCAGGTTTACTGATGTGTATGTTTGGGTTGGTCTTAAGGACTCACAATGCTGTAAGACACTTGTTTGTCACACAAATGAGTAATGTGGTATATGAATTTCAGTGCCAGTGTGATGTTAGATATGTAGGTCATATGTCGCAAAGACTGGCAGATCATATCAAACAGCATGTCTCTTCCGCTTTGGCCAAGGTACAGACGGTACCCAACCAACCTGTGCTTGCAAAACTCAAAACACAGTGTCCAACGTGAGATATGATTCTGCAATTAGACAACATTTGTTAAATAATCCTCAGTGTGCTAAAAATTACACTGACAACCAATTTAAGATGGTCATTTGGGCTTGCAGTGTGGCACATTTGCGTGTACAGGAAGTTACATATATTAATATACAGGCCCTATTTTTTGCAGACAAAAAGAACATGCATACAGATTGTGCCTGTTTAAGAATATAAGAACATAAGAAAGAGGAACAGGAGTAGACCATTCAGCCCCTTGAGCCTGCTCCGCCATTCAATAAGATCATGGCTGGTCTTCTTGTGTTTTGATTCCCACACTCCCATCTATCCCCGATAACCTTTGATTCCCTTGCCTAACAAGAATCTATCTCCCTCTGCCTTAAAAATATTCAATGACCCCGCCTCCATCACCTTCTGAGGCAGAGAGTTCCAAAGTCGCACAACCTTCTGAAAGAAAAAAATTTCTCTTCATTTCTGTCCTTAAAGGGCAACCCCTAATTTTAAAACAGTGCCTCCTGGTTCTGGACTGACCCACAAGAGGAAACATCCTTTCGATGTCTATCTTGTCAAGGTCATTCAGGATCTTGTATACTTCAATAAAATCACCCTTCAGTCTTATAAACTCCAGTGGAAACAAGCCCAGTCTGTCCAGTCTTCCCTCACAAGACAACCCACTCATTCCAGGTATCAATCCAGTAAACCTCCTTTGAACCGCCTCCAATGCATTTACATCCTTCCTTAAATAAGGAGACCAAAACTGTACACAGTATTCAAGGTGCGGTGTCAACAATGCCCTGTATAACTGAAGTATAATATCCTTATTTTTATATTCAATGCCTCTCGTAATAAAGGATAGCATTCCATTAGCCTTCTTAATTACTTGCTATACCTGCACACTAACATTTTGTGACTCATGTACTAGAACATCTAAATCCCTCTGCATCTCAGAATTATGCAGCCATTCTCCATTTAAGTAATACTCTTTTTTTTGTTCTTCCTGCCAAAGTGAACAACATCACATTATCCCACATTAAACTCCATTTGCCAGATATTTGCCCACTCACTCAACCTATCTTTTTCCATCTTCAACCTCCTCATGCCCTCTTCACTACATACTTTCCTACCTATCTATGTGTCATCTGCAAATTTAGCTACCATGTCTTCACTCCCCTCATCTAAGTCATTGATGTAAATTGTAAAATGCTGAGGCCCCAGTACAGACCCTTGTGGGACTCCACTCGTCACATCCTGCCATTCAGAAAAAGACCCATTTATGCATACTCTCTGCTTTCTTCCAGCCAGCCAATCTTCAATCCATGCTAATATATTACCCCTATACCATGCACTTTTCTGTAATGATCTTTGATGTGGCGTTTTATCAAATGCGCTCTGGAAATCCAAATACGGTGAGTCTACAGGCCCCCTTTATCCACTTTACATGTTACTTCTATAAACTCCTTAATGGTCAATTCTAATAATTTCCCCACAATAGACGTCAAGCTAACTGGCCTATAGTTTCCTATTTCAGCTAAACAAAATAAGTGACAGCCAATCGCTGGTTCATTCCTCAGGACAATGCCTTGATCCACCAGAGTCAAGCTGTCTGGTTAAAAATTTAAAACAATGCCTGGCAGTTAACCTTTGGTCACCATTAACTGGTTTATTATCCATGGCAATGCCTCTACCTATCAGAGTCCACTTGCCAACCAATCAGTACTCTCTTCTCATATAGTATAAAGTTGTTGCTTCGCCTGACATTGGTGTTCTTGCAATTGTCCTGATGAGTGCAAGACAAAAAGATTCAACAAATTATCTATTTTCAGCAATATTCTCTTGAATATTATATAAGAATGTCATTCAGGTATAAAGCATTACAGATGGTTCCTGCAGTCCTGCTAAACTGCAAGGTGAACCATTTGCTCATCCCCACCACCTCCCCTTCACAGTGTAGTATCTTGTAATGTACTATTGCTGTGCCTGACATTCTATTATCTCTCGGTGTAATTTGTTAAGAGGCCAGGGTCTCTAAGGCTTCTGATGAAGTTGAAAAGGGCAAATATTCCTCAGAAATTTCAGTTCTAACGCCAAGAAAGTCTGCGAGTGTCAGTTGAGTCCAAAATGAAAGGCTGAAAGCTTAATTCCAATCAGGCCCTTTCTCAACCTACAACTTAAGACAAGACAGCCCTGTGGTCAGCATGCTACCTCCCACCTCCCCACCCCCTTCAAAAAATGTATGTTATGGGAATTTGTTATGCAACCAATTTATGAAAGAGGAAATTCTATTAAATCCCTGAAAATGGTATATTACAGTGTTGCCTAAGGAACAGGCTCTTGAATCAGCTTTTGGTTGATTCAAATAGCTTCCATTATAACTCGATTATAGGATGTTTTTATGAAACAGATGGGTTCTTTCCTTCAACAATTAGGTGCAGGTGCACCACAGTGCAGAACTACAGAATTAGAGGCTACTTTTGTGTATATTGTTGAAATTTTACCTGCCTGCATAATTCATTTTATGTCAGCTATATAGCAAGAAGCTATAATTCACCTTGTGCATTAACCCAACATTTACAATTGCAAGACTTGCTCACCATGCATGCCGTTTATGCTGTGAAATTAATGGAAATTGGAAGGTCATCCCACAAATGTGTACTCTGGAAGCTCGCAAGGACGGTCAATGCTGATAGATGGTTGAATGTTCATAGAAGAAATCAGGCTAAACCACCAAGGGCTTAAACAATATCTTTTCCTTTCTCATCGAGTGTTAGCATGCATCCAAGTCAGGTACACCAAAGGGTAGGCAATGAGGGCACTATAGTGACTCCCCATTCTTGTGACTGCCAGTATAGTGACAGCTCTCAATGGTTCTCTATATAAAATCCAAATCCATTGAATGCTGCTGTCATTGGGAAACCAAGCAGCCATCTCATGAGTATGAAAAGAATGCAAGAATAAGATTGTCAGCTTGTTGATGGGAGTTCTTCCACCTCTTGCATCTATCTCTTTCATAATCTTTCTTGATCCTTCTTTATTTTGTTGATATTACTACAACCAACTGTCATGGACAGGGGAGGGGAGATAAACTGAAACCCCCAATTTCCATCCCTTACTATCCGTAATCAGTGAGGTTTTGGAAAGGAAGATTTGTGTGACTTAGTCCCTTTGAGTGTGCAGTCAATTTGAACAATGGCAGCAAGCTTTTGTGGGTTTAAATAAAGAGTATTATTTATTCATGCATTCACCCTTAAAATCTAAATGCTACATCACTTATGACTGCAGACACAAGAAAAATACAGTTAAAGAGAATAGTATACCTTTACAAATTGCAAACTGAAAGAGCAAATCATAGTTCAGGTACCTGGCTCACGGTGAGATAGCAGTCATATGGGGCCCAGTAAAACTTAGCCTTTCCCACCCTTGAATTGTGGTTTAGATGAGTTCAACCAACTGAAGTCAGGTATCAGGATTATTGCAGGATTCCCTTGAAGAGATGAATGTTCAGCAGGTCACGAGGTTAGGCACTTGTGGTTTCCATACCAGTAGATCCAATTTCCTTACAGGTGAACTTGGGTTTAGGAATCAGGCTGGGTGGCTTTTTAGATTTTATAGCCTCCTGTTTTTTAAAGGCAAAGATTACATTGACTTCTTCAGCTGCTGTGGTTTACTGTGTACTCTGCAGACTGCCCAGGTCTTTTGGTGTCTTCAGATTGTAAAACTCCTTATCTCTATCCAACTTCAGTCACATGACCAACTGTCATTGCCCTCCTGGAATGTCTTAAAGGTGTCAACCATTGCATACAATGGAGATGATGGATGAGTCCTTCACACTTACTCAGGGAGAATTGGTTTCTGCCAAGTTCTCATTCTTAGGGTTCCAACTTGGATACATGGAATCTGGATTTGAGTTTTGGGTAAACCCCAAAGAATAGCAAGGGGAAATTCTGCAGATAATATTCGTCTTGGTATGTCCATTCCACCGGGAGGTTCCCATCCAAGATGATTCAATTAGGAATATTCTGGGAGCTTCAGATTGCCTGTGTTGAAATTGCAAAAGTTACCTGACCCTTGGAAGCCATCTTAGCCACTTTGAGAGTGCCCATTTTAAATAATAAAAGACAGCTCAAGAAGCTTCCATATGAACACAGTCCACAGGCTGAATTTTATGTGCCCCTGGCAGGCGTGTTTCCTGCTGGGGAGAAGGGGGAGCACATAAAATTGGGGGGGCCATAAAATAGGGTGGGTGCCCAACCTACCACCTTCCTGCCCACCCCTCAACTCACCCGCATAATACGAGTGGGGGGGCGGGGGCAGTTGTGGGCAACGAAATTGGCAGCCTGCTCATCATATTCAAATGAATAATTATGGGTCAATTAGGCTTGTTATCAAGCCATAAAACTATTGGTGAGGGCAGCGGAGTGGGAGCGCAAGCCTTTTTTTTAACCTCAAGTGACTAAAGGATGGGGGTCACTTGTTGGGGCTGTCCTTTGCTGATCATGGGGTGACTCCCCCTTAGGCTAAACCCCCATTCCTTAAACTGACCCCCTCCCTCCCACTGCCCCTCTCCCTATCCTACCCAAGCCCTCCCGGCCTGAGACCCCAGACTTACCTGCTCCGGGGACCCAAAGCCGCAGGGCCTTTTCTTCACCAGCAGTGGAAGAGGTGCCTGTTGTTCCCCCTGCTGCCCCCACCCCGTATTAATCAGCCCAACATTTGCAATTGTGGATAGGACTGGGCATGACACAACATTCTTCTGATATTCCCTTACTTAATTCTCCTAAACTCCCAATATACTATCCTTATACTTTCTTCCTCCTCTCTGGATCCTCAAAGCCTTGATTTCAAATAATAGAGACAGAAAGACAGATTTGATTTATATAACCTCAGGATATCCTAAAGTGCTTTATAGCCAATTAAGTAGTTTGAAGCGTAATCACTTTTGTAAGATAGTAAGCTCAGCAGCCAATTTGCACATAGCAAGCTCCCATAAACAGTGAAGAGGTAACGACCAGCTAATCTGTTGATCGAGGGCTGAGTATTAGTGAGGACACCAGGGAAACTTCTATGCTCTTCTTTGAAATAGTACCATGGCATCGCTTATAAACACTTGAGAGGGCAAACTCAATTTAATGTGTTATTCAAGAGGTGCAAATCAACAACACTAACTGCAAATACCGGCTTCATTAAAAATACAATGTTAAATTGTATTGACTTAAAACGGGGCAACTTAAAGTGAGGACTTACAGTATTTTGTCCTCTGGCTAACAGTCAATAAGTTGCAACATGTTTATAAAGGTCAATCAAAGAGTCGTCGATCTCTGGAATAGATTACCGATCAAATGACGCAGATTGCTGGAAGAAATCTCAGGTAAGATTTCCACACAGATACCACTATTGTCAATGCAGGTTACAAAGTCCCCTAACTCTCCAAATCTTCGAAACTGTGAAATGACCTCTCTCTTCCTCTTAGACGTCAGCTGCAGTTCAGTTTGTAACATTCCATGTACAAGATGCACTACAACAACTCACCAAAACTCCAAGGCTTCCAAACCCATGACCTCTGCCACCTAGGAGAACAAGGGCAGCAGACGGATGTGAACACTGCCACCTGGAAGTTCCGCTCTAAGTCACTCACCATCCTGACTTGGAAATATATTCCCATTCCTTCACTGTCACTGGGACAAAATCCTGGAACTCCCTCCCTAACAGCACTGTGGGTGTACCGACACATGGACTGCAGCGGTTCAAAAAGGCAGCTCATCATCACCTTCTCAAGGGCAATTAGGGATAGGCAACAAATGCTGGCCCAGCCAGCGAAGCCCACATCCTGTGAATGAAGAAAATAAACTTCTCATCTTCGAGTCACAGGCTTGTGGGTTCAAATCCCACTGCAAAGACCTTCGCACAAAAACTTGGCTGACACCCCAGTGTAGTGCCAAGGAGTGCTGCACTGTCAGAAGTGCTGCCTTTCAGATGAGACAATAAACCAGGGTCCTGTCTGCTTTCTAAAGTGGATGTAAAAGATCCCATGTCACTATTTTGAAGAAGAGCAGGTTAGTTATCAACATTTATCCCTCAATCAACATAAAAAAAACAGATTATCTGGTCATTATCATTTTGCTGTTTTGAGAGCTTGCTGTGTGCAAATTGGCTGCTGCATTTCTCACATTACAACAGTGACTAAACTTCAAAGAACACTTCCATGCTGTAAGTACTTTGGGGCATCCTGTTGTTGCGAAAGGCAGCATATAAATGCAAGTCATTTTTGTTTTTATTTATTTCCTTTAGTAAACCTCAGACTTTTAAAACCCCATGCATTGCATCATCTAATCACTACTTACTAAACCATCTCGTCTTCTCTCTACTGTTGGCAGCGTTCTGCGCTGTGAGCCTTGGGTCCCTTAATTATCCCAATAACCTCCAATCCTATTCAAAGCCAGGGCATTTATCCAGCAGTAGTAGTGCAGAGAGAGCACAATGAGACAAATGCTTCTGGTTGAAGTTGATATTCTGTGTGACAATAGACTAGATGAGTATTCTCATCATCTCCCTTATTTCAATGTTGTTTTTCACACACCACATAATTATGGCCAGGGGGCATTGAATGAAATATATTTGCTTTCTAAACTCACCCTTGAAAGCAGGTAGAAAATGATTAAAATCAAACACGAGTAATAATAATAATTACACCTTTGGTGTTTTATGAAGCGTGTTTAAATAGCACATCTTTATAGTCTTTGCAGATGAAAGAGAAGGGGGAGATATCCTTGTTTAGCCAAATTATTTTCACCATATTAGTCATCAAGATAGATAATACTTGAGAGCAAACACTGAGAAGGCTACAGCCATTAGCCCTTGTGAAAATGTGGAACTGAAAGATTAAAAGGTTGTGCTTACATATAGTTTAATTTAATCAAAAAAAGGAATGTAAAAACTGCACCTGTGTAGTCAGTCTGGATGCGCTGATATACCATGCATTAATAAAGGTCTGTTTTCTTCAGTTCAACACAGATACCAAAATTCCTTTTACTTTATAATTTCTTCTACATCTCAAATAAGTGCAGGAGGGGAAGAACAAATTTTCTGCTGGAGAACAGACTGACGTAAAACAGTGAATCTTGCACCCTCTTGTGGATATCTTGGGAATTTCATCCTTCACTGTGCAAACCAGTAAAACCTGCCACCAAGCAACAACACCGTGACAACAAGCAGGCCTCCATAGAGCCATAGAACAGTCAGGACACAGGAAGTGGCCATTGGGCCCATCTAGTCCATGCTGGCTCTCTGCAAGAGCGATTTCACTCTACCTATTCCCCTGCACTTTCCCCATAGCCTTCATTTTTTTTCTCTTCAAATACTATCCAATTCCTGTTTGAGAGCCATGATATGGCTCTGGCAATTTTTTTTTCAACCCTGACCTTAATTACTGGTTTATCTCTCTCCCCTTTTTTTGAACAAGGGTGTAATATGTACAATCCTCCAATCCTCTGACATCACTCCCATATCCAAGATGGATTGAAATACTGTGCTCAGAGTTTCTGCTATCTCCACTGTATCTTCTACCAGCAACCATCACATCTGGACTTGGTGACTTGTTAACTCTGAGTGATGCCAAGCTGTTTAACTATCCAATATCTCTACTCCCCTCCCCTCTTGCAACATTAACTTAACCCTTTTTTGTGAAGACAGGTGAATGGTCATTGTTCTCTATAATTATTATTGTTACAGAATGAGATGGGTTCCCAGATCTCTGAGCTGGTGAAATTCTACCCAGAGATATCTCCAAGAATCCTTTTTATTTGATCAAAATGAATGAAGCTTATATCTTCAGGATGTACAAAAGCACTTCACGGTCAATGAAATACTTATGAAGCATAGTCACTTTTGCTCTTCAGGTGAACAATTTGTGCACAGCAAGGTCCCACAAACAGAAATGTGATCAGTGATTAGTTAATTAGTTTTGGTGTTTTAGTTGAGGGACAAATGTTGGGCAGGACTCTGACAGACCTCCCCTGTTGTTATCTCGGAAAACGCAGCAGCCATTTTAAGTGCATCAATGTTGCACAAAACAGCCACGAGATGAGTTAAACTGATTTTGTTGCTGTTGGTTTGTGACGGAGGAGTATTGGCCTGGAGACTGTGAAAAACTCTCTAAAAGTTTAGGTTAAATTTTGTAAAGACTCTCATCACCATGGAGACCCCACCAGACCATCTAAACCTTATCCTGGAGTGCCATAGAGTCTTCAACACCCAAGGAACAAGGCCTCAATTTAACATCATATCTGAAAGATAGTGCGTCCAACGTTGTAGGGCTCCGACAAGGCTGATTTTCCTGTGTTTTGTGCCCAGGGAATGCAAGGATAGGCCTAGAGGTTCTTCCATGATAGCGCTCTACCATGTTAATGAGACAAGAGAACACCTTCCCAATCTCCCACCTTGTTTTTAAATCACTTTCCTGCTCTATACCTTCTTCTGCTAGTACAGAATGGAGACAATTGACAGCTAGTTGATGAATCATCACACCAACTGGTACTGTTTAAGGGTGGTGGAATGATTGTCCCCTGTGATAAAAGGTACTTCTTTGCTGTTGGTGGTGCTAGCCCACATATGAGCAGATTAATAGGATTTATGTTCAAACTATGTTCAAATGCCAGTCGGATTTGAATGTACAACTTCCAACACCCAAGCCTCGTGCCATATCCCCTAAATTATTGTACTTTTTCCACAGAATGGTTTTCATTGGAGAACAGACTGATATATGACACACAGAATGCAATTCTCAATGGGGCACATGGACGCTCTCAGAATAGTCAGGCGATGTATTCATGCACGCATTGGGTGGAATTTCCTGTTTTTGAAACTAAATGTGGTGGCGGCCAGGGTCAGAGGCGCGTATCCCGCTGCGTGGAATGATGGGAAATCATGCCCGATGGTGTGCTCGCAGGCTAATTAATTATGCACTGGTGAATATCTCCCTGAAACACCTGGCGCTTCGGGAGCTGATTCGTCCACCCCGCTATTATCTGGCAGGGTCAAAAATCCTTATTTAGACGCTAGTCAAGCACACACACCTCGCTCTCTCCAGCCCACCTATCTCCAGGAGACCCTTAGAGATGTCAGCCACCCAGAAGAAGAAGGCTGCACCCCGCTTCAGCCACGACACCCTCCAGGCATTGATAATAGGAGTGCAGGCACCTAGGGATGTGCTGTATCCCAGGGACGGCTCCAGGAAGCATAACAACCTCGCCTCTCCGGCCTGGGAGGCCACTGTAGAGGATGTCAGCATGGCTGGCCACTGCACCCAAAACACCATCCAGTGGTAGGAAGAGGATGAATGATCTCATCCGCTCCGCAAGGGTAAGTCATCTTTCAGCTCCCTCCGATATCAAGCTCTCATCATGGCATCTTGTACTCAAAAGGCTACTCTCTTCAGGGACCTCTCACAACCATTGGTGGGGGACACATATCGCCACTGATTGTCTCACAGAAACTTTCACATCACCAACATCTCATCTATTATGTTGCTCACACTCCACCCTCAGCACTATCTGAGGAGGACTCAGTATACTCAGGGGACATGCATCTTTCCCAACCTTTGCTCCATCCCTTCTCATCACTTGCCTATCTTTTGTCTTCATCCAGGGTAAGCTTGCCCACAACAGGCAGGAAAGATCGCAGACTGGGGGAGGGTTGGCTGACATTTTTGTCCTCACAGTCTGAGCATGATGCTGCTGAGATCCTGTGGGCAAGGGGAGATCGGATTGTCTCAGCGGTCCAGGATGGATCACACCTCCACCAATTCATCACATCCTGACAATCGTAGCGAATGACATGCAAACTTGTAATCCGCCTGCTTTTCAACTAAAACTCCACTCTCTCTCTCTCTCTCAGAGGCACCAGAAGATCGAGACCCACAAGGCTGCCCACCATAAGCCCCAGAGCTCAAACCACATCCGAAGAGGAAGCTGAGGAACGACAGTCACTGCGCTCACCCGCGCCCTCCACCAGCACAGAGGCACACACCTCGCTGGGACATAGTTCTAGATTAGGCTCGAGGTCACCTAAGGAGAACCTCACTGACACATCCCTGTAGCAGTCGGAGGCAGGGACAGCCCCGGTCCGAGTCAGGTGATGACCCTCTGGAAGCGGCTGCCAAATTTATGCTGGAGATGCAACAACAGGCAGCAGAACATCAGGCAGAGATTCAGCAGTCACTCAGGAGGTTAGAGTGCAGGATGGAGGACTCTGTTCATGTTCTGTCTCATGCCATGGCTCCAACGTGCAAGCAGTGAGGTCACCATGGGAAAGTTAGAGACCTTCGTCCAGCAGGTTTTGCCAAATTTGTTCTCGGCCCTGGACTCCATGGCCACACACCCTGGTGGGCACCAATGTGTAGGAGAGACGAGGGACAAGGTATCTTGACCTCCCTCCAGATGCACCTTCTCCTCATGGAACGTCAGGGAGGTTGAGTATCAACCAGGAACCCAGGGGTCTTCCTCTCAGGACATGCCAAAAGTGTCCAGCTGCTCAGAACCCCTCAGGCTGTGACTCCATCCACTCCAACTGCTCAGGCCAAGGTACATCTGCCCCTGAGCAGGAGACTGTTATCAGGCCAGTGCCTTACGGGCATCTGCCAAGGTCATCACAGACATCAGGATGTAGCAGTCAGCAGGCTGCCTCCATCTCTGCTGCAGATGTTGGGGCTGCACCCGGGTGTAGTGGTGGGATTAGGAAAATTAAGAAATATTGAAATCACTATTGGGTGATGGGTGTGCAACCACTAAAAATGTTGCACTTTCGTTAACACATTTGATGTTTTTATGAATAGCTTGGTCAACTGAAGGTGTTGTGATTATATACGTATGAATCCTCTTATTTCAAGGTTTGTCCTTCCTCCCACTCAGCCATAGTCTCCCTCTGGGAGATTCACATTCATGTGATGTCAACCTCACAGAAGGTAGTTTCCGGTACCCTCGATTGGTGACAGGGAGATGTATTCAAATCTTTCTTGGAAATGTGTGATTAAAGCACCTTGTATCCCTTCTTCTTTATGAACCACCAGTGGATGGGGGCAGCTCAACAGCCTTGAGCGACTGGCGGCAGTTGTATCTTCTCAGTGGTAGTGACAAAGGACAAGATATAGTTGGGAGGAGGATATGCTGAACCATGCCCTTACCTCACTGGCCACTGTAATTTCTCACTTATGTGGCGACGACTGCTTCAAGTGAGTTTTTGCACTGTTCCCGTAGTTGAGTGGACTCTCAATTCCCTCAGGACAACGCAGACCTTCTTAGAGATCATGGCCTGGTGAATCATGAGGCTAGAAGATGAAAGTGTGAATCCTGAACTAGGTTGGACATCCCTTTCAATGAAATGAAATGTCATTCAGGGCCAGGAGAAATGTGGCCATCTCCCCTCATCCTCTACTTCTCCTGAAATCTGGTAGCAATTAAAGTGTCACAGGCATGCCTCCCACGTCTTGCTTCCTCAATGGCACCATTGTGTTCAAACTGACCCTCATCACCATCTTGAGGTTGCTGGGCCTCCTGATCTTCATCCTCCGAGGAACTCTTATCCTCCTCCGTTCATCTCTCTGTATTGCCAGGCTGTGAAGGCCACAATGAGCTGTGATGACGCATGAAACCCTATCAGGAGTGCACTACAGTGCACTAACTGAGTGGCCCAAACATCTGAAGCTCATCTTCAGAATGCCAAATGGTTTGCTCAGTTAGGGATCGTGTGGAGCTGTGAGCAGCTTTATGCCTCTCCTCGGAACGATTCTGAGGGTGATGCACTGGTGTCATCAGGCAGCATTTCAGTGGGTACCCTTTATCCCCAAGCAGCCGTCCCTGCGATGTTCAAGTCCTTTAGCCTCCACCTTGCAAAGCCTTCCTGCCCCTTTTCCTCCATTTGCTTGTTATCTTTACCCACTCCCCTACCCCAGCCCGGTCGAACTGCTGGTCTCTGAATGCTCAGCCCTGCCAGAGTACCACTGCACAGTGCTGTCCTTCTGGACAACGATGGCACCCACCTGGAGCAGACCAACCTTACAAACCCCTCCTCCCAGTCGCAATGCTGGTCCCTGTCTGAAAGTTGAGCCCTGCCGGGGTACCGCTGCATAGTGGTGTCCTTGTGACTACAGAGGCAACCACCGGGGAGCATTACAGCCCCAGCAGTGTGGCGTTCCACTGGCATCGCATTGAGACCAGCACAGCTCTGTGGCAGGTAGGCTATGTATGTTGCACTGACCTGCCGACCTGTGCCTGCCACTCATCTTCAAATGAGATTCAGACCAACGTGATTTCCTATTGGCTGCATTGGAAGATAGGAAGGCTGCATGTGATTCCGGTGAGCAGTTAGTTAATGAGCATTCATGAGATCGTAGAGAAAGCAAATGACATTCACACTGCTCATCAGGAGGATACCTGACCTACCATTAACCCGCTATCGGGAGAATTGGAAATTTTTACACCGGCGGGTTTCTGACTTTTTTGGCTCCAGCTGGATTCTCTGCTCCCGCCCAGCACCAAACCAGCTACAGGCAGGATGAGAAAATTCAACCCTTCATCAATAGTCTGTTCTGGTGAAAATGTCCTCCAGCAGATTTTGTAATTTCCAATTCCAAAAATCAGTAAAAATAATCACACTGCACAAGCATTGCTACAACTGCAGCTCAGTCACAGCATTCTTGTCCCTGAGACAGAAAGTCATAGGTTCAAGTCCATTCCCTATTACCTGAGCTCAATATCCAGGCTGCCACTTCACTGCAGTACTATGGAGGCGTTACATTGTCGGAGACGCTGCTTCTTCCAGATGAGATGTTAAACCAAGTCCCCACCGTCCACTCCACCCTCCCCCATCACAACCTACCCTCTCAGGTGGACATAAAAAGCCTCCTGGCACAATTTGAAGAAGAGCAAAGATATTACTTAGCCCTCAATCAAAGACACTAAGACAGATGATCTGGTCACTATTGTTTGTGGGAGCTTGCTGTGCACAAATTGACTGCCAAATTTCTTGCATTACAACAGTGACTACACTTCAGAAGTACTTAATAGCCACAGGAGTACTACACCACATGGACTGCAGCAGTTTAAGAAGGTGGTTCACCTCTACCTTCTCAAGGGCAATTAGGAATGGGCAATAAATGTCTGTGATGCCCGCATCCCATGAAAGAATCATAAAATTGGCAGCAGAGCACTTGAAGGCATCCTGAAGGCTTGAAAAGCAATATATAAATACAAGTCCTTCTTTCAATTGTTACAACAGGGATGGGAGGACTATGCGAATTACCAAGCTCCACTATTCTGTAGGCCATACCATTAATGTAAATGTTTAGTTTTCTCACCAAAATGGCTAATTGTTTACCTATGCTCATAATACACAGAAGAAAAGAGACTCTGACCATGCTACTTTCAAAACTTCAAAATGATTAATTTATTTTAAAACAAAGCTTCTTTTAACAAGTTGCCAATACTGATTAACATGCAATTGAAATAGAGAAGTATAACTATCTATCTTTTCCTAAAGAATTCCCCCAGCACACACACAGACACACACACAGACAAACAAAGGACAAACAGATGCAGAGATGGGCTTTGGAGGATGGGTGTTATAAGATAAAGGATAAAGTCCACAGGATCTCAACGCTGTCGACCTGGCATTCTCTAATGTGAAGCTAGGCCGCTGCTCCCAGTGGATGTCTGGATGTTCTCACCAATGGTTTCAGCTTTACAGGTCCATTTATAAACTAGTTACACTTAGATGAGGGTCACCTGACTACAGGTTGATAGCCACACACAATTTTAGACAAGGTCGGAGAGAGGGAGCCAGTCAGGGTAGCCTTCTTTCCTCAGCTTATTCTCCAGCAAGACTGCCTTCCAAACAAACAGGTTCACAACTTAAATTTTTTCCCCCTCTCCCATTTAACTGCCTTTTTTTAATTCATTCACAGGATATGGGCTTCGCTGGCTGGGCCAACATTTATTGCCCATCACTAGTTGCCTTTGAGAAGGTGATGGTGAGCTGCCTTCTTGAACTACTGCAGTCTCTGCAGTGTAGGTACATCCACAGTGCTGTTTGGAAGGGAATTCCAGGATTTTGACCCAGCAACAGTGTAGGAACTGTAATATGTTTCCATATATATCTGGAGGGCAACTTCCAGGTGGTGTTCCCATGTGTCTGCTGCCCTTGTCCTTCTAGATGGTAGTGTTCATGGGTTTGGAAGGTGCTGTCTAAGGAGCCTTGGTGAATTCCTGCAGTGCATCTTGTAGATGGTACATACTGCTGCTACTATGCGTCTGTGGTGGAGGGAGTGAATGTTTGTGGATGGGGTGCCAATCAAGCAGGCTGCTTTGTCCTGGATGGTGTCCAGCTTCTTGAGTGTTGTGGGAGCTGCACTCATCCAGGCAAATGGGGAGTATTCCAAGTCAGTGCTCCTGACTTGGGCCTTGTAGATGGTGGACAGGCTTTGGGGAGTCAGGAGATGAATTACTCGTTGCATGATTCCTAGCCTCTGACCTGCTCTTGTAGCCACAGTATTTACATGGCTAGTCTAGTTCAGTTTTCGGTCAATGGTAAACCCCAAGGATGTTGATAGTGGGGGATTGAGTGATGGTAATGCTATTGAATATCAAGGGGTGATGGTTAGATTCTGTCTTGCTGGAGATGGTTATTGCCTGACACTTGTGTGGCGTGAACGTTACTTGCCTCTTGTATAACCCAAGCCTGGATATTGTCCAGGTCTTGCTGTATTTGGACATGGACTGCTTCAGTATCTGAGGAGTCATGAATGGTCCTGAACATCACGCAATCATTCAGCAAATATACCCACTTCTGACATTATGATGGAAGGAAGATCATTGATGAAGCAGCTGAAGGTGGTTGGGCCCAGGACACTACCCTGAGGAACTCCTGCAATGATGTCCTGGAGCTGAGATTGCTGACCTCCAACAACTACAGCTATCTTCCTTTGTGCTAGGTATGACTCCAACTAGTGGAAAGTTTTACCACTGATTCCCATTGACTCCAGTTTTGCCAGGGCTCCTTGATGCCACACTCAGTCAAATGCTGCCTTGATGTCAAGGGCAGTAACTCTCACCTCACCTCGGGAGTTCAGCTCTTTTATCTATGTTTGAGCCAAGGCTGTAATGAGGTCAGGAGCTGAGTGGCCCTGGCGGAACCCAAACTGGGCATCAGTGAGCAGGTTATTACTAAGCAAGTGCCACCTGAAAGCACTGTTGATGACCCCTTCCAGTACTTTACTGATGATCGAGAGTAGACTGATGGGACTGTAATTGGCTGGGTTAGATTTGTCCTGCTTTTTGTGTACAGGAGACATACCTTGGCAATTTTCCACATAGCCAGGTAGATGCCAGTGTTGTAGCTGTACTGGAACAGCTTGGTTAGGGGTACGGCAAGTTCTGGAGCACAAGTCTTCAGTACTATCACCGGAATATTGTCAGGGCCCATAGCCTTTGCAGTATCCAGAGCCTTCAGCTTTTTCTTGATATCATGTGGAGTGAATTGAATTGGCTGAAGAATAGCCCTGTGATGCTGGGGACCTCCGGAGGAGGCCGAGATGGATGAACCATTCGGCACTTTTGGCTGAAGATTGTTGCAAACCCTTCAGCCTTAACTTTTGCACTGCTATGCTGGGCTCCGCTGTAATTGAGGATGGGGATATTTGTGGGGCTTCGTCCTCCTGCTTAATTGTCCATCACCATTCACGACTGGATGTGGCAGGACTTCAGAGCTTAGATCGGATCCATTGATTGCAGGATCGCTTAGCTCTGTCTATCACTTGCTGCTTATGCTGTTTGGCATGCAGGTAGTCCTGTGTTACAGCTTCAACAGGTTGACACCTCATTTTAAGGTATGCCTGGTGTTGCTCCTGGCACGCCCTCCTGCATTCTTCATTGAACCAGGGTTGATCCCCTGGCTTGATGGTAATGGTAGAGTGGAGGATATGCCAGGCCATGAAGTTACAGATTGTGTTCGAGTACAATTCTGCTGCTGCTGATGGCCCACAGCACCTCATGGATGCCCAGTCTTGAGTTGCTAGATCTGTTCAAAATCTATCCCATTTAGCACGGTGGTAGTTCCACACAACACTATGGAGGGTATCCTCAATGTGAAGGCAGGACTTTATCTCCACAATAACTGTGCGGTGGTCACTCCTACTGATACTGTCATGGGCAGATGCATCTGCAGCAGGCAGGTTGGTGAGGATGAGGTCAAGTATGTTTTTCCTTCTTGTTGGTTCCCTCAGCACCTGCCGCAGACCCCGTCTAGCAGTTACATCATTTAGGATTCAGCCAGCTTGGTCAGTAGTGGTATTCTGAGCTAATCATGGTGATGGACATTGAAGACCCCCCACCCAGAGTACATTCTGTGCCGTTGCTACCTTCAGTGCTTCTTACAAGTGGTGTTCAACATGGAGGAGCACTGATTCATCAGCTGGGGGAGGGTGGTACATGGTAATCAGCAGGAGGTTTCCTTGGCCCTATGTGACCTGATGCCATGAGACTTCATGGGGTCTGGAGTCAATGCTGAGGACTCCCAGGACAACTCCCGCCCCACTGTATACCCACTTCCCCTTGCTATTCCTTATTTCCACTCAAACTGATTCCACATCACGATCTATTGCACCTATATCAATAATTACCACTGCACTGATACCTTCTTTATTAACAAAGCTAAAAATAGTTTTCCATTTTGCCTATTTTTCTGGAATGTCGAATACCCTTGAATATTGAATTCCCAGTCTTGCTCACGCTGCAACCATGTCTTTCTAATAGTTATCAAGTCATTTATTCATTTATTTCTATTTGTGCCATCAACTCATCTATCTTGTTACAAATGCTGAGTGCATTCAGATAAAGAGCCTTAAGCTTTGACTTTTTACCATTATTACTTATTCTAGTTCTAATTTCTGCTGCACTCTTCTGCTTATATTTTCTGCACCTTCCTGTCGCACTTTGATTATAGTTTGCCTCTTCACTACCCTGCACCTCTTCTCTCTCATTTTGTTTTGATTTTTTAAAATTTCCCTTCAATTGAACCTTCCCCCCCACAGTCCCAGCTGATTGAAGGGTGGCAAATGTAACCCCACTATTTAAAAAAGGAGGGGGAAAACGGAATTACAGACCAGTTAGCCTAACATCAGCAATAGGGAAAAGGCTAGAGTGTATTATAAAGGATGTGATAATGACACAGTTAGAAAATATCTACGGGATTAGACAAAGTCAACATGGATTTATGAAAGGGAAATCGTGTTTGACAAATCTGCTGGGTTTTTTTTGTGGGCACAACTAGCAGAATAGATAAGGGAGAACCAGTGGATGTGATGTATTTTGATTTTCAGAAAGTTTTTGATAAAGTCCCACATAAGAGGTTAGTGTGCAAAATTAAACCACATGGGATGGGGGTAATATATTAGTATGGATTGAGAGTTGGTTAGTGGACAGGAAACAGAGGGTAGGAATAAATGGGGCTTTTTTGGAGACGCAGGCAGTGACTAGTGGGGTACCACAGGGATCAGTGCTTGGGCCCCAACTATTCACAATATATATTAATGATTTGGATGAGGGAACCAAATGTAATATTTCTAAGTTTGCTGACAACACGAAACATGGTGGGAATGTGAGTGGTGAGGAGGATTTTAGGGGGCTTCAAGGCAATTTAGACAAGTTGAGTGAGTGGGCAAATACATGGCAGATGCCACGTAACGTGGATAAGTGTGAAGTTATCCACTTCTGTAGGAAAAACAGAATGGCAGAGTGTTACTTAAATGATGATAGATTGGGAAATATTGGTGTACAAAGGGACCTGGTTGTCCTTGTACACCAGTTGCCGAAGGTAAGCATGCAGGTGCAGCAAGCAGTTAAAGTAAATGGTATGTTGGCCTTCATTGTGAGAGGACTTGAGTACAAGAGCAAGGATGTCTTACTCCAGCTGTACAGGGCCACGGTGAGGCCACACCTGGAGTACTGTGTGCAGTTTTGGTCTCCTTACCTGAGAAAGGATATACTTGCCATAGAGAGATTGCAGCAAAGGTTCACCAAACTGATTCCTAGGATGGCAGGATTGTTGTATAAGGAGAGATTGGGTAAACTAGGTGGAGAATACTCCTGTATTCTCTGGAGTTTAGAAGAATGAGGGGGATCTTGCTGACATGTATAAAAGTCTGATCAGGCTGGACAGACTAGAGACGCAGGGATGAGGGAATGGGCTGGGGGGACTAGAACAAGGAGTCACAGTCTCAGGATAGGGGTTAAGCCATTTAGGACTGAGATGAGGAGAAACTTCTTCACTCAGAGGGTGGTGAATCTGTGGAATTCTCTACCACAGAAGGCTGTGGAGGCCAAGTCACTGAATATATTTAAGAAGGAAATTGATAGATTTCTAGACTCTAAAGGCATCAAGGGGTATGGGGTGAGAGAGCGAGCATATGGTGTTGAGATAGATGATCAGCCATGATCAAAATGAATGGCAGAGCAGGCTTGAAGGGTCGAATGACCTACTCCTGCTCTTATTTTCTATGTTACTTTGGGTAGAATTTTCCCGTTGGCATTCGGGCAGGTTCCACACGCACGTGCGTAAAATGGCACGTGGTGACGTCGAGTGAGCATCCCGATGTCCCTGCGCACCAGCATAATATTTCATTGGGCAGGCACGTGTTGATCTCCGATGCGCGCCCGCCATTAACGGGCCACTTAAGGCCTTTGAGGCGCCAGTCGACTGTGATTTTTCAGCACCTGTGCGATCTTCAGATTGGCACATGGGCGCAACGAGCAAGCGGGTAGGACACATTTGTATAAACATCATCCATGGGCGGGATAAGAGGGCTCAGTGGGGTTGTGAATTCTGTCAAATATTGATGTCTCAAAGTTTCTAGTACTTGTTTGTGTGATCTGCAATACTTCAAAACACATACAGCTGCTTGGTCTGGACTCACAACCTCCAGGTCAGCACTCTGCAGTGAGGAATCTATTTTGGGCCTGCAGGTTTCAGGAAGCCTTCCCAGAGCCTGGGAATGGGAGCTGAACTCTCAACTGGAAGCACCTCTTTTGAGGAGAAAGGGAGGGCTAGAAGGGGGAGGAGGCCAGGGATCAATATTTGACAGCAACCCCACTGAGCCCTCTTATCCCGCCCATGGGAGATATTTATACAAATGTGTCCTACCCGCTTGCTCATTGCGCCCGTGTGCCAATCCGAAGATCGCACAGGTGCTGAAAAATCAGCCTCCAGGTGAGCCACATTTGGAAGAAGAGGCACAGGCACAAGGGGCGCAGGGCCAAAAGGTAGTCCAAAGCGGAAGGGGCTGCAGAAGATGCCACTATCCTGCTGCCAGGGTATACAGGTGGCGAAGCAGCTACCTCAATATGTCTGAGATGCAGAGCCGAAGGAGGCTCCATCTCTCAAGGGAGATAGTCAACTATATCTGTCAGAAGTTTGGGCCTGAGATCTCTGCGAACTATGTGGGTGGGCACCCCATGCCAGTGGTTCTAAAGGTCATAGCTACCCTCAACTTCTATGCCTCTCTTTCTAGGATTCAGTGGGTGATCTTTGTGGTGTCTCCCAATCAGCTGTCCACACCTGTGTCAAGCAGGTCACAGACGCTCTGCTCAGGTGTGCATTGACCTTCATCCTTTACCGTGGGGACCAGGCAAGCCAGACACAGTGAGCCAGAGGTTTTGCAGTGATTGCTGGCTTCCCCCGCGTCTAGGGTGCAATCGACTGTACACATGTGGCCATCAAGGCGCCAGCGGGTGAGCCCGGTGCCGTCATCAACAGGAAGGGCTTCCACTCCATGAACGTGCAGATAGTGTGTGATCACAGGATGCTGATTCTACAAGCCTGTGCAAGGTACCCAGGCAGCTCCCACAATGCCTACATCTTCAGACACTCCCAGGCCCCAGGGATCTTCAGTGCTCCAGCATAGCTGGCTGCTGGGTGACAAGGGCTATCCCCGCAGAAGGTGGCTCATGACGCCTCTCCGTCATCCAAGAGCAGAAGCTGAGCAGCGGTACAATAGGAGCCACGCCTCCACGAGGGCTGTGGTGGAGAGAACCATTGGTCTTCCAGTGCCTGGACCACTCAGGGGGTGCACTCCAGTATCCCCCAGATCATATGTCACTGAAAATGTTTGCATGCTGTGCTGTCCACAATCTTGCGCTGGAAAGGGGGACGCAGTGGACAATGAAGATGTAAACACAGCATCTGCAGCTGCACACGATGTGTCCAGCAGTGAGTCTGAGGATGAGCATGCACAGGGAAATGCTGAGGGGGTAGACGCTGACCTGGGCATACTCCAGGGAGGCAGGAACTCCAGGGAGGCTTTAATCCAACAAATCTTCAGCTAGCACACCACATATGGTGTGCTATGGACCTCCAGGACAAGCCTGGGCTGTAGGCTCCATACTAGATAGCTAAGTGCAAAGTCTACCTGGTTAGGAACAGTAACTAAGGTCCTTGTTAATAAAGCTGAATGTCCCACAAAACATTCATTACATTATTGGAAACCATCCACCTGCAGAAGAAAAGAGGCACCCTCAGCCATGGTGACATGTCTGAATTTAATATTGTAACCAAAAAAACTTAATGAAACAAAATGAGAAAGGTGTTAAAAATCACACCAACTCATAAAGACCTCATTGCGGGCCAACACAAAAGCATCAGTGATAAACCCATGGTGTGCCTAAGGTGCCTTATGCTTTCGTTTCTGGGTGCTATGTCTTGGTGCTGCCCCATCGCTGGGAGTGGCATCTGAGACAGCCTGCTGACCCTGCTGTCCTGCTGGCCTTGATGACCTTGGCGATCATCCTCTGGTCCGTGAAGCCTGTGATGACCCCGCCTGGGAGGGAGCTGCCAGTTTCACAGCTGGCATCTCCCTAGTCGTCACAGCCTCACCAGATGCTACGGTCACTGGCAGAGGAGCAGAGGAACTGCCATCCTCATCCGGAGTGCCCTGAGAGGAGCCCGCAGAGATGACAGGCAGCTGCTGCGCCAATATGAGGTCGCTTCGGACCTCCCTGCTCACCATGGATGGATGGGCATCGAGCTGGGAAACTTGGTGCCCAGACCAGCTCCCACACTGACACTGACCAGCTGAGGTCAATGCCGATGTGAGGGCTTGCTGGTCAGAGCGCATCCCCAGGAAGCCCTGACGGGTCTCCTGGAGGGGTCTCTCCACAAGAGTCACCACTCTCACCATGGAGGACGCATGGGGCTCGGACATGAGGCTCATTGCTTTGGCGATTGTCCACGTAGACTCCTCCACCACAGACACCAAGCCAAGTATAGCCTCATGTGTCTCCCCAAGATGCTCCCACACACTCGGATGCATTTCCTGAGCCTGCTATGTCGCAGACGACTCCAGAGGCACATCATCAGGCACCGACTGAGCATGTGCCTGGTCTCCTGCAGTCCTCTGACTCCTGGCGCCATGGGCACTCTCTGTCTCTGCCAGCTCCTCCAGCGACTGTGAAGTGCCCTCACAGCTGCGTCTCGGGACACTTGCTGATGTTCTAATTCCCACCGAGGTGCTGGTATCTGCGCTGGTGCCTGCCTGGCAGAGATGGTGTGTCGTTGGTGAGTGTGTGACTTCAGGGCCCTCAGGTGTGAGAGCAGGCACCTGCTGCTCCTCCTCCCTGCCCCGCTCCGCTGATGCTGAAAGGATATTGGATCAGTTAACGTGGAGACAATGACAATGAGTATCCCTGTTCCCCGGATCATTATGCGCTTATCCTTCCATAAGCAGTGGTCAAGCCATGTTGCTAACTTCAATCACTGAACATTCAGCACTACCATGGCTGCTGGGAGAACAATGGTGACCTCACCGCTGGGCAAACATACCTGCCCGTGGCACCCCAACCTCACCGACAATGGTGGACCTGGGCGCAAGGCACCTCTCCAAATCTAAGGCCTCCTGCACGAAGCGAATGAGAATTGCCAACTGTGCCAGCCTGTCCTCACCCACGGTGGCATTATGAGCATTCTTCTCCTGAAAAGGAGGGAAGAGCATTGATTAGTGCTACTTGTACCTGGACTCTCTTCACCCCCGGCCCACCCCAACCGGAGTGGGACATTGCAGGGCTCCAGAGTCTCCTCACCCCACTGCTGCTGAACACTCACACAAAGATGCTAGACCTGTTCCCCCACCCCCACCCCCTTGGCCAAATGCTGCCTACATCACATAAGGTACCACACGATCTAACCTTCCATAGCAAGGAGGTGCAAGCATGTGGAGCATAGAGATCGATCGGTGCCATGCCACCTTGAGGGTCCTCTCCCAGCATGTCATCACCCTGACTTTGACATGTCCTGGAGTTCCAGCACTGCGCCTAGGTGCAGCTCCTCCAGGTTACCCCCAAACCAGTCATGTGGGACTCAGTGTACCACATGCTATGGGTGCAGAACCCATCTCTTCACCACCCTCTCAGCGTGACTCTCATGGGCAAAATCTGCTGGCTCACCCAGTGAAGGACACATACCATCAATGGTCCACTACACTCAGACATGTTGGGAGGGGGCACCAGGGGGGAAAGCCTACCTGCTGGGTTAAGTGACCTATGCCAACATGGTACTCACCCTTCCTGAACGCAGCAGGTCATTGAAGCACTTGCGGCATTGGATCCAGGTGCGCCGCACCACGTCGCAGGAGCTCACCACCTCCGCCACCTCCTCCCAGACATGTTTGGTTATGTGGGGAGGGTCTCCTCCTCCCATCCTGGGGTACAAGGACCTCCCACCGTGCTGCCACCTCCTCGAGGAGGGCAGCAAGGCGGTCATCAGAAAAACAAGGGCACAGTGCCCCCCTGCCCTACCCTCCTGCCTGGCCTGCTCACCAGCAGCGCTCTGGGGAGCCCTTCCAATGGCCATGATTCACAGCCTTTGAAAGGCTGCAGCAACTTTTAAAACAGGCCGGCGGGTCGCTATTGGATCAGGAGGTCATTGCAATCCCACCGCCGCCCACCCACTCCCGCTGTCCTCGGGAGCTGCGATTCATGGCAGGTCTTAACTGGCCCACCCACCTGAAATGGTGACAGGGAACCGATCGCAGGCAGCGATCAGGCTCGTGCCTGCTCTCTCTCCACCCGCCCCTGCCAGATAGAAAATTCAGCCTTATGTTTCTAACCCAATTCCTGCCCTTTATTCATTTCAGATAATCAAGGACTGGAAACTGCTCAGGCAGTGGTGAATAGGGAAGGCTAAGGGACACCATCACTCGATTTCACAGACATACCTTCCAGCACAGACCTTGATATCATATGTAGTTTAGAGAATAGGATAGAAGTGTAATCTGCACATGGTGAAACATTAGGTACAAGTGCACTGGAGTCAGGGCTGAGGCAACATTTTGCGTAGGTGCCAGTCTGCTGGAG
This sequence comes from Carcharodon carcharias, assembly GCF_017639515.1. Taxonomy (NCBI): domain Eukaryota; kingdom Metazoa; phylum Chordata; class Chondrichthyes; order Lamniformes; family Lamnidae; genus Carcharodon; species Carcharodon carcharias. The sequence goes on along the minus strand of NC_054468.1, from coordinate 90,394,066 downwards.
GATGAGACAACATACTAGTTCTGCTGCAGAGGACTCAAACAAGGACTTTGATAGGTCAGGCTACAGATGAAGGCAGATGGATGCTCACAGCAAAATGCTTGGCACACCAGGAACTCTGTCGGAAAGCCTGTGTTCAATAACAAGGGGCATGGAGAAGTTCAGTGCCAATTTGGCAGAGGACTTTGTGCAGATCTTCAAGCCCATCCTTTCCAGTGTAGAACAGGAGACCACTTGCATCTACAGTGTGCACCCTGTCTAATGGCAATGCCTCAGTTTCTATTACAGCACAAGTAGTATCCACTTTTGCAAATGTCTGGTTCACAATTCATATGTTTTAGTATATTACTTATAGTTTTAGGAATTAAAGCTTTAACCGCAGATTGAGAAACTGGTAAAAACAGCTCTGATGTAAATGCAACTCAAACAAGTCTGGGTTTATTACATTTAAAAGCTAACCTATGTTTACCTTCAGGGTCAGAGTTAGAAATATAAATGCTGCACAATACATAATCCATTTCTGAACTTCTGAGTAGAGCCACAGTGTCTCATATTATCGCAATAAAAGAAGCTAAAAGCTAGCAATCCTGAGAAAGATTGTAAAACTCCATGAGAAATAAAAAAAAAGTATTCATCTGGGTTACAGAATCAGGGGGCAGAATTTCATGGCAGCGGGATTTTACGTTCCCGCTCAAGTCAATGAGGTTTAGAACGTCTTGCCGCATTTTACAGCCCCATCCCCTCCAAAACAGGGCCGTAAAATTCTGCCCAAAGAGTTATGTTGAAGGTAAGATGGTTCATTTGCTTTTCTGTTTGAGAGCATCCAAGTGCACGTTACGTCATCATGGAGACGGGATGTGAGGGTGGAAGGTTCCTTTGTTTAATTTATCTTTGCATGTTTGCTGATCAGTTTGGGAACAGGCAGAGATAGTTGTAGCTTTGCTTTGGTGAAGACTGCATGTCACCAGATTGAGGGAGTCAACAGGAGATAATAGTCAATTAGGCCTGTTCTTAAAGCAGAGAAAATATTAACTTCATGGTTCACCATGTGGAATGCAGGTGAGACTCTATCTCAGTTTGGATTTCATGAGGGAAAAGCAGATGGAAGATTTTCTCTGGCTTATAGCTAGTGAAAGAAATCTACAATGGTCCTCAAAAGCCTTAGGGCAGAAAGCAGTCAACAGAGTTAGCTTTGGAAGCTGTGGGAAGACAGCTGGAAATCTGACAGCAACACAAACAAAGAGATCTGTCGTGAGATCTGTAAAGAAAAGGTGGAGGATTGCGTAGCCAAAAGGCTAATGGAAGGACCCCCATAGAATTTGTACCTTGAGGAATAGCTGGAATACTAAGGAAAAGTAAAGTAAATTCCACAGGGCTGTGGGATACCTTTTGGGTTGGTCCCAAAGATTTCATAAGATAAGGGAACTCTTGCTAGGGAGTGGGAAGTAAAACTAAGTTTGGTTGTAAATATAATGTTAATAGTTACTTTGTTTAATATTTTTCTATAATGAATAAAGTTTGTTTTGTTTGAAAGCATGAAATCTCATGGCATAGTTCTGTCAATTAATTACTGGGTGTTTGGATTTCATCTTTAAATATTAACAGTCCCTAACAGGATTGTAACACCACTCAATGTCTGAGTACTTGATGCAAGCTCAGACCTTGTGTCACGCAATCTTAACTTGCTGACATGGAAGGTTAGCCTGCTGCCTTCCTGCTCTGCATGCTAGTGTGCAAAGCAGCTTCCAGGATATCAGTCCACTTCCAGTAATCTGTTCTCAACGAAAGTACCAGGATTGCTGATGCACTGAATGGAGAGAGTGGCAGTAGCTCCATGAAGTACAAAAATGCTGTTTTCTCTCAGGATGACAGCATCCATGCTTGCATCCCTACTGCACCTTCAGTACCCTTGCTGCTATCTGATAGCCAGCCAGCCATCCCAGATCATTGCAACTCACAATGGTGCAGCTGTCAGATGGGCCTTCTAGGCTCGGAGCTGCTTGATGTCACCCTCCAAGACCATCCATTGAAAGTCAACAGACTCGCAGTTGCCTCGCTGCAGCCACTAGGGCAACAATTGACAGGAGCATTAGAAAAGGCACAGAGGAGGTGGCCACTAAGGAAATGCACAAGGATGATTAGTTTAATTTTGTATTATTTTGTAAATATGGCAAGATTTAATTTATATCAATGAAAGAAGAGACAAGCTGTCAAGCTTTTTGTCTTGCCCTCTCTGGGACTGAAGGGAGGTTATGCTTCAGTTGTATAGGACACTGGTGAGACTACATCTGGAATATTTTGTACAGTGCTGGTCTCCTGATTTAAGGAAGAATGTAACTGCGTTAGAAGCAGTTCAGAGGTTTATTAGGCTAATAGCAGGAATGGGCGGGTTGCCTTATGAGGAAAGGTTAGATGGGTTAGGTTTGTATCCACTGGAGTTTAGAAGAGTGAGAGGTGACTTGAGTGAAACCTTTAAGATCCTAACGGGTCTTGACAGGCTGCCCGTCCAACCTTAAGGTTAGTGAGCAGGCGAAGAGTCCAGGCGGCCTCCACATTTTTCAAGGGACATCATCCATGGGCGGAATGAGGTATCGTGAATGATTTTAAATTTTGTCAAAAATTTTTATTGAAATTAATGCACATGTCCCAGCTCATGTAACAGTTTCACATGAGGGGACATGTCATAAATTTTTTTAACACATTATTGAGCTGTTAAAGAGGTGCCTCAGGGAGATTTTTGTGCTCTTTCATGCACATGCGCACTTCTGACTCAGGCAACCCTCCCCCCCAACTACCCCCAGCCCACACAGGGACCGCACAGCACTTCCCAGTGCGCATCACGCTGGGCGGGCCTTAATTGGCCCGCTCACGTAAAATGGCGGCATGGATCCGATGGGGGCACCAATTGGGTCCGTGCCTGCCCCTACATACCCCTCCCTGACAGGGGGAGAATTCTACCCTTGATTAACAAGGGGGTGAAAAGTTATCGGGATAGACAGGAATGTGGGGTTGAGGTTACAATCAGATCAGCCACGGTCTTGCTGAACTGTGGAGCAGTGTTGGGGGACTGAGTGATCTACTCCTGCTCCTAATCCATATGTTCCTATTACATTAGCATTATATGATGACTTGCTTGCTCAACATGCTGTTGGTGGTCACCGGTGCATGTGCGCAAATCCCTATGCAAAGATGTTGTCTGACGTGTTTCTCATTGGAACTATGCACCTGTTGCAGATGCCATTTTTGCAATTTGAGATGCCTCGGTAACACCCAAAACACAAGCGCTATAGAGCCCAGTTTCACTCCTTCCAACTTCCTCAATCTGTGCTAAGAGTCTCCCATTGTCTCCCGCAGTTGGAGATCTGCACAAGGATTTATTTTGCCGCGTGCAAGGAATCTTATGATTAGCAATCAGAATTAAGGTGGAAGTTGACATAGAAGCACACTAATGACATGCTATTGGACAGATGGGTGCAAAGTATAGGTGGGCATAGGCGTTGAAGTAAAAATGGAAAGGCATAGCTGGGGTTTAAAAGTGAAGCCTCCACTGATGTGGTGAGGAGATGAATTGTTGGTTGTTGAAATCACACAGCTTCAAAGATGAATCTTTGGCACCAAATTGAGCCTTGGAAGAAATTGCAAAAATGTTAAATGTTACCTCTGAGATGAAACAGATCTGGAAGAAGCAAGATAAAAGGTAGATCAGTGATAGATAACATGCCAGGGAGAAACTGAAGAAAGAATCCTAACTACAGAGAGAAAACTAAGGTGATGGGAGCAACATTATTCTCTTCATCCAAGTAGGATAAAGGAATGGATGGAGAAGACTTCATTGGTTAGCTTCCAAAACACCTGCAGGAACGGCAAAGTTCCAAGGAATTGCAATTCTAATGCTTTCATCCTAGCTCCACACTTTGGTCTAGAATGCTCTGCACCCAGAAAAACTTTAGTTGGAAAGAGGAAGCTATATCTTCGATCAGACAATGTATTGAATCACCTTTGAAGCTGCATGTTCGAACTAAACTTCCTTATAACACTTAAGTATCTAGCTATACACATAAAGGGGAAAAGATTTCACTGGGATAATTTTATTCACTAACTATGCTCTCTTGCTCTGACTTACATTCTTTACTATGTGGCAGTACATCGAATGCATGTGACCCAATTGGTGCTTGACAGTGTTCTAGTCCACATAAGCTCCTCCCATTGCTCTTAATCAAACCCTATTAGCATATTGATCTATTCTTTTTGCCCTCACATACTTATCTAGATTGCTCATAAATGCAACTATAATGACTTCTTGTGGTAGCAAGTTCCTTATTCTAATCAGTCTCTAGGAGTGTATTGAAACCAAAACTCATTGTTGTCTTCTGCTCTCAGCCATTCCTAGTAACTCATTCCTGTGACATCACCTACGTTCCTCAGTTTTCTCTTCCTCCTGTAGTTTGCAAGGCTTTGCGAAAAATAAGCTTGGGGACATTGAATGATTTATCGAGTTTCCTTGACTTTCCTCCTAATCTTCAAACTTTGCTGATGCTCTGAACTTAAAGACAGTTATTTCACAGGGGTGCATTTCCACTTACCTGGTTGCATGGTTATCTGGTGACGTATATAGGTTCACAATATGGAACTCAAGCTGAAGATCTACTCAGACTTAGTCTGCTGCCATTTAGTTGACAATGACTCCTTATTTTGATGGATTTCCTGTAGACCAAGGGTTATGTTGCTGTTCAGCGTGCTAAAGAGTAACTTACTTTGTCCCTGAGTGGCATGAGTCGGGGAATTTGTGCTGGTCTATTTAATTATTAAACTATAAATTCCCAGCAGTATTCACAGATTGGATTTATCACACTTCAAAGATGCCTCAATGGTGTAGATGAATTAGCATATTTAGTTAACTCCCTTTGAAAGGAAACTAATTGAGAAATATTGTTTCTGATAGACAACAATTTGTTTATAGGAAGGTGGCAAGACAGGAATATAATGTGTGTAATTCTCCTGGTAAATAGCATTCTAGGATGCAATTTCCAATTGTTGTCATACATTCAATCGGCCTGGTTGAGATCCATTAAAACTGGCAGGCATCAGGTCCCAGATCATCTTTCCCTCGTTTACTGAGACAATAAACTATTAAGATTCTGCATGCTAATCATCAAATTGCTTTTAACTTCAGTTTCCTAAAATACAATAATCTTTCAGTGTCCAGCAGTTCTATTCACAAGGTGCATCAAACTCTGCACATAACTGCTGATTACAACAGGATGGTTACCGTGATGATGAATTTAGGGAGGAACACTTCAACAGAGAGTGAGTGTGACCTGTAGAACCAGGTTGGTAGGTTCAAGCATGTTTGGGAGAACATTCCTGATTCCATCGGTGCAAAACATTTTCAAGAAATTTGAGGTGACATTTTGTGTTGAATACTGGCCTTCTGCACCCCTTAAAAATTGAGGCAGTGTTGCCACTACAAATGCAAAGCAACAGTGGTAAGCCATGCAGCCCATGGAAGCTGCACCGCAATTCAGTTAGACCATACCTTATCCCTATCTTAGTTCCAGTTACCTGCCTTTGTTCCATATCCATAATACTGTTACTAAACAAAAATCTATCAAGCTCAGTCTTGAAAATTTCAATTGACCCAACATCTGGAAACATTTATGAGAGGGAGTTCCAGATTTCCAAAAACCCTTTGTATGAAAGAGTGCTTCCTGAATGGCCCAGTTTTAAGATTAATATTGCACCATCTTGTTCTGGATTCCTCACCAGAAAATAAATTCTTTCTATCTGCCCTATTGCCCTATTAAATCCCCTTTATCATTTTAAACATCTCTATTTGGTCACCCTTGAACTTTTCCTCATAATTTACTTACTAACCTTTTAGTTCTGGTAGCATTCTGGTAACTCTGTGCTGCACCCACTCCAAGGCCAACATATATTTTCCTGACATTTGGTGGCCAAAACTGAACACTGCACTCCAGGTGTCGTTTATCCAGGCCTCCATGCAACTCATGAATTACTTCCTCACTTTTGATATACTATCATCTTTGTGATAAAAGTCAGTATTCTATTAGCCTCTTCGAGTACTTTTGTACATGTGCACCATCTTTGAGTCATTTGTGTACTGTTACAAACTATGACTTTTACAAGGCCATTATATTTTAAAATGTCTCCTTTAATTTAAGATGAAACAGAAGATTCTGGATAGAGGTTGGTGGTCGTACTAAACTTCTGTCCAGAGACAGGCCCATGTGATCTGGTTGTCATTGAGAAAAACACCAAACTGAAGCCCATTGAAAATCAACTGACAGTTTTCACACCTTGACACAGAAAAAGGGACAGCTGCTTTTCGGACACAGACACAGAGAAAGGGGGACTAAAGCAGTTAATGTTGTGATGAGCAGGAAAAGAATGTTTTTGTGCTAGCGCCCAAGCAGGATACTGGTAAGAGCTAGTTTTCTGTTCAAAATGAAGAGCACAGAACAGGTGGATGTTTTGAAGATTTAAGGAACAAGGAATCGCTGAAGTGGGCCTTGTGGTGAAGATCAGTTCTGGAAAGCTCAGGTGGAGAGGAATGATTTTTGAAGGACTTCGGAGGATTTAACCTTGCATGGCAGGAATAGATGAGCCCGCTGGAAAGCAGGGAGTAACCTGGGACCCATTGCTGCACATCTGCTGGAAGGGCGGTACACAGCAGAAGGAGCTATAAGATGTATTTCGATTGCATTCATTAATTTATGCTAAAGTACTTTTTCTTTAATTTTGTGTATTAGCAGTCTGTCAAATCATGTTTGATATATGTTGGTCTTAGTTTCATTGTTACAGTAAATGTCTTCAAACATGAAATTTTGTCTTTCAGTAATTTCTGGCAGTCACAGTGAAATTCATCTCTTTTTAAAAGTTACTGGTCTCAATGGGGATCGTAACAGTAACTGGACCCTTAAATATCTCTGTTCATCCAGAGCTCCTTAGAAAAGTAAGAAAATATTATGATTTGTCTTTCTCAGGTCCAAAGTGGCTGATTTCACACTTCCCCACATTGACTTGCATCTCCTGTAATTTAACTCGCGCGCCTAGGCTGTTTTTGTCTCTTTTTATGTTCTTCCTCCCAAATACACAACTTACTGCAGAATTGGATACACAACTGTCTGTTCTTTCATCCAGCTTCTCCATGCCATTTTGCAGTATAGCTGTTAATTCATCAAACTGATGCTAGTAGCCATATATATATTCGTGGCAAAAATCCACTTAAAATAGGTTAACATTTTAAGAAAACTTGCATTCTCACTGCTGTTTACTGAACTGATTAACTGAACTTTATTGAAATAAAGAGTAAGAAGGGATTGAGCCACTAATAGATCTTGTGGCTAGAATTTTACGCTTCCCCTGGAAGCAGGTTGGCAGATGGGGGGGGTCCATAAACTTTGGCACCATGGAAGTGTCAAATATGTACATTTATAATACACAATATATACCAAATTTATTTGTGTATGTATAGTACTTCAATGAGAACAGGGGTATATATGGGGCTGCACCATGGAGTATTAGAACACAAATGCTTTCTCACAATTGTTAGTGTGATGAGTTTGATCAGCAGAAGATGTTGGATGGTGACCAGATGCTTTCTCACAAGATCGAAAGAGGAAAATAAGAGGACCATTCATTCCTGGAAGGATTCTCAGAGGTGTCTGGACAGGCAGAATCAGGACAGTCTTGGATGGACATTGGAACAGGGCAGTTAGCTAGTGACAATGCATATAGGGGAATTTTAATCCCAACAAACTGATGGATTTTAGGTTAAAGTGTTAAAAGCCTGGCCCCAACCGCAAACCTGCCCATTTTCCAGTTTTAATAGAGGTGGCACATGGTGGGATGGGGGGGTAGAGGGGCAGGGGTGCAGTGCGGGGTGGCAAGGATGGGTGCTGGAGGAGCAGTTACTCCAATTCCAGGAGGCAGGTTGACAATTTCAATGATATATTGGGCCTGCTATGCTCACTTTTATGTACTGTTTTGGATTTAAATATGGGTGACTGGGTTTCTTGAGGTTTCGGAGACCTGGCAACTAAATCCAGCTGAGGATTGTCTTCAGATCCAGGAGGTAAATGCCTTTCAACATACCTGCTGAATTCTACATGACTGCCCAGGCAACGCCTGTGATGTGCCCCAGCTAGACATCCACTAGATGTCCATATCACCCCAACTCCCAACCTTCCCCTCTGACCTGCCCCTTTTTATCTTCTAACCTCCCTTTCAAGCCTTCAACATCTCTCCCAGGCTTCCAATCCCCAGCATCCCCCAAGATCTCTGACTCCTCCAAGGCTTCTGAGCCTTTGACCTTCCCCCGATTCATCCAATTGTCCCTGATGGCAACGATTACAATACCCTGAACTCCCATTGTGGTGATCTGATGTGTAGTATGCCTTTAAGAAGAATGTTACAATGGAAGATCACATGATTTTTGTATCCAATAGCAGATAGCGCGGGCTACCTCAGTAGCCAGTAGGCACAGTTAGAGTTGGTCGTGTAGAGACAGGTTTTGAGTTGAAAGCACATAAGTGTAGCTTCTGAATACCTTTGTAAATAAACAGAATGTGTTCCACCGGAGAACTGTCTGCTGACCCTCTCTGTCTATTGTACCAACTCTCGGCCATCCCAAAACAAACGTGCAACCCAGGCCCATAAGCCCCAACAAACTGGTGACCAGGATCCAACACCCATCAAAGCCTCTGACCTCCCGCTGCAACCTCCAACCCTCCTCCAAACTTCATGCCCCCAAATTGGCCTAGCCCAGGATTGCAGCCCCTTCCCCTAGGGATCAACTTCTCCCCCCTCCCAGAGTGTGAACCTACTTGGTCTTCTGTGGACTGAATCCCTCCAACTGGAAGCCAAGCTTTTCAATAAAGGCTGGTTGAGGTAGGAAACCTGTCAGTGGCATCACACATATGCTGTGGAGTTAAAGCTCACAGGACCCGGGGCGAGTCCTAAATTAACAGTTGCCTGTGCTCTACTGTGACTCCTCATTCAATCCCAGTAGGTCAGGCTGAGTTAAAATCCAGCCCAAAGATTGGGAGGCTTCTAAAGAGATGGAGAAAACAAAAACAGAAATAAACAAAGTATAACACATAAGAAAAAACACAGCGATGGATCTCAGTTATTTTTTTTTTCCATTATGTTTGTTGCATTCTTACAACCAATCCCATGAATGTACGCAAACACTTTTAAAACATGGAAATGTATAATAAGTAAGAAAACTGGCAACATCTAAAAGACACTGTCTGCAGTTGTTGCTGCACCTCCCTCTCCCAAACTGCACATTACAGAAACCACAATGTTACAGTTCAGCTCTTGGTAGCTGTTTCCCAACACCTATTTATTAACCTTGTTGAATAATTAAGGAAGAAAAGGACCAGCACGCCACAAAGTCTCTAGTAGTGTCTCCAATGCTGCTTGAAGAGTCAGACAATCTTACGTGCCAATCTGACACCATCTACAACACTTAATAAATCATCAGTGCAGCCTTGAAGGCATTTCTGTCCATTTGTGTTTTCCCACACTGACTTTGATTGTTTTTGATGTCTGCATAGATGGATTTTCTATTATTAAGATGTCATTGAACTGCTGTAGCATCATTTGTGGGCTTGTTAGTAAAAATTTAAAGGCTGATTTCCCCTACTTTAAATTTGTCAGCATTGGCAACCAGCAGACCCTCTGAGACCAAACCAGCAGGATGGAGAGGAAGTTCAGGTCCCATTGAATGTCCTCCCCTCAACTTTCAGTGAAACTATTCACTCTTTTGTCCCTCAGGTTTGACATCTTTTGAATACTTCACTTTCCACAGTTTGGATCACAGGACCACAATCACACAAGGTCCATTTTTCAACAGTAAAGAAAAAAGAGACTTGCATTTATTTAGCACCTTTCACAACCTTTGGATGTCCAAAAATGTTTTATAGTCAAATAAGCACTTTTGAAGTGTTGTAAATGTAGCCAATTTATGCACGGCAAGGTCAGAAATCTGATAGAGGTCAGGTAATTTGTATTTTTTTAGTGATATTAGTTGAGGGATAAGTATTGGCCAGGAGACCAGGAGGAAAAAAAATCACTTGCTCTTTTTTGACATAGTGTCATAGGGTTTTGGTTTATTATCTTAACTGAAAGGCAGCATCTCCAGCAGTATAGCGCTGCCTGAGTCCTGCACTAGTGTGTTAATTGGTATTATACGCTCAAGTCTCTGCTGTGGGACTTGAACCATAACCTCCTGACTCAGAGGTAAGAAATATTGAGCCATTGCTGACATTGGTTTGCTTTTGCTGGGTTGATGGTCTTCAAGCAATCAGGGCAAGGACAAGATGATCCTTTGCCATGAGAAATGAGCCTGATGGACAAGTCAACACTTGTCAGTCTTGCACTGTCCCACTGTTAGGAGTGAGGGAGTTATTGGTATTGCAGAATTGCAGATGGTGATTGGTGCATGACCTAGGACCTCCCTAAAAAGAGATGAACATAGTCTGAAAGGTGCTGATTGCTTTATCTTATTGCATCTATATCTTGCCAGTCTGCTTTTCTTTTCAGCTTGTTTTCCAGCTAATTGAATTACTCACCCTGCCCCTCAGCACCACACACGAAGATGGTCTGCCTGGCAGGGCTGACAGTTTCTCTCTCTCTCTGATGCTTTCTGTTGACATCATGTCTGGTCCATACCAAACTGCACACAAGTAAATTGTTTCTGGATGTATCATTCAGCACTAAATGGCAGTCTTTCTGGTGGTGTGGATTTAGTTGGGAGCAGGTGGATGAGATAATACAGGGGAGAAGCTGATCTTGGCTAAGAAAAATATTTTTCAGCGTGTGATAAAAAGCAAAGGTGTGGATGCTGGGGATGTGAAAAAAAGGAACTTGCATTTCACACTTCAGGATGCCCGAACAGCCCACCTGTTTTTGGTTGACTCCAACTCAGCTTCCCAAAATAACCCTCAGACCCCACCCTTTCCTGAAACAGACCAAGTCGTCTCTTGAATCGATTTGGCTTAATGGGTTTCTCCTGATAAAAATTGCAAATTTCTCCTTTACTCTAAAATAACTCAATTTGAATTGCCTAACTTCCTCATTTTAAATGATGTTCCCTTAGATCTTTAACCAGTTCTCTGCATAAATGACAGATTTGCACAGTCCTCTGCAAGCTCCTTTGTTAGTCCTCCCGTGATATTGCTTCTAAAAGAAATGTAAATAATCAGAGTCCTCGGTCTTCCTTAGTCATGTGTAGTACAAGGCTAGCACTCATCTTTCTAAGGTCATATCATGAACCACATTCTTGTTAACCTAGTTGAATCTTCGCTTGAGAGTTATTATGACTGACATGGAGGAGAAATTCAACTGAGGCAATTTGGAGGATACATGTGAATAATATTAACACTAGGATAACTAACAATATTAATTGTAGGATATGCCCCAAAAGTCACCTCACAAGTGATTATCCATGTCATATATATGAAGAGACACAAGGGTGACAAGTCCTTCTTTCCACCCCTCCTCCATCTTACCAAGAGCCAGGTGGAGGCAGGCAACGGACCTCAGATTCAATGCATAGAATTTGTTAACAGCTTTAAACAGTCCACTTTACACCATCTGCACAATAATGTGACTTGCATGGACCAAAAGTGCATAAGTGTGCAGGCCTCAGTTAGCTAAGTAGGGTGTCTCTGTAATCAATATGCTGACTTCACTGGTATACCATTGGGCAATTCAACTTCCAACATGTCACTAAAGCCTCCATCAAACAAAATCGGGGTGTTCCCAACCTGGTTTGTTTATAAGAGACCTACCCATTAATAATTGCCTAAATTGGTGTTAGTCAACTTAATTAATGCCCTCTAAAGCTGTGATTAATAGCTTGCAAATAATGCGGAATACAGGTAATTAATGTTGGTTTTTGAATTACTGAAAGTGTTAAAACAACTTTTTTCCCACAAGCTGGGGAATGATTATTTATAGCAACAGACTGATTGCAAAACAGGCAAATGCCACTTATTCACACTTAACTGCACAGGAATGCTAATAAAACTAGTCTGTACCTTAGCATGTAGCTCAGTGGTAACTCTTTTGCTTCTGAGTCAGAAGGTGGTTCAAATCAGCACCCCAGCAACCACCCACCCCATTCCAAAACTCCGAGAGCATAATCTAGGTTGATGTTACAGTGTAGCTCTGACGTAGTGTTACACTGTTGGAGCCTTCTTTTGAATGGAATGTTAAACCAAAGTCCACCTTCCCTTGTGGGTGGATATTAAGGCTATGAAATTTGCCTCGATAGTGCCACCGGTGCCAGGCCTAGAGAAACTTTGAAGAAAAGTAATTGTGGCCAATTCTGGTAAGGCCTTACTGATGGCACGCTAGTGTGGATGTTTTATGCATGTTCTGGAAACATGAGGGGTGGGCAGATTTTGATATCACTCAGCCTTTAAGGCTGATTTGATGCAGGTTCTGCCAGTTTGGACTGTGCAGGTCAAGTTAATGCCCTCCCCGATTCGTTCATGGCTCAACGTGTGTTCAGGTGTACGAAGAACCCTCCTCACTAAAGGATAACCCTCCAACTTCCAGGTATGGTACTATTGATTCATTTTTGCTGCAGCAGAGTTAGTGAAAGTACTGTGCTGTGTCTTTGAATGAGTTTTGCTAACTTTTTGGATTTTCGAGAGAGTAGCATTGCCACCTGATTAGAAGGTAAGAGGCATTTTCTGCCCTGTCAGAGGAAATCCTGCTTCAGTAATAAGGGTTTTATTGTTCTAGTCCCTCCGGTGCGTTCAGCAGAGAGGGGAATGTAAAGGAGGAGAGCTCTCAATAGCTCTCTATGCACCAAGGGTCTTTGTGAAGCATTTTTCCTACCTCCACTTAGGTCAGGAGCAATTCTACAAAGCTTGCAATTCTACAATGAGATATTGACTGAACTGTGCCACTGACCTGAGCTGCAACCACACAGCAGGGCAGAGTGGGTGCTGCCTGTGGCCATCAAGGTCAATGCTGCCTTAAATTTCTACACCAGAAAATCCATCCAGGTCTCGGGCTTCTTCAGCCACATTATTCAGCTCACCGTCCAGCTCCACACCAGGGAGATGACAGGAACCTCGTAATGGACAAGAGGAGAGGTCATCAGCTTCTCACTGACCAGAGAGAAACAGGAAGAGGGAGGGTGTGAATTTGTCAGGCCAGCAGGATTCCTAATAGTGCAGGGGTCAATTGACTGCGTGCATATGGGCCCCACCTGTTAACAAAGAGATGCTCTGTAACTGCAACGGCTACCGTTCTATCAATGTCCAGTTGGTGTGCCACCATGACCAGTAGCTCCTCCTGGTGAATGCCTGTTATCCTGGCAGCAATCACAGCGCCTTCATCCTGCACCCGTTTCACCATCTTTGGATGGCCATTCAGGGCCTAAGACTGGCTGTTGGGTGACAAGGGATGTCTGCTCTGCACCTGGCTAACACTCGCCTCTGCAACTCAACCATGTGAGGACCCTGCGTCAGGCAGCAACAAAGAACTTCGTTGACCAAAATCATTGGTACTCGGTTGGACTGCTTGCAGGATACTGTCCAGTACCCATCAGTGTGTGTGTCAAAGTTCACAATGGTTTGCAGTGTCCTCCATAACCTGACTAACATGAGAAAGCAAAATACTGCAGATGCTGGAAATCTAAAATAAAAACAAAAAATGCTGGAAAAACTAAGCAGGTCTGGCAGCGTCTGTGGAGCGAGAAACAGAGTTAACGTTTTGAGTCCCTATGAGTCTCTTCTGGAGCTAACATGAGGGTTGCCACCAGGTATTTGGAGGCCACCTTCGGAGGAGGAGGAAGAGCGAAAGCAGGCAGGGAAGACATAGCAATGCCTCCTTGCTCCTACAGGGTGTTCATGGGCAGACATAGAGAAGCTGGTTCCCCGAAGATATCATCCCAATGTTACAGTTGTTCCACAATTCCCATCTTTCAATCCATCTGCTTTGTACCATCATAGTGTCCCCTTGGCTAAAATTTTGAAATATAAGCCACCAACAAAAAAATTCAACTTGGCCCAATACTTTCATTAATATATACAAAAGTGAACTATTCACCACTGTGTATTCTCCTTGTGCCTATCTTACAGGTTACTTTGCCTGTCCTAGTGCTACCCCAGTGGCTGCAACATGGCTGGAGGAAGGCTATTGACTTTCACTGGGGGAGAATGCACATGGCCTTCCAGGGTGACCTTGAGCAGTTCTGAGCCTTGAGGCCCCGACTTCAGATTGCACCATTCCAGCATGGGCAGCAGCACTGTGGACTGGCTGGCTGAATTCAACAGCAAGGGCACTGCTGGAGTGGCAGTGGGGGGAAGATGAATGCTGTCAGCCTGAGGGAGGGTAGCATCCTCATGTACCATGGAGCCACTGCCACACCCCTGGGCGGCACCTCAACATTCCTAGCGATCTGTTGGAAGACAGCTTGTTGGACTGCTATAAGAACTTGAATGTCCCTTTGAACATTAGAATCTGTAGCCATGATGACAGCAGCCGGAAATGGCACGGTGGAAATCTGGGCTGGCATGGCCTCAGCCTGAGCTTCCATGGCAGCACGAAGATGTTGGGTGGCTTCCACCTGTTGCTGAAACAGAAGCTGAGACATTGGCCGCCAGATGCTGCATCACATGTGGGTTTTCAAGTGCTGGTCAAGCTTCCTCACTAGAAAGGATGGGCTCCGAGCTCTTCATGAAGCCCTGTGCCAGGTTGGAACCAGACTCCTCCATGCTCCTTGACAGTGACAATAGGCTGTTTGAAAGGTCTGCTGATGCACCAAGTATCTCACTGAACATGCCCATCTGTGTTCTCCTGTAGGTCACACCTTTGAAGTTCTCATCTGAGTCTTCTGCAGTAGAACCCATCTGCAGCCTTCCCTCCAAGGAGCTGACATTTGGGCTATCCTTCCCCCACTCCCCACCAACGCCCCCCCCCCCCCCCCCCCCCCCCCCCCCACCACCACCCCGCCCGGCCTGGCTGCAGCCCACTCGTACCTGATGACTCACCACGTGCAGATGACAACTCTACACTAGTCTCTAAACTCTGTTCAGTGCCAATATCGGAGCTGATGGCTATGGGTGCCAGATGGAGTGGCAGTAGTTCTCCATCAGAGGCCAGGTGTAGTTTCCCTTCCTTGTGAAGCTGAGGTGGCTGACCAGATGGCAGCTGTTGGGCATTTGAAAACCTAAGTGCAGAATTGGTGGTTTTGAGGTGAAGAAAGGGGGATGGGGTGAAAAGCAAGAAATCCACAGTGACACCTGCAGTTCACATCGCATGCCAGATATCAGGATGAATGTGAACTGAGAACTGAGAAGGGGAATAAGGTAGGAACATATTGTCATCCTGAATGATCTTGGTGACTCTGGATGCAATGGCCTCTGATGCAGCCGGACCCTTGATGAGGAGCACTGTCTCCTCCAGAGAATTCAGAAGATGTGCCTGTCATCTTCCAGTTCCTCTCCAGTCCCTTCTGCTTTGGGCTGCCTTGTCCTGAAAGAGAGGGGGGAAGAATGTCAGCGAATGTGCTGCAATGATTTTGGGTGATATTCCTGTAAAGCTGAATAGTTGGAGGTATTTGAAAGCAGCAAGAGCTGGTTGTGAGGCTGACAGCCATCTATTGATAGATGCCGTGTGAGAGTCAGGTGAAGCCCCTGAATATTTGGCTTGAGTCCTGATTACTAGAGATTGCTGATAGGTGAGTGATAGGGGTGTGCTGTTTTGAGTGGCGTGAGAGGTCGATATTGTGATGGGCGGGAGATGTCATGTGAAGATGCATTTACTGACCTTGGCCACCCATGTGAGACCATTGAAATTCTTCCGGCACTGCTATCAGGTCCTCACAGCCAGACTCTGAAAATTGACCTCCCTGGTCACCTGGTTCCATTCGCTTCACAGGGTTTGCCTTGAGGACCTCCTGGGCCCCTGTGGAAACATTGCATCCTCCTTTCTATCTCCTATTAATGCCTTCAGCACCACATTGAAAAGCCTGGGAGCTCTCTCTCCTGCCTCTTTCTTCATTTTCTGTGCTTTTATTTATCTCCACTTCTTTCACAAACTGTTCAGAAGTTGCTGCAAACAATGAGTGTAGATTACCTTTAAGAGGGACACACTGCCTTTAAAACATGCAGACTAGCTGAAACATGCACCAGCCATACATGCTAGAGGGTTGTGTGCTGAAATCATTGAAATGAGGAGCCAGCATAAAGTCTACTTGCTGCCTGTCTCAACAGAACCGGGTACAGGATAGTCGTGAATTGCAACACCCATTCGCAAAAAGATCCTAAAATTCAGTGTTTCAGATACTAGAGTTCCTATAATGTTAGCATTTACATTTAATCTAGTCTTTTGCAAAGCTTCCCTGACCATTCATTATTGTACAGAAAAACATTTGGAAACCAGCCGGCTACTCAGATGGATTTTAAGGATCCCTTAGCATTATGATGACGAAGAGCAAGCGAGTTTTCTCTGTTACATGTCCTGACCTCAATCAACATCACAAAAACAGATTATCTGGTCATTGCTGTTTGTGGGAGTTTGCTGAGTGTAAATTGGCTGCCACATTTCCTAAATTACAACAGTGACTACACTTCGGATGGTACTTCATTGGCTGTAAAGTGCTCGGAGTTGTCTGGTGGCTGTGAAAAGCACCATGTAAATGCAAGTCTTTCTTTCATTCAATTAGATTCCATCTTGTGACTCCTCTCCTCACTCTGAGAGAAGATTTCCACTGGATAGGTTTAGGCATCTTTGTAAAGCGCAGAAAGTCCTGACTCCATTTCAATGTGTGGCAACATGTGTAGGAAGACGTATTTAATACATTTATGTGCATCATATAAAGCCCTCACTTGTTACACTGAGAGTTCCGCATGAGTTGAAAGCATCTCTGTTCCTGGGGCTGCTGAATCATCAATATTCCAAACCCTCAAGTGGGACCTTTCTCAGCTTCAGTAACACTTTAAAAGGTAGGTGTGGTGAGTTTGCTTACATGCTTTTCCATCTGTTTACTGCGTTCCTGAGACTCCCTCGATTGACAGCTGGAGGTAACAGTCTGTCAGTCGGTTCCTTGTCTCTGTCGCAGAGGATTTGATTGTTCTTTGAAGTCCTTTATTGCGTAATCTTCCTACTGTTACAGATCTCCTTTTGTGATGGGGAGACTTTGATCATTATTCTTTTCTGTGCCGGTTCCACTTTCTTTGTTTCACTAACCCTTGTTGTTGTTCTCATTCAATTGACATGACATTACATGTTTGCATCTGTGTCTATTGAACATTTGGTTTTCTTTTGGGCAAATGCGCCAACACTTCATAAAACCCAAGGCCAGAGTTGGAGAGAATCATTTTGACATTTTAAACAATACTTTAACAAAGGCCACTAATAATTAGGTTTATATATAGATCCTGCACTCCAAGTACAATGCCTCACACGATGGAATCATGAGTTGAATCAGCACAAAACTATTGTACCTTACTCAGACTTGCAATCCTATCTAGTGAGGAGCTTGGTGTGAGTGTACCCTCTTTGCTCAATGCAGAAATACACAGTGGTTACAACACAGAAATAGACCATTCTGCCCAACAAACCCTTGCTGACAGTTACTCTCCAAAAGGGCAAATAATTTGAATCTCATTTACCCATCTATGCCACATTGCATCAATCACGTTTCCACCAATCCCCTGTCCAATCCAATTTTGAATGTTGAAAATAGTTTCAGCCTCAGCCATTAACCCTGGATGTGAATTCAAAAGCCTCCCCATTCTTCATGTCAAGCAATTTCTCCTGTTTCTCTCTGTTTTAGATTTCTGTGACTGGGAAAAGGGCTATTCTCAATCCTGACAGGAAGAGCCTTAAGTATTTGTATAAATAATGCCAAACAATGTGATATAGTGATTTCATTTGTATTGTGGAACTATCCTCCACCTGCTGCATATTGCTAATGAAATAATACTACCTTACTTGGGAAACTCTGTTGCTGTTGTTTTAGTCGTGGGTGTGGAGACTCCAAATTACTGACCTACTTTCAAATCATTGGCACGGTGGTGTCAATATTCACTTTGTTTAATTTACAGTCCCCTGAGTATGGCAGGATAATTTCTCCAGAAAAATGCAGTGAGTGGGGGGGTAGTCACATGCAAGTTATGTATGTAAAGTCAATTCCAATTATTTGCAGGAGCGTGGGCTCTGGGCATGATTGACAGGGACAATAATCAAATCATCTTCATTCTACCCAGGTCTTGTGTCACCATGTGCAACCTAACATAAAACCACAAGTCTCGTCCCTGGCATCAACTCATTGGCTGACAGAGCAGCGTTAACACTCTGAGAAATAAGCCAAAAAAAGTGATACAAACGTTCAAATGACAAGAGAAAACCACTGGAAGCACACAACCGCTGCTCCAGCATCTGTGATGAAAAATAGCAGGCATTGTTTTGGGTATAAACTTTGTAAGAACGAAAACTGGAATCCTAACGAGCTCCAAATAGACCTGAACAAAGTGGAGGGGAGGGAAAAGAGATCAGCTGGTATAAGTTATGGTTTTGTGGCAACAAGCTTTTTTAAACAGGTGCATAGTGGGTTAAAACTGATGGTTGACAGGCAAAGGCCAATTGCACGAATCACCAAAAGTTTCCTAAATGGACAAAAGGGCATCAAAGAACAAGGGCAACAAGGGCAACAATGTGGAAAAGATAGTAACAAAAAACAGCAACGGCTAGGGATACATATGAGGTGCACCATCATTCAAGTGGACAAAAGATAGGTCAGTGGCCAGATCATTAACCACCCAGTCAGAATGCTGTTCTAACCAAGAATCAATGCCCAACCCATGCCAACAGACCCATCACACATCTCAACAAACCCTCCCCCGCTTCTAAGAAAATGATCAAGTTACTAATTTACTCTTCATGCGTAAGCCTGGCCAGCAAGTAACAGCAAGCTATCTGACCATGGAAGGGGGATCTTCCCAAACAAGTCCTATCCTATTTGCTCCAACATGTGCATACGTGTACTTGAAAATGGGGCAGCTGGACAGAAATCAAGGCTTGAATTTCTGATCAGTCTTATTGTTATGTGTTGCTGATGGCACTAAATCAAGACAAATTGGATAGGAGTGTAATCTTGGCTGATTCCTCCATAATATAGGGACACGAAGCCAATTAAAACAATACCACTGCCCACTCTCATGCCCCCTGCCTCCCCCAAGATCAGCTATTCAACAGAAACCAGAGCATCAAAGCTGAGACCTAGGTTTTGCAAATGATTGGAGGTAAATTATTTTAATTCCGGGTGACTGACTGGCAGAGTGCACTAACGGGTGGCCAGTTTCAGTGGTGAACTTGTCCCCTGCCATTTTGAAGCCTCAGCTTTGAACACTGGGTAGTAGGCCTCGTTCAAAATAGTGCCAGCCACATGGCTGGTGGTTACCAAATGCAGAAAGACCTGGACAAATAAATACAGTGGCTACAAGAGCAGGGCAGAGGCTGGGAATTCTGTGATGAGTAACTCATCTCCTGACTCTCCAAAGCCTGTTCACCATCTACAAGGCACACGTCAGGAGTGTGATGGAATACTCTCCATGTGCCTGGATGAGTGCAGCTCCAACAACACTCAAGAAGCTCAGGACTATTGAGGACAGAGCAGCCACTTCAGCAGCATCCCATCCAGAACATTAAATATTCATTCCCTCCACCACCAACGCACACTGGCAGCAATGTGTACCATATGCAAGATAAGCTGTAACACTCCCAAAGCTCCTTGGACAGCACCTTCCAAACCCATGACCTCCACTACAAAGGATAAGGGCAACAGATACATAGGAACACCACCACCTGCAAGTTCCCCTCTGCAAGGTGGGTGTACCTACACCACATGGACTGTAGTAGTTCAAGAAGGTGGCTCACCACCACCTTCTCAATCGCAACTAAGGATGGGCAAAAAATGGCAGCCTTACCAGTGATGCCCACATCCCATGAATGAATAAAATAAAAATACCTTACCAGCTATTATTGTGCCCTCAATGTCACCAGGAGTTGTGATGGACGAGTCCACCATTCATTGAATTAAGACAACCTTGGGCTACATGGGGAAGAGTTACTGGTGGTGCTGCAATATTGTTAGTAGTTCACTTGCAAAGCCAATCTACTCAACGTACAGCAGGCTTCCTTTGAACATTGGGCCTTCACCATTGCTATACAAATATGCAACTCAATGTGCCAACATTCACCGAGCAACCAGAACAGTGATTGCCCCACCAGTGTGGGCACTGGGAATCATTACTGGATGTGGTGAGCTCATGAATTGTAGGTCAATTTTTTAAGTCATTTCATTCCCTGCTGGTTCTCAGAGTAGGCCCTGTGGTGTTTTCTGTCCTTGTTGTATCTCCTTCTTTCCAAGCTGTCAGCTAAGATTTCCTCTGTTTGCATACTTCTGGCTCCAAAAGAAACTCAGTGCAGTAGAAATTAGACCTTGTTGCACCCATATCACAGAGATAAAATGTGTGCAGCAAGGGCCAATTTTCAGGACTCACATTCCATGCCAAAGGTATGCCTGAAAGTCCCTGATAGTCACTTGAAGTAGTTAACACCTGTTTCAGGCTTCCTTATTGAAAATTAGATAGTGATAAGTGGAGCAGGAAGCTAAGGTTTTTGGCCTGGGCAGGTTATAAAATTTGTTTCAAAAATTGTTCCTGTGGAGCCATCCCCCTCCCCACCCCTCCCCTCGTTTCCATTCCACATCCTCTCCTAGGACTTACTTCAGACCCCTGGCACGAAGCAAATAGTCTGATATTCATTTTCCTAAACTAACATTAAGGCGACACTATGCCCAATTTCAGGCCGGCCTCGGCACTCCTAGGTGAACATGGCACATAATTCAGGCCCTAAAAATTAGCCTGAAGTAGTTCCTAATCTGGAATCCTGGAATCCTGTCTCTGTTCCTCACTGGAAAGAGCTGTGATTTAGGCCCCAACAGAGCAGCAGTGTCTTTGGGAGATGTATTTTCACTGTTGTAGATCAGTCATGAAAACATTTTACAATTTGAAAAAAAATTTTGTTTGAAAAATTATAGAGCACAAGCACAAGAGGGCCATGAACACTAGACCTGGTTCAATGTACTCCCCATGAAATAATTAACAATCTGTGTGAGTCAGTTATTTTATTACTAAGGATGATGTCAAAGTAGAAATGATGCAATGTGGTGCCAAGCGTTGATCCATTCAGTGAGATCCTTACCTGTCCCACTGTAACATGCAATTATTCTCAAATGATTCCAGGGATTTTGCCGCCATTACTTGCTCTGGAAGTTCATTTCACATGTTGGTCACCTTTTGTGTAAAGAACAATTCTATAATATCATAGAATGTGATATCATGACCCCACTTCTACATCAGTTGAAAGTATTCTTCTGCTCTAGATTTTTCTGTACACTTAATATCTTATGTCACTTGGTGCTTGGCTGTGGCTATTACAGGCTACCTGGCTGTATAAGGTATTTCACTGTTATGTTTTTCTTCTATTCGACGTACCCATCCCAATCATATACGAGGATTGGTGAAACAATAATTGGGTTCTTTATTTAAAGATAAAACTATATACAGATAATGTTCACTGTGAGCTAAATATAGTACATCTGATTTCGACCACTGCTGCTTATAGACTGCCTCCACGTCATGGGACTAATACATTGTAACCTGTCAAAATGTGTAATGATTGACGGTACTTTAAGATATGCAACCTAAAAGGTGTGTGCACATCACATCACACCAATCACTGACGGGGAGTCTGGATATAGAGCTCACAGGGTATCTAGCTGCGATACAGGACCTCAAGAGACAATTATTATATCTTAGCACCATCTTAATTTTTGTATAGAATAATTAATTTTACAAAGGGTTAACTTTCTCCTTCAGAAATAATTTTGTTTTCTTGATGTGCACCACCCAGGTACATCAAACTCAAAGAAACGGTGACTCAGAGATCACTGTCACTACGGCATTCTTTTATCTGACGATGAATCTCTTTGTTCTGTATTTGCTGATAATTGCCACTTGGCACAGTGACAAACCTCACATTCTACAGACCCTGGTCCAAGTAATCCGCTTATGGTGATTCTCCCCTGTTTAGTTTCTCAACACTGGGCCATCCGATTCACATCCAAAGAAAACATCAAACACGGAGAATAAATAAGTAGAAAAATAAACCAGGCCTTTGTGAACTGATACAAGTCCAGTCAAGTTATCTCCATGCGATACATATATACATTTCTTGGAAATTGACTATGCTTTGGTAAGTTGAAGATGGTAAACAAAGGGGGCTGGATATAAAATTTAATTGGTGCTGTTTTAGCTTAATTATTACATTTTAATTTAGCTAGATGTGTTTGCTCATTGAAATAATAATCTATGCCAGTTTCCCTACCACTCCTTCCATAGAACTATTACAAATCAGTTGCCTCACTCAGGGACATTGTACACTGCAAATATCCTCATCCAGAAATATTACATACTGTCAGTATCGTCAGCCAGGTGAGTTACTCTCTGACCTGCCCTTGTAGCTATAGTATTTATATGGCTAATCCATTTCAGTTTCTGGTCAATGGTGGCCCCCAGGATGTTCATGGTGGGGGATTCAGTGATGGTAATGCCATTGAATGTCAAGGGGAGATGGTTAGATTCTCTCTTATTGGAGATAGTCATTGCCTGACACTTGTGTGGCACAAATGTTACTTACTACTTGTCAGCCCAAGCCTGCATATGGACATAGACTGCTTCAGTATCTGAGGAGTCATGAATGGTGCTGAACATTGTGCAATCATCAGCTAACATCCCCACTTCTGACCTTATGATGGAAGAACGGCCTTTGATGAAGCAGCTGAAGATGTTGGGCCTAGGACACTACCCTGAGGATCTCCTGCAGTGATGTCCTGGGCCTGAGATGATTGACTTCCGATTGCCACAGCCATCTTCCTTTGTTCTAGGTATGACTCCAACTAGTGGAGAGTTTTCCCCCTGATTCTCATTGACTCCAGTTTTGCTAGGGCTCCTTGATGCCACATTCGGTCAAATGCTACCTGGATGTCAAAGACCATTATTCCCACCTCATCTCTTGAGTTCATCTCTTTTGTGCATGTTTGGACCAAGACTGTAATAAGGTCAGGAGCTGAGTGGCCCTGATGGAACCCAAGACCATTGGTGGACAGGTTATTGCTGTGTAAGTGCCACTTGATAGCACTGTTGGCAATCCCTTCCACCAATTTGCTGATGATTGAGTGTGGGCTGATGTGTTGGTAATTGACCAGATTGGATTTGTCCTGCTTTTTGTGTACAGGACATCCTGGGCAATTTTCCACATTGTCAGGTAGATTCCCAAGTTGTAGCTGTACTGGAACAGCTTAGGGCGCATCTAGTTCTTCTACGATTGTCTTCAGTACTACTTTTTGTCAGGACTCATAATCTTTGTTGTATCCAATGCTTTCAGATATTTCTTGATTATCCCACGGAGAAAATCGAGTTGGTTGAAGGTTAGCATCCGTGACGCTGGGGACCTCAGCAAGAAGCTTAGGTGGATCATCCACTCAGCACTTCTGGCTGGAGATTGTTGCAAATGCTTCAGTCTTATCTTTTGCACTGCTGTGCTGGGCTCCCCCATCATTGAGGATGGGGATATTTGTGGAGCCCCCTCCTCTGGTTGGTTGTTTAGTTGCCCACTACCATCGACTGGATGTGGCAGGACTGCTGAGCTTAAATTTGATTGGTTGGTTGTGGGATCACTTGGCTCTGTCTATAGCATGCTGCTTCGGCTGTTCAGCATGCATGTTATAACTTCATCAGGTTGACACCTCATTTTTAGGCATGCCTGGTTCTGCTACTAGCATGTTCTCCTGCAGTCTTCACTGAACCAGCGTTGGTCTCCTGATTTGATGGTAATGGTAGAGTGGGGGAAATGCCGGGCCATGTGGTTACAAATTATGGTTGAATACAATTCTGCTGCTGCTGATGGTACACAGTACCCAGTAGATGCGTAGTTTTGAGCTGTTACATCTGTTCTGAATCTATCCTATTTAGCATGGTGGAAATGACACAAAACATAATTATACAATAAATCCTTAGTGTGAAAATGGGGCTTTGTCTCCACAAGGATAATGGAGTGGTCACTCCTATCAATCCTGTCATAGACAGAATAATCCAGAATAATCTGCAATAGGCAGATTGGTGACAGCAATTGTACATTTCTTCAGAGAGTGCACTCTTGATATCACTCTAAACTGGCATCAATTCAAAATCATTGAACTGACAAGAACGCCCACTGTTATGCTATTAGTCTTGCCATAAAAAGATATGCATCATTGAATGAGGTGTAATATGGTTTTAAACCATGTACTAAATTCATAGTTACTATTAAATAGCCACATTGGCCCTGAAAAACTAATGTTATGTTTGTGGAATTTCAAATTTCTCTATTATGATACAAAGTTCATATTTTTAAGATAATATATACTTCTTAAAATACGTTTGTGATATTTCAGTTTCTACCTTAATTTCACGTGTATTTCCCAATTATTTATTTCATTCTCTGTAAAAATATTAATTAAAAGTAAAAAGTTTGGTGCATTTTGCATCCTGTTTTGCAACCTGTGAGAATACTTCAATGTGATTGGCTGCTTGCCCTGCTTGATGGTATGACTGCTTCTGGACTCTGGGAGAGCCTCTTAACTTGGCATCATGTTCAAACTAATGTTGGGAAAAGGGAAATCCAGGCCACAAAGATCACTAGATTTCTGTGGGCAACTTTCTTCGAGAACGGTGGTGAGTGCAATCACATCACTGCTGACTGTGAAATCTAGTTTATTACACATTTATATCATTGTGGGGCAGAGGTGTCCCAGGTTTGATCCACTGTCTGTGCTGTGAGCTCATCTCAAGCAACAGTCTATCTTAGAGCACCCTAACTAACTTCAGTGATCCTGTGCAGGGACGGGAAAACTATCCATTGTTCCTTTCTGATATTTAAAGGTTTTAATTCAGCATGCTAATTTCTGTTTTCCTCATATTCTTAGTGCATTTTCTGGAATGAGAAGATTTATATTTTGAACACATTCTTGGGGCTGGGTGTTACAATTAAAGCTGGACCAATCAGCCAATCAGATTGACGTTCAATCTCCTCGACCCCCTTCTTAGGCGTGTAGACCCCAGAAACAATGCTGTACAGTGTGAAAAGCTGGATGCTGATGGAGGGACTACGGGTTTGAATCATAATTCATATTTTTAGAGCACTGCTTACAAATTGAAAACATGTTATCACTTGGTGGAGTTGAGCAACCAACTGCGTTGAGGAAGCAGGAGTGAATACGAGGCAAGATGGGGTTGGGCAGATGGTCTGTTTTCTGAGACTTTTGGAAATGGGGACAGAGAGGCGGTGAGGTGGGTCAGTTCCAGAGGACAGGGGCATGGTAATTGAAGGGGTGAACCAATGGCACGCAAGCACTCGGGACAGTTGAAGAAGTTGGCTTCAATGTTTTTGGCATTAAGCTGGAAGAAAGTTTGGATCTTCCATACGTGTATATCAGATGGGCAGTTAGAGACTGTAATATTAACCTTCTAGATATTACCTCTGAGGAGTATCATTTAAATGAAGAGACAGGAAGGATAAAAAAAATGGAGCACTGGGGCCTGTCTGTGCATGCATGGTAGGAAAAACCAAATAGGGTTGTACTACAGGGGAGACAGGGTTTAAGGCAGAGGGTGATGTCAGGCAGGATAACCAAAAATAAGAAACTATGGCCACTATTACACAAGATATCATTTGAGAGCAACCATAGCAAACATAGTGGAGGCCAGTTGGAGAGATGGAGCTCATGGCTGTAAATTCATTCCCAGAATTTGCAAAGGACAGACAGGTTGAATAAAGGGTAACAGTTGAAAAGAAATGAGGAACTGAGGATGGATATAATGAGGAAAGAGGTGGTTATGGCAGTTTTGGGATGGGGGAGAAACAGAGGTGCAAGGGAGAAATGGACTGATAATGTTAGCTGAACAATTGGGCTCTAAGGGAAAGAGATTGAGGAAACAGGCATTGATGACACGAGTTCCATGATGGCTTTAGGAGAGGAAGAATGAAAAAAAAAACGCAGCTTGGAGTGGGTGGAGGCTCAGCTGGGAAAAGGCCAGAAGGGAGGACTGGGAGTCAGAAGGCAGCAAGAGAGGAGAATGAACAGAGGAGGCAGAGGCAGATGCATGGTGGCCAGGAATCCATTACAGCATGAATTTTTCAGGCGGCTGGCGGGCTCGGTGGGAGCGGGCAGGGGCGGTCGTGGAGCTGATTGCCGCCCACGATCGGCTCTGTGCCGCCATTTTGCACGGGTGGGCCAATTAAGGCCCGCCCAGCATAAAATGAGAGTAGTAGCGCTCAGCGCCACCTGTGCGGGCAGGGGGAAGGAGGGATGAGTCGGGGGCCGATGCTCTTTCGCACATGTACGCGAAAGAGCGCTTCAATCTCCCTGAGGCACGGAGCTACCTCAGGGAGATCGCATAGATTTCCAAAATTAAAATTAAAGGTTTAGAAATTTATTTAAACATGTCCCCTCATGTGATTGTGTCACATAAGATGGGACATGTTTTTAAATTTATGAAATTTTAAAATTTGCTTAATAAAATCTTTAGGAAACCTCATCCCGCTCGTAACAATAATGAATTCAATAACGGCCTTAATAGGCCATTTAAATATCGGCAGGCACACAGCCGACTCTGGAGCGCGCCCACTGAACAAAATATTGCGGGACTGCGTGATGACGTCAGGACTCGCCCAATGTCATCGGGCGTCATTTTACACGTCGGCGTGTTGGGCCCGGCCCCGCACACTGACTGAAAAATCCTGCCGATGTAGTATCCAAAGTGAGGATGGTGCAATGGTGGAATAGAGGAATGAGATGGTTGGTGATGAAAAGGAACTTGGAGCCGTTCAAGCTCTTTGAGATAATCTTGGAGCAGCAAAGGAAGTAAACTGCAGAAAGAGAACATTAGTGCAGTTTAAGATGGTCAAGTCAAATCTGGCAGTGGACAACCGGGCCAATGGAGAGGAAGTGTTTTACTGATGAAGCTCTTGTAGAAAGTCAATGCAGCTTATTCCCTGTGCACTATCACACAGAGGGCCCAACACACAGGAGTAACTAGGCCTCCAACACACAGAGGTGGGATGAGAATTGCAGGAGACCTCTCAGGAGACCTCTCAGGAATCCTCCATATCCAACCTCCTCAAGTGGAAGAGTGCAGATCAGCAGTTCATCAAAAGCAGAATAAGAACATTTCAGTGCACCATGTTAATTATATTACATAAACACCTGCTTAAATTAATTGCAGCAAATAATCAACATAACACTTTTTAATCATATCATTTTTGTTTTTAAATTGTTTCAAGAGGGAGTTTGGCCAAAAGTTAATTTCTGTTTCATTTACATAATTACCATCCATTGATGCATAGCAAGTGTCTGCACTGCCTCAAAAATACACGCCAGCTGACATCCCTCACTCTCAAGGCTGTTTGTCACTTGGACAAAAGCAGTGCTTCCCTTTCACCCAAAACCCCCTGCAGACCAGTAATGCTGGCACAGATTCAGACCTTCAGTTTTGATGTAGGGAGAGAGGAGAAGAAAAGTACAATAAAAAAAATACTGATAAATGGCACACCTAACGAACTACAAAGATTGAATACACTCTAATTGTCCTCAGAATGTGCCTAAGAGGAAATTGGCCAATATATGTGTCCATTTGCAGCAAATGGATCTCTGGGAGAAGGGGAGGTCTCCAAGAGAAAGGACATCTTGAACAATGCTCCACCTTAACAGCAGGATAATTCATTGTGCGTTAGATGATGTGACAATCATATCATTATAATACAGCATACCGTCCCAGTGAATGAGAGCAGTGTCACAGGAGATCTGCTAGCTTGGTTTTAAAATTAAACTGACTGAAGTGGTCAGATGCTGGATTAAAACCTAGCAAAACAGTATTGTGCCATCCCAGTCCTGTGTAAGCAATAAATTATCAATGAAAATCATTAAACCTAATGAAAAAAACTTATGGCATTTAACTTATTAATTCATTTTTTTGGAGAGATGTATCATTGAAGTGGGATGTGATGTTTATGAATATAACATATTTTCGACATCCTGTGCCTGTATGGTGCACGCTGAGGCCAGTTTAACAGGATAAAGGGCCTTTCATTATTAACATTTAATACCCATTAGCCTGAGTAGGAGAGTATCCTTTCCTGAAGCATTGTGGCACTCACATTCCCCTGTCCAATTCTTGTGATTTCTCTCAGTGGGATTGACAACCTGCTATTAACTTTTGCTGAATTTAAGAAGGAAAGAACTTTTGTTTTTAGAATTAGTTTGTCCCAAACCACTTCAGAAACAATCTCTCTACTATTTTTCATCTACATGCTGTGTCTTGATGACATTATCTCAAAACAAAGCGTCAGATTTGACACCCAGCCACTACCTCACCTTCACCTCTCTCGACCCCCTCCACTGCATCTAACTTGGATAATTGCCTGATTGACATCTAGTACTGTATGAGCAGAAAATTCCTCTAGCTATTGGAAGATGGAGCCATTGGTTTCAGTCCCTACTATTTCCCTGCCCATTGACTCTTGCCCTTCCCTTGCGCTATAGAGTTGATTTTCCAGGCAACTTTTCTTGGTGGAAACATTGGATTTTATTTACAAGATGGCAGCAACAGCTACATATGTGCATCAAACTCTATGGGCAAAATTTTTTAGCTCAATGGGTGGGTGCATGCCAGACCTGCTCAAGCGTAAAATGACGTGTGGTGACATCGGGCGAGCTTCCCGATGTCAACGCACAATCGCGTGATATTTCGGTCAATGGGCGCACACCGGAGTCAGCAGCGTACTTGCCAACAATTAAAAAACCTGTTAAGGCCCTTAAAGAATCAATTAAGTAGATTTTCTTTGCTGGTTTGCACAGACCATGTGATCTTCCAACACAGGATTATACTTAAAGCTACAGTCTCATGTTTATCAGAACTATAATTATTATATTCCTTGCCTTTTAACTTTTCTGTACATCTTGTATTTACAAGGCTATTTATCTCATGACATTACAATATTTACACAGGTCATGAAATTACAAGTTCAGTCTTTCAGATGGTTTCCTGATCCGTGTGGAATGTTGCAGCCCCACGACTTTAGATTCTTTAGTAGGAAACACGTTCTCTGGAACTGCATTAACATCAGGAACCTCATTAGGCACATGCAGTTCAGTGTCATCCACTCCAACTGAGACTTTGGGCATATCTATACTTCTCTGGGCAACTTCAACAGGAACTATAGGTTTAGTCAGTACCGCCACCATTAACAACACGTTGACCTATTGTTTGTGACATCTTTTGCAATATCTTCTTTGCCTCCATTCTAATCAGCTTTACCTGTCCCACCCCCCTTAAACAGTATATATTTCATCACATCTCTACCTCCTTTTAGATCTGAAGAAGAGTCATACGGACTCGAAACGTTATCTCTGTGTCTCTCTCCACAGATTTTATCATAGGTTCAGCAATGGTTACAGGTGGAACATCATTTTGTTGATCCACGTGCTTACGGGTGATCTGCTCTCCACTTCCATGTGGTACAACAATGGTCCAGTCACAGAGCTTATTTTACTAGGTAACCACTTCAGTCCCCCACTGAAATTCCTTACATATAATGCTTCTCCAACAGTAAATTGTCACTCACGACTATGAGTCACTTTTTGATTGCCTTGACTTTTCTCCACCTTCCCCTCCAAATTGGGAAGTATCAGGCTTGGTCTTGTTCAAAGATGGTGCCTCATCAGTAATTCTGCATCTTCTTCCTACATACCTTCTTCATTCTACCATAGAATTCATTCTTGGTCTTTTTTTTTTACTTCACTGTCGGCTAGGCTTCTCTCAGGTGAAATCTCAACTTGTCCTGGTTCAGCAGTTGAGCTACACATGACTTCATTATCTACTTGCATCTTGGAAAGTTCAACAACTTTTGCTTTTAAAGCCTCTTTAGCTTCATTTAACTGATTTTTCGGCTCTTCTGTCTCCTTCTTGAATCTGTTGGCTTCGTCCTGGAAACTTGAACATTGTTGTGTCTTCTCTGCCAACTGGTTCTTCAGTTTGTCCAGAGAGGTTTTAAATTCTTCCTGTTTCTCTTTGTAATTTTCCAAAGATATAAACTTTGACCTGAAGGATCCTTGTCGCGTGTGAAGGTGTTTGTGAAACTCACTTGCTTCATCTTGAATTCTGCCATTCAGCAGAGTCTCCTTAAGTTTTTTTCTGCTGTTCTTCCATGTCGATGTTTAAGGCAGTCTTCATTTCTTCAGGTTGAGGAATGTTTACACATTCCTTTTTCATCCAATTGCAGTCCTTGGACTCTCCAGGCTCTTTCTGAAGTAACTTGCCTTGTTCCTTTTCCAACTCAGGGACTCTTCCTGCTTTTGAAATCTTGCTGGCCAATCAAGGTTAATTTCCCTCAACCAATTTTGACCTAGAAGTCTTGGTCCTCTGCCTTCTAACACCATCACTGATAGTTGTGCTGTTTGGTGTCTATAATAAACAGTTACTCTGGAGATACTTTTTACCTGGATTTCCTCACCTGTGTACATTTTCAACTTGGCAGATGTTTGTTCCAAATTTAATTTTTGAGCACGTTTATTGAAATATCTGAAAGTGTGTTCTCCTACTACAGTGGTAGAAGCACCAGTGTCTACTTCCATTTTTAAGGGTTTATCATTCACTTGCAATGTGACAGTAATTAGCTCCTTCTTCCCAACTCTCATATTGAATAAGGGATAAATATCAGAAGTGGTTGTTTCTGGCTCTCTCACACTATATACTTTATTGGACTTTGTTGCCTGGAAGCCTGTTTTAATCTCACTTTGCAATGTTTCTATGGGTAGCATTTTCCCCCCGTTGGGAGGGGATGTGCAGGACTGGGTGTGGGTGAACAGATTCCCGATCAGCACCCCCATTCAACTGCGTGCTGCCATTTTATGTGGGCAGGCCAATTAAGGCCCACCCAGCGTGACATCCACCCAGAAGCGCTGTGCACGCCCTGCGTGGGTCGGGGTTGGGTGGGGGGGGCGGGGGGGGTGGGGAGAATTCCCTGAGCCGGGGGTGTGCTCTTTTGCTTATTAAAGGGAGAAAAAAATATTCCTGACATGTCTCCTGATTGTGACTCAGCTGCGTGCTCGCCAAACTGAAAATCTAAATGCCGCGGCGTAAGGTCGGGACGCACAGCCAACGTCACCCTGCATCATTTTATGCTTTGGAAAACATGCCCCGCCGCCCCCCTGCTCACCAACTGGAAAATGCAGCCCAACTAGGAAACTGTGACAAAAATAACACTCCACCTTTTTTACTAATCATTAGGAGTATGATTGTTTCTACGTCAATTAAAAATCAGTTTTCGAATTTGCTGCTAAGTTGTTTCCTCTAAATTTTCGATTAGCGGGGGCTGCTTCCCGCTTCGTGGCAGAGTCCCAGCTTTTCATGCCTCTTTCGGCTGACCATTTCTGCCCAATTAGGAAAATGGCACCATTTAAGCACCTTGAATCGCTTGTGCATCCCTTACAGCACTTTCCATTACAATCGCTATTTCTAACGCTTTCTTAAAATCAAGACCCACTTCAGTCAGCAACCTTTGCTAAATAATATCCTCTTGCACATCACGGACCAAACGATCCCTGAGCGTATCATTCAGGGTTTCACCGAAATCACAATATTTCGTGAGTTCTTTTAATTTTGCCATGTAGGCAGCAATGGTCTCTCTGGGGCTCTGTTCCCCGAGAACTCTGCTGTCTTATAATTATGGTCTCTTGTGCATCCCTGATTTTCATCGCTCCAATATTGGCAGCTTTTTGTTCAACTACCTAGATCTTAAACTCCGGATTTTCCTCCCAATATCTCTCTGCCTCTATCTCTCTCTCTCCTTATCTCCTTATGCGACTTATTGTGGAATATAATCTGATAATGTTCCTGCAAAGCACCTTGGATATTTTTATTATATTAGCTGTGCTATATAAATGCAATTTGTTGTTATAATAAAATATCTTTTGAAGTGTAGTCTCTGTTGTAATGTGAGGAAATGAGGCAGGCGATTTGTGCACAGCAAGATCCCAAAAACAGCACTGAGATAGATAATCAGATAAGTTTTTTTTGCTCATGCCAGTTGAGGGATAAAAGTTGGCCTAGACACCATTTAACGCACAGTTGACCACCACAGCGCAAACCATCATCGCATGAGACAGAAGGCTGCCAATAGAAAATAGCCACTGTAGACGTGGACCGTTTAGGAACCAGGCAGAGATAGTACAAAATTAATGTCACTTAGAACCCTTCATCTGTCAAAAATATTTCCATCCCATCAGCCCAGACTGAATTCAGCATCAGGCACCAGACGGAGGAGGACATTTCTAGAATTGCTCTGCCCCAGCCACTCCATGAACATTGCTATCTATCTTTGCAGCTGTCAGCCATGGTTCCATTGGTACCAATCTTGGTTCCATTGGTAACCAATTATGATTCCATTGGCACCAATCTTGCCTCTGAGTCAGTAGGTCATGGGTTCAAGTTCCACTTCAGGACTTGAGTGCAACAATCCAGGCTGATGCTCTAGTGCAATACTGATGAAGTGTTACACTGTCAGAGGTGTCATCTTTCAGATGGGGTGTTAAATTGAGTGCACATCTGCCCTCTCAGGTGGATGTAAAAGTCTTCATGGCACCATCTCCAGAAGAGCAGGGGAGTGATTTGTGGTGTCCTGGTTAATACTTGTCCCTTAATCAATATGGCAAAAACAGATTATCTGGTTATTATCACACTGTTGTTTGAGAGATGCTATTTACAAATTGGCTGTCATGTTTCCTATTTTACAACAATGACTGCACTTCAAAAAGTACCTCATCGGCTCTAAAGCACTTTGGGACATCTGCTGGTTGTGAATGATGCTATATAAATGCAAGTCTTAATTTCAGAAAATATTTTAGAATTACGATACTACGATTTTAACTGAAAACTTTAGTGAAAGTGGATGAATCAAGGAGATGTAGGGCCAATACTTTAGCTGATTTATGAATGAAAGAAACCCAAGAACAAAGACAGAAATGTAGCTGCAAATTAAGGAACAAAGACAGAAATGTAGCTGCAAATTATGGAATGCCAACTGTGTCAATTCAGAAGAAACAGGACAGCATTGAAAGGAATGGAAAAGGCCAAAGCAGTAGGGCCAGATGAGATAACATTGGAAGTATGAACCTGCCTAGGTGAATATGGGGCCTAGGTCCTGAATAAGCTACTCAGTTATGTTACGATGAGAGAGGAAATCTCAAGGGCATAGAGTTAGGGTTAGGGTTAGTATCAATATTCAAAGGAAGGAGAGAGACATTCAAGATTGCAAAAACTACAGAGGAATTAAACTCTGATCACAGAAAACCAGAAGAACTGTCCTGCTTACCTTCCAATAGTGCCATGTGATCTTGTATGTCTTGTCCCAACAGGCAGGTAGGGTTTCGGTTTAATGCCTCATCCAAAAGATAATACATCTCAAAAACCCCAGCAATTGGCTAAAGCCCTGTGCTTCCTCCCTCACAAGCTTGTGAGCTCCATTCTAATGGGTGGGCAATGATGGGCTGGCGAGCAAAGAAACAGCATATGTCATTCTGTATCTCAAGAACCTAAACAAACTAACTCAATGGCACACATATTGCCAACTGCTCCAAACTGACAGAGACACATGGTGGACCAGCAAGTGGTGGCAAAATTATGCCAAGCTTGGGGTTTAAAAGCTCTTGGGTTGAAAGAAGATGGGAGACTGTGGGATGTGAGGTGTTCCCAAGTTTAAAAATATAGTTCTTATAGGCATCATTACTGATCCTAGTTTTAAAATATACTCAAACCTGCCCAGGGAAATGAGGTGTTGGGGCGTGGTGGGTGGGTGTTGTAGAGGGAGGTGGTCATTGATCAGTCATTTCAGGAAAGATTGCTTATTCAAACCAAAGCTTTAATTATCTATTATGATAAAATATTAAGAACAGGTGCCAATCGTATCTTAACTGGATAATTCGTACAGTTATTGAGTGACACTATAACCTTCATCTGCTTTGGTTTGAGATGCAGATTTTATTTAAACAGTCAGGCACCGGACAAATCAGATGTGGCAGTGAGTGGCTGTGTAGCATGATGCAATTACAAGCATCTTCCCAAAACACGAATGTCACCAATCCAGAGAAACAGCCACAGCGATTGGGCTGCTCAGAATGTATCCATTTAGATCACATTAGCACAGGAAGTAGCTGACCAGTGACCTTACAGATAGAACAGATCAAATTAACCACATTAATGGATAAACGCCATAACAATGCCCTAAACTTCAAGTCACCCAGAAGCAATGCTGTAAGAAATCAGCTAAGTGTTATAGTTACTGGAAATTCCACTTAAGTCCCTGAGGGATATTGTGGGCATACGCTCCTAATAGACGAACTACGCGTGTACCAACCAGTTGTTGTGTAACAGGCTATAACGTGAGAATAGTGTCATAAGTTTTGACCTCAACACTGTGACGATATAGGGAGGCGTACAAATATGTAGGATGGGGCATTTACAGATTAGGAAGAATTAAGGAGGAAAGTGCAGAGGAATATGGAGAAAAGGTGATGCTGGAAAAAGAGAAAGAGAGAAATTAGGGCTGAGGAATATCACCTATCAGACTACACATCAGAAATATTGTGAACAATTTCATGGGGCTTGACATCTTACCTCAAAGACTGTTTTGATAAGAAACATGAACTTTCACTGTGCTCTGACTCACATCTTCTCATTTATAAATCGGCACAATGTCAACCTGCCTAGTTTGTGTGCTTTTTCTGGATCACCAAATAAAATTGGTCAAAAATACATCAATTTCAGATAATCCAGTAATATATGACCTGATCAGCTCCCCTTGCCATTTATTTCCAATGTAACTCAATGTTTGCACTTCCACCTGATTAGGCTGGGATGTTATATGAGCTTTATACTAAATTTTCAGGTGGATTGACATTAAGCTGGTGCTAAGGGCAGCAAACCTTATATGGGAATGTATTGCCTTCTGTGATGTTAAAGTGAATTGAAATTCCAAACAATTTCTTCTCAAAGTTTGAGTTTTTTATTGGTTCATGATCACACCAAGTGAAAATTTGCTCAGGATCCTCTAACTCTTTGATAGCACACAGTTCCCTAGTTTACATCCTGAACAATTATGGGACTGTCACAGGTGTTCTCACTTTGCAGATGTCCTTATTTTCAAAATGGTCATTATATATATTGTAGGTACAATAGTTTTAGCCAGGTTGTATGAAGGTAGTCATCAGTTGCCTGGGTATGCTTGTTCCTATGGTATTTAGCTATTTGATGAGTCCTACCTGGTAAATACGACATTATGCTAATAAACCCCTTACAAACAAAATAAAAAATACAAATGAAATGCACACTGAATATTCATTATTCAAGTGTGACTTATTGGGATGGTGAGTGATTGATATCTGGACGGTATGGACTTTTGACCCAGTGGCAGTTGGTTACGCCCAATACAGCCTCAAACATGTAGTTAAACAATTAGCTGTAGCCATTGTGGAAAGTGAAAAGTTACATTGTGGATATTTTTGAAGGCACTTTTTAGAATGTGGGGCTTGGGTGCTTGCCCCTCTTCCAGGTTATCAGTACCATCCTCATCACAGGCTGTAGCACTTGGGACAGTGTTCAGAGTCGATGATATATTGCTCCCAGGACTTGGTTTCTGCTTGTGTCTATTGCAATATGAATTATTTGGGACTATCAATAAGTGTGTATTGTTTGTGGGTGTCCATCTTCTGGGGTGTCCATCTTCTGGGGTGTGTCCATTTGTACAGTATACACACAGTGAATCGCACATCTCTGTTCATTTTTTAAAGCAATATTTCAGTCTTATCTATTTATATGCAAATGTTTGCATCATATTTGCACTTGATTGGCTAAAATTTCATATGCATAAAACTGCAACAAATCACAACTGAATAGGTTGGAAACAACAAGTTGTAAGGGCAAGTTGCTAGCATGAATGAAAGCCGCCCTGCATGAAATTCAAAATCTGCAATCAAATATAGACCGATGGCAATAGTTTCAAATGAAGAAGGGACAGGTTGCTCAAAATGCCAGTTTGAATGTATTCTGGCTGCTGACCTCGGTTTCTTTGCTATGTTGAGAACCAGTCTATCTTAGAGGAGGCGAGAGAGAGAGATTGAGAGGCCAGAATTGGAGGAATACAGAGTCCTTAAGGAGTTGTAGGACTAGATTAGGTTAAAGAGGGTGGGAAGTGGGCTATATTAAAATGACTGTAATATGCATTGATTGTATTGAAGCACATCATGATCCATGTGTAAAAGTTGAATCTGATTGCACTTTTTGTGATGGCCATTTAGAAATGTTTTGTAATGTTCGTTCAGATATTTTATGCATAAAGTACATTGTTCAAAAAAAAGGTGGGAGGCGGGAGGGGACATGGCCATGTAGGGATTTGAACACAAAATCAGCTAATCTAAATGAGCAGGAAGTATCTTCTGCTTCCTTTGAAGACAGCTTTTGAGTGGGACCGCAGGATCAGTGATTTTATCCAAATATCACTTGCATAAAGAAATGCATTGTGCGTGCCAAATGCCTCAACTCAAAGCTGCAGTTTGCAACATATTTCCAAACAGTGAATCTGCCTCTGGCTATGTAACTCTTTGTTCGCAATACAATAGTGATGACAGCTTCGATCAGTGTAGATGCACACAAAAAGCACAGAGGTTAACATTATTGTTCGCCTATGTCAATATTCAGGTGTAACAGCCAAACAGAACAGGTGTCATATCCTGCTGAATCTGCACTGTACCCTCTCTGTTGTCTCTATCTCCTTATAGTGTGGCCCCAAAGCTGCTTACAATACCCTTAACTCTGGTCTTTGTAAGGATTTACTTGGATTCCCAATTCGTAACTTTTATATTCCAATCCCCCTGCCACAAAACACAGTATTCCATTTGTTTTCTTGCCAGTGTCAATCGATTAAGGTGCTGATGTTAATGCTTCATGAAGCCAAATCCCCAAATCCCTCTGTTCTTCCACATCACCCAGTATAATTATTCTTTATTTACATTCAAAGATTTCCTTATTGCTTGTTTCCCTTCTCCCTTCCATAACCTCCTGTTTTCTTTTAGAAATCAGTACATTCCTGGTGTGAGAGGCCTGAGGATGGATAGAAACTGGCCCTCGGATCACACTTGAATAACTGACTTGAGCTGCCATGCTGGTCGTGCCTCCACACGCTACTTGCCCAAAAGGGGGCATCAGCAGTGGCCCTTGGGAGGCATCCAGAAGGGGAAGCTGGGTGACAGTGTGGTGGGTGGTGGAGGTAGTGTGGGGCAAAGGTTGGTGGGTGGCATTGCCTCACTCCTACATCTCCTAATTTTGCAGAAAGTTGTTTGCCATTTCAAAACTTTACCACTGATTGGCAGCTGTGGGAGTCTCTGAAAAATCCTGAGTGGGGGACACTTGAGGACAGACCTGCTCAGGAGGTGCCCTGATTATGAATGGAGTCCTTTAATAGGTGCTTGGCCTCCAGTTCACATATCCCTAGTTTAGAAATCTCCCTGAGGCGCCTTAAAAAATTACCCCCCAAAATTTGTCATGTTGGGAGCAGGCCATCCACACTGCTAAACTGCCATGCAATGTGCCCAACCTTTGACACAATTTTATCTCCCCTGGCCCAGTGCAGGTGGCCCTTCAGTTAAAATCAGCCAGACCTCTCATTCCTTATATGAGCCAGGAGCACAGACTGTTTCCAACCTCCCGCACACTGCAACCATATCCTAACTGAGTGGTATACATTTATTCTGCAATTTTCTCTGTTAAAAGAATTTTAGTGTCCTCTCAGTGAATTTCTCTAATTCAATCTCATCTGAGCTAGATCATTGTTTTAAAATCTCTCCTGTTGCAATCTGGTTCTCACCTTTGCCTCTCTGTTTGGACTTCAAATCTTACCGTGTTATGTTCACTACATCCTAGGTACTCACCCACATATAATTTATCTCCCAGATTCATTTCCATTTTCAGGTTGGCAGGGGCTCAGCCGAATCAGCTGTGCGCCTGCCAACCTGTCAACGGCCTATTGAGGCCATTTAAAAAGTAATTGGCATAATTAATGGACCTGCCCGTCCGACCTTAGGGTTGGCGGGCAGGCCGGGAGCACTGGCGGGCTTCAGAAAAAACATGAAACCTCATCCACGGGCGGGATGAGGTTTCATGAGGGTTTTTAAATATTTAATAAAGGTTTTAATAAAAGTAAAAGTGATGGACATGCCCCAACTCATGCGACAGTATCACATGAGTGGACATGTCAGGAAAATTTTGCTATCATTTCTTTAACATTTTTAAATTTGGAGCTGATCTCCCTGAAGCAGCACTAAGAGCACTCAGTGTGCTCTTTCGCGCCCATAGGATCGGAGGCACACCTGGCCCATGCCTGCTCCTGCACTTCCCCCCCTACAGGGGAGAAAATTCTTCCCCAGGAGAATGGGACTAATTAATTCGCTCGTTCAAAGAGCTGGCACAGCTGAACGGCCTCCTTCTGTGGGATTCTATGGTAAAGGAGGTTAATTTCCCTCAAAGTGGTAGGCTGGTAATCTGTGGGGTAGATCAAACACACACATTGCATAGGATGAAACTTAGGTGGGTTCTACAAGGTGCAGACGATTTGCTTCACCAGATTATTGCCCAGGTTAAAAACATGATTCCCAAGAGCTTCTTATTTCTTCATTTCTTTGTTTTGTCTTGCTCATTATGAAAGCTTTCCTTTACCTTTGATTTAATTATTTGAGATAACATCGCTTTCCTTCAACTCAGTCATTTCCTGCTTGCAACTGGTTGATTATAACTACATCAAAATCCTGGAACTCCCTACTGAACACCATTACAGGGAACCCCTTTAATACATGGACTGCAGCCATTCACAAAGATGCTTTACCACCACCTTTTCAAGCAGAACTAGGGATGGGCAATAAGTGCCAGCCTTGACAGCGATGCCTGTTGTGGAAAGTGCTAGGCCAGGATTCTAATCAAGGGTTTATTAACACCATTTCACGGAATCACAGAATGCAGAAGAGACCCTTCAGCCCATTGAGTCTGCACTTTACAGTATGTTAGTTATCAGAAAGTACATCTTCTCTCCGGGTTGGCCCTCTGTTCCCTCTGTACCTTACCTACATCTTTCTGACATCAGTGCTACATCATCTTGTGCCCATGGATTGGCATATCCATTCTGTTAACCCCTTGCACTACAATGCCCACATCCCAAGAGTGAATTAAACAAAAGTTACTTTCCTCCTCCACTCTATTCCTCTGCATATTACCCAAACCCTGATTGACATTCCTCCCTCAAACAATACCATCGACAATAGATTCACTAATTTTTTTTCATTGCTTTGAAATCTTTGGAATCTTTCTGCAAGCTGCAATAATTGCTAGCTTCTTCTCATATTTGTACATTTACCTCATCTGTTTCCATGTTTCTATTTGTTCTTTCTGATTGTACTTATTTTTGTCTGCTTTTGTTAAGAAACAGTTGGATAGCCTACTCAGCATACAGAGCCATGAGAGACCAGTACATGAGCAGTAACAATAAAACGATCAACATGGCGTACATACCATTGTCTCCCAAAGGCACGCAGCCTGAAGCTGAAAGAACAGGCATGCGGATGTTGCCTTCACTAAGTGTCTATCACTCTCACCTCTCCATCAGAATGCAGAGGGCTAAAGCACAGTCCAGAAGTTGGATACATAATTTAGATTGACAATTCATCACCACTGAATTGAGGAGCCATCTTCCTGGATCAAATGGTGACATTTTGTGTAGAAGAGCAAGGGAGCTCTCCTCCAATGTCCTAGCCAACATTCCTCCAGTACCATCAATGAAAGATTAAGAAGTCACTCATGCTCATTGCTTTTTGGGACCTTATTTTGCACACATTTGTAACATAGCCAAAGAATCTCTGTGGTGACCACCGTAAGAAGTCGCACAAAGGCAGATGGCTGGGATACCTCTGTGTAAAGTGCTCTGGGTCTCAAACAGGGATGTCATTCTTCACTAGGACAATGCCAGACAGTGGGTGCACATGATCTATAAGCAAAACAAAAGAATCTGGATTGAAGTCACAGCATCATGTATAATAAAACAGAGATGGACAATAACTAAAGTTTCATCTGCTGGCTCATTCGGAGTATGAGAAATTATGTCAATATATCAATTTCAAAATTAATAGATCAATCTTGGAATGAACGCAGAAATGTATAAGTACATCTCAAAATTAATAAATAGCCTTCTAAATCAATTTACAAACTTGCAAACTTGCAGACTGATATAAATTAAGCAATTGGTTTTATAAAATTAATTTCCTAATTATTTATAGCCAGATTATCTTTTTTATTATTAATGATATCGCTAAAATAACTAGTTCCAGTGAAAATTATGATTAAACCCCATTTGGTTTTCAAGATAGCAAAATGAAAAGTTTGCTAAATTGAATTTAAAGTGATCACTTTTTAAAATCTATATACTGCTCACACTCTGACCTGTCAATCACAATTCATTGCAAGGCACATCTGGGAAAGAGAGTGATAACTGATATGGCCTTCAGTCTGAAGAGGGATTTTTTTTTGGAAAGTAGGATTATTTAAAGAGGCCTGTTCTTTGTATTATGCAAGTTGTAAAGACCAACAAAAACTTGCTTTAAATAAAAGAAAGCACTTTGCATTTCTATAGTGCCTTTCACAATCTCAGTGTTTTACAAGCAATGAAGTAATTTTGAAACGTAGGCTGGAATCCCGGTGGGGCTGGCGAACCATTGAAATCCCCGTTCACATTGGCAGGACCGGAAGATCCCACCAGTGTGAGGGATTGGAAAATTCCGGCCGTAGTCACTGCTGTAATGTATAAACAAGCACAGCAAGATTCCACAGGCAATGACATGATAATGACCAGATAAACTGTTTTCGTAATGTTGGTTGAGGTATAAGTATTGGCCAGGGTACTGGTGAGAGTGCCCTGCCCTTTTTTGAATAGTGCTGTGGGATACTTTACGCCCATTTGAGAGAGCAGTCAGGAGTCTGGGTTAACATCTTAAACAAAAGGTGAAATAAATCTGCTGTACATCACCTTTTAATGGGTTACTGGGTAACTGCACCAGTGGATATGACACCAAACTATACAAACCAGATGTGCTCAGTTTGTGGCAAGTGAGTGATCTCAATTGAGATGGTTTTTGGGATGGTGGCGAGAGAGAAAAGAAGAATAAACCCTATCAGGAGTCTGTTTCAGATTGCTGCCTGGGGTCATATACCTGGAGACTGAATATAAGTGGACATTGGCTAAGGGCAGAATTGGACTTGTTTCTGATGTCACCCAAAGTCAAATAGCCATCCAGCACTGGTTATCTAGGTTCACATGTGAAGGATAGCCAATTTGGTAATGTTGTTGCCAATGATCATGGAATCAAGCAGCAACAAAATCAGGAACCAGGCCTTTTCTCTGCATTAGCCAGAGGTCCAACACAAGTGGAAATCTCTGCCCATGCTTAAGAGTCTCAAAATGAAACAAATGACAGGTCCATACAGGTAGAGTTTCTGTTTGTGCATCATTTGCCCCTGGTCCCAATTACCTAAGTCTGTACAACTTGCGAGCTTGTTTTCAAAGGCAGAATGTGTGTGAGGATATTGCTGGAGTTTAACCAACCTAAAGCTACTCCTGGAGCTTACCATGACATTGCTATGCTCTCTGCTGCTTGTCCACCTAGGACCACCAATGCCAACAAAAACAAACATCTGCATTTTTATAGCTTCTTTAACAAAGTAAAACATCCCAAAGTCTTTCATTGGAATGTTGTCAATCAAAATCTGACATTGAGCCACATAAATGTATCTTACTAAAAGTTCAGTCAAAGAAATGGGTCTTAAGGAGCATCTTAAAGGAGGAGAGACAAGTTTAGAGAGGCAGAAAGGTTTAGGGAGGGAATTGCAGAGTTTCCGGCATAGGTGGTTGTTAGATCAATGGTAGAGCAACGAAAATCAGGGATGCGCAAGAGGCCAGGATTGGAGGAGCACAGAGATCTCAGAGAGTGGAGAAGCTGGAGGAGGTTACAGAGATAAGGAAGGCTGAGACCATGGAGGGACTTGAGCACATGTGAAATCAAGGTATTGCCAGACCAGTCACCGAGCACAGGGTGACCATACCTGGTGCGAGTTTGGACATGGTCAGCAGATTTTTGAATGAGCACAAGTTTATGGAGAGTGTAAGGTGGCAACCCGCCAAAAGAGCATTGGAATAGTCAAGATTACGGGCTGATTCCTCCTAGATTTGCACTAAGTACGGTAACGGATATGAAAAAAGCCGTTTAATCCATTGGCTGCAATGGCGGGTTTTCGTGCCATATCTTCCCATTCCCAGCACGTACCACCTCATTAATAATGCATTCCCGGGAAACACATCAGATCACTGGCAGGAGGCTTCAGGTTTGTCTGCCCCGCCGTCACCTCAGTCCTTCAATAATCCGGGCGCCATATTTAAAGGGAGCCCCAGAAGGCGGAGGCAGGGATTTCCCAGGTTTCAGGCACCCTGAGGACTGCTGGAGGCCAGAAACCTGTTGAGTCCTAGCCAGATGATGAGCCTCTGGACTCAGTCATACCTCAGTTGCTGGAGCTGCAAAGGCAAGCTCGGGAACATCAGGAAGGGATGTCCGCTGCACTCCTCAGGTTGTAAGGCACAATGGAGGAATCTGTCCGTCTTCAGTCTGAGGTGATAGCACCAGCATTGCAACGCACCGAAGTCAACACTGGTAGCATGGTGGCCACCATGGGAGACCTTGGTCCAGGACATTGGTTCTGCTCTATTGTGCAGGCTGAATTCCATCGCTGATGTCATAGTTGGCCTCCAGCAGTGTCAACGTGAGAGGGGTGTGGGGCAGCTTGATCTCACTCCAGCTTCCCCTTTTCCTCAAGGAGTTAACCAGGGGCCTTCAGGCACCCATAGGGAGGAAGACCAGCAGCTCAACACCTCAGGGCCATTCACCCAGATGATTCCGGGAGTGTCCGGCCCATCCGAATCCCCTTGTCCTGTGACCCCAGCTCCACAGACTGAGGAGGTTGCCACTGCCACACAGCAGGACCCCAAAAGCACGCTGGGGCACTCCAGGTCTCAGTCCTCCAGAGGACACCCACCAAGGTAATCACAGACAGGGTGCAGCAGTCAGCAGACTGCCCCCACCTCCACTGTGGACGTCCAGGGAGCACCAAAGCATAGCGGCAGGGTTAGGAAAGTTAAGAAGATGTAACTCTTTTAGGAGTCAACCAATTAAACAAAATAAACAAAATGAGGGATAAAATAAACACAGCCCCTAAGTCAGGTCAACTATAAAACCAAGGACAAAGTTTAAAGGAAACTTACAAATATTAAACCAAAATGTGATTAAAGGGATTGATAAAACATTCCAGTCCCCATGGTGCCCACCGGGCACGGAAGGCCTCGAGAGTGCCAGCAGACACCACGTGCTCCCTCTCCAGGGAAAACCGGCTGCAAACGTAGCCACGGAAGAGGGACAAACAATCAGGTGGGACGACCCCCTTGATCGCCCGCTGCCTGGACTTGTTAATGGCCAACTTGGCCAGGCCCAGAAACAGGTTCACGAGGAGGTCCTCCTCCTTCCCGACCCCCTTCCGCACCGGGTGTCCGTAGATCAGGAGCGTGGGGCTGAAGTGCAAACAAAACATTAATAAAAGGTTTTTCAAGTAACTAAAAAGGGAGTGCAGCCTACCACACCCTATATATGCATGGTCCATGGACTCCACAAGGCCACAAAAAGCACAGGTCCCTTGGGAGTCTGTGAAACTATACATTCTACGATTGTAGGGGACTGCTGCGTACAACACCCTCCAACCCAGGTCCCCGATGGAAAGCGAAAGGACACCTCAGTAGAGGGCCTCCCATCGGGGGCCTCCACCGCCAGAAGGCAACAAGGCATGACAGGGTGTATCCGGGCGGCGGACAAGGGCGAGAAAATGGAAGGAGTGCAGCAGCAGTCCGTAGATAAAACCCCTCCGCGCTGTGCCAAATGGCACGGAGGGCATGTCCCCAGGCCGGCTCATATTGAGGGGCACCGGCACCCGAGGGAGGGTTCGGGGCTTGGAGCCAATGTGGAATTCCGTCCGAACAGGGGAACGTTCAGCAGGAAGACCACCGCGCACCTGGGCCTCCTCGAGACCTAAAATTACATTGGGTTCGAGCACGACTGTCCTTATGTCTCGGATGGCATCGGCTGCGAGCTGGACACTCACAGACACCAACTCCTGTG
This sequence comes from Carcharodon carcharias, assembly GCF_017639515.1. NCBI lineage: Eukaryota > Metazoa > Chordata > Chondrichthyes > Lamniformes > Lamnidae > Carcharodon > Carcharodon carcharias. Next base: position 90,349,611 of record NC_054468.1, on the reverse strand, counting down.
GGAGCATCCAGCCCAATCCTCCACCACCCAGCACGTCCCCGATCCTGGTCACCCAGGCAGCCACAGCCCTCCTCTCTGCCAGCCTTTAAAAAGGACGGAGGGGCAGATTCCTGAGCAGCGGCTCTCTGACGATAGCCGCTACTCCTGACGGGGGAGAGCTGCGTCGCGAGGCGACCATGTTCCAGGCTTTGATCAGGTCCAGATAAAAGACAGGCAATGCCTGTAAGGAGCCACTGAGGCCCCTCAGGTCTATAAACAGAAGCTGCACGGCATAATTCAGGCCGTGCACCTGACAGAAGAAATGCGTCGCCAGGGCACAGCATCTCGGAGGGGGCTCGACGTAAAGGTATCGCTGCAGGGTCTGAAGGTGGAAAGTCACCACCTGGGTGCATAGGCACACTAGCGCCTGACCGCCTTCCCTATGTGGGAGACTCAGAACCTCAGCAGTGATCCAGTGCAATCTTTTGTCCCAGAAGATGTCGACTAGCATTGCACAACCTCAGCATGGGTGTTAATCACTTATATATAATGTTCACTATTGTAAATAAACCCCCAAGAATGTCTCCTTGGCTATGGCTGCTTGTTATGATGAATGGCATTTGTGTCATTCAGATGTGAAACCTTGGTTCCTGCACAAGATAAAGGCAGGTGTCTCAGTCCAGGGTCTCTTCCCTGTGCTCTGTATAATCTTCAGACCAAAGTGATGGCCCAGCTTCACACTCACTGGACACGTTACTGATGCCTGCACCTCGATGGTGCTGGTCATTGCTGCCAGAATATCATGGGCAGGCATCACAGAGTTCTCTCATTCTCTGTCTGTGATCTCGGCACCTTTGAAGTGGCATTGCCTCCCACCCCCCATCTCTTCAGCATCTGTGACCGGTGACACCGTGCTCCTGAAGGGATCAAGTGCTTAAGATTCTCAAAGGATCAGGTGCAATTAAAGTTTCACGGCTGCGTGCCCATGATATGGCCCTGATCACAGAGTGCAAGCGAGCTGCCCTCAGCCATACTGGAGTCAGACATTCACAGAGGCTATGTGAAGAGTTATGGAGTGTCCTCACTGCATGTTGTTATCATCCCCCTGGAATCCAGCAACTATTAGGACTTCCGCTGTGCCTCCACAGTCCCCTGCCATGTACTAATTATCTCTCTTTGCTTTCGCAGGCACATCTGGGAAACAGCCATGGGGTCCACGATGATATGTTATGATATGACAGGTAGTATTTGCCAGGCTGCCCAAATTCCCAAGGGAAACTTGGCCACACCACTACAATGATTTTGCAATTTGTATTCATTATGAGAAGGCTTGTGCACTGAAGTCGCATGTCATGAGTCCGTTACCACCATTTATTAACAAAAGAAGAAAAAACTTAAACACACACACAAGATTACGGTTACATGGTTATAAACAGTTCCAAAAATTTCTACTTAACTGGACTCCCAACTACACACCCCCTTTAAGGCAACAGTCCAAATAGATTCTAAATTTATAAAGTCATCCAGCAATTTTACCACAAGCACCCACTGGACAATGAACTCCCAGAGGCTTTTAACCCAACTTTTGTTACTGAAACAGCAAACTTCTGCAGGGTGGCTAGAGACTTTTTCCCCAAGTCTGTTTCACATGGTGCAGCTTTTAAGATCTTACACAGCCGCACCTCACACAGCCTTTCATCCCTCTTTAAATATATTTCCACATGGGCTGAATCTTACCTATGACAAGCAGGCTGGACGGGAGCGGGAGCGGGTGGGGGTGGGCGCAGGGCCGATTGCCATTGGCGCTCGGCTCCGTGTCATCATTTTACATGGGTGGGCCAATTATGGCCTGCCCAGCGTAATACGTGTTCTGTAGCATTCAGTGCTACCTGTGCGGGTGGGGGGAGGAGGGAGAGTCTGGACCTGCGATCTCTCGCGCATGCACACGAAGGAGCGTAGCAATCTCCCTGAGGCACGGGGCTGCCTCAGGGAGATTAAGTTCATAATAAAACTTTTGAATTAAGGAAGTTCAAAATTATTTAAACACGTCCCATCATGTGATAGTGTCATATGAGCTGGGACATGGTTGTGAATTTTGCAAAATTTAATTAATTATTTTATAAAACCTTCAAAAAACCCCATCCTGCCCGTGGATGAGGTTTCCTGAAAAATGCAAAGGCCGCTTGGGCTCTTCGCCTACCTGCCAACCTTAAGGTTGGACAGGCAGCATGGTTAACCACTTTAATTGCTTTCTCAGTGGCCTTAATAGGCCGTTGACAGTTCGGCGGGCGCGCTGCCGCCTCTGGCACATGCCTGCCAAACAAAATATCGAAATGACGCATGATAAAGTCGGGTAGCACGCCCATCATCATCCCTCATCATTTTACACGTCAGCATGTCGGGCCCGCTCCCGCACGCCGACAACAATATTCTGGCCCATTTTTGACGTGTAAATCTTGTTGTTTCAGCTTGCCTTTAGAAGTTACTTTTGCTAGAATATAAAAATCTTTCATATTATCATTATGGCCAGCACTTTTGGGAAAAATTAATGAAATAACCTTGCCCTTTTTATCTTGTCAGTTGTAAACATTGTCCATGTCCCTTTGAAAATCAAACACTTCCCCATTTATCTAAAAATGCAAATTCTATTCACAATGTTTCTGCTGGCCTCACCCTAGCTTTACTCATCTCCATTTCAAATGCCTGTTTTACACCTAATTCCTCTGATAATTTAAAGCTTGCAGTCCAATCGTCTCTAGTTTAATTAAATTAGCCACACACACAGAACCATACACACCCCCCAAACATAAGCCTGCTTTAAAGTATCCCAAAGTAATATTAGGAAAAATATGATAGCTCTGTTATAACATGAGCCTGGGCACTGGGGATATGTGTGCTGCCATCGGCCAGACAGTTATCAAATGTTCACAGATGCAAGATGAGGATGTCTGAACTGTCCTCACTGCATCTCATCATCATCCTCCCTGAATATTGTGACTAAGAGGGCCTTCCAAGCATGCTTACCTTGTCCGGCCAGTGCGATGGCCTCATCGCCAGCATCCTCAACTTCGATGTCCTCATCATTGTTATCCCCTTCAATGCCCTCCTCATCAGAGGAGACATGCAGCTTCCATCTCCTCCTCAGCCAGGTCCTTCTCCAGTTGCAGCGCCAGGTTGTGGAGCACACAGCAAGCGGTGATGATGTGTGACACCCTTGGTGGACTGTCTTGCGGTGCTCCACCAGACCCGTCAAAGCATCAGAACCTTATTTTCAAAATGCATATTGTTTGCTCCATTAAAGTCCAGGTTGCGGCTTGAGCTTCATTATATTATCGCTCTGCTGCAGTCTGAGGCCGCCACACAGGCGTCATCAGCCACGTCCTTTGTCGGCAGCCCTTGTTCCTGAGGAGCCAACCCTGCAGCCTCTCTGGACCCTGGAAAATGTCAGGGGTCTGAGACCTGCTAATGGGTGCTCCCTGGGAATCATGAGCAGGCCTGTGGGATGTGTTTGTGGTGGTCACACACCAGCTGAACATTCAGCGAGTGGAAGCTCTTGCGGTTGATGTACTTGACCAATTATTGCCATGGAAATCAAAGTGCAGCCGATGGCACTCGTGCACCAGAGATCTGCGCAAATCCCAGCGCACTTACTTCCTGGCTTTCCTGATCCCAAGTGGAATGCACAAAGTTCTGTGCCTTCGCAAAGATGGCGCCTGTGACCTCCTGGATACACTTGTGTGGAGGCTTGCAAGATCCTGTACATGTCACCTCTGGAGTCCTGGAAGGAGCCAATGGTGTAAAAATTGGGCACCACGGTCACTTTCATGGCCACTGGCAGTGGATTCCCTCCATGTTCCCATGGCTCCAAATCCTGCAGCAGATGGCATATTTGACCAACCAGTTCACTAGACATGCACAGTTTTTGGCAACATTGGTTCTCAGTCACCTGCAGGAACGACAAGTGCTGCTTAAAGGCCATGAGTCTAGCGGAGTGCCTACAAGCAGCGGTTTGCTGTGGATCTTTAGCTGCGTGCTGTGATAAACTTGGAGAGCATGTCAGGTTTCCTGTAGGAAACAGTAGACTTTATTTACAGACTCCAGATAAGGCTACATGCTTGTTCTAAGACCAAGGCCAGAAAGCTCTGATCCTAAGACTCCCCGTGCCTCGGGCTGGTTTGCCTCTACAGTCATGTGACCCCCATATCAGTAAGAAATGGTTAAACGTACTATAACTACTGTACACAGCAGGCCCTGCTGCCCCTTCACCTTGAGGGAGGTGCTCCTCCCTTTGCCAAGCAAGATACCTCTGCCTTCTTCTTCTCTGATCCCTGTAAGCCATGAAGCATACCACTGAATCACCAGGCTCCATGATCCTGATGTTCTCCTGCAGGATCAAAGAAAGAGAAATGTGGATTAACATACGTGTCGTAAGAACCTCTCTTGGTTAAGTCTGAAGGTCCATCACGAATGCCGGAGAGTGCTGGCCACCACTTAGATGCCAGTGTGTAGTGCACTCATTGTCTGTCCAAAACCCCATCTACCTCCGCCCCACTCCACCTGACTGATTGGCAGCAGCTTTGCCCACTGAACTGCATGCTGTGCTCTCAGCTCAGGCACAGGCATTCTCCTAACCCACACTGCAAGGCTGCACTGTTAGTTTGAACCATGCGTTTATGCTTTTGCATTGTTTGAGTGGGCCCGACTCCAAGCACGTCAATGGAGCTGCAGCTGAACGGTCTCAGCTGCGGAAGAATGCTCACTTTTGATAAGATTTTCCAAGTGCGTGGCCACTTCCCTCACCCTCCTCTGCACCCTCCCTGAGACATGTGCTTGTGTACTTCCTTCAGTCTGTGATGCCTTGCCCCCCTCCACCCACGATCTGACCTGCACTGGAGCCCTTGCCCTGGCACCACACTGTAAGCCAACTGGAATAAAGTCACTTTCCTGTGCCCCCTGCGAATACACAGTACCTCTTCCTTAATGTCTTACGGGTGATGCTTGCGAGCATTGCGCAAGGTTGTGTGCACTCATCTCCGAGTTCCCCATAGAGTGCAGCTCACCAGGTGCACACGCTTTAAAGGCAGTCATTTAGCACGTCATTCTGAAGTCACGCCGACGTGGGCGGAAAATTTGAAGTGGGGGGACGATTCTGGCGAGCAGGGCTTTTATTAAGCTGCTAAAGTATTGAAATTAGGTTCCTGATGTGTGGCAATGGCAGGTGCAGCCCACCATTGGCGGGTGGAGTGAATGATTGCAGACTGGTTTAATGAAGATGTGAAACTGATTTTTGGCCTTTTCATCATATTGTAATCACTCCCGCCGCCCCTCCATCCCCCAACTTGCCATGATGCCTATCGCAATGGAACCGGGCGATTCTGCCCCACATAAGCAATCTATAATGAGTAGGATCTCAATGGTCAATAATAGTTCTACCTCTCCAGAGCCAATATATCAGTAATGTGGACTGCTCAATCAATAATACTATCATATATCTGCCATCATTGAGGGTAGATCAATATTCAAGCATTTGGTATATCACCTTGGAGCCAAAGATACAAAGATTATTTTCCTACCATCCCCCACTGCCATGTCCCTGAACCCCTGGAGGATGTTCGCCGACTGCCTGAAAAGTGCAGGTTAGAGTCCTTGCAGGAAGGAAGAAGTTAAGCCCTTGAGGCGGAGATTGTAGTATAATGGTCTGGCACATATAGGAGTAATGTGGGACTGAGCACAGAACCACCCTCATGGTGTTGTAAGAGAGCACACAACCCACATCCAGGGTCAGTCGAGTGTTGGACAGAGCTGTGTGTACCAGCAAGCATGGAGACAACCCGTAGCTTGTACCCTTTACCGTATATTTATAAATAGTTCTAAGAGTCAGTAAAGACTTATAGTTAGCTTACGTATGACTTTTATGGTTTTATTTAGTGAGTAATATATCTCTAAGAATAATGCTTGTTAAGGAAGATCACGATCTTTAGTATCCAATAGGACAGTAGCATGGGCTACCTCAGTAGTTAGTAGTGTAGAGGTAGAGTTGGAGTTGAAAGCAGACATGAAGTTGCTGCTGGGTTCCTTATAAATAAACTTAAAGTTTCCCACCAAGAAGTGTCTGCAGATCAACTCTTTTAATAGTACCAACTCAGCCACCACTCACAACAAACTGGCAACGAGGATAAAACAAGTTTTACAGAAGAAATCAAGTGTAAAGAAATCAGCACTGTACCAGTGACTGTAAGTAGAAAGATCCATTAGAATTGAAGAAGATTCTTCTCTCAAAATGCCACAATTCGGGAGAATTGATCCTTTCGATCCAGCCACAGACAATTAGACTCATTACATTGAAAACCTCACATTCTTTTTTCAAGTGAACAAGATTATGGGAGGAAGAAAACAGGTGAGTGATCCTCTTAAGTACATGTGGGAATAAAACCTATGGTTTGATTCAAAGTTTGACAGCACTCTGTGCCCCAGATTCAAAAGATTTTATGAATTGGTGGACCTGGTGAAGGGCCATTATAACCAAAGCCCTCAGTAACGATACAAAGGTTCAAGTTTAATTCGAGAAATAGAGATCCAGGTGAGACAGTTGCATGCATGTGGAAAATTTGAAGCAACTTATGGAACATTGGGTGTTTGGTACATCTCTGAACGACATGCTCAGACCACCACCACTACTCTCCTCCGTCTGGCTGAACTTGTTCTCACACTGAACAATTTCTCCTTCAACTCCTCTCACTTCCTCCAAATAAAAGGTGTGGCTATGGGTACCCGCATGGGCCCCAGCTATGCCTGTCTCTTTATGGGGTATGTAGAACATTCCTTGTTGCAGTCCTACTCCGGCCCCCTTCCACAACTCTTTCTCCGGTACATCGGTGATTACTTTGGTGCCGCTTCATGCTCTCGTCAGGACTTGGAAAAATTTATTAATTTTGCTTCCAATCTCCACCCCTCCATCATTTTCACGTGGTCCATCTCTGACACTTCCCTTCCCTTCCTTGACCTCTCTGTCTCAATCTCTGGTGATAGACTGTCCACCAATATCCATTACAAACCCACCGACTCCCACAGCTATCTCGACTACAGCTCCTCACACTCTGCTTCCTGTAAGGACTCCATCCCATTCTCTCAATTCCTTCGCCTCCGTCGCATCTGTTCCGATGATGCTACCTTCAAAAACAGTTCCTCTGACATGTCCTCCTTCTTCCTTAACCGAGGTTTTCCACCCACGGTCGTTGACAGGGCCCTCAACCGTGTCCGGCCCATCCCCCGCGCATCCGCCCTCATGCCTTCTCCTCCCTCCCAGAAACATGATAGGGTCCCCCTTGTCCTCACTTATCACCCCACCAGCCTCCGCATTCAAAGGATCATCCTCCGCCATTTCCGCCAACTCCAGCATGATGCCACCACCAAACACATCTTCCCTTCACCCCCCTTATCGGCATTCCGTAGGGATCGCTCCCTCCGGGACACCCTGGTCCACTCCTCCATCACCCCCTACTCCTCAACCCCCTCCTATGGCACCACCCCATGCCCACGCAAAAGATGCAACACCTGCCCCTTCACTTCCTCTCTCCTCACCGTCCAAGGACCCAAACACTCCTTTCAAGTGAAGCAGCATTTCACTTGCATTTCCCCCAACTTAGTCTACTGCATCCGTTGCTCCCAATGTGGTCTCCTCTACATTGGAGAGACCAAACGTAAACTGGGCGACCGCTTTGAAGAACACCTGCGGTCTGTCCGCAAGAATGACCCAAACCTCCCTGTCGCTTGCCATTTCAACACTCCACACTGCTCTCTTGCCCACATGTCTGTCCTTGGCTTGCTGCATTGTTCCAGTGAAGCCCAACGCAAACTGGAGGAACAACACCTCATCTTCCGACTAGGGACTTTACAGCCTTCTGGACTGAATATTGAATTCAACAACTTTAGGTCGTAAGCTCCCTCCCCCATCCCCACTCCCTTTCTGTTTCCCCCTTCCCTTTTTTTTTCCAATAAATTATAAAGATTTTCCTTTTCCCACCTATTCCCATTATATATTAAAATTAAAAAAAAAACCCACTAGAGCTATACCTTGAGTGCCCTACCATCCATTCTTAATTAGCACATTCATTCAGATAATATCACCAACTTTAATTTTAACACCTATGTGTTCTATTGTACTATTGTCGTTGACATATTTTGATGATCTGCTTCTATCACTGCTTGTTTGTCCCTACAACCACACACCCCCACCCCCCCCTCCACCTCTTTGTCTCTCTATCTCTCCGCCCCCCACACACACACCTTAAACCAGCTTATATTTCAACTCTTTCTTGGACTCGAACGCAAGTTCTGTCGAAGGGTCATGAGGACTCGAAACGTCAACTCTTTTCTTCTCCGCCGATGCTGCCAGACCTGCTGAGTTTTTCCAGGTAATTCTGTTTTTGTTATGCTCAGAGATCATTTTGTGTGTGGTATGAATGAGGACACTGTTCAGAAGAAATTATTGTCCTAAGTGAATCTGAATTTCAAGAAGGCGCTAGAGATAGCGCTGGCCACAGAAAGCGCACTAAGAAATTCAAGAGCCATACAGAGTGCGCAAAATGGCACTGTCCTCCACATCAGGCGGGAAAGCCCAGACAAAAAGGGCTCGAAAATGCAAGACTCTACCGAGAAGCGGGAAACTAGCCAAACAATAGAGAAAAATAAATTGCAGCGAAATCAAAGAATAATTTCAATAGAGGTGTAAACAAGCAGTCTTTTAGCGATTGGCAGTTTAAAACAATTGAATGTTACTATTGTCACAGAAATGGACATATAATGAGACAGTTCAAGGGAAGATTCAAGCAGGCTTATAAACATCAATTAAATTTAGAAGAAACAGCTGCCTAACTAAAAACATACATGGGTGAAGGCATTCAGGTAAAAGGCATAAGCAGAGTAACTGTCCTTTATGGAAACCAATCAGCAAAACTACCAGTGTTGGTATTGAGAGGCAGAGGAACAAGCCTTCTAGGGTGAAATTGGCAAAGGGAAATGAACCTTGATTAGACACTGAGGTTCCAAAATGAAGCTGGAAGCATTCCTGTTTTGAAAAAAGAGTGTGTAAGGACTCAACAACCTAAAGGAATGCAAGCTGTCTTAAGCCAAAACCTGGAAGAACAGCAGAAGAAACTGCTTGATGACAGAGTTTGAGATGAGGTGAGCAACCTGCGAAGGGAAAAAGAAAACCTGTTGAAAGACCTTCACACAAGACAAGATTCCCTCAGATCAGAGTCTGTACCTCTGGAAAAGTACAAGAGAAACAGAAAGAATCCAGCACCTCTCCGAACAAACTGAAGGATGAGTTGACAGAGAAGACACAACAATGTTCAATTTTCCAGGAGGCAGCGAACAAATACAAAAAAAGAGACGGAAAAGTTGAAGAATTAGCTACAGGAAGCAAAAGAGGCTTTGGAAGCGAAAGTTGCTGAATTTTCTAAGAAGCAGACTGATGATGAAGTTTTGGGAAATTCAGCCACTGAGCTCAGACACGCTGAGCAGACATCTGAGAGAAGTCTGGCCAATAGGGAAGTCAAAAAGAAGGCTGAGATTAAAGTCGGTGCTAGAAAGATGAAGGCATGTAGAAAGAACATACTGAAATACAAATAGAGCTTTAATTCTGGCAGCATACGAATACACTTGCGTACATAGGCCTGGAAATCAAATCGCAAACACTGATGCCTTTACAAGAAAATGGTGAGATATCCCAGTTCCTCAGGAACTTGTTGTACTGTTAAATTTCTTAGATTCCTTGCCAGTATGTGCTCGATAGATCAGAGACTGGACTAGTCAAGACCTAGTCCTATCACAAATACAAGTGCTACAGGGTTGGTCACAAGAGCCCGTAAGTGATGAAATGAAACTGTATTTTAACAGAAGACATGAAATAACCAGCCAGGCTGGCAGCATGAGCGATAGTTCCTCCAAAGGGAAGGGAGCCACTTTTAATTGAACTAAACAGTGCCCATCCAGGAATTTCCCGAATGAAGACCATAGCATGCAGCTATCTATGGTGGCCATGGGACGGATGGAAAAATAAAGAGTTCAGGAAAGCACTGTGTGCAATGTCAGCAACTGCAAATGTTGCCAGTGACAGCTCCGTTATGCCCATGGGAGTGGCCAGGTAGACCCTGGGTGCAGTTACACATTGACTCCATTGGATCTTTCCTGGGAACAACATTTCTGCTCATTGTTGATGCCCATTCAAAATGGTTGGATGTATATGAGGGGAAGTCACCAATGTCGGCCGCTACAACTGAGAAACTACGTCAGAGTTTTGCCATTCATGGTCTACCACAAGTAGTTGTTTCCGATAACAGCACTGCATTTACGAGTGCTGAGTCTCAACATTTTCTCAACCTCAATGGTATCATTCATGTGAAAACTGCACCATACCACCCTTCCTCAAACGGACTGGCCAAAAGGGCAGTTCAAACGTTCAAGGCAGGCATAATAAAGCTAACTGGTGATTCCTTAGCAACTAAGCTAGCACGCTTTCTCTTTCATTACAGGACTACCCCTCACACAACAACAGGTATCACAGCTGCAGAGTTATTGTTTAAATGTCCTCTCAGGATGAGATTGAGATTAATAATGCTGAATTTAGAGGGGAAGGTGAAAAGGAGTCAGGGAAGCCAGAAAACTAGACACGACTGGCATAGTCATGAGAGGAAGTTTACCGCGGGAGAAACAGTATACATGAAGAAGTTCGGAGAAGGGTCAGAGTGGTTACTGGGTGAATTAAGTGCAGTGACTGGACCTCTATCTTACCGCATGGAGGTGGAAGGCTGGGTCATAAGGAGACAGGTGGACCAGTTAAGGAAGAGAGAAACAAATCACCAAGAATTGATTCCACCAGTGCTCATTACCGGGTCAGCATTTCCTGTTGAGGATACTCAACCCAGGACTGACATGTCTGATATTCCTGTAAGAGTTGAGGATACAGAACTGCAAGTGCCCAACGAAGCACCTGATGTTCAGGCAACTCCAGAAAAGGAGGTTCCTGGCAAAGAATCTAAAGTTGTGGAATGGCAACATTCCATATGTACCAGGAAATCGCCTTGTAAATTCCTTACCCAGTGTAAATATTTTGTTGTCTTGAGAAATTTGTACTTGTAAATATAATATATGTGCCTGAGTAAAGGGGGAGGGATGTAGTAATTAGTTTTATTTAGTGTGCAATATACCTTTAAGAATAATGCTTATTAAGGAAGATCACATGATCTTTAGTACCCAATAGGAAAGTAGCGTGGGCTACCTCAGTAGTTAGTAGAGCAGGAATAGCGTTTGAGTTGAAAGCACACATGTAGTTGCTGCTTAGTTCCTTGTAAATAAACTTGTAGTTTCCACACAAGAAGCATCTGCAAATCAATTCTACCAGTAGTACCAACTCGGTCCCCACTCACAACAACTACAAAGACTTTTTCAGATCTACCAAATTGTAACCAACGCCCTTCAACAGAGATCAGCAGCACAAAATCAGAAAATTACTCCATAACACCGGAGAATAAAGCTGAACCAGAAAAGAGCCCTGAGACTGAGGTATCTTTTGAGGGAGCAAATGAAAGCAGAACGGGATTGTGGGAAGGTGAATGCACAAGTCTCGTCAAAACTCAAGATCAGTCTCATGCTTCTCTTTTTTCTGGGTTTCCTTGTCATTTACTCTCACAAAGGCATACACACAACCACATAAGCATCTCACGCAGTTAATATTTTACAACGCAAGCTCCCTTTGAAGCCTCCACTTGGAGCAGGCATTTTAACATTCACCCCTTTTCTGAAGACCACTTTGCCCAGCAGTGTCAGTAGCCCGGAGTGTAACACATTGCAGCATCTTTCATCCTTCTCACTCTGTACCAACTCAACTATATGCATTGCATGGCGTTCAATTATTGCATTCCAAGTCCATCTCCCTAATGATCCTATCAAAATCTTCATAACTTTAAGCATCTTCCTTTAAATCTTCTCAGTTTGTGATACGTAGAAGGTATTCAACATGGAAACACACTTTATGGCCCAATCAGCCCATTAATCTTCCATGCAGGCAAGTAGTCCTAAATGCTCTTCCCATCCTGTTGCCACATCTCTTTTTGTTACTGGGCTAGTAATCCAGAGAATGTGAGTTCAAATCCCACTATAGCAGCTTGAATTCAATTTTTTTTTCAAAAATTAGAAATAGAAAGCTGGTCTCTGTAAAAAGTTGTCAGAAGCCACATGAAGTTCCAATTCTAGTGAAAGCCCCAAATATTTAAGCAATGTATGTGGGGAAGGGAGGCTGCTGTCCTTATTCAATCTTGGCCTATATTCTACTCCAGTCCTACACCAATGTGGTTGACTCTCAACTGAAATGACCATCCAGTTGTAGCAAACTGCTACCGAGAATTATGGAATGTAGTGTTCAAAATGAAGGCCCACCATGACCTTCTCAGGACAGCTGAGGCCTTGGCACCAACACCCAGATTCCAGAAAGCGTTTTTCAAAAAGACACCTTCGAGCCTTTTCCCTTTATGGAATGATCCAAGCTGGGGCTGCGTGGCCCAAACCCAAGGGTACAGCACGCACCAATGGGGAGGGGGACCATATTACAACAATCAGGATTAAAAAACATACCATTTTCCAAGAAAACCTCACAGAACACAAGTTAGACAAGGGTGATAGTCTCCTGTGAGTCTGACGGGGTAGACATTGAGAGGTTGTTTCCCCTGACTGGGGAATCTAGAACATGGGAGCACAGCCTCAGGATAAGGGGATGATCATTTAGGACGGAGAGGAGGAGGAGTTTCTTCACTCAAACGGTTATGAATCTTTGGAATTCTCTACGCCCGAGGGTCATGGGTGCTCCATTGTTGAATATATTTAATGCTGGGATAGACAGATTTTTGGTCTTACAGGTAATCAAGGGTTAGGGAGAGCCGGTGGGAAAGTAGAGTTGAAGTTGAAGATCAGTCATGATCGTGTTGAATGGTAGAGAAGGGTCGATGGCCATGGGGTCTATTACTGCTCCTATTTGTTATGTTTCTAATGAGCTGTTTGAAATAGATGATTCATCAGAGACTATTAAGCTCTTTGGCATATTGAAATATTAACTAACACAAAATAATTATCTTAGATATTTATATTTGCTAAGCATTATCCATGCTTACAGTTAAGCAAAACCATTGTGCTTCACTCGGAAGTTTTAGTGAGATCAAAGCAAAGTGCTGTCAATCAACAACTCACATCTATGAAAAGAACCTTGCTGCCCCCCTCTGGCAAATTGTAATATAGCCAGATGTCAAAAACAATTCTTTGCTCTTATCTTTTTCAATGCTTGATACATAGAGGTGATTTGAATAATTCTGTTCCTAAGAAAGTTTTGAGTGTGAGGTGCTGCTTATTTTTTTAGGCTCAGTCACAATGACTTTGAGAATAGTGCCAATCAAAAACAATTAACTTCACGTTAACTTAACTCCATTGACTGCAATGTAACTGAGTATCAGACACTGAAACAGATACAATACTGCTTGAGGCAGACTTCTACCTCTACGTTTTTGATGAGGTATGAATTAGAAGCTGGTACTGAGTTACATTTGCCTGTCGGTCAAAGCACCAACACATCTATCATTATTGAGCTGTTAACAGCTCCTCCCAAACCACCAAAGTAGTTCCAATTGTCTGGAATATGCGGGCACAAGGTTGTCACATTTGCCCAGTCCAAAATCCATCAGGGGCACTGAGCAGGAGGTGGTTTATCTTTAAAAGTTGCTGTGAACATGTTTGAACAAGTCTAATGAAAGGTCATCGACCTGAAATGTTCAATCTGTGTTTCTATCTCTACAGGTGCTGCCAAGCATGCTAAGTATTTCCAGTATTTTCCATTTTTATTCGAGATTCCAGCATTCACAGTATTTTGCTTTTGAAAATAGTTTGTTTGTTAAAGCTGGAAAAAGGAAACAGGTTAATTTCACAACAGGACTACTCCCAAAAACATCCACCCCTGAACAGATCCAACAGTGAACAGATCCACTTCCGAACAGATCTAACCCAGAACAGATCCACCTCTGAACAGATCCAACAGTGAACAGATCCACTTCTGAACAGATCTAACCCAGAACAGATCCACCTCTGAACAGATCCAACAATGAAGGGATCCACTTACGAACATATCTATCTCAGAACAGATCCATCCCTGAACAGATCCACCCCTGAACAGATCCACTCCTGAACAGATCCACTTTGAACATTAAACTGATTTTAAGCGCTGCACCATTGATGTCCAGACCTCCCATAGCCAAGGCCATAATCTCTGGAATTCCCTCTTTATATCTATGCACCTCTCTACCATGCTTTCCCCATAAAGGCGCTCTTTGACCCATCTCTTTGACCAAGCTTTTGGCCTTCTGGCCTAATATGTCCTTATGTGACTCAGTGTCAAATGCTGTTCGATGACGCTTGATTATGTTAAAGGCGCTATATAAATGCAAGCTGTTGTTGAACATGTCCACCCTGAACGTTACCACTCCTTTGGATGACGGTAGACATCTGTGCTGTGCAGGCCAGGCATTGGCTGTTCAACTCAGCATGAGTATCTTTGTCCTGAGATAGGAGACTTGTGTGGAGACTGCCACAGTAAGAACTCAAGGGGTCATAATTCCTGAGCTGTAAGAGGGCAGAATAGGAGATTACTGCTGGGAAGGAGGATCAGGAATTTGTGGCAGATCCTGCTAGAGAGCTTTCTTTTCCAAAGTTTTGCTTCAAATTCCAATCAGTGAGCAACTTCATTGCCACCCCCCTCCCCAGACCAACCTTCTCTCAACCCTGTCACTCACTGCTCTCACTTGAGCATCCTTGGACAAAATCCTAGCGATCTGGATAATTAAAACTATTACATTCTGATAAGGACTGAGCATTACTCACCAGCTCAGAGCTAGCCTGAGTTGCTTTGGGGCCTAAGATAGTAGATAAATAGATTAACTTTTTCTTCATTCTCTCATGGGATGTGGGTGTCACTGGCTGGACCAGCATTTATTACCCATCCCTACTTGCGCTTGAGAAAATGGTTGTGAGCTGCCTTCTTGAACCACTGCAGTCCATGTGGTGTAGGTACAACCACAGTGCTGTTAGGGAAGGAGTTCCAGGATTTTCACCCAGGGACAGTGGAGGAACGGCGATATATTTCCAAGTCAGAATAGTGTGTAGCTTGAAGGGGAACTTCCAGGTGGTAGTGTTCCCAACTATCTGCTGCCCTTGTTTTTCTAGATGGTAGTGGTTGTGCGTTTGATTAGTGCTGTTGAAGGAGCCTTGGTGAATTCCTGCAGTGCATCTTGTAGATGATACACACAGCTGCTACTGTGCGTCAGTGGTGGAGGGAGTGAATGTTTGTGTATGGGGTGCCAATCCAGCTGATGAATGTTATGTTAGTCACGTCTAATCCAGCTTGGTGCTGATTCTGGCTGTGATTTCTGCTAGGATTATAAAAAATAATGAAAAATAAAATTCATTTCAAACAGTTCTGTAACAATAGAACAAGTAGGTTTTCCATTGCCTCAGTGCCTCACCTTAACCTAAGAGGATAAAATGTGAAACAAAAAAAATACACAGTAAACAGAAATATAAACAGGAAGTTAATAGGAATTGTGAGGTGAGAATGAGCCTAAATTGGAACCTTGAATGCCAGGTTGTCAAAACTGTAGCCTGTGGGCCTCATGGTTCCTCTGATCCCAGGAAACCAGGCACTGGGTCCCACTGCTGCTTATATTTCTTCTTTGATGCTTTTTCCTGTTTGAGTTTCTTGGGACAGGGGGGTCGGAAAGGAGTTGAAAAGGGTAAAAAAATGGCGGGGCCAAGGAAAAAGGACAGGGGAATGGGATTAATTGGATAGCTCCTTCAAAGTGCTAGCACATCATGTTGGGCTGAATGGCCATATTCTGTTCTGTACTATTCTATATTCTAACTATTCTTTCTTTATTGGTAGATAGCCAAAGTCAGATACAGTAACTTGAGTTATATGTAAACATGTCTCTATCCTTATATGTGGCATGCAAGTCTCCACAATATGTGATTGATGAGTTCCAAAAGCTGGCACAGTATACATACAGTGCAGATTCATCAATATGTAGCATCTATAATAGTATGTATTAAAGAATATATATATTCCATTGAGAAAAAAAGACTCTATGAGAAGGATGCACCATCTATGGCTAACTAAGGAAGTTAATGAAGGTATCAAATGAAGGGAAAGATATACAATGCTGCAACAATTAGCATTAGGCCAGAGGATTGGAAAAGTTTTAGAAATCAGCAAAGGATGACTAAGAGAATAGTAAGGAGGGAGAAATTCGAGTACGAGAGAAAACTAGCTTGAAATATAAAATCAGAGAGTAAAAGCTTCTACAAGTATATAAAAAGAAAAATGTGTAGCGACCATGAGCATTGGCCCATTAGAGAGTGAGGCTGGTGAATTAATAATGGGAAACAAGGAAGTGGCAGAGACTTTGAACAAGTATTCTGTATCTGTCTTCACAGTAGAAGACAGAAAAAGCATCTCAAGAATAATAGAAAACCAGGGGGCAAAAGGGTGAGAAGAACTTAAAACAATCATGATCACGAGAGAAAAAATAATGGGAAAACAAATTAGACTAAAGGCTGAAAAGTCCCCTGGAGCTGAAGGCCTGATCCTAGGGTCTTAAGAGAAGTGGCTACAAAGATAGTGGATGCATTGATTGCAATCTTCCAAAATTCCTTAGATTCTGGAAAGGTCCCAGCGCATTGGAAAAATGCAAATGTAACACCAATATTCATGAAAGGAGGGAGCCAGAAAGCAGGAGACTGTAGGTCAGTTAGTCTAACATTGGTAATTGGAAAAATGCTAGAATTCATTATTAAGGAGGTAGTTGCTTCTGCTGCTCATAGCTACTCCTGCCAGGAGATCTGCTGTCATGGTATGTCATGCTCATCTGTCTTGCCCCACCCTCACACATCCACTTTAGCTCATCTGCAACTGCCGTGTGTCGTCTGTCATCCAACTACACCGAGGTCGACCCCTCTTTCTGCTGCCCACCACTTTGCCCTCTCAAAGAGATCTCTGTAGCCTTTCAGCTCTGATTAAATGGTCAAAATGCTGACATTTTCTTTTCTGGATGTCGCTTTTTGAAATTCTTTTTGTTCTTGCTACTTCAAATATTTCTTCATTTGTCTTATGGTCTGCGTTAAGAATGTTTAGCACACGTCTTAGCATCCACATTTTAAAGACCTCTATTTTCTTCCTCAGATCTTTACTTATTGTCCAGGTTTCTCAGACATATAGGAAAGTGGATAGAATGTAGCATCTTATGAGTTTTGTCCTCGTTACAAATTTGAATTTTCTTCTTGTTAACACATCCTTCATCTTCCCAACATTTTTTCTAGCTATCTCTATCCTTTAAGTAATTTGATAAACAGAACTTGAACATTACTGAAAAAAGAGACATATTATCAAATCTTCTAATCTTGCACTCATCAGAACAGCTCACAAGAAATTTCCAGTAAAGGGAAACAACAATTTATACTGTATGAGAAGAGAGTGCTGATTGGTTGGCAAGTGACTCTGATTGGTGGAGGTTTTGCCATGGATTACTGACCTTACCCAACCAGCCCGTGCTTGCAAAGCTCAAAACTTAGTGTCCAACATTAGATGTGATCCCATAATTGGACGACACTTGCTAAGCAATCCTTATTGTGCTAAGAATTACACTGAAAACTGTTTTAAGTTTGTCAGTCGAACTTGCAGTGTGGCTCACTTATGCATGTCAGAAATCACAAGTATTCACATTGTTTGCAGACAGAAGGAACATGTCCACACATTGTGACTTTCTCAACTAAACAAAAGCTTGTAGGACAGTCATTCCCTGATTCATTCCCCAGGCCAATGCCTTGACCAATCAGAGTCGACAAGCCCAGTTTAGATTTGAACAAAGCTAGGCAATTAACTGTTCCATGCTGCATTCTCCATGGCAATGCCTTCACCAATCAGAATAAACTTGCCAACCAATCAATACTCTTCTCATGCAGTATAATTGTTATTCCCCATTTACTGTTGGTAATTTCTTACGAGCTGCCCTGATGAATGCAAGATGAAAGCTTTGGTAGCATGTCTCTTTTTTCAGCAATATCTCTATCCTTCTGAGTTTGGCATCGCATCTACCATCTTGTCCTAAGTAGACAAACTTATCTATTTGCTCCAGTGTGACACCATCCACTTCTATCTTCACTCTAGTTTCTTCTCATATATTCCTTCTAATTACCATTGTTTTTATCTTTTTGTTGCCCATACTCAATCCATATTCGAAACTTTTAGATTTTACTTGATCTATGATATTTTGTAGGGCATCTTCTGAATCTGCAAGTGGCACCGTGTCGCGAGTTTGTTATGTTCTTGCCTTCAATTTTTACTCCAGTAAGTACATCTAATTCTCTGAATAACTGTCCTGTGTACAGATTAAATAATCTTGCCAACAGCACACAGCCTTGTCGTACTCCTCTCTTCACTTGAAACATATCTGATTGTCCATCTTTTAGCCTGATGCTCACCATTTGGTCCCAATACAGGCTCTGGATAAATCTCCCATCTTTACTGTTAATGTCACATTTCAGCAACACTCTATTAGCTTTTGGTGATAAACACAATCAAATGCTTTTTCCTAGCCTATGAAGCATGTCTAAATGTTCTTAGGGTCATAGAGTCATAGAGGTCTACAGCACAGAAAAAGCCCTTCGGCCCATTGAGTCTGCACAGGTCAAACAAGTACCTAGCTATTCTAATCCCATTTTCCAGCACAAGATCACTTCAATGAGGTGGCTCATTAAGCTTATAGATCCAAAATGATTGTACTCCATTTGCTTTAGGTTTCTTACATAACTTAACAACTAATGAATGTCTCAATTTAAGACACTAGGAATGTATCCTTTGGTATATATTTGATCACAAATTGCTGTTATCACTTCTAATTCTGTTTCTCCAAGTATTTTAAGTGTTCTGCTGTTACTTCATCTGTGTCTGGAGATAATAGCAGGACATTGACAAAATCATAATACAATCAGAGTCAATATGGTTTGGTGAAAAGAAAATAGTGTTTGACAAATTTATTAGAGATCTTTGATGGTGTAACAAGCAAGGTGGATAAAGGGAAAGCAATTTGTATTGTAGTGTAGTTCAATTTCCAAAAGGCATTCGATAAGGTTCCACAAAAAAGGTTACTGCACAAGATAAGAGCTCATGTTGTTGGGGGTGATGTATTAGCATGGATAGAGCACTGGCTAACTAACAGGAACAGAGACTTGGGATAAATGATTCATTTTCAAGCTGGCAAACTGACTAGTGGAATGTCACAGGGATCATTGCTCGGGCCTCAGCTATTTACAATATATTATAATAACTTGGATAAAGGGACTGACTATTGTAGCCAAGTTTCCTGGTGATAGAAAGATAGGAGAGCAAGTTGTGAGGAGGATATGAAGAGTCTGCAAAGGGATAAAGGTTAAGTGAGTGGGCAAAATTTGGCAGATGGACTCTAATGTGGGAAAGCATGAGATTGCCCACTTTGGCAAAAAGAATAGAAAAGCAGCATATTATTTAAACGGAGAGAGACTTCAGAATGCTGCAGTACAGCAGGCACGTGTTAGAAACTGGAAGGAGCGAGTGTCTATGGTGCAAAGAAAACTGGGCATGTTGGAGTGACATTCCCTCTCCATTGCGGTTAAGAACCTGGTCATCAGGTGTGAGGCACTCTTGCTGTTGCTGTACGTGGAGCAGGTCTGGTCCATTCCACATTCCTGCGTGGTGGTGATCACCCGAGCCATCTTCCGCTTTATCTGGAGGTCGAAAATGGATCATGTCCGTAGGGACGCGATGTACAAACCTCTCGATAAAGGGGGAAGAAACGTGCCCAACATCGCCCTCATACTGATGGCCACCTTTGTGTGCAGCTGCATCAAGCTGTGCATAGACCCTCAGTATGCACATACAAGTGTCACTATGTGCTGAGGTTCTACCTGTCCCCGGTGTTGCGAAGGATGGGTCTGGCCACGCTGCCGCGGAATGCTCCAAGTAGTTGGACCGTGCCGTACCACCTGTCCCTCGTGGGAAAATTTATGCAGAGAAACACCTTTGACCACAAGTCCATCAGGCAGTGGTCGGCACGTAACGTCTTAAAGGCCCTGAGGGAAAAGGAGAGGGTGGATCCTGTGGGATGGTTCCCCGAGCAAACTGACAAAGTCATTTGGCAGAATGCCTCATCACCAGAACTTTCCAACAAGCACCAAGACGTAGCTTGGCTGGTGGTGAGAAAGGCCCTCCCTGTAAGATCCTTCCTACACGCCAGGAGTCTCACCCCCTCTGCACGTTGCCCTCAAGGTGGCTGTGGTGGGGAAGAGACCATTGTTCAGCTCCTTGTAGATTGTGCCTTTGCAAAGAAGGTCTGGAGAGAGATGCAGCGGTTTCTGTCGAGGTTCGTCCCGAGCAGTTCTGTGACACAGGACTCTGTGCTCTACGGGCTGTTCCCAGGGACACACACCAAGACAAACATCAACTGCAGCTGGAAGATCATCAACTCGGTAAAAGACACTCTTTGGTCTGCCCGAAACTTGTTGGTCTTCCAGCGCAAAGTGTTGTCCCCGACCGGGTGTTGCAGACTGGCACATTCCAAGGTCCAGGACTACATGCTGAGGGACACAGTAAAGCTTGGGGCAGCTGCTGCAAAGGCGCAATGGGGATGGGTCGCTGACTAAGACCTTTCTAGCACAGTGCACTGGGGGGCTGGGAACTGTAAAGAGCCCCTCAGGCTGTACAGATTAAAATGAATATCTGCCAATGATTGTAATATTTATTGTTTGTACTGATACACCTTATGATTCATGTTATAAAAGTTGAACCTGATTGTATTTTTGTGATAGTGATTTTGAAATGGTTCAAAATGTTGTTGAAGATTTATGAATAAGATATATTTTTGCAAAAAAAAGTAAAAAAATTGCTGCAGTACAGAGGGATCCGAGTGTCCTTGTACATGAATCACAAAAAGTCGGTAGGCTGGTACAGCAAGTGATTAGGAAGGCAAATGGAATATTGCCCCTTATTGAAAGGGGGATGGAGTATAAAAGAAGGAAGTCTTGCTAAAGCTGTACAGGGAGTTGGTGAGACCTCACCTGGAACCCTGTGTACAGTTTCGGTCTCCTCACTTAAGAAGGGCCATATTTGCATTGGAAGCAGTTCAGAGAAGGTTCACTCGGCTGATTCCTGGGATGAGGGGTTTGTCTTAGGAAGAAAGTTTGAGCAGGTTTGGCCTATGCTCATTGGAGTTTAGAAGAATGAGAGGTGTTCTTATTGAAACATATCAGATTCTGAGGGCACTTTACAAGGTAGATGCTGAAAAGGTGTTTCCCCACGTGGTGTAATCTAGAACTAGGTGGCACAAATTAAAAATAAGGGTCTCCCATTTACGACAGAGATTTCTCTCAGATGGTTGTTAGTCTTTGGAATTCTCTTCCTCAGAGAGCAGTGGAGGCTGGGTCATTGAATATATTCAAGGCTGAATTAGACAGGTTTTGATCTACAAGGGAGTCAAGGGTCATGGGGACAGGCAGGAAAGTGGAGTTAAAACCACAATCAGAGTAGCCATGATCTTATTAAATGAGCGAGCAGGCTCCATGGGCCTAATTGCTTATTCCTGCTCTTATTTCTTATGATTTTAATGATTATTAGAGGTAAGGGGCTCTATTGAAATGGATACAGAGTGAAACCTACTGAAGTAGACATGACTGTACAATGATGAGCTTGGAACTAATATGATTTATACTAAAGTAAGTTTGTTCAGCAATACCTATGCATGGAACGTGAGAACATTGGAACAGGAGTAGGCCATTCGGCCCAATGAGCCTGTGCCACAGTTCAATAAGATCATGGTTGATCATTTACCTTGATTCCACTTTCCCCACTATCTCCATATTCCTTGGTACTCCTTTAAAAGTTAGTAAGAAAAGGACGTCAGAGCCCAGCTGAGGACTAAACATGCACCAAATATCAAATGGATTCTTATTATAATGTCAGTCTTTTGGAGCTCCGCAGGAAGCTCAATGGGGACGACATTTACTTGGTCGCGGCTGTTTGAGCTGCAGCTGTTAATCTGACCATGTTGGTACAGAAACAGGAACCCTTCAAGGGTTCACAAGGGGCTAGATAGCTTAGGTTGTCCCTTTCACGCCAACTGTGGAATCAACTCCTTGGCTGGGATTCTCTACCCATTGGTGGGCCTGCAGGTGACAGGGTCTCTGTCCATCCCTCCGACAACATCAGACCAGTGTCCTGGATTGAGGGTCCTCCGCTGTCCTTAGCGAGTTCCCTGTACTTTTTCCAACCTGTGGTATAAGGGTCTGGCACATAAAGGGTTAATATGAGTATAGTCCCGCCCACACAGCGAAGCAAGAGAACACATGGTCCACACCTAGGGGCGAGTGTAGTGTTGGACAGAGCTGTGTAGCTGTGTATAGGAGACAGCTCTTAACATGGATCTTTATTATACCTATGTATGTAGCTTCTAGTAGCTAATAAATACCTACAGTTGAACAACCTAAGACTATGAATACCTTAATAAGACTTACTGGACTACTCCCAACACCTTACAATACAACCCTCCAGGATTGTCCTGCAGTCTCCAGAAATTAATGATTAATCTTTGCTATGAGCAGCCCTGGAGATAGAGCATAAACACGTGAAAACAATTGGATTTTTTTCTTTGAATATTTTTGTTTATCCGTGTTGAGATTATGAGGAGATGTGTAAAGAGGGCTGTTTGCTGACAACCAGGAATCATCCAGTCGGATAATGGAGGTGAATGATCAACCAGCTGATCCAGTTTGTTCTCCAATCTGTGTAGGAAGGTGTACCGCTGTGATGATGGACATGTAGGTCAACCAATGGCAAAGGGTGGTTCAGAGTGGTTGGTGATGGGAGGTCTTACGATAAAACCTTTAGGAATATGTCCAAGTAGAGTTGGCAACTCTTGGCCCCAGTGGGATTCCCCCTGCCAAGTGGGAGAAGGAAAGTCCAGCAATGTTGCTGCAGGACCAGCGCTGCCACGTTGGTAATAGAGGCTGGGCAGGCAAAAGGATTAAAGCCACCTCCTTACTAACTCCAACACCAAATACGTCTCAGCAAAGAGTATGGAACACACAAGAAGGTAAGTGGGGGCCATTGCCCTCCGCTGAGGTAACCCAGGATTGTTACCATACCTTCCTGTGACTATCTCACCCGAGGTAACCTTGCAAGTGGTGGACGGAAGGGAAACCTGTCACTGAACCCCTCTGCCATTTAGTGAAAGACCAGCCAACAATAGTCCTATTGGGAAAGAGGAATTGTGAAAATATTGCTCTGGTTGGTAGACCTCACCACCCACATTTGCCATCGTTCTCCATTCCAAACCAATATTGGGTGAGATCACAGAGGAGTGTTAGGGCCCTTGAGTTACAGAAATGTTCAGGACTGGAAAGAATACGTGCCTTTTCTGGTCAATCCCAGCAACATCCAACTGCTACATTAGAAGCATCCTTCGCAGAGTGGTGCTGACAGGGCGCTTGTATTAATACTGACAACTTAGAGCATTAACTGCAAGTAGAGAGTCTGATTTACCAGCACAAAGTATCAAGGAGAGGATCTTCTGCTGGTTGCAAAGAGCTGATGAGATAGTGAAGTTTTCTGAATGAACAGAAAGCAAGATGGAAGCACAGGGAGAAACAAGACAACCTGGGGGAAAGGGTAAATACCTGACCAGTGTTGTGGTAACTGCTGTCAATATATGTGTCCAACAGAAAGAAAATCCAGAGGAGGACACCCGGAGCTGATCAGTGGGGTTGAGTTCAGGCCAGATCAGCAGCGTTGTCATTTTGGCTCAATGTGGAGATTGTGGGGGCAGCAATGGCTCTAAAAATACAAGGCAACAATTTTGTTTTGCAGCTGGTGGTGAGGTTGCACATGGCAAGGCTGCAAAGATAAGTAGCTCAGAAATAAAATAAAGCCAAGTACGTGGAATACATTTATATCATGTCTTCCATACCCTCTGGTTGTTATAAAGCCTTCACAGCCAATGAGTTACATTCACTGTTGCTTTGTTAGCAAATTCCCTGCAAGCTCCCACAAACAGTGGATGAGATAAACAGCCAATTAATTTGTTTTGTGGTGTTGGTAAAGAAAGGACAATAGCCTTCTCTTTCTCAATTCTGTTCTCCAAACAAGTGCCGCAAGATCTTTAATAACCATCTGAAGAGTTAGTTTTCCGGAAGACAGCACTTCAGATAAGGTCACTTTCTCTGCCATTCACACAGCTCCACACCATGCTAAACAGCAGTTAACACAACGTTCCCTGCTTTTCTGCTGCAAATTTGTTGGTGCAGATTTACATCCATATCTAACAAGCATAGTGGGGCGTCCAGTATCAGAGCAATTGAGAAGATTCAGCATTGAAGAGGCCCCCAAGTATTTGTACGGTTCTACGTAATTCCATGCATTGGTGCCTGAAATCGATCCTTCGGTGCTGAGCGTCTACTTCAATACAGCGAGAATGCAGAGAGAGAGAAAGCAAAACTTACAAGTTTGGACCAAGGAAAAACAAGATAGGAAAATTCCATTGCCAAGTGCCTGGGGTAGCATTGGGAAAGCAGAGAGGTGAAAGCATTGTAATGGAGATGACTTTGAGCTCGAGATGTGATAGGGATGCCCAAACAAACGAAACAAGTTTTTTTTCTCTTTCCTGCCCAACAGTGACTTCCATATTGCGAAGGATTCCCTGTTCCTGGGCAGAAGCAATCCAAAAATGGGGCAACTGAACCTTTGAGGCAAGGTTAGATATTACAACTTGTGATATTAACAGATGAAAAGCTAATGGGAGTAATTTTAATGATCAAGTGAAAAACAGTGGGCAGCAAATCAGCAGCCTGATTACATATTGAACTTTACACCGAATGTAAAGGAGTATGGGGCAAGATGTATATCAGGCTTCTGATTTACCAACATCCATATGCCATCTGATGATAAAGGTTACAATTCCCTCCCACTGTGTTCATGCCACATTGCTATATCTCCAACTTATAGGTGTAAGCCCATTTAAAACATATCTGTGAACATGTCATTAATGCAGCACTGATGGAATGTCAAGGGAACATATTATGCGTTGCTCGGATATCAGGGAATTCAAACCTACATAGTTCCAACAACCTTTCCTAACTGTACCGCCATGACATTCTAGAGGGCATTTAACATACACAGTCTAGTCCTTGCAAGACCATTGAGGTGCTAAATAGCATGGGCACAGATGGATACTAATGGACTATTAATAGAATTTCTAAACAGTCAATAGGGAGTGCATTGCTCCTCATAATGCAGAGTATTGTTAATCTGTCATATACTTTATCAATAAAAGTGCAATTGTTCAAAGGAACTAAGATTGCAGGCTGTGGAACAGAGTGTTCTAGGGGAGTATGAAAAGCTTTAATTCGGTCACTGAAAATCTTTTCTGTAACATGTGGCAGCAAGGAGCACTGCAATTATGAGGTACAAAAGCACTGAAAATTGCCACGTACTTACTAAGAAGCAAAATCAATCGCTGGCCACAAAGACTTGTCTTTTCACATAATAGAGAGCGGACTTGTTAAATTCAATGGTCAATGTAAGAGAGCAAGAATACCATTCACACAATTATACAATAAACAGTAGCTTTTATTTTTTGCTTTCTTCTTATCCAGAACCATCAGGGTTCTTTGTTATGATGGAATCTTGATCATGCTGTGCGTATGTCAGGACAGGTGAAGGATTTTTTTTCTCTCGAAAGAATTGTTCTTTCTTCTTCCCACCAACTGCTCAGTATTGCCTTGCCCACTTCGAAAATAGCACTGCACAACTTTCAGACATTCCAATCTTGCCTCCTGCTGCAAGTTTAGTTCAGTTCTGCTTGGGATTGATGGGCAAAGCACTTTAAAAATACAAGGGGAGGAGGGAAGTTGGATAAGACCAGAAAACAGGCGCAGGGATCAAGAGGGTGAAATTAACCTGTGCCTGCTCATTCTGATGAAGCCAGCACACACACTTTGTGCTGCCTGCTGATTTAAATGATAGTGGCATGCAGCCCAGTGCAAGGTGCGCTGCAGGGGGCCAGAGTTTGTGTGAGATTCGCATCACTTTAAGCTAGTCTGCACCTCTGAACGTCGGTTGCACTCTGGTTTCAACAGATGCTGGATAGAAACATCTCTGAGCAGCAAGAAGAGTGTAAATCATGGAATAAAATAAAGAGTGTTGCTTCCTGGTTCTTTACTACAGTGCTGGATGCCTTGGTGGAGAAGGTGAACAGGAGGAGAGAGGACCTCTTTCCACAAGAGGCCAGGAGGCCATCTGGACAGGACAGAAGGAAAGCAGCGGGAGAGGATAATGTTCAAGGCTAAACAGTTTTGCCTGATGACCTGGAGACAGTACAGGAAGCATGACCTCTAGTGGTCAAGGTGTGTGAATGCATCTTTACATTCTATATCCTTACAAATGAAGCACTCGCCTCATACACTGCCTCACATACTGCACAATTCACCATATCCCTTTCACTCAACTGCTTATAATCTCTATCGGCAATGACTCGTACTTCATGGTTGTAGTTTCACCTCACCCTCTCACACTTGGCACTGTTTCGAATCTCACACCCACATCTCAGAATTTCCACACATTGTCAGCTATTCAACCATGATCCAAACACATTGCACAACACCAGCCGATGCACTTCCCTCTCTCTTGCAGGCCAAAATGGTACACAACAAGGTACAGGCATGGCTGCAAGTCCTCATTGCAATGGAAATGATGCTAACCGTCAGTGAAGTGGTCAAGAGTAAGGCCGTGACCAGCGGTGGAGCTGAAACCACGTTGAAGATGACTGCACATTGCAACCTAATTCACCTTCTCACAGGGTCCCACAGCAATTTGTACTCCAGCGCATAGGCTTACTGAGGTGCTGCCCTGGAATGTCCACCACATCCATGGAGTACAAACATGCAGTCCTCTCTCAGGGTGACAGCATTCCTGCTCCCACCTATTGCCAGTGCCCTTGCTGTTGTCTGCCAGCCAACTAATTCCGACCGTGTTGGCTTATGCTGAGATGGTACAATCTGAAGCCAAGCCTGGCCCAGATCTGCTCAAGGCCATCTGAAGTCCCCCCTAGTGAAAGTCAGCAGTCTTCCACTGGCCATGTTGCAGCCATGGGCACAGCACAGCATTGGAGAGGCAACGGCATCTACAATTCATGAGCCAAGGGGATGCACAATGCTGATTAGTTGACTTCTGTTTAGGATATCAAATTATCTGTTTGATAAAGTTGGTTTCAAATATTTGTTTTGCAGTGGCTTTTATTTCAGCATTACAAGGAGACATTGTGATGGTCAGTAACTGAGGGAAGGTAAGGTGTGGGACAGCTTTACAATGGGGATTTGGGGTTGTGTGCATTGAAAGCATATTTGAGTGAGCCCTGCTAGAAAGGTGAAAAGTTGAGTTGCCTCCTCCCCTCTGCCTGCTCCTCCACCACCTCCTCCTGCTCCTGAGTTCCTTACCATATCCCTGGCATCAAAGGCTGTGCTCTCATGATGGTCAAGTTGTGGACCAGGCCACCATGAATTGGGACACATGCCTTCAGCGAGTGCTGAAGGGCTCCTAAGAGTAGTGAGACAGTTAAAGTATTGCTTCAGCTCCCCAATAGTCTGCTCCACAATGTTTTATGTAGCAGCATGGCTTTCATTGGAAACCTACTAGCTACATGTGTTTGGGTTGTGGGATGGAGTCATCAGCCAAGTTGTAGAGTGGATAGCGCTTGTTGCCCTGAAGCTATCCTCTGGTTTGATGTGGTAGCTCAAATAGCACAGAATAAAGGTATCATGACTGCTGAGCATTCATCGGCATGATGAGCTGAGCTTGGTCACACACCAAGTGGACTTTCAGCGGGTATTAACCTTTGCTGTTTTGGTGCATCTCAGCATTGAGGTGAAGTCCTTGCAAAGCCACATGTGTGCAGTTGATGGCACCTTGCACCCTAGGGAAGTCCACTATACAAACAAAGTCATGTGCATGCTTCACTTGTTTGTCTCTGGTCAGAGGGGCCACAATGTATTGCCCTCTCCTGGCATAAAGAGCCTCAGTCACCTGTGCAGTAATCAACAGTAAACTGAGAAGTGTTAGAGGTGTTGCCTGCTCCAGCCTGGAAAGATCCCAACACAAAGAAATTCAGGGTCACGGGTGCCTTCAAAACCACTGGGAGTGCCATCTTTGCCCTTCTCTGAGGTTGCAGGTCTGATGGCAAGTGGTGGCAGATTTCTGTAAGCACCTTCGTTGTAAAATGCGGCAACAAATATGCCAATCCTGATTTAGATTGAGGCAAGAAAAGCATTCCCTAATAGGCTTCAAATTCTTTGGACATTGTGACCAGTTCTGGGGCAGAAGGCACCTATTCAAAAGGGATGGCTTGCACCTCGACAGGACTGGGACCAGGGGAGGTTCCCGAGCGTGTTTGGGGATGGTTTAAGTTACATTGGCAGGGGCATGGGTGCCAGCATATAGAAATAGAAAAGAGGAACATGATGCATAAAATGAGAGTGTTGGCAGTACTAGAGAAGGAAGTAGTTCCATATTAGTTAGGAGCGAACTAGAACTACAAGGAATGTAAAGACAGGATTACGATGCATGTACGAAAACACACAAAGTGTGGTGGATAAGGTTGATGAGCTACAAGCACAAATTGTCGTGTGGAAACATGATGTAGTGGCAATAAAGGAATTGTGGCTTAAAAATGGTGAGGACTGGGTGCTTAATTTACAAGGATATAAAGTGTACAGAAAAGATAGAGAAGGCAAAAAGGGAGATGGGGTGGCAGTGCTGATTAGGGAAAACATTGTACTATTGGAAAGAGAGGTGTCCTGAGGAGGCAAGGACAGTGTCCATTTGGTTAGAGTTAAAAAGCAAAAAAGGTAGGATCACGCTCCTTGGGGTATTGTGTAGACCTCCAAAGAGTATGAGAAAGAGGAACACAACTGCAGGGAAATCACAGAGATGTGCAAGAACTGTAGAGTGGCAACAGTAGGAGGGCTTTAATTACTCAAGTATCGATTGGGACAATATTAGAGTAATGGATAAAAACTAGAGGGGGGGGGGTACTTTCTGAACTATGTTCAGGAGAACTTCCTTGATCAGCCTGTTCTCGGCCCAACTAGATCTGGATCTGATGGTGGGAAATGAGGAAGGCCAAGTGAACCAAGTGATGATGGGGGAACATTTGGGTAAGAATGATCATTGCACCATAAGGTTTAGATTAGTAATGGAGAAGCAAGGAACAATATAATATAGAACTTCTAAATTAGAAGAGGGCTAATTTCAATGGGATCAGAAGGCATCTAGCCAGGGTAAAATGGAACCTGAGACTGACAGGAAAAACCGTAATGGTGACCTGTAAGGAATAGATGCTTCAGGTACAGGCTAGGTATGTTCCAACAAAGTTGAAAGTTAAGCGATCCAAAAACAATGCTATTTGGATGATGAGGGAGATAGAGATTATGATAAATCAAAAATGAAAGTTGTATGATGCATGTCAGGTGCCTATTTTGGAGTCAGCCAGACAACCTCTTGCTTTGTAGCAGAAGGCAACCCTAGTGGAAAGAACACAAGGCTGCCCTCCCTACCTCAGAAAGGGCCTTTTCCAAGGGGTGTTTGAACAACTGGTGGTGGCCATTTTGCTCAGACTTGGAGGGAAACATTTTGGGCAGGTCTCTGACAATCTTCAACTCTTCAAGTAGGCTTTCCATTTGGCTTCACCTGTTCCATCTGAACAGATCTGGCCAATGAAGGCGGGTGGTGGTGAGGGGTGAGGTTCGCGGGAGAGAGATATCAGGTCAGCAGGCCTTCAGCCTAAATCTAAGGGAGCAAGATCTTGCAGAGAGCAGGATTCAGAGTTCAAGAACACGTCCACATGAAATATGAGGCTTGCCAAATCATTTCAGAGCTCATGGATTACTTTACAAGCACAGTCACTGCTACAGTGTATGGTTAACTTAGCAACTAATTTGCCCTCGGATGACCTGCAATTGATTAGTTAATCTATTCTTTGATGGTGTTGGCTGAAGGGGGACTGTTGACCAGGAGACCAGGAGAACTTCCTGCTCTTTTTCCAGTACAAGCAGGTATCAGTTAGATATCTTAAAGTTGGCACCTCTGACAATGCAGCAGCACCTCAGTTATTGCACATGAATGTCAGTCTGATCCTTGGGGGAAATTTTCATTTGTCGACCCACCCCGTCACAATGAAAGAAAGGAAGTTAGTAGGCAGACAATGTTATTTCAATCCTTCCCTGGCCTTAAAATGAGTGGGCAATGCTTCCACCTGAAACAGGTGTGACCCTCATTTAAATATTTAAGTTGGAGACCTTCACCAGTCATAGGGGTTTGGTACAATTCCAGATACCAATGAGCTGTGCCCTCTTGAACCGCTGCAGTCCATGAGGTGTAGGTACACCCACAGTGCTGTTGGGGAGGGAGTTCCAGGATTTTGATCCAGTGACAGTGAAGGAACAGTGATATATTTCCAAATCAGGATGATGAGTGACTTGGAGGGGAGCTTGGAGATAATGATGTTCCCAAGTACCTAGTTTCCAGGTGGTAGAGTTTGTGGGTTTGGGAGGTGCTGCCAAGAAGAACATAGAATTAATGATGGATTTCCTTTTAAAGTACTTGAACCACTTTTGGTATAAGTGGTATAGGATGTAAGAAATCATGCTGGAGAGATTAGCAGGCACCAGAGCTGTTTGCACACATTGTGCCAATAATAATATCTGCAGTTCTGGAAATTTATTTTTTAATGAATGAGGGCAACTATCTTGACTGGCTCTGGGTCAGCACAAAGACTTGCTGAAAGGATAGTCACAATCAATATATGAAGGAATCAAAGTCGCAAACTCTCTCAATTCTGTGCTCCAGCTTCTTCCCAGCTAAGCAGCAGATGTCTGCAGATCAGTCAATTCACAGAGTGCACTGATGCATCAAGCAGGTCACTGATGCTTTGTCCACTAGGACAAATACATTTATTCCATCATTGGAGATCCAAGAGTATTTCTGCTCCACCAGAGCCCAAAACAATAATTTGACAGCTCCATTGAATGTGCCACTTGGTTCCATAGCTCATGGAACTAGTCAAAGTGGACATTGCGCAGTTTCTGACCTGGTTTTGACAAAAAATGGCAATCGGAATCCTACTTACACCATAGGATCTCAATTTTTAAAAATAAGAACGGCCTACATCCTAGAATAGGCAAGCGCTTTGGCTACCTGGCAGTAAGGCCCCTTTCAAAATGGAGCTAACCACACCTTCAGCATTAATGAAGTAGTAAAATTACTGACAGCAACTTAAGGTCATTACCACCCATTAATGTCAGGCGAGGGTGGTGAAAATGAACATCATGCTCTTTAGCCAAGGCATCAATCGAGCAATGAGAATTTATTTTCCTTAAACATATGAACAGCAGGGAATTTTAATCAGTACCTCCTGTAGGATTTAACTCCCAACTAATTTATGTCATGATTGCAAGTTGCGTTTTATCTGGCTGCCCCATTATACCGCCCTCTTTCTTCACTGTATGAATGACATTAATACTGTTCATCTGAAATTAGAAAGCAATTTTAAATTGAAGAGGGGAGCAGAGAGGTTGAAGGGAAATCTGCAAATCTCTGGACACAAATCTGGGTTTCCAACTTCTGGCTCTATACATCCTCACAAAATGTGCTTCTAGGTAAATCAAATCAGCTGGAAAATTCCTGCAGCTACCTGGGCAGAATCCAATGTATTGTCCGCTCTGATTTTCCTCAAATCATTTTCTATCTTAATCTGACAGTCAGACTTGATTAACCTGCATGTAAATTACTTTTCTCGCCACCAGCTGCTGTAGTGAAATTATCTTAATTGTACAGTTATCACCTTTAAGCTTTAAAGTGTGCACTTCCTCTCTATCTCATTATAGACTGTTAAGGGTATGAAAACTGGCTGTTGTCCACATATCCTTAAAGGAGCAGTGAACCACAAATTCACCTCCTTTCCTGTAACCTCTTCTGATGCTGTTGATGTGCAGTTCCACAAAGAATGGGCAGTCTCTGATTTCACCACCAATCCGTACTTGTGAGTCCATATGACTCTTCTTCAGACCACTGAAGAGTCATACAGACTTGAAACGTTAACCCTGTTTTTCTCTCCACAGACCTGCTGAGTTTTCTCAGCATTTTCTGTTTTCATTTCAGATTTCCAGCATCCACGGTATTTTGCTTTTATCTTATTTACTTGTGAGTCTCCTCTTCTGCCTTAGCGTATCTGCTGCTAAAACCCTCATCCATGCTTTAGTCCCCTTCAGGCTTCACTATTTCAATGATTTCCTGGCTGGCCCACCATCTTCTACTGTCCATAGACTTCAGCTTGTCCAAAACTCTGCTGCCAGTATCCTAACTTGCGCCAACTGCTGCTCACCCATCATCTCCGTATTTGCTGACCTACATTGGCTCCTGGTTCCCAAGACCTCAACTTTAAAATTCTTCCATTGCATCACCCCTTCCTTTTCCAGTCTGACAACCCTCCAAAGTCTCTGCACTCCTCCAATTTTGCCCTCTTGTGCATCGCTTACTCCTTTCATCCCATCATTGGTGTCTGTGCCTTCAGCTTCATTGACCCTAAGCTCTGGAATTCTCTCCACAAATCTCTTTGCCTCTTCATCTCTCTCTCTCTCTTTCTCTCTCCTCCTGTTTTTTTGTCTGCTAACACCCCTAGGAAGGGCCTTTGGACATTTTACTATGTTAAGAGTCACTGTATGAATGCAAGTTTTTGTTATTGCTGATGGAATGAGCGGCAATTGTTGAGAGAATAATTGCCAAGTCCCACTGCTATTCAGGCTCAGCCTTCACATTCTTCACTTTCCATCAGGGCTCAAAACAGGTGCAAAAGTTATTAGTTTTGAAGGTTAGGAGGTCACACCCAATCTGCTCGAACACTTGGGCTACTTGGTCAAAACCTTTTCCTCGGTGGTCCAGGCTGCCTAAAATGAGGCTGCTTCATTCAGTCAGAACTGCAACCTGAATTATTAAGGTTAGATGGGGTTTATAACGCTGAAGCTCCAACCAGTACTTCTGGGGCTTTGAACTGTTGAACGTCCTTAAATGTGGTCACTGAAGGTCACTCAAAAAATGGCCCCAAAACTTCAGAAGGGTTGTTCTTTTTATTGAGTCAACAGGTGCAGGAGTGTTTCCCCGTTCCAAGAACAGCAGCAGGTAATGACCAACCTACCCTCACCCCACACTTGATTGACTGATCTCCCCCTTCTTACCTGTGGGCCTTGACATTTGCTAGTTCCAGACAAGCAGGCTGCATCTGATTAAAGCCTGCAGCTCAGTTGAAGTTTAACAATGAGTCTCGAACAGGAATTTTGTTCAGCCCTCAAGCCCCACTGTTCTGTTGAGGTGATTGCTGCATGCAGTTAGATTCCCAGCTGGCCTGGAACACTAGTGCATATAGGCCTCATGAGCAAGAATGGGACCATTAGTCTTCACGTCCACCCTCACTGTCCTACTGAGCCCAATTTTTAAACCCCAAGGGCTGTGTAATGTAGCATCAATGACCATAGGATAGGCTAGGAATCAAGCCTGGGATTTTTTTCTTCTTTCACAGGATGTGGGCAACTCTGGCTTGGCCAGCATTTGCTGCCCATCCCTAATTGCCCTTGAGAAGGTGGTGGTGAGCTGCCTTCTTGAACTGCTGCAGTCCATGTGGTGTAGCTACACCCACAGTGCTGCTTGGGAGAGAGCTCCAGGATTTTGACCCAGCAACAGTGAAGAACCAGCAACATATTTCCAAGTCAGGATGGTGAGTGGCTTGGAGGGAAACTTCCAGGTGGTGGTGTTTTCATGTACCTGCTGCCCTTATCCTTATAGATGGTAGAGGTCATGGGTTTGCTGAAGGAACCTTGGCAAATTGCTGCAGTGCATCTTGTAGATGGTACATACTGCTGCCACTCTGTGTCAGTGGTAGAAGGAGTGAATGTTTAAGGTGGTGAATGGGATGCTTTGTCCTGGATGGTGTCGAGCTTCTTAAGCCTTGTGCCTTGTCCAGGCACATGGAGAGTGTTCCATCACACTCCTGATTTGTGCCGTGTAGATGGTGGACAGGCTTTGGGGAGTCAGGAGGTGCCAAGAAGGAAAAACCAGAAAAACTTGGGGAAAAATCGGTACTGGTCAAAACTGGTCTTGTATACCCCAAAATGGAACTCCAGTTTGGACCAGTGCCAGCCATTTCCAAGATTTATTGGCTTTTCCTCCTAGGTGAGTAACTTGCTGCAGGATTCCCAGCTTCTGACCTGCTCTTGCAGCCACAGTATTTATATGGCTAGTCCAGTTCAGTTTCTGGTCAATGGTAACCCCCAGGATGTTGTTGGTAGGGGATTCAGCAATGGTAATGCCATCGGGTGTCAAAGGGCGATGGTCAGATTCTCTTTTGTTGGAGATGGCATTGCCTGGCACTCGTGTGGCATGAATGTTACTTGCCATTCATCAGCCCAAGCGTGAATGTTGCTGAGGTCATGATGCAGAGCTTCCCAAGTCTAGGTCTTCCTCCCCTTTATGGTTTATTATTACAGCAGCAAACATTTCATTAGAGGAATGACATGTACCCCTTTCACCCACTTAGACTGCTTTATTTTTATAAGGTCTCTCCACAGTCTTCTACTCCAACTCATTCCTTCCCAGGGCCAGGATTTTCCGGTGAGCGGGCAGGCTCGGCGGGAGGGCCCAGGAGCACTCGGGAAGCTGACTGCCACCAGCATTCGGGCTCCGACCACAATTTCACACTGGCCGGGCAATTAACAGCCAGACAGCGTGAAAGGCACACTTCAGCGCTCAGTGCTGCCGGGGTGGGGACTGGAGGAGCGTGGGAGGAGCACGGGCGCAGGAGCGTACGCTGTAAAAGCTCCATGAGGCACAGGGCCGCCGCTGGGAGCTGAAGAATCTTGGGAATAAAACACAAAGAAGTTAAAAACCATTAATAACATGTCCCCTCATCTGACTCTGTTACATGAGCAGGGAAATGTTAGGAATTAATTTGAAAATTTTTAATTTTTTAAAAATCACTGAACAAAACCTCATCCCGCCCGTAAGGTTGGACGGGCAGTGAAAGATTTCATTCCATTAGATCTTTAATGACCTTAATAGGCCTTTTAATTATTGGCGGGCATGCTGCCAACTCCCACGCGTGCCAACCAACCGAAATTTGCAGGAGTGTGTGATAACGGTGGGACACTCTCCCCACATCATTGTGTTTGGGTCAGGTACGCACCCACCCAACGAGCACAATATTCTGCCCCGGGATCTCAAAACTGCGGAATTCCTTACCTTTTTCCATTCCCACTGTCTTGGTGTCTCCTCCCCAGTGCTTCTGCTTAGCGTGTCAACTGTGGCTCAGTTGGTAGTTCTTAAATCAGAAGGTCCTGAATTCAAATCCCATTACAGAGCTTGCATACAGAAACTAAGGCTGACACTGCAATTGTTGTATTGTTGGGGACACTGACTGGGATTTTCTGGTCCCACCCATGGCAGGTGTAATGGTGGGTGGGAGGGAAAAAGGCCACGTTTTTTTTTAATTCTCTCATGGGATGTGGGCGGCGCTGGCTGGGCCAGCATTTATTGCCCATCCCTAATTGCCCTTGAGAAGGTGGTGGTGAGCTGCCTTCTTGACCTGCTGCAGTCCAGTTTCCTGTCAGCATAAAAACAGATTGCGATTGTCCGCTCCCGCCCTCAATGACGGCCTGCTTTTCCCGCAGCGCCATGTCAGGAACCACCATGAATACATTAGAATACCATGAATGCTTATTATCAAACCACCAGAATCATGCCCCCACATTGGGTTAAAAGGCCATGTGTATGTCTAATTAGACCGCTGTGACTCACGGCCACATATAAGTGACATTGACCTGGCAACCTGCACTTCACTCATGACTTAGAAGTTTGTTCACCTACCTTGTGTCATACTGCAGCTCAGACTCTGTGTGACTTTGCAGGCAGCACCACTTTGCTTTCAAGTGGAGTTACAGAGGCAAGGCTCTATATACCAAACAAGTGGTAAGGTGGGGATGGGTTGTAATGTGCTGCAGGGCAAGGGCTCGACTAGGGGGTGGTGGAGGGGGAAGACAAGACGGCAGCAAGGAAAAATGCTGGAGGGCAAGGGCTTGACTGTGGGGCGGGGGAAGACTGGACAAGGTTGTACTCAGACTCATGACTGGGGAGGGGATTGGGTGGAAGCGTGCTCTGGGCCAGAATTGGAAGAGAGTCTCTTACAGAAGGACATCAGCGAGTCAGGGCCAGAGTGGGAGGATTGTGGAGTGAAGAAGTGCTTCAGTTTACATTGCTGGGCTTCCAAAGGCTGTCCTTGTCCCAGTCCTGGGAGGGGGAGGCCATGTCAATCCACTGTCAGCCGTGCCCAGCATAGTGTGCGCAGAATGTGGTCAGCAACTCACACACGGCAGTCCAGTGGGTTTCTGGCATAGTACTCAGCCACAGATGGCACAGTCACAGTCAGAGGAGGCATCTGCAGCCTGTGGATCAGGAACAGGTTGTGTAGGGGTGGGCACTCATGGTCTCGTGGGGGGTTGATGATACAGTAGGCCTCAGGTTGGGGAGTGGTAAGGTCTACATAGGGCATAGGCACATCCACCTCAAACAACACAGGGGGTAACACAGGGATATCAACCACGGTTACAATGGGATTGAGGATTACAGGAGGAGGACTGAAAGTAATAGGAAGGAGGGAAGCCTGAACGCTATGCTCCTCCAGGTTGATATGAGGGATTTCCACAGTCACACAGGGAGAGTCGAAGCTGGTCTGGAAATAAAACCTGAAGACCACCATCTTGGAACCTCAAGCAATGGCGCAGCAGAAAGTGAAATTAAGATAAAACACTGCAGGGGAGGGATGTTAGGGCTTCTGGGAGGAGTGGATCAAAGCACCGGGGGGGGGGGGGGCACCAATTAAAGGCGTACCCGTCTAGAATCTGTATTACCACATGAGGAATGTACAGCTGAGACAAGTTAGGAGCATCTCAATAACTATAGAGGCAATCTGGAGCCTTCAATGTAATAGTGCATTCATGCGAGATCATTTCCAAAATGTTCCAATCATCGATCACCATGCAATAACCCATTGTATCAATCGTGGTAATTCCCCAATGTGACAATGACTCCAAAAACAAGTAAGCACCTGGACGAACTGGAGAAGCCTCTTGGAAAGCCCACCTCAGCTGCCAGGTTCAGAGATGGACACTCCCAGGCCCCCCTAAAGGAATCTCATCTCCTCACAAAGCATGTGCCCTCATGTGTATTCCAAAGGATGCAGCCATAGGGTCCACTGAATGAGTAATTTATCACCTCAAATAAATGCAAGACATCCAAGTGCCTGGCCAAATCCATCTCATAGCAGTAGGTCGACTGAAATGGGGCCGGGGTGGGTGGGGTAAGTATACTGTGACACTGAGCCTGGTCATTGCGATGTCTTGTATTGTGTTGACTAATAGGTGCCTAGCCTGTAACGGAGCTCTTGAACCCACAGTCACTCATGAGTCAGCGACAGAAAGAGAACCTTTTGAGGCTGATGCTCAGTCATGTCTTTCTTTCAGTGTTCCTGCAAGGAGGAAACCTTCAGGATGATGGAGGGTGCATTTAACGTCGCTGCATCATCGCATGCAGGCAGGAGGAAAGGTAGAGAAGAGTCGTATGGTGGCACCAGGTTCGCCAAAGGGAGGAGCTTCACCCTAATGAGCAAAGGGCAGCAGGACCTCTTGGGACCCAGGGAATGAGGCTTACCGAGATACTGCGCATAGGCGCCTCTCAAGGTCGAGAGGCTACAGAACACACGTCTTTTCTGCAGATGAGCGAGAGACAATGTTGTCAACGTCTCCGTATGTCTGGGGCTCTGGTGGCTTACACCGGCCGCAATCTCCATAAGTTGACTCCGTGAGGACTGGGAGGACATCCTTTGCCAGTGACTCTGAATGTCACCACAGCTCTTAACCTCTATGCAAGTGGCTCTTTCCAGGGCTTCATTGAGGACCTCTGCAGGATCTCTCAAGCTTCCACTCACAAATGCATCCTGGAGGTGATGACCTTCTTCGCCAAGGTCCACAGTTACATGCACACTGCTAGAAATTAAGCTAGTCGGGCAGCCAGAGCACTGGGCTTTGCTGAAATTTCCAGATTCCCACAGGTGCAGGATGCCATCGGCTACACTCATGTGGCTGTTAGAGCTTCCTAGCAAGAGTCAATACGATACATCAACAGGAAAGGGCTCCATTCACTCAATGTACAGCTGGTCTGTGACCAACAGAAACACATCACGCAAGTTTGTGTAAGATACCCTGGAAGCTGTCATGACTCCTATATCTTGAGTAAATAGTAGATTCTGGCCACATCCAGGGTTGGCTCCGCAGTGACAAAGACTACCCGCAAAGGTCATGGCTGATGATGCCCATCTGATGGCCACAAACTCCAGCTGAGGGCAGGTACAACGGTACTCATTCCACCACATGAACATTGGTAGAGCAGACCATTGACATCTTGAAGACGCAATTCCGATGCCTTGACAGATCTGCTGGCGCACTCCACTACACTCCTCAGAGGGTCTCACAGATCATCGTGGGTTGCTGCGCCCTGCATAACCTGGTGCTGCAAAGGGGGGAGGACTTGCCAGATACTGAGATGGAGGAGCTGCACATCCTCTCCAATGAGGAGGATATAAAGAGGTTTGGGGGCAATGTGGTCGAGGAAGCTGAGACTGCAGGGGAAGAAACCGTATCACGGGCCAGATGAGGCAGGAGTGCATGTGAGGCCCTCATTGCCACCAGATTCCAGGAGGATGATGACGAGTAGCAGTGCTTATCCTGTAGGACCAATGTCTTCCATGATGGGCCCAGATCATCAGTAGGGTGGCTAATCTTCTCAACCATCCTGAGATTGAGTATTTACACATTCTGCTCACCATGTCCTCATCCTTTGAAGGATGATGAAGCCTCAGGGACATGTGTCCTTGCTGAGATGAGGTCCCAACTACAGGAGCTTATTCCAGCATCACACGACAGAAAGTGCTGCCTCTTTAAGCATCTCTCCAGCATCTCAGTCACTAAGGCAGCCTACTAGAGACAGGAGTTGCACTGCAGTCCTCAGTGGAATCCTGGCAGTGTACTTCAGCCGA
Source organism: Carcharodon carcharias (assembly GCF_017639515.1). Classification (NCBI taxonomy): domain Eukaryota; kingdom Metazoa; phylum Chordata; class Chondrichthyes; order Lamniformes; family Lamnidae; genus Carcharodon; species Carcharodon carcharias. The sequence continues at coordinate 90,310,333 of NC_054468.1, read as the reverse complement.
ACAAAGCACCTCAAGAAGATTCATCTCCAACAATGGCCTTATGTGTCACTTTGGTGGTGATACTGCTAGGCTAGATTTGGGCCAAGGTAGGCGAGGACATTCAACAAATGTTAATGCTTGTTCAAACCACTCAGACCTTAGCACTACCTTAATCCTCATTTCATTGAGACCCTTCACTCAGTTAGAGATGCGGGGCTCCAGTGAGCCTGGCCTTTCAATAGACACAGATCATCTCACAATGACCATCTTCACACATTTGCCTGACAGACATGAAAAAGCCTTTTTTTCAACACCATCAGTTTCCCATAACAGTCAGCCCTGGCCATTGGGGCCCTGAAAAGGCAGATACACCATGGAGCCCTCAAGATTCTGCTTTATTAGTAATAAAGAGCACACATCAGCTGCATTACCTCCTAACTCACAACCCATTTCTTCCCTGAGCATTGTCTTCCCATCAAGCCAACATATGAGCAATCCATTGATTGCAACACATTTCCATATTGATGTAGCATCGCTGAGATCGGTGAGTGTTTATGAAAGGGGAGGCTAAACAGAATGAATGAGCCAGCGCTGCATTCCTTTTTTTTGATTAAAGCCTTGTGGGGGCTATACAGACAATTCCAAAGTGCAAAATGTTTAAAGCTGTACCTTTGAACACCAGGAGAAAATTGTGCCTGTAAGGGACAGAGCACCAGCACATTGAGGTGGGAAGTTGTACACACTTATTGGTCAGTTTAGCAGATGTACACTTGGAGATATATAACGTGCGAGGCTGGCAGCAGTGCACATGGCCTCTGAGTATGGGTTTATAGATTGCACACCCTCACAGATGACAAGAGAACATGGAGCTCATGGAAACATTACCCTTCTCCATGTACATCTACATCTCTCCTTCTACACTACACCTTCAACTTTCTACAATGCAGATGAGTCAGGGGATTACATGAGCCTCCATCTTACACAACCAGAATGAGTATCACTTGAGCCTGTAATGCATGGTGATGAAATGCCTTGCACAAGCACACTTTACATTGAGGGTGATGCATCACTGATGTTGGTAACAAAGTGAAAAGGGACACACTGTGATGAGATGGCTGCTGTAATAATTATAGTTTTGAAAAATGTATGACGGTAGCTTTAAGAATAACACTGTGTTGTAAGATCACATGATCTGTATAAATCAAAGTGTTAGCAGTGCGGGGAGCCTCTGGGTGGGAGTTCTTCTTTAGTTATGGAGTTTGATGCACACATGTAGCTGCTTCTGCTGTCTTGTAAATAAAGTTAAGTGAACCAAGAAAAGTTGTCTGGAGATCAACTCCATTACAAACTGGCAATGAGGATAAATCAGATTTGGTGCTGAATTTCACCTAGTGGTTGTAAGTTCATTAAAAATATAAGAAGATATACTCATCTGAAATGCCACAGTTTGACAGAATCAATCCCTTTGAGCCAGCCACAGACGATTGGTCTCAGTATATAGAACATCCTGTGTTCTTATTTCAAGCAAATGAAATCATGGGGGAGGAAAAGAGTATTGTGGTAGCAAGACCTACAGTTTAATTCGAAGCTTGTTGGCCCCCGGTGTCCCAGATTTGAAGACATTCAGTAAATTCGTAGCCTTTATTAAGGGACATTTCCAACCCAAGCACTCAGTCACAATGCAGAGTTTCAGGGTCAATTCATGGAATAGAGCCCCAGGGAAGACAATTGCTACCTACGTGGTGAAATTAAAACAACTAATGGAATATTGTAATTTCGGTGAAACCCTGAATGACATGCTCAGGAATCGTTTGGTATGTGGCGTGCAGGAGGATGCTATTTAGCAAAGATTGCTGACTGAAGTGAATCTTGATTTTAAGAAAATGTTAGAAATAGCGCTGGCGATGGAAAGCACTGTAAAAGATTCACAAGCAATTCAAGGGGGGCAAAATAGCTTTTCCTAGTTGGGTGGGAACAGTCAGCCGAAAATGGCATGAAAAGGGATTCCTCTGCGAAGCAGAAAACAACCCCCGCTAAGCGAAAAATGAGAGAAAGCAGCTTAGTAAATAAATCAAAAAATAATTTTCATTGATGTAGAAACAATCAGTTTTCTAGTGATTGGCAATTTAAAAAAATAGAATGTTATTTTTGTCACAAAAGTGGACACATAATGAGACACTGCAAAGCGAGATTTAAACAGGCCTCCAAACAACAAATGAAGTTGAGTTAAATCTATAGTGTAGAAGAGCCAGAAACAACCAATTCTGACATTTATTCATTATTCAACATCAAAGTTGGGAAGACAGAGCCAATTATTGTTATTGTGCAAGTGAACGGTAAACCATTAAAAATGGAAGTAGACACATGGGCACTTCTACCACTGTAATAGGAGAACACACATTCAGATATTTAAATAAAGGTGATCAACAGTTAATTGGGAATGTACACATGCAAAGAAATCCAAGTAAAGGTATCACCAGAGTAATTGTTCATTCGGCACATCTACCAGTGATGGTGTTAGAAGGCAGAGGACCGAGCCTTCTAGGTCAAAATTGGTTGAGGGAAATTAACCTTGGTTGGTCAGTGGGATTTCAAAAAGAAGCTGGAAGAGTCCCTGTCTTGAAAAAGCAACAAGGCAAGGTACTGGAGTGTCCAGGGACCACAACAGGATGAAAAAGGAGTGTGTAAACATTCAGCAACCTGAAGAGATGAAGACTGTCTTAAACAACAATATGGAAGAACAGCAGAAGAAACCCAAAGAGACTCTGCTGAATGACAGTGTTCAGGATGAAGTGCACGAACTTTGCAAAGAAAAGGAAAAACTTTTGAAAGACCTTCACACGCTACAAGGGTTACTCTCATCAAAGTATCTGCCTCTGAAAAATTACAAAGAGAAACAGAAAGAATTTAATACCTCTCTGAACAAACTGAAGAGCCGGTTGACAGAGAAGACACAGCAATGTTCAAGGTTCCAGGACGAAACCAACAGATACAAGAAGAAGACAGAAGAGCTGAAGAATCAACTAAATGAAGCTAAAGAGGCTTTAAAAGCAAAAGCTGTAGAACTTTCCAAGATGCGAGTAGATGTCATGGGTAGCTCAACTACCGAACTAAGACAAGTTGAGGTTGCATCTGAGAGAAGTCAGGCCGACAGTAAAGCCAAAAAGAAGGCCGAGATTAAATTTGTGGTAAAAAGAAGACATGTAGGAAGAGGATGCAGAATTATTGATGAGGCGCCGTCTTCGAACAAGACCAAGCCTGATACTCCCCAGTTTGGAGCGGAACGTGGAGAAAACTCAAGGGAACCAAAAAGCGACTCATGACTTGCATAGTCTTGAGCGACAATTTACTGTTGGAGAAGCAGTATATGTAAGGAATTTCGGTGGGGGAACTGAAGTGGTTACCTGGTAATGTAAGTTTAGTGACCGGACCATTATCGTATCACATGAAAGTGGAGGGTCGGATCACCCATAAACATGTGGATAATTTAAGAAGAAGGGAGGCACCCCAACAAAATGATGTTCCACTTGTAACCATTGCTGAACCTGTGGTTCCTGCTGAAGTTGCTCAACGAAGTATAGACATGCCCGATGTCTCTGTCGGAGTGAACGACACTGAACTGCCTGTGCCTAATGAGGTACCTGATGTTAATGTAGTTCTGGAGAATGTGTTTCCTACAAAAGAATTGGAAGTCATGGAGCTGCGACATTCCACACGGATCAGGAAATCACCTGAAAGACTGAACTTGTAATTTCATGACCTGTGTAAATATTGTAATGTCATGAGATAAATAGACTTGCAAATACAAAATGTACAGAAAAGTTAAAGAGGAAGGAATGTAGTAATTATAGTTCTGATAAACATAAGGCTGTAGCTTTAAGAATAACCCTGTGTTGTAAGAGTACATGATCAGTATAAAACAATGTGCTAACAGCATGAGAAACCTCCACAGGGGAGAGTCCTTCTTTAGTTATGGAGTTTTTTTGCACATGTGTAGTTGCTGCTGCTGTCTTGTAGATAAAGTTAAATGTTTCCATTAAGAAAAGTTGTCTGAAGATCAACCCTATAACAGCCGTACACAAACTCGACCAGAGGCACATGACATGAAATCAGTGGTAAGTGGGGGGAGGGGAACATGGTGTGACATCTGATCGAGCACAACACAACTCAGCATACACAAGAGATGTGAACTGAATGCAATTCTACTTACATTGGTGGAAAATATCTACAAGTGGTGAACACCCGTGCTACTGTTGTGCTCCTAATATTTCTTGATCTTCCTAACTCTATCACTACGCCTGGGTGCATCCCCAACATCCACAGCGGAGGTGGAGGCAGCCTGCTAACTGCTACACTCCAGTATCTGTAATGACTTTGGCGGCCGTCATATGGAGGACTGAGACTTGGAGGGTCCCAGCCTGCTTTAGGTCTCCTGTTGTGGAGCAGGTGCACCCTTCTTGGCCTGTGGAGCTGGAGGTAATGGGATCAGAGGTATAGGGGATTGGGATCGACTGGGCACTTCCGTAATCACCTGGGTGGATGGCCCCAGGGTGCCCAGCTGCTGTCCCTCATCTCTATGGGTGCCCAAGGGCTCCTGGCTGACCCCCTGAGAAGAAGGGGCACCTAAATTTGGACTCCTCTCACGTAGCTACTGCTGGAAACCATCAATGTCTACAGCGATGGAGTGCAACCCGCAGCAGCACAGGTGCTGCTCTCCAAGTTCTTCATGGCGGCCACTAGCCTACCAGTTTTGACCTCAGTGTGCTGGGATGCCGGACCTATTATCTCAGACTGAACGTGGACGGACTCCTCTATCATATGCTGCAATCTGTGGAATGTAGCTGACAACCCTGAATGATATTCTATGTTGCCGCTGCTGCTCCAACATTGGTTGAGACCGAGCCCACTGACTTGTCTTCTGACTTGGATTCAGCAGAATCATGAATCATGGGTCTGGATACGAGGGGCTAGCTCCGGGTGTCCCTGGGGGCGCATGGCTGTGGTGCCTATGAAAGTGAATGGAGATAATTAGTGCATGGCAATAGATTTCAAGTCACAACATTGCACTCACAGTCTTGCTGTCTGAAGGGTTAGCTGGTCCAGTGTCCTCACTTGGGTGCGCAACACTGACCTCAGTGTCACCACGGGCACAGTCCTGGTCCTCGCCAGGTGTACTGCACACTCCTCACAGTGGGTGAGGCCCTGATCTCTGGCATCTCGCCTTCAGACTGGGACCTCTCCCTCTTATTGTGGGCGAGCTTGGCCTGCATGAAGACAGATGGTGAGGGTGTGAGCAGGATACATGCCAAGGCAGATGATAAGGGCGCCTGCCTTGTGTGGGTGCTGATTGGAGCTGTGTACGGGATGAGGATGCAAACTGCACAGGATGTGAGCCCAGGTGGAGATGTCAGGTTTGTGTGTGGGACGGTGAGTGGTGATGTCCCTTGTGCTGGTAGTGTGAGGTCCCTGTGGGCTGTCATCCTGTGAATGTGTGAGGGGTTTGTGAGAGTTTGAGCTGAGAGGGATGAGAAGGTTGACTTACTCTGGCTGTGCAAATGAGACCATTCATCCATTTGTGGCACTGTATTGCTGTTCTCCTGTGGGCTGAGGTGGTGCTCACCACCACAGACACACCCTCCCGAGCCAGGTCAGTGACCTTGTTGGACCTCCGACAGCCATCCCGAAGGTGGAGAATGTCACAGCAGGCCTCAACCATGTCCAGAAGGTGACCCAGCGAGGCTGCACTCGGGGGCTGTGTTCTTCCTGCTCTTGGGGGACATCTCTCACCTGGAGCAGCCCTGGACTGCAGACAATGAAAGGTCAGCGTGTGGGTACAGTTTTAATAGGATGTCCGGAGCGAGGATCCGCTGAGGTCATGGCAAGCTGGGCAAATCGCAGGGCGCCTGCCGGTGAAGCAGCGTGTTTCCAGCTGATGAATATTTAATGAGGTGAGAGACGGACAATCAGGTTCAAAAATACGCCATTGCGGTTAGCGGGGAAAAAGCTGCTTTTCCCACCTGCCACCGCACTTAGTCTGCAGAGGGAAAGGTTCTGCCCACTATCTCTTCAATGAGATGTTAATCAAGACCCATCTGCTTTATCAGAAGGTTATAAAAGCTCCCACAGTACCATTCTGAAGAACAGCATGGAGGCCCTGGTGTCCTGACCAATATCCCTCAGCCAACATCATTAAAAACAGATTATTTCACATTGCTATTTGTGGGATTTGCTATGCACACGTTGGCTGTTGTGGTTCATACATTACAACGGTGACTACAGATTAAGAAGTATTTCATTGGCTGTAAACATTTTAAGACATCCAGTGGTCATGCAAAGTACCATATAATTGTAACTCTCTTTCTTACTTCTTACTCTTTGTTCTACACAACGTTTTCCACCTATTGAGGTGCTATCCTGAATCTTGGCCCTCCTCCCCTATTTCTCAGTGACATTGTGAAAGACATGTCCTCCCCATGTCGTTATTGATCAGTCTTCTTTCCATAGAATTCGAAAAGTCCAATGTATTGCTGCTGTAGTTAGGTGTCATTTAGAGCACATAGCTCCTAAGTTTGATTCCTTGCCTGTTGTGTGTTAATTAATCATTTGTGAGGCAGTAGTTGGAGTGTTAAAAGTTGTCCTGCTGCTCCATTCACTCTCACTAGAGTCTGTATCTTCCATTCCTTAAAATATTTATCTTCTAGCTCATCCTTGAAGATAGGAAATGGTCTTTACCTCAGCCACTCCCTGTTGCAAAGCTTTTGTTACTTTCAAAAATATGCAGAACAAACATTCTCCTAACCTCTCTCCTCACTCTTGGTTATCATTTTAAATTAATGGCCACTTGTCAAAGGAAATAATCTTTCCACTTCCACCTCATCAGAACCCTTCAGATCCTCTCAAGCATCTCCTCGTACTATAATCTCTCAGTGTGGACAGAGATGTACAGATCACCAAGACTGAAGGCTTGATCGCTGCTTTGCACTGAGTTGACTGGTCTCAGGGTGTTCAAATTGCCCTAGTGCTTTTGGGTTGAGGGAGGAGGGGTAAAATCAGCCAAGGATCTTGCTTTTGATTGCTATCTAGAGTATGTGTTAGAGGACATTAAGGGAGGATAGGATTCATAAAATCATAGAATGTTACAGCTCAGAAGGGGAGCATTGGGCACCAAGCATATGTTGGTTCTTTGAAGGAGCTATCCAATTTGGCCTGATGTTTCCCCATAGCCCTGCAAATTTTATTTTTCCAAGTATATATTCAATTCCTTTTTGAAAGTTACTATTGAATCTGCTTCCAACATCCTTCCAGTCATTACATCACCTCAGTTTCTTTTCTCAATCACCTCAAATCTTTGGTTATCAACTCTTCTACCAGTGGAAACACTTTCTCTATCAACTCTATTGAAACTCCTCATAATTTGGGACGCCTCTATTAAATCTCCCTCAACCTTCTCTGCTTTAAGAAGATCAATCAAAGCCCCCCTAGCCTCACCAAGTAACTGGAGTCCCTCATGAGAGGACTTCAATTATGAAAGATTGGGTGAGGTAGCTCAGTGTTCCTGCTGCACCCTTGGAACTATATCTTTCCATGAATGAAGGAAATTAAGATGAAAAATGACTTTTGCAAGCATGTGTCCATATTCAGGAGTGAAATTTTCTTGACAAAGCTTTTATCTACCAGTGGTTATTCAACTAGCATAGATATGAAGGAAAGGCTAAGTAGCTTTTAAATGAGAGTACTGGAATATATTAGCAAAGCAATGAAGAAGCTTTTAACTATCGTTAGGAGTTTAGCAAATTGGCCTATCTCAAGCGCTACCTTGTGACATTAGTGCGATATTAAACTAAAAGGGCTTAAGTACAATGAGCTCCGCTCTAGCAGAACAACCCTATTCGAATATGCCTGACCTTTATTACAAGTGTGCTTGAAGCAATTAGATACAGTGCATGATTTTTTAATAGGCATAAATCCTGCCTGTAATCCTAAAGCCAGCTCTGCAGTAAGAGATCCATGTCACCTTCTACCTTTATTACTTTCACCTCTCTATAACAGCCCAATCAGTCTAAGGCTCCACTCCTGCGCCTACATCATTTTAAAATTCATTCTCAGGATATGAGCATCACTGGCTAAGCCAGCACCTGTTGCCCATCCCTAGCTGCCCTCGCGAAGGTGGTGGTGTGCAGCATTCTTGAACTGCTACAGACCATCTGGTGTAGGTACACCCACAGTGCTGTTAGAGAGGGAGTTCCAGGATCTTGGCCCAGCAATAGTGAAGGAATGGTGATATATTTCCAAGTCAGGATGGAGTGTGGCCAGGAGGGAAACTTGCAGGTGGTGATGTTACCATGCCTCTGCTGCCCCCCTGCGTCTACTGCCCTTTATTCTTTCAGGTAATAGAGGTTGCTCCATTCTCCTGCTCATTATCATGGCCCTGCTAATTTTTCCTTTTCAGGTATTTACCCAATTCCCTTTTGTACGTTCCTATTGAAGCTGATTCTATCACCCTTTCAGGCAGTACATTCCCATTCACTAACACACTGCATAAAACTAAAAATCTCTTCATCTTGCCCTCTGGTCCTTTTACCAATTATTTTAAATCTGCGCCCTCTGGTTACTGACCTTCTTGCCAAAGGGAACAGTTTCACCTTGTTAACGCTATCAAAACTCTTCATAATTTTGAACATCTCTATTAAATCTCCCTTTAATCTTATTTGCCCTAAGGAAACTACTCCCATTCTGTAGTCTCCATGTAACTGTAGACCTCATCTTTGGTATAATTTTAGTAAATCCCCTCCCTTCACCCTCTTCATCCACCTCAATGCTTGTTATCTGAATTCATTCCTCATCCGCAAATGTACAATGAATAATTACGTTTCTCCCCCTGTTTCCAGTCCCAAATTATAGATGCAGTCGAGCGGCATGCACTTCTCCTCAGCCTCAAACATGCCTTGAGTAACTAATTTCCTCTCCCTCAGTCTATTAATGACTAAAAAAACTTCACATGCTATTTTCTCACTCTTCAGAAATAAATAATTCAGTCAACATTCTCACAATCCCTCCATAGCTACAGTAATTTAGTGAATAAATGAATTATTTCATTTTCTCTCTTCAGTCCAGACTCCCAAATCAAAAAATATGATCCTTCTATGCCAATAGAATATTATCACACTTTGAGCCACAAGTCAGGTAGAGCAACCATATAAAACTCAGCAGATCTGGCAGCATCGGCGGAGAAGAAAAGAGTTGACGTTTCGAGTCCTCATGACCCTTCAACAGAACTAGCTAGTTCTGTTGAAGGGTCATGAGGACTCGAAACGTCAACTGTTTTCTTTTCCGCCGATGCTGCCAGACCTGCTGAGTTTTTCTAGGTAATTCTGTTTTTGTTTTGTATTTCCAGCATCCGCAGTTTTTTGTTTTTTGTTTTTAGAGCAACCATATAAATGTGTGACTACACACTAACATTTTTGTCAAATTATTACCACATGTCTATCTTCAGGAATTCCTAGCCTGTGAATATTAGCTATCATTAGATTTTGAGAAGAATTTATTTATCTTGAATGTTTGTGTAATTTGGGAGGGCACATTATCAAATTGGAGATTGTCAGAGGAACTTATCCATCTTCTCAGGTAAAGGTCATGTACTGAACAGCCCTTAGGTATTGCCAATTAATTACTGCATGGTAGAATTTAGATAATACCAGCCATTACAGGGATTAATATCTGTTCTATCCTTCCCCACTGTAGAAGGCATCTTCAATTTTTTGCTAGCACAGAACTTGAATATTGCTGAAAAGACAGACATTTTGCAAAAGCTTTTCCTCTTGCACTCACCAGGACAAATGCAAGAATTCCAAATTTCAAACGATCATGACAATTTATACTACAGGAAAAAATTAATCAGCCGAGCATGTAATGTGGCTCATTTGCACTTGCCGACATGCATTCTTCAAACACCTGTTCTCAGCAAACAAAAGGAATATGTTCAAGCCTTGTGCCTTTTTAGAATTACCCCGGAGCTTGGGAGCCTATAGTTCCCTCTTGCTTTCTCGATGGCAACACCTCAGCCAATCAGAGTCGACATGTCACCCAATCAGCACTCTTTTCTCTTGTTGTATAAATTGTTGTAATCGTTTGAAATTTGGCATTCTTGCATTTGTTCTGATGGGTACATGACGAAAAGCTGCAGCAACATGTCTCTCTTTTCAGCAATATCTAAATATTTGCTTGCAATTAGTTGCTGCTCTAAAAAACTACAGAGAATTTTGTCGAAAATCACTGCGCAGTTTAAAGAACATAAGAAAGCATAGATATTGAAAAGACTATTCCTTCCATTAAGGTAATCCATCTACAGCCCACGGGCAACATACCCTATCATGGACTATACTCCATCAATTTAACTTCCTTTCGCAACCAATGTACATTCTACCCTATCATAGTCTCCAACCTATTTTTAATCTCCTTCTACAGCCCATGGCCAGAATTTTACGCTGTTCGCGTGGGCGCGCCCAACCTCGAATTGCATGAAATCACACGAGAAGACGTCAGGCGTGTGTCCCAATGTCATCACGAGCAATATTACGGTTGGTGTATGTGGGAGCAGGAAGCACACCCGGTGACCATTAAGCAGGCAATTAAGCCCATTAAGGAGCAACTCAACAGCGATTTTACATGGCCTGTCCACTTTTACCGTTGGCGGATGGGCCAAATGGCCAGGCAGCCTTCACATTTTCAATACAAACTACATCCAGGGAAGGATGAAATATCAGGGGTTAAATAAAATAAAAGATGATGTTTGAGGGATGATCTGCTATGTAGTCTGCTGCCAGGTTCTTGCATTTACAATATTGCTACAGTTTGCAGCAGTTTATTGATTTAATTTCAGTTTTAAATTACTGCAGCTCCCTGAGACAGCTCCACAGCAACCTTCAGCCTTCAGGGAGTGCAAGCCCACACCTCCTTTCTCTCGGCACCCGCCCTCTTCCCGCACCCCCCACCCCGGCTGCTCTGAGCCTTTCTCAGCACGCGTCATACACTGGCTAGCCATTAATTGCAAGCCAGCATGAAATTGCATTCAGAGCCAATCACAGGCACATCCACTTCCAGGCCCAGTCATATGGACTCAAAACGTTAACTCTGTTTTTCTCTCCACAGATGCTACCAGACCTGCTGAATTTTTCCAGCACTTCCTGTTTTTGTTGCAGAATATTTCTCCATTCTCACTCCTCCACTATCAAATCAAGCCTGTTGCTATCCAATCAATATCCTTGCTTGTACCATTCCTCCACTCTGCCTCAGCAACATAGCTTGGCCTAAATAGCCAAGTGGTTATGGTACTGGGTTTGTAACCCAAAGATCAAGAGTTCAAATCTCACAATGGCAAACTATGAAACAATGTAACTTTATCTGAATAGGAACAGATGGAAACGTGTTTGTACTCGAAAGAGTTACTGATACATGGACACCCAGGTCCTGATGGCTGACATCCTATGGTCCTAAAAGGAATAGCTGCCTCAGCAACATAACAGCCAATGGATTAAAGCACCTGCTAAGCATGGCAGGTGCTTCCATTGTGAAGCAGCTGCTGGGAATTGAGACAGACATCGCAATTGCCACATGCACTCCCATTTTACACTATCGGCAGCTTCATTTCTGGCTAAAGTGATCTCACATGAGCTTAATTTATACAAGCTGGTGTTAGTATAATGATGTAAGGGTGCTTTCCATTCAATGGTGACGAAGATATGACTAGATCAGAACAAATAGGAAGTGGCTGTTTAATTGGATTCCAATTATACATGTCCAATGGTGATTTCCTATTGTGGATTTTAACCGTTATTTTCCAAGTGTTTGGTTGTTTTTGGACAGTTTTTTCTTTGGAAGCAAATTTTTTGATTGTTTTGATTAAATACTGGAATGTGGGAAATATTTTTGAGCATTTCTCTCTGTGTAACTTTGAAGGGGAAAAAGATTTTGAAAAGAAAGGTAAAAGGAAGGTTCAACATATGAACATACAAATTAGGAGCAGGAGTCGGCCCCTCGGTCCTTCAAGCCTGCTCTGCCATTCAATAAGATCATGGCTGACCTAAATATAATCTGAAGCCCACATTCCTGCCTACCCCCAATAACCTTTCACCTCCTTGTTAATCAAGAATCTATCTAGCTCTGCCTTAAAAATATTCAAAGACTCTGCTTCCATTGCCTTTCAAGGGAGAGAGTTCCAAAGTTTCATGGCCCTCTAAGAGAAAAGAATTCTCCTCATCTCTGTCTCAAATGAGCGACCCCTTATTTTTAAACAGTGACCCCTAGTTCTAGATTCTCCCCACAAGAGGAAGCATCCTCTCCACATCCACCCTGTCAAGACCCGTCAGGATCCTAAATGTTTTAATTAAATCACCTCTTACTCTTCTAAATTCCTGTGGATACAAGCCTAACCTGTACAACGTTTCCTCATAAACCAACCTGCTCATTCTTGGTATTAGTCTGGTAAACCTTTTCTGAACTGCTTCTAATGCACTTACATCTTTCTTTAAATAAGGAGACCAGATTGCCTTGAATTTTTCTAAGTGCCCTGATATAACATATTTAATAATAGCTTCTAACATTTTCCCTATGACAGACATTAGGCTAACTGGCCTCTAGTTTCCTGCTATCTGTCTCCCGCTCTTTTTGAATAAAGGAGTTATATTTGCTATTTTCCAATCTAATGCAATCTTCGCAGAATCTAGGGGATTTTGGAAAATTAAAACCAGTGCATCAACTATCTCACTAGCCACTTCTTTCAATATTTAGAGTGATGTCCATCTGGACCTGGGGATTTGTCAACCTGCAGCCCTAACAAATTGCTTAATACCACTTCCCTGGTGATTGTAATTTTCCCAGGTTCCTCTCTCTCTTCCATTTCCTGATTTAAAGCTATTTCCGGGATATTACTTGTGTCCTCTATAGTGAAGTCAGAGCAAAATATCTGCCTAATTCATCTGCCATCTCCCTTCATTTCATTATCAATTCCCCAGATTCACTCTCTATAGGACCAACACTCACTTTGTTAAAAGCAAAATACTGAGGCTGCTGGAAATCTGAAACAAAAACAGAAAATGCTGGAAAAGCTCAGCAGGTCTGGCAGCATCTGTGGAGAGAGAAACAGAGTTAACGTTTCGAGTCCATATGACCCTGAGGAAGGGTCATATGGACTCAAAACATTCACTTTGTTAATTATTTTCTTTTTGAAATATCTATAGAAACTCTTACTTTATGTTACTAACTAGCTTTCTCTCATACTCTAGTTTTCCCCTCCTTATTAATCTATTTGTCATCTTTTGCTGTTCTTTATATTCTTTCCAATCTTCTTACCTGCCACCTGTGTCTGCGTAATTATATGCTTTTTCTTTAAGTTTGATACTGTCTTTAACTTTTTGAGTTAACCACCGATGGTGGGCCCTCCCCTTGGAATTTTTCTTTCTTTCTCATTGGAATGTACAATTTCTTCTCACGAAAATGCTGGATACAATTGGCATGCCAATTAATGGATAATTTCAATTGGACAAATTGGGTAGGACCAAAGGACATGCATTTGAACTATGCAAATTTAGGAATAGGCCAGATGTTAGGTAATCCTTTGTTCCCCAGAAAGCAACGAGCCTCTGCAATACCAACTTGTGCAGTTAGTACTGACTCTCCACACAACTTCAAGATGGATCTAGACCAGTGTTTGACTGAGAACTGTATTGTGTAGAAGGTGAATAGCTTAACACTTAATGTACAAATGGTGAATGTGATCTCGACTAGATTCAGTTGAAGAGGCATTCAATGAAGACATTTCCAGAGTCTTTTTGTCATACAGATCCTGGAAAATTTTTGCCTCTTCAAGGAGATTACATGGGTATAGGCTTGCACTGATGTTCGTTAATGCTTGAGGAAACCTGTCTTCGCTTCACCTGACAGTGATGTATAAACAGACTATGACAGGAAGGGACAGACAGCACAGGGAATATAAATCTAAGAGCAAATCAGCAGTTAAGGCTAGAGGTTACAAAAATAATAAAAGGAAAAGCTAAAGGCTCTGTATCTGAATGCACGTAACATTTGAAACAAATCAGATGAACTGATAGCACAAATAGAAATAAATAAGCATGACCTGATAGGCATTACAGAGATATGGTTGCAGGATGACATAGATTGGCACTTGAATATTGAAGGGTACATCACATTTAGAAAGGACAGAAAACTAGGAAAAGGTGGAGGGGTGGCTCTGTTAATTAATGATGGCATTAGCACAATAGCGAGGGATGACCTAAGTTCAGGAAACCAGAATGTAGAAGCAGTTTGTGTAGAATTGAGAAATAATAAAAGCAAAAAGTCATTTGTGGGAGTGCTGTACAGGCCCCCAAACAGCAACCATATGGTAGGTTAGGGTAAAAAGGAAGAAATAATGGGAGCTTGTCAGAAAGGTATGGCGATAATCTTGGGGGATTTTAATTTACACATAGACTTGGAAAATCAGATGGTCAAAGGTAACCTAGATGAGGAATTCATAGAATGGGGGAGTTGTCACAAATTTGCATGAAATGGGCGGGAGAAACGACATTTTACCTGCCGGCCGCAATGGCAGCTTCTCACACCGTATTGTCCCAAACCTGCCACATTAATCATGCACTTCCAGGAAACACGCTGTTTCTATGGCTTGCAGGCTCTTTCTAACATTTTTACAAATCTTTTTTTTATTATTGCCCTATTTGCTGCCAGCCCTTGTTTCCTCTGCCTTCCACTTTTCCTTGCTACTTTTCAGTCTTTTATTTATATCATTGTTTCCATCTCTTGCATCTCCCTGCTCAGGTTCCCATACCCCTGCCACTCTAGTTTAAACACTCCCCCACAATACTATTGAATACCCCTGTGAGGATATTGGTCCTAGTCCTGTTGGGGTGCAACCAGTCCAGCTTGTACAGGTCCCATCTACCCCAGGATCGGTCCCAATGCCAATGGCCAGTGGATATTTTTTGAGTTAGAGGAATATTTGTAGTGGAGTTCCCCAGGGACCTGTATTGGGACCCTTGCTCTTCCTGATATATATTAATGATCTAGATCTTGGTGTAAAAGGGACAATTTCAAAGTTTATGGATGAAGCGAAACTTGGAAGCATTGTCAACTGTGAGGAGAACACTGTAGAACTTCAAAAGGACATTGACAAATTGGTGAAGTGGGCAGATAGGTGGCAAATGAAGTTCAATGTGGAGAAGTGTGAAGTGATTGGGAATGGTTTAGAATTCAACAAAAGAGGACTAAGAGTTTGACTATGAGAGGAAAAATAGAGCATGAGAGTAAACTTGCAAGGAACATAAAAGTGGACTGTAAAAGCTTCTGTAAGTATGTAAAAAGAAAAAAAATTAGTGAAGATAAATGTAGATCCCTTAACGAAATGGGAAATTTTATAATATAGAACAAGGAAATGACAGAGCAATTGAACAATTACTTTAGTTCTGTCTTCACAGAAGAAGGCTCAAGTAACTTGCCTGAAATACTAGGTAACCAATGGTCAAGTGCGGTGGAGGAATTGAAGGAGATCAGTATTACTGATTACTGGAGAAATTAATGGGACTGAAAGCCGATAAATCCCAAGGGCCCAATAATCTACATCCCAGGGTACGAAAGGAGATGGCCATGGAAATAGTGGATGCGTTGGTTGTCATCTTCCAAAATCCTGTACATTCTGGAACAGCCCCTGCAGATTGGAAGGTGACAAATGTAACCACATTATTTAAGAAGGTGAGAGGGAAAAAATAGGGAATTTTGGACCGATTAGTTCAACATCAGTAGCAGGGAAAATGCTAGAGTCTATTATAAAGGATGTGATAACAGCACACTTAGAAAACCTATGGGATTCAAAAAAGTCAACATGGATTTATGAAAACTAAATCATGTTTGACAAACCTACTGGAGTTTTTTGAGGATGTAACTAGCAGAATAGGGAGAACCAATGGATGTAGTGTATTTGGATTATCAGAAAGCTTTTGATAAAGTGCCACAAAAGAGGTTAGTGTACAAAATTAATATAAAAATAAAAATATTGGGGGTAATATATTGGCATGGACTGAGAATTGGTTAGCAGACAGGAAACAGAGAGTAGGAATAAATGGGTCATTTTCAGAGTGGCAGGTGGCGACTATTGGGGTACTACAGGGATCAGTGCTTGGGTCCCAGCTATTCACAATATATGTCAATGATTTGGATGAGGGAACCAAATGTAATATTTTCAAGTTTGCTGATGACACAAAACTAGGTGGGAATGTGAGTGGTGAGGATGATGTTAACAGGTTTCAAGGAGATTTAGACAAGTTGAGTGAGTATTTGAGTGGGCAAATACATGACAGATGCAGTATAATGTGGATAAGTGTGAAGTTATCCACTTTGGTAGGGAAAACAGAAAGGCAGAGTATTATTTAGAAGGCGATAGATTGGAAAATGTTAATGTACAAAGGGACCTGGGTGTCCTTGTACACCAATTATTGAAAGCAAGCATGTAGGTGCAGCAAGCAGTTAAGAAGGCAAATGGGATTTTGGCCTTCATTGTGAGAGGACTTGAGTACAAGAGCAAGGATGTCTTACTGCAGCTGTACAGGTCCTTGGCAAGACCACACCTGCAGTATTGTGTGCAGTTTAACTAAGAAAGGATATACTTTCCATAGACAGAATGCAGCAAGGGTTCATCGGGCTGATTCCTGGGATGGCAGGATTGTCATATGAGAAGAGATTGAGCCAATTAGGTTTGTATTCACTGGAGTTTAGAAGAATGAGAGGGGCTCTCATTGAAACATACATAATTCTGGCAGGGCTGGGCAGACTGGATGCAGGGATGATGTTTCCTCTGGCTGGGAGGGTCTAGAACAAGGGGTCACAGTCTCAGGATAAGAGGGAAGGCCATTTAGGACTGAGAGGAGGAGAAACTTTGTCACTCAGAGGGTGATGAACCTGTGGAATTCTCTACCACAGAAGGCAGTGGAGGCTAAGTCACTGAATATATTTAAGAAGAAAATAGATAGATTCTAAACTCTAAAGGCATCAAGGGTTATGGGGACAGAGTGGGAGTGTGGTGTTGAGATGGAGGATCAGCCATGATCATATTGAATGGCGGAGCAGGCTGAAAGAGCCAAATGACCTATTCCTGCTGCTATTTTCTATGTTTCTAACTGACTTGCTCGGCCATTTCTAAGGGCATCTAAGAGTCTATCACTTTGCTGTGGCTCTGGAGTCACATGTATGTCAGACCAGGTAAGGGTGGCAGATTTCCTTTCCTAAAGGACATTAGTGAACCAAGTGGGCTTTTACAACAATTAATGATAGTTTCATGGCCCCCATCACTGAGAGTAGCTGTGAATAAGTGGAAGAGATCATGAGTTTGGAAGGAGCTGACAAAGGAACTTTGGTGAATTGCTGCATTGTAGATAGAGCACACTGCTGCCACTATGGGCTGGGAGCAGAGAGAGTGAATGCTTAAGGTGGTGGATGGTCTTCACTATCCCAACTGCCCAAGTGGCAAGCGGGGAGGAGATCAACTACCTCTAGGTGGGCACCTAAAGCAGGCTGGGGTGCTAGCATGCCAGCTAGCAGACTTACCATTCTCCCCACTTTTCTGGGCGGGGATATTCCAGTATCGCACTGCCCCCCCTCCCAAACAGTGGTGGTCTGGCTGCTTTTTGTATTTTTCAACCAACCTTTTTAAAAAGTGGTTGAGGGTACATATTCCTGTTGAAGCACCCTCCCAAATACATCCCTTGTATGACAGCAGTGCGCCTCTGAAGTTTGAAGGCCTCTGATTGGCCTGCAAGCTTCAAGAGGCTGACAGCCACCCTTCATTGGGCTGGGAAACTGTCTTCATGCAAATTAAGGGCTTACTCATGTGTAAATCTTAACTTTAATCAGTCTCCTGCCAGAAATAGTTTTTAAAAAAAATTCTTTCACAGGGTGTGAGCATCATGAGCTAGGCCAGAATTTGTTGCTTATCCTTAATTCCCTTGAGAACATACTGGTGAGGTGTCTTCTTGAGGGGAGCGAAGACATGGTAGCTAAATTTGGAGATGACACAAAGATAGGCAGGAAAGTATATTGTGAAGGGGACATAAGGAGGTTGAAGATGGATATGAATAGTGAGTGGGTAAAAATCTGGCAGATGGAGTATAATGTGGGAAAATGTGAAGTTGTTCACTTTGGTAGAAAGAATAAAAAAGCAGAGTATTACTTAAGCAGAGAACGGCTGCAGAATTCAGAGGTGCCGAGGGATCTAGGTTTTCTGGTGCGTGAGTCACGAAAAGTTAATGCACAGGTACAGCAAGTAATTGAGAAGGCTAATGGATGCTATTTAGAACTGTTCACTTTCTGAGCCAGAGAGGTTGATTGGCAATCATTATCAATGATCACATTGTTAAAAAGGTTTACATTCCTACATACTAGACTTAAGTTCCTGCAGCGTGTTCAATAAGTAATTAATGTACAAATGCAGCAACTTCATGAAAGTCAGGGCCAGCTTTCTAGCAACTTGTGGTAATTTAGAATTCATAGGATATCTCTTCCTCACTGGAAGTTGCTGACTGATTCGCACACTAATAACCATGTGCATCATTCAGACAGTATTATGTGTTCACCATAATCTGGGCCATTAATTTTTATTATTTGTTCGCAGGATGTGGGCATGACTGGTAAAGATGCATCTATTGCCCTGCCCAGCTCGTGGTGAGCTTTCCCCTTGAACCCATTCCTATCCTTTTGGTAATGGTGTTACCATGACTGGGAGGGGAATTCAAAGGTGATGAAGTGTCCACAACATTGTCCTTCTCAATGGTAGATGTCAGCGGGTGAGGGACTGCTATTGATGTCGTCTTCTTGAGTGCTGCATGCTGCAGTCACAGTGCATTGGTGGAGGGGCAGATATTGAGGCTGTGTTCATCGCATAAGATTGATTTTATGTGATTTGGGGAAACAAGGGCTTTCTGCTCTGTTGGTCCCAACTTAAGTACCAGGGCCAGAAAATGTATCCTGTTGTGCTTCACAGAATTCTTCAGGACTGCATTCTGTAATATTGCATGTCTCCATCAGAGGGAGCAGACTCCCAGATCTAATCGTGTCTAGCCTCTTTCTTTTGGGAAGCTCTTAGCTGCAATTGTATGCATCAGCAAATTAGAGGTTATGTGGTTGAATAAAAACATTGATCTTGCAATTATAGGACCCTGTTCTACAAAATTTATGGACCCTTTCATAATCTGAGTCTGTACCTTTCCCTGTAAATACCAGTTCCTTAAAGGAGTTGATGTGGATACAATCAGGACCAGCTTTGTCAAATCCTTGGTACTCAAGATCCTGATTAAGACAGAAAGAAAGAAACATTATTCAGGCATAGAGAGAGTAGCCGGGTCATTTCTGTTGAATTATGCCTATGGTTTATCAGCAGGTTTTTTGGTGATGGAACAGATCCCACACTGGAATTGTATTCCCCTGGAGAATAGAACCAGTATCATGGTTCACTGATAATCCCTGTAAAGTGTATTTGCTTCCTTGCCGGTGTTTACTTACACTTATAGGTGAGGCTGCCTGACTGTAATAACTGAAGGTATAGCCTCCTGCTGTCACGAGATGGAGGCTGCAACCAATGACCCCCTAAGCGTGGTCAATCCGGGCAGTGGGGCTTCCTGATGAGATTCCTAATCGAGCAGATAGCTCATGAAAAGCTCTCTGCAATAATGCTTACAGCCAGGATTTTAACCTCATCAGGCGGGTGCGCCCCTGACCCAACCGAGCGTAAAATGTCATCGCGCACTTGTGTGATATTTCAGTCGGGCGGGAGTCAGCAGGCACGCCTGCTGACCATTAAAAGGCCTATTAAGGCCATTAAAGTTATAATTTAATTAAATTTTTTGCTGCCCACCCAACCTTACGACTGGCAGGCAGGCGAAAAGGCCAAGCGGCCTTTGCATTTGTTAGGAAACTGCATCCATGGATGGGATGAGGTTTCCAACAGCAAATAAAAATAAAATAAAAATTTGTACATTTCATTAATAACAGATTCACATGAGCATGTTTTTTTCACATTTTAAAAATCTTTGTTTTTAATTTTCAAAACTCTTCATCTCCTTGAGGCACCGAAGTTCCCCTCTTGCCCTCCTGCGCCCTCCAACACAGGCAGTGCTGCAGCCCACATTTCACGCTGGGCGGGCATTCATTGGCCTGCCAGCGTGAAATGACGTTTGAGACCTGATTGCAGGCAGCGGTCAGCTTCCCGCTCGGCCCCATTGAGTCCGCCTGACAAGGGCAAAGTCCTGGCCTGTCTGTTTCTTGTTGAAACCTCCGTCAAGTAATTACACTTAGTGTAGGAGTAGCATCACAAGTAATACATGTCTTTCACCCAAACATGTCTTTCCCTGGCATCCGCACACTTTTCAAGTCACCAGTTCACAATGAGGTACAAGAACCCTGAGTGTTACCTAGCTGCCTGCCTGGCTCAGACTATTCACTGTTTGGTCGGGATTTTCCAGCCCCACCCACTGCCGGGACCTTCCAGTCCCGCCGAACGTCAATAGACTTTTGTCTGGCCCCCCCCACCCACAGCGTCGCTGGAAAATCCCAACCTTGCTTCTGGGTATGTCGTTGAGAAATACAAATTTGAAGAGCATTTTTTAAATAAATGGAAGTATTTTTTTGAGATTGCACTCCAGAGGCACCAATCTTGGGATTGCTGCTGTTGGCTCTCCTTCCAATTGGATAGGCTGGAAATTTCTTGCTCAGTTGACTAAACTGGCCACACCAGCTTGTAAAAAAATGGCCGTTATATTCTTCAGTATGACTTTGAAAGGAAAGGCCATCTGAAAGTAACAAAGCAGACCAATCTGAGCTCCATCATGCATGTATCAAGCTACTTCGTTGCTCCAGTTCCAGTGTAACTATTAGCCCAGTCATTCAACAGGAACATGGCCATTCTGAGGGGCAAACAAAGAGGATGAGATGGAAGGGGAAAATAAAATGTGTCAGGTGGCATTCCATGTCAGTAAAGGTGAGGTGGTCTAGTTGGTTAAAAGCTAAAATAATAATTGCACTTTGAATGGGGCAGAGAAACTGGGAGATGTGGAAAAGCAGAAGGTCTTATGGGCTGAAGTCCTTGAGTTCTTAAAATCAACACCTCAAATGGTTAACGCCATAAAGAAACCTAACAGAATACTGGGTTTTTGACAAGAGTATAGAATATAAAATTTCAGATGTAATGGTGAATTGACCTAAAACCTTAGTAAGGCCACAGTTAAGAATTACTGTGTACAGATTTGGCATCAGCAGTATAGGAGGATGTTTAGAGAGGTGCAGGTTCACTAGGATGCTGCCTAGCATGAGGAAGTGTAAGTGTGAAAAAAGGCAAGAAAAATTAATGCTGCTTTCATTCGATCATTGATTCAGCTGATTGCAGGGTGGTTTGCTAAGAGGAGATTAAAATTATAAATGGGTGGCCCAGTGTAGATAGAAAGGGAGGGCTGTACTTTATGCCGCCTGTGTAAAAGTCGGGGGTGAGCCCGCCTGCAATTGATCGGGTCTCTCCACAGCCATTTCATGTTCAATTAGCCTTTCATTTGGATTGAGGCAGGACTTCCAACCCCCACCTGAGATGAAGTCCCGCATTCCTGAGCTGCCAGCCAGTCAAATGCCCAGCAGCTCTCTTATCCCAGCAATGCCACCTAGACTGGTGTTCACTGCTGGGAGTACAGCAAGTCCTTGGAAGAAGAGGAGTCAGGGGACCGGAACAATGTGAAGCCAGGGTCTCACTGGGGCCAAGCTGGCAGGTCCTGGTGAAGGTCTTGACATGTGAGGAGTCCCTTAATTGGCCATTAAATGGCCTCAACTGGCCCATGGGAAAGCGAGATGCACAACTCTCCATCACCACCACCCCTCCCCCACCCCACCCCACCACACCCCACCTGCAGGTAACATGGCTGTGGGGCAGACACGGGCATGGCATCTATGCCATGGTGCCCAATTTTATGCCATCTCGGTGCCTGACATCCCACCCTCGGGCTGGGGAGCAGGGCATAAAATTCAGCCCAGACTGTTTCCAGAGTTTGGGAGCTTTAGAATTAGAGGACGTCAGATATAAGATTAAATTTAGGACTGGGAATGGGAGTAGCTTTTCACACTGCAACCATAAATAGCACTACTAAAATGACTGATTAAGCAGAGCTATTTAAGAAGAGAAAATCAAAATACTGCAGACGTTGGAAATCTGAAATAAAAAGAGAAAAAATTGGAAACACTCAGCAGGTCGGGCATCATTTATGGAGCTAGAAACAGAGTTAACTTCCAGGTCGATGAGCCATGAGTACCAATGAAAGGTCATTGACCTGAAATGTTAACTCTGTTTCACTCTATAGATACTGCCTGATCTATTTTAGAATATGTTAAATAGGTAGATAAAGGAAATAAAGGGATATAGAAATAGAGCTGGCACATGAGAGTAGGACAAATGCTTTTGTGGAGAATAAATATTAACATGGAAGGGTTGTGCTGAATGGTCTGTTTCTGTGTATTTCTCTGCAAGGTCGATTTCGGACCACTCTGTGCAACCGTCTGTGTCCGTTTGTTTGAAATTTCAAACTGTTTGTGCCAGTGGGGCGGGAATATTAAATAAAAATCAGCCAATATTACATTAATGATTTGCAAGGATGCAATAAATCCAAACAGTACAGCAAGAGCTTATCAAAGGACACGTTGTCATGTTAATGGAAGAAGAGATTGCACAAAACCAGAGCAAACATAGGCATGGGCAAAAAAACCTCCCAGGACTTAGAACAGCCAGGACAGTGGTAGATTTCCTACTTCCCTCTCTCTTTTCCCCCCCCCTTCCCAGTGGTAGATGGCAACGATAGGTTTGAGAAAATCGCAGGAAATGGGGTGATAATCACCCACTTTTCCCCTTTGTAGCCCGTAAATTATGGGTCACCCTTGGAATGCAGGAAAGGTGGCAGCCAATTTGCACACAGCAAGCTCCCACAAGTAGCAGTGTGATAATGACCAGATAAGCTGTTTTCATAATGTTTGATGAGGGATAGATATTGGCCAGGACACCAGGGGAGTTGTCTTGATCCTCTTTGAAATAGTGCCACAGGCAGACAAAGCCTGGGTGTAATGTTTGGCCCGAAAGATGGTACCTGCTCAGTATTGAATCTTAGCATGGACCTTGTGCAGAAGTCTTGATTTAAATGCTTGAACACATGACTTTCTGACACAGAGGCAAGAGTACTGCCTGCTGAGTCATGGCTAATGTTGCAAGGTTGTGTGTTGTCTCATGACGAGGTCTAAAGATTGTGTGGTTGAATAATAGCTGTTTATTAATAACACATAACTATATATGTATATACAGGATACAGACCTGATTAGGTGCTATCTTCATGCTGACTTTTACCAAACTCACCGCCAAATTCTACTCCTCCCATGTGATTCTCTACATCATAATGTGGGCAGTACTGTTTCCCCAGTCCCACATTAACCCTTATAGTCCAAACACTCCAATACTACAGGTACTAGAGAAACTAGTTAGTTTGATCTCTGATCTACTCAATGCCAATGGTATTTTCTGGCAATGGAATAGAGAGGGGACAGATGTGACTGACTGGTACTTGTTCAACTCAGTTTGTCTACAGGGGTCATGCAGCTCACTAATAACTTGACTATAATGGTTAATGGGCCATTCAGGCCAAGATAATCCCAAATTCAGTTTGTGGCCTGTGATTACTTCGTTGATCTTGGCAGTGAAGGTGGTATCAATGGACTTCTGTTCAGAAATAAGGGGTTGCACTCCCCCAGTCAAATTCAGTCACACCCTGCTGGGACAATCAGGTGTGCGATGCATGTGTGAGGACAGGAATGAGCTTTGTGGAGATGCCCTTCATGTGACAGCCCCCTGACATTCTGCTGGATCCACTGGTTGGTACCTATTATGCTGTGTCCCTATAGGCAGCAGCACCTTCAAGAAATTAGAACAGGTATGTTTAAACAAGATGGAAGTTGAACTGTTCTGCTTTTTGATAGTTTAATACAATACCTAATTGCTCATCCAATGTTAGACATTGTCGGCACATTGATTTTTTGCCCATTAACTCTGTGCCTGCATTCCTGATACGTGCATTAGGCAGGGGAAGTGGTATGCAGGAATGTTGATTAATAAAATGGCCCTGAAATGTCCCGGAGGAAGGGTTTAGGCTGTGATCTGACCATGAGATCCTCCATCTGAAAGTGAAGTATGAGCCTCAGAATATTTTGAAAAGCTACACAAAAATATTTCAGCAATAAGACATTGAATACGAGAGCTGTATTCTAGATTTGAATTGATGGTGAGTTAGGAGGACTTTGAAATCACACCATGATTGATTAACACATTCCATTAAAATTACCCTCTCAGTTATTTTACTGCAGTTTACTGAAATTTGGTTCAGCAAACTTCGAGGATCATCTATGTCAAACACGTAACATCCAAAGTGCCCAGAGGAAGACCAGAGGTGGCGCAGCTGCAGAGGTTGCCCCAAGCACCAACAACAGCATGATCCGCCAATTCTGTGGGTGTCTGTGCTGACCCTGCATCACATGCTTCAGTCATGAGAGGTTCCACAGGAGACAATGAACTCACTTGCAGCTTGAAAATACATGAGTGACAAGGAGTCTAGTACCCTTTAAATTAATACACTGGATAGGGGAATTTCAGATGAATGTGGAAGGGTCCCAAAAAGTGTCGTCAGCCCTCCAGGATTGGCCTGGAGTCTCCAGCAATTGAAGATCAATCTCCAGGACACTGTTGTGTGCAACACTGGGGGAAAATCATTGGGGCAATAAAAAAGATTTTTTTTTTGCCATTTTCTTTGAACATTTTTCTTTAATATAGTGTGAAGTATTAATGTTAAATATGTCTACATAATCAGTGATGTAGGATCATATGACAACAGAGCAAGCTAAGAGATAGTTCTACGTGACACTTAATGCTAAACCTTGCACTGTTCAATAAAACATAAGTTTACCAAAAGCCTTGACTCCAGCACTCCTGACCAAGGACAAACTCATCTAAGACTCACAATGTTGGGATTTACCAAATATAAAAACACTGAAAATGGGAAAAAAGGCTGTTTTGGTTGCCAGTCAAGCAAGATCCTATTGGGTAATGAGACTTTTTGTTTGTCAGTTGACATAGGAAGGCAGTGAGTCACAAGGAGGGATATGTTGGCCAACTAATGGCTGGAGTATGAGGGAAAGCCATGTAATAAAATCTCTAGGAATACATGAAATCACAGTTGGCAACCCTAAAGTTCTAGGGTTATTGCAGACATAGGCCTATGTTTGCACTCAGGGTCTATGTAACATTGTCCTTGTGCACGTAAAGGATATTGTTCCCTAGCTGAGACTTGTAACTCACTGGAAATAATTTCCAACTTCCCATCCCCAGCAAGGGCCTCGGCTCCCAAAGTTGCGCACCGGAAATTCAGGTGAAAGTTTGGGGGGGGTGGGGGTGCGGTGGGGAGTGGTAGGAAATACTGCGTGTGATTTTCCTGGCCATTAATTTTAACTAGTCAGGGAACCATGGCAGCACAGGCCTGAAATTTCAACAAGTAGGAGATTCTTCCAGGGGAGTTGCAGAGTCAGTGCATCGTCCATCCTGTTTTGCTTACACCAGAGATTGTTTATCCTATTTTGTTGACTCACCTCTGTGACAGCCTGGTGTTTCTATTGGGATGATGATGTCACTGTAATAAGGTTAATATTTGCATAGTATAAATGCTTATTTAATATCCTGTCGCACTTTGTACCCTTAGTAGAGAACTTTACATAATGCAGCATCGGTATTGTATATTCCACCTCAGCCCGATAATGCCCCCTTGCACCCACTCAGTATTTTCAGATAAAATATTTGAAACCTCAGTACTACTTATAGTAAAGCTAAATTGGGTGTTATTGGCCATGTGTTAAAACCCCAGGCAGGGTGAAGCTGTTATCATGAGGGTGTGCCAATAACTGGAATCCAGTTGTAGTCAAACATGTTATTCTAACTTTGTATAGATCACTAGTTAGGTCACATTAGGAATGTTGACTTTAATTTTGGGAATCATCGCTTGAAGATACATCGATGGTTTGGAGAAGAGCTAATGAAGTTCTCTGCCAGGAAGAAAGAATAAAAGCTGAACTTATTTTCAGTGCTGAAGTAAGAATAAAGAAAGAAACTAGATTCATAAAGAACCATTTATGTTCTTGTGAAGGCAATGTGGAGCCAATGAACTACTTTTGAAGTTAGGCTGTTCTGTCGGTGAATGCAGCAGCCAACAGGGACACAGCAAGCTACCAAAATAGGTACCAATTAATCTGTTGCTCTGAAAAATGAATGTCGGCCGGGACACCCAGATAATCCCCTTGCTCATCTTTGAGTAGTACCACGGAATTTTTTGCGCCCGCCTGAGTAGGCAGACAAGGCCTCAATCTAAAATTCGAAAGGCAGCACCTCCATTAATGCTGCACTCCTTCAGTTGCATACTGAAGTGCCAGCCTAGGTTAAGTGTTGGGCTTGAATTCGAATGGGTAGACCCATCATTTCAGCCTGTTCCTGCCCCACTGAAGTTATTTCTTCCTATCTTGACTCCATTTTTCTGCCTCTTGTCTAGTCTCTTCTCACCTGATTCTTCTGATGTCCCATGTCATTTCAAGAAAGCGTTCTGAAGAAGAGTCATATTGGACTCAAAACATTAACTCTGTTTCTCTCTCCACAGATGCTGCCAGGCCTACTGAGTTTTTCCAGCATTTCCTGTTTTTATTTCAGATTTCCAGCATCTGCAGTATTTTGCAATTCATGACCTTCTGACTCAGGGACAAGAATCTCTGGAACCGAGTGAGGAATGATATGATCCAGGTATTTACAAAGCTGGGAGGATTTATGTGAACCGGCCTTTCACCTTAGATTATGTTTTTGTAGGGCTAGAGAATTAGAACAATAATAACTTCTCAGGAAAGCTTTGAGAATTTCATCTTTCACAGAATAATGTACATGTGAAAAGTCTCCCACCATCAGAATTGTTTGGCCCCCTATTAGTAATGCTGAAATGGCACATGGTCAATGATGGAAGGAACTGCTTCCCTCAATGGTAAACGTATTAGACTGAATTTTTGATCCCATGAGGAGGTGGGACTGGAGGCAGACCAGGGAGCAAAGCTGGAAATAGGTGTGGCATGCTAGCTCTTGACATAGCCCCACCTTCCATCGATTTTTGAAGCAGTGTTGGGACCTGGATGTTGACAAGCCACCTAAGTGCAGCTGCTCAGTACTGGAGCATGGAAATGAGGCAATTAAACAGCCACTTAAAGGGCTGTAAGCGATTGTTATTCTCAGGCAAAGGGTCGTGATCAAATCCCAGAGTAAGATGCAACAGCCCAATGGGGAGCTAGTCACGGAGCTGGGTCCTTTTAGCATTGGTGAATTAAAGGAGATTGGCTCAGAGAGTTGCTCAAACAGTGGTCAGGTAGAATAGAGGTAACCCTATACACACTGCAGCAAACGGGGGATGTGACCCTACAAGGGCATAGCAGGGGCTCCAGGCAGCAGTGACTTTCCATCTGGAGGCAGGGGAGAAGAAACAAGGAGAATGGGTGAGCAGCAATGAAGAGGAGCCACTCACACAGAAAACACAGGCCAGTGGCGCTGAGGCATGCAGAGGTGTCAGACAAGGGGTTGAGATGGAACGAAAGCTAGCACATTTTTCTTTATTCTTCCTATGGCTGGGGAAGTAGTTATAGTTTGCTGCCAAGGTTAACAATCCATTCAACAGCTTCATCCGAGGCAGTGTGAATGATTGTGATGCCACCAGGAATGGATCTCTTAGGGCACAGGTTCAGTATCTGGACAATGGTCTGACTTGGATGGTCACAGTCAAAATTTGAGCTGTTCCCCATGTTCCATTTGTGAGGTAAGTGGCCACATTTTCCTTCGGCTGTCCTCAAGTGGCTGATAGCTGTCCAGGTTTTCCATGGAAGGTTGAAACCTGGGTCTTCACTGCTCAGTTCAGTTACCAGGTTGCAGTTGGTGATGTTTGCATTCAACCAAGAGGTGTGCCATTGAGAAGTCAGTTTGTAGGGTGTGGAGTGTGTTCCAGTAGGGACTATGAAATCTCAGATGGATGGGTGGGTTTTTTTTTAGGTCCTGTGTCAATGGGACTGCTTCCTCCAAATGAGTATACTGACAATGTATTAGCTCCCTGAATCTAAGAGTATTAGTGTTGCCAAAGGATGCATCTATCAAGGCAGGTGATTGTTGTGTTGTGTGCCCAGCTGGACAACCACCTCAATCAATGCCATGTTGGCATGCCATTCCAGTAGCTGTATAAGTGACTGTAGGGATGCACTTATTTGCCTCTGGGTCCTTCCAAGGGTGGCAGCTAACCTCACTGGTATCTCACAGCATAGAGGAGAAGATGGATGCCCTTTTTGACAGGACATAGGATTATATTGAGTTCACCACCAATAGTGCCACACTGGCACAGAGGGAAGTGGGATGTGCCCCCATTGCTGGGCTCCCTCAGGTACAGGGGTTTGTTGACTGCACCCATGTGGCCATCAAGGCACAAGCAAAAGCAGCCAGGGGCATTCATAAACAGGAGGGGCTTCCACTCTGTCAGTGTTCAACTGGTGTGCATTTCTTGTAGGTCTGTGTGCAGTTTCTGGGCTGTTGCCATAACGCCTTCATCATTAGTCAATTGCAGGTGCGACAGTTGTTCATGCAATCGGAGAGGCTACATGACTGGCTGCTAGGAGACAAGGGCTAACCATTAAAGAGATGGCTGCTGACATCTATATGTCACCCCTCAAAATGGCACAGGGGTGTTACAACCACTGTCATTGCAGTACAAGAGCCACCATAGAGCAGGCTTTTGTACATTTTTCATAGATGTCTTTGGAATGTGAACAACACTGATTAGGCCGGTATTTATTTCCCATCCCTAGTTGCCCTTGAGAAGGTGGTGGTGAGCTGCCTTCTTGAACCGCTGCAGTCCCTGTGGTGTAGGTACACCCACAGTGCCGTTAGGGAGGGAGTTCCAGGACTTTGACCCAGCAACAGCGAAGGAACGGCGATGTATTTCCAAGTCAGGATGGTAAGTGTCTTGGAGGGAAACTTGCAGGGGGTGGTGTTCCCATCTATCTGCTGCCCTGGTCCTTGGATAGTGATCATGGGTTTGGAAGGTACTGTCTAAGGAGCTTTGGTGAATTCCTGCAGTGCATCTTGTAGATGGTCCACACTGTTGCTACTGTGCGTCGATGGTGGAGGGAGTGAATGTTTGTAGATCAGGTGCCAATCAAGCAGGCTGCTTTTTCCTGGACAGTGTCAAGCTTCTTGAGTGTTGTGGGAGCTGTACTCATCCAGGCAAGTGGGGAGTATTCCATCAGACACCTGACTGTGCCTTGTAGATGGTGGACAGGCTTTGGGAGTCAGGAGGTGAGTTACTCGCCACAGGATTCCTAGCCTCTGACCTGCTCTTGTAGCCATTGTATTTATATGGCTAGTCCAGTTCAGTTTCTGGTCATTGGTAACTCCCAGGATGTTGATAGTGGGGGAATTCAGTGACGGTAATGCCATTGAATTTCAAGGGGTGATGGCGAGATTCACATTTGTTGGAGATGGTCATTGCCTGACACTTGTGTGGTGCAAATGTTACTTGCTACTTGTCATCACAAGCCTAGATATTGTCCAGGTCATGCTGCATTTGGACATGGACTGCTTCAGTATCTGAGGAGTCGCGAATGGAGCTGAACGTTGTGCAATCATCAACGAACATCCCCACTTCTGACCTTATGATGGAAGGAAGATCATTGATGAAGCAGCTGAAGATGTCTGGGCCAAGGGCACTACCCTGAGGAGCCCCTGCAGTGATGCTCTTCGACTGAGATGATTGGCCTCCAACAACCACAACCATCTCCCTTTGTGCTCATTATGACTCCAATCAGCAGAGAGTTTCCCTTCAATTCCCATTGACTCTAGTTTTGCTCGGGCTCCTTGATGCCACACTCAGTCAAAAGCTGCTTTGATGTCAAGGGCAGGCACTCTCACCTCAGGAGTTCAGCTCTTGTGTCCATGTTTGAACCAAGGCTGTAATGAGGTCAGAAGCTGAGTGACCCTGGTTGAACCCAAACTAAGTGTCAGTGAGAAGGCTATTGTTTAGCAAGTGCCGCTTGATAGCACTGTTGCCATCACTTTACTGATGATCGAGAGTTGGCTGATGGGGCAGTAATTGACCGGGTTGGATTTGTCCTGCTTTTTGTTTACAGCACACACCTGGGAAATTTTCCCCATTGCCGGTTAGATGCCAGTGTTGTAGCTGTACTGGAACAGCTTGGCTAGGGACGTGGCAAGTTCTGGAGCACAAGACTTTAGTACTATTGCCGGAATATTATCAGGGCCCATAGCCTTTGCATTATCCAGTGCCTTCAGCTGTTTCTTGATATCACCTGGACTGAATTGAATTGGCTGAAGACTGGCATCTGTCATGCTGAGGACCTCCGGAGGAGGCC
The DNA here is from genome assembly GCF_017639515.1 of Carcharodon carcharias. NCBI lineage: Eukaryota > Metazoa > Chordata > Chondrichthyes > Lamniformes > Lamnidae > Carcharodon > Carcharodon carcharias. Next base: position 90,279,805 of record NC_054468.1, on the reverse strand, counting down.
GAGATGGATCATCCACACGGCACTTCTGGCTGAAGATTGTTGCGAATGCTCCAGCCTTATCTTTTGCATTAATGATCTGGGCTCCTCCATCATTGAGGATGGGGATATTTGTGGAAACTCCTCCTCCAGTGAGTTGTTTAATTGTCCACCACCATTCACGACTGGATGTGGCAGGACTGCAGAGCTTAGATCTGATCCATTGGTTGTGGGATTGCTTAGCTCAGTTAATCACTTGCTGCCTATGCTGTCTGGCATGTAAACAGTTCTGTGTTGTAGTTTCACCAGGTTGACACCTCATTTTTAGGTCTGCCTGGTGCTGCTCCTGGCATGCTCTCCTGCACTCTTCATTGAACCAGGTTTGATCCCCTGCTTGGTGGTAATGGTAGAGAGGAGGAATATGGCGGGCCATGAGGTTACAGATTGTGGTTGAATAAATTCTACTTCTGCTGATGGCCCACAGCACCTCCTGGATACCCAGTTTTGAGTTGCTTAATCTGTTTGAAATCAAAGATAAAGATAAAATACTGCAGATGCTGGAAATCTAAAACAAAAACAAAAAATGCTGGAAAAACACAGCAGCTCTGACAGCACATGTGGAGACAAAGACAGAGTTAATGTTTCGAGTGCATATGACTTTTTTTCAGAGCTAAAGGGAGGTAGAAATATGGTGAAATATATACTGTTTAAGGGGGGTGGAACAGGTGAAGCTGGATAGAGGGCCAGTGATAGGTGGAGGCAAAGGAGAGATAGCGAAAGATGTCATAAACAACAGGTGAAAACTATTAATAGTGGTGGTACTGGCTAAAGGAGATGCTAATGGTGACATTAAGAGTAGAAAGCAGAACGTGATAATGGCTGGACCAGGGTAAGGTCTCTGGAAAGAACAACATGAGCAAGTGACAGATGGCCCTAATGGGGGTGAAGTGGGGGGAGGGGACAATGGTGGGAAAAAAGATCAAAAATAGGCTCAAAGCTGGGGATAAAACAATGAATAAAAATGGAAATAAATTTAAAAAAAACTAATAAAAATAAGTGAAAAAAATTTTTAAAAAATGAATATTGGAAAAAGGGGATCAAAAAGGGATGAGGTTGGAGGAGAGAGTTCATGGTCTGAAGTCGTTGAACTCAATATTCAGTCCGGAATGCTGTAAAGTGCCTAGTCAGAAGATGAGGTGCTGTTCCTCCAGTTTGCGTTGGGCTTCACTGGAACAATGCAGTGGGCCAAGGACAGACATGTGGGCGTGTTGAAATGGCATTTTTTGTTTCTGTTTGAAATCTATCTCATTTAGCACAGTGGTAGTGCCACAAAACACAATGGAGGGTATTCTCAATGTGAAGACAGGACTTAGTCTCCACAATGACTGTGCGATTGTCACTCCTACCGATATTGTCATGGGCAGATACATCTGCAGCAGGCAGGTTGGTGAGGATGAGGTCAAATATGTTTTTCCCTCACCACCTGCCACAGGCCCAGCCTAGCAACTATGTCTTTTAGGACTCAGCCAGTGGTGGTGCTACTGAGCCACTCTTAACAAAGGACATTGAAGTTCCCCACCTAGAGTACATTCTGCACCCTTGCCACCCTCAGCGCTTCCTCCAAGTGGTGGTCAACATGGAGGAGCACTGATTCATCAGCTGAGGAGGGTAGTACATAGTTATCAGCAGGAGGTTTCCTTGCCCATGTTTAAGCTGATGCCATGAGACTTCATGAGGATTCCAGGGCAACACCCTCCTGACTGTGTACTACTGTGCCACCACCTCTGCTGGGAGGGTAATGTTGGTGTCACTGACTTGATCTGGAAGGTATGAATATGTCAGGCTGTTGCTTAACTATTCTGTGACACAGCCCTTTGGCACAAGCCCCAGGATGTTAGTGAGGGGAATTTTGCAGGATCAACAGGTTACTGTTGTTGTTTGCAGTGCCTAGGTCAATACTGGTTTATTTCCTTTTTACCACTTTGATACAACTGAGGGCTAGGCCATTTCAGAGAACATTAACAGTCATTGCATGTTGGCCAGACCAGGTTTCCTTCTCTAAGGGCATCAGTAAACCAGGTGGGATTTTTACGACAATCAACAATGGTTTCATGGTCATCATTAGGCTTTTAATTCCAGACTTTTTTTTTAATTCAAATTTCACCATCTGCCATGGTGGCATTTGAACCTGGGTTCCCAGAGCATTACCCTGGATTACAGTGACAATACCACTATGCCATCACCTCCCCTACATAGTGTAAATACAACCACACAGTGAGAAATGAATTCCAGGATTCTAACCCAGCGACAGTGAAGGAACGGTGAATGGCTTGGAGGGGAACTTGCAGGTGATGGTGTTCCCATGCGTCTGCTGCCCTTGTCCTTCTGGGTGAATGGGGTTGTGGGTTTGGAAGTTGCTGTTGAGGAAGCCTTGGTGGGTTAGTGCAGTGCATCCTGTAGATGGTCCACACTGCTGCTACTGTGCGTCAATGGTGGAGGGAGTGAATGTTTACGGTGGTGGATGGGGTGCCAATCAAGCATACTGCTTTATCTTGGAAGGTATTGAGCTTCTTGAATGTTGTTGGAGCTGCACTCATCCAGGCAACAACTCTCAAGAAGCTCAAGATGAGGTTTTCATGCTTTAACTAGTCAGGGGACATTCTCCAATATGCTCCCTCATGCATGTTGCTCTTCACAACATGGCCCTCTAGAGATGTATTGATCTTGATGAGAGAGAGCAGCACAATTCTTCAGAGGAGGAGGTGGAAGAGGAAAAGAAGGAGGAGGGTGACCCAAGCCCACAAGGACCTCTAAAGGCCCGGTTGAAGCCTCAAGGTCACGAACAGAATGGAAGGGACACTCAGGCCACTCTGATTCAGACAGGTTTCTCCTCAGGGCTCCTCATCAAGGAAAACAACTAGCTTTTGACTGACCATTCTAAAAGGGAGGGTGAGAATCCACTAATCAAACAAAGAATTGACTGGAAGAAATGTTCCTAATTGCCACAATATGTCAACTATTGCACTCATTTGTGTCTCTCCTCCAACTCACAACTTGTCAGCCTATAACCCATCAATCATGGGACTCACACGAGTCTGTGTGTAATCATAAACGTTTTCATGACAATACATTGATTCAGTGTAACATGTCAAAAGTAGTAACAACTGTAACCCAAGTGAACCAACTGTGAGATCACCAACACAGCAGCCTCCCATTTCATCCGCTCCTATAGGGCGTGGAAAGGATGTAGGAGAGGCAGGCTACTTACTTGTGTGTGCATGAGGCTGAGAGGCCTGTGATAGTCATCCTCAGGGCCACGGTGCCAGTGGGGGCATTGCTCAAGCTGTCCTACCTGCAATGATGCAGGGGCAGGCACTGTCACAGGGCATTCCTGTATTGATGAGGAGCAGGAGTAGAACATACAGCCTGTTGAGCCTGCTCCGCCACTCAGTGCAATCATGGCTGATCTTGGGCTTCAATTCCATTTTCCTGCCCACTCCCCATATCCCTTAATGCTCTGAGAGACCAAAAACCTGTCCATCCCAGCCTTAAATGTATTCAACAATGGATCATCCACAATCTTTGAGGGTAGAGAATTCCAAAGATTCATGATCAAAGGAATCAAGGAGGCATAATGAGAATGCCTCTTGAAGGATGGCCCCTCACTGTATTTGCCACCTATCTCAGCCCTTTCATGGCTTGTTTGAATGTCAGAGTGGACGACCAATTGGGCCATATCTGGCATCCACTCCATACGCCATTGCATGATCATTGCCATAGACTGGTCAATGTTACAGAACATGGTGGTCAAGGTGCTGTTCATGCATCCACTCAGTGGGTTGCCATGTTTGGCTCTCCAAGATGGTCGCTCTCTCAAAGGATGAGCTAGTGCACTCATATGCCTGTGACGTGTCGGTGTGCTTGCATTGGATGGACTCCTCCATTCTCCACACAGCCTCAGGGAACTCAGACATTGGGACACAAATCTCCTGCTGTTGCTCAAGGAAGAGATGTCTCATTTGTGACAACCAAGGCTCAGCATCCCTGTCCATCTGTGAGAACACTGTACCTTTCCCACTGCCATCTTCTCCGTGAACTAGCAACCTCATATAGGCTGCTGATTCTTCTTTAAATCGTGCCCACCTTGCTTCTGTTCCACCTTCTGTCTGCTTCCACTCCCTTAGATTGGGTGTCCAATGCACCCTCTGGCCACTAATTGGCCTGCTCGTAATGCAATGAGAGGTCAGGACCCAGAAATGTGACTGACATTGGGGACCTGACACTGGATTGAAAATTCTGTTGACTGAATTAATTTGTAAAAATCCATTCCATCTTAGTTTTTCCTGTAGGCATCTTGGATATTCATCCTTTCTGTTATTAATGAAGACTGTATACTATCTCCAGTGCTGGTCACAAAGATGAATGAGCTGTTGTCTTATCTTGGAAAAGTGCTCATTAAGAATTTCTGACAATATCAGATTGGATACCTATGCAGTCTAAAATAAGGCCTGAAAAGGCCCCTGGTGTGTTGAGGGAGTGTTTTGTTTCTCTCTGAACCTTCTAGAAATTGCACAGGATTCTGATAGAAGCTGAGGCAAAATTGGGCGGCCTCCCTGTCTCAGATGCCACTCCCCTCCCATTCTCCTGGCCTGGCCGGCTAGCAGCTGCCCCATCCCCACCCATTGAATACTGGTCAAAAGGGCTTGAGGGGGTTTTGGGTGGAGTGTTGGCCCATTTCCTTGTCATCCACCCCTCGACAGGAAGAATCGGGGCAATTATGAAGCCATGTTTACTGAGGGTAAGTGAATTCTTGTGATTTTTTAATAAATGGTAGATTTAAATTAAATAGGCGAACATTGACCGTATTGCTAATATAATTTCATAAGATCATTTCCATGACTTAGAGCCTCACTCTCTTGCGAATTGGCCCAGTTTCTGGTCCCTGGGTCAGGCGTGCAGAGTCAGGAGATTTCCCAGCTTGGCGAACCCGACATTTTAAAAAGTCCACCTGCAGGTTACATTTTTGCTTGGGGGAGAAGGGGTGCAGGCTGAAATAGGAGTCGGGGTGGAGGCTGCCGGGTGCAGAGGCGGGCTGGGTGAAATATCTGCCTCTGTGTTCTGGCACTGTGTTTAAATAAATAAAACAGAGAATAAAACAAAGAACATTCCTCCAGCCCCCACCCCTTACACCCCCACACACTCCCTATGCCTTATCCATGCCAATCTATGCCAACCCATGCCCCTTTATCCACCCCCATGGCCCCTCATACTTCTTATGCTAATTTAGTACCAACTTATGCCAATCCACACTCACTGCCCTTTGCCCTTAACCCCTCCATGTCAACTGACCTAGTATCCTTGACACTTCCTTGGACAGCTGGATACTTCCTTGAGAGCGGAACAGTTCCAATGAGCTTGGGTGTAAAATGTGCATAGCCACTTCTAACAATCCCAAAGGGTGCCTTATCCCTCCCAAAATGTTCCTTACCTCTCTAAAAGGTTGTCTTACTGGGGCCCTATCCAAACGAATCCACCAATTTCAGACCTCCCCTTACCTATTCTAATCTGCACACCTCATATTCCACACTCCTGGGCTATCAAAATCCCACTTCAATGGAGGAAGATTGTGACTTAAATGACCAGTTCTCTCCACAAATTGTGCATGTGTGAACCCCAGCCTGACTCTACTCTTGCCGCTGCGAAGATGGGAATCCGGGTTTGGGGGCAGGACTTAGAATTTTCGTCCATTTCCAGGATTTTCGTTGTGATGGAGAGGCTCTCTATTGTGGTGAAAATCTGGGCCATAATTTCTAAAATTGTTAGAAAAAAGAAGCTTCTTTAGGACTTTTGAATAATAAATCCTTCAACAAGGCAATAAAAAGACCTAAGCTGTCATAATTGCAAATGAGCTGTTGACTATTACCAAGCCTTTATAAGTGTCACATTGTAATCTGTCTTCACTAAAATAGGTATCAATACAAGAGACCATTTGACCCTTCAACTTATTCATCCATGAGGAACCCACTGTTCCTCTTCCAATCATTAGCATCTCTCAGAGTGCAACATGATATATGTGATAACTCTGCACTACCATTGCATTTCTGATTGTCTGTAATGACCATATTGAAATGATTGTAATATTCACTGATTGTATTAAAGCACCTTGTGATCTATGTGTAAAAGTTCAATCAGATTGCACTTTTTGTGATGGCCATTTTGAAATGTTTTGCAATGTTCTTCAAGATATTTTATGAATAAAGTATATTTTTCAAAAAAAAAATCTAACTGCTGTTGAAGTTACTCCAGAATGCCTGCCTCTACCTGGTACTGGAACGAAACATTCAGCTGTAGGCTTGCCATCTATTAGTTCATATAGCCTGGAACCATTGACATTTTCACAAAATAGAGCAGTCTAGCAATTCAATCAACTTTCTTTGAAACTCAGTCCTTTCATTTCAACCACAAAGCTCATGTCAGCACCACTCCCAAGGGCTCAGGTGTGTACCTGAAGCCAGGCAGAATGTAGCAATCAGGTGCGGTCTACACAATCTCCATGGAACTTGAAATACAGCGCCTTCAGGTCTGGACTCCTGGTATGACAGCATCTCAATTGTAAAATTCTTATTGTGTTTCAATCCCTCCATGACCTTCCCCGTCCCCATCTCAGTAACCTCCTACAGCCCTACAATGCGCCAGAATCTCTGCTTTCCTCCAATTCTCTTGCCTGTCCCCGGCTTCCTGTGCCCCAACATTGGTGGACATGCCTTCAATCGTCTAATCCCTAAGCTCTGAAATTCTGTCTCTAAATCTACCCCACCTGCCTCACCTCCTTTGAATTGCAACTTAAAATCTATTTTTTTGGCCAAGCTTTTGACCAGATATCCTAATGTTTCCTTATGTAGCTTGATGTCAAAGTTTGCCAGAAAACATCCTTCTGAAATGCCTTGGGACATTTTTGCGATGTTAAAAGCATTGTTACAAATTACTGACTTGCTGATCTGGCTCAGTATGATTGCTGCTCTGGAGTGGCTGGATGTGGTCACTCCCAGGCCTCCTTCAGACGCACCCCTGGTTCAACACATACATTTACACTCTTAAACCATTTGCTAGGATTGTCTTCTGGCAATATTAACATGGCCACAAGCAATGGTTAACCAGTACATAATCGAATTGCACACTAACCATTAATATAGAAAACAGCACAATGGTTATGTCTTTGTAAAGATAGAAAGGATTCACTTGAAATGAGCTACAAAGGTTAATGGGAATCAGTTACAAAAATGATCAAACTTGGCCTTGGAACCTCAAAGAGGTTTTAACTAGTTTACTCACAAGCACAAGTTATATCCTCAGTAGTAAGAGTGAGCCTTTAGCTCAGTGGTCGCATTCTTGCCTCTAAGTCAGAAGTCACGTCATTCAAGCCCCACTCCAAGCAGCCTCGGGCAGTGGAGACTGGAGCTTGGCTCTGAATTCTGGACTGACTTCCAACAGGATACTCTTGTCCAGTACGATCTCTGGTAGATCTCATGCTGACACTGCTCTGGAGCTACCTTTGCCTCAAGTCACAATTTTGTAATGGAAAGGAAATTGTCCATTTACATTTACAGTACTGTTGTTGGGTGGCCGAGTTGTGCTATTAATGGTAGAGTTGATCTGCAAACACTTCTTGGAAACATTGGGGAGAATTTTCTCCCCGTCAGGTAGGCCAGTTGGGAGTGGGCGCGGAGCTGATCACCGCCTGCGATCGACTGCGTGCCGCCATTTTACATGGGCAGACCGATTAAGGTCCGCCCAGTGTGATACACACCCTGAAGTGCTCAGCATTACCTGTGTGGGCAGGGAGAGGAGCGAGAGGCAGCGCCTGCGCTCTTTCACGCATGCGTGCGAAAGAGTGCAGAAATCTACCTGATGCAGCTCTATGCCTGAAGGAAATTAAATTCGGCTCAAAGCATGTTTAAAATAAAGAAATAAAACTATGCAGACATGTCCCCTCATGTAGCAGTGTCACATGAGCTGGGACATGTTTATGAATTTTAGTTAAAAATTTTATTTAATTTATAAACCCTTCTTGAGACCTCATCCTGCCAGTAGATGAGATTTCATGAGAAATGTGAAGACAGCCTGGACTCTTCGCCTGACCGCCTACCTTAAGGTTGGATGGGCAGCCCTGACAATGACTTTAGTTAGGTAGTTAATGGCCTTAACAGGCCTTTGACAGTTCGGTGTGCACGCAGCCGACTTTGATGTACGTCCGCCAAACTGAAGATCGGAATATGCCCGATGTCACCATGCATCATTTTACGCATCAGCGTGCAGGGCCCACCCCCCGACGCCGAATGGAAGATTCAGCCCATTATGTTTATTTACAATATACTCAGCAGCAACTACACGTGCGCTCTCAACTCCAACTCTACCTCTACACTGAATGCTGAGGTAGCCCCTGCTACTCTCCTATTGGTTACTACAGATCATGTGACCTTCCATAACAAGTATTGTTCTTAAAGGTACATTGTAGACTAACTAAAACCATAACTATCACATTCCTGCCCCTTTAACTCGGCTATACATATTATATTTATAAGTACATATTTTTCAAGACAACATAATATTTACGCTGGGTAAGGAATTTACAAGTTCAGTCTTTCACGTGGTTTCCTGGTCTATGTAAAATGTCGCAGCTCCAAAGCTTCAGATTCTTTGTCAGGAACCTCCTTTTCCGGAGTTGCCTGAACATCAGGTGCTTCGGCGGGCACTTGCAGTTCTGTATTCTCAACTCTTACAGGAACATCAGACGTATCAGTCCTAGGTTGAGTATCCTCAATAGGGAACACAGACCTGGTCATGATCACTGGTGGAACCAAATCTTGGTGATTTGTCTCTCTCTTCCTTAAATGGTCCACATGTTTACAGAAATTGGCCTTCCACCTCCACAAGGTAAGGCAGAGGTCCAGTCACCCTAAGGCTTATTTCACCTGGTAACCACTTTGGTCCTTCCCCGAAGTTTTTCACGTATACCAATTCTCCCAGGGTAAATTTTACTCGCGATACTGCCAGTGGTGTCTAGGTTTCTGGCTTCCCTGGCTCCTTTCCACCTTCCCCTCTAAATTCGGCATTATTAAGCTCAATCTTGTCCTGAGACGGCGTTTCAACAATAGCTCCGCAGGTGTGACACCTGTTGTGTGAGGGGTAGTCCTGTAATGAAAAAGAAAGCATGTTAGCTTGGTTGTCAAGGAATTGCCAATTAGCTTTTTTGTGCTTGCCTTGAATGTTGAACCACCCTTTCAGCTAGTCCGCTTGAGAATGGTACGGTGCAGTTTTCACATGAGTGATACTGTTGAGGCTGATAAACCATTGAAACTCAGCACTCGTAAATGCAGTGCCGTTACCAGAAAAGATTACTTCTGGTAGTCCGTGAATGGCAAAACTCTGATGTAGTTTCTCAATTGTAGCGGCCGACATTGGTGATTTCACTTCATGTACATGCAGCCATTTTGAATGGACAATGACAATGAGAAAAACATTGTCCCCAGGAAAGGTCCAACGTAGTTAATGTGCAACCGCACCCAGGGGTCTAACTGGCCACTCCCATGGGTATAATGGAGCTGTCATTGGCAGCTTTTGCAGTTGCTGACATTGCACACAGTGCTTCACTAAACTCTCTAGTTCACCATCCATCCCAGGCCACCATAGATAGCTGCATGCTATGGTCTTCATTCAGGAAATTCCTGGAGGGGCACTGTGTAGTTCAATTAAAAATGGCTCCCTTCCCTTTGGAGGAACTATCACTCATGCTCCCCACAATAGATGGCATCCTGGCTGGTTATTTCATGTCTTCTGTTGAAGTACGGATTCATTTAGTCAGAAACGGGCTCCTGTGGCCAACCATGAAGCTCTTGTTCTCATCTCTGAGATAGGACTGGGTCCCAACTTGTCCAGTCTCTGATCTATCAAACACATACCGGCGAGGAGCCTAAGAAATTTAAGAGTAAAACATGTTCCTGTGGAACTGGGATGTGCTCATCAAACAACTAAGAGCATCGGCATTTGTGATTTGGTTGCCAGGCCTATGTATGAAAGTGTATTTCTATGCTGCCAGGATTAAGGCCCATCATTGTATTCTTGCTGAGGCTATGGGTGGTTTAGCCTTGTCCTCACTAAACAATCCTCACAATGGTTTGTGATCTGAAGCGATTGTAAAATGGCAGCTGTGTACGTACTGGTGACATTTCTTGACACCAGAGATGATGGGCAGGCCTTCTTTTTCTACCTGTGAGTTTCCCTTTTCCTTGTGGTGAGTGTTCTTGATGTGTAACCTATTGGCCATTCCGTGCCATCGTCCATCTGATGAGAGAGCACTGCTCCCATTCCGTAGGGAGATGTGTCACATGTCAGCACCAATTCGTTTGTTTGGTCATAGTGCACTAACAGATTGGACAAGTGCAATAATTGTTTCACCCTCATGAAAGTTCCTTTCGAGGGTGCCTCCCAAGATCAACGTTGGTTCCGTTTGGGTAGAGAATGCAGAGGGGGTCAGCACTGTAGACAAATTGGGTAAGAACTGCCCATAATAGTTGATCATTCCTCGGAATGATTTGAGCTCTGAGGCGTTGTTTGGCTCAGGTGCCTCTCTTATGTTCTCACTTTCTATTCAATCGGGTGGAGGCCGTGTGAATCTACCTGGTGACCCAAATAGATTATCTCCCTCGCTTGGAACATGCACTTACCTTTTTTTAAGCACACTCCAGCTTGCAAGAAACATTTTAAGACTTCTTCTAAGTTTGCCAAATGCTCTTTTTCAGTGAATCCTGTCACCAATACATTGTCTAAATAGACTACAACTGGGGCAGTCCATGTAGTAAGCTTTCCATTGTTCTCTGAAAGATGGCACAAGCAGAGGAGCCACTGCAAGATAATCGTGTATATTGGTACAACTCTTTGTGGGTATTAATTGTGACAAATTCCCTGATGGCATTATCCAACTCTAACTGTTGATAAGCAAGACTCATGTCAAGCTTTGTGTACATTGTCCCTCCTGCCAGCTTGGCATACAGGTCCTCAATTTTTGGAATGAGGTGGCTGTCTAGCTTAGCTACTTTATTAACCAACTGTTTGTAGTATCCAGAAATCTGGACCCTTTAAGGATGACGACCATGGGTGCTGCCTATTCTGAGAACTGAACAGGTTGTATAATGCCCCGTTTCTCTAGTCTGTTCAGTTCAGTGTCAACTTTCTCTCAAAGGGCACTATTCCCACCTTCATGAAGCGAGGAGTTGCTTCCGGATCCACATGAATCTTGGCCTGCGGGCCCTGGATTTTCCCCAGTTCATCCTTAAAGACATTGGGGACGTACTTTCTAAATATCTCTGGTAGCCCACTTGCTCTCAGCTGGAAAATTTCAGCCCATTCTAACTTAATCTCCTTTAACCAATTTCACCCCAGGAGGCTTGGCCCTTCACCTGATACCACCATTAAGTGTCAAATTGCCAACTGGCTTCCATAATGGACAGTTACTCTGCTTATGCCTTTTACTCAAATGCCTTCACCCATTGATATTTTTAACTTGGCATCTGTTTCTCTAAAACTTAATTGATGTTCACCATTATTCAAATATCTGAAGGTATGTTCCCCAGTGGAAGCCCCTGTGTCCACTTCCATTCTAACAGGTTTGCCATTTACTTTCACTGTGACAAATATTGGCTCCATCTTTCCAACTTTCAGATTAGTAAATGTCTGAATTTGTTGTTTCAGGCTCTTCTACATTGTAGATTTCATTGAGCTTCTTCTTTTGTTTACAAGCCTGCTTGAATCTTTCCTTGTAATGTCTCATCATATGCCCATTTCTGTGACAATAGTAGTCTTCGATTTTTTAAAACTGCCAATTGCTAAAAGATTGATTGTTTCCACCTTAATTGAAATTATTCTTTGATTTCGCTGCTAAGTTATTTTTCTTTATTCTTCGGCTAGCAGGTCCTGTTTCCTGCTTCTGGGCAGAGTCTCATTTTCTCGCGCCACTTTCGGCTGAGGTTTCCCGCCCAATGTGGAGGGCGGTGCCATTTTTCACACCCTGTATTGCTTTTGAATCTCTTACTGTGCTTTCCATGGCCAGTTCTATCTCTAGCACCTTCTTGAAATCCAGATTCACTTTGGACAATAATCTTTTCTGAATAGTGTCCTTTTTCACACCACGCATTAAACAATCTCTGAGCATGTCATTCTGAGTTGTACTGAACTCACAATGTTCCATCAGCTTCTTCAAATGTGCCACGTAGTATGCAATTGTCTCACCCGGGGCTCTATTTCACAAATTAAACCTGAGCCTCTGCATAGTGACTAAGGGCTTTGGTTGAAAATGACCCTCCACAGGGTTCACCAATTCACTGCAATTCTTCAAATCTTGGACATTGGGTGTCATCAAATTTCAAATCAGACTGTAGGCTTTGTTCCCACAAGCACTCAAGAGGATCGCTCACCTCTTCCCTTCCCCCGGATTATTGTTCACTTGAAAAAAGAATGTGAGGCGTGCTATGTATTGAGCCCAATCTTCTATGACTGGTTCAAAAGCATCAATTCTCCCAAATTATAGCATTTTGAGAGGGAATAACTTCTTCAATTCTAACAGAGCTTGCTACTTACAATCACTGGGTGAGGTACAGTGCTGATTTCTTTCTAACTTGATTCCTTCTGTTCAGTGCTGTTTTATCCTGGTCATCAGTTTATTGTCGGGTGGCCGAGTTGTGCTATTAATGATAGAGTTGATCTGCAGCCACTTCTTGGGTGGAAATATTAAGTTTATTTACAATATACTCGGCAGCAACTACATGTCTACTTTCAACTCCAATTCTATCTCTACACTGGCTGCTGAGGTAGCCCGCGCTCCTCCCCTATTGGTTACTACAGATCATGCGATCTTCCATAATAAGAATTATTCATAAAAGTACATTACACATTAAATAAAATCATAATTACTACAAATACCCACCTAATAAAATGAGTCTCCATAGGCCACCTGACTATGAGCAGCTGTCTCCAGCACCACTGAATTGCAATTCTTGCCATTTTTTAATTTTCACTGACATGACAATTATGTGGAGGAGGGGCAATTAGCAGTGCATATTGCTTACTCTGATCCCAGTGAAGGCCCAAAGGTCAGCAAAGCCAAGTCATCAGTATGACTTTGCAGAGTGTTGCCTGTGTACACTGGGAGCTGTTCCCACAGTGTGAATAAGCCAATAGTGCATCATAAATGTAAATGAAGTAGTTTGTTAATGGTGGCAGCAACCATTGAGATGTCCTGAAGATGAACTAAAGATTCATTGATAACTCTTATCAGCGTTACAGTACAATAGGAAGAGCTTTGCTGTGATGTCTAGCTGGCTATATAAAGTTGATTTTACACAAAGAGACAAGAATCAAACCTGACGTCTCACAGTTGTCTCGAGACTTGAACAGAGGGCAGATTCAACAGTTCTGCTGACCAGAGGAGCAGGCACACAACCAATGCAGAGGGAGCTGGGAATTGGGGAGAACAAGCCCATTTTCTACATGTGCCAAATTGCTCTCATGTTAAAACTCCAGAATTTTTCTGAGTTTATTGAGCTGGAGAACTAATACTCATTTTTTTTTAACCTGAGCCTCATTGAAGTGCCATATTTAATGCAAAAATATTCTCAAATCAGTGATATGCTCAAATCAATGGCAAGTTAACAGGTTTGTTCGGCTTCCCTGGCCCACGCACTTGAAATGGGGCTATAGGGGGTGGAACTCTTAACTTGCCACGTTATTTTTGCTGTAATGTTTACCTTTCTGGAGGTGTTTTTATCAAACACTTTTTAGCATATTTCTCATTTTTTACCTCAGTATTTTTTGCAAAGAAGCCTTGAGGGAGGATCCTTTTATTCCTTATGTTGGTTTTCTGAACACCTCAAGTGCTTTCTTTCATGGTTATGACAGTGGCAGAAGATGAAAGAAGTCATGGCAAGGGGATCATTTTTTAAAATTCATTCACAGAATGTGGGCTTCACTGGCTGGGCCAGAATTTATTGCCCATCCCTAATTACCCTTGAGAAGGCGGTGGTGAGCTGCCTTCTTGAACCGCTGCAGTCCCTGTGCTGTAGGTACACCCACAGTGCTTTTAGGGTGGGAGTTCCAGGATTTTGACCCAGCGACAGTGAAGGAATGGTGATATATTTCCAAGTCAGGATGGTGTGTGGCTTGGAGGGGAACTTGCAGGAGGTGGTGTTCTCATGCATTTGCTGCCTTTGTCCTTCTAGGTGGCAGTGGTTGTGGGTTTGGAAGGTGCTGTCTGAGGAGCCTTGGTGAATTCCTGCAGTGCATCTTGTAGATGGTACACACTGCTGCTACTGTGCATCAGTGGTGGAGGGAGCGAATATTTGTGGATGTGGTGCCAATCAAGGGGGCTGCTGTATCCTGGAAGGTGTCAAACTTCTTGAGGGTTGTGGGAGCTGCACTCATCCAGGCAAACGGGGAGTATTCCATCACACTTCTGACTTGTACCTTTGGACATCAGATTACGATAAAAGCAAAACACTGTGGAAATCTGAAATAAAAACAGAAAATGCTGGAAATGCTCAGCAGATTATGAAGCATCTGTGGAGAGTGAAGCAAAGTTAAAGGGCTGAATTTTCTTGGCCCATTGGGGTTGGGCCCAGAGCCCAATGTTTTCCCACCGCCATGATATATTGCCGCAAATGGCAATGGCCTCCCTCAAGGCAATGACACCACTGGTGCGCCAAGGGCCCCTACTCCGATTCCAGGGCCTGGCCATCTGGCCTCAGCTTCTTCCGCAATACCTACTTGTACTTTGAGGGTGCCTCGCCATTGGGTTGCCCTCTCCCTAGAGTTGTAGCCAGCACCTCTGAGGCTGCTGAGCTACTGGCTCTCTGATTGAACCAGTAGCGCTAGAGGGCAGGCCGCCATCCTCAGTTGGACCATGGCCCCAGTGGAGGCCTGTTAACTGGCTGTAAAATATTTCTTCAAAGCTCCGGCAACTTCAGAAGTGGGTGGGAGGATCAGTTCCCACTTTCATTCCAAAAAATTCAGCCAACATTTCAGGCTGATGATCTTTCATCAGAACATTATTATTATGGTACAGTTGCCAGGTCATAGGGTGGGGTGGGGTGGGTGTGTGAGATGGTGATGGCAGTTTACAACTTTTGCCCTGGATTCTGTCGAAACTGTTTCTGCTCTGATCCTATAACTTCACCAAAAATGACAAACACTCCCATTCAAAACTCATTCAAAACACGACTGGCCATATCCTAACTGACAACAAGTCTAACTCACCCTCCAAACCAGTTCTTGCTAATCTACACTGACTCCTGGTCCACCAGTGCCTTGACTTTAAAATCCTTTGATTTGTCTTCAAATCACTCCATGCCCTTATCTCTCTCTACCTCTGTAATCTCCTCCAGCCCCTATACCCCTCTTTACCTCTATAACTTCCTCCATCCTCTACACCCCTCTTCACCTGTGTAACCTCCTCCAGCCCCTACACCCCTCCTTACCTCTGAAACTTAATCCAGCACCACAACTCTGATCTCTCAAATACCCTCCACCCCACCGTCGGTGGGCTTTCCTTCATCCTTCTAGGCCCGAGGCTTTGCAATTCCCTCCCTAAACCTGTCGCTCTTCCTTTAAGATACATCTTAAAACCTACAATTTTGACCAAGATTTGAGTTACCTGGCCCTTGAGATGTTTTTCCATGTTAATGGTGCTATATAAGTGAAAGTTGTTGTTTATGAGCAGTAATGTTATACAGGTCGACAGAGATCCAAAAAAATTCCAGGTCAATAGTGAAACAAGGATTCTCTGATCCATGTTCCCTGTAAGCTTGGTTCTCCATTGGAGTGCAGAGTCATCATCTTAGCTGTTATATCTGATGACTTTGGTACACCTATTAGCCAATAACTGAGGACAACTGACTCAGCTTGCACCATCAGACCTGCAGAGGCAACTTCTGCAATAAAAAGACTAACTTGCAATGTAGAATGGCACTGCCAATGTCTGACAAGGTAACAATCCCACTCTCAATTTTTACACATGTGCCTTTTGCTCTGCAATGCTGGGTGACATGTTACCCACATGTGAGTCAAGCAAGTGATGGATGAATCAGGCATCATGCCCAGGACTATTATTTCTATTCCAACTGAATGGCTCCCCAATGTCACCTCACTAAGACAACCATGTGGAATACTATCATGGCTCCCTGTTCCTGGTTCTGGCACTTCTGCATCAATAGCACAGGAATGCTTGATGGCTCAGATGTGCCGACATCCGGAGAAATTTCTGCCACACCTGCAGATGCTACAAGCATTCCTCTGCTGCTGGGCAATGCCTCAAGGTGCCCACTTATCTTCTGAGAGCAGAACTTTAGATTTGCACAAGGGGGAGGCAATGACATGGCAGTAATGTCACTGGACTATTAATCCAAAGACCCAGTCTAATGCTCTTGGGGGGTGGTGGGAAGGCATGGGCTTAAATCACACCATGACAGCTGGTGCAAGTTAAATCCAATTAATAAATCTGGAAAATAAAATTAGTCAGTGACCATGACAGCTATCATTTGTGTAAATACCCATCTGATTCACTCATATTCTTTAGAGTAGGAAATCTGCCATCCTTACTTGGCCAACATGTGCCTCACAGCAATGTGGTTGACTATTAACTATCTCAAAAGACAATGGTCCAGAACTTCCTGAGGAGATAGGATTGCTGCTGTAACTATCACTGTGTAGTGTGTGAAATTGGTAATGTTGATTTCTAATTAGAATAAGTAGAGTGGTCAATCAGCATTGGTGCATTATTTTGTTACATAAATCTCTGCAGATTTTCATTATAGTGTGTGTTTCAGTGTACAATATTCTAGGAATCAAGCATTAGAAATTCACCCCCCTGTCTGAAACTTACTTCTGTCCCATGTGACACAATTACTTTAAAGTTCTTAATGTAAGTGTTACAGTTGGTAACATGCTTGCTTCTCAGACAGAAGGTAGTGGGTTCCATCCCCACTCCAGAGACTTGAGCCCATAATCTAGATGGACATAGCTAGGGCATATGAATTAGGAGCAGGAGGAGGCTGCTCAGCCCCTCCAGTCTGCTTCACCACTCAATAAGACCATGGCTGATCCACGTTCCGCCCACCCCCAATAACCTTTCACCCCCTTGCTTATCAAGAATCTATCTAGCCCTGCCTTAAAAATATTCAAAGACTCTCCTTCTACTGCCTTTTCAAGAACACACTTCCAAAGGCACACTACCCTCTGAGAGAAAAAAATTCTCCTCATCCCTGTCTTAAATGCGCGACCCCTTATTTTTAAACAGTGACCCCTAGTTCTAGATTCTCCCACAAGAGGCAACATCCTCTCCACATCCACCCTGTCAAGACCCTTCAGGATCTTAAATGTTTGAATCAAGTCGCCTCTTACTCTTCTAAACTCCAGCGGATACAAGCCTAGCCTGACCAACCTTTCCTCATAAAACAACCCCACCAATCAAGGGTATGTGTCTAATAAATCTCCTCTCAACTGCTTCCAGTGCATTTACATCCTTCCTTAAATAAGGAAATCAATGCTGTACACAGTACACCAGATGTGGTCTCACCAATGCCCTGTATAACTGAAGCATAACCTCTCTACTTTTGTATTTAAATCCCCTCACAATAAATGATAACATTCTGTTAGTTTTCCTAATTACTTGCTATACCTGCTTACTGAGAGAGTGTCACGGTCCATCTTTCAGATACGATATTAAACGAGGTATATGTACAAAAGCTCCCACAGCATTATTCAAAACAACCCTCACAGTGTCCTTCACCGAATGTCACTAAAACAGATGATCTGATTTAATGCTGTTTGTGAAACCTTGCAGCAAATTGGCTGCTACATTTCCTACATTACAACTGTGACCACGCTTCAATGACTGTGCTTTGAGATATCCTGTGGCCATGAAAGGTTCTACATAAATCTTTTCTTCTTCGCACAACAAAACTTGGCATTCTTAATTAATTGCAACTAAAGATAATAGGCATTCCAATTTCAAATTAAATAATGTTAATTAAGAGTGTTTCCCTTCCCTGCATGTTGTAATTGAGCCCTTCAAAAATACTTCACACCTTCCAGTCATATCTACTTAACCTAATATAGGTCCTTTTCTATTTTATAGTTTTAAAAGTAAATACCTTTGTACTGGCTGAGGTAAATGGCAATTGCCAAAGCTGTCCTAAAAGCACTGCAACAATCACAGCTGCTGACATTTCAGGTTGCTTTATATCCAGAATCCACTGTCATGTAGTTCATCTCAGTATTGTTCAATGATGGCCATTTTTTAAGACAGGTTGTAGGGAGGTGTAGGTGTCATAGGTCAGAATATTGTGCTCGTCGAGCTGGTGTGCCATTGACCTGAATGAGCCTAAAATGACGCACGATGATGTCATGTGAGCATCCTGACGTCATTGCGGCACTTGTGTGATATCTCGGTAGGTGGGCGTGCACTGCAGTTGGCAGCGCAGCCGCTAACAATTCACAGGCCTATTAAGGCCATGAAAGATCTAATCGAATTAAGCTTTTCATTGCCCATACAACCTTATGGTTGGCAGGCAGGCTAAAAGGCCAAGCAGCCTGTGGATTTTTTTGCAAACCTCATCCACGGGCGACATGAGGTTTCGATCCGTCATTAAAACAATTAAAAGTTTTCAAGCTAATTTCTAACATGTCCCTACTCATGTGACAGAGTCACACGAGGGGACGTGTTTTTTAACATTTTTAAATTCTTTCCTTTTTATTTTCATAAATCTTCATCTCCCAGCAGCAGCTCCGTGCCTCAGGGAGCTTTTCCAGAGAACTTCTGTGCTTGCCGTCCTCCCCCCTCAACACAGGCAGCGCTAGGTGCTGCAGCACGCGTTTCACGCTGGGCCTTAATTGGCCTGCCAGTGTGAAATTGCCGTCGCGGCCTGACCGTGGGCAGCGGTCGGCTTCCCGACTGCTCCCGCTCGTCCCCGCCATGCCCACCCGATGAGGGCAAAATCCTGGCCAGAGAATTAGAGAGTCATAGACCCTTACAGCACAGTATGAGGCCATTCAGCTCACCGTGCCTCTGCCCAGTCCTTGAAAGAGCTGTCTGATTCCATTCATGTCATTCTACCCTAATTAATTAGCCAGAAACTCATCCTCAACCGCTAGTGACACAACGTCTGGCATTGGCTCATTGCAGCTAAGAGAAATGAACTTGTTTCAACGGAAACTAAAATGTTCCATTAACATTCCTGCAGAGCTATCTGGATTAATAAATCATTTTGTACATCTTGCCTTTTGAGAAACCAAGCAGGAAAGAAGCAAACAGGAGGACATCTGTAGTTGGTAATGGTTTTAGCACTGCATCTCATGTCTGATGGCCATACCACAACAATAAATAAAAGCAAGATCCACACAGAGTATTTGGCTTCCTATTCTATTGGATCTCTCATCTGGTTGTAACTTAGCACCACACAAGTACAAGTCTGTTATGTGTTTCATTCATTTGGCTTCTTTGTGTTTCCTTTTTGGCTGCTATCAAACACTAAGTTCCTTCAACCGTTTCCTTAGCTGCATACTTGGAAGCATTGAGGAAACTTGTGTGAATCAAGGAAAGTCATTCCCACTGCTGTTTTGAATGGTGGCAGAGCTACGTTAATTAACGCCTCACCATTTCTTGCAGGGTAATGGTGGAGCAGCACTAAAGTCTCAGTGAAATATGAGGTAAATCTGTTACTCCATAATTTCCTCCTTCTTTTGTGCCATTCAAGAGTCCCTTTGGTATAGACAATGGGGCAAATTCTCAGAAAATCTGAGTCAAATTAAACAGATCCAGTGTATAGCTTTAAGACTGGAGTCTCCATAGCAGTAATTTGAAGACCCAGGGGAGATTCACTCATTGAATCTGTGACCTGCCCTACTAAAAGCTTTGCTCATGCCTTGGGAATTGGTAAGTTCCCCTGTGACAGACGGCAGTGTGACTAGTCATTCATCCATGAGAGTGGATCGAAATTTGGTATCCTCAGCATTGCTCTCCAGATGATACAGTGTGTTTTTCACAAACATAAGTGTCTCATGGAAACAATGCTGGTCAGACAGTGAGTAGGCCCTGTGAGGCCTTAATCTCTATGTGTTGCAGCAGACCCAGTAACCATTGCTATAACTCCAATCAATAGATGCCTAGCTAAGTGCTCCTTCTCCTCTTTCTCCTCACCCATGCACCGTGTCTAGCCCTGTGCTGCCAATTTCTATTCCTGAAACCCTAGTTGGAGATAGAAAGAAGTGGAACCAATTTTACATACATTTATAAGCATTTATTTAGGTTACACGTTACCACTCTGCACCTCCTAATGCAATAACAAGTTTCAGTCTGGGCCTATTTACATGGACAAATGTGAATCCATAATTAATGTCCACGACCTGCATATGATTAAACAAAGTTAATATACATATACAAATTAGAGTTTATATGAAGAAGTAAAATTTCAAAACACATTAACCTCCCCATATTCTGCCCAAAGCATACCCCTCCTCTAGGACCACTAACAGTTTCTTTGTCCGTGTATTTCTTTTTGTAAGACAATCAAACAGTTGATGACTTGCATCCACCTATTTAATTTTAGAGCTTTGCTGTCTCTCCATCATTTGTTTCAAGCCAGCAATGTCAATCTGTAATCTTTTCTCGCTCACAATTTTCATAGAGTGTACATTATCCCGTAATGAACAATTATCCACATATTATTCGATGGGATTACTATCTTCCGTACACCCATTTTAGAATCTCATTTAAAATATTTAACAAATAGAATCACTTATCTACTGCCTCCACAAGAGCCAGTGTGTAGTAATCTGATGCGTAATATATCTTTAAGACAAATGTTGTAATGTTAGAGCACATGATCTTGATACTCAATAGCAGAGTAGCGCGGGCTACATCTGTAGTCAGTAGTCTTGAGTTAGAGTCTGAAGAGTAAAGACAGAGTTTTGAGTTGTAATCACACAAGTGTAGCTGCTGAGTTCATTTTGTGAATAAACAGAATGTGTTTCTTCTAAGAAAATCTACAGATCTTCTCTGTCCTGGTACCAACTCGGTCACCCCAAAACAAGCGTGTAACTCGGATCCTTTAGCCTCAACAAACCAGGGCATTGGATCCAACACAGTGTTTCACAGCCAAAGTGCTTGTAACAACCTTGAGCTTATGAAGAACTGAAAAGTATCCATTGTTCCAGTTTCCTGATGGCTGTTCAGTAACCTCTGCTGCAAGTATGCTGTGTGAACTCCAGGGAAAACTAGAATGGGCTAGGGTGACGTCCTTTCCCTAACCCAGTCTGCCAACATGCAACAGCAAGGCAAACATGTGATTAATGGTGAGGTGTTGGTGGGGCAGTGGGGAGGCAATGCCTTCAGTAAGGAAGGGGAGAAAGTGAGCAGAGTAAATTAGTGAGGAAGAAAAATTGCCAAGACCTGCCATGTCTTGCACCTGTCAATTTGATTCTAGCTATACCCAATCAAGTCAGATGACGTAGAGTTGTTCAGGCTGACTGCATCATTCTGGTGGTTGATTAGTCACTGGATGACCTCGGTATAAGGCTCAAATACTCCCTTGTAAGGCCATCGGAAGTTGTGACCAGTGATACAGGTTGCCTGTATAGGCTGGGTTTTAACTCAATTTTGCCAGTGAGTCATTTCCATAGAGTCGAAGGTAAACAATAAGGAAATATTTACAATCTATTTAATTGTTTGGATGGGATGATGTTTCGGTAATTGACGGATCACGCAACTGTGCAATCTAAGAAGAATAACTGAAAGAACTAATCTCCATAAAAGGACAGCATTTGAAATCCCACATGCTGTGTTTGAATATTTGAACTGCCCTGTTTTCCTCAACTCCAATTTTATACAGTACAGCTAGTTAAATTTTAACAATAAGCTATGGCCTTATCAAAATAAGGCAAGAATAGTTCAGTACTGCATCATGGAGCTCCTGATAAACCATTATGATAGAGTGGTGGGATGGATCATGTGGGTCTTCCCCAGGAGAAAAAGATAATTTGACTTGCAGTTGAGACCAGGAAGCTGCAGGCAGATACAGGCTGCCATCACAAGAGGCCTAGGAGTACAGCACTAGCCTGGTTGCCACTGCTACTTGCTATGGTTTCCAAATAAAGTATAGTCCTTGGGCAATTGATGACAATTTATCCTAGGGTACAATCAGTTTGCCAGGATCACTGACCAAGGTAATATTAATACTTTCCCTGTGATCTCAAAAGTTGACTTAGTCACATCCATTATGGCACAGAGACAGAGCCCATCTTTACATTAATTATTTAATTATTCCCATCTTTAATTTATGGGTCTCAACTGAATGATGACAGTTTCTAACCATGGGGTCGACTGGAGACTGGGACATGGAAAACGAAAGATGGCCATTTACGGACTGGATAACAAAGAAGGTCAATCATTGGTCTCCCATGAGGACATCGGGCAGGATAACCTGATAGGAGAGAGGTGCACAACACCTGTATTTTATAAAAGGTTGTTAAGGCCTGTAGCTACAATGTGTGAAGATTAGCTTTCAAACACTTGATATGTTAATATTTCAGCTGCTTTAGCAGAACCCTGTAAACCCAAGAGCTGTCAACAAGTAGCTCTCCTATGGCATTTCTCAGGCTGAGTCAAATTAGACACTATTATGATGACAGGAGCATTATACCATGTAACACACAATAGTGGGTATTATCACCGGAGCTGCCCATCACTGCATTATGGTAACTTTGTCATACATACATTGGACTGGGAGCAGCTCAGCCCATGGATTCTAATAAGGCTTTTTTCCCTCCTGTATGAACAAGATTAATTCTTTCTTCCTATGTCTTTGTTCCTCTCCCACACTCTAATTCTTGTGTTTTTCTCTCTATTTGACTCTCTCACTCACCATCTGTATTCCCCTCACACACTTCTCTCACTGAGGGGTCTGTGTTGTGTTCTTATTGAGTTGTTTTCTCACTAGTCTTGTTTCAATCTTTCAGTAAACCTGTCGTTGCTTCTCTTGACTTCTTTTACATGGAACTCTCTTAGCCCAAGTACCCCACCACCCTGCCAGCACCCTGATGCAAAACCACCGACCCAAAGCTGTGGATGCTGGATTAATTGAAGATTCGAAGACTAATGCTGTCAGACCTGCTGAGTTTTTCCAGCGTTTTGTTTTTATTTCAGATTCCAGCATCCACAGTATTTTGCTTTTCTAATATTATTGTTAAATTCTTCTATGGGTAAGGGTGTGTCAGGCCTGTGATGTGACATAACATTTCAAGGAGCTGTAGCTAGAGTTGTCATTTAAAGAAAAGAACAAAGAAAAGTACAGCACAGGAACAGGCCCTTCATCCCTCCAAGCCTGTGCAGTTCATATTGCCTGCCAAACTAAAACATTTTGCACTTCCAGGGTCTGTATCCCTCTATTCCCAACCTATTCATGTATTTGTCAAGTTGCCTCTTAAACACCACTATCATATCTGCTTCTACCACCTCCTCTGGCAACAAATTCCAGACCCTCACTACCTTCTGCGTAAAAAACTTGCCCCACACATCTCCTCTAAAGTTTTCTCCCCTCACCTTAAATCTATGTCCCCTAGTAATTGACTCTTCCACCCTGGGAAAAAGCTTCTGACTATCTACCATGCCACTCATAATTTTTGTAAACTTCTATCATGTCGCCCCTCAATCTCCGTCACTCTAGTGAGAACAATCCAAGTTTCTCCAACCTCTCCTCATAGCTAATAACCTCCAGACCAGGCAGCATCCTGGTAAACCTCCTCTGCACCCTCTCCAATGCCTCCACATCCTTCTAGTAAACGCAATATTCCAAGTGTGGCCTACCAAGGTTCTATACAGCTGCAGCATGACTTCCCAGTTTTTATACTCAATACCCCTGCCGATGAAGTATGCCATATGCCTTCTTGACTACCTTATCCACCTGCGTTGCCACTTTCAGTGACCTGTGGATCTGTACACCCAGATCCCTCTGCCCATTGTTGCACTTAAGGGTTCTGCCATTTACTGTATAATTCCTACCTGTATTAGACCTTCCAAAATGCATTATCTCGCATTTGTCTGGATTAAACTCCATCTGCTTTTTCTCCACCAAAGTCTCCAACCGATCTATATCTTGTTGTATCCTTTGACAATCCTCTTCACTATCTGCAACTCCTCCAACCTTAGTGTCGCCTGCAAACTTACTAATTAGCCCTGTTATATTTTCCTCCTAATTGTTTACGTATACTACAAACAGCAAAGGTCCCAGCACTGATCCCTGCGGAGCACCACTAGTCACAGGTCTCCATTCAGAAATGCACCTTTCCACTGCTACCCTCTGTCTTCTATGACCAAGCCAATTCTGTATCCATCTTGCCAGCTCACCTCTGATCCCGTGCAATTTTACCTTCTGTATCAGTCTGCCATGAGGGACCTTGCCAAAGGCCTTACTGAAATCCATGTATATAACATCCACCGTCCTTCCATCGTTGATCATCTTTGTCACTTCCTCGAAAAAATTTTAGGTGGCGAAGGTGATGTAGTGGTAACGTAACTAAACTAGTGATCCAGAGGTCCAGGCTAATGGCTTGGGGACACGAGATCACACACCACACCCCAGCGGTGGGATTTCAATTCAACTGACCTTTCAAAAAAAAAACCTGGAATTGAAAGTTCATCTCGATCGCCAGCAGTACCCAGGAACAATTTATGAATTGTGATTAAAAACCCATCTGATTCACTAATACCCTGGAATATAATGTGGGAAAATCTGAGGTTATGCATTTTGGCAGGAAGGACAGAGGAGCTGAATATTATTTAAATGGAGAAAGACTACAGAAAGCTGCAGCACCGAGGGATTTGGGGGCCCTCGTGCATGAATCACAAAAAGCTAACATACAAGTTCAGCAGGTAATAGGGAAGGTGAATGGAATGTTGGCCTTTATTTCAAAGGGAATGGAGTACAAAAATAAGGAAGTCTTGCTAAAACTATGCAAGGTACTGGTTACACCACACCTAGAATACTGTGAACAGTTTTGGTCCCCTTATTTAAGGAAATATATACTGGCATTGGAGGCAGTCCAGAGAAGGTTCACTTGGTTGATCCCGGGAACGGACGGATTTTCTCATGAGGTGAGATTGAGTAGGTTGGGCCTGTACTCACTGGAGTTTAGAAGAATGAGAGGCGACCTTACTGAAACATATAAAGTTTCTTAGTGGGTTTGACAGGGTGGATGCTGAGAGGTTGTTTCCCCTGGTGGGAGAGTCTAGGACCAGAGGGCATAATCTCAGAGTAAGAGGTTACCCATTTAAAACAGAGATGAGGAGGAATTCCTTCTCTCAGAGGATAGTGAATCTGTGGAATTCTTTACTGCAGAGGGCTGTAGATGCCAGTCCATTAAGTATATTCAAGGCTGTGATAGACAAATTTTTAATCAGTAAGGGAATCAAGGGTTATGGGGAAAAGGCAGGAAAGTGGAGTTGAGGATTATCAGGTCAGCCATGATCTCATTGAATGGCAGAGCAGACTCGATGGGCCGAAAGGCCTACTTCTGCTCTTACGTCTTTTGGTCTTACCTGGTCTGGCCTAAATGTGACTCCAAATTCACAGCAATGGTTGACTTTTAACTGCCCTCTGAAATGGCCTAGCAAGCCACTTAGTTCAAGGGCAATTAGGGATGAGCAACAACTGCTGGTCTTGCTGGTGACACCTGGATCCCCTGAAAGAATAAAAAAAATTACCATGTTAAGTTGGCAATCTTAATGGTGCTTGAGGAAGGAGATAAACACCTAGAAATTCGTTGTAGGAAAAGAGGTAAATTGGAAGCTAAAACATGGTTGGACTCAAATTGTAGACCATCCTGTTGACATGATAGAGCTGGGGTCTTGGAGGAGATCATGGGAACAGGGGCAAAGAAAACTTGTAAAATTTGACTTTTAGAACAACACAAATTATGTGGTGACATAACAGAAGATGATTAAATGATCTAAGTGTGGAGTAGAGTCAAAAGAAGCAAGGGCATTTCCTGGTGTTTTTAAAAGATGTTCTCAAGATTACTTTTGTTTGCTAGTTGTGAGGAATGGTGGGATGGGAACCCATGTCCCCAGGTCATTAGCCTAGGCCACTAGAATACCAGCTTAGTATTATTACACCACCATCTTCCCTGGTGCTATGCCTGGTACAAATCCAAAGTTAAAAAGTGGGCACAGCATATTAGTTTTTACCCCAAGATGTCCTATTCAAACTAAGCCGTAAGCATAAAACTAGTCTAGCTTCAAACAAATGATATAATGCAAAAGAGTTTGCAAAGGGTTAAAGATTACTCCACCCTCAGGTCATTAAATTCACTGTGTCGGTTCTTGGTAACTATAAACAGCATAACGCATCGTGCTAGGAAATGACTGTTCACATTCAGACTTTGAACAGAAAGAGGGGAGAAGAGCTTTCAGATTTTAAACATTAACTATGCCATATCCTCGGTCCCTGCAATTTGTTGTCACAAGGAGATGAATGTGAAACCATTAGAGATGACAATACCCTTTCCTTTAGCAGGGAGTTTTTTTAGAGCAGGGCCTGAATACTCAGTTGCGGTCAGTTGAGCTGAGGTCCCACTCCTCTCCATTATGACCACGTCCACGCATCATAAGTACCCCCCTTACTGGCAATGGACTGCTTTCTGATATCACAAAGTCAAGTATAGCACTACTTAAGTGAAAGTTTTCTCTCCCACTTTTCCAGTTTGCCTGTAGTTCAATATGTACCTTTGTCCTTCTCATGCAAGGTGCTTTGAATTGTCTTTCTGAATAAGAACTGTATAAATGCAAGTCTTTGGTGATGATACTGAAGTTGAGTTTAGATACTCTTCACACTATGTGACATCCTGTTCCTAAGTAGATTTCATCACATGGTGCCTTATTCTACTGGAAGAAGACTAAAAATGAGTAATCCGATTGATTGCACTTAAGATTTAACTATCAGTACATCAAAATCAAATGGTGCTGGATGGTGTACCTATGTGACCTCAATTGAAATCCAGCCCAGTGTGAGGGTATGGAAGTCTCCTCTTCACTGGCCATTGGTGATCCTCATGAGATAAATCTGCCATCTATTTTGGCCTTTCTGTAAGAGTTCTTTCTAGGGGAAGCAATGGTCTTACCCAACTGATGAGGTGCAGAGAAGCATTAGGTGTTTTCCTTGATGGGGTGGGGAGATGAAGGTCCACTTTAATACCTTTAATCTCCTTTACGTAGGATTACATACAATTCTACTGCTGACAATGGCCCACAGTGACACAGGGGTGCCCACTTTTGAGCCACTGGATCTGTTCTGAATCTATCCCATTTAGCACGGTGTTAGTGCCACACAACACGATGGACATTATCCTCAGTGAGGAGACAGGACTTTATCTGCACAAAGACTGTGTGGTAGTCACTTCTACCAATACTGTCCACCTGCGACAGGTAGATTGGTGAGGGTGAGGACAAGTTCAAACAGATTTTTAACCTTGTTGTTGAAGAATTTGCAGGGCAGGAGAAGGCAGTGGAATGGCACTAGGTAAATTGCTCATTTGGAAGGCTGGCACAGACATGATGGGCCAGATGGCTTCCTTCGGTGCTGTAACAATTCTGAGATTCTGAGTTTCTGTGATCGTTGGGTCTGTTGCCACTTGCCACAGGCCCAGTTTGGCAGACATGTCCTTCAGGACTTGGCCAACTTGGTCAGTGGTGGTATTTACATCAGATTGATTACAGCAGTTTAAGAGGGTTTACAGGTCCCAGGGGACTATTTTGAAGAAGAGCAGTGGGGTTCTCTCGATGCCCTGGCCATTGTATATTCCTCAACCAACAACACTGAAAAACAATATGTGTTCATTTAGCTCAGTGCTATTTGTGGGATCTTGCTGTGCACAACTTGGCTGTCACATTTCTTACATTGCATCACTTTTACATTAAGAAAACTACTTAGTTGGCTGTCAAGCATTTTGGGGCATCCTGAGAATGTGGAACACACTACATAAATATGTCTTTCTTTTCCAGTATATTATGGATTTAGGGATGTTTGCTTAGTAAGGACAAACCTTTCCCCAAAGGATCTAATTCAATCCATCCCTAAGGGAATGATATAACGGATGGAGTTTCAATGATCAATTACTGTCAGTTTTATTTGCAAGCTATAGGAATTGGTACACAATAATATTCATTCATTTGTATGTTATATGTATTTGCATGTGCTTCCCCAGTGGTTTAGTGCTAGGATTCAGTGCTTTCACTGCTGTGCTCTGGGTTTGACTCCTGGTCAAGGAATGGCGATTTTACCAGAACGAGTGGACACAGTTTAAAAATAAGGGGTCACTCATTTAAGGTGAAGATGAGAAGAAATTTTTTCTCTCAGAGGGGCATAAATCTTTGGAACTCTCTCCCCAGAGAGCGGTGGAGGCAGGGCGATTGAATATTTTTAAAGCAAAGATAGACTCTAACTAACAAGGCAATCTAAGGTTAATGGGGGTAGGTGGAATGTGG
This sequence comes from Carcharodon carcharias, assembly GCF_017639515.1. Classification (NCBI taxonomy): domain Eukaryota; kingdom Metazoa; phylum Chordata; class Chondrichthyes; order Lamniformes; family Lamnidae; genus Carcharodon; species Carcharodon carcharias. The sequence continues at coordinate 90,251,250 of NC_054468.1, read as the reverse complement.
AGTTGAGGCCACAAACAGATCAGCCATGATATTATTGAATGGCGGAGAAGGCCCGAGGGGACAAATGGCCTTCTCCTGCTCCTAATTCATATGTACGTATGTTTGTCCAGGATTCAAATCTGTCAGGTAAGTTCTGCATCCTCTGAAAGTTTTCACTATTTACATTATGGGCTGTTTCATAAGTCAGCAGGGAAATAGTCCAGTTCAGTCAATGGTGAGATAAAAATTCCTACTGCATCATTCTTATCACACACTGGGAGTGCAAAGCACAAAATATGGTGCACTCCTAGCCTGTGATTTTCTGTCCATTAATTTCAATGTTGCAAAGCCACAGACTGGGAACACACAATTTTAGGATGTCTGCTCAGACCCAAAGGATTTGGTGAGTGCTATTCCATTGACTTCTATTTTGAGTCTCCTTTTATTAATCTGGACTTGGGCTTGGGGACTCAAGATTTGCCCATTTTGCTATGTTGCCAACACATTGTGGGCAGGGAAAATCTTCTCCCCAGGGAGTGGTACGATGGGACAGAATGCAAATTTTGACTTCAGAAGTGCCACAGAGTTGGTCTTAACTCCCTGAGCACCTCATGGAAGAATAGCTGAGGACTTTCATTGCTGAGCCTCATGTGTCACAAATGGTCACTCAGGCATAGGCAATGGGCTGGCAACAGTCTATGTACCTGGCATTAGTCAAGAGAGGGGAGCAGGAAAGTTTATAACAAAGTATTTAAAAATAAAGAATTTAATTACACTTAACACCAGTAGAGAAAAGCCTACGACATATCTTCAAGGTCAGCGCTAATTATGGGGACTTGTTTGCTAGTATATTAGTGCAGTCATTGCGATGGGAGCATTTATTTGTTTTATCTTGTGCACTGTACACAAAACACACAAGAAAGCACCTGGCTAATCATTACCTCGGATTATCAATGGTTGGGCTCCAAAGTACTAAAAGAACTTTGTGTTCATAGGCTACAGAGCATGACCTGCAAAGAATACGCGTATTAATGCTGGCATGTTATGACCAGCGGACTGAGTGAAACATTTCCCTTCAGGGGGCAAATCTGACCTGGAAATGAACCATCCAGAAGAAGAGAATCCCAGCTGCCACCTCTCTTCTGTGCTGAGACAGTTCTCAGCTAGGGCAGAGGGGCTGAGATTGGCCTCAGTGATATTCAGGCTTTGGGAAAGGGCAGGTGCTGTAGGGGAGAGGACTCAAACAGGAATTCCATTCCTTGATTGGGATTCATTGACATATGGCTGGAAAGACATGTAGATGGATGCCTGACGCTGACTGTATTGAGTTCTGCTGTGAAGCTCATTGCAGTCAAATGATCATATGACAGCCAACCCAGATTTTTCTGTTTTGACACCTATCTGCCAGCATAATGATCTTGCCGGTCTCCAAGCTTGTATGTGAAGAGCAGAGAAAGAAAGACTTGCCCTTATATAGCACTTTCTGCAACCACTGGACCACTTAAGAGCCAATGAAGTACTTTTAAAGTGTAGTCACAGTTGCTATGTAGGAAACACAGCTGCCAAATTGCACAGAGCAAACAGCAATGTGATCATGTTTTTTCCTGATGTTGACTAAGGGATTAGCCAAGACACCAGCAATATCTCCCCAGCTCTTCTTCAAGATAGCACTATGGGATCTTTCACATCCATGTGAGCTGGCGAATGGGCCTCAATTTACATCTCATTTGAAGGGCAGAACCTCTGACAGTGCAGCACTCCCTCAGTACAGCACTGCTCCAGAGTGTCAGACTTGATTTTGGTACTCAAGCCCTGCAGTGGGACTTGAACCCAGAATCATGTGACTTAGAGATACATGTGTTACTAACTGGGCCACAGCTGACTTTGGTTTCTGAATGTGAGCTAGTAGCACTGGGATGAACAAGGAGAAGATGGAAAGGTGAATTATTAGCGAGAGGTTCCATCTACCATCTCTACCTGGGTACAGAAGAGATGTTGTAGTAGAGATCTTGCAAGGATTTTAAGTGAATATCAGCGAAGTCAGTAAATGGCACCTGTGATAAATTAAATCTCCTCGTCCATCTCCATTAATGAAGACTTTGGACACACTTCCAGGTCCAGTCAAACTAACTCAGCAATACATAAAATATTTAGATGTAACTGAAGCATATGTTAGGAACAAAATCAACACGTCAAGTGAACTTCTTCAAGGTTAAGGGCAGGAGGGCAATGTTAGTGTTTTTTTTCAATGGATTTTGATGAAATAAATCAATCTCAAAATTTAGGAATTCATTTTTAATAAGGAGAAAGTCCCAGCATCATTATCAGAACGTTCTTTAAAAAAAATTCTTGAGGTGTGTGTGCCAGTGGCAAGTGGTATTTATTGCCCACGCCAAGGACATTTCAAGTTAACCATGTAGCTTGGGACTGGAGCAGCATGTGGACCAGAACAGGTTGTGATGGTAGCTTTACTTCCCTAAAGAATATTAGTGAACCAATTGGGTTTTTATAATAATCTGGAAATTTAAAGTAAACGAAAACCTCTATGTCTCCCCAGGTAATTTCTTCATGTGCAAACTCCTCAGAGTCATTGGAACCACGGGACGGGGGAGGTGAAAGTACCTGTCCAAAATGAAGAACCTGGTGTAGTTGAGGAAGGCATAAAAACCAAGAGGTGCATTGAAATCTAGGTGGGGAACAGAGCTAGGTTAGGCTATAGCAGATAACCTTCCAACCTTCTTAGCAACAGACAAATGGGCCGCATCATGATGAGATGAGGAGGAATTACTTTTCTCAAAGGGTCGAGAATCTGTGGAATTCACTACCTCAGAGTGCAGTGGATGCCAGGATGCTGAATAAATTTAAGGAGGAGATAGACAGATTTTTAATTAGTAATGGGTTGAAAGGTTATGGGGAGAGGGCGGGAAATTGGAGTTGAGGCCGAAATGAAATCAGCCATGATCGTGTTGAATGGCGGGGCAGGCTTGAGGGGCTGAATTGCCTACTCCTGCTCCTAGTTCTTATGTTCTTATGTTCTTATCATCCAGGCACTGTAGATGTTAAGGTAAACCACAAGTCCCACGTGGCCTAAGGTTGGTGAAATTTGGTTGCCGTGGGTTTACCCAAGTGCACAATAAAATCATAAATATATTCTAGACACATTGGTCAGGACTTAATCAGTGACATGCCATTCCCGATGCTGAAACCAGCAACGGAATTGTCCCCCACCGGAGTTTGTGGAGGGCAGGGCGGACAATTGGGTGAGAGGGGAAAAATTGGTTTCCCGATAACGGGAAATGATGGTGGGAAATTGTGGTTTGCCATTCCTGCCAAAGGCCTTCAGGAAGCTATTTAGCATCTCATTGTCAGGATTCAAATGACCTCCCGACTGGAATTGTCCCCCATTGTCCGATCATCCAGTCTACCAAAGTGAGTTCATGCCAGTGCAAAGCACGAATGGACCGCTATAAGGTGCTCATGTTGGTGCCATTGGGGTGGGTGGCTGGAGGAGGTGGGTAGCTGGACCAGGTGCAAGGTGTGCGGCGAGCGAATTGGGTGGGGGTGAGGTGGTTTCATGGGCATGGAGAGGGAATGAGAGGGCAGACATAGGTGGGGCGGGTGAGGAGACCAGCGGGGTGTGGGGTGGGGAGGGTGCGGTGTAGGCATGAAGACTTGCGGAGGTCTTGGTTGGAGATGGTGGGGGAAGGGAACGGGGAGTGGTGCAAGGACTATGGGGGCAACAGGGATTATTGTGGGGGGAGCAGCAAGGGATAGTGTGGGGGGTGGTTAGGGTAGCGGGGGTTAGTGCGGAGGGTTAGCAGGGGTTAGTGTGGGGGTCAGCAGGGGTTAGTTTGGGAAAGGGCAACAGGGGTTAGTGGGGGGGCAGCAGGGGCTAGTGTGGAAAAGGGCAGCAGGGGTTAGTCTGGTGGGGGGTAGGGTTCAGAAGGAGGGGGTATCAATCACAGAGTCCTCAAGAGCAAACCGAGGGTATTGCTGGTGGGAGGGAACTGTTATGGTTAAACAGGGCAAGGGGATGTGGTAGGGTAAGAGTCTGTCAGTGGCGGGTGAAGGGCCAGTTAGGGCTATAGGAGGGGATTTTGAAGTGGGCATGGGCAAGACAAGCGTGGGCATGGGGACATGGGGACTGTGACTAGGGTGGGCTCATTGGGGAGGGAGAGCATGCGGATGATGGGCTGCAGGGTCATGAGGGGTTGTGTTTCAAAGGGAGGGTGTGGGTTACAGGTAGAGGGCAGAAGGTGGTGGGCCATATTTGGAAGGAAACGCGCACCACTGCTGCTGAGGTGAACCGCCCACTCCTTTGATGTCCAGCTCAAAAATGCTGGTTAGGAGGAGGGTCATTGGATGGGTGGAGCTGAAAGTCAGCTCAGCTGGACAACTGAAGGGGAACCCTGACACTCTATCCTGACAAAGCAGAGGTGTTTCTATAGACTGGGCAGTGGAGGGCAAGGGAATAGTGTGTGTGGAAGTCTCCTTGCGCAAAGCTTGCAAGGGCCCTGGCAAAGATCGTCGACACCATGTGCAGGCGTGATTCAGGGAGACATAGACCCAACCTGGGTCAGCCCCTTGAATTGGTGGGGGGTGGGCCTCCAGGCATTAACATGAACAGAAGCAATAAAAGTCCAGCAGACCTCCATAAAGTGCAACTATACGCTTATTTACAAGTGTGCAACAGCAATGAATTGTAATAGTACATCTGTGCCACATGATTGAACTCAGAATTTCTTAATTTTCCTTAACCTACCACTATATCTAGATGCTTCCCCAACATCCACAGCAGAAATGGAGGCAGCCTGCTGACCACTATGCCCTCTTGGGTTGGCAGGCATCCTCTGGAGGCTCAAAGTTTGGAGGGCCCCAGCTTTTTTTGTGTCCCCTGTTCTTGGGAAGTTGCACCCTCAGTAATCCCAGGGGCTGGAGCTGATGGGGTCAAGACACAGAGGGGCTTGGAACGCATGCACAGCCTTGAGGGTTCCTGAGAGGAGGTCTCAGGAGTGTCTGCTGATGCTCCCCCTCCTTTTGGGTGCCTGAGGATCCCTTCCTGACTCCTGAGGGAAAGGGGCACCTGGAAAGAGGTTGAGGTCCAAGGCATCTCCAGCAGAACATGGGCATTCTGCTGGACCAGATTCTCCATGGCATCCAGCATCCTCCCGATGGAGATCTCGATGCGCTGTCATGTCAGGATCACTACATCAGAGAGCAGGCGGATGGACTCCTCTGTCGAGGGCCTCAGACACCTCTGCCTGATGTTCCCCTGCCTCTCACTGCATCTCCAGCATCTTTTCCAGGACAGCTCCCAGATCTTATCATCTGATTCAGACTTAACAGAAGCCTCTTCCCCAGCAGTCCTCAGAGTGCCAGTGACCTTGGCTGTCCCTACCTACTCTTGCTCAAGACTCCTTTCCGTGAGGTGACCACCAGGGTGTGAGCCCGAACCTAAACTAGATCGATGGCCCACCGAGGTGAGTGTCTCTGGGCTGGTGGAGGGTGCAGATGACTGCTGTGACGACTCTAAGGATGAGAAGTCTTTGTTGTTGCCATTGTCCTTCATCTTCTGGTGCTGGGACTGAGCTCAGGATCGGGGTCTCACCGTACCCTCTTCCTGCTGGCACCTGTAAGGGAAGGAGGAGAGATTGAGTAACTGTATGGGCTGCCTCCCACATTGCACAGAGCCTCACCCTCAGGCTTCAATGAGTAGAGATTAAGCATACTTCCTCACTGGATGGCTGGGGGAGACTGGCTTCATCTTCATGACAGGAACGATCATGGTCCTCCCCTGCCAGCTCAGTAGTCCATAGAAGCATAGTACACTACAGCACAGAAAACAGGCCATTCGGCCCTTCTAGTCTGGACCGAAATATTATTCCGCTAGTCCCATTGACCTGCACCTAGTCCATAACCCTCCAGACCTCTCCCATCCATGTATCTATCTAATTTATTCTTATAACATAAGAGTGAGCCTGGATTTACCTCAGATGGTAGCTCGTTCCACACTCTCACCACTCTCTGAGTGAAGTTCCCCCTAATGTTCCCCCTAAACCTTTCCCCTTTCACCCTAAAGCCATGTCCTCTCGTGTCTATCTCTCCTAATCTAAGTGGAAAGAGCCTACTCTGTCTATACCCCTCATAATTTTGTAAACTTCTATCATATCTCCCCTCATTCTTCTACGCTCCAAGGAATAAAGTCCTAACCTGTTTAATCTTTCCCTGTAACTCAACTCCTTAAGACCCGGCAACATCCTAGTAAATCTTCTCTGCACTCTCTCAATCTTACTGATATCCTTCCTGTAGTTAGGCGACCAGAACTGCACACAATACTCCAAAGTCTTTGTCTGCTCTTCGTACTGTGTGAGGGGGCAGAGGTTGGGCATGCCCCCTCCCACCTTCTCTCCTTCATACCTGTTGTGCGCTAACTTGCCCTGTGTAAAATAAAAAGATGGTTCGTGGGCACTTGTGATAATGGTGACATTTGCATGCTGCCAATCTTCACCACCAACCCAATGGCAACTGTGTGCCTTGTGAAAGATGCACCCCTGCTCACCCCAAGGTACATCAGCAGCACACTCCAGAGCTCTAGCAGCTAAAAGGACAAGGACCACAAAGACATGGCAGCAGCAGCATTTGCAGCTGCCTTCATTGCCAAAACCCCTACAAAATTTGTGCCCTTGATGTGGCTGGTTCAGTGACCCACAGTTGCCTCCCTACCTGCAGACTACATGAACAGCTGTGAGGCTATGCGACAGCACCCCAGCACCTTGCGAAGGGCTTTTATGCATCGGCAGCTCAGGTGGTGGCCTTGCCATTGATCCCCATATCCCAGTTCCCATTCATTGAGGAGTAGAGGGTGCACTTAGCCTAGCAGTACAGATGAGGTCCTTTTCCTGCTCTGCAGAGCGGTCCTCCTATGTGTAGAGTTGGTACTTGCCACCCTGGCAACTGCCTCCTATGTAGGGCTGGTGAGACGGCTGGACCTCATCCTCCCATCCCGCCTGCCCTCCACTGCTTGAAGATGGGTGACCAGCGAGGCATCGCTGAACCTTGGGGCTGGTGCTGTTGGCTCCTGCCTGCCATATCCTGCTCCGAGGTCCAGCACATAATGAATGAATAGCTGTTGTTTTAAATATGGCACCCAGATATGATGGTGGAGTGTGCAATCTCTGGCCTGCCCCGCTACACAATTCCCCAGGAAAGCCCCGACTGCAGAGAGAATGAGCCCAGCATCGCGTGATTCGGTGAGTTTTCCTGCTAGATTCTGCGGCAGGGTTCATTCTGACTTCCCGCCCTCATTGCGGAACTTAGGCCCGGAGCAGACGATTGTGTCGCTTTTGTGTCGGGAACCAGTGCCCATATGATTCATATGAAAATTTAAAGGGCTGGCGGAGGGAACATGAAACCGGTGCATTTACATGATGGGGGTGTGTTTCCCTTGGAGGGTTCTGCCATCAGGTAACAGTTCAGCATGTCTGGGCGGCCTATAAAAGAGCCATCTGGACAAGCAGGGAGGCTCATTATCAAGGCCATAGGCTCCACATCCACCTCCGCTCGTTCTGTGGTTTGGTCATTTTGATTTTTCAATCCTTCATAACCCTCCGCCACCCTCAAACACACCCCCTCATCACTCCCCATAATTAAAGTCCTGGGACCGACCCCCAACCCCCGACACCCCCCACCTGTCCCATCCATCACGTCTAAGCCCTTTGCAGGTACAATTCAAAATGTCAGATCAAAGGCATAGAACCGCCTGACAGTTCAGCAATGCCTCCCTGCAGATTCTCCTTCAGGCCATCAGGAAGTGGCAGGAAATTCTCCTCCTGAGCGATGGCAACAGGACTGTCCCGCCTGAGCAAGCAGGCCTAGACAGAGACCGCAGAGAAAGTCAGCAACCGTGGGCTTCACTCAAGATGATGCAGCGCTGGAGAAGGGTCGATGGCCTCCTCCGATCCACCCAGGTAAGTGCACAGGATTGTCTTTCATGTGGGCAGATGTATTTGAGCAAGTGCGCAGCTGGGCTAGGCGGGTGTGTGCGTGACCCAAGCTATTAAGTTCCTATCAGATCGGTCAATTGTCATTCAGAGATCAGCTGACATGACTTAATTTTTAATTTCAACATTCAGTTACAACTTTCAGCCCTTCCCTGCCCACCTCACCTGCCATCCTGCTCAGTGGCAAGACCCATTCTTGAACCTCCTGGTTTCCTTGGGGACACCAAGGAAGCCCAGTAAATGTAATGAGCGCTTACCCCTTTTATGCTAATGATCTTGTCCCTAGGACTTTGACCGCTCAACATTGGACCAAGTGGTGGTGCAGGTCTCCAACTCTGCTACACGCCCGCTGGACTGAAGGGGAGGCTTGAGAAACTCCCCCCTTGATATCATAGAAATTGCTGTAAAGGAGAAGTGCATTCAGCCCATTGCACTTGTGCTAGTGTTAGCTTTGTAACTGGAGTAGTCCACTCTACTCCCATTTCCCTACACTTTCCTGATCTCCTTTCCTTCTTCTCCTTTGCAGATACCTACCTAATTCTTCTTTAAATACTGTGGTAGCCTCTGTCTCATTAACCTCTTGTGTTGAAGCTATTCCAAATTTTTAATGACGCAGGAGTGTAAAATAACTTTACCTAACTTGCCCTTTGATTTTTCCAGCATTAACATTCTGTCTACTGCTCCTTTATTATTAAGTCTGCAAATCAGTGAAAGCAATGAGGGCAGTTGTGACTTTATTAAACAGTATAAAAAGTATGATAGCAAGATGGCAGCCTATTCCACATCACTCCTCATTTTTATTTCCAGTACAATGTCAAATAAAGTCAAAATGGCCACAATCTTTCACTATCCTGTCAACATCTCCACCATCTTAAAAACTTTAGCTTAATTATGTTAGGTCTCCACGGCATTCTCTGTTCAAGGGAAGAAACCTACTTTTGTTTCAGTTTTTGTCACTTCATTTTTGAAGACTCCTTGGTTGGTTCACAGGCAGCTAAAGGTGTTGCAAGTCAGATTCGACTGACTTCATGGCTGGAATTTTCCAGTCCTTCACACTGGTGGGATCTTCCAGTCCCACTGATGTGAACGGAGATTTCAATGGCTCTCCAGCCCTGCCACAGGGAAACACACCATGGGTGGGTGGGGGGGGGATGCGGGGGAGCTGAAAAATTCCGGCCTATGAAACTGAAACACTGTAGCAATCAGTTCCAACTGCCGACCATTTTCTGCTTAATCCCCATCTGTGTTTGAAACAGAATACAATTCTTATGTTTCTTACATTACAACAGTGGTTACATTTCAAAAGTAATACATTCGCTGTGACACATTGTGTGCTTGTGAAAGGTGCTACAGCAATACAAGTCTTCCTTTCTTTCTCGGGCTGTGGGATAAATTCTGCATTCAATCATTTGCTCATCACTTGACCTCTTTGGGGAGTGAGATCCGATCACTGGCCAATGGGAGGGCTTGCAAAATCTGGTTTATTTGCAAAGACAAGGTCACCACCAGGGCTGCCCCATTTGCACTTTCAAAGTTTAAGAGAGGGAGAGAAAGATGAGAGAGTTCCTATCTCTTTCACAACAGACAGTGCATAGGACCTTCGGACTGACAAACACAGAGAGGTAATAGCATTCTGGAATTCAGTCTATTTTACTGTTAACATTGTTTTAATGGCATGTTGTCCCACCTTGGATCATTGTTTTACACCAGTCACTAGCATCTCTTTCAAATTAATTGAAACAAGACAACTCAGTCACAACTATCCTCAATGAATAATTTGGTGGCCGCTGTGGCTTAGTGGTAGCGCTCTTGTTTCTGAGTTGGAAGGTTCTGGTTTCAAGCCTCCATCTGGGCACTTGAGCACAAAACCTAGGCCCAAACCCAATGCACTACAGAGGAAGTGCTGTGCTGTCTTTCAGAACCACATATTAAACTGAGGCCACCTCTGCCCTCTCAGGTGGGTGAAAAAGACCTCATGGAGCTACTTTGAAGGGTAGTGGTATTCTTTCCGGGTGCCTTCGTCAAGATTTATCCCCCAACCAACACCTAAAATACCTGCTCATTTTCCCATTGCTGTTTCTGAGGGCTGGTTATGTACAATTTTATTTGCCATGTTTCCCATGGTAGAACAGTGAATATACTTCAAAAGTATTTAATTCACTGCGAAGTGTTTTGGGATGTCCTGTGGGCACAAGGGGCACTGCAGAAATGCAAATCTTTCTTTCTTTAACGAATTACCAATGATATGTTTTATCGATTAGATTTCACTTCTTCAATTTTATTTTTGTCATTTTGTTTTTTATTCTTTCATGGCATATCGGGGGGTGATAGCTAGGCCAGCATTTATTGCCAGTCCCTAACTGCCCTTGAGAAGGTGGTGGTGAGCTGCCTTCTTGAACCGCTGCAGTCCATGTGGTGTAGATACACCCACAGTGCTGTTAGGAAGAGAGCTCCAGAGTTTTGACCCAGCGAATGTGAAGGAACAGTGATATATTTCCAAGTCAGGATGGTGTGCGGCCTGGTGGGGAACTTGCAGGTGGTGGTGTTCCCATGGACCTGCTGCCTTTGTCCTTCTAGGTGGTGGAAGTCATGGGTTTGGAAGGTGCTGCCGAAGGAGCCTTGGTGAGTGCTGTGCATCTTGCAGATAGTATACACTGCTGCCACTGTGTGTCAGTGATGGAGGGAGTGCATGTTGAATTTGGTGGATGGGGTGCCGATCAAGCAAGCTGCTTTATCCTGGATGGTATCAAGCTTTTGAGTGTTGTTGGAACTGCACTCATCCAGGCAAGTGGAGAGTATTCCATCATATTCCTGACTTGTGCCTTGTATTTTGTGAATAGGCTTTGGGGACTCAGGAGGTCAGTTGCTCACTGTAAAATTCCTAGCCTTTGACCTGCTCTTGTCACCACAGTAATGATATGGCTGGTCCAGTTCAGTCCTGGTCAACGGTAACCCACAGGATGTTGGTAGTGGGGGATTCAGTGATGGTAATGCCATTGAATGTCAAGGAGCGATGGTTAGATTCTCTCTTGTTGAAGATGGTCATTGCCTGGCACTTGTCAAGATGCAAATGTTACTTGCCACTTATTAGCCCAAGCCTGAACATTGTCCATGTCTTGCGGCTTCAGTGTCTGAGGAATTGCAACTGGTGCTGAGCCATGTGTAATCATCAGTGAAAATCATTACTTCTGACTTTGTCATGGAAAGAAGGTCATTGATGAAGCAGCTGAAGATGCTTGGGCCTAGGACACTATTCTGAGGAACTCCTGCAAGGATCTCCTGACATTGAGATAATTGGCCTCCAACAACAACAACCATCTGCCTTTGCATTAATTATGACTTCAACCAGTGGAGAGTTTTCCCCCTGATTCCCATTGACTCCAGTTTTGCTAGGCTCCTTGATGCCACACTCAGTCAAATGCTGCCTTGATGCCAAGGGCAGTCACTCTCACCTCGAGTTCAATTCTTTTGTCCATGTTTGGTGCTAAGTGGCCCTGACGGATCCCATACATGGTCAGTAAGTAGGTTATTGCTATGTAAGTGCCACTTGATAACGCTGTCAATGACACTTTCCATCACTTTGCTGATGATCAAGAGGAGGCTGATGGGGTGGTAATTTGCTGGGTTGAATTATTCCTGCTTTTCATTGAAAAGACGTAGATGTTGTAGCTGCACTGGAACAGCTAGGCTAGGGGTGCAGCAAGTTCTGGCGCAGAAGTCTTCTCCACTATAGCCGTGATATTGTCAGAGCCCATACTTTGCAGTATCCGGTGCCTTCAGCGCTTCTTCATATCACAATCAGTGAATCGAATCGGTTGAAGACTGGCATCTGTGATGCTGGGGGACCTCCGGAGGAGGTCGATATACATGAAGCGTAGAATAGGAAAATGCAATCCAGTGTTAAATAGACTTGAACAGAGGCAATAGTTATCACACATCAGTAGGTAAGATAGCTGCTACTCCTAATTCTTCCTTTACATCTAAGAAGCGACAAAATAAATTGTTATATTTTTTTTAAATATGCAAGGAGATAAAATTAATTATAAAGTGACAAGGATAAAGAAAACAGTTCTGTTTGTATTCTCATCCCTGGTTTTCTGTTCTAATTCAGTTTCATTGGCTGCTGATTAATTCCTCATCCATGTGGCTAGTTTCATGTCATATGAAGAAGGATATTTTCTCAATCCCTGCCCCCTTCCCAGCCAGATACCCTGGCTTTAGCAGAAACAATAGGAGCATCCACTCTGGATGCTTAAGCTGGCCTGAACTTGGAATTTCAAAAATAAGGAGGCTGGCAAGGAAACAATGTTAGAAATTGGTACTCAAAGTGATGAAAGTTGATGATAAGAGTTGAGCAGCAGAGGAGAAGTTGGGGTGCAATGTTCTAGAAATGGAAGCAAAGGTTTGTGAAAAAGGATTGGGTGTGGGGTAGAAAGCTAAGCTCAGAGTCAAACAGAGCTCAGAGCAGAGCACCCAGGCTCTAGTGAGTGAAAAATGAGGGGAGGTTGGTGCCAGCTGCATGTAACTTTTGGTAAAATACAAACAAGATGGTTTCATCCTTGTTGGAGATGTACAAGATGTAAGTGACACAGGCTAGGCCAGCATTTGTTGCCCATCCCTAACTGTCCTTGAGAAGGTGATGGTGAGCTTTCTTCTTGAACTGCTACAGTCCATGTGGTGTAGGTACACCCACAGTGCTGTTAGAGAGAGAGTTCCAGGATTTTGACCCAGCGACAGTGATATGGATGCTTTTGCTGAGTGGTAGCATGTTGATGACTAATGATATTGTGCCATGCAAGTTGCGGGAAGAGAGGTAGTTTGAGGAAATGTGGCTGCACTGAATAATGTAAGAGTGGTGATGCACCATGGAAGAGACTGGACAGAAGAGAATTACCAATAGTGCCAAAAGCTGAAAGGAGTCTGATGAACAGGAGAAGGAGCCAATGGACAGTCTTGTAAGAAGTCATCTGTGTCTTTAATCAGAACAGTCTCATTGTTGTGCACTGATCAAATACTGGCATAGAGGAGACTGATCAGGAGCAATGAGGCAATATCAAAGCATGCATGATGGAAAAGACATGTTCAACGACTGTGAAAGAAAAGGCAAATTGGAGATAGATGAGTCAAATGTTTGCTTTTTATGGAGGGGTGTGATATAAACAAATATGGGGCCAAAGGGGAAGTTAAGTTTGCAGGAACTCAATTGGAAGAGGTTTAAGGGTGTGATTATAGGAATTATTGAGAAAATTATGTGAGCCAGAAGGAAGAGAAAATGGCGGGGGGGTGGGGAGGCAAATGTACTAAGTTTGAATATATGGAGTACTGAGCTCAGGGAGGAGGATAGGCTGATGGAGGCAACAATAATCTTTGTATAAATTGAGGAAATCAAATTGGCAAAGGTAGTCTTGGGGATAAGTCCATGGAGGATATTCAGGACAGTTTCTTAGAACAATATATTTTGGAACAGTTAGGGAACAGGTCATTTAAACCTGTAATGTGTAATGAGACAGGGTTAATTAACAATCTCATCAGGCAGGATTTTTGCCCCACCACCGAAAACGTTGGGGGCAGAGAACCCATCCCTACCAATGTTTGTTGCTTTTTAGCCATTTAATGCTCCTTGGAAGAAATCGCATTTCAGAGATCTGCTGACCAATCAGATTGGATGCAGCTCTCTAGTCTTAGCAGCACCACCAGGACTGGTGGCCACTGCTAGCACTACACCTAATCCCATGAGTCTAAGTGCTGAGAATCCAGGATAAAAGTAATTGTGCAGTGGGGTCACCTTAGAGATAGAAGGGGAGGCCCTAAGGGATGGTGGGTGGGGGGTGGGGATTGAAGGTCATGTGGGAAAGGCCAGGAGGAGGGGGAGCACCCAGGGGTCAGATCTTGGGTTTCTTACCTGCTGGGATTCTCTCCCACCTAAGGGCTCCTAGGCCTCGTCTGCCCCCATAAAATTTCTGACAGGTCAGTGGCAAGTGTTTAGATAGTGGGAAGGTCTGCTGGCCCCTGCGCCTGCAAATCAACCAGTGGGGATCTGTAAAATTCTGCCAATACTAAAGGTCCCTCCAGGCAAGAGAGATAGAATTTGACATTTAGTTTGAGGGTGAGGAACTTCAATCTGAAGCTAGGGCCGTAAACTTAAATAAAGGCAATTTCAAAGGGAGGAAGATGGGGTTGGCTACAGTGGACTTGGAAATAGGTTAAAACATAAGATGGTAGATAAGCAGTGGCAGGCATTTAAGGATTTATTTCATAACTCTTAACAAAGATATATTTCATGGAGAAGGAAATACATAATAAGAAGGATGAGTCATCCTTGGCTAACTAAGGAAGGTAAGGATGGTATCAAATTATAAGAAAAGGCACACAATATTGTGAAGATTAGTGGAAGCCTAGAAGATTGGGAAAATTTTAGAAAGCAGCAAAGGATGACCAAAAAAAATAGAGGGAGGAGTTAGAATATGAGAGTAAACAAGCAAGGAATATAAAAAATGAACAATAAGAGCTTCTGCAAAGGAAGAGAGTAGCTAGAGTAAATGCTGCTCCCTTAGAGGGTGAGGCTGGGGAATTAATAATAGGAAACAAGGAAATGCCAGAGATTTTGAACAAGTATTTTGCATCTGTCTTCACAGTACAGACACAAATAGCATCTCAAGTACAGTAAAAAATCAAGTGACAAAAGGGAGGAGGGAACTTAAAACACCCACTATCACCAAAGAAAAAGGTACTCAGAAAATTAATCAGACTAAAGGCTGACAAGTCCCCTGGATCTGACGGTCTACATACTAGGTCTTTAAAGAATAGCTGCAAAGATAGTGGATGTTTTGGCTGTGATCTTCCAAAATTCCCTAGATACTGAAAAGGTCCCAGCGGAATGGATAACTGCAAATGTATCACCTCTATTCAAGAAAGGAGGGAGGCAGAAAGCAGGAAGCTATAGGCCGGTTAGCCTAACGTCTGTCGTTGGGGAAATGCTGGAATCCATTATTTAAAGAAATAGAAAAACATAATACAATCATGCAGAGTCAACATGAATGTGAAATCGTATTTGACAAATTTTTTAAGTTCTTTGAGGATGTAGTAAGCGGGGTAGTTAAAGGGGAACCAGTCGATATAGTGTATTTGGATTTCCCAAAGGTATGCATTAAACCTTGAGGCTGCATAAAATGTTACCACACAAGACAAGAATGCATGATGTTGGAGATAACATATTAGTATGAATAGCAATGGTGCAAGATGTAGGTAAAGCAAGGAGGAAAAGCACAGCAATATTTGAGCCATTGAGTCACATTAGCAGGGATTCCTAGCTTGAATTTTCTATATAACAAATTTGCATGGTAAAACAAGGGTACACAGCCAATAGGGTGTTTGGGAAAATCCAAGTGAAAGACGCCATTATGTGCTGATTGTGTCCAGATCCACTATTGTTTGTGGTATATCCAGAAGATGGTTCAAAGGTTAAGGAGAATGCCAAAAAGCCACTTAAAATGAGAATTATTAAAACATAATGCATCTATTTTATGATATTTCTGTTTCCATTTCTTGAGGAAAGAAAGGTTCTGCGCTACACAATCTAGTCAATTGCTATCCATTTATTTTTTTTATCTTCTTTCATGGGATACGGCCATGGCTGATAAAGCCAACATTTTCTCTAATTGCCCTTGAACTTCATGGCTTGCTAGGCCATTTCAGAGAGCAGTTAAGAGTTCACCACATTGCTGTGGATCTGGAGTTACATGTAGGTCAGACCAGGTAAGGACAGCAGATTTACCTTCCCTAAAGGGCATAAGTGAACCAGATAGGTCTTTACAACAATCAATGATAGTCACCATTACTGAGACTAGCTTTACATTCCAGATTTATTAATTGAATTTAAATTTGGTGGGATTTGAATCTAAGTCCCCAGAGCATCAGCCAGGGTTTGTGGCTTACCAGTCTAATGACATTACCACTACTCCACCATCCATTGACTTTCGGCGAGACCAGATGATCCCAGCAAAGAAATATAAATAAAGGCAAGATGGAATTGACGCTGGTTTCAGTCATGTTTTCTCTAATGGGAGTGTGTTGCAAATGATTATGAAGTAGACTCCTGTTTAGTACTAGGGAAATTCAAAATTAGATGGGTTCAATGTATGTTTCTTAACCCCTGAGTGTATGGTCAATTTGCATAACTATCTGCAAGCTTTTGTGTATTTAAATAAAGGGGATTATTTATTTACACATTCACCCCCAAAATCCAACACTCATTCACCCACTCACACACATATATACACATAAACACATACACACACACACACACACACACACACATGCACTTGAAGAAAAATACAGTGAAAGAGGATCGGGCACTTTTGCAAGTTATTAACAAAGGAATAGTTCCTAAGTCCTGTGATTGGCTCATCTCAATGCAGGCCTGGCGAAGAAGAGGTTTCTTTCCACTCTTGACGTGTAGCTTGGAAAATTCAATATCCAAAGTTGTATATCAAAGTCATTGCAGGATTGCCTCAAAGAGGTGAATTTTCAGCAGCTCATAAAGTTAGTCACTTGTCGCCTTATTGTTGGAGATCGGTTTTCTGTACTTGTGGACTTGAAAAGGAACAGGCTTGCTGCCTTCGCTGTTGCTGCTGTTTTTTGCTGTGTTTTTTGCAGACTGACGGTTTCTCCCTGGTGCTTGGAGCAAGTAAAATTGGTTATCTGAAGACAGTTTTGATCAGGTGACCACATGGTCAATATTGTCTACCCAGAACAATTTGAAGTTCGAAACCATTGCTACACAATGTAGGGGGGGAGGGGCGCGGGGGGGAGGGGGGGTGGTTGGTGGATGGTGACCATTCACACCTACTTAATTTTGATTGATTTCTCTATAGCTCTCTCTGTTAAGTTTCAAGCCAGGTGACAGTGAGTCTTGGAGTCCATAGGTTTTGAGTTTTGGGCAAGTCCACAAACAATAGGAGGTGTGAATTTCACAAATAGCTTCATCTATGTATGTCCATTCAAGGGAGGTATGACACCCATGGTCATTCCATTGAATTAGCAGCCTTTTAATGTCCATTTTTAAAAGAAAAGGCAGTTTTAGTAAGATCCTATATTGAATACAGTCCACGTTTAAAGTCATGAATATGACATGCCTTTACTGGGCATGACATAAGTAAGAAAGAACTTACATTTTACCTAGTACCATAATGGCATGGAACATCCCACAGTGCTTTACGGTCAACAACTTACTATTGTGAGATGTAATGCAGTTGCTGTTAGCTTTGCAAATATATTGTACACAGCAAGGTCCCACAAATGATACTTAAATAAATGACCAGTTAACCTGTTTTTGGTGGTGACAGTATGTTTTGAGAGAGGACCATTGGCCAGGAGATTGGGAAAACTCCAGCTCTTCAGCAAATGGTGCCAATAGATCTTTTATGATCAATAAGATCTCTGTTTAATGTCCCATTCAAATCGACACCTCCAAGAGCGCAAAATATCCACCGCACTGCTCCAAAGTGTCAGCTTGAATTACATGCTCAAATCATGGGCTTGAAGCCATAGATTTCTGATTTCGAAGGAAGAGACTTACCAGTTGAACCAAGTTAACACCCTAGATTTTCAGTCAATCATCACAGCATAGGAACAGGGGTAGGCCATTCAGCCCCTTGTTCTGCCAGTAAATTAGATCTTGGCTAATCTGTATTTTAATGCCATTTACCCAACTTCTTTCCACACCCCCCTTACTGCTCTCCATATCCTGCCTCAGTTTTGAAATTGGTAATTCACCATGCATTGACAGTTTTTTGGGGGAGAGAATTGCAGATTTGTTTTTTTTTGTTTTTTTCATGTTGGGAGTGAATATAAATATTCAAACTTAAACCATAAGATAAACCATTTTTGTTTTGGGAATATTACAGCTTTTGGAATGTTTTCAAAGGCTTTCATAAGGACAGTCACTTTTGATAACCTATTGAGGCAGCTTTAACGTCGCCATTATAATTGTATTTTCAATTACTGTTCTTGAGGGGTTCCATGAACTCAAAAGATTTTGACTCAGATTGAGAGTATGAAATAGAAAAATAAATCTGAAAGCTATTTTGTGACTTGTTTAATGCACTAAATTGTAGTTCAAAAAATCCCAAAAGTTTCCAACTGCTAGTAAATAACTATTTACTAATCAACTTTTTAAATTGGATTTGTAGCTAATTTGATCTTAAAGCACCTGACTAAATCCTGGGCAAAGGGTGTTGGGGAGAAATGTCAAAGACCAGTTTGTTCTAACCTTTACTTTGAGATATCCATATTTCCCCAAGAAATCCAAAGAATTGTGACAAAACAAATTCTACATTGCAGGAAGTAAAGTCTTGTGGTACTAGAGTGATGAACAGCACTTTTACCAGATGAGTAACAAAGCCAGAACCACTAACAGAGCATCTCACCTTTTGAAAATAAATTGTGCAATGCACTCAATTGCATAAGATTCTAAAGTCCTTACTTTGTTTCCATTAACTCTTATGTAAAAGTAACTCACGTATTAAAGTGTTTTCAGGCAGAAAATGCTATTTTTGTAATTTTTTCATTCCCACCGCTTTGTTCACGCATTCCCATCGCTTTCTGGATCCAACACACTCTATCATTTAACAAGGAGGTCCTTTCCCAAACTGTGGTGTTGGACAGAAAACTAACTCTCACTCTGCTTGTCTCTCTGCAGATAAGGATCTTCAGGTTCTTTTAGTTCACAATCATTTATTCAGCAATAGGGAGGAATGGGAGTAACAATCATTCAGATTCTCTCCCTATTTCTGGCCTTCCTGGGACTAGTCCTTACCTCTGTTTCTGTGACATCCGGTGAGTGGAGGATCTCCAGCACATCTACCACACTAATTACGGCCTCCTGGATCAATGATCGACTCTGGAAGACATGCACTGCCAATGCTATGGGCATAGTACAGTGTACCTACTACAATCCTATGCTTTACTTACACTGTAAGTGGCAATTTCTCCTGAATTATTGGTCATGGGTACTATTACAAAAAAAGGTCGAGGGGAGTTTATATCCATTTCTGAAACAAGCTCTTTCTGAATCTTAGCAGACCTCCAATGACATTGCTCTTGCCAAGGACACACTGGCTGGAAATTTCTTTGGAGCTGCTCACACTACACTGTCATAGCTCCACTGGACATGTGCACAAAAATACCATTCCCAGATGTAAAGGGTGTTCCTGCTGCAGTTCTGTACAAGTTATGGCAGCGGAGCAGGAGCTGTCCCCAGGAAATTCTTCCGCCATTGTTTCAATGGCGGCGGGGGGGGGGGCGGTGATTATTGATTTATATTGACTAAATAAGTCAACTTCTTAAATGATTAGATGGTTCACTGAGGATTTTCACCAGCACTTGCAGGATTGAACTCTATAGCTCTGTCCAATATTCCGTGAAAATCGTATATGTGTGGCAAGGTGCTCCAGTTAGAGGCAAACAACAAAGCCGAGATTGTAGTGATTAAGGCAACGCCATGGTTGAAATAAAGCCTTGGCTCTGATGGCTTCTGCCTCACCAGTGTACCACAGTAAATTCCAATGAAGTTGTGGAGGGTGTGGGCAGCAAGATACTTTTATCATTATATGCACTCTCTTTCGTGGTTGCCCTCTTTTACCATAACTAGTGTGCGCACTTGCTTCAATTATGGCAGGGTACTTCATTGCTAGGGTTTTGGAACAGCATCATTTTTGATAAAAGGTGGGTGGAAATTCTGCTCCCAACACACTTCTGGTAGCAAATGGCAAGAACCTCTAGCCTCTGGTATGTATTAGTCTTGTGTGTATTTTATTGACATTAGAAATGGTTCCTCATTTTGGTAGCATCTGGAAATGGTCTTGAACTTTACGCAGAGCTGAAGACTGGAGGTTGGCAGGGCAGTGGGGCTATTAGGGCCTGGTAGCATTGGAAGATGATACTTTGATCTGCAATCATGGCAGAAATGAGAACCTGAAGTTGAACGAAGCTAGAGATGGAATGCAGGGATTGGCCCGCTGAGATCCCAGTGTTTGTCTGTCATGAGGGAAAAGAGAAGACAAGAGGCAGGATTTTCCAGTCCTGCCAGTGGCAGGTGTTGTAGCAGGCAGAACCGGAAAGTTCAGAATGCTGCCAAAAGTTAGTTTTCTGCTGGCAGGAAAACAGGGTGCAATTTATACCCCCCCCCCCCCCAACACCCCCCCACACCCCACCCAACTTTTCTGGCAGGTCGTGACTGCGCCATGTTGGGAAGTACATTTGCATGTCTTTGCATCTCATAAATGCTCATTAAAAGCCCAACTCATCAGAAGAGAGCAAGGATGTTGAGGCCCCACAGGAAGAGACAATAGCATGGGTCAGACGTGGCAGACGTGTCCATAAGACCTTTAGAGCAACAAGGTTCCAGGGTGATGAAGATCACTAGCTCTTAGAAACAGATTTCACGTGCCCTTCAATGCAGAGTAGACAGTAATACCTTCTTTGCTATCCTCAATTTCTCAATGAGGCACATCCATCTCAGAATGGATAGCCACAATCTTGTGTGATAATGGCCTCATCCTTGGAAGGCTACACAGCCTCTGGAGCATGTGGCCATTGTGTGAAGGGGATAAGGACTCCACCAGAGTGCAATGTGAAGCAAGTAAACATGGTGAAGTCCTTTCAAGCATCACGCCAACATTTCACTGCCTATGGTAGCCTTCAAGAGGCAGGAGCAGCACGGCAAACCTCAGTGCACTCATGGCAGTATACCTGTTGCAAGGCGCCTCAAGGAGGATAATCATCAATCACTGGCTCTTGCTTGACCGTCTGAGAACCCTGGCGGTCTGTGATGACCTTTGCTGGCATCCTCTGGAGGGCTGAAGCCTGGAGAACCCCAGCCTGTTTTGGGTACCCTGCTGTGGGGCAAGTGCACCCTCCTCGACCTGCACATCTGGAGATGCTGGGGTCACAGGCAAAGGGGGGTTGCAGCTGCTGGACAGCCCAGGAAGGTCCTGGGTGGATTTTTCTCCACTGTGAGTGCCTGAGGGCACCACCCGCGCCTCCCACAAACCCCCCCCCCCCCGACCCCTTGAGGAGAAGGGGCTCCTGGAGGTAAATCGAGGTGCCCCATGCCCCTCTTCCATAGCCACTGATGGATCCCACTCATGGCTGGAACAATAGTGTGCAGGTCGATGTGAATATCCAACACAAACTGCTGGACCAGGGTTTCTATGGCGGTTACCACCCTTCCACTGGTGACCTCACTGCGCTGCCACGACATCAGACTGAATGTGGACGGGTTCCTCCATCCTTCGTTCTAATCTGGTGATGGCCTCTGACAACCCTGCCTGATGTTCCCCTGCCTGCTGTTCCCCTGCCTGCTGTTCCCCTGTCTGATGTTCCCCTGCCTGCTGTTCCCCTGTCTGCTGTTCCCCTGCCTGATGTTCCCCTGCCTGCTGTTCCCCTGCCTGCTGTTCCCCTGCCTGATGTTCCCCTGCCTGCTGTTCCCCTGCCTGCTGTTCCCCTGCCTGATGTTCCCCTGCCTGATGTTCCCCTGCCTGCTGTTCCCCTGCCTGATGTTCCCCTGCCTGCTGTTCCCCTGCCTGATGTTCCCCTGCCTGCTGTTCCCCTGCCTGATGTTCCCCTGCCTGCTGTTCCCCTGCCTGCTGTTCCCCTGCCTGATGTTCCCCTGCCTGCTGTTCCCCTGCCTGCTGTTCCCCTGCCTGCTGTTCCCCTGTCTGCTGTTCCCCTGCCTGCTGTTCCCCTGCCTGCTGTTCCCCTGCCTGCTGTTCCCCTGCCTGCTGTTCCCCTGTCTGCTGTTCCCCTGCCTGCTGTTCCCCTGTCTGCTGTTCCCCTGCCTGCTGTTCCCCTGCCTGCTGTTCCCCTGCCTGCTGTTCCCCTGCCTGCTGTTCCCCTGTCTGGCTTTGGAGCTCCAACATCTCTCTGAGGGCCGATTCCAGAGACTCCAGCAGTCCAGGTTGTCGGTGACCTTGGCTGTCTGCCTCCATCTGCTGTGGATCCAAATCTGTGCTGTGCTCACCAGATGGTGACCCCAAGCCTGCTCTAAAACTAGGTCCCACCCAAGGTGTGTGTCCCTGCATTGGTGGAGGGTGCAGGTGAATGCAGTGATGGGTCTTCTTCAGTTAATTCCTCTGGATCCTTGTCTGAGTTGGTCTGGGGCTTGTGTCTGATGAGCTGGCTGGCAGTATGTCTCCTCCTTTTTCTTACTGGTGGTTGTAATAGAGAGAAGAGATAATTAGTGATTGACTGGATAGTCACCTACTTTAAATAGCACCCAGTGTCAGGCAATGGGCAAAGATAACTGGATTGACCCTCACTTGCTTGTTGGGAGATGCAGAACTTGTATTTGGCACAGAAACAGTCCCTGTCCTGGCCAGCCAACCCCTTCACTTACTCCTCAAAGTGGGCGTGGCTCCAGCTCCAGCATCCCCCCTCCAGTCTGAGATCTCTCCCACTTGTTGTGGGTGATCTTGTCCTGTGTAAAGACAGGCAGACAGACTGTGAGCAGGACGGATGCCAAAGCAGATGATAAGCTTGCCTGCCTGCTGTATGTGCTGAATTTTTTTTTATTCATTCATGAGATGTGGGTTTCACTGGCCATTTACTGCCCAGCCCTGGTTTCCCTTGTGAAGGGGGTGGTGAACCACCTTCTTGAATTGCTGCAGTCCATGTGGTGTAGGTACATCCACAGTACTGTTAGGAAGGGAATTTCAGGATTTTCACCAGAGACAGTGAAGGAATGGTGATATATTCCCACGTCAGGATGGTGAGTGACTTGGAGGGGAACTTCCAGGTGGTGGTGTTCCCATCTATCTGCTGCCCTTGTCCTTCTAGATGGCAGTGGTCATGGGTTTGGAAGACGCTGTCGAAGGAACCTTGGTGAATTCCTGTAGCGCATCTGCTGCTACAATGCGTCAGTGGTGCAGGGAGTGAGTGTTTGTGGATGGGGTGCCAATCAAGCGGGCTGCTTTGCCCTGGATGGTGTCAAGCTTCTTGGGTGTTGTGGGAGTTGCACTCAACCAGGTAAGTGGAGAGTATTTCATCACGCTCCTGACTTGTGCCTTGTAGATGGTAGACAGGCTTTTGGGAGTCAGGAGGTGAGTTACTCGTCACAGGATTCCTCCCTCTGACCTGCTCTTGTAGCCCCAGTATTTATATGGCCAGTCCAGTTCAGTTCCTGGTCAATGGTAACCCTCAGGATGTTGATAGTGGGGGATTCAGCGATGGACCAATGTAAGGGCTAAAGATGCAACTTTTCAGGATGTCACAAGAGATGAGGATGTTAAAGTGTGTGAGAGAATCAGTGGTGATGTCCCTTGTTCTGGCTGTGTGTGAGATCCCTGTGGACTGTAATCCTGCGAATGCCTGATGGTCTTGCGAGAGTGTGAGTTGAGACTGAGGAGTAGGTTGACTTACCCGGCAAAGCAGATGAGATCATTCATCCTCTTCCTGCATTGGATAGTGATCCTCTTCTGTGTTCCGCAGGCGCTGACCTCCCTGACAACCTCCTTCCAAGTCATTGTCGTGTGGCTGATGGACCTCGGCCAGTCTTCGGCTGCCTAGAAAAGTCTCTCCAGCTACCTGTCGCTGAACTTTGGAGCAGATGGTTTGATCCTTCTCGGGGACTTTCTGGTGTTTGCCACGACAAGTCCTGGGCTGAAGAGAGGGATTGTTTATGTCCGTGTTCCAGTTAAATATGGCGCTCAATGAGGTAACGGCGGGGAGGATGAATCCCAGCCTGAATCATCTCAAGCTACGTCGAACTACTCATTTATGCATAAATAATGAGCTGAAGAGTGAGTGATCTGGCGCAGCAACCCACCCCGCCAGCCAGCGGGAGCTATTCGCACCCACCACTGCACTTAGTGTTCAGAGCAGAAAATACAGCCCATGTCTCAGCAGTCTGAGGAATGCCGCTGAGTTAGGATTTCTATAAAGCAGTTGTTAAAGAAATGAAACACTGGATTACCCCCGCAGAGCAATCTTTTTAAGGGAAGTATGAGGACACTCCTTCTAAACATCATTAATCCAAATGCAATTTAACCCAATGCTATTCAGTTTGGAAGCCAACTTCACCTAATTCTGCTTAATGTTGGATTGTTTATTCCTAATTTTTCCACAAATAATAAATGGATTAATTCTTACTGAATTATTTCTCAGTGTAATGGTTCATCAAAGATCTTCAAACAAAAAAAATGGACAAAAAACTTCAGCAGAGGCTGAAGGACTCCATGCATTTGCCAAAATGGTGCCAGAGCCCTAATTCTGCAAGTCCTGCCCCCGAACCCAGCACCTGCCATGTCTGTCGGGGTGTAGGGTTGGGCGGGGTCTGGTGGGGTGCAGTACTCTGCAGGGGGACGCTTGTACTTTGCACATCCGTGATTCATTGAGGCAGTTGCACATGTACAATGCAGCCGTCAGAACCAATTTTCATTACTGGGATTTCCAAAGTATGACTTGTGGGCCTTAGACATTTAAGGAAAAGTTAAACTATAAAGTTATTTGAAGAGGTAAAGTGCCTTTCAGGAGAGCTAAGATACCCTTTTAGAGAGGTATGGTACCGCTTTTAGAGAGGTATGGTCCCCCTTTTGGAGAGATAAGATACCCTTTTGGAGAGGTATCGTATGGTACCCCTTTGGCACATCCAGCCTGCAGTTGAAAATTGGGTGGGGATGGGGGAGGGTCTTGATTGGCATGAGTTGGCATTAAGCTGGCTTAGGGACCAAAAAGAGCCATGAGGCCCATAAGTGGGCAGCATGGGTTGGTATGGAGGGCATAAGGTGCCAGGGAGATGGGTGGGGGTCATGAGGTGGAATGAATTGGCATGGATGGGGAGTGTTTGGGGGGTTTCGGGGTCTGAGGGGTGAGGCCTAGATGGCTGTTGTGTTGTTGATTTTATTGTAACTGGGACAAAGTCACAAAGCACTAAGGCAAGCCTTTTAATCAGACTGCCTCAGCACCAGGCAGTCCTTCTGGCTGCCTCTGAACTCTTTCTGGGGTTGGCAGGCCCAACCCCTGTTAGCACCCAACCCTCCGGAACTAAAATCTGAAAATTCAGGGCTCTTTCTCCCGAGTCAGGTTTGCAGAGTGGGGAACTTTCCTAACTCCACGTTCCTGACTCGGGATCAAAAATTCGGCCCTAACAGAACCTAAGTTGAGTAGTGTTAGCAGCTGGAGAGGGGTGGAGTTGGGGGCAATTGAGTATGAAACTGTGACATGATTATATGGTTTAAAGGATGCTGTGTGTTGCTAAAGGAGACAATACTCCTCCAAGGAGTGGGACTTGCTTTCGAGGGAAATCAGAAGGTTCAGATGAAAGACAAATCATTGTTGGTCCTCAGTAATGAACAATTCTTTAATTGTTATTCCCCTTTCACATTAAAACATCAAAATAGCCCTTCTCTCAATTCCACTGTAATATAAATGATCTTCAAACGACTACAGGCAATTGTTGATGTTGCCCATTCACACACACCCAAGGCCTGTTAGTTAAAAACACCTCCCACCTTTGCCCTTCTGACTGGCTATTGGATGTTTGTTCTGTGCCAGGTAGTTTGCAATGCCCTATTTCACAATCTGAGGCAAAACGATGAATAACTACAATGGTAAGCAATTAACATGTTCTCTAGTCAGGTATCAAAGACACTACTTGACTGAATAAGGCCGTTGAATTCTTCAACTAGTCACATTACCAGGTTAAACTCTGTCTTGTTTGGCATAAATTGAAGCCCTAGTTTTAGCACCTGATGGGAACAATTGGCATGATTTTCCCTACGGGATTCTGAACCCTGCTGTCAGACTGAAATGAAAGTCAGAAACCCACACTGTGTGGGAAACAGTCACTCATTTTTCCCAGAACAGATGGAGTCATTCTCTGATTCTAGCTTGACACCGACAGCAGGCTGGTGACAACAGGTTAGCAAGGGAAAGGACGCTTCAAAATCCAAGCGCCCAATTTCCAACATTTCTAAAGTTTAAATTTTAAAATGCTCTGTGCAGCCAGGGCACTACTGTGGTGTTGTTGGAGGGAATTGTGGGGGTGGGACCTGGGGGAAACCTGTCCGGTCACCTCCAGGCACCTAAACTGGTCCTCGCCACATGCGGGTCCTGGAGGCTGACTGGAAAATCCAAGGCAGCCTCCCTAAATTAGCCTTAAAAGTTCCTTAATGAGTCATGACCCCTGTGCCTTCTTTGGCCCTCCACTAAAATGGTCCATGGGTTGAACAGGCTGAAACTGGGAAACAGGAATGCTGGCCAGCAAGGTTACTTATAACTCCTGACCGCCTCCAATCCTGGCCCTGACAGGGTCTAAAAATCAAACCCAGTGCACAGGCTGAGAGGAGGATAGAAAACCATCTAGTCCTTGAGGCCCTGGAGATTTTAACACCTGGGATTCAACAGCACAGGCCCTGCCAATCTACCACGCAAGCCTGGCATGCACTGTTGGGCAAGAGATTGATTTTGGGCAGCAGGAGGCCACCAGTGAGAACCAAAATGATGGTGCCCAACAGTCAGAGAGTGGTCAGGAGAGAAGTCGCAGGGCCTCAAGGTTGGGGGTTGTGGTTAGGAAGCCTGGGGTAGGGGAGGCTCGCAGGTTTCTTATAGGCTAAGGTGAGCATTTCTGTTCCTCCTGGCCCACGGAAAACAAAAAAAAAATTTTAAAATAACTTATCAGCTCTTCTGGCCCCAGAACCACTTTCTGACGGTTGGGCCTCATCCTCAAGCAGATTCTTTTGCTTTCCCAGGATTTACCCCGATTCCTGACAGCTTCCCTGCTTTAAACATGCTCAATGACTGAGCTTCCACAGCCCTCTGGGATAGAGAATTCCAAAGATTCACAACCCCCTGAGTAAAAAAAATATATCTTCATCCCTCTCCTAAGTGGCTTCCCCCAATTTTGAAATTGTGTCTCCTGGTTCTAGACCCACCCAAACTAGGAGAAACATTTTACCTGCATCTACCCTGTCTATCCCTTTAAGTATTTTATAGGTTTCAATGAGATCACCTCTCATTCTTCAAAACTCTAGAGAATATAGGCCCAGTTTCCCCAATCTCTCTTCGTAGGACAGTCCCGCCATTCCGTGAACAAGTCTGGTGAATCTTTGTTGCACTCCTTCTATGGCAATAATATCCTTCTTAAGGTAAGGGGATGAATTGTCAGTAAATTGTCAGTAAATGATGGACCCACGTATTAATCCAAGCATTGTTTCATAATTGAGACACCAAGTTCTTAACCTCAGCACACTTTTATAAATGACAGAGTATTTACACTGCCAAGAACTCCATGTTGCATGCAAAATGTAATAATGGGAAAATGTTTCCATTTTAGCTTTCATGATAGGAGTAGGCATCAGAAATTCATGGGCTGAGATCACAGCCTGTCCCATTTTCCACCTTCATTTCACATTCTATTCTCTATGCCTTTATTAGAGATTGGACTGCAATAATTTAGTGTGAGGAGCAATATATGTGACATCATCAACCACATGTTTAGCGATATGTATTGTATATGCATTATCCTGGAATTAGCGGGTTGTCTTATGAGGAAAGGTTGGACAGGCTGGGCTTGTCTCCACTGGAGTTTAAAAGAGTGAGGGGTGGCTTGACTGATGTGTTTAAGATCCTGAAAGGTATTAACAAGGTGGACTTGGGTGATTTCATTATAAGGAGCTTGTTTTAAAATTAGGGGTCGCCCTTTTAGGACAGAGGTGAGGAGAATATTTTTCTCTCACAGGTATGTGCAACTTTGGAATGCTCTGTCTCAGGAGGCGGTGGAGGCTGAGTCATTAATTATTTTTAAAGGAGAGGTAGATAGATTCTTGCTAGGAATCAAATGTTACCAGGGGTAGATAGGAATGTGGAATTTGAAACACAAAGAGATCAGCCTTGATCTTATTGAATGGCAGAGCAGCCGACTTTTATTCCTATTTCTTGTGTGTGTGTCAACAACATTGCTATGTGTTTGCTGTGGAGAGAGGAATTTGTTGCTAGCCTGTAAAGCATTTGTTTAGTAGCAGCACTTAATGTAACTTCCACTTTAGGGCATGTAAATACTATAGGATCATTGTCACATTGCATCACACTGAATAATGGAAGAAGTGAAAACTCCGTTCTCTTGCACCATTTGAAGGAAACATGCTGGAAGATAATGGTTTGTTGCTAAATTAATCCACCCGCTGATGATGTAATTTGAAGTGCACAGTTTAGTGTGATCCTGAGGCAAAGAGAGCAGAAAGATCTGACAAGTGTGAGATCTGGGGGGAAGAATTTCCACGGGGATTCACCCATTCTCTGCACTAACTTCAATGGGAGATCAGCCTCAATATCCGTTCACACCATTTCCCCAGGTTTTCCGTCAAGCTTCCATTAAATTAAGACAGGAGATCGGAAGAATCCCAGGAAAGATTCCATCCCTTGATCTGTAAAATAATAGGCCCTTTTACCAAATCTCTCTCTCTCACTCATTTTGGTTTGGTAGATAGCACACTCCACTTGCCGCAATGATGTTTCTTTCCTTTGCCTATATATGAGATTAAACATATTGCAGTTGACACATTAATATATTATTTTAAATTGAAACATTTAATCATGCATTGTTATTTGGTTAGGCAGGTTGGTTAAGAAGTGCTCGCTGGAGAAAGGTTTTGTGTAGGACTGGAAAACAGCTTGACTTTTCAGAAAGTTGAAGCCTCAATTCAGAATTTTCAACTATACCTTGTGTCCTGATGTGCATGTAATTCTGTTCTGCTGGCCTGTGGGCCCCTGCGGTCTCAAGAGCATGACAGCTATCTTGAGGCAGATTCGCAACAGTAGACTGGGAGGCCATTGCTCCAGGATGCCTATAAAGCCCTGCCGACTTGGCCATGGTTGTGGTTGTAGACTGCCCTGAATGGATAATCCATCCACAAGGGTGGCCTTGCAGCTGTGGTGATTTTTTATTTTAAATTTGTTAAAGTTGCTGAAAGAGTGCCTCAAGGTGGAGGTCCCCCTGTCTCCCTTACCTGCAATAACATGCTGCAGCCTCCTACTCGCTTCAAGAGCCTGCTCTTTACCTTTAATTGGATGGTGAGAACTGGGTCAAAATCCTGGAACTCCCTTCTTAACAGCACCACAGGTGTACCTACACCAGATGGACGCCAGTGATTCAAGAAGGCAGTTGACCATCACCTTCTTGAGGGCAATTAGGGATAAGCAACAAATGTAGGCCTTGCCAGTGATGCTGACATCCAATAAAAGAGTAAATAAGGAGAAAATGTTTCCAGGTGCAGGGATGTCGGTAACCAAAGAATAGAAAGTTAACATAATTGGCAAAAGAATCAGAAGTGAAATTAGGCAGAAAAAAGTGTGAGCAACCAATTGTTGTGAGCTGACATGCACTGCCTGAAAGGGCAGTGGAAGTAGATTCAAAATGGAATTGGATAAATTCTGGAAGAGGAAAATTTCACCAGGTAATGGGAAAGGGCAGGGAATGGGACTAATTGGAAAGTGCTTTCAAAGAGCCAGCACAGAGATGATGGGCTCTATGGCCTCTTCCATGCTGTATCATTTGATGATTCTATGATATGATTCACTGGCTCACATCCTCTGAATCTTCTGACCATAAAATTCTAGTCAGCCTCTGATCATTGTCCTTAATTTGTCTTTAAATTATCCTAACAAGCTATCCCCCTGATTGTGGTAGCCTTTCTGTCCCTGAACCAGCCTGCGGTAAAATAGCTCAAGGCCAGTGGCACCGAATTATGCGCTCACCTGCCTCCGCTTTTCCCCCCATATCGAGGCAAAAATTCTGGCCAACATTTCTGATTGTCGTCCTCCCTACAGTTTCACGTGATTCCTTCGAGGGTATTCTGCTATATCTAGCTGCATTCAGTTCTGCATTCTATTTGTTGGTTGTTGCTCTGCAGTGGTTGCCAAATTTGAAGGTTGAACCTACTATCTCAATCTCCTTCAACTTCATCCTTGGCTATTTTAACATTAGTCATCGAGTGCATCTGTCCACTCCTCCTCCTTTGTGCATTAGCTTATACTTCTTCAAACTACATTTCCTCTGCCATTGGTCTGTTCACATAGATTTAACATCTGTTGTAATTTGTGAGCTGACTGCTCATATTCAATGGTCCCCTCTTAGTTTGGTTTCACTTTCTCATTGAGCTTCTGATACCTTCCCTCTCCCAAAATCAGTTTACTTAAGTGGTTCCCTCAACTTTTCCAATGGCCCTTTTAGAATTATATATAGCTGGCTTCTAGTCTTCAGCACTTCAGATGTCCAGGGTACGTTGAATGAAATCACTTTTTGTTTGTTAAATTGAAAAGGTGGCATGAGTTCCATTTCGTATGTGCTGTCTAGCTCACTGGCTTTTACCAAGCCAGGAGAGTCACTGCTTCTGGTAGCTTCCCTAACACACTGGGCCTTGAAACAGCCGTGCATTACCCATTAGCAACTTAAATTCCTGACTAAGATCCAGATTTTTGCTACAACAGAGAGCCTCTTTGTCATAGGAAAAATAGGGCAACTACCCGAAAATCCTGAGTCCCACCCCAAACACCGCAGCCATGATTTTCCATTCATCAGGCGGGCTTGGCGGGAGTGGGCGGGGGCGGTGGTGGAGCCGACTGCTGCCCGCGATCTGCTCCCCGCTGCGATTTCAATTAAGGCCCACCCTGCGTGGACCGCAAGCAGTAGCGCTGAGCGCTGCCTGTGTGGGCGGGGGGGGGGGAGGGAGAGCAGGGCCTAGTGTGCAGTTCACACATGTGCGCAAAAGAGCGCTTCATCTCCCTGAGGAACGGAGCTGCCTCAGGGAGACTGAAGCGATTTTTAAAAAAATATATAAGGACAGTAGAAATTTAATGAGACATTCCTCTCATGTGACTGTCACATGAGATGGGACAAGTTTTTATTTTATCAGTATTAGCTTCAGGAAACCTCATCCCGCTCATGGATGAGGTTTCCTAAAAAATGTAAAGGCTGCTTGGCCTTTTCACCATAAGGTTGGACAGGCAGCGTAAATTTGAAGTTAATTAGTTCGTTAATGGCCTTAATAGGCCTTTCAATTCGGCACACTCCGGCGTGTGCCTGCCAAACACAATACCGCGAGACAGTGCGATGATGTAGGGATGTACACCCGATATCATCGCGCATCATTTTACGTTCTGCTGTGTTAGGCACACACCGCATGCCAAATGTCAAATTCTGCCCCGCATTTCCCATTTTCGCAGGGGTGCGAATGCGGGCAAGGCATGTTTCGCACATACACATTTTACGGAGGCAGCTACCCATTTAAATCATCAGCTGCCTCCATTTTAGTCTGATTTTGGTAACCTAAGCTTGTGGACCCCAAAGTGTGCAAAGTAGACCTGGTAAGAGCAGTTCTGAACTTGACATATTTCTTTGGCTAGCCAGGGAACAGTACTGTACTGTACAGACAATATTGGTCTCCTTACTAAAGGAAAGATGTAAACGCATTGGAAACAGTTCAGAGAAGGTTTAATAAACTAATGCCTGGATTAAGCGGATTGTCTGATGAGGAAAGGTTACAGGCTAAGCTTGTATCTGCCAAAGTTTAGAAGAGTAAGAGGCAACTTGATTGAAACATATAAGATCCTGAGGGGTCTTGACAGGGTCGATGTGGAGAGTGCATTGTTTCTCCTTATATTGGTAATCATGCAAAGTGTCCTGATGAGTGCAAGACGAAAAGTTTTGACATGTCTCTTCTTTCAGCAACACTCAAGCTCTGAACTACCAAACGACTAAATGTATTAATTGCAATATGTTTAATCGCACATGTAGATAGTCAAAGGAAAGAAACATTATTGCTGCATGTGAAAAGTGCTATCTACCAAACCAAAATACATACAAACATAGGAATTAGGAACAGGAATAGGCCACCTGGCCACCGAGCCTGCTCCGCCATTCAATAAAATCATGGCTGATCTGAATGTAACCTCAACTCCACATTGCCACTCTCTGCATCAACCATTCTAAAGCCTTTTGTGAGAGAGATGCCTAATTTGTGAAATTTTCACTCTGTTGGGACTGAATTAAGTCTATCTGAACTCTTCAGCCAGATGAGATTGGTGGCCAGTTTCGGAAAGAAAATTTTTACTCTCCCTGTTAGGAACTGGATTCAAACTCAGATCCTATCTGTAATAAAATCTTATGCTTGAATTATTGCTCCACCTAGTCTCCATAGCAATAGGGTTCTCAGTAGCTAAACCTTGTCTTTCTCAACATTACTCTGCTATTTTTGAAATGCATTTATCATATTTATCATTCATTGCAACATAGGTTCAAATTTGGTTCAGCCTTCCTGCATTTTGGTAATAGATCCTTTCCCAAAATGAATCATCTCCTCACCCTGTAGTATCAATTTCGATGTTGAGTTTCACTGAAAGTCCTGTGTGGTATTGATACTGCAGATCAATATCTTGTCAAACATTAACTGAACTTAACTGTCTGACTCAAGAGTTCCAACATAGTGAAATGAAGAAAAGCAGATTTTTGAGAGGATTTCTTTGAAGGTTCAATCAATGCTCAACATTCAGTGCAAAACATTTATGAAGAATAGCAAAGCTCTCACTTAAAAGTCAAGGCATTGTTTCAACCAGAATAATTAAACTGTGCTAGTCCATAACTCACCACTTTACCTGAAAGACAATTCAATATTTTCTTTCTGCAGACAGTTAACTGCACTACAATGCAGTCAATAACTGTCTGTGTAACATTAATAAGTATGTATAAAAATGTCATTGCATCATTCTTTTCTGGAAATTTTTTAAAAATGGTAGAATTGATACCATTCTGACCAGGAAATATCATCCCTTAGTAATTAACACATTTACCCAAGGTCACACCCAGTTATGGCCGTTTATGTGCCACCTTATCATTTTATGGTCTTTGAGCAAGAGATCGAAGGTTGGATCGCCTTTATGAAGGACACAGAGTGACAGAGAGGGAAAGAGTGTCTGTACTTGAAGTGAGAGGCTCCCCAGTGCTCAAGCTCGTAACACGAGGAGAACTTTTTCTTGTGAATTTCACTTTGGGACAAGACTGTGTTACAAAGACTGACTATGGCAGCAGCTCTTGAGATTGTTGGTTTCCTGATGGGGCTGGCTGGGTGGATGCTTACTGGATCCACATTGGCGAACAATTACTGGAAGATTTCAACTGTTTACGGGAGTGTGATCACAAGCTCCAGGCTGTATGAGAATTTGTGGAAAAGCTGTGCTCAGGATAGTACTGGCGTCTTCAACTGCCGAGCGTTTCAGACCATGCTCGGCCTATCTTGTAGGTGCTTTATTCTCAATAATAACAATGGAATTGTTTTTCTTTAACCCTTGGATATTTAATGGTTGAATATAGAAGGGCAATTAGATATATAAATAAATGGCTGACACTCAAAGTGATCACATTTACAATTTTTTTTTAAAAATTGTTTTATCTTTGGCTGTAACTTGGTCTCAACGAGTAAGTCCATGTTGGTTAGCAATTTTATCTAACCAGTTATAGCCAAAAAGCCAGCCAAGGACAGAGAAGTGTTTTAAAAAGTAATAGATTAATAATTGGACAAGAATGTTCTTTAATCCAATTGACTTTATTTCAAGTTAAGATTGTAGCCTTGGAGAATCGTCGTTTAAAATTCCATTCTTTTAAGACTCTTTTAGAAAATGATCTGCCCATTTTAACACTGACTAGTGACATTGATGAAAGTTTATTCAAAGAAATTATGCTGCTCTTTGTTTAACAATGAAATAATGCCTATTACCTAAACTTAAAGCTAAAAGAATAGTGTTAAGAAAGTTTTTAATTTATACCATCACTCAAAAACTGTTCCAAAAAATGAAAATGCTGACTTTCGTATTGTCCCCAAGGAAATATTTTCCAGTGTTTTTCATTAAAACTACCTATCTAAGCTAGGTTTGAATATCTTTAGATTTATATTGTTATATAGTGTTGCTGTTTTAGTTGAAAATAGTATGCAAATCAACAAGCTACGGGAAATGCTAATATATGTAAGTACAACACACTCTGTGATCTGCTACGATTATTGTAGTGGAGTGGGGGTCAATTGGTTATATCTTATGCTGGATTTAACAACCTCAGTCAAACACTTTGCCAATAGCAGGAATATGTTCTGAAAGTTGTAGCTTGATGTTAGAGAAACAGCTATCGACAATTGAGACAAAGTTTAGTTTTATTGGATTAAATTCTCATGCAGATCAACAATGATGGCAACATTTTGCTCCTGCAAAACTTGGTCTGTAGAACAAAGTTATCTCATGAAAAAAATGCTAAAATGCAGATAGATGTTCACCGAGGACCGCCAGGGGTGTGTGTAGGCCACCACAGCCTCAACAATTATAACCAACTGTTGACAGAAACCAGTTGTAATCTTTGAAGCAACGAAGGTATCAACGAAAATATCATTCTTGTT
Organism: Carcharodon carcharias; assembly: GCF_017639515.1. Taxonomy (NCBI): domain Eukaryota; kingdom Metazoa; phylum Chordata; class Chondrichthyes; order Lamniformes; family Lamnidae; genus Carcharodon; species Carcharodon carcharias. Next base: position 90,216,839 of record NC_054468.1, on the reverse strand, counting down.
TCAGAATGAATTATTTAAATCTTTACTGAAGCTTCAGTTGGTTTATAAGATGGTCAAATTATTACTAGGTATTTCTTAGCCTCCATTTTGGTTATGAGAAATGCCGCGCAGGAGTTCTGAAAGTGTATTATCAAAATGGAGGAATCCCAGACCAGCATTGTAGATGTGAATTGCAAACCTTGTGGAAGAAACTAAACATATCATGCACATTCTCATGAGTGAGAAATGTGAGGGTTTTCATGGGATCGAGTGCATTTCAGCACAATTCCTTTAAATTAGGTCCACCTATATACATTAACCAAGATTAATTAACTCAGATTTCTATTACACAGATTTAATCTTTATTAAATTAACCTTTAAGAATCACTCTACTCAGTTGATTTATATATCTGGGATGAGACCTGTTTAGAAAGACAATTTTAGTAGTTATTTCCAAGCAGCTTTCTGTCTTACTACAATCTAGCAAATTGTTGAGTTTTAAAGAAACAACTTCCAATCCACCAAATTGACACACCTTTAAACATCGCTGCGCATACGATTTTTACACAGGGATTCATGATTGAATCATACAGCTCAGTGAGAACCCATTGTTCCTGTGCTGCTTCTCTGAAAAATAGTCCCAATCCCCCTGCTCTTTCCCAGTTGCCCTGCAATTTGTTGTTTTCTAACTAAAAACCCAACTTACTTTTGAAAGCTACTATTGAATGTGCTTTAATTCACCAGTCTTTTAGGTAGTACATTTCCGATCACAACAGCTCTTGCATAAGAAGATTTCTTCTCATCTTCCCTCGAGGGTCTTTTGACAATTAACTTAAATTTCTGCCTCTGGTGATCAACCTTGACACCAGTGGAAACAGTTTCTATTTTTTTATTCTATCAAAACTCTACAAAATATTGAAGACCTCTATGAATTCTCTTTTTAAACCTTTTCTGCTCTAATCCACTTGAAATAAAAATAACTTGCACATTAAATGTTCATCTGTGATCGGCACTGATCAAAAGTCCAAGGGTCTGATTTAGCCAGGACTGCCCACCTTTGCCTTACTTTTGACTAATTTTATCTGTTAAATTGAGATGGTGAATTCATTAAAATAGCAAGTTGAATGTGAGAATATGTTGAGGAAGGTGGGGTAAAAATCCAATGAATTTATAACCATGGTCTTCCAATGCAGTGGTCAGATCGCACTTGAAGTGTACAATTGTGCTGCATAAAGGATGTAGATGCATTGGGCAGGGTGCAGAGAGGAGCAGCAAGAATCATCCTCAGTTTAAGTGAGATGAAGGAAGTTGAGAGATCAGACATTGAGAGAGAAGGTCACGAAGAGACTTTATCAAAGTATCTAATTGGTGCAGAAAAGATAAATCCAGAATGTTACTTTAAAATCAATTAGGTTTGTGGGACTAGAGGGAATAAATTTAAATGACGGGCAATTTTAGTAGGTTTGGGAAAGAATCTTCTTCACAGAGTAATAAATATTTGTAATAATCTCCCTGGTGAAGTTGTGAGTGCAAAACATTGCAGCATTCAAAATGCAGTTGGATAGATGGCCAATGGTCCATTGGGGCTTTTCTCTGACCTTCTTTGACTGTTCTTATGTTCCTTTGTGGATTGTTTGGCATCTGCCAGATAAGCTACTTTGTACTTTGCAGTTGCAACAATATGGCAGAACTTTAAGGTTACAAATTGCAGCCCAGAGACTCATGGAGCAGCAAAACAACCAAGTGCCATGGGTGTTTCCCTCAAATGAGCTTTTAGACCTTGACACATCCTTTCTGTGAGCAGGAATCCAGCAGTGAGTTTTCATGACAAACAAGGAGGGAGACTTTCTTCTAGTTGGCTTCTTTCCTTTATCAACCCCACATTCTACCTGGATTAGATGTCCATTGCCCACAAATAGAAGAAACAGAGTCAAGCATTATTATCATTAGTTTATCATGATTAGACAATATTAATGTTCATGCAGTTGCCTTGACTCTGGTGGTAATTAAAGGGAAAATTTAGCAATCCCATTCTTCCAGCGTTGAACCTCATTCAAAGGTAACATGAGTCAGGGGAGTAGGGCTACAGCAGCCTGTCACTGACCACAGCTTCCTTCGAGGATCATTGAATTTACCTACACATTTCACCCTATAAACCATCCACTATTGACAGAAAACTTCTTCTCCGATAAAATATTTACAGATTTGATGTGCATTTACCAGTAAGCCAAATTGCAGGAGGAATCATGTATATGGTTGAAATGGAAAAATTGGAGGGCACCAGAAAGGAGTTGAGTGAGATATGGAATTAATTGGATATCTTTTCCAAGGAGTTGGCACAAGCATAATGAGCCAACCTTCTTTGGTGTAAGTCTATGATTTTATGACTTCTTTAATCACAAACATGTGCAAAGCTCCAATGTATTACAAATAAAGTGTTAAAACTCACTGGAACACCCAAGCTGTACATCCAGCTGTATTGTTGGTTTATCTATTTTTTTTTTGGAATATTACTAATGAGAACTTTTTCCAGTTGGCCCTGAAGTTGCCCAACCAGGAGCTTCCCACTAATGAATCTTAGCTTTTAAGGGAAAGTCAGTTGTAGACTCAAATGTCTTTTGGAGACCACTATTTGGTCAGAATTTGTGGGCAGAATTATGAGATTTTATTCTTTTATATCCTTATTTTTGTCCATATTAGTTGAAATATTGGACAAAAGCTTGTAGAATAGCTCAACGATTAGCAAAAAATGACTAGCATGTAGGTGACATTCTATGTCCTCACCATATATTTGCTGTTGTGTGCTCAAAATCTGTCAAGGAGGCTCAAATCTGAGTTTGCGAGACATTGAAGAATACAGATTGAAGACTTTGGTGCAGATTTTAAACTTGTTACAAAATTGACATTACCGATCAGCTGCCCATTGTCATTGACTTCTTTGGAAATTAAAATTGGAAGCGAGTGGGGTGGGGTTGGGGCTATCTTTTTGTAGCAGACAGTTGATCCTGTATTATACTAGATGAAAATCCATGCCACAAAGTCAAAACTTGGGAAAATTGAGGCTTGATGACGGAGAAGGGTGAAAGGCCCGGTGTCATTATTTATATGACCTAAGATATCAGGAAAATGACCAAAAAAGGAAAAAGAGAGCTCACTAAGTTAAAGGTTGCTGATAAAAGTTAGTCATGCTTTAGGTGCAGTCTTGATTGGATCTAATGCCCTCCCACAAGACTAGATGAAAGGCCATTGCTTTAGTCAGAAGGATGTGGTTTAATGCCATTTATGACTGAAAAGTAGGAACAAAATTCCCTTCCTTGTTAATTCTGATCAAATGAATTATTTACTTTTCATGAATTATGGTTTATGGTTCTGGATAAAGAAACATAATTCTTTAAGTCAACTCCTGTTTCAGTGTCTTCCATAATGATCTAGTTGAAAACATTATTGGCTACAAAAACATTTTGCATAATTGATGAGAATATTTGTAAAATAGTTTGTATGTATAGCACGCTTTCATATATATGTGTGTATTTCATGTGTTTACATATGCATATGTGGAAGTTTTGTGGCATAGTGGGTAGCGTCCCTCCTCTGAGCCAGAAGCTCTGGGTTTGAGTCCCACTCCAGGACTTGATGGTCAAGGAAGGTGTGTTCATAATGCGGTCAAACAGGCTGAGTATCAATCTGCAAATCCTTCCAACACATGCCAATGGCAGGCAATAAGAGCAGGAGAGATTTTTGGTCAGCCAAGTGTTGGAAAGAAATTGGAGCCTCTACCATCACTTTCCATAGCCCCAGACTACAACATGCATGTAAAAGTGTATGTTGCCACAGCAACTCAAGCTATAACACACCACCAGCATCATGCATGTGTGTGTGTTCATGTGTGTATGCACTTGTTGAGATGAGACTTAAGCAAAAAGCCATTGCTATTGTAATTATAAATACAAAAATATACTGAGGACAACAAGGACAGTGAGTGAAATCGAGCAGAGTGTAAAACAGGTTGCAGATTCACTATCACCATTTTTACAATACTGTCCAAGGCGAATTTCACCTCCAATCATTTTGGAGTTTGTTTTACACTTGTTTTGTAACTATTGAAACTTCTGTTTTTCAGTCTTACACAGGAATGGGAGGCTGTGGAATGCAGTGCCATAGTTAGTGGTTGAGGCAGAGATTATTTCAATTTTTAAGAACAGGTCAGATAGATCGTTGAAGGAAATGGGATAAATGAATATGGGAAGAGGGCAAGTGCATGGAATTAGGACTGCTGCTCATGTGGAGGAAAAGCACCAATGCATATTGGCTGAGCTGCATTGCGGATGTCTATGGCCTGGTTTACCATTCAGTAATATTCTGGTTTTATCTTATTTATGCCATTATGTATTTTATACATTTTGGCAAGTTCAGCTCATTGGATTCACAGTGAGGATAGAGGAGAAGGAGAAAGAGACAGACAGAAACAGACAAAGAAGGAGAGACATACACATAAAAACAAAAACATAATACTATACAAAGTATATAGCTTAGAAACAGGCCATTCAATCCAACTAGTTCATGCTGGTATTTATGTTTCACTTGAGCCTACCCCCATCCTTATTCACCTAACGACCTCAGCATAACTTCTAATCCTTCTTCCTCATGGGCTTATCTAGCCTCCCCTTAAATCCATCAATACTATTCACCTCAAACACTTGCTGTGATAGTGAGTTCCCCATTCACCATTCCTAATAAAGAGGTTAATACTGTTTTCCCTATTTGGAGACTAGGAGGAACAAAATTTAAAGGAACAAAGCCCATTTCAACATTGATTAAAAAAAGATTACAGGGGACCATTCCACCATGGAGCACTCCCAGTTGGAAGGTGGTTACATTCAGTATGAGCAGGAGTGGTGAATGTGAGCTACACCATGGTCTGGCCTCCAGATGATGTTTCCATTGTGTGTAGTTTCCCTCATTAGATCATCGAGTGACCCGTTAGGTGAGCAGCTCAGCTTTGAGACATTGAAGTGAAGTGTAAGGACCTGAATGAGATTGTTCCCAATCACTGCTGGATCCCGTGTCCAGATTAGTTTGAGGTTTCGTAAAATGTAAGCCTTCGAACACCCTGCTTTCCTAATTTCCACCCTACATTCAACAGCTTTCATTCTTGTACTCTGACGTTTTGAAAATGTTACTGCCTCATAGCCAGTAAATGGGTAAATAATTTTATTTTGATCTTTTAGGGGATTATTTTGGTGTCCCTCAAGAGTTGGGGCAAAATCAGCTGCGGACCTGCTGACCTGTCAATAGCCAATCGAAGCCATTGACAGGATCATTTAAACAATTAAAGGACCTGCCTGTCCAACCTTAAGGTTGGCAAGCAGGCCAGGAGCCCCAGCGGCAACTAGAAGAAACATGAAACCTCATCCACCAGCGGGATGGGGTTTCATACAGAGTTTTAAAAATTTTACTAAAGTTATTCAGTAAATTATGAACATGTCCCAACTCATGTGGCGTTGTCACATGAGGGGTACATGTAAGGATTTTTTTTCTCTATTTTTAATATTTTTCAAAGTCCAGGCGATCTCCCTGAGGTAGCGCTTAGCTTCAGCGAGATGTGCGCTCTTTTGTGGGCATGCACGAAAGAGCGCACTCTCACTTTTGGGGAATCCCCCCCACCTGCACAGGGAGCGCATAGCGCTTCCTGCCGGACGTCACGCTGGGCCGGCCATGTAAAATGGCAGCGCAGCCCCCTTCTCTGGCGGGGATCGGCTCCCCACCCACCGGAGATTGGGTCAGGCCCACACGCCTGGCAGGCAGACAGAAAATTCTGCCCTTGAAGATTGGAACATTTGCCCATCTTTGACATTTGCGTCAGGTTCCATGAATCGATTGAGATGGATGTGGCGATTCTTTTACCACCAGTTTTATAGTGGCTGATCAGGAGACTCGCCCTCATCCCCTCCCAGGGGAAATTCTGGTTATCGTTTTGGTGAGAAGCAAGCCAGGACAAGCAGAACAGGATCAGAATCAAAGTAGAAAGCTCTGTATATAAAGCCCGACAAGGTGTTTCTCTACCAGCCTCAGAGTAGTAGCCCCATCACAGCAATGTGGCAATTCCACCTCACACATCTATCATCCTTGTGGTGTCTCTGAGACAGGTTTCCCTGTCAAGTGCCAAACTAGTGCTGTGGCCTCTTGAAAATGGGTTGAGATCATCGAAACATTTTTCACATAGGATTCCTGCAGTCAGCAGGGATTAATATGTCTGAATTAGCTAGCTGGGAAGGGAAGAAGGAAGCTCTCTTCACGCACTGTTAAAAAATTGTTGTTTGTACTAAAGAAATGCATGCACACTAAGGCGGCTCATACTGAGGAACTCTCCTGGTGGCTGTTTCTGCACCAGTCCTGCTTCAGTCTTACACCTACACTAAAATGTTTCCTTTCTCTGCAGCATATATCCAAGCATGTCGTGCTCTGATGATCATCGCCATCATTCTGGGAGTTATTGCTTCACTGATATCTCTATTTGGCCTGAAATGCACCAATATTGGAAGCATGGATGAGAAAGCAAAAGGAAAGATTTCCCTTTCTGGTGGACTTCTCTTCATTCTATCAGGTCAGTACATTTACAAAAACTTTCAAAGTAATGGTTTAACCAGGTGAATGGTGAGTTGCGTACTGAACAAATGGAACAACTAGCCCAAGGCACATTTTGAATGGAGCTAAAGGTTGATTTGGTATAGATCCTGAGAACACAAGGAAATTATAGATAAGATTTCCTATACTCCTCAGGTACTGAAGCAATCTGTGTCAGTATGCAGCAAGACCTGGACAATGTTCAGGCTTGGGCTGATAAGTAACGAGTAACAATCATGCCACACAAGTGCCAGGCAATGGCCATCTCCAACAAGAGAGAATCTCACCATCACCCTTTGACATTCAATGGTATTATCATCGCTGAATCCCCCACTATCAACATCCTGGGGGTTATCATTGAACAGAAACTGAACTAGACCAGCCATATAAATACTGTGGCTATAAGAACATATCAGAGACTGGGAATTCTGCAGAAAGTAACTCACCTCCTGACTCCCCAAAATCTGTTCACCTTCTACAAGGCACAAGTCAGGAGTGTGATGGAATGCTCTCCACTTGCCTGGATGAGTGACTTTTCAACAACATTCAAGAAGCTTGACACTATCCAGGACAAGGCAGGCCACTTGATTAGCATCCCATCCACCACCTTAAACATTCACTCACTCCACCAGTGTGTACCAACCACAAGATGCAGTGCAGCAACTAACCAAGGCTCCTTCAACAGCACCTTCCAAACCCAAAACCTTTACCACCTTGAAGGACAAAGGCAGCAGATGCATGGGAATACCACCAACTGCAAGTTCTCCTCCAAGCTGCAAACCATCCTGGCTTGGAATTATATCGCCAGTCCTTCACTGTCGTTGGGTGAAAATCCCTTCCTAACAGCTCTGTGGGTGTACCCGAATGGCCTGCAACGGTTCAAGAAGGTGGCTCACCACCACCTTCTCAAAGACAATTAAGGATGGGCAATACATTCTGGTCTCACCAGCGATGCCCAGACGCCATGAAAGAATTTTTAAAAGTGGAGGTTGTTGACCCGAGGTTTCCCCTGTTTTCTGCAGGCTGTTGATACAAGTACACACTTTTGTAAAATAATTTATGTAGTGCCTTTTATGTTGGTTGAGTGTTAAATATTGGCCGGGAACTCGCCTGCCTTTCTTTGAATTAATACCACGGAATACGGTGTGGCCCCCTGAGAAGGCAAGCTTGCTTTAATGTGATGTTCAAAAGATGCTGCGCACCCTCAGCACTGCAAAGGAGTAACAGGAAGACTATTTCTTTGGGTCTGTAGAGTGAGATTGTCCCTCAATTTCAAAATATATAACTTGAGCGCTTTTCTGACAGCTGACTGTAGGGGCAGTCAACAAATTGCATGAAAAGATACACGAGTCACATTAGGTACTGGAGATAACTACTAGTTATAATTGAAATAACAGCTTGGTAATAAAATACTGATAACATGAGTAAGCTTTACTGAATGTTTCAACTTGAAAACTAGTTAGTAATCTTAGAATCATAAAATCATTTGGCACAATAGGTGGGAATTCAGCCCATCACATCTGTGCCGACTTTTTGAAACAGGTATGCCATTAATCCCTTTCCTCCCTCTTTCCCTATAGCCCTTCCAACTTATCCTTTTCAAGTAGTTGTCCAACTCCCTTTTGAAAGTTCCTATTGAATCTGCTTCCACCACCATTTCAGGCAACACATTCCAGATTGTAAAAGCAGCCACAAATAACAGTATCCCAAATGCTAATCAATCATGGAATACAAATGTTGGCTCTTTGCAATGTGAGCTCAGTTTGAACTGTTCGCCACTCCATGTGAGAGACAAATGATACAGGGGTTCTAATGAAAGAGGGTCTCAGAAAGAAGCTTCTCAGGGCATACATTGATATCTGCATTGGATGTTTCACTTAAAATTAAAATCAACTCCTGTACAAAGGTAACTCGAACTGATTATTCTTTGCCAGGAGTAAATTTAACTATTCAACATATGCTTCATGGTGCATATTTATTATTAGTGATGTATTGCTTTGGGTACAAAGTTGACTCAGTGACAGGGAATAAAGCATGGAGGTGAACGGTTGTTTTTTTGAACTGAAGTGAGTTATACAGTGGGATTCTCCAGCAGTCAGTACTGGAACCCTTGCTTTCCTTGAAATGTATTCATGAATTAGACATGGATACACAGGGCACAATTCCAAAATTTTCAGATGGCACCAAACTTGAAAGTGAGGAGGATAGTAATAGACTTCAAGAGGACACAGACAGGTTGGTGGAATGGGCAGACACATGGCAGATGAAATTTAATGCAGAGAAGTGTGAAGTGATTCATTCTGGTAGGAAGAATGCAATTAGGCAATATAAAATAAAGGGTACACTCTTAAAAGGGTTGCAGGAATAGTTATATGGGCATATGAGCATATACCTTTGAAGGTGGCAGGGCAGGTTGAGAACATGATTTAAAAAGCCTCAGTTAGAGTTCTGTGCCCAGTTCTGGGCTCCAATATAGGAAAATGCGAAGGCATTAGAGAATGTGCAGAAAAGGTTTGCAAGAGTGGTTCCAGGGTTGAAGAACTTGGGCAGGTTGGATAATCTGGGGTTGTTCTCAGAGAAGGAAAGGTTGAGAGGAGATTTGAAAGAAGTGTTCAAAATCATGAGGAACCTAGACAGAGTAGATAGAGAGTAACTTCCCATGGGCAGAAGGGTCAAGAACCAGAGAACATCACTTAATGTGATTGGCAAAAGAAGCAAAGGCAACATGAAGAAAAACCTTATTACACAGCGAGTGGATAGGATCTGGAGTGTACTATCTGACAGTGTGGTGGAGGCAGATACAATAATGGCTTTCAAAAGAGAATTTGACAGGCACCTACAAAGAAAAGAATTTGCAGGATTATGGGGAAAGGGTGATAGAGTGGGACTAACTGAATTGCTTTTGCGAAGAGCTGATTCAGAGACAATGGACTGAATGGCCTCTTTCTGTGCTGTAACCATTCTAGGATTCTATGATTCACTTTTTAAGTAGAACTCAGGTAAATTAGTAGATACGTTTCTATCCATTATTTGCTTTTTCTGAAGCTTGATGTATTTTTTTCATTTGATTGGCAGGTATATGTGGGATAGTTCCTGTTTCTTGGTATGCCTACAACATCACAATGGATTTCTACAATCCTGTCTATGGTGGAACAAAGTATGTATAATTGCATTTCATTAAAGAGTAGGATTGTCAGTTGTATCTCTTTCAGAATCCAAACAAGTTAAAGGAGAACTAAGGGCAGATTTTTTGAGTGCTCCTTCTCAGACCTATCATGAGTGTCAACTTGGCAAAATGTATTTACAATTATGTACCTCACAATCAATTAAAACAAAAAAATGCTTGAAACACTCAGCAGGTCACATAGCAAGTATGGAGAGAGAAATGGAGTTAGCATTTCAGGTCAATGACCTTTCTTCAGAACTGGAAATAGTGAGAGGTGTAACAGTTTATAAGCCAATGCAGAGCAAGGGAAAAGGTCAGGGAAAGAACATAAGGGAGAGAGTCTGTATCAGGGTGGAAAGCCGAAGTGATTAAATGAAAGAAAGGGATGAAAGTGCAAGGCAAAAGCAGATGGTAATGGAATGAGCAAGGAAATAAAAGATGGCCCTGGTGGAGATGCAAATTGCAGCAGCAGTGTCATTACCTACAGCTTGGTTATGATCTGAAGTTGTTGACCACAATGTCGAGATTGGAAGATAAATATCCTGGGGTAGTAAAGGGCTCTATATAAAAGCACATTGTTGCTGGTTGACCCCCTTACGCTGCTAAAAGATGTGGCTTCCAAAGCAGATGTGAGAATGGTAAACACACTATCAACAAGTCTATCAGCTTTACATCCGCAGGTGCTGACTGTCCAAATAGGCTTTGTTATTACATCCATTTACTGCCTGGTAATTTAGTCTTATCTTGTAAAAATCCAGACAGAAACAAGGAGCAGATTGTGCCCTTGTGAGTTTAAGCCTACTAAAGATATTCTGACAGTAAAGACCAATGATAATATATATAAAACCCACTCACTATTCAACACAAGTCACTTTAATTGCTCTCCTCACCTAAAGGGCACTGCCCCATTGGTGGAAAATGCCTCCACCATCACTGACACCTTGTCCAAGCAACCATTCACCATTTATGAGCTGAGGCAGCGCATGTTGGTGGGAGTCACAGCCATACTTACTAACACACTGGCTCCCAGTCCAGCAATGCCTCGAATTAAAATTCTCATCCTCATATTCATATTCTCCATGGTCTCATCCCCTTCTCTAACTCTGTAACCTTGGCCAGCCCTACAATCCTCCTGGAATTCTGAGTTCCTCCAATACTGACCTCTTGAGCATCCCTGATTCTCATTGCCTCACCATTACGATTGTGTCTTCAGCAGTCTAGGTCCGGCCTGAGCTCTGGAATTCCAACCTTAAACCTTTCTAACTCTTTATCTTTCTCCCTTCCTTTAAGATGCTCCTAAAAACCTACATCTTTGGCCAAGATTTTGTTAGTATAATATATTGTTAATTTGTTAATATATTAGTTGGTGCTAATTTTTGTCTGATTACTTTCCTGGGATGCAACTTTTACTTAAGTAAATGGGAGTTGCTATGTTTGATGATCCTGTATTCACCCAACATTCCTACATTGGATAACGATTAGAAATAACTGTTCTTTCTATCCCCCTTGCCTATCACCAACTGTAGCACCCCAAATCATAACATCCAGAAGCTGGCAATCAAACCTGAGACCCACCTGGTCTATGCAATTTGGTAACATACACCAAATGGTGCCCTCACTATTTGGGGCATCACCGACTTATGGGCAGTTGGTTGTAATTGGTTAGTGAATGGTTACCTTTAAAAGTGCATGAGCCTAACGATTTCTTTGTTTGCAGATATGAGCTGGGGTCTGCCCTGTACATTGGATGGGCTGGGTCAGCTCTCCTCATCTTGGGAGGTGCGTTCTTGTGTTGTTCCTGTAAAAGAAATGCACAACAAAGGTAAGTGTTTTTCTGTTGCCCATTTTATCTTGTACCTAAACACTGCCCTCATGCAAATGGCTCCCCCATAGGTACCTGACTCAAAGTTCTTGAGCAGACATTGGTTGATTGAGATTTCCATTTCTCCGCAGCAAGTCTCCAACTAAGTGATAAAAGTAAAAATGCAAAATTTAAAGAAATAAAAACACTCAGTAGAGTACTGGGAAGGGGGAGGTGGATGGTGGAAGCAGTGGCATAGTGGTATTTTCACTGGACTAGCAATCCAGAGACCCAGGGTAATGCTCTGGGGACCCAGGTTTCAATCCCACCATGGAAGATGGTGCAATTTGAATTCAATAAATATCTGGAATTATGAGTCTAATGATGACCATGAAACCACTGTCAATTGTGGTAAAAAATAAAACCATCTGGTTCACAAATGCCCTTTAGGGAAAGAAATCTGCCGTCCTTACCTGGTCTGGCTTAGATGTGACTCCAGGTCCACAACAGTGTGGTTGACTCTTAACTGCCCTCTGAAATGGTCTAGCAAGCCATTCAGTTCTCCAGGGCAATTAGGAGTGGGCCAGTAACACCCCCACCCCATGAACGAATAATAAAAAATAAAGTCAACATACAGTCTCTAGATTGGGTAAGACTTTCAAATCTCTGAACTCCAAACATCTTTTCGGATACTCTTATGATTCTTACAGCACTACTGCCAAACCAAATTCAAAAAAGGGATTGCCATGATCGGGTGACCTTAGCAAAATAGAATGCCCAGACAGGACATCATCAACATAGCAATAATGATGATGATATTGCAAAATATTGCCCCATTATGAGTAGGCCCTTAGTATAAGTAAGGATAATATCAGCCTCTATATTTTAGGAACTATATTTTAAGTAGGTTCCATATAGGCCTTGTTATACATGTACTGCCTACATTCTCCTCACTAAAAGTAAAGTGCAAAGAAACCTCACCATCTCAGTGTAGGCCTCAAGATGAATTGGCTCCACATAGGCCTTGCACTAAAGTTGCTTTATATATGATCCACTATAATAGATTCTATAAAGGCCACATTATGAGTAGACTCTATATAGGCCTATTGATGAGTTGGCCCTGTACAGTCCTACTATGTGTTGGATCCACATAGGCCTAAAGATGAGTAGGCTCTATATAGGCTCCAATATGAGCAGATTCCATAGAGACCTCTTACCTTTCCATTAGCAAGGAAGACAACATAATTGTACATTGTTGTCCAAGATAGTATCTGGCAGATGAAGTAACTCCCAAAGCTTTTCTGGCTCCAGCTGTTTCATCCATTACAAGACAGGGAAGGTTTGCCATGATATGTCAAAAGATATGTTTGGATCGATTTTTTTTCTTTCTGCTTTGATTTTGTTGTTACTTAGGGAGCCATTTGCCCGTTGTGTTCTCATAGAAAATTGAGGGAGAGCAATAAAAAAAAAATCAATATATGTGAAAAGAAAGGAGTGAAATAGACATGGGCAAAGCTTTAATACTGAACTAGTGATAACTGAAAGGAAGACTGGATGTGTCCCTGTGCAAGAAATGGTGACTCTATGTTCTCTTTTGCAGTGGCTACAAGTATTCTTCTGCCCAAAGTGGGCAACGAATCTACACAAAGGCAGAATCAAGTCAGTCAAAAGCTTACGTCTAAATCAAAGACTGACAAAAAAAATGCTTCTTTTGTTACTCAGGTCTGCAAAGTCTTGAAGAAAAAATCATGTGTATTTAATAAAATCATTGTGCTACTCTGTGGAGCATTTAAATAAGTATAGTAGGTATTTACACTGCAGTACTAAATGTCATGAATGTTCTATCATCATAATGCCAGAGTTATTTTTTTAATCTACACAAAAGATGTAACAACTCATGACTCCAGTTGTAGGGGTTCAAGTCCATGCTCAGGCTTCAATCTCATTTACTTTTTAGATCATTTTTGTCAGGGGTTGCTGGACTAAGTCTGAGCACTGTCCCTGGAAGTGGGGAAGAGAAGGAAAAGATTATCAAGGCCTGCCATCATCCAGCAGAAATGGATTGCTTTGCAAACTTGGCTATCTCGTGCTTTGCAGAGAAGAGGATGTTTGACAGGATTTAGCAATGGGGCGAGCCATGTGGAAGCCAAAATACCATGAGGGTGTAGTAAAAGTCATCCAGACAGCAAAATATTAAATGCAGCATCAGTCACTCATGGTCCTGAGCTATCACATGGGTCCATAGTAATAGGCTTCACTGGGGCTGGTTACCCACTTGAGCATTTCTAGTGAGGACAGATGATCACATGAAACACTGGCTAAGAAATCAAGGCCTCCCAGCTCCTGCTTTGCTATCCATTAATTTAAACAAGTGAAAAATGAAGGTTAGAGGACTCATGGTCTCTTTGCAAATTTCACTCACACCTCCACTGGAAAAGCTCCATCAGTTAAATACTCCTTGCATTTCTTTACTAAAACCAGTTGAGACAAATAGATTGACAACATTACAATGTAAGGACTTTGTGGGACCTCTCACTATTTTTGCCCTACCCAGGGTCTCTCTGTGGTTAGGTATTACATGACATGAGTCTTTCTGTGATTGGGATTCGCTGTAATCTTTCTGTGATTAGAATTCACACAGGTGTCAGGGATTAAGAGCTACACAAGCTTCACCATGGGCAGAATTCTCCCCCCGTCAGGGTGGAAGTTTAAGAGCTGGTACTCGCAGGCACGCCTCCAATTGGTGCCTGCCATTTTATGTGGGCAGGCCAATTAAGGCTCGCCCAGCGTGACATCCACAAGGAAGCGCTATGCGCTTCCTGTGCGGGCAGGGGGAGGGGGAATTCCCTGAGCCAAGAGCGCGCTCTTTCATGCATGATACGAAGGAGCACACTCATCTCCCTGAGGCTAAGTGCAGCCTCAGGGAGATCGGCTCTACAGTAAAAAATCTGAAAAATAGAAAAAAATATTTCCTTGACATGTTTCCTCATGTGACACTTAACATGAGTTGGGACATTTCCATCACTTTTAAATATACTATAATTACATTTTTTAAAACCTACATGAAAACTCATCCCGCCCGTGGATGAGGTTTCATGCTTTTTCTAATGCTCCCAGCCTACCCACCAACCTTAAGGTTGGACGGGCAGGTCCACTAATTAGTTTAACGACTTTGTCAATGGCCTCAATTGCTGCCCCACCCCCCCCCCCCCACACCCCACCGACTGAGAAATCCTGGCCCATGGTTATATCCTGCACTGGCCTCAGCATGACAAGGCTCTGTACAAACCTCACTGTGGTTAAATTCTCCACAGACTAGCGGTAATTAGATTTGCTACAGGACTCATTGTGAATAAGCTTAGAACAAAATATCACCAAAGTTCAGAATAGTGTCACTGGAATTATAATGGAGGTGACATCCTTTGGATGAATCAGTAACCTCTTGCATGGTATGATGGCTGTGGGGGGACTGGGTGTTGGAGGGGTGGTGGATTTTTGTTTTTGGATGGGCAAGCTTAGAGAGAATAAATGGCCTTTCTCAACTGTATATTACTGTACAATTTCAAGACAGCTCTGTAATGCGCCCCCAGACCTCTGTTATTGTATCTTATAAAGAGACCATGAGTGAATTCTTGCAGGGAGTTCCCCTGTTTTCCCTCCATGACTTTGGCTGAAAAATGGCGCAAATGCATTTTTTTCAGTTTGCTCCTGCCATCACGTCCATGAAGGCAGGGGTTACCTGCATTACAGCCTCAGGCATGCATTATATAAGGAAAGTGTTTCGCTGAGGACTAGTTCATAGCCAGAGTAATTTTATGCAATCACAGTCCCATTGGTAAAACGCCCCCACTCTGTTCCTCAAGTGGTACTCTTCACATGGTGCAACACTATCACAGGTCACTGCAATGGAAAGTCAGGATTCAATTCTGTCAATGTGTTTTGTGTTAGCACCACTCCACGAACATGAAAAACATTTCTCTGGTTAACTTTTGGAAACCAAAATCCTCTCATGTCCCGATGAGGCACTTTTAATAGAGGCTGCAAGCTGAATTGTTATTTTCTCATCTTCTGCACTATAAATGTTTGTGCTCAAGGATGTAGCAACTCTAGTACAATAAACAGAATCCTGAAACAGTGCATTTTTATGGCACACAGCCCTCAAAGAATTCACAGTAAAAAAAAACTCTGGCTTTATGATGACTCACCTCTCAACCACCAAACTTTAAAATTGGGACACAGGCCTCAAGAAATTAGTATACAGGAGCAAAGATCAGGGATAAAATCAGGCCCAAAAACATTGAAGAGGAATAGACAAAATCAAGGACACAATCTTAAAAATTGAGAATGAATAATAAAATCAGGACATTGGATCTAAAAACCAGAGCCAAGTGACCAGGATAGGGAGACTTCATTTTATAAAGTGAATTTCCATGAATAATTAAATAGCCTGATATTTTCACTGTTTTATGGCTACTTATGTGCCTCTAATCAATTAATGTGTTGTTATAGTTTGTGAAAATTCAAGTACAAAAAGAAAACTAATCCATAAAGATCAGAGGGCAGAGTTATCCCTGTTAATATTTTTCATATTTTTTGTAGTGCAATCACTTTTGTAATGTAGGTAACCCAGCAACCAATATGCAAATAGTAAGCTACCACAAACCAGCAATGTGATAGTGACTGGATAATCTGTGTGTTGTGATGTTGACTGAGGGATAAATTTTATCCAGGACATCAGGGATAAATACCCTGATGTCCTGGACAAACGTGAGATTCTGCGATTGGACAATATTTACTAAATAATCCTCAGGGTGCTCAGAATTATGCTGACAATGCATTTAAGATTGTCATTTGGGCTCGCAGTGTCGTGCATTTGTGTGTACTGGAAGCAATGTATATTAATAAACAGGGCCCTGTTCTTTGCAGACAGAAAGAGCATATACACACATTGTGCATGTTTCAGCTAAACAAAATAAGTGACAGCCATTCATTGACTCATTCCTCTGGTCAATGCCATGACCAATCAGGGTCAAGCTGCCTGGTTTAAATTTCAAACAATGCTTGGCAGTTAACTGTCAGTCACCATCACTGGTGCATTCTCCATGGCAAAATCTCTACCAATTAGAGTCCACTTGCCAACCAATCAGGAGTCTCTTCTCATGCAGTGTAAGTTGCTGTTGTTCCCCTTATATTGGTACTCTTGCGAAGTGTCCTGAAGAGTACAAGATGAAAAGCTTTGAGATGTCTCTTTCTTCAGCAATACCCTGCTGTTCTTCAAAGTAGTGCCATAGAATCTTTTATATCCACCCAAAAGAATGGAGTCTTAGTTTAATGTCTCATCTGAAAAATAGCTCTCCAACACCACTGAACTCCCTCAAAACTGCACTTGCATGTTAGCCTAGATTTTTGTGCTCAAGTCTCTGGAATGGGATTTGAACCTACAACCTTCCAACTCAGAGGTGATAGTATCACCCACTGGGACATGGCTGACATGCAAAGTTAAATTGAACCGCATTTTGAAAGCAGGGAGGGAGCATAGGTAAAGAAAAACTTGAGTCCCCTAGAAGAGATTGTCCCAAAAAACAAACATATAACTCCCCAAATAAAATAAAATAACACAGATTGGAGGACAGAATTACAACATTTTAAAACCCTTCCAAAATTGAGGGGGAAAGTAACAGTGGGATAGGATTGAAATTGATGTGTCTAATCAGGATGTTCCAATGAAATGGAGATGGCTGAGAGGAAAGTGTGTACTACTCCAGTGCTTTGAATCTATTTAATTTGATTAGCTTTCATTTTTATATGCATGTATAACAGAATTTGTGTGGTTCACAGTGCTGAACTTTTATAGTTGCTCTTTGTTTTGTATTAGGGTAATTGTATTTTTTCTGGCTTTTTGGTAGTTTTTAAGAATAAAATTGACCAAAAAAATGTTTTGAATTGTTTGTGTAAATGCTTCAGCAGAGTGTAAAGTTTGTTCTTGTTCAAATTGTAACATACCCGTGAAATAAAAATTGAAAATGTGGGCCCGTGTTCCTGTGTGTGTGGGCAGAATTTTAACTGGCGAGGGGGTTGGGTTCAGGTGCAGATGGGAGGTTAAATCCCCCAAAAATGATGGCAGTGTTGGAACCCAGCCTGATCCCACTCGTTTCTGGTCTTTAACGGGATGCACCATAGATGTGCAGGAAACCTCCATGGAACTGCCAGGTTGGTAATTTAATTATGTTAAAGAGCCAATTAATGCAGACTTTAATGCATCATTTTGGCTTTAACAGTCAACATATGACTTTCTCGAGCTGCATGTGAAACTTGAAAGGGTCAACAAGGTGAGTGCACAGTGAGGATTCATTGTTCAGTGAAACTGACAGGCTAGAAAGCCTTTAAAGAATGAAACTATAGAGCTGCTTTCCTGCCTAGGAGAAAGGCTTTAGCTCCCAGGACTTCTTCCTGAGAATATGTTTTTCCTATTTTACAGGTAATTTCCAACTTTTTGGAAGTCATTTCACCTGCCTTTGCCTTTACTCACCTTGATTTGTGCTTCCCTACTGTCAACATTCACTGCAGCATGGGAACAGCTTATGTAGCTCTAACTTGAACTTCCAATAAGGAACAAGAAAAGCAGCAATGCCAACACAAGGAGCACCCAGAGCAACACCAGCAGAGGCACCAATTGCCTTCTCCTCAGCCACATGTTGCTCCAAAGGACAGAGGGGATGGACATGGAGTTCCAGCTGGCAGGAGGTTATCCCTTCAACACAGGGTATAAAGGGAGAGGCTCAGGATTTCATGGCAAGTCATTGCTTATATTTACAGCCTCCTGAAACAACACCACCTTTAAAATGGGCCAGTGGGGCATGCACTACCAGTGGCATCTTAGTGACTACAGCCCTGAATTTCTTCATTCTTGGCTCCTTCCAGGGATCTACTAGTGATATCTGCAGGATTTCATAATCTGCTGCCCACATGGGTATCCATGTTTGCCAGGGCAGCAACATATGTCCACTTTGCTGCTGTTGGAGGCAGTCAGAAGCAGAGGACCCTGGCATTTGCTGCAGTACTGGCTTCCCACAGATTCAGGGAATCATAGACTGTATACAGGTGACAATCAAGGTACCCTCAGGTCAACCAGCAACCTTTGAAATCAGAAAGGATTCCACTGGAACATTGTTCCGTTAGTATGTGCACACATACAAACAAACAAACAAACAAATTGGGTGCAGGAGTAGGCCCTTTGAGCCTGCTCTGCCATTTGATAAGATCATGGCTGATCTGATTATAGCCCCTACTCTACTTTCCTATCTACCCCCTATGCCCTTTGGCTTCCTTGTCAATCAGGAATCTATCTAACTCAGATTTTAAAATATTCAATGACACTGCCTCCACTGATCTCTGGGGAAGAGAATTTCACAGACTCATGACTCCCTGAGAGAAAAAAAAAAACTAATCTCTGTCTTAAATAGGAGTCCCTTACTTTTAAACTGTATTCCCTAGGTCTAGTCTCTCTCATAAGGGGAAACATCCTTTCAACATCCACCCTGTCAAGTCCCCTCAGGATCTCATATGTTTTCAAAAAGATCACTCTCATTCTTCTGAACTCTAATGGATACAGGCCCAGCATGTCCAACCTTTCCTCATAAGATAACCCCTTCATCCCAGAAATCAGTCGAGTGAACCCTCTCTGCAGTGTTTCTAATTCAAAATTATACACGGTATTCCAGATGTGATTTCACCAACTGTACAACTAACTGTACAACTGTAACAAAACTTCCTTACTTTTATATTCCATTTCCCTTGCAATAAACTACAACATTGTATTTGCTTTCCTAATCACTTGCTGTACCTGCATACCAGCTTTTTGTGATTCACGTACCAGGACACCCAGATCCCCCTGTACCGCAGATCTCTGCAATCTCTCTCCATATAAATAATATACTGCCTTTCTATTCTTCCTACCAAAATGGGCAACTTCTCAATTTCCCCACATTATACTCCATCTGCCAAATTTTTTCCCATTCAGTTAAACTATCTATATCCCTTTGCAGACTCCTTATGTCCTTTTCAGAATTTACTGTCCTACCTACCTTTGTGTCATCAGCAAATTTAGCAAACATACATACCATCTCTTCATCCAAGTCATTTATATAGATTGTAAATAGTTGGGGCCACTGCACTGATCCCTGTGGCACTCCAATAATAACTTGCCAACCCCAAAATGATCCATTTATCCCTACTCTCTGCTTCCTGTCAGCTAACCAATCCTCTATCCATGCTAATATGTTAACCCCTATACTGTGAGCTCTTAATTTGTGCAGCAACCTGTGATGTAACCTCAAGAAGATTTTCATGCATGTTAGCCATATGTTCTGGAACCATAAAGGGCCTCATAGTGCCCAAGAAGCTACTGAACTCAATTTTTCCCTTACTGTGTCTCCAGCTGCTTTAAAAGCACCTTTTAACATGGTGGTCTATGCCACCAGATGCCAAAATAGCAATCTGAGGGTTTCTCAGTTCCCAAAGGTATATAGAGATTTCAAAATGGTCACTCAAGTCATGTGACCTTCTTCTCCACAATGATGTCAAAAGGAATGTTGATCTATTGTCTGGAACTGGCTTTTTGTTTCAGGACTGATAATGTCCCAGCTATTGACTTTTGAAAGAGTTACCATCCATACTGAGGGTCTTATGCTGAGAAGCCATTGTCTTGGCAGACCCTCTGACTCTGTTACAGGGGTAAGCTTATCAAAATGCAAATGATATCCATTGTCCCCTCAATGTTCTCCTTTTGAAATGGATCTGGACAATCCCTGATGGAAATGGGTCTGTTAATAGCTCTGCAGACACAACAAGTTTTGATCTACAAGTCCCCTGGTTTTGTGATTATAATGTCCTTACAATTGGGTGTGAGGTTCCATGATGATGAGAGGAGGATTCTTTTGTTCTTGTAATTCCTACTGGTAGCTTCCAGAACAAGGGGCCAATCCTGTGGTCATGTGACTTGTAGCAGCCATCTTTTTGGTTCAGCTGAAAGTCCATTTTTAAATTAGCAAAAAATAATAAAGTTTTGATATATACTGCTTTGGGTTTCTTTTCAATCCTAACAATCCCCATTTCCCTTAATTCCTTTAGTACCCAAGAATCTTTTGACATCTGTTTTGAATATACTTAATGACTGAGCATTTACCTCCCTTTGCAGTAGAGAGTTCCAAAAATTCACAACCTTCTGCATGAAGAAATTTCTCCTCATCTCAGTCCTAAATGGCCGACCCCTTATTCTGAAACTGTGACCAAGTGTTCCAGATTCCCTAGTCAGGGGAAATATTTTCTCAGCAGTTAGCTGTATGGCCCTTTAAGAATTTATATGCATCAATTTGGTCAACTCATATTCTTCTAAATTCCAAGGAATTTAGTTTAGCCTATTTAATCTCTCCTCATAAGACAGTGGAGAGATGGTGGTGGAGTGGTAATGTCACGAGGCTAGTAATCCAGCAGGCTCACACTAATGTTCTAAAGGCATGGGTTCAAATTCCACTATTGCAATTAATAAATCTGAAATTATAAAGTTAGTCTCAGTAATGGTAACCATGAAACTATCATTGATTTCCATAAAAACCTATCTGGCTCAATAATGCCCTTTAAGGAAAGGAATCTGCCATCATTAATTGGTCTGACTGATAAGTGATTCCAAACCCATAGCAATGTGGTTAGCTCTTAAATGGTCTTGCAAGCCATGCAGTTCAAAGGCAGGTAGGGATGGGCAACAGATACTAGCCATGCCTATGATGTCCACATCCCATGTGAGAATAAATTAATTCCATCCCAGGCAGCAATCTAGTGAATCTCCATTTTGCTCCTTTTCGGATCCATATGTGGGAAGAGTGGAGAATTCTTTCTCCTTGAGCAGATCAAGCAGAACTCTGTGTTCCATGAAAACACTGCACTTGATGCAGGGCCTCGTCCCAGTTTGTCTCACAGTATAGGCTACCAACTTGAATCCCCAGCCTGTAACTCACCAGACTTTAAATTACTCAGCAGTATAGCTGGTGAGTTCCAGCACAGAGCTGGTGCTCTTTAGTCACACATACATTTCACTTTCTCCATTTATACTAGTCTGGCCATCTGCTTACTGTATTAGGAGCTGCCCCAGTAATGGGAGATTTTAAGCTGGAGATCAACTGAGCACCAAGTGCATCTGTAGCGCCTGCTAAATGGCCACAACTGCAGTGCCTATGGCAGAAAACCCTCAAACTACAGCAAGCAGTCAGCCGGGAGGTAAGACCCATTGAAGGGGCGAGGGTGGGGGAAAGAGAATGGCATAGCGGTGGAACTGGGAGATTTTTGCATGGTCTGATTAGGCCTTCTTGTCCCTCCTGGCTCCATCTTTATATAAACAGAAACTTTACCTTGAGATAAAAACAAAAAAACTGCGGATGCTGGAAATCCAAAACAAAAACAGAATTACCTGGAAAAACTCAGCAGGTCTGGCAGCATCGGCGGAGAAGAAA
Source organism: Carcharodon carcharias (assembly GCF_017639515.1). Lineage (NCBI taxonomy): Eukaryota > Metazoa > Chordata > Chondrichthyes > Lamniformes > Lamnidae > Carcharodon > Carcharodon carcharias. The sequence goes on along the minus strand of NC_054468.1, from coordinate 90,194,764 downwards.
AGAGTTGACGTTTCGAGTCCTCATGACCCTTCGACAGAACTGTTCTGTTGAAGGGTCATGAGGACTCGAAACGTCAACTCTTTTCTTCTCCGCCGATGCTGCCAGACCTGCTGAGTTTTTCCAGGTAATTCTGTTTTTGTTTTAGAAACTTTACCTTTATTGGAAGGGCCTCCCTCAGTCCCTTTACACATCACCAGTTAAGCTTTCTGAGCAAGCCATCATTTGACTCATAGACGTCAACAGCACAGACGGAGGCCGTTTGGCCCATTGTGTCCAGGCTGGTCAATGAAGATCTGATTACACTAATCCCATTTTCCAGCGCTTGGGCCATAGCCCTGGAGGCTATAGCAATGCAAGTGAATATCTAAATATTTTTTAAATGTTATGAGAGTTTCTGACTCAACCGCCCTTTCAGGCAGAGTTCCAGACTCCCACCGGCCTCTGGGTGAAAAAATTCTCTTCAACTCCCCTCTTAGTCTTCTGTCTCTTATCTTGAATCTATGCCCCCTAGTTATTGACCCTTCTACTAATGGAAAAAGTGCCTTCCTAACTACACTATCTATGCCTCTCATAATCTTATACATCTCTATCAGGTGCCCTCTCAACCTTTGCTGCTCCAAGGAAAACAACCCCAAACTATCCAACCTTTCCTCATAGCTCAGACTCTCCAACCCAGGCAGCATCCTGGTAAATCTCCTCTGCACCCTCTCCAGTGCAATCACATCCTTCCTATAATGTAGTGACCAGAACTGCATGCAATACCCCAGTTGTGGCTTTACCAATGTTTTATACAGTTCCAGCATAATCTCCCTGCTCTTTTATTCTATGGCTCAGCTAATAAAAGCAAGTATCTCATATGCCTTCTTAACCACCTTACCTACCTGCTCTGCTACCCTCAGGGATCTGTGAATATGCATACCAAGGTCCCTCATATCTTCAGTATTTTCCAGGGTCCTACCACTTATAGTGTAATCCCTTGTCTTGTTAGCTTCCCCAAGTGCATTACCTCACACTTTTTGTGGTTGAATTCCATTTGTTATTGTTCTGCCCACCTGACCAGTCCTTTGATATCATCCTGCAGTTTACGGCTATCCTCCTCACTATTTTCATGTCATCCGCAAACTTCTTGATCATACCCCCTACATTTAAGTCCAAATCATTTATGTACATCCCAAACAGCAAGGGCCGCAGCACCGAGCCCTGCGGAACCCCACTGGAAACAGACTTCCAGTCACAGAAACATCCCTGTACCATCACCCTCTGCTTCCTGCGTCTCAGTCAATTTTGGATCCAACGTGTCACTTTGCCTTGGATCCCATGGGCTCTTACTTTCTTGACCAGTCTGCCATGAGGTACATTGTCAAAAGCCTTGCTAAAGTCCATGGAGACCACATCAAATGCATTACCCTCATAAACATTTCTGGTTACCTCCTCAAAAATTTGATCAAATTTGTCAAAGACGACCTTCCTTTAACAAATCCATGCTGACTATCCCTGATTAATCCGTGTCTCTCCAAGTGCAGATATATTCTGTCCCTCAGGATTCTTTCTAGTAACTTCTCAACAACCGAAGTTAGACTGCTTGGCCTGTAACTTCCTGGTCTATCCCTTCCTCCATTATTTACTAATGGGACAATGTTAGTAGTCCTCTAGCACCTCACCTGTGGCCAGAGAGGATTTGAAAATTACTGCCAGAGCCCCTGATATCTCTTCCCTTGCCTCCCTCAACAGCCTGGGATACATATCATCCAGGCCTGCGGATTTATCCACTTTTAAGGCCGCTAAACCCACTAGTACCTCCTCCCTCTGTTAATTTCCTCTAATATTTCACAGTCCTCCACCCTGATGTCTATACCTGCATCGTCTTTTTCCATTGTGAAGACTGACGCAAAGTATTCATTGAGGACTGTACCCATGTCTTCCGGGTCCACACACTAATTACCTCTTTGGTCCCTAATTGGCCCTACTCTTTCCCTAATTATTCTCTTACTCTTTATATATTTAAAAAATCCTCTAGGTTTTCCTGTATTCTACCCACAAATGTTTTCTCATGCGCTCTCTTAGCTTTCCTAATTTCCTTTTTAAGTTCTCTCCTGCAAGTTTTATACTCCTCTAAGGACTCTGCCATATTGGGCTCTCAGTATCTGCCTTAAGCTTCTCTTTTTTTCTTAATCCTAACATTTATGTCCCTTGACATCCAGGGTTCTCTGGACTTGGTCCCCCTCCCCTGTCTTTACAGGAACATATTTGCCCTGCACTCTCGCTATTTCCTTCTTGAATGTCTCCCAATGCTCTGACACAGTTTTATCTGCAAATAGCTGCTCCCAGTCCACTTGGGCCAAATTATATCACATCTTAATAAAATTAGCCTTTCCCCAGTTTATAACTTTTATTCCCAACCTAACCTTATCCTTTTCCATAAGCATCCTAAATTTAAGGTCACTATCTCCAAAATGCTCCCCTCCTGATATGCCTTCCATCTGCCTGGGGTCATTTCCCAATATTAGGTCCGGAACTGCACCCTCCCTTGTTGAGCTTTTTACAGACTGGCTAAAAAGGTTCTCCTGGGTGTAATTTAAGGATTTTGCTCCCTCCCTACCTTGCACACTAGAACTATACTAGTTAATGTTTGCATAGTTAAAATTCCCTACTATTACTGCCTTACTGTTCTTATGCTTCACTGAAATTTGATTATATATTTGATCCTCTATCTCTCCCTGTTTAGGAGTCTATAGTACACAACTAACAGTGTGTTTGCCCCTTTTGTGTTTTTTACTTCTACCCATATGGCCTCGTTTGATGATCCTTCCAATATATCATCCTCCTCACTGCTATAACTGATTCCTTGATCAATATTGCAACCGCCCCATCCTCCTCTTCTGTCCCCTTCTCTATCTCATCTGAATACCCTATAACCAGGAATGTTGAGCTGCCAATCCTGCCCTTTTTTTAGCCAAGTCTCGGTGATAACTATGAAAAGTCTATCTTGTCTATCTGTGCCCTCTGCTCATCTGTCTTATTCCTCAGGCTCTTTGCATTAAAATATATTCCATTTAGCCTTACTAAACTCACTTCTTTCTTATCCGGCCTATGTTTCCTCTGACTTCCAGACTCACTTACTAGTGTTTTAACTTCTAATTTCTTCTCAGCTTCTTTCCCCTCTGAATTACTTTTCAGGATCCCATCCCCCTGCCAATTTAGTTTAAGTCCACCCCAACAGCATTGGCAAACCACCCCGCGAGGATGTTGGTCCCGTTCCTGTTCAGATGTAACCTGTCCGACTTGTACAGGTCCCACCTCCCCCAGAAATGGCCCCATTGCCCCAGGAATCTAAAGCTCTCTCTCCAGCCACATATTCATCTGCTCTATCCTTCTGTTCATATACTCATTACTGTATGGCACCGGGAGTAATCCAGAGATTACTACCTTTGAAGTCCTGCTTTTCAATTTCCTACCTAACTTACTAAAGTCTGCTTGCAGGACCTCACTTCTCTTTCTCCCTGTGGCATTGGTCCCAACATGGACCATGACCTCTGGCTGTTCACTCTCCCCCTTCAGAATGCCCTGCAGCCATTCCGTAACACCCTTGACCCTGGCACTGGGAGGCAACATACCATCCTGGAGTCACATCGATGGCTGCAGAAGCACCTGTCTACTCCCCTCACTAATGAATTCCCTTACCACTATTGCCTTTCCACACTTCTTCCTCCCACCTGAGCAGCTGGACCATCCACAGTGCCATGATCTTGCCTCTGGTTGGCCTCCACAGAGGAACCGTCACTGTCACCATTTTCCAAAGCCAAAAAACAGTTTGCGAGCGAGATGCATTAAAAGGATTCCCTCACTACTTGCCTGGTCCCCTTCTTCTGTCTGGAGGTCACCCATTCCCTCTCTGCTTGCGCTTCCTTAAGCTGTGGGGTGACCACATCCTGAAACGTGCTGTCTATGAATCTCTCAGCCTCGTGCATGCACCATAGTGCCCCCAGCTGCTGCTCAAGCTCCAAAACCCAGAGCTCGAGTTGTTCACTCATTCTCTCTCTGTTTGCACTTTATTAAGCTGCGGGGTGACCAGATCCTGAAACGTGCTGTCTATGAATCTCTCAGCATCGTGAATGCACCATAGTGCCCCCAGCTGCTGCTCAAGCTCCAAAACCCAGAGCTCGAGTTGCTCTCAGCGGAGGCACCTCCTACACACATAGTCATCCAGACCACCAGGAGCATCTAGGATTTCCCACATAGCGCAGGATATGCAAATCACAGGACTGAGCTCCCCAGGCATATCTTAACTAAATAGAATATGGACCCTTGCTTCTATTTTACCCATACTCTTACTTGAGTCTTGCTGTTTTAACCTCTCTCTCCCAAAGTCTCACTGTTTTAAACTCTCTCTCCCGAAGTCCCCATTTTAACCTCTCTCTCCCAGAGTCTTGCTGTTTTAGCCTCTCTCTCCCGAAGTCTTGCTGTTTTAACCTCTCTCTTGCAAAGTCTCCATGTTTTAAGCTCTCTTTCCCGAAGTTTTGCTGTTTTAATCTCTCTCCTGAAGTCTCGCTGTTTTAACCTCTCTCTCCCAAAGTCTCATTGTTATTAACCCCTCTCTCCCGAAGTCTCTCTGTTTTAACCTCTCTTCTGAAGTCTCTCTGTTTTAACCTCTCTCTCCCAAAGTCTCATTGTTATTAACCCCTCTCTCCCGAAGTCTCGCTGTTTTAACCTCTCTCTTCTGAAGTCTCTCTGTTTTAACCTCTCTCTCTTGAAGTCTCGTTGTCATAACCTCTCTCTCCCAAAGTCTCACTGTTTAAACCTCTCTATCCCAAAGTCTATCTGTTTTAATCTCTCTCCCGCAAAGTCTCCCTGTTTTGACCTCTCTCTCCCAAAATTTCACTATTTTAATCTCTCTCTCCCGAAGTCTCACTGTTTTAACCTCTCTCTCCTGAAACCTCTCTGTTTTAACCTCTTTCTCCTGAGGTCTCATTGTTTTAACCTCTCTCTTCTGAAGTCTCACTGTTTTAACCTCTCTCTCCTGAAGTTTCGTTGTTTTTACCTCTCTCTCGAAGTCTCACTGTGATTTACCCACTCTGTCCCAAAGTGTTGCTGTTTTAACCTCTCTCTCATGAAGTTAAACTGAAGTCCCCGCCACTCTCCACACCCTTTTCAAACTGAAGTCTCCCCGGCTCTCCACACCCTTTTCAAACTGAAGTCTCTCCCGCTCTCCACACCCTTATCAGACTGAAGTCTCTCCCACTCTCCACGCCCTTTTCAAACTGAAGTCTCCCCGGCTCTCCACACCCTTTTCAAACTGAAGTCTCTCCCACTCTCCACACCCTTTTCAAACTGAAGTCTCTCCTGCTCTCCACACCCTTATCAGACTGAAGTCTCTGCCACTCTCCACGCCCTTTTCAAACTGAAGTCTCTCCCACTCTCCACACCCTTTTCAAACTGAAGTCTCTCCCACTCTCCACACCCTTTTCAAACTGAAGTCTCTGCCACTCTCCACGCCCTTTTCAAACTGAAGTCTCTCCCACTCTCTATGCTCTTTTCAAACTGCAGGCTCAGCTGCTCTCCACACCCCTTTCAAACTGAAGGCTCAGCTGCTCGCCGCACCATTTTCAAACTGAAGTCTCCGCTGCTCTACATGCTCTTTTCAAACGGATCATTCAGATGTCTCATTAACATCGAGATCACCCTGCAACACGAAAACGCTGAAAATGTTTAACTACATTGGACGACATGATGGACTGTATCATGCACGTCTGGAAACAGCATGCCAAGCAGAAAAAGATTAAGAGGTTTTTGAGGACCTAACTCTGACATTTTTCAATGCAAATCTCCGGCCAGCCTTTTCCAAGGGCAGGCCATTGTAAGATGTGAACAAATTGAATAAAGACTTTTTCACACATTCACTACTTTACTATGTTTTCATTTGGCATTTGAAGCTGTTGTTTTTGACATAGATTGCATTTATAGGCATATCACATTACTTAGAATAGCATTAATGTGGAATGGGGCCTCCTCATCTATCAGGAAGCTCCACTTAAAAATTTGTGGGCGGATCCCTGGGATTTTATCATTGGGATTTTACTTGTAGTGGAAGAGGTAAGAAGTTTAAATTGTTTTTGAGTCCCACAAAAAAAAATGTTTCAGGAAGGGAAAAGAGCATGATTCTTGATTCAACACAGGGATGAGGAAATGTGTGTAATACTGTGTATTTGGAACATCGGAGAGGAGAGTTCAGTGCATTACCACCATTATATGAAGAATCAAATAGAAAGAGATGAGAAAGGCAGAAAGAGAAAAGACAGATAGGAACTGGAAGATAGGACTGGCATGTGGTTGTCACCTGAGTTTTACTTAGTGATTAATAGGACATGACAACTAGTTGCTAAGATAATCTTTGTTTTAGAAAGGGGAAAATGAATGGCACACTAGTGACAAAAAAATACATTGCATCACTTCTCCAACAACATCAACAACAACTTGTATTTGTAGATCACCTTTAAAGTCATAAAATATCCCAAGGCTCTTTGCAGGGTCATTATAAAACAAAATTTCACATCGAGCCACATAGAGAGATATTAGGTCAGATGATCAAAAGCTTGGTCAAAGAGGCCTTGAAGAAGAAAAATGAGGTGGAGATGGAAAGGTGCAGGGAGGGAATTCCAGAGCTTAGGGCCTAGGTAGCTGAAGGCATACTCACCAATGGTAGAGCAATTAAAATTAGGGATGCATAAGAAGACAGAATTGGAGGTGTGTAGATACCTCAGAGGGTTGGGGAGCTGGAGGAGATTACAGAGATAGGGAGGGGCAAGACCATGTAGGAATTTGAAAGCAAGGATGAGGATTTTTAAATTGAGGCATGGCTTAACTGGGAGCCAATGTAAGTCAGTGAGCACAGAGGTGATGGGTGAAACAGACTTGGTGTGAGTTAGGACACAGGCAGCGGAGTTTGGAATGACCGCAAGTTTATGGCGAGTAGAATGTGGGAGGCTGAACAAGATTGTATTGGAATCGTCAAGTTTAGAGGTAATAAAGACATGGGTGAGGATTTCAGAAAAAGATGAGCTGAGGCAGAGGCAGAGTCCAGGGATGTTAGGGAGGTGGAAAGAGTCAATCTGAGTGACGGTGTTGTCAGCATACATGTGGAAGCTGGTGTGTTTTCAGGTGATGTCGCCAAAGGGCAACATGTAGATGGGGAAGTAGGAGGGTGGCCAAGGATAGATCCTTGGGGGATGCCAAAGGTAACAGTGCAGGAGCAGGAAGAGAAGCCATTGCTATGAATAAATAGATAAGAATGGAACCAGGTGAGAGCAGTCCCACCCACCTGGAGAGGCACTAGGGGAGAATGTCTCTACCTGGTTGAGACAGGTCGAGAAGGATGAGGAGGGATAGTTTACCTTTTTCACAGTCATGTAGGATGTTACATGGGACCTTGATAGGAGCTGTTTCCATATTGTGGTTTTGTGGCAAGACTGAAACCATAATTGAAAGGATTCTAAATGATGTTCTGGGAAAGATCTGTATGGATTTGGGAGGTGACAACACATTCAAGGGCTTTGGAGAGGAAAGGGAGATCGAAGGTGAGCAGTAGTTTGTAATGTTGGAGGGGCCATAGGTCAATATTCTTGAGAACTGTACATATGCAAGCTTTCCACCCTGAAAGTATTGTGTTACTATAGCTCTGTAATGGCACAGGATCTGCAGAAACTCACCACAAAGGATTATAGAACTGCAGTGTCATAATATTCTGTGGCCAGATGAAATTGCTATGAAATCCTCCTTGAAACAGCGAACTCGTGACAAAATAAGGCAAAATAGCTGGCCAACCTACAGTAGCAGTGACATTCAATATAGATTCTCTATAATATCAGTAAAGCAAGTCTCAAGGGAACAGCTCAGTGCAAGTCTGGTGTGCTTCATGATACATTCATCCACTGCTCGAAGAATTAGCTCCAATCTGCCTGGATTGAAGTTCGCCTTCATATCTTTGAAGTTGGACCCAGAAACCCTCATTGGGCTCCACCACTGGCCTGGCTGACTTCACATGCTGCAAAAATAAAACACAGTGGCAGATTTAAAATAAGTCAGTCAGGCTCTCCTTATCCAAAAGGAAACATTGGCTGATGTGATTCTCCTCACTGGCTAAGCTGTTCAGGGGCCAATTGTAATAGTCTCACTTCCACCCCAGAATCAACTAACTCAGGACAGCCCAATGGTCAACTTTTGCTCTTCTAGATAGGTATGGCTCAGCACCATAGAGGGCATTCTGGTTACCCACCAAAAGGCCTGCCAATTCCTAATGGTTCAGGTTCATACTGGAAAATCCAAGCCCTGGGAAAGCAGCAAAAGCCTGAAAGGACAGCCAGAATATAAGGAGTAGCAGTAACCAGAGAGCATGCACATGAAAAATATCAAAGGCCTGAGAGCAGAGTGAGAGTAGCAGAGACCTGAGAACACAGCAAAATAGAGGCCTGAAGGCACAGGGACCTGGGAGAACAGTGAGAGTAGCAGAGGCCTGAGAGCATAGAGAGTGTAGTGGAGGCCTGAGAGAAGAATGAGAATAGTGGAGGCCCAACAGCAGAGCAAGAGTAATAGAGGCCTGAGAGCACAGCAAGAGTAGCAGAGGTCTGAGAGCACAGGGAGTGTAGTGAAGGTCTGAGAGCAGAGAGAGCGTAGTAGAGGCCTGAGACCACAGTGAGAGCGGCAGTGGCCTGAGAGCACAGTGAGAGATAGCAAAGACCTGAGGGCACAAAGAGAGTAAAAGATTCCCAAAAGCACAGTGAGAGGAGTGAGGACAGAGAGCACAACGAGAGCAGTGGTGGCCTGAGAGCACTGCAATATTAGCAGATTCCTGAGAACATAATGGGGATAAATGGAGTAGCAGAGGCAACAAATTGAAAAACAACAAAAAAATCAAGGACTGACACAGAGGGCAGCAGGTAGGTGGTTGGTTTGTCTTTTGTCTGTCTTTTATTTTCTCTCTAAGTTAGAGCAGTTGGTTAAACTATGAAAATTTAGTAAGCTTTAAGAAATTTTTAGTGAGTCTGATGTTTTCATTTTTGATATGTTTAGTGTAAAGAACATATCTTTTTATTTCTATTAGGCTGTGGATTAAAATTACAATGGCTGCAATTTGAAGGATATGTCTACTGCAACAGCGTGAGGGATATATACAATGTTGCTGTCCTGGAACAGAGTGTGCCATGAAAGACAGGATGGTGCCAAGGAGGAGTCTGGTCTAATGGGGAACTGCCTGGCAACAACATTTTAATTGCCCCCTGATTAGGTGACCAGGGTTTGTGTGAGAGCAGTGAAGCAGAATAGCTCCTAGCCTGAAAGGAAAAAGACCTAAAACTCCTCTCTCCTGTGTGTGTAAGGTTCCAGTAATTCTACAATAATAGCTAGCTGGCTTTTTTCCCTCATATCTCTATAACCTGCTCTCTCTCTCTGAAACCCCCTGTCAAGAGCCAAAGGGAAAAATCACTGTTAGAGGCATTGAAAGGCAAGTGCTCAGCCAGTGAACTAAAGACTGAACATGCTAGAAGACCACCTCATGTCATCAACAAAGAACTGAAAGGAGTTTGGAAGCCATTGATCAAATCAACCCATCGAATCCTGTACTCCGGAATTGGTGCAATTGAACTGTTTTATCCCATCGTTAAAATCCATGTTTTTGTGTGTCTTATGTGTCTTGTATGTGTGTGTATTGGGATTTAAGGAGGGCTAGAGTTTAGGTTATAGAGTTAGAAATTAGCAGTTCATATTTCTTTCTTTTGCCACTGGTTAAAGATAATTTGTTCAATAAATAGTTAGTTACTTATTAAATTTACAAACCTGGTGCTTGTATTCTGTTAACCTAAATTAAATGGGTGGTTAATCAAACTTTTCACATTAATTGAGGCTCAGGGAGAAGTGGGGCTGGATATTGCAGTGACTATCCCCAGTGAGTCGTGACATTAGATAGTAGTTCAATAAATAGAGGCATGGCAGGCGATCACAGTTAAATGCACATTCTGTTCCATGTGAGAACTCAAGTGGGCTCATCATATCCCAGAGAAAGAAGTGTCTTTAGCTTGCTGGAGGAGCTCGAGCTCCAGGTTTCAGAGCTTAAGCAGCAGCTGGCATCATTGTGGCACATCCACAAAGCTGAGAACTACCTCAATAGCACATTGTGGAGGTAGCCATCCTGCAGGTTAACAGTGTGCAGGCAGAGAGGAAATGGGTAACCACCAGACAATGAAGGAGAACCAGGCAGTTAGTGCAGGAGCCCCTGAGTTCATCTTACTCCACAGCAGGTTCAGCTGTGCAAGGGGAGGAGGCAGGCCAGGAAAGCAATAGGGACTTCAATAGCTGGTAGAACAGGCAGGCATTTCTGTAGCCACAGGGAACATTCAAGGATGGCGTATTGCCTCCTTGGTGCCAGGATCAAAGATGTCACTGAGCAGCTGCAGAATACCCTGAGCGGGAGGGGTAAACAGCCAAATGTCATGGTCTACATCAGTGTTAATGACTTAGGTAGAAGGAGGGATGAGATTCTGCAGGCAAATTTTACAGAGCTAGGAAAGAAATTAAAAAGTAGGAGCTCGAAGATAGGAAACTCAGTGGACATGTTAGTGAGTAAAGAAATAGGAGGAGACAGCAGATGAGAGATGGTGCAGGATGTAGATTCCTGGGCATTGGAATGTTACTGAGGGTTGAGATCTGTACAAGCCAGAGTGAAGCCATCATCCATGTTATCCAATGTGATCAATTTAACTTGACTTGACCAATGGGAAGCTGACTGGATCTGATCGGCTTGTTATTTTACAGCTCTGGTAGCTATCTCGATTGCTGGTGAAAGCTGTAAGACCCCATTTAGTGGAACATCCATTCCATTGTTCCTGGGCTAGACTGTCTCCATGGTGTGTTCAAGAAGAGGGTGACACTCAATCAATTCAGGGTGAACTCTCACAGTGCCGCTCAGTAAGAGATTTTGCCATCTGCTGTCTACCTCATGAGGATACAAGTCCACTGTAATAAGATGCTGTCAGTTGTTGTATGGATGTGGTGCTAGTTGGGAGGGGTGGGAGGGGGGGGGGTTGCGGAGCTGGCAAGGCCACATTTATTGCCCTGGTAAAGGAAGGATGGACTTATACTTCAACCACTGCAGTTCCCTGTGGTGCTTCCACAACAGTGTCACATAGAAATAATCACCCTTTTGAGAAAAGAAGTTGACCTCTTTGGGGTCAAGTTGATACCTTCAGCAAAGGAAAGACTGAAACTACGGTGATGGATAATCTATTACCCAACCGATGCAGTCCACAGTACTCCAGGACAGTAAGACTGGTTCACTGGTGTGATCTGGAGGAATGTACATATCAGCAGCGATTGAGATTCTTCCCATCCACCACCCAGTCCTGGGTAAGCTGTGTCAGTTTAGTAAACTAAACCCCAGCTGTGCCCAGGCACAGCTTTAGTTTTTGCCAACCTGACCCTAGTTGCTTTGAGCTTAGCTAAGTGTCACATCTTCTTCCAGAGAGAGAAAAAGAGGCCACAAAATTCAATTGGGCCTCAAAACGGGCCTGCTGTGTGATTAAACCAGGCTCGTTGTTTCCGATGCAGACAGCATGTAGACTTTGTGCTACCCATAATCCAGACAATGATAAGTATGCTGTTGAGTGGCTGCATGCCTGAGCAGAGGCACATAATCATGAGAGACTAGCACCAGCTAAAACTCCTTTTAAAGGGAAGGTCATTGTGGCTGAAGCAGGTGCCAGAAGTCATTCTACAATCGACTCTGAACTGAAAGACACTAAAGGCTGAATTTTATGGCACCCCAGGGGGTGGGATGGCAGGCTGGGGGTGGTGATGTAAAATTGCAGTGGCACTGTGCCAATGACCTGCCCACTCCCACCAGCCCCATGGATATTTTGCCAGCAGCGTGGGAGGTGTCTGGAAACCCTCCTACCCAAGGACCAATTGAGGCTCTAAAGTGGTCAATTAATGGTCACTCCCCACCACTGTGATTTTACCTGTAGCTGGAGAGGCCAGTGCCTAGTGTTTAGGTTTCATCTGGTGATGTTGTGACTGTGCTGGGGCCTGGTGGGTGCCTCCTGTTCGGGCACCCTGTACTCATCAGAGACCCCCTCCAGGTTTCCCCACCACCCATGTTTCCCCTCCCTTGTCTTGTAGATCCCAGCCCCCTTACCCCCATCAGCCGGGCCTGCCCCAAGCTGGCCCAGCCAGACCCTGGACTTACCTAAAAGCCTGGCTCCATAGTGTCTCCTCTTTGGATTGCCTGTCATCCCAGCACTGGCCACCGCTCCCAGTGGTGTTGCTGGGACAAGAGAGCTGCTGCGTATATAATTGGACTGCAGCTCCTGGGTGCGGGACTTTCTGTCCAATGGGGGCTGAAGTACCGCCTCAAGCCAATTAACAGCCATTAAAGGCCCTAAAATGGCTGTGGAGTGAACCAGCCAAGTGCAGACAGTCTTGCCACCACTTTTATGCTTGTGGCTGGTGATCTCGTCCCCAATAAAAAATTCAGCCCAAGACTGGACAACAAGGCAGAGATCAGGACCTAAGATTTTCTGTTGTTACACTGGTGGTTTTAGTACAAGTGGTGGAGTAGAAGCAAGAAGTCAACCATCCACAGGGGGAGGGGCAGACAAGCTTTGAGGAAGGCAGTGAGACCAGATGGTGGTGGCGATCAATAGCAGGTGTTTATCCCCATGGTCCTGGATGCAGTGCCACAAGAAGTTCAATGACCTCACACAACTTGTCAAGGTCAGTGAATGTGTCTTCAAATGCCAAATCCCACCAGCTGCCTCACTAGCTTCACATTGTTCAATGTATCACACCCTATCACTCACCTTAGTCATCACAACTCATACCTCACATAGTTGCACCTCATCTTCCGTGTGATTAAACCGTGCCTTAGCACTGCTCCAAGCCTCACACCTGTACCTCACTGCATGCAACACACTGCCAGCTATTCAACCGTGGCAGGCACATCATCCAAACAAATTGCACGGCACTCACTGACCCAATTCTCTCCCTTTTGCAAAACATGATGGCACAAAACCAGAGGCAGCTGGAGTTAACAGGCAGGGCACAGGCACAGATGCATGTTTTATACTGTTGGCCAAAACAATGGTTGCCATCATTGGAGTGGCTATTGTTGAAGCCATAGCCAGAGGCAGTGTTGAAACAATTGAAGATGATGGTACCTGATATCTAATCCTCCTCCTCGTATCCCACCTCCCCCTCATCCCACAATCGCTTCTGATTAATGAGCTGCTGATAGTCAAAACTTGCACCTCTTATTTTCCACTTCTCCCCTCACCACAACTCTACCTTCATGCATTTCTCCTTTCAGTTTCCTAAGAACCGTAACCTGGTCAGGCAGTGGTGGAAGAGAAAGAGGTGGGAGAGCAAAGAGGAAACATCATCACTCACTCTCACACTCACAGCCACAGCTCAGATTCTGACAGCATGTGTTCTTTAGAGGATAGCTTAGATCCAGGGTCTGCACATGGTGAGACAGCAGGCATGGTGGCTAACAGCCAGAGCCGTGGGCAAGAGTAGCACAAGTGCCAGTTTGCATAAGGGCAAAGTTGCACATGAGCTTGCTGCAGAGGACTCAAATGAGAACTTTGTTGGGATGGCCTAGGGAAAACAGCCAATAGGAGTGCACCATGAAATGCTTGGCCCATCGGGAAGCCTGCTAGAAAGCTCAAAGTCAAAGAACATGGGAGGAGTCTAACCTGACACAGGGCTTTGTGCAGAGCTTGGAGCCTATCCTTTCTAGAGTGTAAATGGTGTCAAGCTTCATTTTCAGATTTGTGCACCCAACCATGATGCAGCATCTGAGACTGATGTCTCAGCTTCCATTGCAGCAGAAGCAGAAGCCACCCATAGCCTACATTGGCAGCTCAGACTAAAGTCAGGCAAGGTTAGCTTGCTGTTATGCAGCCTCGAGCTGATTATCACAAATTGTCTACTTTGCACACTATCCCTTCATGTACACTAATGGCCTCACCAAGATTCTGCCCAGCACAGTTCACACCAGCAGTGCGTGTGTGCCACAGATGCCATTTTGGAGGCAAAGTGGCACTTGCAGCACTAAAAAGCCAGGCACTATAGAGCCAAAATTCACAGTCAGAGAATGCACTTTGGATCAGTCAGGTAGAAGCCTTGTCTTTGTTGATATCTTAGCATTTTTTATTACAGACGCTAAACATGGTGATAGATTTCTTCAAGTGTCAGACAAGAGACCAACAAAAAACTGCCTTGTGCTAACCATTTTGGAAATGTTACTCATAATTATAGTTTAAAACAGCATATTAAAGTAACTCAGCAGTAAGAAAGGAAAAGGTTGAACCTAACCTCTGGAGCAATTTAATTTATTTAATGGGTCTAATTGAAGACCCCGTGTCTTTCAGTCCTATTGCTCACAACCCTTCCTCATTGATCTCTGTAAAAGCAATTTGGTCAATAGCATTACATCTGTTGAGAATATCAAGTACAAAAACATTAAACTCTGAAGGAACAAAGTGCAGCTGTCCATTACCCATATTGCTGGAGTGAAACTAAGGCTGCCTGCTGCCCTCTGTTGCTGTAGAAACCATCCCATTAATGTGGGCCAGGTTCCAGGGCAGGAACAGCTGTTTATTATTCCTCTCTAATTTCCTCCCAATCTCTCCTGAAGGTGTTGGCTCATAGCTGGCGTTGGTTTATGCTTGGCATTTCACTTGAATAGCCATTCCCCATGAGCAAGCTTAGACAGTAGGTATTGCTAGGCTGTGCAATCAGAATAACAGAAGAAAGCCATTCAGCCCCTCGAGCCTCCTCTGCCATTCAATTGAACCATTGCTGGCCTGCATGCCATTTCCACGTACCTTCCATTGAGCCACCTGACACCCTTACCTACCAAAAATATCAAACTCAGTCTCAAGAGCTCCAGAACCAGAACTTTCTGAGAGAGTCAGATTTTTGCTTCCTCCTTTCCATCTAAGTAGACTGGTCTCATCCTTAAGATTATGACCTCTCGTTCTTGACACTCCCGTCCCCCACATCAGAGGAAATAGTTTCTCTGAAGCTACCGTATCAAATCCTTTTAACACTTTAAACACCTCGATCAAATCATCCTTTGATCATCTAAACTCAAAGGTGTCATGGAAACCTGGACCTGTCTTCACCCGATGTGTACACATCCATACCATTGAGCAAGGACCATTGGATAGCAATCAGGGTTGCAAAACCCAAGCCAAATGCCAGAAGGTGCCAGGTTCAATCGCCCATGCATACCGAGGTATCTGATCTCAGCCAAGGCTTCTGCAATTGGCCTCAGTGCCCCCAGGCTGGGGTGGGAGAGTTCAGCTCCCACTTCTGATTACCATCCAGTCATTGTTGCTGGAGTCTGAAAGTTTGCGTACAGCAAGCAAAGTCTAAATTGGGCTACATCTGTGTTTTATTACGTGCTTGAATAGCCTTTGATCGCTCACTTGGAGAGCTGCTGCCAGCCATAGGACCGTGTCCCAGAAGCATAGAAACATAGGCATTAAAATTTGGAGTAGTAATAAGCCATTCGGCCCTTCGAGCCTGCTCCACCATTCATTATGATCATGGTTGATCATCCAACTCAGTAGCCTGCTCCCGCTTTCTCCCCATATCCTTTGATCCCTTTCACCCCAAGAGCTATATCTAACTCCTTCTTGAAAACATACAATGTTTTGACCTCAACAACTTTCTGTAGTAGTGAATTCCACAGGCTCACCACTCTCTGGGTGAAGAAATTTCTCCTCATCTCAGTCCTAAATGGTCTATCCCGTATCCTCAGACTGTGACCCCTGGTTCTGGACTCACCCACCATCGGGAACATTCTTCCTCCATCTACCCTGTCTAGTCCTGTTAGAATTTTATAGGTTTCTATTAGATCCCCCCTCATTCTTCTGAACTCCAGCGAATATAATCCTAACTGACTCAATTTCTCCTCATAAATCAACCATGCCATCCCAGGAATCAGTCTGGTAAACATTCACTGAACTCCCTCCAAAGCAAGAACATCCTTCCTCAGATAAGGAGACCAAAACCGCACACAATATTCCAAGTGTGGTCTCGCCAAGGCTCTGTATAATTGCAGCAAGACATCCCTGCTCCTGTACTCGAATTCTCTCACTACGAAGGCCATCATACCATTTACCTTCTTTACCACCTGCATGCTTACCTTCAGTGACTGGTTTACGAGGACACCCAGGTCTCGTTACACATTCCCCTCTCTCAATTTATAGCCATTCAGATAATAATCTGCCTTCCTGTTTTTGCTACCAAAGCGGATAACCTCACATTTATCCACATTGTACTGCATCTGCCATGCATTTGCCCACTCACTCAGCTTGTCCAAATCACACTGAAGCATCTCTGTATCCTCCTCACACACAGCTCACCCTCCCACCCGACTTTGTGTCTTCTGCAAATTTGGAGATATTACATTTAATTCCCTCATCTAAATCATTAATATATATTGTGTATGGCTGGGGTCCCAGCACCGATCCCTGCGGTACCGCACTAGTCACTGCCTGCCATTCTGAAAAAGACCCATTTATTCCTACTCTTTGCAGATCAGAGTGAAATTCATTGGACAGGAATTGGCCTTTTCAGCAAGAAGTAAAGGTAGACCTTTATAAATCGCCGACTATAGACCTCAGCTGAAATATTGTCCGATTCTCAAATCCACACTTCAGGCCAAGGCCTTGGGAAGGGTACAGAGTAGATTTACTTGAATGGTACCTGAGGTGAGGTCTTTCAGTTGTCTGGGGAGAGTAGAGAAGTTCTCCTTAGAGCAGAGAAGCTTAAGGGAAGATTTAATGGAGATGTTCAAAACCACGGGGGTGCAGGGGAGGGGGGTGCTTTGTTAAAGTAGATAGGGATAAACTGTTTCCAGTGGCAGGAGGGTCGGCAACCGGAGGACAGAGATTTAAAGGTTATTTGCAAAAGAACCAGAGGCAAGATGAGGAGAAATCATTTTACTATGATCTGGAATGTGTTTCCTGAAAGGACTGTGGATGCAAATTTGACAGCAAATTTCTAAAGGGAATTGGATAAATACTTGAAAGGGAGCAATTACACTATGGGGTGTGTAGGAGAGCAATCAGCTGGATTCAAAGAGCCAGCACAGGCACATGGGCCGATTGGCCTCCCGCTGTATGATTCTAGGTTGCCCTCGCATTGCAGAATGAGAAAGAGAGGTGAGCCGGCAGTGTAAGCGACGGATGGCGATGGCATTGTCCAATGGAAGTTCCCAGCAGGTTTCACCCTATGGTGAAATCTGTTTACAGCTCACTCACCTCGAACGCTTCCTGGAGGGAGAGGTGCCTGTGCTTCATGAGGTAGGCAGTGCAGATGGCCGCTGACCTGCTGCGGCCGTTCTTGCAGTACACCAGGGTCCTGCCGCCTGCGCTCCCGGTATCCTCGATAGCGTCGGCGCACCTGTCAAAGTACTTGTAGAGATTCTCAGCCGGGTCGTCGAAGACCGGGACCCGCATGATGCTTATCTTCAGCCCTGGGAAGGGCTGCTGCTTTGACACATTGATGCAAAAAGTCACCCCCTCTCTCGAGAGCAGTTCGTCATCGCAGGCCGATCGGGAGTTACTCATCAGCAATGAGTCAGTGAGCTTGCACAGCTGAAGCATTTAACAAGAGAACAAACGGGCGCTGCCAATAAAAAGTGAAGCTGAGTTTTGATGGGAAACTCCGTGGAACGACCTGGCTACTGGAGGTATCAGAACTCAGCCCCTTCGACACTTCACCTTAGTCAAGTAACATTCAATAGCTGCAGAGGGGCGAGCAAATAATGGGGACATTCTTTGCACTTAGAGTGCTTCCCTCTAGAAGCTGCCTTGTACTCCCAGTGAAGTGTGTGTGTGTGTATGTGTGTACTGAATCTGCTATATTTACAGCCTTCATTGCTTGGGAGGCTTCCACCAGGTCCTAATGCCACCTGGTTACGCAACAAGCAGCACAGCATTTTCTATTAAAAGCATACTTCTGTAAGGGAAACATCAAATAAGTAAACATTCTCTGATTCTTTTCTTTGTACCTTTTTTTCTCCTTTTCAATTTTCTAATGCTTTTCAGTATCTCACCCACATAATTATTCATCATGTGCAAACCGGGGTGGTTAGTCTGCTATTTAACAGTGCTTTTTTTCTTTATTCTTTCATGGGATGTGGGTGTCACTGGCAAGGCCAGCATTTGTTGGCCATCCCTAATTGCCCTTGAACCGAGTGGCTTGCTCGGCCATTCCAGGGAGCAGTTAAGAGTCAACCACGTTGCTGTGGGTCTGGGGTCACATGTAGGGAAGACCAGGTAAGGAAGGCAGATTTCTTTCCCCAAAGGACATTAGTGAATATGGGCTTTTATGGTAATCATTGATAGTTTCATGGTCACCATTACTGAACCTAGTTTTCAAATCCAGATTTTTTTAATTGAATTTAAATTCCACCAGATGCCATGTCCTTCAAACTTTAGCCTGGACCTCTGGATTATTAGTCCAGTGACATTATCACTATACCATCATCCCCCTTATAAGGCCAATCTTACCTTCACCTACAGGCACTTTCCATTGGCTAAGTTTCTCCCCCTGTAATACTGTAAGGCCAATTGCAGCCTATTGGCCATGCAGGATGAGATCATCCAGTCTCAGAGGAAAGCCCTACGGGTGAGTAAATCCATCTGCTGTGCACATGAATATTCATGAAGAAAAATTACTGGGAAAGGAGAAGATCTGCAGCCATCTTTGTTGCAGGGACATCACACGCGAGTGGCAAGGCTCTCAATGGAATCTAATCTACCTTCTCACAATTGTGTTCGCAGAAGAAAGGTTGACCAAATGCTTTTTGGGTGAGACAGCAAGGCAATCTTAAATCACAAAGAAAAGGAATAAATTAATTAACGTTATGCTCCCATGATCTCATTGCTGTCCTTTTCGGTTAATGGATTGAAATTTTGACCTCCTCATGTGGGCCAATGGTTGGAGAGAGTGAAAATCAGCTCAGGCACCCATTTCCCCATCGCCAACCGGTGGCTCAGGATTAGGCATGTCTGTGGTGCACTTCATAGTCAAATAATTTGTGTACACTTCCTCTTTAGGCTCTCCCGTGTAAAATGCCAGGTGCTTGAAGTACCAGGGAGCTGCCCAGTTCATCACCCAGGATGAATGAGGAGAGGAGGATATGGCAAAGAAGCAAAAATCACAAATATTATCTCCATGTGAAACAACTGTGAAGGAGATTGTTGGTTATTAGGGCACTCATTAGAATGAGATGGTCAAATACTCCGTAGGATACAATAGTCCCTGTGTTCTTGGGGCCTGTGAAACAGGTGTGAGGGAGTGTTGGCTGGAATACAGCAGTTCAGGCTTGGAATGTGAGGTTTGATTAATACAATGGGGATCTTGCCAGATAGTTTTGGGGCATCAGGGAATATTTCCATTGAACTGCCCCTGAGGAGATTAGAGTAGAATTCATGAAAGAGCAGACTGATCAAAGACTGTGGAAGGAGTAGTCTGAATGGCACATCTTAATCCCTGCCTTCTCATGTTTCTTACGTATATTTGAAACACTGTGAATAAGCACTGATTTTTTCAAGAATGACTACAGCAATGGAACTCTAACACCAAGGAGTTTCTCCATCTGTCATCCCTACTTTCTCTACTGATTCAAAATGATGTGTGGTTTGCCTAACATTCTGACTATGCTGCACCAAACTCGTTAGAGGCCTAATTTAGTGGCATGCATGGCAAAAAATGGAGCACTACTTGGCATGATCAGGACAGGGCTTGTGCATGCCAACACAGTAAGCATTGGGAGGCTATTTTAACGTGAATGGCCCAGTCCTATTTATACCCAGCACTCACATGCACATGTTCCAGTAGGAGGCTTTGGACGGCAATCAAAAGGCTCTATTTTTTTCTCTCCTGCTACCTTAAGTCTGTTGTAGTAATTCTTATTATTGCCCTGGCTACCTCAGCACAGACGGGGGATTGAACCTGTAAAGTTCTGGTGGTTTATTGCTCAAAATCACACAAGGCAGCGCACTGAGCTTTGAAGGGGCATCATAAGTTATTTTCTCAAATCCAATTTTGATCATTCCCTCAAACAGCTGAGCTGCAATTCAGTTGGTAGCACTCCCACCTTTCAGCTAGGAGGTTGTGGGTTCAAGCCCCAGTCCAGAGATTTGAGAACATAATTTAGCGCAGTGCTGAGGGTGAGATGCAGCTTTTCTTAGATATGACGTTAACCCAGGCATCGTCTGCCCTTTCAGGTAAATTAATAGATGCCAAGGTGCCGTTTCGTAGAGGGCAGAGGGGTTTTCCGCAGTGTCCTGGTCAATATTTGCCCCTCATTCAACACCACTAAGACAGATTATCTAGTCATCATCACATTCCTTTTTTGTGGGAGCTTGCTGTGCACAAATTGGGTGCCAAATTTCCTGCATTGCAACAGTAACTACACTTCAGATAAGTATTTCATTGGCTGTAAAGCACTTTGGAGCATTCTGAAGTCATGAAAGGTGCTATACAAATGCAAGTCTTTCTATATCATTTTTCAATCACGCCATTTTACCCCACTCCACAACCTTGCTGTAATTTGTACCATTGTCTTCCTGAAAAATAAAAATTACAACCATTATTAATCGATACATGAATTCACAAGACACAGATCTAACTGTTATTCCATTGCTAGCATAGTCTCTGATGGCAATGATTGTGGCAGATTATAAACATTGAGTAAGCACAGAGATTAGGTTACAGGCATTAAATCACATGTGCTAATAAAATTAAAACAGAAATGCTGGAAATACCTTGCAACCTGGAGGCCTTGTAGAGAGAGAAAAACAGAGTTAATGGAAAACATTAACTGTTTCTCTTTCCATAGATGCTGCCCAACCTGCTGACTGTTTCCAGTATTTTCTATTTTTATTACAGATTATCAACGTCTGCAGTATTTTGCATTTGCTTCAATAGTTACTCCTTGTTTTGGAAATTTTGTGTACATAAAGACAGATGCTAATGCTAAGAAATGGAGTGTGATTCTTTCCCTTTTAGGTATCCAGTGCATTCCAAGATCTCTGCATGCCTCCCATTCTGTGCTTTTGTACATCACTCTCTCCCTTTCCAAGACTCTGGAATTCCCTCCTTAAACCTCTCTATGTCCCTACCTCCCTCTCATTCTTTAAAGCAAACCTCTTTGACCACGTTTTGGTCACCTATCTTAGTATTTCTTTCTTTGGCTCAGGATCAATTTTTTGGTCTGATTACACACCTGTGAAGGGTCTCAGGACATTTCATGATGCTAAGGGAACTAGGTATAAACATGAAATGATCCCAGGTCAGGTAGAAGAAAGGACAATGGAGCTTTCCCCAACACTGTCCCATCAAACATGAACCCCAGTGCAAAACTCTGCCCCCAGAATCAACCCCAACCTCAGAAGTCCCCTCACTAATTCCCCAGTATGAAATTTGGGTTTTGGCACTCTGTGACTCTCTGGGTTTTGTCTATTTTGTGACAGTTAGTGTGCAGGTAAACTGACTCACAAATACTTACAGACCCCTTTAAAATGTGTTCAGCACTCCTGTTGGACTCTGGAGCTTGGATTTAGAGTGTGACACTTGGATGTTTCCAAGATAGAACTGTAAAGATAAAGGAAATCTCTCTCATTTGGACCCAAATAGCGACCCCAGCCAAAAATTGGAAAAAAGGATAAAGTTATGATTGCCAACTGGTCTTCTTGACCTTGTCTCATCACTTCACCCACCCCATTTTAATTTTGACCGAAACAAGACTCCTCTCTGAATTGTTTTACTATTGCTGTTTATAGCCCAAAAGGCTTCTGTCTAATGAATCAATTTTCCAGGTATTTTTATTTTTATTTTTGTTTTGGATTTCCAGCATCTGCAGTTCTTTGCTTTTATCTTTATTTTTAAAGAGTTGCCTGTTATAAGTGTTTGACATAAGCCTGACTATTTGCCACCACATAATGCGACAAGAACATTCAAATCTAATTAGCCAGTAGCTACAATTTGAAAAGGGATATGTCACAAAGTTTGGCTGAAAGCAGTTTGAAAAACAAATGTATTTATGGCCATATCAGACAGTTGGCAGCTGAGGTTAAGTAGAAGAAGGTTACAGAAGTTCAGAGTAGAACTCCATTAGCTAACATCCTGTATATACAAACAGTATGTTCCTGATAAATGCGGAGCAAGAGCTACCAAGAGTGAACCAACACAGGAAGGAGGAAAGAAAGGTACAATGGTGGAATGTAATGGAAATTAAATCAAACATCCGAGAGGGAGATGAGGCCATCTGCACTGCACTGATTCAAGAGGGCGAGAAATAATTCCCTGCAACCTTTGCCAAAGGTACAAGTGTACTGGCAATAGCTAAATGAATTAGACTCATAATGCTATCCAATGGACTCCTCTTCAAAGTCATTAGCTTGTCAGGAAGGACACATTGGTCTTGGAGGAAGTGCGACACAGATTCACCAGAATGACATTGGAGCAAAAAGGGCTAAGTTATGAGATCAAGTTGCAGAAACTTGTCTTGTGTTCCCTTGAATATAGAATATTGATCAAAGTGCTTAAAATTTTTAAAGGGTTCAAGAGGGTCGATGCAGAGAAACTATTTTCTCTCATGGCTGAATCAAGAATTAAGGGACATAATCCTAAAATCAGAGCTCATCACTGGGGAGAGAAATCAGGAAGTTGCTTTTCACAGAAAGTCTGGAATGCTCTGCCACTAAAAGGCTCTGGATGCTAGGACAGCTGAAATTGAAACTAAAATCAATAGAATTTTGTTAGGAAAAGGGGTCAGGAAACATGGAACCAACACAGGAAAATGTATTTGAGGTGCAGATCCAGTGGATATGGGTCAGATAGAAAATAAAATGTTACAAATTTCCAGCCTATTCTCAACACAACTCAACCCACCCACTTCTGGTTCAAATGGAGATGGGACAAGAAGCCGGTGACCAAATCACTCTCAGGAGGCAGACTAGTCATTGGAATCTTTTAGTAGGCTGTCTGCCTCCATTTTAACACAGTTTCAATTTTAAGCACAGCTGTTTATGTTTTCCTGACCTCAGGAATCGCAACAGGTTAAAGGATGTGAGCAAGGCTGGATCCATATGAAAGTGTATTTACAGCACTGCTTGTAGGCCAGGAGGAGCAGTAATCCTTCTTCACGGCCCAAAAGCTTACGTGATTCATACCCCATGATCACTGACCTTTCTGCAATCATTGAAAACTCCAACCTCACTCTACCTATGTCCCCCAAGAGTGATTGAACCCCCAACTACCATGAAACGTTCCTGCTCCCAGGCTTGCAGCACCGCCTTCCTCACCTGATAGGCTACCATGCCTGTCAATCAGACTGACTTAAGATAAAAGCTAAACACTGCATATGCTGGAAATCTGAAACAAAAACAGAAATTGCTGGAAAAACTCAGCAGGTCTAACATTATCTGTGCAGAGAAAAACAGAGTTAATGAAGAGTCATACAGACTCAAAATGTTAATTGTTTTACTCTCCACAGATGCTGCTAGACCTGCTGAGTTTTTCCAGCATTTTCTGTTTTCAATCAGACTGATTGTCAGGTAAGAAACCTGGGGAAAAGATTCTCACTCACCCTGTATTAAATAACCCACACCATGCAGGGAAACCCCTATTTCTGGGACCTTTAGCTCCTCCACTCTAAAACCCCATCCTGGTAAGTTTTGGGACAATGTCCCTAACTTCCAATGCTAGCTGCACATGAACTATAACCTAAATTTACTTGCTAACTTTATGTCAATCTTGCGCATTGAGCATAATAATTTGCAGTAAGTGGATCCCAGCTAAACTGACACATTGGCACTGCCTTTTTAACCTCACATATTAATTGTGCTACTTAATTAAACTGAGTACAATATCACCCTTACTTTGAGTGGAGCCCAGTGAGTTACTGTGATATACTTGAACTGCCTTTGAAACTCAGCTGTTTATTCCATCAATTAATTATATGGATGGATACTTACTCTCCGTACTTGGCAGGAATGGAGCGGGCAAGCATCTAAAATGGAATGGCTCCATTTCCCGCTCCATTCCCACTAGTCTCTGATTTAAACACCATTGGTTTTATGTGCAGTGAGGTGTCCGCTGGATCCAAATGAAGCCTTCATGCATGGATGACCACCAGGGCCTGACCTATGACTTCATTTGAACTTGGATTGCATTTTAAGTTGGGACCGGAAAAGCTCAGGGTGCAGCATTTTGTGCTCCTCAGGGCCCTGAACTAGGGTCTGGGCCTCCTCTACCCCAAGCTCACCCTTCCCCTCCGGCTAGACTGTGCTGAACAACCCTGCTTGTAGGCAAGCCTTCCCTGGGTGCAGCTGGTGCCCTCCAGACACACGAGTTTCCAGCCCCATTGGTCATCCAGCTGCCACTTAACCCAACCCCACCAACGCACAGCCTGCTCAGGGGTTAAAACCTGTTCAGGGTCTTGTATTGTCTAAGTGTTTGACATTAGCTCACTCACAACTGTGTTGTCCCAAGTATGTTAAGAAATAACTTGCCCTTATATAATGCCTTCCATGACCTCATGATGTTCCAAAGTGCTTTGCAACCAATGAAGTGCTTTTTATCGTGTAGTCACTGTTGTAATGTAGGAAATGCAACAACAAAATTGTGCACAGTAGGGTCCCACAAAGACCAATATTGACTGGATAATCTGTTTTAGTGATGTAGATTGCAGGATAGATGCTGGTCAGGATACTGTGGAAACTCTCCTGCTCATCTTTAAAATGGTTGCCACAGGATCTTTTATGTCCCTAAGGAAGGAAATAAAGATGGCGGTTTGGATAGTGCAGCACTCCCTCAGTACCACACTGAGGCATTAACCTGGACTATGTGCACATGCCTCTGCTATCCAACTTGGACCCACCCCTTCTGACTCAGGGGCATGAGTGCCGATTTCCTCCTGATGCAATATAAAAGCACAAAGTTAATCAATCAAGTTTATTATTTTATGGTCTGACTCCCTCTGTGATAACTTCGGAAGAGAGGTTAGCTCATTCACCTAGTTGCTTATATGTGTCCTAATAAGGGTTGGTTGCAATGTAATCTGAACCAGCTGAGGCAAAACAGTTTGGCAAGCTAAAATTCAGGTGTATAGTGCTTCATTAAACATTTTCAGACTGCTCCTTGAAGGGGAATAAAGACGAAGGCTTTCAGGATATGCCTGGTGTTTATTGAAAAATATTTCCTACATGGACAACTGAATCCACTGAATACAAGACGCAAATTATAGGCCTTTGTGTGCTGTGGCCCCCATGTCCACTAACAACTGCACTGAAGCTGTCTACACTCAGTCCACACTGAACCCTTTAGAAACAGCAGATCAAGGAGAAATTCATCCTGTTAGTCAGATATGGATTTGAACAGTGCTGCCAGAGAACATGACTAATATTTGGCTAATTTTGTGACCAACCGCCACTGATTCTGTCTGCTCTTTTTTATATGCTCTTTTAAATTAAACCAATAACATAGGGGGACAGATTAACAAATTGACAAAGGATTAAATGAATAAGTAAATGGGTCAGCCCCTGGAACAAAAAGACAAAACACAAAGGAGCACAAGCCAATCCTTCATTGACACCCACCACCCGAATACATTTAAGCGCTCAATGCATAATTAACATGTGACTCTGTTACTCCTATGCAATCCACTCATCATGACAGTAGAGATGACCACAATGTTCAACATTTATACCAAAAAGAATCAAGAAATATTAAAGAAATATTTACATTTCTACAGTACATTTCACAACCTCTAAGAAAGATTGTGAGAGACATCCATAGCAAATGAGTTAATTCTAATGTTATTAAGGTGCTGACTGTTGTCTCCATCCTGTGTCAGGTTATAAGGCATTTCTATGTTAGAGGTTAAGTTTTAGCAAAGTCAGGTACGGTAGATTTAAACTGATCTCAGTGAGATATTTTTAACTAAGTTTTTCTGTGAGGTACACAAAGAGGGCGCAAATACACAATGCTGTCTGAGTTAAATTCAGGAATAAGACCACCAGTCCTCAAGAGGTTTTTACATCAAACTAAATGAGGCATTTATTAATTTACAACAAGGTATTAAACACATACACATGGCTACAAGTTACTACTATCATAGCTTGTAACTAATTTCCAAGAAGGCAACACTAACCAATAGACTTAACCAGAAAGCAGGCAAAGCATCTTCACTTTACAAATTCAAAATGAGGTTCCTTTCAATTTGGTTCCTTTGAAGACAGTTGTAGATTTACAGACTTTGATCTTACATGCCTCTGCACTATACACACAAAACTCTCTTCTGTTATACCCAGCATTTCTCTTTGAATGTAAGTTCTCATTGCATCACCCGTCCATGGCTCCATTCAGCACACACACACACGCATACGCCTGACATCTTTCTCATTTGGCCTGGCATGCGCCTTGCTCCCACTCTCTCCATCTGACTTTATGCAGGACAAGAGCATGCACAATCAACAGGAGAGCTCCCAGACCAGGGGTGGAGAGCTGGACATCAAGGTCCTCACTCCATTCGAGAATTGAGCATGGGAGCTGGCCAGAGAGGACATCAACCATTCCTGCAGTGATGGCGATGTCATCGGCAAACACTCACGTGAGGATCCTGCACCGCATCATCCCTCTCTCAATGCTAATCTGAGACCACTGTTCTGTGCTCAATGCGGCTGCCAAGCCCTAATAACCTCCACTTTCTCTCCTAGGCACATCTTACACCTTAGTCCAGGACACCGGTCCTGCACTGCCGCACGGGCTGAACTCCATTGCTTGCACCACAGTTGGCCCCCAACAGTGTGTACGCAAGAGGGGTGAGAGGCAGCTTGATCTCACTTCAGCTTCCCCTTCTCCTCAAGGGGTCAGCCAAGGGCCATCGGGCGCCCATAGGGAGTTGTACCAGCAGCTTGAGACCCCGGGACCATTCATCCAGGTGACTCCGGGAATGTCTGGCCAATCCAAATCCCTTCTTCCTGGGACACCCACAACTCTAGCTCCACAGGTCAAGGAGGGTGCATCTGGCCCACAGCAGGACACCCAAAGAAGGCTGGGGCACCCCAGGTCTCAGCCTTCCAGAGGACGCCTGCCAAGGTCATCACAGACAGGGTGGAGCAGTCGGCAGGCTGCCTCCACCTCCGCTGTGGATGTCGGGAGAACACCAAGACAGGGTTAGGAAGGTTAAGAAGATGTGGTTGCACAGCCTGGGTACGTGTGTTAATCAATTGTACAGAATGTTCACTATTGTAAATAAATTCTCAAGAATACCTCATTATCTATGGCTCACTTGCGAGTAGAGCAGTTGGAGAGCGAACCTGTCATCTGCTCAGAACCACCCGCACTGAGTGGAAAAAAAACTAATTGTGGCATCACAGGAAAGAAGCAATTTGATTAATTGAAGAAGAAGCAAGCTGTTTGGTGAGTACCTGGTGAGTATCCAGTAAGTGTTTAAGGTTTATTCTATTCCTAATGTTTAGAAAAAGTAGGAACTGTACTTTTTGGTGAGATCTGTTAAGTGTGATTTAAAAGTTTAAGTGATAAAAATTTAAGGCTAAGGCATGGCATGACAGGTCAGCCAAGCAGAATGCCCGTCCTGTGGCACATGGGGAGTTGTGGACACTTCTCGTGACCCAGACGAGCCCATGTGCAGGAAGTGTCACCGGCTGCACAAGCTTGAGCTCCATGTTTCAGAGCTTGAGCAGCAGCTGGAGTCACTGAGGTTCATCCATGAGGCAGAGAACT
The DNA here is from genome assembly GCF_017639515.1 of Carcharodon carcharias. Taxonomy (NCBI): domain Eukaryota; kingdom Metazoa; phylum Chordata; class Chondrichthyes; order Lamniformes; family Lamnidae; genus Carcharodon; species Carcharodon carcharias. Next base: position 90,166,945 of record NC_054468.1, on the reverse strand, counting down.
AGGTGGATAGCACATTCAGAGAGACGGTCACACCACAGGTTAGGGGTAAGCAAGCAGGTGACCGCCAGGCAGTCCAAGAAAAACAGGCAGGTAATGCAGGAGTCCCTAGAGGTCATGCTCAGTAATGGATTTTCCACTCTGGATATCAGTGAGGGCAATGGATCCTTGGAGGAGTGCAGCAAGAACCAAGCCTTGGCACCACGGGTGGCCCAACTGTACAGGAGGAGAGGAAGAGGAGCGGAAGGGCAGTACTGATAGGGGATTCTTTAGTTAGGGGAGCAGACAGCCATTTCTGCAGCCATCAACATGGCTCCAGGATGGTTTGTTGCCTCCCTGGTGCTAGGGTCGAGGATGTCACAGAACGGCTGCAGGACATTCTTGTAGGGGAGGGTGATCAGCCAGAGGGTATTGTCCACATTGGTACTAATGACATAGGTAGGAAGGGGGATGTGGTCCTGCAATCGGAATTTATGGAGCTAGGTAGAAAATTAGCAAGCAGGACCTCTAAAGTAGTAATCTCCGGATTATTCCCAGTGCCACGTGCAAAGGATGAGAAATAGGAAGATACGACAGATGAGTGCATGGCTGGGAAGATGGTGCATGAGGGAAAGCTTTAGATCCTGGGGACACTGGGACTGGCTCTGGTGGAGATGGCACCTGTACAAGCCAGACAGGTTGCATCTGAACAGAGCTGGGACTGAGTTCCTTGTGGGTCATTTTGTTAGTGCTGCTGGGGAGGGTTTAAACAAACTCAGCAGGGATGTGGGAACCAGGAGAGAATATTAGAAAGTAATACCAGGATACTCACAATGTTGGGAGAGACAGATAGCACTAAAATAGAGAATAGTAAGGTAGTAGATGGAGTCAGAGTAAGGGAGCAAGTAATAAAGTCTAATTCAGGGTTACACTGCATGTATGTGAATGCACAGAGTATAATTAATAAAATTGGGGAGTTACAGGCACAGATTGCCCTGTGGGATTATGATGTTGTGGCAATTACGGAGACCTGGCTTAAGGAAGGGCAGATCTGGCTGCTAAATATTTCTGGTTACAAAGTGTTCAGAAAAGATAGGAAAGGGAAAAAAGGAGGAGGGGTGGCATTTTTGGTAAAGGACAGTATTGCAGTACTGGAGAGAGAGGATGTATCAAAGGATTCAAGGGCAGAATCGATTTGGCTAGAGCTAAGGAATAAGAAGGGTGCTTGGTGTACATTGCTCGGTGTAATGTATAGACCACCAGCTAGTGGGAAGAATATAGAGGGACAAATCTGCAAGGCAATTACAGAAAGGCATAAACATCATAGAGTAGTTATAATGGGGGACTTTAATTACCCGGATATAGACTGGAAGTGGTATGTAAGGGTCAGTGAGGGACAAGCGTTCCTAGATTGTGTTCAGGAGAATTTCCTACTGCGGTATTCGCCCAGTCCAACAAGAAAGGAGACACTGCTAGACCTGGTTCTTGGGAATGAGGTGGGCCAAGTAGATCAAGTGACAGGAGGGGAACAGTTAGGGGACAGTGATCATTGTACCATAAGGTTAGGATTACGGTGGAAAAGGCTATTTGTCAATCCAGAGTAAGAACAATAAACAGACACAGAGTGGACTTCAATGGGGCAAGAACGGACCTGGGCCAGATAGACTGGAACCAAAAGTTGGTGGGAAAAACAGTCACTGAACAATGGGCTACCTTCAAAGAGGAAATGGTTTGGGCACAGTCAAGGTATGTTCTCTCAAAAGGGAAGGGTAGGCCAAACAAACCCAGAGCTCCCGGATGACAAAGGAGATAGAAATTATGTAAAAGAAGAAAAAGTCAGCTTATGACAGGTGTCAGGTAGCAAATACAGTTGAGAACCATGCTGAATACAGAAGGCTCAGAAGGGATGTGAAAAAGCAAATATGAGAAGCAAATAGGGATTATGAAAAAAATTTGGCAGCTAATGTAAAAAAGAATTCCAAAGTATTCTATATGCACATCAATAGTAAAGGGGTGGTAAAAGGAGGAGTAGGACCGATTAGGGACCGAAAAAGGGATTTACACACAGAGGCAAGAGACATGGCTGAGGTGTTAAATTAATACTTTGCATTATCTTTACCTACAAGGTAGATACTGCCCAGGCCATGGTGACAGTGGAGGAAACTCAGTCACTAGAAGGGTTTTAAATTGATAAGGAGGAGATATTGGATAAGCTGTCGGTACTTAAAGTTGATAAGGCACCGGGACCAGATGAGATGCATCCAAGAATCTTGAAGGAAACGAGGGTGGAAATTGCAGAGGCACTGGCAATAATCTTTCAAATGTTCCCTGGATTCAGGGGAGGTGCCGGAGGACTGGAGAATTGCAAACATTACACCCTTGTTAAAAAAAAGATTGTAAAGATCTGCCCTGCAATTACAGACCAGTCAGTTTAACTTCCGTGGTGGGGAAACTTCTAGAAACAATTATTCAGGATAGAATTAACAGTCACATGGAAAAATTTGGATTGATTGGAAAGAGTCAGCATGGATTTGTTAAAGGAAAATTGTGTCTAATTTGCTAGATTTGTTTTGAAGAGGTAACAGAGATGGTTGATGAGAGCAATGTGGTGTATATGGACTTCCAAAAGGCGTTTGATACAGTGCTACACAACAGACTTGTGAGGAAAGTTATAGGTCATGGAATAAAAGGGACAGTAGCAATGTGGATGCAAAATTGGCTGAGGAATAGGAAGCAGAGAGTAATGGTTAATGGGTATTTTTCGGGCTGGAAGAAGGTTTGTAGTGGAGTACCCCGGGTCCATATTGGGACCCTTGCTTTTCCTGATATATATAAATAATCTAGATCTTGGTGTGCAGGGGACAATCTCAAATTTTGCAGATGACACAAAACTTGGGAGAATTGTAATCTGTGAGGAGGACAGTGTAGAACTTCAAAAGGACATTGACACATTGGTGGAGTGGGCAGATAGGTGGCAGATAAAGTTCAATATGGAGAAATGTGAGATGATATACTTTGGTACAAAGAAGATGGAGAGACAGTATAAAATTAAGGATACTATACTAAAGGGTGTGCAGGAGCAGAGTGACCTGGGTGTATATCTACATAAGTCAGTAAAGGTGGCAGGACAGGTAAGAGAGAGCTTTTTCTAAGCATACAGTATTCTAGGCTTCATTAATAGGGGCATAAAGTATAAGAGCAGGGAGGTTATGATGAACTTAAATAAGACACTGGTTAGACCTCAGCTGGGGTATTGTGTACAATTCTGGCATCACACTATAGGAAAGATATGAATGCATTAGAGAGAGAGTGCAGAAGAGGTTTACGAGAATGGTTCCAGGGATGAGACACTTCAGTTATGAGGAAAGATTGGAGAAGTTGGGATTGTTTTCCTTGGAGAGGAGAAGGCTAAGAGGAGACTTGATAGAAGTTTTCAAAATCATGAGGGATCAGGACAGAGTAGATAGGGAGAAACTTTTCCCAGTATAAACGGATCGAGAACCAGAGGGCACAGTTTTAAAGTACTTTGCTAAAGAAGCAAATGCGAGGTGAGAAAAAACTTTTTGACGTTGAGTAGTTAGGGTGTGGACTGCATTGCCTGGAAGTGTGGTGAAGACAGGTACAATTAAAGCATTCAAGAGGGCATTGGATGATTATTTAAATAGAAATAATGTGCAGTGTTACAGGGAAAAAGCAGGAGATTGGTACTAAGTTAAAGTGCTCAGAGAGCCAGTGCAGACACGATGGACCAAATGGCCTCCTTCTGAACTCTAACAATGCTGTGATTCTGTGGTGACTCCTCGTTCTGATGAGCAGTGTTTGTGTCACTCAGATGTGAAACCTTGGTTCCTGCACAAGATAAAGGCAGGTGTCTCAGTCCGGGGCCCTTTCCCTGTGCAGTGTGTAACCTGCATCCGGTGACGCTGTGATCCTGAAGGGCTCAGGTGCTGAAGGCTGATAAAGGACCAGGTGCTTTTAAAGTTTCATGGCTGTGTCTCTATGATATGACACTGATCACAGGGCGCAAGCGAGCTGCCCTCAGCCAGACAGAGGCAGGCATTAACAGAGGTGATGTGAAGATCTATGGAGTATCCTTACTGCATGTTGTCATCATCCTCCTGGAGTCCAGCTGCTATTAATGCCTCCACTGCGTCTCCATGACATGAGTCTGAACACTGAGGGTATGTGCACTGCCATAAGTCACAGAGGAGTCAAACGTCTACAGATGCAAGGTAAGGATGTGAGGATTATCCTCATAGCATCCCATCATCATTCTCCATGAATCTTGTGGCTATGAGGGCCTCCCAAGTGCCCCTGCCTCGTCTGGCCAGTACGATGATTGCATCATCAGCTTTATCACCTTCAAAGACCTCATCGCCATCATCGCCATCAGAGGAGACGTGCAGCTCTTCCATCTCCTCCTCAGCCAGGTGCTCCCTCTGTTGCAGTGGAAGGTTTGTGGAGTACATAGCAAGTTACAATAACACGTGATACTCTAGGTGGATTGTATTGCAGTGCTCTACTGGACCTTTTGATGTACCAGAACCTCATTTTCAAAATGCTTATCATTTGCTCCACCAAAGTCTGGGTTGCAGCATGAGCTTCATTAAACGGTCACTCTGCTGCAATCTAAGGCTACCGTACAGGGGTCATCAGCCAGGTCCTCTGTGGTAGCCCTTATCCCCGAGGAGCCAACCCTGCAGCCTCTCTGTATCCTGGAAAATGTCAAGGATCTGAGACCTGATAAGGGTGTAGAAGTCGTGGACACCCCTGGGAATTGTGCACAAACCTGTATGATGTGTTTGTGGTGGTCACAGATCAGCTGAACATTGAGTGAGTGGAAGCCCTTGTGGCTGATATAGTTGACTGCTTGTTGCCACAAAGATCTAAGCTCCACGTGAGTGCAGTCAATGGCACCGTACACCTGAGGAAAACCAGAGATCTACGCAAATCCCAGCGTTCTTGCTTTCTGGCTTTCCTGATCACGTTCGAAATGCACAAAGTTCTGTGCCTTCGCGAAGATGACATCCATGACCTCCTGGATACACTTGTGCATGGAGCCTTGCGAGATCTCGCACAGGTCACCTGTGGAGTCCTGAAAGGAGCCATTGGCATAGAAATTGAGCGCCGCGGTCACTTTCACGGCTACTGGCTGTGGATGCCCTCCATGTCCCCATGGCGCCAAATTCTGCAGCAGATGGCATATGTGACCAAACAGTTTCCGCAGTTTTCGGTGACACTAGTTCTCAGTCATCTATAGGAATGACAGGTGCCTGTAGACCCTACATTTCTCTCTGTGGATCTTCAGCTGCACGCACAGCAGGCCCTGCTGCCCCTTCATCTTGAGGGAAGTGCTCCTCCCTTTGCCGAGCCAGATGCCTCCACAGCTCTCTTCTTCTTCTCTGCTCCTGTAAGCCATGAGACATACCGTTAAATCACCAAGCTCCATGATCCTGATGTTCTCCTCCTGCAGGATCAAAGAGAGAGTCATGTGGGTTAGCATGGGAGCACTAAGAACCTCTCTTGGTTAAGTCTGAAGACCCCTTCACGCATGCAGGAGAGTGCTGGCCACCATTTGGCCAGAATTTAGTGCGCTTCATGGGTGCCTGAAACCCCACCCACTTCTGCCCCACTCCACCTGACCGACTCGCAGCAGCTTTGCCCATTGGACTGCATGCTGTGCTCTCAGCTCAGGTGCAGGAATTCTCCTAACCCACACTGCAAGGCTGCACTGTTAGTTTGAATAATGAGGGATCCTGGTCCAAAACTTAATAAAGACATTGCAAGGGGCTGTGAGCACCTCCACCAGTGACTGCGCCATGACTACCTTTCGCAAGGGGATTCTACAAGTTGCTCAGTTCGCCAATTGCTCTCCTGCCCCCTAAAACGCACATTAATTTGCAGACTGTGCCCGAGGGGTGAAAGGTTCTGGAGCATTTTGGTGGCACTTTTATGCTTTTGCGTTGCTTGAGTGGGCAGAAAAGCTTCAGAGGCCCGACTCCAAGCCTATCAATGGAGCTGCAGCTGAACGGTCTGAGCTGTGGAAGAATGCTCACTTTTATTAAGATTTTCCAAGTGCGTAGCCACTTCCCTCACCCCCCCACCCCCCACCCCCAGTATGTGCTTGAGTACTCCCTACAGTCTGTGCTGCCTTGCCCCCACCCCCATCCACCCACCCGGTGGCCTGACACGCTCTGGAGCCCTTGCCCCGGGACCACACTGAAAACCAGCCGGGAAAAAAGCGACTTGCCTGTGCTCCACCCAAATGTGCAGCACCTCTTTCTTGATGCCCTATGGGCGATGCTCGCAAGTGCTGCACAAGATTGTGTGCAATCACCTCCAAGTTCCCCTCGAAGTCGCCAGGTGCACACCTTTTAAAGGCAGACATGAGGCACGCCGTTCCCAAGTCACGCTAACATGGGTGGTAAATTTGACATAGGGGGATGATTCCGGCAAACTGGGCTTATAATGAGATGCTAACTGATTGAAATTAGGTCCCCAATGTGTGGTGACGGGAAATGCGGCCCGCAATTGATGGGTGGAGCGGACCCTTACAAACTGGTTTCACGATGGTGTGAAGCTGATTTTTGGCCTTCCCGCCAAATTATCCCCCCCCACCTTCTGTCATCTGCAAATTTCCCAATCATGCCTCGTACATTTATGTCCAAGTCATTAATTTATACAACAAACAGCAAGGACCCTAACACTGAGCTCTGTGGAACACCACTGGAAACTGCTTTCCATTCACAAAATCATCCATCAACCATTACCCTTTGTTTCCTGTCACTGAGCCAATTATGGATCTAACCTGACACCTTCCCCTGTATCCCATGAGATCTCACTTTCCTGACTAGTCTGCCTTGTGGGACCCTGTCGAATACCTTACTGAAACCCATGTAGACAACAACCACTGTACTACCTTCATCAATCATCCTTGTTACTTCCTCAAAAAATTTCACTAAGTTAGTAAGACATGATCTTCCCCTAATAAAACCACGCTGACTGTCCCTGATCAATCTGTGCCTTTCTAAATGACAGTTTATCCTCTGTCTCAGACTTGATTCCAATAATTTACCCACCACTGAAGTCAGGCTCACTAGCCTATAATTTTCTGGCCTATCCCTCACACCTTTTTAAATAATAATACAATGTTCGCTGACCTCCAATCCTCTGGGACCTCGTCTGTATCTCATGAGGATTGGAAAATGATCCTAGAGCATCCGTTATTTGCTCACAGGCTTCCTTCAACAGCCTGGGATACAATCCATCTGGCCCTGGTGAATTATCCACCTTCAAGGATATCAGTCCCTCCAGTATTTCCTCTCTCACTATGCTAATTGTATCTAATATTTCACACTCCTCCTCTTTAACTAGAATGTCTGCAACATCCCCTCCTTAGTGAAGATGGAGACAAAGCACTCTATGAGAACCCTGACCACATCTTCAGCATCAACGAACAAGTTACAATGTACATCTCTGATAGGCCCTAACTTTTCCTTAGTCTTGCTAAAAATATTTTTTTATTAAATAAAATACATATTGGTAAAGAGCCAAAGAAAATTCTCAAGTTTTCTTCTCTAGGGCTGGGGAAAAGGGATGGGAAAGCAAAAAATGTTTGCATGCAAAGTACACTTTGGCTCTTCACAATGATATAGGGAGTGTGAACAGGTTCAGATGCGTTAACATAAGTTGAAATGTTTGCAACTGGAGAAAGTAAAAGGATCTTATTTTTATGGCCAAGTCCTTGATGTTTGAATAAACACTCTTCAATTAAAGATATCGGGAAGGGGAAGAGGAAGCAGAGAGGAGTGATGACACAGGAAGGCTGCTAACAGCAGCTGCTGCAGAATGATGCTGCTGTTTCCATTTAATGACTGTACTTCTGGAATTCCCACTCCTTGTTGTCCAAAGTGCAAACCTGTCTAACCTTCAGCCAATGTGAAATGGAAATAGGAAGCATGATTACACACACCCCATGCGACATGCACTCCTCTGAAGCCTGGTTTGCCTGACATTCTATACACAGGCCCATGATGTGATTTTGGCTGATGGCACAGTTATCTGCCACAATGCCCCAGGCCCACAGGGCTACTGCATTCCAGTGTTTAACTTCAAAGCACTTCTTGCCACTGCTGTTGGTGGAACTCGGTGCATCCACATCCATTTTGTCTAATGTACTAGTAAAACATCTTAGGATTTTCTTTGATGTTACCTGCCAATATTTTCTTGTATCCTCTCTTTGCTTTCCTGATTTTCATTTTTACTTCACCCCTGTACTTCCTATACAATACCCTAGGCTTTCGACAGTATTAAGTCTTTTTTGACTGTTATAAGCTTTCTTTTTCTGCTTTATCTTGTCCTGTATGCTTCTGGATAACCAGAGGGCTCTAGATTTGGCAGTACCACCCTTTTCCTTTGTGGGGACATGTCTACATTGTGCCTGTAGGGTCTCGCCTTTGAATGCCTCCCACTGATTTGACCCAGTTTTTCCTTCTAATAGCTGTATCCAGTCCACTCTCGCCAGCTCACCCCTCAGCTTTGTAAATTTTGTCTTTCGCCAACTGAGAACTTTTACTCCTGTACTATCTTTGTCTTTTTCCATAATGATGCTAAATCTAACTATATTATAGTCACTATCTCCAAAATGGTTCCTCACTGCTACTTCATCCACTTACCCAGCTTCATTTCCTCAGACTAAATCTAGAATTACACCCCCTCTGGTTGGGCTTGTAAGGTGCTGGCTAAAAAAGTTCTCTTGAATGCAAGTCAAGAATTTTGTACCCTCTGTGCCCTTCACACTGTTCGTATCCCAATTGATATTAGGGTATTTGAAGTCCCCAATGATTACTGCCCTATTGTTTTTGCACTCAGAAATCCGTCGACATATCTGTCACGGAGAGGCAGAAAGGTTTATGGGGGGAATTCCAAAGCTTTGCAGCCGAATGCACGGCTGACAATTGTGGAGCAATTGAAGTCACGAATGCTCAGGAAACCAGAATTGGAGGAGTTCAAATACCTTGGAAGGTTGTAGGGCTGCAGGAAATTACAGCGGTAAGGGGGGGACAAGGCTGTGGAGGAAACTGAAAACAAGGATTTTAAAATTGAGCTGTCACTTAACCAGGTGCCAATTGTAGGTCAGCAAACATGGCGTTTTGGGTGACTGGGACTTCGCTGCTGGAAGCAGCACATTCCCATCCTTTCAACATTTTGAGTTAGATGTTGAGGGTTTTTTTTGCCATTTCTCCATTCAATTCTGTGCAGCAAGGCCAGTTCAGTAGTCTATAGGAGAAACAATCAATCCTCCTCTGCTATGTTCACTTCTGTGGCCTGACTTGCTGCACTCTTGCCAATATTTCATTGTGTGTGTGTGTGTGTGTGCCTGTGTGTGTGCTTGTATGTGCATGTATGTGTGTCTGTGTGTGTGCGTGTCTGTGTAATATTTCTGTGTATATATGTTTAACAGTGTAGAAACGAAAAGGAAGAAAGGAATAACTTGTATTTTTGAGGCCTTTCTCGATCCCAAGACAACCCAAAGCACTTTATAAGCAATGAGGTACTTTTGAAATGGCATTACTATTACACTGTAAGCACATACAGGAACCAATTTCAGCACCACAAGCTCCCACATAAAGCACTGTGATAATGACCAGATAATCTGTTTTACTGATGTTGGTTGAGAAATACAAATTGACCAGAATCCCCTGCTTATCATCACAAGATCTTTTACATCCATCTGGGAGGGCAGACATGGGCTTAGTTTAACATTTCTTTTGAAAGATGGCATCTTCAACAGTGCTGCACTCCCTCAGCACTGCACTGAATCTATAACCTTTCTGGTTTAGCTTTTTATTGACAAGCATCCTGTTGTACAAAAAGGATGTTACGGATGTGCCCAGGCTCCTTCTCCATGTAGGCCTCGCATTTTCAGTTCCAAAACTTGGTGTATGGTGGACTTCAGAGTGACAGCAGAGGGGGAGTTGAATGCACAGGCCCTTCCTGCCTCACTTTTCAGGCAGGAAACCACAGTACCTCATTCTTCACTTCATCTTAGCTCTGTCAAAGAAGAACTCAGCTACCTTTGCGTTCAGCTTACTTTTCATTATCAGCCCAGGTCTAAAATATATTTCCTTAGCAATATAGACACCATCTGGATCAATTTCTTCTCCAGCACATCACACTATACACTGAGTGGAACCAATCCCCGAGGGAACAATTTTCTGGATGTGCTGATGTTAGACTGACATAACCATTTCCTGGCAGTAATTATTTTCAACAATATTGATCAATACTTTTTAAAAAATAAATATATTTTCTTGAAACTTACAAAGAAGATTCTGAACAGCTTTCCTATAAAATAAATGTTTGGAGATCTGAAGATCGAGGTTTACAAGCCTCCACCTCCAATTATTGGATTCAAAGAGAAGCTAAGGTCTTTCAGTAAATGGATCATGACCTGAAGATGTTGAATCCAGTGCCCTTTAGTTTGTTGAGGCTAAAGGATCCGAATTACATGCTTAATTCGGGGTGACCGAGTTGGTACAGAAACAGAGAACACCTGGAGGTCATTGTTAGAATAAACACATGCTGTTTATTTACAAACTAAACTCAGCAGCTACATTTTTGTACTCACAACTCAAAACTCTGTCTTCACTCTTCATGTCTAACTCGAGACTCCCTCACAGAGGTAGCCCGTGCTACTCTGCCATTGGGTATTAAGATCATGTGATCTTACATCACAACATTTGTCTTAAAGGTGTACTACATATCAAATTACTACATCCCTCCCCCTTTACTGGAAAATACATTTAACAATTTTTCCAAAATATCAAGTTATTTACAATGTCAGTCTCTCTGGGTGTTTCCTTATGTGTGTAAAATGTCCCAGCTCCACAGCTTCTGAAATTTGATTTGGAACCTCCTTTACTGGGGTCATCTGAGCATCTGGTTCTACAGCAGGTACCTGTAAATCTGTTTCTTCGATTCTTTCAGGTACAGTCGGCCCTTCAAACACATTTGTACTTGGTTGAGCTCTTTCCACAGGAGATGCCGATTCAGTCTCGAACCCACGGAATATATCTGGATATTTGATTTCTCCTCTTCTTATGTGATCCACATGTCTCCTAATTATTTGACCTTCAACTTTCATGTGGTAGGAAAAAGGTCCCGTTGCGGCACTTACTTCACTGGATAACCATACTGGTCCTTCTCTAAAATTTTTCACAAATACTTTCTCTCCTACATTAAATGTTCTGCCCCAACTGTGACAATCATGTCCCTTTTTCTGACCTTCCTGCTTTCTTTCTACCCTCCCCCCGAAGTTTGGCATAATCAGGCTCAGTCTTGACCGGAGACGGCGCATCATCAACAATTCTGCAGCTGTAACACCTATTGTCGAATGAGGGGTTGTTCTATAATGGGAAAGAAATCATGCTAATTTAGTCACTATCAAATCTCCATACAATTTATTCATACCATATTTGAACATCTGAACCGCTCTCTCTGTGAGTCCATTTGAAGAAGGGTGGTATGGAGATGTTTTCACATGGACAATACCATTGAGGCTTGTAAATCGGTTAAATTCAGCACTTGTGAATGCTGCTCCATTGTCTGATACTAACACTTCAGGTAATCCATTAATTGCAAAACTTTGTTGTAGTTTGCCTATTGTCGCTGAAGATGTGGGTGACCTCACTTCGTATATGTCCATCCATTTTGAATGCGCGTCTGTGATGAGTCCCCATGAAGGGTCCCATGTAATCGATGTTTATTCGTATCCATGGTCTTCCTGGCCACTCCCAGCGGTGTAATGGGGCTGTTTCAGGTTTTTGCTTTTGTCTGCCACTGTGCCTGATTCTACCTTTACAATGCCTCATGAGGTATCCATATCAATGGCAGAAGAAACATTTGATCTTTTTAAGCTGTGGTTCATTATAAAGTTGTCTGTTTCCATTTCTGTTATTTTTATGCCATGTTTTTGCTGCTAAGTTTTCCTTTTAATTTGTCTGCTAGCGGTGGCTGCTTCCCGCTTCTGAGTAAAGCTCTGCACTTTCACATTCTTTTTGGTTGAGGCTTCCTGGCCAACATGAAGGACGGCGCCATTTTGCTCATGCTGCACATTCTATTGCCAACGCGATTTCTAACCCCTTCTGAAAATCTAAATTTGTTTCAGCCAGTAATCTCTTCTGAGTTGCACTTCCGTTTAAACTGCACACCGAATGATCTCTAAGCATATCATTGATGGAAGCACTTGCAATATCCAATTAATTGCTTCAGACTCACCACATAACAAGCAAATGTCTTCCTATAGCTCTATTTCTTGAGTTGAGTTTAAACTATCACATGGTCACCCTTGGCTCACTAAGTCATCAAAACTTTTCGAGTCTGGGGTGCTGGGCACCAACAGATTTCGAATTAATCTATATGTCTTACTCTCACATGTAAACAGAAGGATTGTTTTTTCTCCACCACAATGTTATTTGCCTGGAAGAAGAACATGGTAAGACCAAATATCCAAGTTGGGTCTAAAGGCTCCGCTCTTCCAAATTGTGGCATGCTCTGAGGAAATTACTTCGATGATAGAGAAGGAAATTTTCCTTTACTTCCAACTACCATGTGGGGTAATGTTCAACATCAGTTCTCCTGATTTCCTTCGTTCTTCCTCGCATTTTCCATGGCTTTTCATGCGTTTACTCTCATTGCCAGTTTGTTGGATCCAGTGCCCTTTGGTTTGTTAGGGCTAAAGGATCCGAGTTGCACACTTGATTCGGGGTGACCGAATCGATATAGGGACAGAGAACACCCGGAGATCGTTGTTAGAATAAACACATGCTGTTTATTTACAAACTAAACTCAGCAGCTATATTTGTGCACACCCAACTCAAAACTCTGTCTTCACTTTTCAGTGTCGAACTCAAGACTCTCTCACAGTGGTAGCCCGTGCTACTCTACTATTGGGTATTAAGATCATATGATCTTACATTACAACACTAGTCTTAAAGATGTATTACATATCAGGTTACTACAGAGGGGTAAACTGGGTGGTGTCTTAATGGTTTCAGAGGGCAGAACATCCACAATTTTACCATAGGCCCCTTCCATGCCATGAAGCTTCACCACAGAGAACCCCTTGATGTCCAGCTCAGGCCGCATTGTCAGTGGAATGATACCACAACTGGTGGGCACAGGTCAGGTCGCTGTGAATTAGCAGCCACCAATCTGGTCAGGGCCCAGGAGGGTGAGGCTCAAATGCTTTATCATTTAAACCAGTTACTGCCATTTTGTAATTATTTCCCTTTCCTTCGCTTGACAGGTTTACGTCCAATCAAAAATGAGAGCTGGCCCGTTTACATGAGGTATAGACATCATTTATTGGTGGATTTATTTTCTTTTCTGAAGGTTTATTTATTGTGACTTCCCTATGTGACACATCACACCTAGACTGGGAGGAGGTCAAGTGAATATATTGCCCACAGTAGGATCTCCTGCCCTCAGTTGTTTGTCCTTCTCCCTGGTGGTTATCCTGCCAACCAGGTGAATGCTCTTTGCCAGGTGTGTGTCCTGACCATGGGTGAATACTCGCTCTAAGATGCATGCCCTGCTCTCTGGGAAATTACATGCCATAGGATGCAAGGCCTACCCCATCAACCCACTGCAGGAGACTGCCCTCCTCCAGGTGATGTCAAGTTCTCACATGACCTCGCCATCATTTGGTCCATGTGTGCAGCGCAAAGTAAAGCAGCGGTCAATTTTCCGAGGCTCTCCACATCTTATCGGTAAACTCCGGCGATCCTATCCTTAGCTCCCTCTCCAGCAAAGGGTGTCAATGGCAGGCAAATGAAACCATGATTTCCAGGTTGTGTCAAGGTCCTGAGGTATTTGCAGCTCTCAGAAAATGTAGCCTATGGAACAAGATGCATAGCAAGGCAGGGATATCTATGGAAACATGATGCACAAAAGAAAAGGAGATTGGTCTTAGCTGCGTCAGCTGTGGCTTAGTTGGTAGTATCTTTGCCTCTGAGTTATAAGGTTGTGTGTTCAAAGTCCCTCTGTAGAGATCTGAGCACAGAATCCAGACCAGTACTCCAGCGCAGCACTGCACTGTCACAGTGGCATCCACCACATGTTAAACTGAAGCCCTGCTTGCCCTCTCAGGTAGACCCAAACCACCATTTCAAAGATGAGCAGGGGAGTTCACCCAGTGTTCCTGGACAGCATTTACCCCTCAGCCAACATCCATTCTACTAAAACAGATTATCTGGTCATTACCAGATCTTGTGGGATCTTGCTGTGCACAAATTGTGTGCTGTATTTTGTGAGTTAAACCCGTGACTGTACTTCAAAAGTACTCAATTGTCTGTAAAGTACTTTGGGACATCCAGAGCTTGTGAAAGATGTGTAAATGAAAGATTTTGTTTTACCTCTTGTTAGCATTTCTGCCAATTAAGGTAAACCCAACAGATATTTCATTGATTTAATTATGGACTCCAGTGGGTGATAACTATTACACTTAACAATGTTGCTACTTTGAACAGGGGGAGGTTGGCATTGCAGAGGGACCCAGGAGAAGCCTCCCTTCCCTCTGTGTGCCTAATTCCTAATTTGTTAATACATAAGGCCTATGTCATATGTCATAAACTGTCTCACTCCATTCCCATAATTAAGGCACAGATCAGGAGGGTATTTTTAGAAACTCTGTCATAAATTTCCAGGAAGTACTTAGGGGATTTGAACTAATAGGACATACCTTGGAGACACAGATGTAATGTGTTAACAACATTTGCGAATCAGATCCTGTACCTTCACAACATGTAACATTATCAATTACTAATGCTGCTGCACTGCATAATGTGAGAACTAGAACCAGGCCCTGATTTAATTCTTAATCTAATTCTCTTCCCTTTTCTACCCTTCTGTCCTCATACACCACTGGCAATCCTGGACTGTCAATATTCTGGTGGTCATCATTCACCAGAAACTGAACTGGATTACCCACATTAATGTCTTGGGGTCTATTGCAGGTCAGAAGCTGGGAACTCTGTGGTGTGACTCACCTCCTGACTCTGCAAAACCTATGCACTAATTAAAAGGCACAAGTCCGGCCTGTGGTAGACTACTCTCCACTTGCCTGAATGGATGCATCTCCAACAACGCTCAGGAGGATTGGTACCAGGTAGGACAAGGCAGTCCTCTTGATCTGCACCTCATCTACCATCTTAAATATCCACTCCCTCCACCACTGGTTCACAGTGGCTACAGCTGGTGCTATCATCAGTAACTCGCCAAGACTTCTTTGGCAGCGCCTCCCAAACCCTAGAAAGGTAAGGACAGCAGGTGCTTGGGAACATGATCACCTCAAGCCTCTCATCCAAGTCACGCACCACTTCTACTTGCTCGTAAAAAGTAGTCCCCTCATTGTTGTTGAGTCAAAATCCTGGGACTTCCTCCCTAATAATACCCACACCATAAGGACTTCAGGGGTTCAAGAACCACTAGCTTCTCAAGGACAATTAGGGATGGGCAATAAATGCTGGTGTCATACCCAGTACAGGAATTTCATATTATGAACTCTCAGATATGACTTTTTAAAATTGGACACATAAAAGCTGCCAAGGTGGCCATCGCAAATCATGTGCCTTTTAGCATTTGGACTATAGGCAGCATCAAATCTCCGGCAAATACCTAATTAAATGTAGACGTAGGTGAAGGTATCTCACAGCCATCCATGGAATTCAGACATCTCTTTGTTTAAGGATGGGCCAACACAAAAGACAAAGGGGTGTGCAGACTGTCTGTCTCCATGTTTCATACTGGACAAAAGGGAAGATCAAAACTCAATTTGTGTCAGATGGAAGTAATGGCCACTATCAACCTCACATTGAATCACAGTGGCCTCCCCCATCCAAACTAGGCCTCATAAGTGTAAATCCAATCTTTCTATGTGCATGTGTGAGACTAAGTGTGTGATGTTGCGTTAATTTAAGTAAGTGAGTGAGAATAAACAACTTTATTCATTTTAAACTCACAAAAGCTTGTGCTGAATCGCTTAATCAAAATACACACTCCAAGGATAAACAAAGACTGACTGATTACGGGCAATAAGAAAGGAAATGCACTCTGTCCATGACACTTGCCTTGCCAATTATGTCCACATCCCAAGAATTAATATTTTTAAAAGTGCCCACAACTTTGACTTTTAATCTGAAGTGGCCTAATTAGCTTTTTTCACATCCCAGGAACAGTTTCTTTTTAAACTGAATTGCTTGAAGAACAATGATGAGTTTCCCAATGACCTGGCGTGAGCTATCTCGACCTGGATGTCACTGGTTTTATCTCCAAGTTGTGCTGAGTTAGGACAGGACAGTTGGCCTCAGTGTCTCCATATTAAGTTAACCATAGTAAAGGGAGTTGGTGGCAAAGTGGATTAGTATTACAAAAGCCCTGGCTAATGCTTTGGGGACATGGGCCTGAATTTTGCCTTTGGCAGGCATGTGCGATTGGCAGGCCTGGGAGTGGCCGGGAAATGGGCCACCGACCACAATTGACACCCGATCCCAATTTTACGCTGGCTGGCCAATTAATGACCAGCCAGCATGAAACACAAACTGAAAAGCTCAGTGCTGCTGGGGTGGGGGTGAGAAGAGGGTGGTCACCACAAGGGTGAGCGCTGCAGGAGAGCTCCCTGAAGGCAGGCCAGGGAGCTGCAAACATTCAAATGATGAAATAAAGGTTTAAAAAGCTGCAAAAAAAGTCCTGAAAGATACCTAATAAATATGCTGTCCATAGGTATTTATTTTTATATTATTTCATAATGGAGATTTCATCACGCCCTTGGATGAGGTTTGATGAAAATGCAGGAGCTGCCTGGCCGATTTGTCCATCTGCCATAAGGTTGGACGCGCCACATAAAATCGGAGACAAATGCACCGTTAATGGGCTTAATTGCTCTCTTACTTGTCGGCGGGCACACTTCTGACTTTTGTGTCCGCTCGCCGAGTGGAATATCACGCAAGTGCGCGATGATGTTGGGATGCTCGCCCAACATCATCTCGTGCCATTTTATGCCAGATCAGGTCGAGTGTGCGGCCACCCACAGGGTGTAAAGTTCTGCCCCATGGGTTCAAGTCCCAATATGGCACTTACATCATTATTACCACCCCATCTGCCCCCCTTTCAGGTCTCTGAGTTCATACCTTCAGGCAGTCTTGGGGCCTTACAAAACATTTATATCTTGTTCTCACTCCTGTTGGAGGAGGCGTAAGCTGTCTCTGCAGGTAAACTTTGCTAAATTGTGTTATTGGGATTATTTTATTCATGGGATAGATGAATTCCTGGGATAGCTCGAATGCTGAATAGCTGTATTAGTGAGATAGTTTGATTCCTAGAACAGATGTATTCCTTGGATTTCTGTATTCCCAAGGTTATTTGATAGCTAAATTCCCAGGTAGCTATATTTTAGGGAGAGTGGGAATCCATGGAAAAATTCTCTGAATAGTTATAATCCGAGAATAACAATAACCCTGGTAGAGTTGTAATCCCGGGATAGCTGGATCCCCTCGAATAGCAAGATTTGCAGGATAACAGACTCTGGGATAGTAGGATTCCCAGGATAGCTGTATTGTAAGGATAGCTGTAATCCCAGGATAGGGGGATTCCCGGGATACCTGTAATCCGAGGAAAAATGAAATCCCAATAAATATTTAATATCAGGATAGCTGCAATCCTGGGATAGTTGTAATCCTGGGATAGCTGTAATCCCAGATTATCTGTAATCCCAGGTTTGCTGTATTCCCGGGATTGCTGTAATCCCTGAATAGATGTAATCCTAGATTAGCTGTAATCCCAGGTTAGCTGTAATCCCAGAATTGCTGTAATCTCGGGATAGCTGTAACCCAGGGATAGTTGTAGTCCCATAATATCTGTAATCCTGTTTTAGCTGTAATCCCAGTACAGCTGTTATCCTGGGCTAGTTGTAAGGCCATAAAACCATAAAACATGGGAGCAGAAATTAGGCCATTCGGCCCATCGAGTCTGCTCCACCATTCAATCACGGCTGATAAGTTTCTCAACCCCATTCTCCCGCCTTCTTCCCGTAACCTTTGATCCCGTTACCAATCAAGAACCTATCTATCTCAGTCTTAAATACACTCAATGACCTGACCTCCACGGCCTTCTGTGGCAATGAATTCCATAGATTCACCACTCTCTGGCTAAAGAAGTTTCTCCTCATCTCTGTTCTAAAAGGTCCTCCCTTTACCCTGAGGCTGTGCCCTCAGGTCCTAGTCTGTCCTACTAATGGAAACATCTTCCCCACGTCCACTCTATCCAGGCCTTTCAGTATTCTGTAAATTTCAATCAGAACCCCCCTCATCCTTCTAAACTCCATTGAGTATAGACCCAGAGTCCTCAAACTGTAATCCCAGAATAGCTGTAATCCAGGGATAGTTGTAATCCCAGAATAGCAGTGATCCCAGAATAACTGTAATCCCAGTATAGCTATTATCCCAGGCTAGCTGTAACCCCGGGATAGCTGTAATCCCGGAATAGCTGTTAGCCCGGGCTAACTGTAAACCCGGGATATCTGTTATCCCAGGATTGCTGTTATCCCAGGCTAGCTGTTATCCCGGGATAGCTGTTATCCCGGGCTATCTGTTATCCCGGGCTAGCAGTTATCCCGGGATAGCTGTAATCCCGGGCTAGCTGTAATCCCGGGATAATGGGCTCCCACTGACTGCGCTCTGCTCCCAATTTGTATCGTTTCCGTTGCCCTGGTAACGGTGTATTTGTTTGGTTTCAATCAGAGCCTCTGGGGAAAGGGAGCAGGCGGCGCCGGGCTCGGTCCCCGGCTCCCAGCCTGAGCTCTGAGCGGCTGCCCGGTGGCACCCATGCCTTCCGCGGTCCCCCCAAGCCGTCCTGACCAGGACACCTCGGCCAGTCCCCAGCCCCACAGCCCCGTGGCTTCACAGCAAATCCAGGATCCGCTGAGCTCGCCTGAACTGATCAAAGCCACACCAGCCCAGAGCATCTTGGAGTTAAACCCTCCGCCTGAAGTCGGAGTTCAGGAGTGGCCGAACGGCTGGAAATATGAAGGGGAGTTTGAAGGAAACCTGAAACACGGACAGGGGGCATTTCGGTGGGCCAACGGAGAGGTAAGTGAGTCCAGTGCCCACAAACGATAGGAAAATGGGACAACTGTCCATATGAGTACTTTAGACTGACAAATAGTTCAATTTACCTTGACCTGTTTCCACGTGTAAACCTACCAAATCAAAACTTGAACATTGTTTCTGCTTCAACCACCAAACCTGGTTGTGAATCTCACAGTTTTAACTCCCTGTGTGAGGAAGTTTCTCCTGCACTCTGTTCGAAACCTCTGCCATTTAATCTTGTACTATATGTAACTATTGAACATTCTGCTTCTACAAATCTGTGGTGTGCAATTGAGAAGGGACATCAGGTACAGACAGATCCTCAGCTATTGTTGAATGAGAGCAAAATACTGCAGATGCTGGAAATCTGAAATAAAAGCAGAAAATGCTGGAAAAACTGAGGCAGCATCTGTGGAGAGAGTTAACATTTCAAGCCTAATATGAATTATTCAGAACCCAGATATTAATGGATATGTTTATAACAAGGAGGGGGACAGTTATGGAGGAATCGGCCAGCAAACTCAGAAATCAGCTCCTCCAAACCATTTCCAAAACGACTGCGGTTGTTGGCAGGAGGTGGGATGGGAGAAGCAAAATACTCCAAAAGCTAGAAATGTGAAGCAAGAACAGGATATGCTAGGGAGAGGTAGGTAGGGTCAATGTTTCAGATCAGTGACCATCCGAAAAGCCTTCGACCTGAAAAGCTAACTCAGTTTCTGTCTCACAAGATGCTGCCCAGCCTACTGAGCGTTTCAAGTATTTTCTGTTCTTATTTCAAAAAATTTTATAAATATTCGGAGCCTGGTAGGGAGGTCACCCAACACCCCCCAGCAGGGATTAGAGTGGATGTTTTTGTGTCAGGACTACCTATTTTGTAAGTACATGCCTGAATATTTTCAACATTCATTCAGCTCTCTTCCTTTCAAAACTAACTATAAATAGATTATATGGTGCTCGAGAAGAGGGCACCTGCCCCAACTCTCAAGAGCTGATGAAATAAAAATCAAATGCCCCTCTACCCTGTCTATCCAGAGCAGGTTAGACGCAGAGTAAATATCCCTCTACACAGTCCCATCAAACACTTTACAGTAGGAACATCTCAAACCAGATACAGAGCAAAGCTCCCTTTACACTGCCCCACCAAACACTCCAGGTACAGCACAAGTTAGATACATAGTAAAACTCCTACCCTGCTCCATCAAACACCCCGAGGACAGGTAGAGCACGAGCTAGATACAGAGTAAACTTGCCTCTATATGTCCCATCACATATTACCAGGGAAGGTACAGGTTAGATACAGAGTAAAACTTCCTCTACACTATCCCATCAAATATTCCCAGGGCAGCTACTGCAGGGGTTAGATGCAGAGTAAAACTTCCTCTACAGTATCCCATCGAATATTCCCAGGGCAGGTAGAGCACGGGTTAGATACAGAGTAAATCTCCCCCTACACTATCCCATTGAACATTTCCAGGGCAGATACAGCACGAGTTAGATACGGAGTATAACTCCCTCCACTCCCTTCCATCAAGCCCTCTCAGGTCAAATATGACATGGATTAGACAGAGTAAAGGCCACACTACAATATCTTACCAAATGCTCCCAGATTAGATTCATAGAAAATGTAGCATAAAAGTAAACCATTCAGCCCATAATTTTTGTAGCAATACTAGCTTTTCCATTAAAATTGTCCACTTCAATCCCATTCTTCCCCAATTCCATTTACATCACTCCTATCCGATTTTCTTTTAAATGATGTTACAGTCTCTGCCTCAATGGGTCCTTGTGATTAAAACATCCCATGTTCTAATAGCCCTCAGTGAGATAAAGGTTATTTTAATTTCCCCTTGTTTTTTCAAGTTCTAGTCCTCAGATTATGCCCCTTTGTTAACAATGTGCCAGTCAATGAAAATGACCTTTCACTCTTGTGCCAGCCAATGAAAATGACCTTTCACTCTTGTGCCAGCCAATGAAAATGACCTTTCACTCTTGTGCCAACCGATGAAAATGACCTTTCATTCTTGTGCCAGCCAATGAAAATGACCTTTCACTCTTAACAGTTTTAGAATTTTGTAAATCACTATTGCTCTCTGTTCTCATGGAAAAAGAGAATTTTTTGAACCCTATTGACCCTACACTCACCTTGGTGGTATAATTCCATGAGATTTACCTGTTGCCCCACAGCCCTCTACGATATCTGTGCTTCTCTAATTCTGGACTTCTGATCATTCCTAATTTTAATCACTTCACCATCAGTATCTGTGCCTTCAGCTACCAAGCTCCCCAACCTTTGCAATTCACTCCCTAAACTTCTCTGCCTCGCTACTTCTCTTTCCACCTTTAAGACACT
The DNA here is from genome assembly GCF_017639515.1 of Carcharodon carcharias. Taxonomy (NCBI): domain Eukaryota; kingdom Metazoa; phylum Chordata; class Chondrichthyes; order Lamniformes; family Lamnidae; genus Carcharodon; species Carcharodon carcharias. The sequence goes on along the minus strand of NC_054468.1, from coordinate 90,145,474 downwards.
CTTTTGACCAAGCTTTTTGTCATCTGCTCTAATATCTCCTTACGTATATAGCTCAGTGTCAAATTTTATCTGATATTGTTCCTGTGAAGTGCTTTGGGATGTTTTACTATGTTAAAGGCGCTTTGTCCCTACAACTTGCTGTTGTGTTTGCGGCACCTGTTCAGAACAAGCACGGGCTACAGCCTTGTGGGCTGGGCTGCAAGGGGAAAAGGCCTTACATGATGTTAAGGATTAGTTAGAGGGGTAATTGCCCAACTTTGCAGCCTCAAACCTGCCCACTGGGAACACGCAGTGTAGATTGTTTTCCAACCTCGATTTGAAATGAGTGGAATTTCTGCTGCATGGTGGCTTCTGCGCTGATAATATGGAGATGAGATTTCAGATTGATGACCTGAAGGTCAGAAAAATATACAGCATGACTGTGTTGTATTTCTCATGTCCTTCTGTGCTCTGAAGCACCATCCTACCCACCCACCCACCCACCTCCCCCCCTGCCTACCCACCATCTTAAACATTTCAAGAGCTGGCTTTTTCTTTTTCCTTCCTTGTGTGGTACCACACCTGATGACCCTATGCATTTTATTCATGTAGTATTACGTAGGGCAGTTCTACAAAGATCATCGCCATGGCAAGGGGACCTATGTCTGGCCAGATGGGAACAAATTCACTGGAATGTTTTACCTGGATCGAAAAGATGGATATGGGACTTTAGAAATGAAAGATGGCTCCGTATTCCAGGTATTCAATCAATAAGCTCAACACATTGACAGGGAAAAGAAGCGCAAAATGTTTTTCTTGAAGGCAAGGCAGGCAGTGCAGCAGGGGCTGTTTTAGTTTCACTCATTCTCTGGATGTGGCCATTGCAGGCAAATCCCTTATTTATTGCAAATCCCTCATTATCCTTGAGAAATGGTTTCCTTGAACAGCTGCAGTCCATGTGGTGTAGGCATTCCCATAGTAGGAAATTTGACTCAGAGGAAGGAATGGCAATATATTTCCAGGGTGGGTGTGGGGCTTTGTGGGGAACTTCCAAGTGGTGGTGTTCCCATGTGTCTGCCACCCTTGTCCTTCTAGATTGTAGAGGTTGCGGGTTTAGGGTTGGGGCATACAGATTATCAAATGATTAAAAGTGGCAATGCAGTTCAAAAGGGCTTTAAAAATGTTAGCAAAACGCTGGGGTTCATTTCAAGAAGAATAGAATTCAGAAACGAAAGAAAAGAGAAAGTTGTGGGGGGATAGGGGGGTGAAATCCTTAAAATGTTGACGGCATTCAATGGAATAGATGTGCAGAAGTGAAAAACTAGGGACCGTAAATATAAGATAGGCAATATTAAACCCAATAAGGAATTTGGAAGAAACTTCTATACTCAAGAGAATGGTAACAATGTGAAACTTGTGACCACATGGAGTAAGTTGAGGTGGATATTATAGATGTGTTTAAAGGTAAGCTAGATAAGTACATGAGAGAAAAAGTAATTGAAGTAGTCTCCATAAGAATCCCTCCCAACCAATATCCCCATGAGTATTCCTTCAGTGGCATCTTCCTCCCTCAGCTGTACACTGCTTGGATGATTTAGGATTGATGCATTGTTGTATACTGCTCCCTCATCAGTCTTCCTGTGCAGTAGTGTAGTGACCAAGGGTCTAATATAGGGTGGGCTGTGGGCCTTATGCACCCCACTTGTCCTGGTGACCCAGCACTATTTTTACGATACCCTAATTGCTCATTTCTTCGGTTTGATTGTGGTTGGGGAGGACAGGACTGTTTCTCACAGTCCTGTACATTCTAAGTTGAAACAATGAGATGTGTTGGCATTAGTAATTTGGGATACAAACAAACTAATGGAAACATGGCATTAAATTTACATTGCTGGTGAACAGTTGTGATTATATTACTGGCCTCACAACTTAAAATTCATGAGTTTAAATCCCATCAGTGCAGGTTGTGAAACTGAAGCCAATAAACTTGGTCATCTCTGGTTTGCCACCAGCAAGGCTGACCATGAAAGCTATTGGATTGTTGAAGGGAATCTGCTGCTCCTATCTGGCCTCACTTACATGTGGCTCAGGACAACTAGGGAGGAGCAAGAAATAATATCTTGCCACTGTTAATCACATCATAAAGACAAACAAGAGGCTGACCAACAAAAATAGCTTGGATGCACCCCGCCCCCACCACCAATCTAACTACTGGCTAAGTAAATGCGCAGTTGCATATGAATTGTTCAGAGGACCTGCTTCCTGCCGAGCTTCCAAACGGCAGCAGCTGCATGGAAATTCCCAGCCAATGATTGTGAAGCATTTTGCAACATAATGAGGTACTATGTAAATGCAAGTTCTTGCACTAACCTCTGATCTCCTGGTTTGTTCAAGTTTCTTCTATAATAAATGAGCATCCAATGTCCCTATACATATACAGTCAAGTGGGCCATTTTATTTCACCATGCATTGCCATTCCGCCTCGTATTCCACTCTCTGTAATCTGGAATCTTTTTTTCCTTCTTCATTTAGGGGCTTTATAAAGCCGATGAGCGTTTTGGGCCTGGGGTGTTGACCCATTCCAATGGCCGCCAAGATGTGGGCCTGTGGTACCGGAATCACATCATCAGGCTTTGTTCTGAAATTCCAGGAGCCTTCACAGTGAAGAATCACCCAATGTACCATCCTGAAGAAAAAGAGCTTGTCATCCCGATGAAAACTTACAAGGAGAAGTACTTCTGGAGAACCGATCCCAAAGAGGACCCCTTCTTCTACCTGTACAAAAAGTTCCTCTTTGATGACAACTACACTCTGCCTGAGGAGATTGAGATTTATTCCACTGATGCTGACCACTTGCCCCTCACTCGCTCTTACACGAGAGAGGGTGACAGACATTTCTTCCAAGAAGAAGAGCTAGGAGACAAGAACGGCACATATAAAATCACCATCATAAACCAAACTCCTTTGATGGTTAAAATGCAGATGCACATCCACAGACATAGGTATATCTCTAGGTTATTTTGAGATGCTGGCCAAGTATCAGTAGCATATGATGCACATCATTTGTCCATGTCTTCCTCGGCTGTGCAAGTTTTTCTCCTTTCTTCCAGGTAACGGGGGGCAGGCAAAGTAATCTACTCCCAGGCTTCTGTCAATGCTGCTTTTCACTGTGGCATGAAAGGAGAAGAAGCTTGGAAATGACTTGCCTTTGCAGCTATTCCCTCCCCTACCCCCACATAGCTACAACCTCTGCAAGTGAGCACAAAAGCTAAGCTGACACTTCAGTGTAGTGTAGTACTGAGGGAGTGCTACACTGTCTGAGATGCCATCTTTTGGATGAGACACTAAACCATGGCCCTGTCTGCCCTCTCAGGTGGACATAAAAGATCCAATGGCATTATCTTGAAGAATAGGTGAGCAGTTCTCTCTGGTATGGACCAATATGTATTACTTGACCAGCATATCCGAAATAAAAGCAATGACGACATTTCAAAAATATTTTACAAGTTTAAAGCACTTTGGGACATCCTGAGGTGGCAAAAGACACTATATAAAAATGGAAAGGCTTTATTTCTTGAACATGTCTAGTCTGTTTTTATTTAGGTTTAGATTGTAGCGAAGTACAATGTATAGTAATTACAGCGTGGAAGCAGGTCATTCAGATCCATGTTGGTATTTATGCTTCACATGAGCATCTCTCCACCCTTTTTGGTCTAACCCCATCAACAAATCCTTCTATTCCTTTCCCCCTCATGATTATCTAGCTTTCCCTTAAATGCACCTATATTAATCCCCTCAGTTACTCCCAGTGGTAACAAGTTCGACATTCTAAGCACTCTGTGGCTATAAAAGTTCTCCTGAACTCCCTATGGGATTTATTAGTGACAATCTTATACTTATGAGCCAATTCTAATCTCACCCAGAATTGGAAATATCTTCTCTATACCTAACTTATCAAACTCATTCATAATCTAAGAGACCTCGCTTAGGTCATCTCTTAGTCTTCTCATTTCCAAAGAAAAGAGACCAAGCCTGTTCAATCTTTCTTGATATTCAAAACCTCTCAGTTTTGGTAGTAGTCTAATCACACCTTTGCCCATGCATCCATATCTCTTTTATTGAGATCAGAACTTTTCACAGTTATCCAAGGGCAGAACAGTGCAGAAATTTGCACTGAGCAGGCAGGCGCCCGCCTGGTCCACTCGAGCGTAAAATGATGTGCGATGACGTTGAGCGAGCATCCCAACATCATCACGCACTCAAGCGATATTTCGGTTGGCGGGCAGGCGAAAAGGCCAAGCGGTCTTGGGGATTTTTTAGGAAATTTCATCAATGGGCAGGATGAGGTTCCAACAGCTATTAAAAATTTAAAATTTTTAAAATTCATTCATAACATGTCCCCACTCTTGTGACAGAGTCGCATGATGGGACATGTTTTTTAACATTGGTAAGTCTATCATTTTTGATTTCACAAATCTTCAGCTCCCTGAGGCAGCTCTGTGCCTCAGGGAGCTTTCATTGTGCGCACTCGCGTGCATGCCCAGACTTCCGTGCTTGTTCTCCTCCCACCCCCACCCAGGCAGCGCTGAGCACTGCAGTGCATGTTTCACACTGGCTGGCTGTTAATTGGCCGGCCCGCATGAAATCGATGTCGGGGCCCGATCACGGGTGGTGGTCAGCTTTGCGACTGCTCCCGGGCCTGCATGGCGCGCCCACCCAATAAGGTCAAAATCCTGGCCCAATTGTGTAACAGTACATAATTTAGCATATGGGGCTGAGTTTTTGCTTTGGGCTTGGAGAAACAGGAGTCAGGACTGCTTCTGGGTCTGTACTCTGCCTCTGAGGGGAAACAGCCACTCATTGGAATTTCAATCAGGGTACCTTGTTAATTGACATGGGGACAGGTTCCCCACCCAATTCAGGGCTCTCGAAGCTGGAAGGCCAATCAGAGGCCTGCTTGGATGGAGCACCCGGCTGCAATGAATGGTAAGTAACTGAGAGGGTGCTTTGGCTTGAAGGTGCCCTCTCAACTACTTTTAAAAAAATCATATACAAAATGGAGAAAGCAGCCAGCCCACAGCAGTTGGTGACAGGGGCTGGAGTTGGGGGGGTGGTGGTGGTGAACCCCTCTACAGGGCTTGGCTGCACCTGCATTTCCTGTCACTCAGGCCTGCCTGCCTCTCAGCGGGCCTCCTTAACTTACTATCGATAAGGGTCTTAATGAGCCTAACTGACTGCCCACCTTGTGGTGTCCTGTCAGCTCAGAATCGACCACAGACAAAATGGGTCAGGAAACTAGAATGGAGACAGGTTTTGATATCTCCAGGCCCCATCCACCTCTGTTCCTAACCTCGGTGAGGCCCCAAAATCTCTGCTTTAGAAATCTAACCTTCTCGTAATGAACCCCACCTTTGCCTTTTTGCATTGACTTGCCTCACTCCCTTTAGTGGTTTGTTGATTGTGACCCCCAGAGCCCTCTCTTTCACTACACCATTTAGACTTTTGTTTTCCAAGGAGTTCTTTGCTATCTTGTTCTTTCCATCGAAATGCACTACTCAGATTCTATATTGAAGGTTATTTGTCAGTTTTAGGCCCACACTGCAAGCTTATTAAAATCTTCCTGTATTTTGTTACAGTTGTTTTCTGTAGTAACTAGCACCCATGCTCCCCCGCCAATTCAATACTATCTGCAAATTTTAATTTTTTTCCTTCTATTCTTTCTTGCGATGTGGGCATCACTGACAAGGCCAGCATTGATGCCTATCCCCAATTGCCCTTGAACTGAGTGGCTTGCTAGGCCATTTCAGAGGGCTGTCAATCACATTGACCTGGAGTCACATGTAGGCCAGACTTAGTAAGGATGGCAGATTTCCTTCCCTAAAGGGCATTGGTGAATCAGATGGTTTTTTACAATAATCAATGATTGTACAATGTATAGTAATTACAGCATGGAAGCAGTCCATTCAAATCAACTGGTCCATGATGGTGTTTATATGCTTCACATGAGCCTCCTTCCAACCTTGTTGGTCTCATCCCATCAACAAACCCTTCCATTCCTTTCTCCCTCATGTTTATCTAACTTTCCCTTAAATGCATCTATGCACCTCATCCACTGCCTGTGGTAACAAGTTTTACATTCTAACCACTCTGTGGGTATAACATTTCTACTGAGCCCCTTGTTCAATTTAGTTAGCAGTCATGGTCACCATTACAGAGAGGATTTTATTAATTGATATTAAATTCTCCCAGCTACCATAGTGGGGCTTGAGCCCATGCACCCAGAGCAATATCCTGGCCCCCTGGCTTGTTAGGCCAGTGATGCTACCACTGCACCACTGTCTTCTCTCAGTTATACTTCTAACTCCTGAGGTAGCTATTGGTCAAAGGAAGATTGAGAAATAGAGAAATTTAGGGAGGATGCTCAAGACAGCAGGACCACATTGACTGAAACTGTGCCACCAAAGGTGGGGAAAAATAACCGATAGACTTGAATTTATATAGCACCTTTCACAACCGCAGGATGTCCCAAAGCAGTTTACAGCCAATAAAGTTCTTTTAAAGGGTTGTCACTGTTATAATGCAGGAAACGTGACAGCTAGTGTAAGCATAGCAGGATCCCACAAACAGCAATATGATAACTTGCAGGTCATCCACTTCAGTTGGTTGATCGATAAATTTTGGCCAGGACAGCAGGGGACCTCACCTGTTCTTCACTGAAGCAGGGCAATGGGTTCTTTTATGTACCCTTACAAGGGGAGACAGGACTTCAGCTTATCATCTGACCTGAAAGATGGCACCTCCAACATTGCAGCTTTCCCTCGGTACTGCATTGACGTGCTTAGATTTTGCAGTCAAGCCGTTGGACTGAGACTCAGAGGCATGGGGGCCTCCAAACCTAAGACAGACAGCCAAAGGATGTTGGAAGACATTTAAGGTTTGGGAGAAGTAAGGCTGTATAGGTGTTTAGAGACAAGAATTTTAAATCGGATGCTCATGAGAGGGCGGAAAACCAGAATATTCCAAATTTGGCCTTTCAACCATATGCAATCAATTCAGCCAGGGCCTCAACATCCATGGGCCATAAGGGGACTAGCTATGGTTCCCCCATCACCTCCATTGTCGACCACTATCCATTGTCACTTCCTAGAAAATGGACATGAACATTTTTTTTTAATTTATTCTTTCATGGGATCTGGGCATCACTGGCAAGAGCAGCTGTTGCCCATCCCGACTTGTCCTTGAACTGAGTGGCTTGCTAGGCCATTTCAAAAGGCTGTTAAGAGTCAACCACATTGTTGTGGATCTGGAGTCATACACAGATAAGGATGACAGATTTCCTTCCCTAAAGGGCATTAGTGAACAGATGGGTTTTTTGCGACACTCATTTCATGATCGCCATTACTGAGCCTGAGATTAGGTTTTCAATTTCAGATTACGAGCCCAGTGATATTGCCCCTATGCCACCCCCACCCCCAAACTGGTGAGGACAGGCCCGGGCTCAACTGTGACATCACCCCCATAGCCCCGCACCACCCCCGCCACTACCTCGACCATGTCGGAATACCCACCCAATGTCGGCTCACAGATGGCAAATGGCCTCGAGAATGAGGTTTCAGGAGATGGAGGCAGGGGCTGCCCGATAAGGAGTCAACGTCTCTGGCCGATGGGTAGAGGAAAATTGAAAAGCATCACATATGCCGGGATTCTCTTTCGAATTGATGTCCTTAATGCAAAAGATTATTGTCCATTTAGGTTGCCAATCCTCCAAGATTGTCCAGGAGTCTCCAAGAATTGAAACTTGGACACTGCTGGGAGGAACCCAGCAAGAAAAATCACAAGAGTATTCATTTCTTTTCCATTTTCTTTAAACATGTTTGCTTACTCATTGTAGAAACCTATAATAATAATATGCAGTTTTGTCTGTCCACGTTATTGGTCGGTGGGTTGATTAGTTGGGCAGAGCCTGCTATACGTGCTATACGTGGTGTGGGTGGAGGACTGGAGTGCGTGACACATTTGGCTGCCAATTATTGGTGGCGCGCCAGGGTGGAAGGGGGTTGGTGGAGATAAAGAATAGTGGAAAGTAAAGAGAACCTAACAACAAAGTTACCCTGGCTGGGGGTATTGAGGAGGGGTGGGGAATGGCATGGGGGATTGGTGAAATTTTGATTTGCTCCTGGCACTCAATTTTGGAGCTCAAGCGCAGAAGGAAGTTCAGTTAGAACTACCACCTCTGCTAAGACTGAGAGGCTGGAGAGAGAGACCAGGGAGTGGGAAGAGACAGGAGAAGGGGGAGACAGGGGAGAAACAGGACAGGGGAGAGATTGGGGACTGGGAGAGACAGAACAGGGGGGAAACTGAGGACGGGGAGAGACTGGGGAACTGGGGAAAGACAGGGGATGGGGGAGAGACGGGGCAGGGGAGAGACAGGACAGGGGAGAGACTGGGGAGAGACAGGAGATGGGGAGAGACGGGAAATGGGGAAAGACTGGAGGGAGACAGGAGACGGTGGAGAGACGGGGCAGGGGAGAGACAGGATGGGGCAGGGACTGGGGAACTGGGGAGAGGCAGGAGGTGGGGGAGAGACAGGAAACAGGGAGAGACAGGAGGTGGGGGAGAGACAGGAGACGGGGGAGAGACAGGAGACGGGGGAGAGACAGGAGGTGGGGGAGAGACAGGAGGTGGGGGAGAGACAGGAGGTGGGGGAAAGACAGGAGGCGAAGGAGAGATGGGATGAGGGAGAGACAGGAGGTGGGAGAGAGACGGAACATGGGAGAGACAGAACAGGGGAGAGAAAGGATGTGGGGAGAGACTGGGGACTGGGGGAAAACTGGGGAGAGACCACAGGAGAGACCGCGGTCTGGGGCGAGACAGGAGATGGGGGAGAGATGGGATGAGGGAGGGACAGGGGACCAAGGGGAAGGGTCAGTGTCTGGGGACCAGAGGAGAGACTGGGGGCTGGAGGAGAGACTGGGGGCTGCGAAAGACTGAGGGCCAGGGGACCAGGGAGAGACGGTGGAAAGTGGGTACCGGGGAGAGACTAGGGACTGGGGAGAGACTGGGGTCTTGGAAGAGATAGAAGACTTGGGAGAGACAGGATATGGGGAGAATGGGGACTGGGTGAGGGAGATATGTCTGGGGAGAGACAGGGCTCTGGGGAAAGACAGGGGAGGGACAGGGCACTGAGGAGAGACAGAGGTCTGGGGAGAAGGCTATGGGCCAAGGGATGGTAAGTGGGATTAGGTAGGTAGATCAGATGTTTCTCACGTGTCAGTGCAGACTCGATGGGCCGAAGGACCTCTTCTGTACTGTGTGATTCTGTGAGAAACAGGGGATGGGGGGGAGGCAGGACGGGGGACTGGGGGAAAAACAGGGGGCCAAGGGGAAGGATTAGAGGTAGAGGGGGGGACCAGAATGAAGCCCAACAGTGGAGGATTGTTCTCCTGACATTAATCAATACAGAAAGCGAATTAGAGATATATATCTAAAGTAACAATTTGCTGTTTTGTCTGCACTGTTCTGATTGGTCGATGGGCTGATTTGATAGGTGGTACCTGGTGCATGCAGAGGTACGGGAGATAGGGGTTTGGTACAGAAAAGGAACAGAAGGTAAGGGGAGCCCAACCACAAAATGACCTTGGAGAGATCGGAAAGGGCTGGAGTTTGGCACAGAGGGGAATGAATGGGAGGAATGGAGAGAGAATGAGATGGGACGGCAGCAGGGGATGGACTGGAGAATGGGAATGACATAGTGGGATGAAGATGATATGAGAAGGATGAAAGGATGGATATGGAATGAGGGGCATGGAAAGGATCGAATGGCACTGGATGGGAATTTAATGAAGTAACTATTGCAACAAAGATACTAATATTTTGCGGGTCTCTGCGAGTAATGAACTGAAAGCAAAATATTGTGGATGCAGGAAATCTGAAAGGAAGCCAGAAAATGATAGAAATACTCAGCAGAAAAGCAGAGACAATGGGCGGAATTTTCCCAGATTTGCACTAAGTGCAGTAGCGGGCGGGTAAAATGGAGTCCTACCCACTAACGGAAATGGTGGGTTTTCACGCCGTATCTTCCCGAACCCGCCTCATTATTTATGCATTCCCGGGAAACACGCCGTTTCCATGGTGGGCAGGCTCTCGTTCGCCCGCTCACCATCGCCCCGCTGCTCCATCACACCGGCCGCCATCTTTAAAAGGCAGCCACCAGCAAAGCGTTCATCACCACCAGCTCATCACCGCTGGCAGGGAGACATGGCCAGCAAAGGCAAAATGACTGCAGCCCCACCCCCCCACTTCAACAACAGGTCCCTCGAGCGACTGCTGGATGCTGTGGAGGCCCAATGGGGTGTGCTCTACCACCCCAGCCCGGCCACAGGATGGGCAATGTCACCAACCCGGCTTGGGAGGCGGTGGTAGCAGTGGTCAGTGCCAACGCCCTGCAGAGGAGAACAGCCACCCAGTGCCGCAAAAGGATGAATGATCTCCTCCGTTCCACCAGAGTAAGTCACTCTTCATCACTCCCAGTTCACACACTCACAAACCCATCACACACCCACAGGGCCCTCACTCACTGCCAGTGCAAGGGACATCACCATTCACTCTCTCACACACACCATCATTATCCTCATCCCCTCCATGGGACCACTCACCACCCACACAGGCCAGGCATACTTATCATCTGGCTCAGCAGGCATCCTGATGCACTCTCCCCATCTCTGTCTATGCAGGACAAACTGGCTCACAACAGGAAGGAAAGGTAACAGACAGGTGGAGGGATGCTGGAATTCAAAGTTCTGACGGAATTCAAAAACAGAGCCATCCAGCTGGCTGGAGATGACCGGGACTGGTCCTGTGCTGACAGTGAGGTCGGCGCTGATCTACCAAGTGAGGGTCCAGCAGTGCAACATCCATCAGATAAACATGCTCTGAGTGATGTGCCCTGTTTCACAGGCCAATGCCATGCACTAATTATCATCTCTTGCTTTTGCAGGTACATCTGCCAAACAGCTGACAGAGTCCATGACCCAGGGCCTCCAATCAAGCTCCGAAGAAACCTCCAAAGAGGAATCTGAAGGCACCCTCCCTGAAGTCCCATCACAGCGCTCACCCATACCCTCCCACAGTGCAGAGACACACACCTCGGTGGGACCTAGCTTTAGAGTAGCCTCGGGATCACAATCTGGTGAGCACATCGCACTGTCTGATCCACAGCAGGCAGAGGCAGGGACTTCCCAGGTCCCCGGCACTCGGACGATTGCGGGAGGCAGAATGTTGCTGAGTCCAAGTCAAATGATGAGCCTCTGGACTTGGTCATGTCATAGTTGCTGGAGCTGCAAAGGTAAGCTCGGGAACATCAGGAAGGGATGTCTGCTGCACTCTTCAGATTGCAAGGCACAATGGAGGAGTCCGTCTGTCCTCAGGCTGAGGTGATAGCGCCGGCATTGCAACGCTCTGAGGTCAACACTGGCAGGATGGCGATCGCCATGGAGACCTTGGTCCAGGACGTTGTTCCTGCACTGCTGTGCGGGCTTAACTCCATCGTTGATGCCATGGTTGGCCTCCAACAGTGTACATGACAGGAGTGCAGGGCAGCTCAATCTCACTCCAGCTGCCCCTTATGCTCACGGAGTCAGCCAGGGGCCTTCGGGCACCCATAGGAAGGAGGGCTAGCAGGTGTAAGCTCCGGAGCCATCATTCAGGTGCCCCTACCTCTGCTGTGGATGTCCAGGGAGCACCAAGACATAGCGGCAGAGTTAGGAAAGTTAGGTAAAAGTAACTCTTTCGAGTACAAACCCGTTTCCATCTGTTTCAGATGAAGTTACATTGTTTCATAGTTTGCCATTGTGAGATTTGAACTCTTGATCTTGGGGTTACAAGCCCAGTATCATAACCACTTGGCTATTTAGGCCAAGCAGCCTGGGCATGGGTGTTGATCACTTGTACCTACTGTTCACTAAAGTCAATAAACTCCTAAGATTGTCTCCCTGCCCAAGGCTCCTTGTTCTGATGAGCAGTGTTCATGTCACTCAGATGTGAAACCTTTTTGCACAAGATAAGGGCAGGTTTCTCAGTCCAGGGCCTCTTCCCTGTGCTCTGTGCAGCCTTCAGGCCACAGTGATGGTCCAGCCTCACACTCCCTGGAAACATTACTGATGCCTACACCTCGATGGTGCTGGTCATTGCTGCCAGAATGTCGTGGGCAGGTGCCACAGAGTTCCCTCATTCTCTCTGTGTGCTCCCAGCACCTTTAAAGTGAGGCTGGCCCCCATCACACCAGCATCTGCGACCAGTGATGCTGTGCACCAGCTCCTGAAGGGCTGAGGTGCTGAAGGCAGACACAGAATCAGATGTGTCTAAAGTTTCATGGCTGCGTCTCTGAGATGGCCCTGATCACGGAGCGCAAGTGAGCTGCCCTCAGCCAGACAGGAGTCAGACATTCTCAGAGGCTCTGTGAAGATCTATGGAGGGTCTTCACTGCATGTTGTCATCATCCTCCTGTGATCGAGCAATTATTAGGGCCTCCACTGCATCCCCATGACAGGAACATTCTCACAGAGGGTATTGGCGCTGAGATAAGCCAGACTGGAGTCTAATGTTCACAACTGTGCATCCTCCACAAATCTGGCAGCTATGAGGGCTTCCCTAGTGTGCCTGCCTCGCCTAGCCAGTGCGAGAGCCTCATCCCTGTCGTTGTCACCACCGAGGACCCCCTCACCCTCATCCCCGTCGGCATCTTCCTCATTAAAGGAGAACTCCAGCTCCTCCATCTCCTCCTCAGCCAGCTCCTCTCCCTGTTGCAGTGCCAGGTTGTAAAGGGTGCAGCAGAATATGACGATGTGTGACACCCTCTGCGGACTGTATTGCAGGGCTCCACCTGACCGGCCCAGGCACTGGAGCCACATCTTCAGCATCCCGATGGTCTGTTCCACCAAGTTGTGAGCTGCTGCCTGAGCCTTATTATAGCGTCGCTCTGCTGCAGTCTGAGGATGCCGCATGGGTGTCATCAGCCACGGCCTCTGTGGGTGGCCCTTGTCCCCAAGGAGTTATCCCTGCAGCCTCTGTGGGCCCTGGAAGACTTCAGGGATCTGTGAGTGACTCAGGATGTAGGCATCGTGCACAGTCCCTGGAAACCATGTTCATACCTGCAGGATGCGTTTCTGGTGGTCACATACCAGCTGCACATTCAGTGAGTGGAAGCCCTTGTGGTTGTTGAAGTCCACTGCGTGTAGCGATGGAGACCTGAGCACCACATGAGTGCAGTCAATCGCACCATGCACCTGTGGGAATCCCGAGATCAGGGTGAATCCAATGGCCCTTGCATCCTGGCTGTCCCAGTCCTGGGCGAAATGCACAAAGTTGTGCGCCATGGAGAAGATGGCATCCGTGACCTCATGGATACATTTGTGGGGTGGATTGTGAATCCCACAGAGGTCACCTGTGGAGCCCTGAAAGGAGCCACTGGCATAGAAACTGAGCAACATGGTCACTTTCATAGCCACTGGCAGTGGATGCCCTCCATGTCCCCTTGGCGCCAAGTCCTGCAGTAAGTGGCAGATGTGAGCCTCCAGGTCCCTAGACATGCGCAGTCGTCGGTGACACTGATTATCAGTCATCTGCAGGAATGGCAGGCAGTGTCTATAGACCCTGGGTGTCTCTAGGCGCCGACCAGCCACGGCTCACTGTCACGCCTGGGCAGCGTGTGCAGGAGCCCCTGCTGCCCCTTCTTCATGAGGCTACTGCTCCTGCTTTTGCACAGCCAGGTACCTCAGTCACTCTCTCCTCCATCTTCTACTGTCTCTGTAGGCCATCAGGCACACAGCTAGGTCACCAGGATCCATGATCCTGCAGTATGAAAGAGAGAGAGACGTGGTTATCATGGCTGTACTTAGCACCTTTCCTGGCCCTGTGTGACCGCCCCTTAATGCTTCCCGGAGAGTGCTGGTTACCCCTCGGATGGCCAGAGATGAATGCGCTGCATGGCTGCCCTGTCAACCTGCGACATGGGGGACACTGGTCCTACGTAGGATGCTGAGATTGCAAGGAGCTGCTACATGGCCAGCGATAGCGAGGAGATGGTACAACGTGTGCAGTCCAACTGCTCCACGGTCCAATAAAGTGTTGGTGGACTCGAAGTCTGTGTCGGGTGGGTGGAGGGTTGTGGGGGGCTGGGGGGATGCTGTGGGTAAGGTGTGGAGTGCTTGGTAGCCCTTTGGTGCCTCCGCGTTGCTTACAGGGGTGGGCAGGCTAGGAGCCCAACCCCAATCATATCACTGTGGCTGCGCCTGATCTGTCTCAGTTGCAGAGGCCTGGTCAGTTTATACAGTGTCCCTAATGTGTAGCCACTGCCCTTCCTTACCTTCCCCCCACATCAATTGCCTGTGCGTGGGATGCAGCGCCAGGTCAGCACTTGACCCCCCACCATCAGCAGTTACCTCTGATGCTGGACAGCACTTGCCTCCAGACACCATCACCACCCCTCGCTCCCCCCCCCGCACCCCCCCCCCTCACTCCTCAGCAGTCACCTCTGGGGCCAGGTATCAGTTTCTGAATCCCCCCCACCCACCCCCCCCCCCCAGCCCCACCCCACCCACCACCCCCCCCCCCCCCCCCCCCCCCCCACCCCCCGCAGTGTCCCTGAGGCCTGTAAACAATGGATGAGCTGTGGTGAACGCTGCTGCTCACTCAGTTCCCCCAAAGTGAAGGCTGCCAAGTGCACGTTGTCTGCGTGCTGTTGTGAAACACGTCGCTGCGCTTTCCTGCCAATGTGGACAGATGACACAGTGGGGTTCCGAGACCCTGGTGGGATGGCCTTTTAATTATATGCTAATATATTACAATTAGCACCTCGTCAACCAATGGCGTGAAACGCAGCTCGCCATCAACCGCCTGAGCGAACAATCGCGACCTGCCTTCACACTGCCGTGAAGCAGGTCACGCCATATTTTCCACGTACGCCACTTATCAGCCTGCTGCCCAGGGCCTGGGAAAACTCCACCCAATGTTTCAGGTTGATGATTGATCTGAAATCTTAAATGTGTTTCTCTCTCCACACATGTTGTCTAACCTGCCGAGTGTTTCCAGTTATTCCTGTATCCATTTTATTATTATAAAAATATTGAATATGGACAGGGGAGTGGGAGGGAGAAGTTGTTTAATTGCATGGAGCATTCGCAAGTGGGCGATCATGTAATGTAACCTCCAGATACATGTCCAAATAGAGTCGAGAGCACCAAATTCAATGCACACTCCGTTAACATGGTGCCAAATTCACTTTCCTGCAGGCATGCTCAGGCTAAACTCTCGTGGGATGTGGCAGCTGTAATAGAAGGAAAGCGAGAGGGCTTTGGTCCAAAAGGACCCCTAGAGTGCAGCTCCGAACAACTAATCATTGAAGCTGGAGAGGGGAACCATGAGAAAGTTCGCAAGATTCTCAAAACTAAATTAGTGAGTGCAGATGTTGCTGATGTCCATGGCCATATGTCACTGATCGGTGCCTCAGTAAGTATCACTTCACTTTGGAGTATGTATGAGGAACTTTCATAGCAAGTAGCATTATTACCAAACTGCCTGCAAGGATCCACTCTCAGGAATGACCCACTACACTGAGAGGTGCTCACTCCCTGCCAGGGGACTATTGATCTCAGTTACAGCAAGTGGACCTGTCATTGCACAATGGACACTGGGATAGCGTTCCTTGCCTTCCCTTGTTGGGTGAATCAGTGCTGACTCAACACTGGGAATGCCCTTTCAGTGGGGCAGCAAAAAAAAAGGAAAATGTCTTGCACATAAACAGCACCTTGTCACACACACCTCTATAACAGCAGCCACTGTCCTTTCTGGGCCTCCGCTCAAAGGCATAGAGCCACATAGATGCCTCTCTGTTGAGAGAAGGAGAATGTGCTTCATGTAGCCTTATTACCGTTCTAACCGATGACTATGTATCTATCCTTTCACTCTCTGGATGTGGGGGGTGGTACAGTGAGTCAGAAGCTGTCCTTTCACACTCTGGGACTGGGTGGGTTAGTGGGTCAGACACTGTCCTTTCACACTTTGGGACTGGGTGGGACAGTGGGTCAGACACAGTCCTTTCACACTCTGGGACTGGGTGGGACAGTGGGTCAGACACAGTCCTTTCACACCCTGGGACTGGGTGGGACAGTGGGTCAGACACTGTCCTTTCAAACTCTGGGACTGGGTAGGTCAGTGGGTCAGACACTGTCCTTTCACACTCTGGGACTGGGTAATACAGTGGGTCAGACACTGTCCTTTCACACTCTGGGACTGGGTAATACAGTGGGTCAGACACTGTCCTTTCACACTCTGGGACTGGGTGGGACAGTGGGTCAGACACTTTCCTTTCACACCCTGGGACTGGGTGGTAAAGTGGGTCAGACACTGTCCTTTCACACTCTGGGACTGGGTGGGACAGTGGGTCAGACACTGTCCTTTCACACTCTGGGACTGGGTGGGACAGTGGGTCAGACACAGTCCTTTCACATCCTGGGACTGGGTGGGACAGTGGGTCAGACACTGTCCTTTCAAACTCTGGGACTGGGTAGGTCAGTGGGTCAGACACTGTCCTTTCACACTCTGGGACTGGGTGATACAGCGGGTCAGACACTGTCCTTTCACACTCTGGGACTGGGTGATACAGTGGGTCAGACACTGTCCTTTCACACTCTGGGACTGGGTGGGACAGTGGGTCAGACACTTTCCTTTCACACTCTGGGACTGGGTGATACAGTGGGTCAGACACTGTCATTTCACACTCTGGGACTGGGTGGGTCAGTGGGTCAGACACTGTCCTTTCACAGTCTGGCACTGGGTGGGATAGTGGTTCAGACACTGTCCTTTCACACTCTGGGACAGGGTTTTTAGGCTGACCACCAGCATAGAATTTCCTGGACCATTGAGAGCAGGTTTGATGTGATGGGGACAGCCCCACCAGAATGTCAGCCCAGTACTCGGAGACTGTGAGTCTTCTTTCCACTCTTGGGCTCTAAGACATGGAGGAGCGGCCGACTGCACTCCCCTCAGATGCAAGTAGCGCTCTGCACGTCAACTTAATATTCAACAAGGAGTCCTGTTCAGAGTAATGCTGAAATCCATAACTATCCAAGAAAGAGGTGGGAATAACACCACAAAGTCATCCCTTACTCCGCTATTGTGGAACCCGTTCAGGGGCAGGAGGTGCCTGTCTGAGCTGGAAGGTAGGGGAGGTGATTGGGTGTGCGTGTTGTTGGTGGGTGGGTGTGGGGAGTCGCACCTCACTGGAGCTGATTTCTATCTCCTCACAGAAACCATTGATGTGTGGGAGGGGTTAAACTAATTTGGTAGAAAATTGGGCACCCACAGGACAGAGGAAAAGCAAGGTGCATTGAGGACTAGGAAAAACAAATAGCACAAACTCGGAAATGTGGTAAACATTGAGGAGTATAGTAACAGAATGCAGGAGGACATAGACAGTCTGTTAAAATGGGCAGACAAAATTGTCAGATGACATTTTTGGAAGGAAGAATGAGGAGGGACAATATGAACTAAATAGTACAATTTTAAATGTTGTTGACCAACCATGAGGCCAGGGGGTGTAGGGATACAAACTCTTAAAGATGGCAGAATAACTTGAGAAGGCTATTAAAAAAAGCACATGGGATTCTTAGCTTTAATAATCGAGCCTTGAGTGCAAAAACAAGGAAGTTATGTCTTTCTAAAACACTGGTTAGGCCCTAGCTGGAGTGTTTTGTTCGATGCTGACCACTGCACATGAGGAAGGTTGTCAAGGCCTTGTAAAGGGTGCAGAAGGGATCTATTAAAATGGCACCAAGGAGGAGGGATCTCCATCATCTGGAGAGACTAGAGAAGCTGAGGTTGTTGCCTTTAGAACAGCGATGGTTAAGGATAGGTTTAGTAGAGGTGTTCAAAATCATGAAGGGTTTTGATAGAGTAAATAAGGAAATATCTGTTTCTCATGGCAGAAGGACCAACAACCAAAGGACACAGATTTAACATGATTGGCAAAAGAACTAGGGGGGGAAATATTTTTTCACATAGCGAGTTGTTGTGACCTGGAATGCGCTGTCTGAAAGGGCAGTAGAAGCAGATTCAACAGTAACATTCAAAAGAGAATTAGAAGAAACACTCGAAGGGAAAAAAATATGAAAGGGCTACGCAAAGAGCCAGTATAGACGTGACACAATGGGCCAAATGGCCTCCAATCCTGTATGTTCTTTGGCAGGGACTTTTCCCTCCAGCCCCAAGGCAGGATGGAAAATCTGATGGGCCAGCCAAAGGCCCCTTGACTTTGGGCGGCAATGTCTGGTCCCGCAGTGGGTAGGATGGAAAATCAAAGCATTTGATTGGGTGATTGTATGTTGATGTGATTTTCCCCATCTTACATAGCTTCATCTGAGCAATTTCTTACAGGCTGTTGGCAGCAGTGTCATCGTCAACCTGCTGCTCGATAACGGAGCAAACGTGAACAAGTTGAACAATGAGGGTGTTTCTGCGCTCAACTGCTGCTGCATACTTTACTACCCGTCAGGCTCCTTTCTACACAGTGAAATCTACAGACTCTCAAACAAAAAGGTGTGTTTCACTTGAAGCCAACATCGGCTGGTGAGAATTTTCCCAGAGTACATTTTTTATTTCACAAGGCAACTGGTGAAAATGAAACATGTTTCACTTGCTGTGGGACATCCACACTCTGTTTAACTTAATTTACAGAGTTATTCAGAAGAATCTTCACCCAAAAAGTAGTGAGAATGTGGAAATCGCTACCGCAGGGAATGGTGAAGTGAATAATATAGGTGCATTTAAGGGTAAACTAGACAAGCATATAAAGTAATAGACATTTACAATGGTAGAGTTGGATGAGAAAGGATGTATCCTTACACCATATTTTTTTATTTAACTTTCAAGGGATGTAGGCAAGGCTGGCATTTGTAGGCCTTGAGCTGAGTGGCTTGCCACACCTTTTCAGAGGACAGTTAAGAGTCAACCACATTGCTGTGGGTCTGGAGTCACATGTAGGCCTGACTAGGTGAAAATGGCAGATATCCTTCCCTAAATACAACAATTGTTTCATGGTCATCATTGCTGAAACTAGCTTTTCAATTCCAGATTATTAATTAGATTTAAATTCCACCAGCTCCTGTAGTAGGATTTGAACCCATGTCCCTGAGCTCGTTAGCCTGGATTGCTGGTCTGGTGCTTTTTACACTGCACCACCAACTCCCACTTGTGAAACAAAAGAGATTGTGGTGTTGAGGGGGGGCAAAGGGGGATGTGAGAAGGAGGGTTAGTGTGAGGTCACAGTCATCTTCAGTGGTTTTAGTGCCACTACAGACTATGGCTTTACCATCTTCTCCATCAGGGCAAGGACATAGAGCCATACCTCTCACTGCCAATTCAGTGCTGTTGCCACTGGCTACCCTTCACCTTCTCCTGCAATAAAGGCAAAGTGTGTCAGTGAGCCTGGTGCGATTTGTTTCAGTGGTGCAGCTGCCATGGCTGAAGAGCTGATGGTGCCTGCAAGCTGTGTGATGTGGTATGAGTCTTGCAGCAGTGTGAAGTGAGCAATGGTGTGGTGCAGCATATGAATGCCACGTATGGGCCCTGATTGATAGAGACTGTTGGTGGGTGAGTGATGGGGATATGGTGCATTGAGCTTTGTTCAAGGCTGGTGGTACAGTTGATAGGACATGGCATTGGAAGATGCATTCACTAACCTTGACTACTCTTGTGAGGCCATTGAACTTCTCGCAGACCCAGTCCTCAGGGCGGAACAGCTGGCATTGATTGGCACAGCAATTTGGTCCTGCTGCCTTCTGACAGTGTGTTTGGAGCCTGTCCTGGCCTCTTGTGGTTGATGGCACCTCTCCTCCTCTGCACCTCCTCCACCAAGAACTTCAGTGCAATGTAGGAGTATCTTGGAGCCACTCCCTGCCATGCTGTACCACAATGCTTAAGAGATGCAGGCTAGCATTAAAATCGATCTAGCCTCTCGTGATTTTGCGCCTTGTACTCAAGCATGCAGCCACTCAACAGTGTGGTTAGGACGATCTGTACATAGCTGTCATATAAATGAGGTGGCAGCACATTGCTTTGGAAGCAGCAGGTGTGGGTTGCAGCATGAAGTGTGATCCTCACACCGGTTTATGGGCCTCATTGGATTTTGTAGCCTTTGCTCTTAGCCAGGCAAGCTTGTGCTAACAGCAGCAATGTTTCACCTGGATGGTTTATACTCGTGCCGAATGCAGAGCTTGAGTCAAAATGAAAATGAAGCCTCAGGTCAGAGTAGACTGATGGTGCTATAATTAGCCGGATTGGATTTGTCCTGCTTTTTGTGTACGGGACATACCTGAGCAGTTTTCCACATAGCTGGGTCAATGCCAGTGTTGTACTGGAACAGCTTGGCTAGGGGCGTGGCAAGTTCTGGAGCACTCATCAGGTCAAACATGGGCAAGGAAACCTCCTGCTGATTACCACCTCCCTCAGCTGATGAATCAGTGCTCCTCCATGTTGAACATCACTTGGAGGAAGCATTGAGGGTGGCAAAGGCACAGAATGCACTCTGGGTGGGGGACTTCAATGTCCATCACCAAGAGTGGCTCAGTAGCACTGCTATTGACCAAGTTGGTCGTGTCCAAAATGACGTAGCTGCTAGACTGGGTCTGCAGCAGGTGGTGAGGGAACCAACAAGAGGGAAAAACATACCTGGCCTCATCCTCACCAATCTGCACACCACAGATGCATCTGTCCATGACAGTATCAGTAGGAGTGACCGCCTCACAGTCCTTGTGGAAATGAAGTCCCATCTTCACATCGTATTGTGTGGCACTACCACTGTGCTAAATGGGATAGATTTCGAACAGACCTAGAAACTCAAGACTGGGCATCCATGAGGCGCTGTGGGCTATCAGCAGCAGCAGAATTGTACTCAAACACAATCTGTAACCTCATATCCCCCACTCTACCATTACCATCAAGCCAGGGGATCAACCCTGGTTCAATGAAGAGTACAGGAGGGCATGCCAGGAGCAGCACCAGGCATACCTAAAAATGAGGTGTCAACCAGGTGAGGCTATAACATAGGACTGCTTGCGTGCCAAACAGCATAAGCAGCAAGTGAAAGACAGAGCTTATTGATCCCACAAGCAATGGATCAGATCTAAGTTCTGCAGTCCTGCCACATCCAGTCGTGAATGGTGATGGACAATTAAACATCTCACTGGAGGAGGAGGCTCCACAAATATCTCCATCCTCAATGATGGGGGAGCCCAGCACAGCAGTGCAAAAGATGGGCTGAAGCATTTGCAACAATCTTCAGTCAGAAGTGCCAAGTGGATGATTCATCTCGGCTCCTCCTAAGGGCCCCAGCATCACAGGTGCCAGTCTTCAACCAATTTGATTCACTCAAGAAATAGCTGAAGGTACTGGATACTGCAAAGGCTATGGGGCCCTGACAATATTCCAGCAATAATACTGATGACTTGTGCTCCAGAACTTGCCATGCCCCTAGCCAAGCTGTTGAAGTACAACGCTGGCATTGACCCAACTATGTAGAAAATTGCCCAGGTATGTCCTGTACAGAAAAAGCAGGACAAATCCAATCTGGCCAATTATCACACCATCAGTCTACTCTCCATCATCAGTAAAATGATGGCAAGGGTCATCAAGGTGCTATCTAGAGGCACTTCCTTAGCAATAACCTGCTCACTGATGGTCAGTTTGGGTTCTGCCAGGGTCACACAGCTTCTGACCTCATTACAGCCTTGGTTCAAACAAGGACAAAAGACATGAACTCCAGAGGTGAGGTGAGAGTGAATGCCCTCAACATCAAGGAAGCATTTGGCTGAGTGTGGCATCAAGGAAGCATTTGGCTGAGTGTGGCATCAAGGTGCCCTAGCAAAACTGGAGTCAATGGGAATCAGGGGGAAAACTCTCCAATGGTTGGAGTCATAAAGGAAGATGGTTGTTGGAGGTCAATCATCTCAGCTCCAGGACATCAATGCAGGAGTTCCTCAGGGTTGTGTCCTGGGCCCAACCATTTTCAGCTGCTTCATCAATGCTCTTCCTCCCATCATAAGGTCAGAAGTTTGCTGATGATTGCATAATGTTCAGCATCAGTTGTGACTCCTCAGATACTGAAGCAGTCCATGTCCAAAATCAGCAAGACCAGGACAATATCTAGACTTGGGCTGACAAGTGGTAAGTAACATTCTCTCCACTCAAGTGCCAGGCAATGACCATCTCCAACAAGAGAGAATCCAACCATCGCCTCTTGACATTCAATGGCGTTACCATCATTGAATCCCCCATTGGGGGTTACTATTGACCAGAAACTGAACTGTGGCTAAAAGAGCAGGTAAAAGGCTAGGAATCCTGCAGTGAGTAACTCACCTACTGACTCCCCAATGCCTGACCACCAACTACAAGGGTCAAGTCAGGAGTGTGATCGAATACTCTCCATCTGCTTGGATGAGTGCAGCTCCAACAACACTCAAGAAGCTTGACACCATCCAGGACAAAGTAGCCCGATTGATTGGCACCACATCCACAAACGCTCACTCCCTCCACCATCGACGCACAGTAGCAGCAGTGTGTATCATCTACAAGATGCACTGCAGGAACTCAGCAAGCCTCCTTAGACAGCACTTCCAAACCCAAGACCACTACCATCTGGAAGGACAAGAGCAGCAGATAGATGGGAACACCAGTAACTGGAAGTTCCCCTCCAAGTCACTCACCAACCTGACTTGGAAATATATCACCATTCCTTCACTGTAGCTGCGTCAAAATCCTGGAACTCCCTTCCTAATGGCACTGTGGGTGTACCTACACCACATGGACTGCAAAGGTTCAAGAAGGCAACTCATCACCTCCTTCTCAAGAGCAATTATGGATGAGCAATAAATCCTGGCCCAGCCAACAAAGCGCATGCCCCATGGACGAATAAATAATAAAAACCTTTGAGAACCAGTTTTTGAAGTGTGCTGCAATATGTTCCTTTTGGCTAGTTTATGCTCACATATGTGTCATCCCTGGCCTAATGCTCCAGTGCAGAGCCTTCCAAAGTGGGAGCAGAGGGAGTTCAGATGCTGGCGTAATTTTACTGAACCTTGACTCTCCCCTCTACTGCACTCCAAACTAATAGGGCTGAAACAGTCGAGGTCATGAATTAAATAAGCCGCTTTCTGTGATATGCGTCCCTGCCATGGGACTAAAAATGGCAAATCACGAAAGGTAAACCCAAACTTTATTTCCAAATTGACTCCATGCTTTCTCCTAGGTCCAAAACAAAAGTGTCTCAATTTAATCTTGTTGGGTATCTTGTGCCAGGAACTCAGTCTTTTGCTCAGGTTTCTCACCGGAGAGTTTATCGTTGTGCACCTCACAGTGACCTCACGTTGTATTCCTTTGCCCAACAGGCCCAGCTGTCTGCTGCAATAGCCCCAGCGAGAGAGGAAATGCAGGAGGAAACAGATGATGAACTGACCACTCAGGTGAAGATGGCCAAAAGAATCTCACTTTACGATAGCAAAATCAAAGTGAGCAGCATAAGCTTCAAGAAGCTTGCAGCCATTGCATTGTCGTCAGAAAGCACAAGTAAGATGAAATGGCCAGCGGAAAGGCAGGCGGCGCAGGAGGGGCGTCTGAATTTCGAAGATTCTGCGGAGGAGGAAGGTTTAGTCCTTGAGACTGACGAGGATACTGACAGCCTATTGTCACCATCAGCAGGGCCTCCCTCAACTACTAACTTTGATTCTTCACGCAGCGTCCGTCACTATCAATTCAATGTCACTGGGCGACAGCTGCAACGTGCAGCTCAAGTCTTAAGTAGAAACCAGCATTTTAAGAGCTCGGCTGATAAATCCTTGGGGGTGCCTGATTTCAAGCACGATGAAGGAGTATGGAGAATGGCAGTGATGAAATCTCGGTAGGTGCGACAAGAGCAACAATTTGTCTCACTTGCCTTCCTGGGGCTCTTGTACTGAAGGCAAACAACTTAAACACAACCCAAAACACATTACCCACCAACACACTTGACCCAGATCAATGTAAACTGATGTCCATGCAAGATGTTTTTCCTCAGTTTCTGCCCTCCCCCCTCCATCTTCTCATTGCCTGATGGGAGCACCAACTCAAGCAGAGGGTACAAATTCATGGCAGGCTGCCCCTGCATACTTCATTTGCATGCCTAGTAGTGAGTGGCTGCCATGAGGAATGACTGCAGCTGCACACCAAGTGCCCTCATCTGACCACCATCTGCAGTGCAAGCCCAAGGCTGCTTGTTTTCTTGGCTCAATAACTCTAGGGTCCTGAGGCCCACTGTTGTGCCATTACTGTAAACACCCAAGTCTGCACCTGCTAACTCAACATAGGGATCAAACGTGCAGCTTTCCTGCATAGGCCCTTTCCAGTCAGAGTCCTACTCTCCCCTCCCCATTCCTAAGTACAGTGTCAAGGCTAAATTATCCTCACACTCTCCCCTGCCCCATTACTAATTGCACTGACCTCTCTGCAGTCAAATTAACTCTTCCTTGCTCCATTACTAGAGTACATGTCCAGTGTGGCTCCATTTAGTTTGGCCCTTTGTTCCAATGCGCCTTCATTAAAATGTGTTAATCCTTGACTTATCATAATTATCGTGGACTAAATGATAGCACAATTCTATTTTTTTTCATATGTGTTGCCATTCCTAGACATCAGAGGAGAAGAGGAATCATTAGCCTGCTTCTCCAAAGAGGAGCTGATCCCAATAATTCCACAGTTCCGATGCCACCACTCTTTTTCCCTATATTGGCAGGGGACCTCAATGCAATCAAGTTACTACTGGAGAACAAAGCAGACCCAAACTACCAACTTCAGGTAATGCACTAAACTGTCAAAGCAGCACAATGAAGGGAATAGCCACCATTGATGTGATTGGATGCTGTGATGTGTTAACAAAGCACAGGTGACAGTATGACTAGCTCTGAGCTGTCATGCAGTCTTGAAACTCAACAATAATTTGCATTTATACCGCTACTTCCCAATCCTTTTCCCACTGTGACCCCATATTAAATTTTGAAAATTGCCACGGCCCCAGAGTGAAAGCAGGGTGGGGTGGGGTAGAGCTGTGGGGAGTGGGTGGCTGGCGGGGGAGGTGGGATTTCTGAGAGCAGTGGTGGTGGCGGGGTGGGGGGGAGGGTGCGGGGGGGTGGTAGTGAGATTGAGTGTGGTGGGAAATGTTTAAACTTGAGGGTTTTTTTTAATGAAAACATTTACCTTTTCACAGGATTTTTTTTGCAGCAGGGATCAGGCCTCGAAGATCTATTCATTATCCATGTCTCCCCTCCCCATTAGAAAAAAATTGAGAGGATTTAAAGCGGCCTCGCAGCTGTTCAGTCATGGCAGCCATAGTTATCTTGGAGCTCCCAACCCCAAACTCCCATCTCGTGACCCCACTGGGGTTCGTGACCCACTGTTTGGGAAACCCCCAATACAATGGGTTTAACATCATAAAGTGGCCCAAAGCACTTCTCAATGATGTAATCAGAAAAATTGAATGCAGAACCAAAGATGGCATTTTAGAATGGTTGACAAAAAATCCTTGGATAAATTGACGGGTTCTAAAAGGCAAAAGGGAATTGGAATGGGACAGGTAAAGTGGGAAGTGTAAATGGAAATAGCAGAATCATTACCAACAGTTGCTGTCTGAAAAAATGGGAGCAGTAGTCATGAAATTGTTGAACTCAATGTTGAGGCTAGAAGACTGTGAAGTGCTTAAGCAAAAGATGAGGAACAGTGTAGGAAGCCAATGACAGAGAGGCCAGAGTGGGAGTGGGGCAGGGAACGCAAATGACAAGTGACAAGAATCTCGGGGCCATTGCTTGCAGACTGAAAGGAGGTGTCCTGCAAAGTCGTCACCCAGTCTGTTTGCTCTTCCCATTGTACGGCAGACCACATGGTGTGCAGTGAATGTAAGATACTAATTTTCAAGAAGTATAATTAAATTACCATTTCATCTGGAAGGAGTGTTTCAGCCATTGGCTGATGGGAAGTGAGGAGATAAAGGGGAGGTGCCTCTTCTCGTACACTTGCATAGCAAGGTGCTGAGGTAAGGAAGGGACTTTACAGGTGACTGAAAATTGGACCAGGATGTCATGGAGGGGATGACACTTTTGAAGTGTAGCTGCTGTTGGAATGGAGGAAATCTTCCACACAGCAATGCTCAAAAACTGTAGCAGTTAAGGGCCAGGTAACAAAAACAAAAATTGCTGGAAAAACTCAGCAGGTCTGACAGCATCTGTGGAGAAGACAGAGTTAACGTTTCGAGTCCAAAAGGGCCAGGTAATTTTTCCTTTTGTTGATGGAAATCAAAGGGTAAATATTGGCCATGAAGCGGGGGAAATAGTACCTTAGGATCTATTAGACCCAGCTGAGAGCACAGCCTTGGTTTAAGGTCTAATCTGCAAATGGCACCTCCAACTGTGCAGCAGCCAAGGTCATGTGCTCAAGTCTCTGGAATGCGAACTTGAACCAATGACCTTCTGACTCAGAGGCGAGGGTGAGCCACAGAGGACAGAGGAGTGGCAGAGGTAAGGGCTTTTTTTTTTTAGCTCCCTGGGCTGACCCTGGAGTAGGGAGCAGTTTTGGTTCAGGAGAGGGAGGCCCAATAGCGTTTAATGCGGCGATGGATGGCAAATCCAGATGTGCACCAGATGCGTTTTACCTCAGAGGGTTGAGATCTTTGGAATTTGCTAATGTAGAGGGTGGTGCTTGCTCAGTAGCTGAGTGTATTCAAGCAGGAGATCAATAGGTTTTGGGCTCTAAGGGATTAGAAGGAAATGGGGATCGAATGGGAAAAGTGGAATTGTGGTTGAAGTTCAGCTGTGATCCTAATGAGTGACGAAGCAGGTTCACAGGACCAAAAGGTCATAAGAAATAGAAGCAGGAGTTTACTATTCAGCCCACTGAGCCTGCCTCATCTCCAGGAGGAATGACTGGGGTGGGAGACCGCCGATGATTTGCTGGGGCCAAGGACACAAAGGCAGAAGTTAGGGAATGGCTGAGTAAATCCATGGTTGTAAAAGGTTTGTAGGAAATGGAAAGCCAAACATCAGGTCATAGGGAGTTGCAAAATGCTGATCTAAATGGCTTGAAGGGGAGTTTTTTCCAAAAGCAAAACAGAGGAAGTGGGTTGGATTGGAGTAGGGGTGTGTGGTGTGGTGAGGGATACAGGAACTTGAATAGAGATGGGTTAATTAATGATCACGACCGAGTGGATAAAAAGTTCACAGGAGATGTAAGCTGAAGGGTGGATATTAGTGCTTGGATGGAGGAAAGATTTTGGAGTTCAAAGGGCATTTGAATGAGAGGTCAAGGAGAGTTGAAATGGACGTTGAGTTTGCTGACAATGAGGTGTCATTCAGTGCAGGGGCTGAGGGAGGACGAGGGAGGTTATCTAGGGAGTGGGGCTTAGGAATGGTAGGGGAAGAAGATTTTAAAGAAGAGGTGAGAAGGGTGGAACAAGAGACATGCTTGAGGAGGAGAAGGTGCCAGTAGAGTAGGGAGAGAGACCAGGGTGTCACTTGATGATGAAGGCCACACCATTATTGTAATAGGTTGGACAAGGCAGGTGAGGAGGAGAAAGTGCAGGGGGGAGGGGGGAGGCTACAGGATGAGTGAGATATTGCCACTGTGAGCCAGGATGTCAATGGAGACAGCCACAATATGGCTGCCGATGGAAGGGACGCTGTGTGCAAGTTACTGATATTCATTGGAAATGCAGACAAGGATGGTGATTTTTGATTCATTGACGGAATCCAGGAGGACAGTGTGATGGGGCAGTCAGGGCGGGGGGAGTCTGTATGGGTGAATTAGTTGGGGGGAAGGGGGAGGATGGGGAAAAGTTAGTCACTGTGGGAGAGGGGAGAACAAAGGGAGGTTAGTCACTGTGGGAGGGGGAGAATGAAGGGAGGTTAGTCACTGTGGGAGGGGGAGAATGAAGGGAGGTTAGTCATTGTGGGAGGGGAGAGAATGAGGGGAGGTTAGTCACTGTGGGAGGGGGCAGAATGAGGGGAGGTTAGTCACTGTGGGAGGGGGCAGAATGAGGGGAGGTTAGTCACTGTGGTAGGGGAGAGAATGAGGGGAGGATAGTCACTGTGGGAGGGGAGAGATTGAGGGGAGGTTAGTCACTGTGGGAGGGGGCAGAATGAGGGGAGGTTAGTCACTGTGGGAGGGGGCAGAATGAGGGGAGGTTAGTCACTGTGGGAGGGGAGAGAATGAGGGGAGGTTAGTCACAGTGGGAGGGGAGAGAATGAGGGGAGGTTAGTCACTGTGGGAGGGGGGAGAATGAGGGGAGGTTAGTCACTGTGGGAGGGGAGAGAATGAGGGGAGGTTAGTCACTGTGGGAGGGGGGAGAATGAGGGGAGGTTAGTCACTGTGGGAGGGGAGACAATGAGGGGAGGTTAGTCACTGTGGGAGGGGGGAGAATGAGGGGAGGTTAGTCACTGTGGGAGGGGGCAGAATGAGGGGAGGTTAGTCACTGTGGGAGGGGGCAGAATGAGGGGAGGTTAGTCACTGTGGGAGGGGGCAGAATGAGGGGACGTTAGTCACTGTGGGAGGGGAGAGAATGAAGGGAGGTTAGTCACTGTGGGAGGGGGGAGAATGAGGGGAGGTTAGTCACTGTGGGAGGGGGGAGAATGAGGGGAGGTTAGTCATTGTGGGAGGGGGGAGAATGAGGGGAGGTTAGTCACTGTGGGAGGGGGGAGAATGAGGGGAGGTTAGTCACTGTGGGAGGGGCGAGAATGAGGGGAGGTTAGTCACTGTGGGAGGGGGGAGAATGAGGGGAGGTTAGTCACTGTGGGAGGGGGCAGAATGAGGGGAGGTTAGTCATTGTGGGCCCTTTGGAGAAAATGAACAGAGACATGGACTGTAGCTTTAGACGTGTTCAAGAATGTTTTAAACCTGGAGCAGATTCTGGAAATTGCCAACCATGCCTGAGAGAAGAAAAATGAAAGGTGCCTTGGCTGGATAACAGGAAGGGAGGAGACAACAGGGGCCAAGAGAAAGCAAAAAAGGAAATAGAATTCATGGACTAACTGCTTATCTTTCTGTACCATATGAAGTTAAGCATATTTCATAGAAGTGATATATATTCCTCTGCACCCAACTGGCCAGATTATCTGGCATGACTTATCCGACTATCTGATTCACCGTGGGATCAAACCATGTTAATTTGTATGCAGTCACACTGATACCTGCAGAGAGACTGTACTGAGCAACTTTTGTCCCTGGTGGAACTGTACAATGTGACTTAAGTTACACTGTACAATTGTACTGCTGTGAGACTGTGCCCTGAATTTAAAATTTTTATCCATGTTCGAATCCCTCTATGGTTTTGCCCTTCCTTATCTCTGTAGCCATCTCCAGCCCTACAACCCGCTGAGCTCACTGTGTTCTTCCAATTCCGTCCTTTTGCGCACACCAGCAATTTTCTTCAAACCACCATTGGCGCCATGGACATCTGAGCCCTCAGCTCAAGAATACCCTCTAAATGTCTCTACCTCCCCATTTACATTTCATCATTTCACATCCTCCTTATAAACTACCTCCTTGCCCCCCCCATCCTAATGTGCCTTTCTGAGATACAATACAAAATGTTATCTGATAACTGGTCTACCAAGAAGGGCAAATATCCTAGTGCAACAAAAGTTGATGAGATTGGTTGCTGAAATGAGGGGATTGTCCTCCGAGCTGGGATTGAGTAGATAAGTGAAGTGTGCCTTTGGGGATGTTCTTACTGTAATAAAGCCACTGCATAAACACAAAGCTGCGGTTATGTGACTGGATCACATAGCTTGCTCTGCGTGAGCCATGTTGTAGTACCCCTGTACCATGTGAATTGTGCAGCAGTGCAACCGAATCACATGTTTTGAGGTGTAATGCTCTATAGCTGTTCCAGCAAAGGTCAAGGCAACTGGGGTTGGGGATTCGTGGGGCCGAGGAGGTGATGGGGTACGGGGGGATGGTGTGGGGGAGGTGCTGCGGGTCACTTGGGATGTTTGTTTACCCAGCAATAGGTGTCTCTAGTAACCCACAGATATTACATGGACAAAAAACTGACCAGGATTCCCACTGCAAATTGTGGTCCATTGCCAGCTGCCGGAACATGCACCCCTGTGACTTGAGGTAAGGATAGGATTAGACTGTGATGACATGATGAATGTAAACTCAATTTGGCCTACTTAGGTGGATGGATGAATTTCTCCTTGCAGGATCACTGATTTAGTTACATTCCCCTCTGGGCAGTGTGACCTATACTTGGATATTAAAGGTTAACACTGGCAGAATACCCTAAGTAATGAATACCATCGATGGGTTAGTGAAAATGTTTGATTTTGGCCAGGCAGGTGAGTGATAGCTATGTCTGAATATCACCTCCTTCATTAGTGTTAAGAACCTTTAAGAAGTGTAGAGCCTTTTCCTCTCCTCCATGTACAAATTTGAATTTGCCATTTTGGGCAGAACTCAAGCCATAAGGGGATAGGTTGTCCTGGAATGGGCTCCAATTCCAACCTGACTCCTTAGTGAAATCCTTCCACATTGTTCACTTTAAAGGATGACAAGACCAGTTATCCTTCGCACACTCACTCCAACACTCCACAGACGGGACTCATGTTTTCTTTCTGTCTTTCTTTCCCTCCTCCATTCCATCCCCCCTCTCACTCCCTCTCTTCCCTTCTCAGCTTTCAGTAGTAATGAGTTCTACACCTGAGCCTTCACCTTACATCAAGAACATTAACATTATGGTAAGTGCCAAGCTGTGCCCATCAACTGAGCCACATGGAAACCCCAAGTATCAGTTACCCCCTGTTTGTCCCTCTTCTTTCGTTCTCATTTTATTTCTTTCTATTACTGGGGGACAAAAGGAAGAGTGACAACTATGTAGGGTTTCTTTTATTCATTCATGGGATGTGGGCTTCGCTGGCTGGGCCAGCATTTATTGCCCATCCCTAATTGCCTTTGAGAAGGTGGTGGTGAGCTGCCTTTTTGAACTATTGCAGAGCATGTGGTGTCGGTACCACCCACAATGACAGTGAAGGAACGGCGATATATTTCCAAGTCAGGATGGTGAATGACTTGGAGGGAAACTTCCCGGTGGTGGTGTTCCCATCTATCTGCTGCCCTGATCCTTCTAGGTGGTAGAGGTTTTAGGTTTAGAAGGTGTTGTCGAAGGAGGCTTGTTGAGTTGCTACAGTGCATCTTGTACATAGTACACACATTTGCTACGCTGCATCGGTGGTGGATGGAATGAATGTTTAAGATGGGTGTGGGTTGCCAATCAAGCAGGCGGCTTTATCCTGCATGATGTCAAGCTTCTTGAGTGTTCTTGGAGCTGCACTCATCCAGAGACGTGGAGTGTATTTTATTACACTCCTGACTTGAGCCTTGTAGATGGTGAACAGGCTTTGGAAAGAGAGGTGAGTTATTCGCTGTGGGATTTCTAACCTCTGACCTTCTCTTGCAGTCACAGTATTTATATGGCTAGTCCAGTTCAGTTTCTGGTCAATGGATGTTGATAGAGGGGGATTCAGCTGTCATAATTCCATTGAAAGTCAAGGGGTGATGGTTAGACTCTCTCTTGTTGGAGATGGTCATTGCCTGACAATTGCATGATGTGAATGTTACTTGCCACTTGTCAGCCCAAGCCTTGATATTGTCCAGGTCTTGTTGCATTTGGACATGGACTGCTTCAGTATCTGAGGAGTTGTGAATGGTGCTGAACATTGTGCAATCATCAGTGAACATCCCCACTTCTGACATTATGATGGAAGGAAGATCATTGAAGAAACAGCTGAAAATGGCTGGCTACTCTGAGGAACTCCTGCAGTGATGTCTTGGAACTGAGATGATTGGCTTCCAGCAACCACATCCATCTCCCTTCATGCTACGTATGACTCCAACTGGTGAAGAGATTTTCCCCTGATTCCCACTGACTCCAGTTTTGCTGGGGCTCCTTGATGCCACACTCGGTCAAATGTTGCCTTGATGTTAAGGGCATTCACTCACACCTCACCTTGGGAGTTCAGCTCTTTTGTCTATGTTTGAATCAAGGCTGTAATGAGATCAGGAGCTGAGTGGCCCTGACGGAACAGAAACTGAGTGCCAGTGAGCAGGTTATTGCTGTGTAAATGCCGCTTGTTAGCACTGTCATGACATCTTCCATTACTTTACTGATGATGGAGAGTGGACTGATGGGGCAGTAAATGGCCGGGTTGGATTTGTCCTGCTTTTTGTTTACAGGACATACCTGGGCAATTTTCCACATTGCTGGGTAGATGCCAGTGTTATAGCTATACTGGAACAGCTTGGCTATGGGCACAGCTAGTTCTGGAGCACAAGTCTTCCGTAATACTGAGGGGATGTTTTCAGGACCCCTGGTCTCTGCTTTTTCCAATGCCTTTGGTGATTTCTTGATATCACATGAGGTGGCTGCCAAATTCACTGCATTAGTGAAAGTTCAGAATTACTTCCATTGGCCTGATGTTGGGGCAGAGTGTAAGTGGTGTCTGGTGTTGCCAACACAGTTGGCACATGTGGGAGCTATTATCCTCAGGTGAGAGTGACCTTTGTCTTACTAAATGCAGGTCAGTTTGCAGGCCTGACACATATTCAATGGTTTTTTTGTATTTTCTGCCTCTACCCACCCACCCACCCCCCCCACCCCCTCCCTGCACACACACACACACACACACACACACACACAAACACACACACACACATCCCTGTGCCATACACATCAGTTTGATAGTCCATATCAACCCAAGTGAACATTCACACTATTCTTTCCCTAGCTTGCTGTCTGCTGGCCATCCTGGGTTATACACCTTATTCTTCCAAGAGCGCTAGCAGAGAGCCTATGCCCAGACTTCTAATAATGATCCTGACTAGCTATGGGAAGCATCCCTGCAAAACCTGCTGGCAAATTCCTACCCTGGAAAATATCCACCCCACACTTAGCATCTCCACACAGCGCAATGACTGAAACCAGTGATTGTGGAGTGGTGGGGTGGGGTTTGGAAATCAAAACCTGGGCCCCAACGTACTCCACCCTTTCATTACTATCCTGATTCCCTGATTCCTTCAATATTGTTCTTTCTAAGTCTTGCTGAGTGTGGAGTCCTAGTTCAAGGGTTGAGGAGGCATTGTTGATCATTTTGTTGAGCATTGAGTTGAAGCCCAAGATCAGCCATGATCATATTGAATGATAGAGTAGGCGCGATGGGCTGTGTGGTCTACCCCTGCTCCTAATTCTTATGTTTTTATTCCCACATCAGTGCTCAATCTCGTATAAGTTCCACTTCACCCAGTTCCCCAATCTGAACCATGATGAATGGGAATGTTGGATTCACTTCCCACCATCTGTCTGCAACGCTAAGTGACGGACCCCTAGCTTTCTAAGGGCAGAGAGCCTCTCCCGGATGGTTTCTGGCACCCAGTTGGCTCCAGGAGGCAATGGCAGCACCTCCAAAAGCTGCCAGCGGCCTTCCTTGCCTCTCCTCTCCATCCACCACCAGCCCCACCCCCACCCCCACCCCTACCTCCCCACCCCACAGCTTCCAGGATCAGACTCAGCAAGTGTAGATATGAGGGGGAAAACAGAGAAGGCCTGATGCGATAGTATGTCTGAAAACCAAATGGCTGTGAACATGAGGACTATGTTTTGCCTTTTGCTTGCAGGCAATGAACATGGCAGGGCTGCTCCCACTTCACGTCGCTGTGGCTATCCCTGGCAAGAAAGGAGTGGCCATTACAGAGCTGCTACTTAATGCTGCAGCAAACCCTGACAAAGGAGCAAAGGATGACAATGAGATCTATCCGCCTGATGTGGTATGGTGTTTAATGGGTGATCCCACACACTTGTTTTGAGGCACAAGTTAACCCTGTTGGGGTAACATAGACAGTGGCTTCACTGCCTGTTATCGGAGGAATGACACTGAGCTCGGGGAAGCCCAGCAAATGAGCACGAGGCCCGGCTATTTACTTTTGCGTCTCCAGAATTGCTGATATGTTGGGAGAGCATGGAGAGCCCTGATTGGCTGGTTTTACGAGGCGGGGGAATTTGAGACAATCCAAAGCGAATCACTATTTGGGGGAAAGAAAGCCATTGGCCAGAAAACCTGGTTCTGTGGCGCCCATATTTTTGGCGCTTCAGCTACCATTTTGGCTCCAAAATGGCGTGGACACTGCAATCGCACACTCTGGAACAGGAGGAGTGTGGTTCACAGAAACAGTGGTGCATCTGGCAGTGTCAGAGTAGACCAAGACACTCCTGCCTTCACCCTCACCCAATTCCCTTCCCCTTACAGGTTCCTGTGTGTCCTGTTCCACGCCTACAGCCCAGGTGTAAGTGTAGATGTGAAGGGCAGGTTCCCTTCAAAGTTACAGCCACTCTGAGTTTTGATGCTACTTGTTGGGAACTATTAGCCAGGGTTTGGCCTGGGTCACCCCACTGAATGATGGGACAGCATCTAGGGGCTGAATGACCCCCTCCTGCTCCTCCTAGGAATCATTGGCTTGTTGCATTTTGAGATGTGATGGAGCAATGCACAGACACGAGTTCTCTTTTTAACAGCCCCACGAGCCACAGGTGAAAACAGGGTTCATCTTGAAGAGCCCCAATGCGTCAGGAGTCCCATCACATTACCACACTCCCCCTGAAATAGCCATCATAGAAGATGGGCGGACTCCACTGCATATAGCTTGCCAATGGGAGGACAACTACAAGGTAAAACCATTTTAACAGTGTTCCTTAGCAACCAAATCCCTAGACAGGGCTTCTGCTGAATCCTATAAAAGCATCAATTTTAGAATTATTGAGTTGAGGAGTTTGCAGTTGTTTTAGGCAGAAACTGGGCACTGGGTGAATGGGCATTGGGCAGAACTCTCTCGATGCCCAGCCAATTTCAAGGAGCGATGGTCATAAAAATCACTCAATAAAATTATTGAGTGAGCAAAGGATTTTTTTGAATGACTCCATTGGCACCATTATGGATTGCTGGGTGGACGTTTCCACAGAGTAAGGTTTGTGCTGCACACACAGTGAAAGCACAACGTTACAACATTGGAGCTCAACTGGCAGTGGGTGCTGAGGTGCCATCTGTATGAAAACAATGTTGTGATGTAGCAAAGCAGAGGGGCCGTGCAAGGGCCATGATGTGACTCCCTATTTGAAGAATGACCTTATCGATGGCTCTATTCCAAGATTGGGCTGAATTTTCTCAGCCTCGTGGAGGTGGGATTGGGGGACAATGCGGACTGGGATATCTCCGCCAGCAGCCCTGTCCCACCATCGGGCAACACTTCCCGTGGGGTGGGCTGCCACCAGAATTGGCCGCACCCCACCCCCCCCAACAAACAAAGGGGCGCAGGCAAGAAAACCAATTCAGGCCCTAATCAAGGGCTATTTTCCCCAGGGCTGCTCCTTTCCTGGTGTGCCCTGCTGGGAAGGGAGCCCGGCAATGGTGGGGAGGCAGCATCTCGCCGGGAGGTCAGTGGGTCATGGGTAGCAGAATTCATTGGCAGCACCAGGAGAGTGCAATGTTTGCAGCAGCCCAGGAGTGGCTGCATGCACTCTTCTGAAGGGGAAAACTCGCATTTGTTGTCCTTTTCGCCAGGGAAAGGGGATCCTGAGTGGGTGCCTCCATTTTGAGATGTCTTCCTTTTTTCCAGATGCACTCATCTCTCCCCAAGGGACTGCCGTCTGGACATCACTGCCAGCCCTCCCATTGGGCCTCCTGCTTTCCTGGTCCACCCCCTGTATTTCATTGGTTAGTGAAGGTGGATGTGGCCCGTTTGGAGGCCACCTCATGTAAAGTAACTCTAGCGGCTGTGTTGAGGCCACGCCCGGGCTCCAGAGCTGCTTAAGGTGCTGACCTCGTGTCCCGATGCCCATGGGGGTGATTCAGCCCATTGGGTTTCCTACACCCCATTCTGAGTGGGATCCCTGACAGGGTTGGGTTGCCTTGGAGGGGACATGGATTTTTTATTGGGAATCCCAAGAGTTTGTGTGTTCCCTGCTTGCTGTGGAGCCCTTGCCTCCAGGGAGTGTGTCGTTCTGCTTCAACATGTTCTTGGAGAGCAAACTGATTTACAGAGATAAAAACAAAAAACTGCAGATGCTGGAAATCCAAAACAAAAACAGAATTACCTGGAAAAACTCAGCAGGTCTGGCAGCATCGGCGGAGAAGAAAGAGTTGACGTTTCGAGTCCTCATGACCCTTCAACAGAGGTCATGAGGACTCGAAACGTCAACTCTTTTCTTCTCCGCCGATGCTGCCAGACCTGCTGAGTTTTTCCAGGTAATTCTGATTTACAGAGGCTTGACTTCCAGTGGAGTCAGAAGCACTGCAGGGTGCCGACTGTTTCAAGGATTTAATTCAGCGATGAGTTTATTATCAGAGGAATCTCTATTGTGAAACTATATACCATGGATAGTCTGTGTGTGGGTCGTTTGCATGGGGGAGGGTTTGAGTGGGGGAGGCTATGAGTAGGGGAGGGTTTGAGTGGGGAGCGATTTGAGTGGGGGTGAGTTTGAGTGTGGAGTTTGAGGTGGGGGCAGTTTGGGTGGAGGGGTGGTTTGAATGGGGGGCGATTTAAGTGGGGACGGTTTGATTGGGGGGCGGATTGGGTGGGACTGTTTGAGTTGGGGGTGTTTTGAGTGGTGGTGGGGGGGGGAGTTTGAATGTCGCTAGTTGGTCCACATTATGTGTTCATTGATGACGAACGTGATGTCTATTTTCAGAATGCGCACCAGATTGTTCGTCTGCTCCTACGGCACAAAGCAAATCCCAACTTATTATGGAGTGGCCACTCACCCCTTTCACTGGCAATCGCTAGTGGAAACGACCTGGTAGGTGTTCCCTTTAAATATTTTGAAACTGTTCATCACCATTCGAATGCCTTTCCCCTATAATCGGACAGAATGTGAACATTTCCTGATCACCTGTGTCCCCACAACACACCAGAATTAGCTATTCACTTCCTGCAAACCCTGCTGAACAGTGTGTGGTTGTCAAATGAGGATTAGGTTGGGCTTGGTGTAATGCCACCCAAGTTAAATAACTTGTCAACACCTCCAAGGCAGTGGCACATGAAAATGACCACATGGGCAACTGGAGGGTCAGCTGGGGCCTTGGGGAGGACCCCAGAATGGCTCTACCTCTCACCCCCTTAATCAGGGACTGGTGGAATCCTCTTTATTTGCTTTTTCTTTGTGGGTAGCTCAGGGGTTTTCTCATTTTGGGGAAGAGGATCAACCGGTTGAGGGGAGGAATTCACCTTTTGGAGGAGGGGAGTTCACCCTCAGCCTCTGAAGAGGAGGGGCTCTAGCAGCTTAAGGTTTAGATATGAAGTTTAGGGGTAAGTGTTGGCCTGAGAGTTAATATGTTAGCAGAAAGACTTTACAGTGCTTAAGGCCTTGGGGAATATTTTTTTGTAAATCCAATTGCATCATGGGTTATGCGAGTTAATGTGGTTTTTTATTAATTGTGTTCAGATTCCTCCAGTACTGAGTTTCTGCCACACGATGGCGCCAAAGTATCATGTATAGGTACAGGGAGTGCTATTCCCCTCTAGTGGCAGTATCTAGTGCTGCGATTGACAGAATTAAAAACTGAAATGCTAGAAAAACTCAGCATCTGTGGAGCGAGAAACAAGAGTTAACGTTTAAGTCCGTGTGACTCTTCTTCAGAACTGGCAGGATGTTTGGCCAGAAAACGAAGCTGCAGTTAAAAAGTGAATGACAGTACAGGAAAGGCAGTTTAATAAATAGCAGATTTTATCGTCAAGTTGGAAGCTTGGGAAATCATCCACCATTTGAAAGGATGACAAGGAGAAGGAGCAGAGGACATTTCCCAAAATTATAACGGGGGATGCTGCATTTCAGTTATGCCGAGGGAGACGAGAGAAGCCAGGAATGTTCTCTTTAGAGCAGAAAAGCCTAAGCATAGATTCAAAGGGCTGACAAAGGCACAATAAACCGATGACCCCCTTCCGTGCAGTAAGATTCTATAATTGTGTGAAGGACAATAGTTCAACGTATTTGATATTTTCAGGGTCCATCCTGTCTGGCAGCATAAGAATAAATGAACACATACTGCACTGGGGGATAATACTTACCATTAACTCTCCCTCAAATACAAACATACGAACAAACAGCAGGAGTAGGCCATTCAGCCCCTCGAGCCTGCTGTGCCATTCAATAAGATTATGGTTGATCTGATGGTAACCTTAAACCTGCATCCCACCTACCCCCAATAACCTTTCACCCCCTTGCTTACCAAGAATCTATCCACTTCTGCCTTAAAGATATTCAAAGACCCTACTTCCACCACTTTTTCCGGAAGAGAGTTGCAAAGACTCACCACCCTCTGAGTGAAAAAGTTTTGCCTCATCTTTATTTTAAATGGCCTCACTTTAAAACAGTGACCCCTAGTTCTAGATTCTCTCACGAGAGGAAACATCCTCTCCACATCCACCCTGTCAAGACCCCTCAGGATCTTATATGTTTCAATCAAGTCACCTCATACTCGTCTAAACTCCAGCAGATACAAGCCTAGTCTGTCTGACCTTTCTAACATTTTTCCTACAACAGATGTTAGGCTAACTGGCCTGTAGCTTCCTGCTTTCTGTCTCTGTCCTTTTTTGAATAATGGAGTTACATTTGCTATCTTCCAGTCTAATAGAACCTTCCCTGAATCTAGGGAGTTTTGGAAAATTAAAACCAATGCATCAACTACCTCACTAGCTGCTTCTTTTAAGACCCTAGGATGAAGCAAATTAGGACCCAGGCACTTGTCAGCCCACAGCTCCAAAAATTTACTCAGTACCACTTCTCTGGTGACTAATTTTCCTGACTTCCTTCCCCACTTCCATTTCTTGGTTTATATCTGCTTCCGGAATATTACTTGTATCCTCAATAATGAAAACTGATGCAAAATACCTGTTAAATTCATCTGCCATCTCCTTGTTTTCCATTATCAATTCTCCAGACCCACTTTCTATAGGACCAATGCTCACTTTGTAATTTGTTTGTTTTTAAAGTATTTATAAAAACTCTTACTTTCTGATTTTACATTTCTGGCTAGCTTTCTCTCATGCTCTAAATATTCCCTCCTTATTAGTCTTTCAGTTATTCTTTGCTGTTTCGTATACTCTGTCCAACCTTCTGACCTGCCACTTATCTTTGTACAATTATGTGCTTTTTCTTTAAGATTGATACTATCTTTAACCTTCCTGGTTAACCACAGATGATGTGTCCATCCCTTGGACTTTGTCTTACTCGTTGGAATGTATCTATTCTGTGCATTCTGAAATATCCCCTTAAATATTAGCCACTGTGTCTCTATCAACCTATCCCTTAACCTAATTTTCCAATTCGCTTTAGCCAGCTCAGCTTTCATGTCCTCATAATTGTCCTTATTTAAGTTTAAAAACATAGTCTCAGACCCACTACTCTCTCCCTGAAACTGAATATAAAATTCAATCATATTATGGTCGCTGCTACCTAATGGCACGTTCACTATGAGATCACTATTTATTCCAATCTCATTGCACAATGTCAGGTCTAGTATAGCCTGTCCTCTGGTTGGCTCCAGAACATGCTGTTCTAAGAAATTGTCCTGAAAACATTCAATATACTCCTCATCTAGGCAACCTTTGCCCACCTGACTTTTCCAGTCTATATGTAAATTAAAACTCCCATGATTATCACTGTGCCTTTCTGACAAGCTCCTATTATTTCTTCCTTTATGCTCAACCCTACCATGAGGTTACTATTGAGGGGCCTGTAAACGACTCCCACAAGTGACTTCTTGCCTTTACCATTTCTCATCTCTACCCAAACTGTTTCCACATCCTGGCTTCCTGAACATAGCTCATCCCTCTCTATTGTGCTAACTAACAGAGTCACCCCTCCACCTTTTCCACACTCCCTGTCCTTCCTAAATGTCCTTTACCTTTCAATATTCAGGTCCCAATCCATATCCTCCTGCAGCCATGTCTCTGTAATGGTTATCAAGTCATAATTATTTATTTCTATGTCTGCAGTTCATCTGTTTTGTTTCGAATGATTTGTGCAGAATGGATATATTCAGATACAGAGCTTTTAGTTTTATCCTTTTATTCTTTTTATAACCTCTAGTCTCATCTGTTAATTTATGTTAGGTTTGTACTCTCTATCCCTTCCTGTCATCGTCTGTTTTTCATTTGCCGTAATAATACCTTTCTCTTTTGCCTTGTCTCTGCTCTTTGATTTACCACATCCTCCCAGATTTAATGCCTTGCCCGCACTATTCATTTTAAACCCCCCTCTACTTCCCTAGTTATGCGACTCGCAAGAACACTGGTCCCAGCACGGTTCAGGTGTGGATCGTCCCAATGGTACAGATCCCAATTTCCCCAATACTGGTGTCCATGTCCCATGATCTGGAACCCACTTCTCCCACACAAGCCGCACATTTGTCTCCCTAATCTGATTTACCCTATGCCAATTTGCAAATGGCTCAGGTAATAATCCAGAGGTTATGACCTTTGAGGTTCTGCTTCTTAATTTGGTGCCTAGGTCCTCATACTGACTTTGCAGAACCTCCTTCTTTATCCTGCCTATGTCATTGGTACCAACATG
This sequence comes from Carcharodon carcharias, assembly GCF_017639515.1. NCBI lineage: Eukaryota > Metazoa > Chordata > Chondrichthyes > Lamniformes > Lamnidae > Carcharodon > Carcharodon carcharias. The sequence goes on along the minus strand of NC_054468.1, from coordinate 90,104,814 downwards.
GACCATGACAACTGGGTCCTCCCCCTCCCACTGCAAGTTCCTCTCCAGCCCCAAGCAGATGTCCCACACCCTGGCACCGGGCAGGCAATACAGCCATCTGGACTCTCGCTCTTTGCTACAAAGAACAGTGTCAATCCCTCTTACTATAATGTCCCCCACTACCACTACATTCCTCTTTGCTCCCCTCACTTGAATGGCTTCCTGCGCCATGGTGCCATGGCCAGTTAGGTCATCCACCCTCATTCTTATCCAAACAAGCTGACAAAACCTCAAACCTGTTGGACAATTGTAAAGGCTGAGGCTCCTGCACTCCTGCTCTCTGAGTCCTCTTACCTGCCTCACTTGTTGTCACACTCTCCTGTCTCTGACCACTGACCATATCAGAAGACCCTATCCTAAGTGGAATGACTACCTCCTGGCACAAAGAATCCAGGTAACTTTCCCCCTCCCTGATGTGTTGCAGAGTCTGTAATTCAGCCTCCAGTTCATAAACTCTGAGCTGAAGCTGCTCAAACTACAAACACTTACTGCAGACGTGTTTGCCCCTGATCACACTGGCATCCAGGAGCTCCCACATGCTGCAGCTGTGACACCTCACCTGTCCTGCCATCCTTACTGTATTCCAATTAACTATTTAATTATTTTATTCAATTATATATTCTACCTTTGTTCTTATATACTTTATTAAACTCACCACCAGTTGTTGACCATTTTGAAGCTTAGGAATAGAATAAACCTTAGTCATTTACCAGATACTCACCAAATAACTAGCTTCTTCTCCTGCAACAGAATATGACCACCTTCTGAAGGCTGAGACGGTTAGAGAGCAGAAGGCAAAAGAGCCCCTCTTTCCCTTCATTCCCTAACTTCCTTAATTACCAAACACCCAGCACTCTATTCTAAGTTACACTTCCTCCAGTAAACTTTACCCAAAGCCCCTCTTTCCCCCTATGCACTGAATTCCCACTTTGAACCAAATTCCCAAATACACTCACTTGGTCTCTGTCTCACTCAGTTCAGAGTGTCTCCTCACTGATTGTTGCAAATGCTTCAGCCTTGTCTTTTGCACTGATGTGCTGGGCTCTCCCACCATTGAGGATGGGGATATTTGTGGAGCCTCCTCCTCCAGTGAGTTGTTTAATCGTCCATCGCCATTCACGTTGGTTGTGGGATTGCTTAGCTCTATCACTTGCTCCTTATGCTGTTAGCCACGCAAGTAGTCCTGTGTTAACACCTCATTTTTAGGTATGCCTGGTGCTGCTCCTGGCATGCCCTCCTGTACTCTTCATTGAACCAGGGCTGAGCCCCTGGCTTGATGGTAATGGTAGAGTGGAGGATATGCTGGGCCATGATGTCATAGATTGTGTTCGAGTACAATTCTGCTGCTGCTGATGGCCCACAGCACCTCATGGATGCCCAGTCTTGAGTTGCTAGATCTGTTTGAAATCTGTCCCATTTTGCACGGTGATAGTGTCACACAACACAATGGAGGGTATCCTCAATGTGAAGCCAGGACTTCGCATCCACAATGACTGTGCGGTGGTCACTCCTGCCAATACTGTCATAGACAGATGCATCTGCGGTGAGAATCAGGCCAAATATGTTTCTCCCTCTTGTTAGTTCTTCACCACCTGCCACAGTCCCAGTCCAGCAGTTATGTTCTTTAGGACTCAGTCAGCTCAGTCAGTAGTGGTGCTACCGAGCCATTCTTGGTGATGGACATTGAAGTCCTCACCTGGAGTACATTCTGTGCCCTTGCCACCCTCAACACTTCCTCCAAGTGGTGTTCAATAGGGAGGAGCGCTGATTCATCAGCTGAGGCAGTTAAGAGTCAACCATTTCTGTGGATCTAGAGTCACAAATAGGCCAGACCAGGTAAGGATGGCAGATTTTCTTCTTAGTGAGCCAGATGGGTTTTGATGATGATTGACAATGGTTTCATGGTCATTATTAGACTTCCTTTAATCCAAATTTATTAATCAAATTTAGGTTCCATTTGAACCTGAGTTCCCCAAAGCACTCACCTGGGCCTCTGGATTACCAGTCTCGTGGCATTACCACTATGCCACGCCTCCCCTCCCCTTGGCTTCCCTAATTCCCAAGAGATCCCGATTATTTGGCCTGCCCTCATGCCGAGGCTCTTTTTCGATCTCTCTGGAGCCTGTTGACTGAATATAGCCGCTAGCTCCAATTCACCACAATCCCCGTTTCTCAGAGTGCTCCATCCACAGGCTACGCTCTGAGGGCCACTCCCCTACTGCTCTTAGACCCATAGAATGGAGGCAGGGACTCGGTAACCTTTGAACTCTCTTCTCTTTAACTGTACGCAGGCAGTAGATGAGCTGCTGGCCAATGGGGCTGATCCGAACCTGCCCCTCACTCGCAGTTTGGGGAATGCATTGTGCACAGCACTGAACACCAGTTATGAGCGCAAGAGAAGCCTGGGGAAGAGACAGGCATTGGTAAGTGTCAGAGAAATGGGGGCTCATCATGGCGTGGGTGAGATTGCCTGATATTATGCTGTAAAAGCGAGAGGCCCGCTCTGCAGATTAATAGGAGGAGAAGCTCCAGCCCAGACTTATGCAGCACGCCTGGCTAGTTTATAACTGGTTTAAAGGTCCAGTGGCAGACTAAATGGCCCTCTGTCAGGAATGTTACCCTGAGGAAGGCTGGATCACGGCTGGACCCTTTGTGTCCCCGTGCTGATACTGTGGGCAGTCAGCAACTGGAAGCCAGGTGAAGCCCCACAGCAAGCGGGGACTCAAGCCTTTCCATTCCTGTGGCTGCCACTCACCCACTGCTGAACAGTTGGCAAAAGATTAGCCGCTTGGTATAGCAGAACCTGAATATTGCTGAAGGGAGACATGTTGACAAAGCTTTCCATCTCGCGCTCTTCAGGACAAACAGAAGAATGCCAAATTTCAAACAATGACAACAATTTATGCTACAGGAGAAAATGGTGCTGATTGGTTCACAAGTTGACTCTGGTTGGCTGAGGTGTTGCCATGACAAAAGCGACAGGGAACTAGTGCAAAACACAAAGCTATGGCAACATGAATTCCTTCTCAGCAATGTTCAAGTCGGAATAAGCCTACCTTCGGGAAAAGTGCTCCCCTCCTCTTTTGCTAGAAAGCGAAGGGACAGAGAGCAAATTGCCCCAAACTGTGACCCTTGCCAGGACTTGAATGGCTGGCCAGAGGCAGCAGCTAAAGGTGAAAGTGAAGAAGTGCTGCAAACAGCCCAAGGCCCAAATAAGAGGCATGAGGCTGGGCAGGTCGGTGGGTGAGGGGAATGAGGTATCCCTGCCAATGCTGGTTTCATCCCTTCTGTGTTATCAAAGAGGAATGCCCTGAGTTCCCCATAATCCACAGCATAACATGCGCACTGGCAGTGTGGGCCAGATTTAGAATTCAGTATTGCTGCTCAGAGACATTTTACACTGTGGGATTTGTCCCTGTAAGATTCTATACTATCACAATTTTTTGCTTTATTCTTTCATGAGATGCGGACATTACTGGCTAAGCCAGAACTTATTGCCCTTCCCTAGTTATTATTGAGCAGCTGGTGGTGAGCTGCCTTCTTGAATCGCTGCAGTCCATGTGGTGTAGGTATACCCACAGTGCTATTAGGGAGGGATTTCCAGGATTTTGACCCAGTGACCGACTGTAAAATTCTGTAATGTCATACAGTGAGATTCTGTGGTGTCACACTGTGAGAGTCAGTAGTGTCACACTATCAGAGTCAATAGTGTCACACTGTGGAATTCAATAGTGTCACACTGTGAGATTCAGTGGTGTGACACTGTGAGATTCTTTCGTGTCACACTGAGATTCAATAGAGTCACACTGTAAGATTCAATAGTGTCACAGTGTGAGAATCTGTAGTGTCACACTGTGAGATTCAGTAGTGTCACATTGTGAGATTCGGTAGTGTCACACTGTGAGATTCAATAGTGTCACAGTGTGAGAATCTGCAGTGTCACAATGTGAGATTCAATAGTGTCACATGGTGAGATTCTAAAGTGTCATACTGTGAGATTCGGTAGTGTCACATTGTCAATTCTGTGGTGTCACGCTGTGAGATTCAGTAGTTTCATACTGTGAGATTCAATAGTGTCACAGTGTGAGAATCTGCAGTTTCACAATGTGAGATCCAATAGTATCACATTGTGAGATTCGGTAGTGTCACATTGTAAGATTCTGTGGTGTCACGCTGTGAGATTCGGTAGTTTCATACTGTGAAATTCAATAGTGTCACAGTGTGAGATTCAGTAGTGTCACACTGTGAGATTCAATAGTGTCACACCATGAGATTCAGTAGTGTCACACCATGAGATTCTGTAGTATCACACTGTGAGATTCAATAGTGTCACATTGTGAGATTCTGTAGTGTCAAACTGAGATTCCATAGTGCCACAGTGTGAGAATCTGTAGTGTCACACTGTGAGATCCAATAGTGCCACAGTGTGAGAATCTGTAGTGTCACACTGTGAGATTCAATAGTGCCACATTGTGAGATTCTGTAGTGTCACACTGTGAGATTCGGTAGTGTCACATTGTGAGATTCTGTGGTGCCACAATGTGAGAATCTGTAGTGTCACACTGTGAGATTCAATAGTGCCACAGCGTGAGAATCTGTAGTGTCACACTGTGAGATTCAATAGTGTCACATTGTGAGATTCTGTAGTGTCACACTGTGAGATTCAGTAGTGTCACATTGTGAGATTCTGTAGTGATGCACTGTGAGATTCAATAGTGTCACATTGTGAGATTCAGTAGTGTCACACTGAGAGATTCTGTAGTGTCACACTGTGAGATTCAATAGTGTCACACTGTGAGATTCAGTAGTGTCACACTGTGAGATTCAATAGTGTCACACTGTGAGAATCTGTAGTGTCACACTGTGAGATTCAGTAGTGTCACACTGTGAGATTCTGTAGTGTCAAACTGTGAGATTCAATAGTGTCACACTGTGAGATTCAAAAGTGTCACATTGTGAGATTCTGTAGTGTCAAACTGTGAGATTCAATAGCGCCACAATGTGAGAATCTGTAGTGTCACACTGTGAGATTCAATAGTGCCACAGCGTGAGAATCTGTAGTGTCACACTGTGAGATTCGGTAGTGTCACATTGTGAGATGCTGTAGTGTTGCACTGTGAGATTCAATAGTGTCGCATTGTGAGATTCTGTGTCAAACTGTGAGATTCAATAGTGTCACATTGTGAGATTCAGTAGTGTCACACTGTGAGATTCAATAGTGTCACATTGTGAGATTCAGTAGTGTTCCACTGTGAGATTCAATAGTGTTGCATTGTGAGATTCTGTAGTGTCACACTGAGAGATTCTGTAGTGTCACACTGTGAGATTCAATAGTGTCACACTGTGAGATTCAGTAGTGTCACACTGTGAGATTCAGTAGTGTCACACTGTGAGATTCAATAGTGTCACACTGTGAGAATCTGTAGTGTCACACTGTGAGATTCAGTAGTGTCACACTGTGAGATTCTGTAGTGTCAAACTGTGAGATTCAATAGTGTCACACTGTGAGATTCAAAAGTGTCACATTGTGAGATTCTGTAATGTCAAACTGTGAGATTCAATAGTGCCACAATGTGAGAATCTGTAGTGTCACACTGTGAGATTCAATAGTGCCACAGCGTGAGAATCTGTAGTGTCACACTGTGAGATTCGGTAGTGTCACATTGTGAGATTCTGTAGTGTTGCACTATGAGATTCAATAGTGTTGCATTGTGAGATTCTGTGTGTCAAACTGTGAGATTCAATAGTGTCACACTGTGAGATTCAGTAGTGTCACACTGTGAGATTCAATAGTGTCACACTGTGAAATTCAATAGTGTCATACTGTGAGATTCTGTATTGTCAAACTGTGAGATTCAATAGTGTCACACTGTGAGATTCAGTAGTGTCACACTGTGAGATTCAAAAGTGCCACAATGTGAGAATCTGTAGTGTCACACTGTGAGATTCAATAGTGCCACAGCGTGAGAATCTGTAGTGTCACACTGTGAGATTCAATAGTGTCACATTGTGAGATTCTGTAGTGTCACACTGTGAGATTCAGTAGTGTCACATTGTGAGATTCTGTAGTGTTGCACTGTGAGATTCAATAGTGTCACATTGTGAGATTCAGTAGTGTTGCACTGTGAGATTCAATAGTGTCGCATTGTGAGATTCTGTAGTGTCACACTGAGAGATTCTGTAGTGTCACACTGTGAGATTCAATAGTGTCACATTGTGAGATTCAATAGTGTCACACTGTGAGATTCAAAAGTGTCACATTGTGAGATTCTGTAGTGTCAAACTGTGAGATTCAATAGTGCCACAATGTGAGAATCTGTAGTGTCACACTGTGAGATTCTGTAGTGCCACAGCGTGAGAATCTGTAGTGTCACACTGTGAGATTCAATAGTGTCACATTGTGAGATTCTGTAGTGTCACACTGTGAGATTCGGTAGTGTCACATTGTGAGATTCTGTAGTGTTGCACTGTGAGATTCAATAGTGTCACATTGTGAGATTCAGTAGTGTTGCACTGTGAGATTCAATAATGTCACACTGTGAGATTCAGTAGTGTCACACTGTGAGATTCAATAGTGTCACACTGTGAGATTCAATAGTGTCACACTATGAGATTCAATAGTGTCACAATGTGAGATTCAATAGTGTCACACTGTGAGATTCAGTAGTGTCACACTGAGATTCAATAATGTCACATTGTGAGTTTCTGTAGTGTCAAACTGTAAGATTGAATAGTGTCACAGTGTGAGATTCAGTAGTGTCACACTGTGAGATTCAATAGTGTCACACTGTGAGATTCAATAGTGTCACACTGTGAAATTCAATAGTGTCATACTGTGAGATTCTGTATTGTCAAACTGTGAGATTCAATAGTGTCACACTGTGAGATTCAGTAGTGTCACACTGTGAGATTCAAAAGTGCCACAATGTGAGAATCTGTAGTGTCACACTGTGAGATTCAATAGTGCCACAGCGTGAGAATCTGTAGTGTCACACTGTGAGATTCAATAGTGTCACATTGTGAGATTCTGTAGTGTCACACTGTGAGATTCAGTAGTGTCACACTGTGAGATTCAAAAGTGCCACAATGTGAGAATCTGTAGTGTCACACTGTGAGATTCAACAGTGCCACAGCGTGAGAATCTGTAGTGTCACACTGTGAGATTCAATAGTGTCACATTGTGAGATTCTGTAGTGTCACACTGTGAGATTCAATAGTGTCACATTGTGAGAATCTGTAGTGTCACACTGTGAGATTCAATAGTGTCACATTGTGAGATTCTGTAGTGTCACATTGTGAGATTCTGTAGTGTTGCACTGTGAGATTCAATAGTGTCACATTGTGAGATTCAGTAGTGTTGCACTGTGAGATTCAATAGTGTCGCATTGTGAGATTCTGTAGTGTCACACTGAGAGATTCTGTAGTGTCACACTGTGAGATTCAATAGTGTCACATTGAGATTCAATAGTGTCACACTGTGAGATTCAAAAGTGTCACATTGTGAGATTCTGTAGTGTCAAACTGTGAGATTCAATAGTGCCACAATGTGAGAATCTGTAGTGTTACACTGTGAGATTCTGTAGTGCCACAGCGTGAGAATCTGTAGTGTCACACTGTGAGATTCAATAGTGTCACATTGTGAGATTCTGTAGTGTCACACTGTGAGATTCGGTAGTGTCACATTGTGAGATTCTGTAGTGTTGCACTGTGAGATTCAATAGTGTCACATTGTGAGATTCAGTAGTGTTGCACTGTGAGATTCAATAGTGTCGCATTGTGAGATTCTGTAGTGTCACACTGTGAGATTCAATAATGTCACACTGTGAGATTCAGTAGTGTCACACTGTGAGATTCAATAGTGTCACACTGTGAGTTTCAGTAGTGTCACACTGTGAGATTCTGTAGTGTCAAACTGTGAGATTCAATAGTGTCACAGTGTGAGATTCAGTAGTGTCACACTGTGAGATTCAATAGTGTCACATTGTGAGATTATGTAGTGTCACATTGTGAGATTATGTAGTGTCACACTATGAGATTCAGTAGTGTCACACTGTGAGATTCAATAGTGTCACACTATGAGATTCATTAGTGTCACAATGTGAGATTCAATAGTGTCACACTGTGAGATTCAGTAGTGTCACACTGAGATTCAATAATGTCACATTGTGAGATTCTGTAGTGTCAAACTGTAAGATTGAATAGTGTCACAGTGTGAGATTCAGTAGTGTCACACTGTGAGATTCTGTAGTGTCACACCGTGAGATTCAATAAAGTCACATTGTGAGATTCTGTAGTGTCAAACTGTGAGATTCTGTAGCTTCACACTGTGAGATTCTGTAGCAACACACATATGATTCAATATTGTCAAACTGTGAGATTCAATAGTGTCGCACTGTGAGATTCTGTAGTGTCACACTGTGAGATTCAATAGTGTCGCACTGTGAGATTCAGTGGTGTCACACTGTAAGATTCAATAGTGTCACATTGTGAGATTCCGTAGTGCCACACTGTGAGATTCAATGGTGTCACACTATAAAATTCTGTAGCTTCACACGTGAGATCCAGTAGCGACACACGTGTGATTCAATATTGTCACACTGTGAGATTCAATATTGTTACACTGTGAGATTCAATATTGTCACACTGTGAGATTCTCTAGTGTCATGCTGTGAGATTCTGTCGTCTCACATGTGAGATTCTGTAGTGTCACATGAGACTCTGTAGCGTCATACTGTGAGATTCTGTCGTGCCACTGTGAGATTCAATAGTGTCACACTGTGATATAGTTGTCCCTAGCTGCCCCCTGCTGTAATATTATTTAATATTTTTATGACAGTGATCCAGTGAGAAAGCTAACCACCAGCATTGGCAGTGAGCTGGGCATGGCAGACCCTTCTTCAATCCTGTGGTCACATTGTCAATGTCAGCTGAGTAAGGTAACTCAGAGCCTGGTTGCACACAGCCAGATCCTCTGCAGAGACCCTGCAGGTTAGGGTGAGGTAGCTGTTAGGCTCCACTATCCTGCCATTCCCCCACCACTTCCCCACACAGACACTGCCACAAGACTCTTGCTTTCAGAATGTGTCCCTTGGGCACTGCCCTGTAAGGCTGCAGACAGCAGCCTTGTCAGCAGTCAGAGCAAAGATTCCCCCTGCCCCCGCCCAATTTCCCTGGGAGAGTGAATGAAGAGGGTAACAGAAAATGGCTGCCTTAATTTTCCGTTTGCTACACTGTCCTGTTCCTCCTAGATTGTCAAGCTACTCAATGCCAATGCCAATATCTTGATGCCCGTCAATCTTGTATCTCGGGATGGCCACGTTACAGGAACAGCCCTGGATTACGGATATTACAAATACTATCAGGTAATCACCATCAGCCTTGTACTGTCTCCTCATTTGTTGAAGTTCCTCAGAGTCCATTTCCTTGAAGTTTTCGCTAAACCCCACCACCACACACCCCACCCCACCCTGCCCCCAACCCTTGCACCTCCCCTTAATCTCCATTATGCTGGCTCAGCTTCCACAGCTTGGGGTGTTTTAGCCATGTCTCACTGATACCAATCTCACCTCTGGCTCAGAAGGTCATGAGTTCAAATTCCCTCCAAAGACTTGAGCACACAATCTCACCAACGCCCCACTGCAGCACTGAGGGTGAATTACTCTGTCAAAGATGCCATCTTTCAGATAAAACGTTAGACTGAGGCCCTGCTTGCCCTCTCAGGTGGATGTAAAAATAATCTGCAGCACCATATGGATGTTCTCCCTGGCTTCTTCACCAATATTTGTGATGGCGATCTGCCCAAGGACAGGGACGAGACCATTTTATTGGGCTGAGATAGGCATTGTCCCAGGAGCCATTTTTAAAGGCAGCAAGTCTTCATTCCAGAATCTTTGCAAACTGATATTCTTCAACAACTTCATCACTCACACATGGACGTAGTTTGGATGAAGAGACGCGTAGGCAAGATAGTCTTTTAGCCAGGTATGAACAATGACACTGAAGACATCAAAAAGTATGCAGCATGCCAAGGGCACATGCCAAGTCAGCTCAAAGAACCATTGATTCCACATGAAGTTCCTACCCAACCTTGGTCCAAAATCGCATCCGACCTCTTTTATGTCCATGGCACTGAATTCGTTGTCATCATCGACTATTTTACCAAGTATCACATTATTCAACAATTGAAAATATATCAAGCACAACCATTGCATACACTCTAAGTGCTATATTCAGTTTATTTGGCGTGCCTGGAGGGATCATTAAAGACATTTATTGGTAAGCTATTCCAGGTTGTGTGAGAGGTGGAATATCGATCACACTACTTCTCCTCATTACCCTAGACTCATAGGTTCATCAATTCTATACACTTATATAATGGTAACTAAACATGAACATGTATGGTAAATAGTCATACTTCTTTGGAAGGGGGAAAGTGCCTTTAAAATGAAAGGGGGATGTTGCAATGTGCCTGTAAGGAATATCAACATGACATCTAGTGGTGAAAGTCTGCAGATATCAGAGCTGGGCTGTGTTCTTCTCACAGGCTAAAGTGTCATGCGATCCAGTTTTAATTTCACTTTAGCCTGTGAGAAGAACACAACACAGCTCTGATATCTGCAGACTTTCTATCAATGTCTGTCTGCACTCATGTGGCTAGTCTCAATAAGTGAACCCACAACATGTCCACCCAATCCCCTATGAGTGATTGGTGCCTTTACGTCATTATAAAAACAGACAGTTGTCCCTCAAGGTTCCAGCTTTTCCACCATCACCACGGAGAACCCACTGGTTCGACTGTCAGCCGTGACTCATAACCTTGAGCATGGCAGCCTTCCCTGGGCCTAGGGTAACTCACAAAAAGACAGAGAGGACCGCCTAACATCTCAAATGATTCTGCTACCTACAGCCAAAATTTATCCCTCAACAAATTTTACTTAAAAACGGTATATCTGTTCATTTATCCCATTTTTGAATGTGGGATCTTGTTGTGAAGCACCTTGGGGACATGAGAAAGGTGCCATAAAAATGCAAGGTTTTCTCACTAATGGAGCTGGGCAAATGTATGAAAGGTGGTGTTGCAATGCCTGTGACCTGGGGCCTTAACTTGCCTGTGCTCTCTTCATGTACTGAGTGACCTCCTGTTCCAATCCAGCGTTCCCTATTTGTTTTCCTGATTTTGGCATCTTATTTTCCTTGTTAGCTGTCAGGTTGCATCCGTCAGGATTCTTGGGACTACTTTGGTTTCCGAGTGTGGATTTTCCTGTTTAATTTAAATTAGCGGTGGGAAAACCAGATTGGAGACTTTCAGAAGCAGGCATTCTTCCCTGCTTAATTTTTCCATTCACCACTCCCAGGGGATCCAGCGATTCCAGGTTCAGGCACAGTATTACACCGCACACAGCTTTACACTGCACGTTTTACAACCTCAGGACCACCTCAAAGCACGTTACCACCAACGATGTGTAGTCACTGTTGAAGTGCACAATTTGCACTCAGGAAGCTCCCATAAGCAGTGATTTTTTTAAATTTAATTCATTCATGGGACAACTGGTCAGTGCTGGATGTTTATGTTTCTCCTGTCCTACCTTATCATGCCCTATCAACAATCCCTTCTATTCATTCCTCTTGCATGTGTTTCTCTCGCTTCCCCTTAAATGTATCTTTGCCGCTCACCTCAATTACTCCATTCGCTAGTAAGCTCCACATTCTCTCCACTCTCTGGGTAAAGAAGGGTTTGTTAGTGACTATCTGATACCCTTGCTTTGGACTTCACAGTAAGTGGAAAAATCATCTATGCTTCTACCCAATCAATAATTTTAAAGCCCTCTGTCCAGACACCCTTCAGCCTTCCCTATCCTACAGAAAAGACCCCCAACTTGTGCAGCCTTTTGACTGACCATCTGCCCTCTTTTGTTGGGTATCACATCCAATAACTTTAAGAAGTTATCAAAAATAAAACTCAGTATCATTGAAGCAAATGGCAAAGGGAGAGTGAGAGAATCTGTATCAAGGCTCTGGCTTGCAAGTACTCACTCCTTCATTACAGTACCCTGAATGTTATGCTCTTAACCATTGCTCAGGCTGCCATTTTAGAAGCTATGTTAACCTGTTTAAAATAAGCAGATTAGCACCTGAGTTAATTTTGTTTTTATTCTTTCATGGGATGTGGGCTTCGCTGACTAGGCCAGCATTTATTGCCCATCCCTAATTGCTCTTGAGAAGGTGATGGTGAGCTGCCTTGTTGAACTGCTGCAGTCCATGTGGTGTAGGTACACCCACAGTGCTGTTAGGGAGGGAGTTCCAGGATTTTGACCCAGCAACAGTGAAGGAACGGCAATATAATTCCAAGTCAGGATAGTGAGTGACTTGAAGGGGAACTTCCAGGTGGATGCTGTGTCCATGTGTCTCCTGCCCTTGTCCTTCTAGATGCTAGAGGGCATAGGTTTGGAAGATACTGTTGAAGGAGCCATGGTGAGTTGTGAGTTGAATAGAGAACACTGGTCTGTCAATCCCATATCAGCCACAGTAATTCTAGGCTTGTGGTTAGAGATAGATCTTTGGGACCCAGTGTCTCAATTCACTGCCATTTCTCACTTTTTGCTGACTTCTTCCTCATTATTACAGCCTTCTTAAACATTTATTGCAAGACAGCCTAGGAGCTCAGAATTTCCATTATCTTCTCAATGTAAGCAGTGAATCGATTAGGCATGGGCTGTTTTGTGACCAGCGACACATTACATTCAGTTGCTGATGCAGCTACTTCAAACAGATCACATAGGAACACAAAGTGCAGGATGACAGGATGTCTTCCTGTCACTAGAAAGTAATGATCCTCAATTGGCCTCAAATATAGACAGCAAGCATCTTTATTGTGTATTTTACAACCTCAGGACATCCCAAAGCACTTTCCCACCAATGAAGACTTTTAGAGCTGTAGTCACTGGAGTAATGCAGGAAAACACGCAATTTGCATACAGCAAGCTCCCACAAACATTGATGAGAGAAATGAGCAGATAACGTGTTTTTGTGCCATTGGTTAATGGATAAATATTGGCCAGGACACCAGGGAGAAATCTCCTGCTCTTCGAATTGTGATATAGGATCTTTTACATATACCACAGAGAGCAGATGCTGGTTTAACATTTCACCCAAAAGATTTCACCTCTGACAGTGCAGCACTCCCTCAGTACTGCAGTGTAATGTTAGTTTGGACTTTGTACTCAAGATGGGACTCTAACCCACAAGCTTCTAAATAAGAGGGGAGTGTGCTTCCCTTGAGCCACATCTGACACCAAATCTATTCCTCCACACTGCCTGACTTCACTACCCCACCTTGGCAGACTGTGTTTTTAATTTAATTTTTCATGGGATGAGAGTATTGCTGGCTAGGCCAGTATTTATTGCCCATCCCTAATTGCCCTTAAGAAACTGGTGGTGAGCCGTCTTCTTGAACTGCTGCAGGCTGTATGGTGTGGGTACACCCACAGCGCTGTTAGGATTTTGGCCCAGTGACAGTGAAGGAACAGTGGTATAGTTCCAAGTCAGGATGGGGTGTTACTTAGAGGGGAACTTGCAAGTAGTGGTGTTCCCATGTGTTGCTGTCCTTGTCCTAGGTGGTAGAGGTCATGGGTTTGGAAGGTGCTGTCAAAGGAGCCTTGGTGAGTTGCTGCAGTGCATCTTGTAGATGATACACTGCTGCCAATGTGCTGGTATAGGGTGCTGATAAAGTGGGCTGCTTTGCCCTGTATGGTGTTAAGTTTCTTGTGTGTTGGTGGAGATGCACTCATTAGGCAAATGGAAAATATGGCATCACACTCCTGGTTTGTGCTTTGGACACCATCTTCACTGCCTTCTGTGCAAAATGCTTCAATCAATCTGTGCGTCCTCTGTCTTCTTAGCTTGAGCCCATCTCTTCTGATTTTTGAACTTGCAGCAATCTCATATTGTCAGACAGTTTGATATATCGAATCTCTTAAGACTCTTGAAAACTTTGACTAGCTCCAAAGCATTAAGGCTGCATACTATATCATAGGAGAAATGCAACTTCAACCTGCACTGTGGTATCATGCTGAGCTACTTTAGCTTCAGCAAGGGTAACAGCACAGGCATTGCAAATGGCCTCAGGGCCTCTGGGGTGGAGGGCTGTTCCAAGTAGGAGCTGGAGAATGAGTGAGAGCTTCCATTCTTGACCAACACTGTGGTAACTGAAGGTATAGCCTCCTACTGTCTATCAGGGGTCACATTGTTATTCTTGACGGCTCTGACCAATAAGCCCTAAGCACGGGTAATCCCGGGGGCTTCTTGTCGAGGGCCTGGTTCAAGCATGTAGCCACCTGAAAAGCTCTCTGTAATAAAATGTATCCGTTTCTTGTTGAAACCTGTCCGGTACGTCAAGTCATTACAATTACCCATTGAGCTCTGCTGAAAGCAGGGAGCAATGTGGAATGCCCTGCCCTGGGGCAAATTCAATGTTGCGAGCCTGGCTGTGTGACATTGAGCATCTCCATCTTGTTTTGTGCACAGGATTCAAAAATAGCGCAAACACCTTACCACGCCCTGACACCCGAAGAGCGAGAAATCTATAATGCCCGGCGTCAACTGCTGAACTTTCTGAGCCAACCATTTCGAAACGCTGCCATCACCAAGGAACGGAAGAGGTTTGATGACATCATACAACAAAACTTACTAAGTAAGGAGAGACATGATGATAGCTTTCCCTTTGGCACTGTACATGAGTTTTGGCTTGAGTTCTGCTCAGCTAGACTTGCCACCCAGGGAGTGCTGACGCTCCTCAGATAAACCACCAGGGTATCCTTGGGATGAGTGAGGGTCCGACTCCAGGGGGCTGTGAGCAGAGCCCTCAATGAAGCTCACTGGGCTGGTGGGAGGTTTAAATTCCACACTCCAATGCCTACTAAGTCAGAGATAACAGCTAGAAATGGAATTCCTGGTTTTAGGCTAATATCCCCTTTGAGTGGGAAAGGGGAGGATTCAGGTTGAGAGCTCACCAGAGTCTTCCCGTTGACTGAAAGATGGGATGGATGTAAATAGTGGGCTAGAATTCAGGTTGAATTTCTTGAAAGGGTAATGGTCTTAGACATCAGTACCAGATCACCCCCCTCCTCTGTTAAGCCTTTAGAATAATCTATTTCTTAGGGTTTCAGGTTCAAGCTATGGCTCCAACCCACAAGAAGAGCCTCCTCCCCTAATGTGTCGAACTACTTACTAATGACAGTTCTTAAGGAGGTCACATTCAGTTGGCACAGCAGATGTGTTGAGAGGTCCAAGGCACAATCAAAAACAGAATAGGCAGGCTTTCACCCTCATATGGAATGCATAAGGGACTTTATACAAGATCAGGAAACATTGTCCTATTGACGAGACCCATTTCATCGATTTCAAAAAGGCTTTCAACCCTGCGCTGGAATCTATGGGAGTACAGGGATGAGTTTTGATTTTATCCCAATACATCAGGTATCCAAGATCTAGAATTCCTTTAACGTTGATAATGATGTAGCAATATGAAGTTGGTATACAGAGACATGTTCTGTTTGACAGGCCATGGCAGAAATCTTTCAGAGAAACAGGCTCCGAGGAGGCTCAGACTCGATGCAGACTGTTGATCAGCCTAGAGTCCTGCTTTAATGTTTGCAGGCTGGAGTTAAACAACAGACTGAACTGTGAGTCTAGAAATGTAATATGAAAACTATCCAAATGCCAGCATAAGTCAAATGATGTTGCCCATTGATGAGTCAGTTGTAGGCTAACAAGCAGTTTCTATGCCTCTGGTCAAAATCCATTGTTCACCTTCAGAGACAGATGGAGGCAATTAGTGCCTCTGCAGGTATAATGCATTCTGGTGGCTCTCCTTTTGTTATAGGACCAGGCTGGGGAGACAGATCGTCTGCTGGTCCCTGATGTTGTTGATTGTAATGTTTCCTCACCATGAGAGGTGTGAGATTCCACAAGGATGAGAGTTGAGCTTTTGTCCTGTAACTGCTGGTGAGAAATATCCAGCAAATGTAGTCAACTTGTGAATCATATGACCTGTAGCAGTCACCTTTTGGTTCAGCAAGGTCCAGTTTTTAAATAAGCAAAAGAGAAAGCTTTGATTTAAATAGTTTATGATCCCTTTCATGCCTGAAGGAGATGACACACCTATTAAATCTCCCCTTAACCTTGTCTGCTCTGAGGACAACTAGTCTTTTCAGATCACCCAATTCCCCCTTCCCTGCTCCTGTTTTTGTAAATATCTTTTGCACCTACGTCAAGGCCTTGACATCCTTCCTAAAATGTTGTACCAAGGAGTGGACACAATACTGAGCTGCGGGATCTAAGCAGTGATTGATAATGGGTAAGCATTATTAGTAATTGTTCATTTGGATGCTGGTTACAGCTGATTCACAGTTTTTTGAGATGGTGCTGAGGAGAATTGAAAGGCTGCTTTTGGGTAGAGTCTTGTGCCCTCCCCCTGTGGTACATTTAGTGGTGAGGGGGCAATTAAAGTGGTGGGAGGGTGATGGGTGGGGACCTTCTCACCTCCACACTGATTAAATCCATGTTGGCAACACCTGTAGTTGGCCTTCCTGCCCTGCCACTAATTGAGGCCCTAAAGTCATCAATTAATGTCCACTTAAGGGACTTATCTTGCCACCACTAGTATTAACCCAGTGGTGGGCAGAGGGCTTGCCATTTGGGGGGCATGACAAGCAAATCCTGGCTGTTTGCTTGCAGGCTTCCCGAGGGGGGGGGGGGGGGGGGGGTGGGGGGGGCGGGGAGGGGGGGGATTCCTCATTCAAAGGCACTCACTGCCTGATCAAGGGACCCAGCATTGGGAAGGCGGAGGTCCCATTGAGAGCCGCCACCCTGTCCTTGCTGCTTGTGACCCCCATCCCACAATTCCCCTCCCACCATCACTCACATGTGGCCTGGCCCCCCTCGATCCTCGGTCTCAGTTGGGTGTAGTACTAGCAGCAGCCATCACCTCCCTGGTGGTGTTGCTGAGTACAGAAGCGTTGCAGGCATCTGATTGGTAGACAGCTCTTGTCGGGTGGGGCTTCTGCCCCCCCCACCCCCCTGGGTTCTTGATCGCTTGATCGCAGGGAATGCACACCACTGGCCTGTTAAGTGCCCATGTGGCACAATGGCACAAGATATGGAGGATCCTCCCGAAAGGAGCCAACGCGGAGGTTTCACTGGCTTTCCAGCCGGTGGCAGAGATCCCCATTGCCTCCACAAGATTCTGCCCATTATGTCAGTGAGCTTGTGGTCAAACTGTGCCACTGCTTGGTTGAACTTCCTACACACACAGAGGCTGAGCCTCCTCCAGGACAGGTGTGAGGTTCAGACCATAAGAACATTGAAACCAGAGTGGATCATTCTGTTCCTTCAGCCTGTTCTATCATTCAATGAGATCATGACTGGGCTGTACCTGAACTCCATCCACTCACATTGCTTCTGTATCATTATACCCGACCTCAGATTTTTAAGGTTATTAATTGAGTTATCATCTAATGAGCCTTGTGGAGAAGGGGGGTTGGGGGTTCCAACTACTAGCACCTTTGGTGGATGAGGTGGATTATTTCAGAAAGGGTGTTAGATGCAGCTAGGGAAGGTACGAGCTTCAATAACCTGTCATTCAGTCACCTCACAGAGTCATATTAGGGCGTGGGAGAGGGAGGGGGTTTTAGGTACTTTGATTTTCCAGTTCATATCTGACCAGTTCTAATGGATATTCTGGCTGTGCCTCAGCATTTGTTCCCTTCCTTCTCCTTGATGTCTCCACCTCTCACTTTCTGTCTCTATCTTCATCTCTAACTCTCTCGCCATTTTTTATTTATCTATTGATCTCTTCTAGTCTACTTCAGTTAACCACAGAAGTCAACCGAGTGTAAGTTGCCAGTGAATTGATAGGCTGGATTTCCATGTGGGCTTGCGAAAACCCAACCTGTGCACTTTTATGCCCTCCACAATGCACAACCGACCCATGTGTAGCTTATGGGATTTTTCTCTGTTTACACAGGGATCGAGTGCACAATGCAATTTGTGAGTGCAGTGGAGCACGTGAGGAGTTTGGGCGGGGAGGCAGTCCGGTTAGAAGGCCTGCCTTGGTTGTCCAACATAGCAGGGCAGAGCCCAACAAAGTTTAAAAGCCCCCTAAACATTACCCCTCAACCACCCCCATACCACCCCATGCCCCCTCAGATTGCCCATGCCACCTCCATTTCCCCCATGTACCCTCAATAGCCACTCACTCAGTATACACTATGTACACTCTACACAAGCCATATAATAGAATGGGAATTATTTTATAATTATTGGTAAAAAGTAAGCGTCAGCTTGAATTCAAATACACCATCATTAATAGTGGGGGAGAAACTTATTCCAGTGTAAAAAAAAATCCTTTAAGTGCCTATTAGATTTGTAAATAAATTTTTAAAAAACACATCAAAGGCAAATTCAGTTATTACAACCTCTTAAAAGTTTAACTCATTCTTGGATTAATAGACCACTTGCTGAGCTGAAGTTGTCATAGCTTTTGGAACCCAGCCAAGTGTTTACAATATCTATAACAATCTTAACAAAAGCTTCCAGCTTGAAACATTGCCTGAAACTGACAAAACAGAATGGTATCCAATTTCCATTGCATAACAGAGTGCTTCTCAATCAGCGGTGGGGAACAAGTGCAGAGATTTTTTTCAACTTTCAAAAGCAGGGACTCTTTAACAGCCCGAGATGACAGTCGATTTAAATCACAGCACAAAACATGACAGATGAATTTGACATGATTTTTTAAAAAACATTTTTAAGATGTTATGGCACTGTTGACAATTGGAAAAGTATTACTTACCATTACTGGATAGATCCCTATGATGAATCACAGCAATAAAAACACATCTGCATTACACTACAGCATTTAATAGTGATATTTGGAGGTGTCAACACATCTTACACTTACCTGTCAGAATGTTTCCGACTCCTCAGCAATCTTCCCCCCACCCCCCGACTCCAAACCCCCGACAGTGGTCACGACCTCTCCAAGGAGACATTTCTTTTTGAGCTTCGAAAACCCAGGACCACCACCCAAAAATTGGAAGAATGTGTGTGTGTTTTGCACACCAGAGGTAGAATTTTTCCCTTGGCGTGCAGGCTCAGCGGGAGCTGGCGGGGGTGGTCGGGAAGCTGACTGCTGCCCGCAATCGGGTCCAGAAGGCAATTTCATGCCAATTGGGGCCCGCCCAGCGTGACACGCAAGTGGCAGCACTGAGTGCTGCATGTGTGGGTGGGGGGAGGAGTGCGAGCTGGGTGAGCACGACCTGCCGCATGCACACCAGTGCACGCTACAATGATGAAGATATATGAAAAAATATAATTAAAAAAGTGAAAATGTAATGAAGCATGTTCCCTCATGTGACTCTGTCGCATGAGCAAGGATATGTTATTAATGGGAAGATAAAGTTTTTACTTGATTTTTATTTGCTTTTGGAAACCTCATCCCGCCCGTGGTTGAGGTTTCCAAAAAAGTACAAAGACTGCTTGGTCTTTTCGCCTGCCTGCCAACCATGGGGTTGAACGGGCAGCATAAAACTTGTTTTAATTAACTTTTTAATGGCTGTAATATACCTTTTAATTGTCGGTGGGCCCACTGCTGACTCCCACATGCCCGCCGACTGAAACATCATGCGATGGCTTCGGGACGCACGGCCGATGTCATTGTGTGTCATTTAACGCTTGGTCGGGTCAGGCGCGCGCCCACCTGCTGAGCTAAAGGTTTTACCCCAGGCCTTCCTCACCCACCAAAAGGCCACATGAAAATGGCACGGGGTCGAAAAGGGAGAGAAAACTGTTTTTCCTCAAGAAAGAAACTGAAGTGTAGCTTTTTGCACCATGATTTCCACCCTCCATTTGGAGACGAGAAGCAGGCTGGTTTTACGATGATGTAAAACCTATTTTCGCGATCTCACGAGATTTTCTGCTCCCGCCCACTATGACACAAATGGGAGTGGAAAATCCCCGCCAAATTTGCAGTACAGCGGCAAATAGAGCATTTACTGACCACTTTGCAAATATTCTTTTTATATCCAGGAAGAGTGGGACAATTTTTGCACCCACTGTCCCTTCCATTCTGCCCATGATAAGGGACCCATCATTTCCAGTGAATAAGGTGTTGCATCTCCCAGTCCAACAACTCCAAACTCTTTCATCAGCAGCTGGGTAAATACTTGAAAAGGAAATATTTCCAAGGCTATAGAGAGAGAACAGGGGAACAGAACTAATTGGATAGCTTTTCCAAATGAACAGACACAGGCACAATAAACCAAATGGGTTCCTTCTGTGCCTTAAGGTTCTGCGAAAGGACCTGGTGGTTTTGACAAGCTCCTGTTTAAGTACCCATTTTTAAAAGGAAAGCTTTTGTGTAAAGTTGCTCAAATTCCTCAGAACAAGTCTTAGTGCAGAACACCACTCAGTAGTGTTGGAGAGGTGAGGAGCTTGGGCTTTGAAAGCCTTGGAGATCGTAGGAGCAAAGGAAGATACTGAGGGACCTGTGTTTGCTAGAGGCAGCCAATTTACCAGTGGCTTTTCTTGACATGTCCACTGGTGCCTCTCTATGCTACATACAACCACCTGCTTCATTATAGAGCAGACACAAGGGATTTGGTGCATTTCTGACTACAAGATGCTTCTTTTTTACAATGAGAGGCTTTTTTTTGTTCACCCATTAGGCAGGAGATTGTTTTTCTATTAGGGTCTTCTCATTCATCAGTATCTTAATCATTGAAAGGCTGTAGTTTCTGATTGCCTGCTCACAATTACAAGCAGATAGACTCAGGCTCCTGACATCCAGCATTATTCTCTTACTCAGCTTGGCCGCTTCTCTCATAATTGATCCGGACCATTTTAAATTCTCATTAAATTTAGTTTTTGATCAGATCTGTGTGTTTTTTCTCTTTTGCTACAATCCATAAATTTAGTTGTGGAAATCTTAGAATTCCCCTTCACAATGCGACAGGGAGATGATATTCTGGGAGATGCAACACCTTATTCACTGGAAATGATGGGTCCCTTATCATGGGCAGAATAGAAGGGACGGTGGGTGTAAAAATTGTCCCACTCTTCCTGGAATATCTGCATATAAAAAGAATATGTGCAAAGTGGTCAGTGAATGCTCTATTTGCCGCTGTACTGCAAATTTGACGGGGATTTCCCGCTCCCATTTGCGGCTGGCGTCATGGTGGGCAGGAGGGGAAAATTTCACGAGATCACAAAAATAGGTTTTACATCATCGTAAAACCAATTTGCGATTGTCCGCTTTTGCCATCAATGGTGGGCCACGTTTCCAGCTGCTGAACATCAGGGTTGTCATTTCCACAGATTTGCATGTAATTATAAGCCCAGCTCACTGGAATCAGCCCCGACGCTAAATTATGAGGCCACAGCAGCATGCAATCATGCCGACATGTTTCACGATGGTACATCAGCGATGTGCACCTAGTGACCTGCAATTCACTCCTCAATTTGAGGACCGTTCGCCTACCTTGTTTCGGGCAGCATTTGTGGTATTCAGCGCCAGACTTTGCTGGCAGCACCACATTGGTTTTAGGGAGGCTAACACAAAAGTTTCAACCCACCAGACCAACAGTAAGGCAGGGGTGTCCTTTCAACACTGCAGGGTGAGGGATTGGTTGGCGAAATGGGGGGTAATCCCAGGGTGTGTGTGGAGTTACATGTTTAACAGTGCAAGTGGCCTCATGATGTTGAGAGCTGAAGTAGACACCGGGCATAGGCACCTCCACCTCAGAATGTCCATTGGCTAATGCATATGCACCACAAGAGAACTGGGATCAAGGGATACAGAGGGAGAAATGAGAGGGAGAAATGAGAGGTCTATGAGGGAGGGTAATCCTAACACTCACTTCCTTGGCGACACAGTGGTGGCAGGGGTTTACATACTCGCACGGGGAGGGTCCAAACTAGTCTGGCAATGGGAGCTCACCACCACCATCTCCCTACCTGCCATGATTGCTCAGATAAAAAGTATAATGAGAACGAACTCTGCCACTGGAGCCTTGGACTCCAACTGACTGCACTGGGAACAGGGCCGATTAAAGGGCCACCCAACTGAACTGTGCATTCCCACATGAGCAGTCAGGCACAGCTGAGAGATGTTAATAGTCTCTCAATGGCATTGCAGGGAATCACCAAAGTGAAGCAATGATGCTCATTCATGCAACACTAATCACGCAAAGTGGCAGGAATCGATCTCCCGGGTTTAACCCCTTGCTCTCAGCATTGGCATTTACCCAGGATGATGATGAAGTTAAATGCACGTAGATAAGCTTTGGAAGCATGTTGCAGTAGTGGTGCTGGGCGGTTCCCAAAATACTAGCCTCTGGCTACCCTCAACATATTGCACAACCTGTTTAAACATTGACGTTCCTGTAGTATTACAGTGCTGTGTATGAGGATGCCAGCGCCTGAGCTGAAAGCAGCATATCCATGCACCTGGCCAAAGCAATCTCATAGCAGTTGCTCATGATTAGGGGGAGGGGCAGCACCTTGGTACGCACACTGCTTTGTAGATCATTTCAGTGGTGAGTAGTTGGCAACACGGGAACCAGGGTTGTGAACCCACAATCGCTCACAAGTCATTGACAGAGAGATTAGTATTGCAGACGAGTCCTGACTCTTGTCTGTTTCTCATTGGTACGGCAGAGAGGAAGCCACCAGGAAGATGCAGCCTGGAATCATTGCTGCCTGCATAATAGCAGACAGGAATGAGAGAAGGAGGATAGGAATGCGACGGAGGAGACTGGCTCACCAAAGGGAGGAGCAAAACTCTCAAGACCAAGGTTCAGCAGGGCCCCCTCTGGATGCAGAGGATGTGGGGAGCAGGAACATCATGCGTAGGCACCTTGCCGGAGCCAAGGTATACAGACGTCACCTGTCTTATCTGCAGATGACTAGGAACCAGTGTCGCCGACACCTCCACATGTCCAGGGATCTGGTAATTCACATTTGCCACATTCTCCAGGAGTTGGCGCCACAGGGACTGGGAGGGCATCCATTGCCAGTGGCTGTGAAAGTAACAGCCGTACTCAACTTCTACACCACTGGCTCCTTCCAGGGATCCACTGGAGACCTCTATGAGATTTCCCAGGCATTCACAACCAAATGCATTCACGATGTCACAGAATCCCTTTTTGCAAAGGCCCACAATTACATCAACTTCGACAGAGATCTGGATCACCAGCACACTGGCTTTGCTGAGATTTCCAGATTCCCACGGGTGCAGGGAGCCATCAACTACACTCATGTAGCTATAAAAGCTCCCTGGCAATAGGAACTGCAATACATAAACAGGAAACGCTTCCACTCACTCAATGTACAGCTGGTGTGCAACCATAACAAGCTAATCCTACAGGTTTGCGCCAGATATCCAGGAAACATCCATAGTTCATATATCTTGAGTAGGTCACAGATCCTGGAGATCTAGGAGGGACCACACAGAATCCAGGGCTGGCTCCTCAGGGACAAAGGGTGCCTACAAAGGACATGGTTCATGACACCTGTGTGGCAGCCTCGGGCTCCCCCAGAGAGAAGGTACAAAGCTTATGGCGCTACCGATACATTGGTCAAGCACACCATAGGGATGTTGAAGATGCGATTCCAATGCCTG
Organism: Carcharodon carcharias; assembly: GCF_017639515.1. Lineage (NCBI taxonomy): Eukaryota > Metazoa > Chordata > Chondrichthyes > Lamniformes > Lamnidae > Carcharodon > Carcharodon carcharias. Next base: position 90,081,098 of record NC_054468.1, on the reverse strand, counting down.
GGCAGATCTGGTGGAGCACACCAGTACAGTCTCCAGAGGATGTCATGGATCATTGTGGCTTGCTGCGCACTGCACAACCTGGCATTGCAAAGGAGGGACGACTTGCCAGATGTCGAGATGGAGAAGTTGCACGTCTCTTCTGATGAGGAGGACATCGAAGAGGATGACAGCGATGAGTCCAAGGAAGCTGGTGCTGCAGATGTAGAGGCCATAGCATAGGCCAGAGAGACATGAGTGCATGGGAGGATCTCATAGCCACAAGATTCCAGGAGGAGGATGACAATAAGATAGAGTGAGCATCCTTTTAGACAAGTACCTACATGAGGAGCCAACATGAACAGGAGTTTTGAGACTCCTATCTTTTCAACTATGCAATTCAAAATGAGAGTCAGTAGTTCCCCATCAGGCTCCCCTTGGCATGATCCCTTGAGGGTTGATGAAGCCTTGGGAGCATTCTTCCTCACTGAGATGAGGTGCTGTCTGGAGGAGGGCATGCTGCCATCAAAGGCCTGAAGGTGCTGAACTTCAAGCATCGCAGCAACATCCCAGTCACAGTGGGAGCCTAAATGATGCAGGAACTGATCCATTATCATGAGTGGGCTCGTAGGTGGTAGCCTTCAATCGGACAACTCACCTCAATGCGATCCATGTCCAGCAACATGACTACACATTCTGAGTAACATCGATGGTGCAACTAATGGCAGAACCCTTAAGTGCATTGACAGGCAGAGGGCTCTGGGTGTACAAGTCCACAGGTCACTGAAAGTGGTAACGCAGTTGAATAAGGTAGTCAGGAAGGCATATGGCATGCTTGCCTTCATTGGCAGGGGTATTGAGTATAAAAGCTGGGAAGTCATGTTGCAGCTGTATAGAACCTTGGTTAGGTCACACTTGGAATATTGCATGCAATTCACCACATTTCCAGAAGGATATGGGGGCGTTGGAGAGGGTGCAGAGGAGGTTTACCAGGACGCTGTCTGGTCTGGAGGTTATTAGCTATGAGGAGAGGTTGGAGAAACTCGGATTGTGACGGAGATTGAGGGGCGACTTGATAGAAGTTTACAAAATTATGAATGGCATGGACAGAGTAGATAGTCAGAATCTTTTTCCCAGGGTGGAAGAGTCAATTACTAGGGGACATAGATTTAAGATGAGAGGAGAAAACTATAGAGGAGATGTGCGGGGCATGTTTTTTACGCAGAGGGTAGTGAGTGTCTGGAATTTGCTGCCAGAGGAGGTGGTGGAAGCAGGTACGATAGTGGTGTTTAAGAGGCAGCTTGACAAATACATGAATAGGATGGGAATAGAGGGATACGGACCCCAGAAGTGCAAAATGTTTTAGTTGACGGGTAATATGATCGGCGCAGGCTTGGAGGGCCAAAGGGCCTGTTCCTGTGCTGTACTTTTCTTTGTACTTTGTTCTTTGTAATGGGTGATGCTTGGGCCAAGGCAGCCGAGGAGGTCCAGCAGGTCTCACTCCATGCACACCAGTCAGTACCCCCCGTCAGCTTCTTCTCAATCCCGTTGACATCCGGCTCTCTCTCTCAGGGATGGTGGCCTGCATTTTTACTCACCTTACTATGGATCTGGTCCACCTGAGGATGAGAACATTCAAACAATTGCATGCCATCCATTAACATGCCTCCTCTTTAACACAGACATTGTGCCCTCATGGGGCTGGCCCTGGTGAACTGAAAAATCTCTGACACCATGAAGCCCTCAGGGTCACATGTAGAGCACACTTAAGCTTCAGTGCTTTATTGCTCATATCCCGTTTCTCCCACCAACATTGTTTGAAGGTATGACTGGCCATTCTCGATCATGCTCAATGGATCTATGGTCCACCACATGACTATTTGGAATTAGCACTTGTGACTGCGGCCAGTGGTCAGGTGAGGGGATGCACAGTGCTGCATCCATACATTGAAGTGAGAGCCATATGGCCACAACAAAGACAAGTACACGGTGAGAGACACTCAGGCCTGTAGGTTCAAGCGCCAAGACACCCATTTAGCTGAGAGGGCCGAAGTCTCGTGGACTTAAGGTGGCAAGGTGCTTGCGTTTATTGCTCAGCTTATTATATGTACGGTCAGAAAGTCACAAGTGCGGCAGCTAGACTGGAATGCATAGATCCTTAGAGTATGGCCTCATAGCCAGGAAGCCCCGGCAGATGACAGAGTGCATGGAGTCCAGGACATATTACCCTTCTCCACGCATTAACGCTTCTGCCCTTCGACACTACACCTTCATCTTTCAATCATGCATATGACACGGGAGAAAACCTTTGCCTCCATGACACACAACCAAGAGTGAAAATGAATGGCACATGTGCTTGGAGAGCAAATGGAGATTTTTTCGTGCCTGGTAGCTGAGTAACACATAGAACAGTGTACTCACAGTAATGTTGACAGAGGAATGATCTGGTGCAGAATCCTCAAGTGGGTGCTTGCTGGCGACCTCACCGTCACTGTAGGAATAGTCAACATCGTCTCTGGACCGCGCGATGGCTGTGTACCTAAGTCACCGAGCACCTTGAGTTCCAGCCACACCATGCCCGGTCTGAGACTTCTTTCTTTTATTGTGTACCATCTTGTTCTGCATAAAGACCAAAGGAGAGAGTGTAAGCAATACACATGGCAGGGCAGATGAGAAGGGTGGCTGGCATTTGTGGGTAGTTTGCAGACCCATGTATAGGATGAGGACAAGGTTTGCAGAGGGAATGAAGCCATTTGGATATGTGAGGGACTGTGTGCGAGAGTGAGTGGTTGATGTCCATTGAGCTGGCAGTGAGTGATGACTTGTGGGTATGTGAGTTGAAAGTGGTTGACTTACGCTGGCTGAATGGATGAGATTGTTCAACCTCTTTCTACACCTGATGGTCAACCTCTTCTGGGCAGCGTTTGCACTCCACCGCTGCCCACCACAGCCCAAGCCGGATTTGTGATGCTGTTGAGCCTCCTGCAGCCAGAGCGGGGGTAAAGGACAATGCAGCAGGCCTCCACGGCATCAAGTAGGCGCTCAAGTAAGGGATCGCTAAATTTGGGGGCAGCGCTCTTCTGAAGTTTTGGGTCCATCTCTGCATCACTTCCGAGCTCACCCCCTTAACATGGTAGGTTGGCGGGCAGCGAAATCAGCCGCCCGCCCTCCATATGTAAATAAATAATTATGGTTAATTGAGCTTGTTAACAAGCCTGTTAACCCCGATAATACGCTGTCCACACCATAATGCTATTGGTGTGGGCAGGCGGGTGGGAGTGGGCAGGTCATTTCTTTAAAGAAGTTTTTGAAAGGGCAGGAAGGAAGCGGGAGGGGGTCCTATCTTTAGGGGGATGCCCTTTGTGCATTGAGGAGCAGCCCCTACCCTCTTTCTTACCTGCCTGCTCTCCAAAACCCACAGCCACCCTCCCCTCCTCCTCACCCCACCCCCCTGCACCCCCCCTCCCACCCACCCACCACCCCTTCCAAAGTTGGCCAAACCCTTCCCACCCAATACTCGGGCTTACCTCACTCCAAGATCCATTGGGCCATCTTCTTGCAAACAGGACTCAGCCCTTGGCACTGCCAGGACAGCTGGGATTGGCTGGCAGCTTCTAAGGGCGGGGCTTCCTCCCCAGTGAGGGGCTGAAGTCCCATTCTCCAACAATTTAGCCCACCTGCAGCATGTGATTTACTTCCAGCTGTCTTTCTTCAGGGGTGGTGGTAACTGTCCACACCACCACCCCCACCCCCCCAACCCCTGTAATATGCAGCCCTATCTACATCCCTTCCCATCAAAAGGAGTGCCTTGGGGACCAGTGAAAGTAAAGGAAACAACTTGATTTATGTAGCGCCTTTCACAACCTCAGGGCATTCCAAAGTGCTTTATAGGCAATCAGGTAAATATTTGGGAGGGTAGTCAGTGTGTAACATGGGAAAGGCAGCCATATCTTGTGCACAGCAAGCTGATAATAACCAGGTAATTTTAGTGATGTTGGTTGAGTGATAAATATTGGCCAGGACACTGAGAAGAACTCCTCTGCTCTTCTTCAAAATAGGGTTGTGGGATCTTTTGCATCCACCTGAGAGAGCAGATGGGGCCTCAGTTTAACATTACATCCAAGAGATGGCACTTCCGGCAGTGTAACACTCCCTTACTATCGTACTGGTGTGTCAGCCTGGATTAAGCACTGACATCTCTGAAGTGGCACTTGAACCCATAATCTTCTGACTCAGAGGGATGTGTGCTAACTTCCCTTTGCACCTTAACTTAAAAAATAGAGATAGCTTTCGCTTAAACTCACGCAGCACTAAACATGCCCAAGAATCAAACACTGCTTAATCATTTCAAACTATTTGTCATAGGAAGAAGAAAGTCTTGTCCAAGCGCATCTCAAGGTTGGGCTACTATCCACTGCGCCACAGGACCTCCTGTGAGGACCTGGAGTAACTGTCCATTTCAATGCATGCTTCCTCATCTGTATCTGTGCACCTTCAAAATGTTTAAGTGTGAAAAGGTTTCGTTTCTGCCCATCACCTGACCACACTGGGCAGAGCTGGGCCACACATTCTGAAGTGGCCCACTCTTCCTTCCTGCAAGATGTGTGTTGGGTTTGTCTCATTCACACAAGCATCCAATACAGGTATGGGGGCATGTCAGGTTCGAGCATCATGTTTCCAATTGTGTGCCGCGCTAATGAGGTAAGCGGCTGTTGTTAATTGGCATTCAGAGAGCCAGGCAGTGAAGGATAGAACTAAAGCTTTATGTTCATCCACTTAACATGCTTTTATTTACAGAGACACAAATTATATATCATACACACCCAATCCAAAAGTCATAGTTCACCCTCCTCCTATATGTATATGAGCACAGATGAGTCCCCAGTTATTACCCGCTATCTGATTACCCAATTGATATACAATTAACACTTTGAGGTTCCTATGGAGATGTAATGATCAGAAGGGTGTGGCATTTCTTAACCATTCATCTTATATTTTTGTCTAGTTTTATTTTTGCCTCCATGATAGCAAATAGATTCTTTTGTTGTAAATTATTCTTTCGGCTTGCTGACACCAGTGGGTTTCCCCTTGGAAATCTTCATGTCTGACATGTCTGCAGGTACAGTGCATGGTGGGATGCCAGGCAGATACAGCTACATTAAAAAAAATTCATTTATGGGATGTGGACGTTGCTGGCTGGGCCAGCATTTATTGTCCATCCCTAATTGCCCTTGTTCAGAGGGCATTTTAAGAGTCAACCACACTGCTGTGGGTCTGGAGTCATATGTAAGCCAGACCAGAGAAGGACAGCAGATTTCCTTCCCTAAAGGGCTTTAGTGAACCAGATGGGTTTTTACAACAATCGGCAATGGTATCACGGTCATCATCAGACTTTTAATTCCAGATGTTTTTTATTATTGGATTCAAATTTCACCATCTACCATTCAAACCCATCTCTGGAATACTAGTTCAGTGCAGCAGTGACATTACCACTATGCCACTGACAATAAGTCCTTAACTTCTTACCTGTACCCACCCACAGCCTTGGCTCACTTGGTAGGACTGTCATCTTTGAGTGATATAGGTTTGGGTTTCAACCTCTACTCCAGAGACTTGAGCAGAAGATCTAGACTGGCATTCCGGCACAGTACTGAGGGAGTGCTGCACTCTCAGAAGTGCTGCCTTTCAGATGAGATATTAAACCAAGACCCTGTCTTTCCCCTCAGGTGAACATATAAGATCCTTCCGCACTATTTTGAAGAGTGGCAGCTTGGTGTATTGGGCCAATGTTCAGTCAACATCACCAATAAACAGATTATCTTTTCTTTTATCTCACTACCATTTGTGGAGCCTCGCTGTCTGCTCCATTCCCATTTCCTACATTGCAGCAGTGACAATACTTCAAAAAGTACCTCATTGGCTATAAATCAATTTGGGGTGTGCAGGGGTTGTGAAAGGTGCTATATAAATGCAAGGTCTATTGTTTCTAAAGGAAGTGTATCAGGAGACCTCCCTGCAGTAGAGCCACTCAGTTAAGTAAGGCCCTGACTGAATTTAGCATTGATTGATTGATTCCTCAGGCGCATCCCAGTCAGAGTCTTGACTTCCACGGCACTGAACAAAAGAAGGCAGGGCATAGTGGCAGACAGGCAGCGCTGCCAGATTAGCTGCACCCACCAATAATTTCTGCAGCATTTTGACAGGATACCTGGCCATGACAGCAGGCACCTGTTACCCCAGGGTCAAGTTTGACAGGGAGGCTGATGCAAGGTTGTACCTCTTGCTGCATGGATTGTGCAGCCGGCACATGCAGTGGCAGCAATGTTCCAATCTGAACTGAAGCTTTAAAGAAGAATCCCTAAAATTACGGCAAAGAAGGAGGCCATTCAACCCATTGTGCCTGTGCTGGCTATTTTAAAGGGCTACCCAATTAGTCCCACTTTCCTGTTCTTTCCCCAAAGCACTACAATTTTCTCTGCCCTAAGTATTTATCCAATTCCCTTCAGAAACAAATTATTGAATCTGCCTCCACCAACCATTCAGACAGTGCCTTCCAGATCAGTATAAGCTGAAGTCCTGACCTCAGGTCCTCATGAGTCCTTGCTTTTAAAGTCTTGGTTCTCATGCTTATTTTCCATCTGATACAATATGTCTACACTGCTTTTCTCCCTCAGTATCTGCCCTCTCATTTTAACTCATCATGTCATCTTTCCTATGAGTTCACTGCTCTCCTATCCTCCCTCCATATAAACTCCTCAACCCATGCTCATGGACACCCTTTTGACCTTGATACCCCAGGCAGCCTCACTATTCCCATTGTGTCAAGCACAGATAAGGCCATTTCTGATCATCACTTCCCTGTATCAATCTCCACCTACATCCAACATCACCCTCCAAACTCTACCTTCTTCTCTGTCTGCTCCAGAAAGAAACTCTCCCCCAGTTCACCTACAACTGCACTTGCAAAATCCCAACTGTCTGGCATTTGGCTCACCATTCACCATAACATTCCTGCAGCTATTGATCTGCTCTTCCATATTCTCTCCCCCACCCCACCCCCCCTTCAATAACCTCATCCTTATTGGAATTATTACTCCCTCTCTCACCCTGGTCTTTCTCTTATACAGCCCCCATCACCCCTCCCTTATGTCCAAGATTTAAATGTATATGGGGAACAACTGCCTAAGCCATCCATGAGCAGATCTGGATGAACCACATAAAACACTATCGGGTCCTGGTCTCATCTGCTAAAACTGTTCACTATTCCAGGATCATCCCGGAATGCAAAGATAAACTTGGCTTCTTTTCTCTATCTGCAAACTATCTTCTTAAACACTTCTCCCATGTCTTCTCTACCCTCACATCCAACAATGAGTGTGAAGAACTCATGGATTCCTTTGTCACCAAAATTGAGACCATCCAATCAGATGCCTCTGCCACTTATCTCGCATCCTCTTGCCCATCATGCCAAACTGCCTTTATGCACCAACCCCCCCAGGTCTTAGCCCTGAATGTATATCTTTCTCCAATTTCTCTCCTATCTCCCGTTATGCCCTCCCTAAGTTCAACTTGTCCATGAGACCCACCTCCTGCCCCCTCAACTTTTAACTCACTAAACTGCTGATTTCCCATCTTCCTCTCCTGGTCTCTTAGATGTTGCCAACAGTCCTCTCGCTTCAGATGTTGTCCCTGTCTCGATCTGCCATCATCATTCCTTTCCTCAAAAAAACACTGCTTAACCCCACTGTCCTTGCAAATCACCATCCCATCTCCAAGCTCCCTTTCCTTTCCAACATCCTTAAACATGTTATTGCCTCCCAAATCCATGCCCATCTTTCCCAGAATTCCATGTTTGAATCCCTCCAATCAGGTTTCCACCCCTGTCACAGTAGTGAAACAGCTCTTACCTAAGTCATAAATGACATCCTATTGGACTGTGGCAACGGTAAACTTACCCTCGTCATCCTTCTTGACCTGTCTGAGCCTTTGACATGGTTGACCACACCATGCTCCTCCAATACCTTTCTACTGTCATCCGGCTGGATGGGACTGCTTTCACCTGGTTCCATTCTTAGCTATCTAATCATAGCCAGAGAATCAGTTGCAATACCTTTCCTTCCAACTCCCACACTACTAATTCTGGTGTTCCCCAAGGATCTATCCTTGTCCCCATCCTATTTCCCATCTACATGCTGCCCCTCAGTAACACCATTCAAAGGCACAGTGTTAGTTTTCACATGTATTCTGATGACACCACCTGACCTTCAGTCCTCTTGACCCTTCCACTGTCTCTAACTTGTCAGAATGCTTCTCTGATATCCGGTAATGAAGAAGCAGAAATTTTCCCCAAATAAACTTTGAGAACACCAAGGTCAATATTTTCAGTTCCTGCCTCAAACTCCACTCCCCAGCCATCAACTCCACCCCTCTTTCTGGCAACCATCTGAGGCTCAACCAGATTGTTGACAACCTTGGTACCATATCTGACGCTGTTATGATCAAATGAGAACAAGTCGAATGGCTTCCCTCTTCTCCCTCTCTTTGCTTGACCCCAACATGCTTTTTTCTAACAAAAGGATGCACTTGCCAATTTTATGAGTACTTAACTGTTTAAGTACTGTGATCATAAAAGAAGCAACAGGACAGGCTTTCTTGAGTTTAACAAAGAAAGAGGTTAGCCTTATTATACTCAAACTGATATAAATATAAGACTGACTTGCACACACATGAATACTCAAATTTACACACAGACACACACACTCAAAGGTCTCTCACACACACACACACGCACACACACACAAATAGATTACAGAGTGGGGGAGGATAGATTGGTCAAACTAAAACCCCAAAAGATAAAAAGAATATACAGTCTGTAGTTTGGTAATTCGGCTGATTTTAGGCTGACTTCGGTGGTCTTGCAACTTTCCTTCAGTGGCTCTGATTTAAAGATGTAGATGGCTGATCTGGTTTTCCTGGAGACTGTAGTGATGGGCTGAATTATTTTAAGAAGCCTCTGTCTGCAGCAGGGGCATCCCTGGATGGTCACAGTCAGCAAACAGGGTTCAAAGTTTGCAAGGTGGGTTGAAGAGAGAGGGGACCCCACTTGGGCCTTCTGTCATCAGTGTCTCAGCTGCTTGTTCTCTTACTGCAGAGATAGCAAAAGTTTAAATGCACAAAGGGTGGGCCTGTTACATGACCAACACCCAATGATTCAAACATGGTCATAATTTCCCCTTGTAACTTAATTAGTTCATGTCTAGGAATCCTCTGTTAAGTATTCCAGGTGATTGTCATGTTATCTTGCTAATGGGAACAGGAAATGTGGCTCACTCATATTCTCCTGAGACCATTGCCCTTGATAGGTCTTTCAGCTGTGGTGTCTCCAGTTCAGTGGGTTGCAATGTGGAGAGTACAGTGATGCAAATTAGGGTAGTGATCTTTATGTGCTTAATACAAACTTTTAGTTTGTGCTTTAAAAGTCTATTTCTAAAAGTTCAGTTTGATGAATTAAAAATCATTATTTGTCATAAAGCATGTTTCCATGACAACTGCATGATAAGCTTTCAACCACCTCCCTGCGTCACCACTAAGACCACCTCTGTAAGATTGCCTGATTCCCATGACCTTAGCTCATCTGCTGCTGAAAGCCCCATCTTTGTTACCTCTAGATATGATTATTCTAATGCAGTCCTGCCAAGCTCCCATTGTTCAACCTTCCTTAATGTTGGTGTCATCCAAAATTCTGTTGCCTTGCCCTAACACACACCAAATCCTCTATCATCCCTGTGCTCACTGACTTACACTGGCTCCTACTTAAGAAATGTTCAGGTGTAAACCATCCAGATGGTACCGCCCTCACTTTCCCCAGTACTGGTGCCAGTGCCCCACAAACTTGGACCCATTTCTCCCACACCAGTCTTTGAGTCATGTATTCATCTCTCTAATTTTATGTACCCTATGCCAATTTGCATGTGGCTGAGGTAATTCTCCAGAAATTATAACCTTTGAAGTTCGGCTTTTTAATTTAGTGCCTAACTCCTCAATCTGTCTATGCAGAACCTCTTTCCTAGTTCTACCTACATGGACCACAACAACTGGATTTTCCCCCTCCCACTGCAAGTTCCTCTCCAGCCTTGAGCAGATGTCCCAAACCCTGGCACCGGGAAGGCAACGCTGCCATCTGGGCTCTCGGTCTTTGCTACAGAGAACACTGTCAATCCCCCTCACTATACTGTCCCCTACTACCACTACATTCCTTTTTGCTCATCCCACTTGGATGGTTTCCATACCATGGTGCCATGGTCAGTTTGCTCATTCCCCCCTGCAGTCCTCACTCTCATCCAAACAAGCTGAGAGAGCCTCAACACTCAAATCCAGTATGAATAGGTTTGGGCTTCAATCGAGAATTGTTAAAGGGAAATGCCAGAATCTGGCACTGGTGGCTTATGCTTTGGAGAACTAGAAGATAGAATACCCCAGTTTTAGAATGTCCTTACTTTAGGGTTTGGGATTGGCCTTTCTAACCTTCACTGGAAAATATTTGTGCTTTTACAGGTCGGGAATCCAGTGAAACACAATTACAACTTAGTGAATCTGAGGCACTTTCTTATGCTGATATCAGTATGACAGGAAGGGCCATCTTTGAGCGACATGCTCAGGTTGCTGAGGGGAACTTACCAGCATCACTGGCCTCTGAAAAGAAGAGCAAAGTCCAAGATACAGCTCCCAGGTAAGAGGTGTGAGGCAGATATTGTGAAAGATTGGGATGCCTAACTTTCCAAATGACCAAGGGTTTCCAATATCAATAGCTTCGGATGTGCCCAGAACTCGAGCTTCAGTCCTGTTAAGAATAACTAGGCCAGACTAGGAGTATAAAAATGCACTATTGTGCACAATGCTGGGCAATCAGACAGCACAAAGCTGAATCAGCATAAAGCACACACAGGGACCGAGAGTGACAAACTGAGTGAGCAGAGAGCACACAGTGAGTGAGCAGAGAGCAATATAGTGAATTAGCAGAGAGGGACAGAGTGGGTCAGCAGAGGGAGGGAGACAGTGAGTGAATGGAGAGGGACACACTGAGGGAAGAGAGGGGGACCCATTATACCAAAAATCAGGCACATCCTTGGCGATGTTCAAATTGGAAGGTTCCTAGGGTGTTCAGCAAAATTGTGGAACTAACTCTAGTAAAAAAAAAAACGTGTAGGAACATTGCAAGTTAAGTGTTTGAGCATGATCAGAATTTCCACACATGAGTGTTTTGGAATTAAGCTTCCTCTGGCCTTGAAGCACCGGAGCCAGTGGTCCAGAAAGTCCTCCATTAAACACAAAAACACACAAAGATAGCTTTACAGATTCCTAATGCCGGTTTAAGTGGCAGGGAGTTGACTAATGGATTAGAAAAATGTGAAGAGGCTCATTACGTTGGATTTCTGAACTATTTTGTATCTGGTTAAACTTTCAGGTTGTGTGACTATGCCAGTTTGCATCTCTCACCTCTAGCTGAAAACACAATCCAATTATTTTTACTTTGTGCATTTCACAGTATTTGCTGCCGTTTGAGCCATTTTAACTCATGCGAATGCTGAATGAGCAACAGCTGGGAGCCACTGCAGACCCTTGGGTAGCTGGGCACAGGTGAAGTGCGATCATGGGCAGGAGCCTGCTGGTGTTCCTGAAGCTAGCATGGAAGAAGCCAGTCTGTTTATGGCACAAAATCAGTAAAAGATGAGATTAAAAAAAAAAACAGGCTTCACTGATTATGCCAGAATCAGCAGAACTGCAGGTGGGCTTGAGGGTGGGGGATGGGTATATTAAGAGATCAAAAAGGAGATTCATCATTTATGGCTGGTCGAGGCAGTTGAATTTTCTCCCTTTGAAATATAAAGTCTTAATCTTCAATAACTTGTGTCTCTGCTGACAATAGGAAAAAAAGATCAATATCCTTTTTTCCTTTTCCACTTGCACCAAGTGATTACCATCCTTTACACCAACCTCTGACTCCATTAGGCAGACATTTTGACAAAATGCTCTCCAAATAAGGTGGTTCAGTTTCCCCATACTGATTTTCAATGACAGCAATCAAATTCACATTGTAAAATATACGGGACTCCATAAGTCTCTCCTTCGCTCACTTAGTCTTTCGCACTCTCCAACATAAGAACTAGGAGCAGGAGTAGGTTATTTGGGCCCTTCAGCCTCCACCATTCAATGAGATCATGGCTGGTCTGAATGTGGCCTTAAGTCCACTTTCCTGCCTGCAACCCCATAATCCTTGTGTAATAATTTGATGGAGCAGCAGGTTTGGTGAAGAAAGGGCTAAACTTTATTTAGGAAACATGTAGCAAGGGTTTGCATGCTAGACACAATTTCCCTGTCGGAAGCCCTGCCCACAGAGTTACCCATGCAATAAGCTTATTGGTCAAAGCCCCCATGTAATTGCTTCACATGATGAGTGATTGACAGGAGGGAGGGACAATACATCTAGTTGCTACACCCCCCCCACCACCCCTAAGTTTCTTACATTAACAATTTAAAAAATATCAGAAAAACCAGCAAACATTTGTACAGTCTCTGGTGATTACAAATCATATTTCTTCAGAACTGGGTAGCTCTGTATTTGGCAACTCATTAGATACTTCTGGAATATCAGCTCTAGGATGATCACACACCTCAGAAGTTGGCAGCAAAACATTCACAGGTTGATCTTGCATTCGTTGGGATGTTTCTCTAACCCTAATATTATCTACGTGTTTATGTACAATTCTATCCTCGACTTGCACTTGAAAAGATAATGGACCAGTCTCTGAAATGATGGCTCCTGGAATCCAACAAGGTCCACTTCCAAAATTACGCACGTCCACAGGGTTGCCAACATGGAGCTTACTAGCTTTTCTGTGTAGATTGTGGTTCAATTTTTGATTATTCTGGCTCTGCGTCACCTTCCCCTCTAGATTTGGAAACACCAAGTATAAACGCATACGCAAACGGTGTTTCATCAGCTCTGCCAGTGTTGTGCCCATAGTAGTATATGGTGTTGTACGGTAACTTAGGAGAAACCTGGAAAAGTGAGACTCCAGAGCACCTCCAGATTACTTCTTCATACCAGCTTTAAAGGTCTGGACTGCTCTTTCGGCGAGACCATTGGATGAAGGATGCAAGAGAGCGGTCTTTATGCACCGAGTACCGTTCAGGTCCGTGAGCCTCTGAAATTCCACGCTGGTGAAAGCTGTTCCATTGTCAGAAACAATAATCTCAGTAACAATAATGTATACTGAAGGAATGACACAGCTTTTTAATAACTGCGGCTGAAGGTGGCATTTTTACTTCGTAGACATCAAGCCATTTTGAATGTGCATCAATGATTAATAGGAACATGGTGCCTAGAAACGGCTCCACATAGTCAATCTGCAGCCTAACCCAAGGTCAACCAGGGCATTCCCGTGGGTGAAGTGAAGCTGAAACAGGTAAATTCTGGTGTTACTGACAAAGCGAACAGTGTTTAACCATGTGCTCGATGTCACTTCTATTCCTGGTCACTAGACGTAACCACGTGCCAGCACCTTCATCTTTGATATGCTTGGGTGTGCACTGTGGAGCTTTGCCTAGAGCGATTGTCTACTCTGTGATGGGACCACGAGTCTTGAACCCAACAGCAAACTTCCATCTTGACAACTCAGTTCAGTGTTTCTGGAAAAAAAATAGTTGTAAGTCATCAGGCACAAGCGTTCTTGGCCACCCTTGTAAAACAGACTTTGAGTTTTGACAGTATTGGGTCTCTATTCATCTAACTCTTGACCTGTTTGGCATATGCAGGTGATGAATCCGTGAAATTTAACAATAACACTAACTCTTGTGGAACGGGTGTATTGACAAGAGTACTCAGTAACGGAAGACAACTAAGTGCTTCTGCATTGGCTATGTACGAGCCAGGGCAGTACATGAACATGTACTCATAAGCTGACAGTGTCAAAACCCAGCATTGGATTCTTGCTGAAGCTATAGGCAGAATAGCTTTGCCTTCATTGAACAAAGCAGTCAGCAGCTTATGCCCAGGCACAATTGTAAAATGTTGCCTGTGTAGGTATTGGTGAAACTTCTTGATACCAAATACAACCAACAATCCTTTTTCCAACTGAGAGTAGCCCTTTTCAGCTTGGAAAAGTTTTCTTGAAACATAGCCAATGGATCTTTCTGATCCGTCCTCCATTTGATGTGATAGAATGGTTCCTACACAATATAGATATTAACTGTCACGTATTCTCTTGACATGCTATCCAATTTCAATTGTTGATAGGCATAACTCATGTCCAGCTTTGTGTTGGACTTGCATCCTGCTAACTTGGCATACAAGTCATTGATTCTAGGAATGGGATATTTGTCTAACTTTGCTGCATTGTTGACTGTCAGTTTGTAGTCATCACATATAAGCATAATCTGGTGTGGCTTGACAACCAGGACTATGGGTGTAACCCACTCAGAAAACTGGACAGGCTGAATTATTCCCAGATTTTCCAACCTGCACAACTCTGCTTCCACTTTTTCTTTTCATGAGTAAGGCAGTGGTCTGGCCTTGAAGAAATGTGATGCTGCCAGGGGATCGCCAAGCATTTTAGCTGGCATGTCCTCCAGATTTCCCAATTCATCTTGAAAAACAGTGTCATATTTCTTCAAGCGCTCTGGAATTCCATCAAGCTTCAAATGGAATATTTCTGACCAGTCAAGTTTTATTTTCTGCAGTCAAGCTTGACCTTAAAGACTGGGCCCCTCCTCCTTTACAATTATCATAGGCAGTTGGGCAGTCTGTTGTTTGTAGCAGACTGGAACAGCAGCAATGCCTTTGACCTGAATGGATTCTCCAGTGTAAGTTCTCAGATTGGCGGACATCCACTCCAATGTCAATGTTTGACTCCCTTCACTGAGGTAATGAACGTATGCTCCCCAACAACAGTAGTTGAAGCCCCTGTATCCACCTCCATCTGAAGTTGCTTGCCATTCACTTGCACTGTCACTGTAATGGGCTCAGATTTAACAGCAGTCACATGATACACAGAGTATACATCGAGTAGCAGCCTCTGCCTTTGCTGTATCAGTTAGCTCAATTAGATTCGTTGGTTGTTTTGCTGTTTGCCTATCCTTTGTTCTGCACTGCCTAACCAAGTATCCTTTCCTGTGGCAATAATTACGTTCTGCCTCAATGAATTTACAAACATCTGCTCCTTGCTTTCCTCCACATCTATAGCAAATGCATACCTATTTAGCTGACGTGTTGCCAACAGATAGGCTTCCTAAATCTTTGTGTATTGGGCATAGAAACCTGTTTAAAATCTGCTGTTTTGATTTCCGCGCCATGCTCAGCGGCAGGTTCCCACCCAACAGAGTATGACACCATTAACCACACGCTGCGAAGCCTGTGAGTCTTTCGCTGCACTTTCCATAGCGAGAGAAAGTTCCAAGGTATGCTGGGAATCGATGTCGGATTCGGCTCGCGAGTGGCGCTGTATGGCGTCGTCCTCGACTCCACATACAAGTCTGTCCCGCAGCACATCATTCAAGGCATCCCCAAACTCACGGTATTCGGGTAACTGTTTCAGATTCGCCACAAAGATAGCAATGGACTCTCCTGGAGCACGAACTCTCGAATTAAACTTGAAGCGCTGCATGATCACAGACGTTTTGGGCTAAAGGTACAATTTCACAAGTTCCACTAACTTTCTGTATGACCGAGAACTAGGCGCATTCAGGGCAGTCAGGTTTCAAATCAGATTATACATTTTGCTTCCACATGCACTCAGCTGGATAGCTTTATTTTTTTCTTCAGCAGTAATCTCGCTTGCAGTTAAATAGAACATGGGTCACTCCACATACTGACTCCAATCTTCAGTGTTAGCATCGTATGAATTGCAGCTTCCAAACAGCAGCATGGCTGGTATGTATTGTCCAACTTTGTTTTACTCACATCAGCCAGGGTGAAGAACAGAGCAGAAGCCGGTTTTATCCTCATCGCCAAATGTAATAACTCGGTGGAACAGCAGGTTTGATGAAGAAAAGGCTAAATTTTACTTAGGAGACATGTAGAGGTACTTGCACGCTAGACACAATTTCTCCATCAGAGGCTCCACCCACAGGATCACCCACACAATAAGCTTATTGGTCGAAGCCTCTGTAATCGCACTGCGTGATGAGTGATTGACAGGAGGGAGGAAAAATACATCTAGTTACTATACCTCGACTCCCTTGTAGATCAAAAATCTGTCTCACTCAACCTTGAATATATTCAATGGCCCAGCCTCACTGCTCTCTGGGGAAGAGAATTTCAGAAATTAACAACCCTCTGAGAGAAGAAATTCCTTCTTATCTCTATCTTAAATGGGAACCCCCTTATTTTGAAACTTTGCCCCCTGGTTCCAGATTCCCCCATGAGGGGAAGCAACTTCTCAGCATCTACCTTGTCAAGCCCCATCGGAATCTTATATGTTTCAGTCAGATCACCTCATTCTTCTAAACTCCAATGAGTACAGACAAAGTCTATTCAATCTTTCCTCATAAAACAACCCCTTCATACAAGGAATCAGCCTACTGAACCTTATTTGAAGCGTCTCAGTAACTCACAAGAACTTTTCAATGCCCTGTTAAACAAGTCAATTCATTTTCTCTCTCTGAAGTTGCCATTCTTCATTGATTCTTGTCAGCCGTGGCTCTGTTTCAGTCTTTACTGAGTAGGCCAGCACTAATGTCGAGCCCTGCTTTTGCTTTGCACACCCATGCACCACCACCCCATCCCCCCTGCACCCTCCCCCACCTCTCCCCCCCCCCACCAAATTCAGCCAAGAGCTCAGAAACCCTTCACCGCATTCATACGATGCTACTGAGAAAACCACTCAAGAAGACTTTCTGCCTGCTTGAAATGGCGTACAGTCTCTGCGCTTGCAGAAAACCAACCTCACTTACCAAAATTCAGAGTGTTTAGGTGCAGGTTGTCAGAACCAAGGCTTAGGGGCACCCAAAGGTGAGCAGGGCTACTTGGGGGAGGTTTAACAGAGCACCAGTAAGTTTCCTGATGCCTTTCCTGTCAGGATGACCTTGACCATTCGGCCGTTGTTTGGCAGGGTTATCTGGTAATGGTTGGGAAGAATCCCAACCCCCACTGGATCTCCTGTCTCCACCAATGGTTCAGTCTACCTTACAGAATCTGTCTGGGTAATGCCTGGTGTGATTGCCTCTGAAACAGAGAGTGACTTGGTTCTGAATGTTCCATTGTAGGCATATCATCTTGGAGGCACCCTAACCCTAAACCTTGCTTACCACCCACACAAACCAACATTTTAAACTTAAATAAGGCTGACTTCAAAGGAATGAGGTGAAAGCTGAACACTTTAAACTGGGTGGTGCTGTTGAAAGGTAAATGTAAAAAACAGCAGGGCGTAGTCAAAAAGGTATTTTGTTGAAGATAAGATTAATACAAACCTTAAAAAGCAGAAGGTCCACTCGCAGACTCAAGCAATCACGGTCAACAATATGAGGCACCAATTGAAAAAGCAGCATAGGTTCTACTTATGGCACTTGGTATCCTGATTATCCAAAAAATTTTCCAGGAACAATCTTGTAACTTCTGAAAATCTGTTGCCATTGCTGCAAAATCTCACTTCTTGTAAATAGCACCAACTGCAGGCTTAGCCTCTCCAGCTCTTTCTGCTCTCTTACAAAAGCTTGTAACAAACATGAGTTTTCCATTCCACTAGTCTTTTGTCTACTGTCGGTTGCTGCTGCATCTGAGCAGAAAATATTTTGACTCTTGTTTCTCCCTCAACTCTCAATTAATTGATCGCAGTGAGAGAAGCCTCTCTCCATCAGTCTTCTCTGTTTGACTGTGGCATCCAACATTAAGCTTTATCCACAGTCGGGGCTCTCACATCTTCTGGGGCCTGGATTCTCATGGTTTCCCTCATATTGTCTGTAAAATGTGAATTAACCACTGTTCTATGCTTCTGTGACACTCACACTCGGCTTAGAAATGTGTTCATGTTCACCCTGTCACTGATATAATTGCTCCCTCTAATCCTTAAAACAACCACCCCCAGCTATCTCCATGCTATCCCTAAATTGGTATCTTCTAAAACTATGGAAATTGATACCAATTCTTAAATGATCCTTGGAAGCTTTGACCTAATCTATGATTGGCCATATCATTTTCAGCCGGATTCCTGTTGCCTAGGTTACACCATTCAAACTCAGCACTTCATGCTTCAACAAATTACCTGTCATTGCTCTTAACAACCTCAAACTGCCTTACCTGTATACCTATGAACATGTTATCTTCAGGTAACCACCACCCAAATCCATATGCATGGGTATCTTTCTTTTCAACTCCTAGTTTTGGTGTTGTGGCTAATGGCGCGATCTCAAACTCTTTTGCTGGTGATTTCACTCTATCTTGGGTTAACTGGGGGAGAGATGCCACCACTGGCGGGATTGCGCTGACATCGGAGATTCCACCACATCCACACCCCCATCCCCCAAACCCCAACCCCCACTGAGGCCAGTTTCTTGAGTCCAGTATTGAACTGGGGGCAAAAACAGAATTACCTGGAAAAACTCAGCAGGTCTGGCAGCATCGGCGGAGAAGAAAAGAGTTGACGTTTCGAGTCCTCATGACCCTTCAACAGAACTAGGTGAATCCAAGGAAGGGGTGAAATATAAGCTGGTTTAAGGTGTGTGTGTGGTGGGGGGGGGTGGGGAGAGAAGTGGAGGGGGGGTGTGGTTGTAGGGACAAGTAAGCAGTAATAGAAGCAGATCATCAAAAGATGTCACAAACAACAGAACAAAAGAACACATAGGTGTTGAAGTTGGTGATATATATCTAAACAAATGTGCTAATTAAGAATGGATGGTTGGGGAATTAAGGTGGGGGGAGCATAAAAGATTTAAAAATATTTAAAAATAATGGAAATAGGTGGGAAAAGAAAAATCTATATAATTTATTGGAAAAAACAAAAGGAAGGGGGAAGAAACGGAAAGGGGGTGGGGATGGAGGAGGGAGCTCAGGACCTAAAGTTGTTGAATTCAATATTCAGTCCGGAAGGCTGTAAAGTGCCTAGTCGTAAGATGAGATGTTGTTCCTCCAGTTTGCGTTGGGCTTCATTGGAACAATGCAGCAAGCCAAGGACAGACATGTGGGCAAGAGAGCAGGGTGGAGTGTTAAAATGGCAAGCGACAGGGAGGTTTGGGTCATTCTTGCGGACAGACCGCAGGGCAACCCCATCCACCACTACTCTCCTCCGTCTGGCTGAACTTGTTCTCACCCTGAACAATTTCTCCTTCAATTCCTCTCACTTCCTCCAAATAAAAGGTGTGGCTAGGGGTACCCACATGGGCCCCAGCTATGCCTGTCTCTTTATGGGGTATGTGGAACATTCCTTGTTCCAGTCCTACTCCAGCCCCCTTCCACAACTCTTTCTCCGGTACATCGATGATTACTTCGGTGCTGCTTCATGCTCTCGTCGGGACTTGGAAAAATTTATTAATTTTGCTTCCAGTCTCCACCCCTCCATCATTTTCACGTGGTCCATCTCTGACACTTCCCTTCCCTTCCTTGACTTTTCTGTCTCAATCTCTGGTGATAGACTGTCCACCAATATCCATTACAAGCCTGCCAACTCCCACAGCTACCTTGACTACAGCTCCTCACACCCCGCTTCCTGTAAGGACTCCATCCCATTCTCTCAGTTCCTTCGCATCTGTCGCATCTGTTCCGATGATGCTACCTTCACAAACAGTTCCTCTGACATGTCCTCCTTCTTCCTTAACCGAGGTTTTCCACCCACGGTAGTTGACAGGGCCCTCAACCGTGTCCAGCCCATCTCCCGCGCATCCGCCCTCACGCCTTCTCCTCCCTCCCAGAAACATGATAGGGTCCCCCTTGTCCTCAATTATCACCCCACCAACCTCCGCATTCAGAGGATCATCCTCCGCCATTTCCGCCAACTCTAGCATGATGCCACCACCAAAAACATCTTCCCTTCACCCACCCCGGTCGACATTCCGTAGGGATCGTTCCCTCCAGGACACCCTGGTCCACTCCTCCATCACCCCCTACTCCTCAACTCCCACCTATGGCACCTCTCCATGCCCACGCAAAAGATGTAACACCTGCTCCTTCACTTCCTCTCTCCTCACCGTCCAAGGGCCCAAACACTCCTTTCAAGTGAAGCAGCATTTCACTTGCTTTTCCCCCAACTTAGTCTACTGTATTCGTTGCTCCCAATGTGGTCTCCTCTACATTGGAGAGACCAAACATAAACTGGGCAACCACTTTGCAGAACACCTGCGGTCTGTCGGCAAGAATGACCCAAACCTCCCTGTTGCTTGCCATTTTAACACTCCACCTTGCTCTCTTGCCCACATTTCTGTCCTTGGCTTGCTCTATTGTTCCAGTGAAGCCCAACGCAAACTGGAGGAACAACACCTCATCTTCCGACTAGGCACTTTACAGCCTTTCAGACTGAATATTGAATTCAACAACTTTAGGTCCTGAACTCCCTCCTCCATCCCCACCCCCTTTCCGTTTCTTCCCCCTTCCTTTTGTTTTTTCCAATAAATTATATAGATTTTTCTTTTCCCACCTATTTCCATTATTTTTAAATATTTTTAAATCTTTTATGCTCCCCCCACCCCCACTAGAGCTATACCTTAATTCCCCAACCATCCATTCTTAATTAGCACATTTGTTTAGATATATATCACCAACTTCAACACCTATGTGTTCCTTTGTTCTGTTGTCTGTGCCATCTTTTGATGATCTGCTTCTATTACTGCTTACTTGTCCCTACAACCACACCCCCCCACCGACTTCTCTTCCCCCTCCCCCCCCCACACCACACACACACCTTAAACCAGCTTATATTTCACCCCTTCCTTGGATTCACCTAGTTCTGTTGAAGGGTCATGAGGACTCGAAACGTCAACTCTTTTCTTCTCCGCCGATGCTGCCAGACCTGCTGAGTTTTTCCAAGTAATTCTGTTTTTGTTTTGGATTTCCAGCATCCGCAGTTTTTTGTTTTTATTTTGAACTGGGGGCAGCCTCCCAGTGACAGGGCAGGGCTCCATCGACACCCCCTCTCCATCACCTCAGCACAGAGCCCTGGGCATATGATGGCCAGAGGAAGTGACCTCAGGCTGTGCCATGGAGGGACACCATGTTTAAAGTGCAGCCGCATGCACGCCTGATAGTACTCCCAACCCAGAACTGCGGCACTGAAGACATGGCCCCAATGGGCAAGAAGACTGCAGCCCCACAATTCAGTGGCACATCCCCGGGACACCTTCAGGACACTGTTGGAGACCATTGCAATGTCCTCTACCCCAGCTCTGGCCACAGGAGACCCATCAGTATCACCACCCTGTCTTGGCAGAGGTGGTCAGTGCCAATGCTGCACAGAAGAGGTTGGTCACCAAGTGCAGAAAGAGGATGAATGATCTCATCCGTGCTGCCAGGGTAAGGCAGCCATCTCACCACTCTAAACTCACACTCACAAGTCCATCACACATTCACTGGCACCTCACTCACTGCCAGCCAAAGGGACATCACCAATCACTCTTTCACACTGACCCTCACATCTCCATCTGGCCTCATCTCCTCTGGAGACTGTCTCCTCATCCTCACCATCTTAAGGCCACTTGCACAGATCAACATGTGCCCCCACATATACCCTAGGATACCCCCCTTCCCTAGTACAGCCCTCGTCCTGCAGCCTCTTCCCTTGCCTGAGGCCAATTCTTCCTCTTCCCCAAGCAAGCCCTAGCCTGACAGCCATTGAACAGCCACCTCCACCTTATGGCTGGTCTGGTAGGTAGAGACCTGCCCGTGAGCCGCCCTAAAAGTGATGTGGTGCTGCCTGCGAAGCCTGGCGCTGATGACTGCGATTGCTGCCCGAAGCAAGGTAGGAAACAAACCTTGAAGTCCCGAGTGAAGTGCAGCCCACCAAGTGCATGTCGCTCATGTACAGTCGCGCCAACGTATTCAGATAACCCAGCTTTGAGGATGATTCCAGCGAGCTGGGCTTATGATGATATGCAGATGTATTACAATGAAGTTCCCGACACATGGCAGTGGGAAACGTGGCCCACTATTGATGGGCAGAGCAGACAATTGCAAACTGGTTTCATAACGGTGTGAAACTGATTTTTGGCCTTCCCACCAGACTGCACACTCCAGTTATGCAGGCATGGAAAATTCCACCTGTTGAGTTTGATCTCGGGTCCCTGTTGAAGTAGCACATTTCAGAGTGACAGGAGTGATGCTATAAATGACCTTATGCTAGGAAAGGGGAATGGGTGAAATCATCTCTTGCCTACCCAATGGGAAACAGCATGCTTGTGAGTGCGGGTAAGAACAGAGTCAGACTTGACTTTGGTCAAGTTGCTGAATAGCTTATGGACACTTTTACACAGGTAAATGTTTCATCAGAAGAAATAGCAACATGGGCTAGGTACCAAAGGAACTCATAGATCACTAACACTGGCAAGATTTATCCTCAGGAGGGGAGCACCCTCACAGGTCCAGCATCTGTGCCTTTGAGCCATTTGAGGTTAGATCCTTCTTGTTAGAGCATATGGCTTTTGCCAGCTGCACCCCATTTGAACCATTACAGGGAGCTGGGGCAGAGAAAGTGTCCAATTTTCCAGCCTCACACCTGAAGTGCCCCCATCCCCCAGAATAGGAGATGCAGTGCATCACAAGGCAGCTGGTAAAAGCCTGCCAACACCCCTTCTGGAGGGAGAGGGCATTCCAGTGAGCATTGTTCTCCTTCCCTTCTGCCCCACCCCCTTCCCATCCCTGGCTTAGGACGTCCCGGTCTTTGGGCCACTTCTTTGATCTTTGAATGCCACCTCTTGCTCTTCCCGGTTTCACAGCATGTGTCCAGCTGAGGCTCACACCCTGGCAGCGGCAGAGACTGGGCACACGGATATCTGTTTGCTAGCACTGCTCCAGGAAAATGGGTACATGTACTGCCCTGACACACCTCACCAGAGGAAGAATCGGGCTCTGTTGGCAGCTCTTGGTTGCAGGCCTTGACTAATCAAATTTCTGTTCTTCCACTGGTTTAACAGGAGACAGCTGTTCAAGTTCAAGTTCTGTTATTCCTGTGGCCGTTCAGTGGGTGTCCGGCTGATCAATTGCAGCCGGTGTAAGGAGGTGTACTACTGCAGTAAGGCCTGCAAGGTGACAGCTTGGAATGAATTCCACAAGGATGAGTGCTACTTATCAAAAAGTAAGTGTACGTACCATTACATAGTGGCTTTGACAACCCTCCCAGAGCAGCAATGTAAACCCAATAACTTGACTGCACTTAGGCAGCACAGCCTGACCACCAAGACAAGACCTGCCCTTTATAGTTAGGGAACTTTAGAAAAGCTATCGGTCGAACTAAATATATCTGAGCATGACGAGGGACATCATGGCTATCATTATGGATGAATGATTGATCATTGATGAAGGTCTACAGGACTGAGAGCATGCATGCTATTAAATAAAGGGGTGGAAAATTCCTCTCCAATCCGTCTAAATAGCCCAGGAGACTGCATTGACTATGACTTCAATTAGTTGATCCCTATCTCTTGTATGATGCAATCTGTATTTCAGAAGCAGATTGATCCCAAGCATTTTGGGATAAGCTATAGTAAAATATTAGAATAGCAAGATTTACAGTCTAGAAAAAAAATAGTTAATGGGGTGAAGTCCACATTTTCTAAATGTATGGATGACTTTACATGTCTATATATATACCCTATTTCAACCTCCATATTTTCCCTCTGACCCTATTAACACAATTCAATGCTCACTTATTTAAAGAATACACACCCTTGCATATACAGATGGTTACATCACCAGCCAATAATTACACACAGGCAAAACATTTCCCGTCTTTTAATGCAAAGCTGTCAGAGTTAGGCACTGCAGGCATGCCAGACTAGGAGAAGCCTAATGCAGCAGGTCAATTGCAATCATCTGCTGTATTAGATTATTGCAATGCCTTGGGACAATTGCTACACTGCTGGACTGTAATCAAACGTTAAAATCAAAAATGCCCAGATTCCTGCCTCTTTAAACTCCCATCTGGCTAAATTGTTCTTCAAGTTCTGCTAATTGAATGTGTGAGGTGCATTCCTTTTTCTCTCTCTCCCCGTATGGCAGAGGGATAAATCTGTTCAAATCAGATAATCATTCCACTTTTAACAGAGAATGCTGCCTTTCATTTCCTGCCACAGGTAGACCTGTTTTACCAGAGTGCCTCAGTGAGGTTGCAGAGTGAAGCTGCCTTCTCAGTAGTGAATTGAGGGCTGTCTTGAATAACATGAACAATTTACCTCGGAGACATTCCTGAAAGCCAGTGTTAGAGCATCTTATTTGGCTGCTTTTATAAGGAACATTGCTTCATTTAAAACCTCTTCATAGAACTGTTTTGTGCGACTGTTTGTACAAAATAAAACAGCACCTGGTTTCATGCCAATTGGCACCACAAACATCCACACCCACTGGAGTGTTTTCTACCCCCACTGAAGTCAATAACAGATTGGATAAAGGCCCAGAATCGCATTTCAGGGCAATCAGGGCTGGGTAACAAATGCCGCCTTGCCAGGCGACACCCACATTCTGAGAAGAAGTATAAAAAATGCACATGGCACAGCCAATTATTAGCTGGCACAAAGATGTGCTTTTAACGGCACACAAAGCTGCAATATTATTTTGTGTAGTACTTAAATAAATGAAAAGTCAATTTGAAACAGGTATTGGAAAGTATGAGGAGGTCTTGTGGCACGATGGGTAACATCCCTACCTCTGAACCAGATGCTCTGGGTTCAAGTCCCGCTCTGGAGTTTGATGGCCAAGAAAGGTGTATGTGTAATGTGGCCAAACAAGTCGATTATCAGCCTGTAAATCCTTCCATTACGCCTGATAGCAGGCAGTAAGAGCAAGATAATTGTCACTGCAGTACTTTGCCAAGTATAATCATGGACCAATCCAGTTGAAGCCTATGACCTCTTAGGGCATGGTACTGAAGGCAGAGGATTGGAACATATAGAATAATCTAAAGGTATGAGTAGACACAAGAACTCAGGGGACATTCAAAAGGAGATGGTTTGGGGAATGAGGATCCCAGGGAATTGGGCTTTTGTGGGAAAGTTTAAGTATAAAAAGGATGGGCTTCAATGGGACATTTAGAAAACAAGTTAAATTATGGAAAAGTTGAGATACTGGAAGAATGAGTTTTCATAGGAGAGCTAGGCTGCCAGAGAAATGGACTTTGATGGGAGATTTGGATACTAGAGGAATGGGCCTTGATGATAGAATTGGGGTGGCTGAGGCTTGAACTTTAATAGGAGACTAGGGTAATAGAGGGAAACAAAAGAATTATTGACATTGGGAATGAAAAGCAAAATACTATGGATTTTGAGTCTAATATGACTCTTCCGAAACATTAACTCTGTTTCTTTCTCCATGGAGACTGTCAGACCTGCTGAGTTTTTCCAGCACCTTCTGTTCTTATTTGATTATTGGCATGGGGTTTGGTAGATGATTTAGATTTGTGAAGCATAAGCTTTAATGAGACAGGGTACCAGAAGAACAAATGTCAATAAGAGAGGCTGGACCCAGGTGGGAATGTTAGGTACTAGAAAGATGAGTTCAATAGGAAAGTTAGGGCTTTGGAGGAAGGGGCTTCAATGGGAGGGTTGGAGTACCAGAGGGGTGGACACTGATAGGTCAGCTGGAATACTGGATGGATGGACTCTGGTAGGAAAGTTGAAGTTCTGGAGGGATGGACTCTAATAAGTCAGCTGGAGTACAGGAAAGATAGACTCTGATAGGTCAGCTGGAGTACTGGACAGATGGACTCTGATAGGTCAGCTGGAGTGCAAGAAAGATAGACTCTGATAGGTCAGCTGGAGTACTGGACAGATGGACTCTGATAGGTCAGCTGGAGTACTGAACAGATGGACTCTGATAGGTCAGCTGGAGTATGATGGACTCTGATAGGTCAGCTGGAATATGATTGACTCTGATAGGTCAGCTGGAATACTGGAGGGGTGGACTCTGATAGGTCAGCTGGAATATGATGCCCTCTGATAGTTCAGCTGGACTACTGGAGGGGTGGGCTCTGATAGGTCAGCTGGAATACTGGAGGGATGAACTCTAATAGGTCAGCTGGAATACTGGAGGGATGGACTCTGATAGGAAAGTTGGAGTACTGGAGGGATGGACTCTGATGTAACAGTTGGAGCACTGGAGGGATGGACTCTGATGGGAGAATTGAAGTACTGGATGGATGGACTCTGATGGGAGAGTTGGAGTACTGGATGGATGGACGGACTCTGATGGGAGAGTTGGAGTACTAGGAGGTTGAGCTTTGATGGGCCAAAATGGCTATTTTGTATCCTAATCTTACAATAATTCTTGATGAAATCGCTCTCTCTGTTTCCAGGTCGTACCCCAACCAAAAAGGGCAAAGCCAACAGAGGAGGGTTTTTTCGGGGAGATGAACTGAATTGGAGCCATTCATCATCACCGTCAGTTGAATTGGACAACTACAGCTTTAATTAAAGTGATTTTTAATCTACTCTTTTCTCTATTTTTATTCTCACACATTTTTGTGGGGTTGGTGGCACATTTAAACATTTTTATGGTGATGGATGTCAATACAGGGAATTAAATACTTTTTTGGACAAGTGCCAATATTCAGCAGTACTAGGCCAGGATTTACATAGACTAAAACTCCCTTTTCACTGTCACTCCAGGCAAATTGTGGGACAAGATAGATGCAAAATAAAGGTTCCTCTATATGATCTCACCAAGAACTCTCATGGAATGGTGTTATGTTTCAGGCTTTTCCACTATAGGGGGACTTTAGTGTAATATGTTAAAATTTCTACCAATGAACTAAACCATTCTTAAGGAATTAAGTAGCATGACAGTAGATAAGGGCTTGCTGGTGTAAATTAGCTTCTAGGCAAGAAATTTGAACTTGTGTGTGAGAGGCAAGAAAGGATAGTTGACATTTCAGCGATTATTCACACTCATTGCTGCTGTTCATTTGAATTCGATAGAGGTCATTGCCAAATTAGTCTTGTGTTTTCTACTCTGAGGGGAGGAATATTAGTTTGTCTAAAAGCTGACACTGCAGCCAACTTTTTAACAAACAAAAAGAGGTGCAAAAGCTTGGGGAGAAGGTGACTACAATGCTTTGTCAGGAGATGAGCAAAGAGAGTTGCGAAGTAAATTCAAAATTGATCAGGATGACTCATTGAGTGGGGTGATGTACTGTGTTTGTTATTTTTGTATCATACAAAGACAAGATAGAAATAAATGAATATGATCATAGTTGATGCTCTGTATGTTCACATTACTATGAAATAAAGCAATAATTTGCATTAAGTCTTGCCTCATCTAATGACAACTCAGTCTACTCCTGAAGAGGTTAAAAGAACACACACACGAAAGACACAAGCATTCATTTCAAGGAAATTATAATGTTATGTTCCTGGGTTATGCTATTGTACAAGTACAGCAGCGTGAGCCAACTCAGGTAAATCATTCAGCTGCTTAAAGGTGCAAATGATCCCAGTGAACCTGAGAAAGTATCCATGACAGACCTCAATTAAGAGCAAGTAAACTGAAATCCCTCTATGCTCCTCCATCAATCATTTGCTGGTCAGCTACTGCAGGATTAGGGAAAGAGAGAGAAAGAGACTAAAGTTCCCTCCACACTGTGCAATTAAGCACCAAATCAGCTTTCAGCATTGGTTGGATATATGTTACATTGTTCAAAATGCAGTTATACCAAGAATTCCCAGGTCAGATACAGTGCTGGTCAGATACAGCATAAAGTCCTCTCTATACTGTACTATACTGTCCCATAAAACAGTCCTAGGCAGATACAGCACAGCTTGATAGAGAATGCACCTTCTTCTGCATTGCCCTATCAAAGACTCCCAGGTCAGGTCCAATACAAGTTAGATCCAGAGGAAAGCTCCCTCTATACTGCTCTACGAAACATACCCACGTCAGGT
The DNA here is from genome assembly GCF_017639515.1 of Carcharodon carcharias. NCBI lineage: Eukaryota > Metazoa > Chordata > Chondrichthyes > Lamniformes > Lamnidae > Carcharodon > Carcharodon carcharias. Next base: position 90,053,057 of record NC_054468.1, on the reverse strand, counting down.
AAGATACCGGGTAAAACTCCCTTTGCACTATGCCATTAAACACTCACATGGCGGGTACAAAACAGGTTGGATGAAGAGTAAAGCTCTGTCTACATTGTTCTATGAAACAATCCCAGGACAAGCACAGCATGAGTTAGATGCAAAGTAAAGGTGTTTTGATACTGTGCCATGTATTTTTGCACAACAGGTCAGCACGAGTCAGATAAACAATATAGCTTCTGTTATGATTGGGATGGGAGGAGTGTGAACTTTCTCTAGCCCCACTACTTCACAGGTCAGGTCATAGGTGTAAATGTTTAATTCACTCACCAAAGTGGCCAATTATTTACCTTCGCTACTGCTAGACTTTAACAACGTTTTTTTCCCTCAAAAAACTCAAATAATTGATTTATTATGAAACAAAACTTCTTTTTAAAACAAGTTGCAAAATTGGTTAACATACAAATGGTAATCTGGAAGTGTAATGATTTACCCATTTAAAACTCCTACACAGACAAAACAAGAAGACAAGGCAAATAAGGTCTCTGTAGAGGTTGGTGTGATGGAATACTTTAAAAAAAAGGATAGAGTTTGAATGGTCTTGGTGCTGTCGACCTGGTATTCCTGCTAGTGAAGATGGATCACTGGTCACATTAGTTGTCAGGAAGTCCATTCCAAAGGGTCTTCGGAGAAACACTGCCGCTGTTAACTTTTGCTTGTCACAGTTTTGCAGGCTTTCAAATGCAGACAAGTTATACTGAGATGAGAATTTTCTGGCTGAAGGTGAATCACTCCAGACTGCAGGCAACACAGAGAGAGAGGTGGGGCGGTGGATAGAGGGAGGGAAGAGCAATCTTCCTTCACAGTTTCCTCCCAAGACACACACTGAGTCCGAGAAGCATGTTCAAATAGAACTTCTCCTTGGCCAGGTATCTTTTAGTCAATCAGCAGGAGCTCACAGCCTGGCAATAGCAGTTGTTTTAAATTTTAACTCAAGTATACAACGTAACTTTTATCTCCTCTGGTGCCTTCCTGGTCATTTAACTGAAGTCATATGATTTCTTGGAAAAAGTAGCTTGTTCACACACCACAGTGAACTTGTAGCCTTTTAAAAACAATTCAGGTGTCCAAATAATTCAATGTCCTTCCACTTTTTAAAGAAGCATATAGTTTTTAGATATATGGATTCCTAATACTTCACTAATACCTTTAGATGAGATGCACCAGGAATTCAAGAGATCCCTCCATAATTAACCACATACCTTACTGTTTAGGTTCCTATATGGGGCACCAGCCTATTGCTTCTTTAGTATTGCTATCAAATTTATATTTAGATGGCAATGAACAAAGGGCTGTCATTTTCCTGATGACAGTATAACTCCGCACCACATCCATCTAAGTGGATACCTCTGACAAACCAAACAGGTTGAACTATCAATGTTAAAACCTCAGTATTTGTACAGCTGTCCACTGTATCCCATTTATATTACAGTGAAGTCTTTGGAAGCAGCATTGTAATATAAACACAATAGCATCCATTATTGCTCAAGTGGAAGGGAATGCCACCATGTGAGGTCCTACTGGGGATAAATTACTAGGGACAGGAAAAGTAAATGGCTGTCATTGGCTGGCGCTACAACTGTTGGGAAAGCTTTTACGTTTGGATGAACTCACAGTCCAATTGTGAAGGCTAACAAAGGGTTAGCCTCAAGTGTCCCTCATGCCCACCCAATCCAGACATTGTGCTGCCTCATGTACCATCAGTCCACAAGCCTCCCTCCCCAACCATGAATTATCCTGGGAGAGGCCAAAGAAGCCTCAGAGATAAACATTGGGTCAATTTCAGAAATGGCTTTGGGAACATCTCTTATTGCCTGAGGCAACAAAGCTAGCTCCAAAAGGTTATGCTAATTCATCAGATTTTCTATTCCCAGCTACTGCACAGCTTCATTTTGATCACTTGATATATATTCCTGTCTCAGGAACTCATCCACTCCCCTTTCAAAGAACTCACAGTGCACTTCTGTTCCAGGCAACAATAAAGTTCCTTGAAAAAAAATGCTTCCTAACATCCAACATATCCATCCATTGCCAACATATTTTATAATCATGCCATTCCACCTCAAACCCCACCCTCCATTCTAACCTGAGTATCGTACAAGGTTTCCCTGTCCTTGATTGTTGATTTAAATGAACTTCATTTAACGTCCATATGAATTATTTCTACCTAGCACCATCCACAAATTGTAGAATGACATGGAGCTTTTCAGGAAAAACTCAGCAGGTCTGGCAGCATCGGTGGAGAATAAAAGAGTTGACGTTTCGAGTCCTCATGACCCTTCAACAGAACTGGGTCAATAGGGTCAACAACAGGGTCATGAGGACTCGAAACGTCAACTCTTTTCTTCTCCACCGACGCTGCCAGACCTGCTGAGTTTTTCCAGGTAATTCTGTTTTTGTTTTGGATTTCCAGCATCCGCAGTTTTTTGTTTTTATCTCTGGAGCTTTTCAGGGCTGAACAAGCCCTTAAATGCATATGTTCTATTCAGCTCAACTAATCCATGTCATAGCAAATTCCACATTCACACCACTTTCTGGATAAAGAAGTTAAAAAATTTAAATGGACTGCATGTCCAAAGTGGGATTCAAACACTGTGGGCAGAATCATCCCAGATTTGCACTAAGTGCAGTAACAGTCAGGAAAAAGGGGGTTTTACCCCTGGGCAGATGGTGGGTTTTCACACCCTATTGTCCCAATCCTGCCTTGTTAAAATGCATTCCCGGGAAACACGCTATTTTGCTGGTAGGTGGCCTCCAGTTTGCCCGCCATGCTGTCACCTCGCCACGTCCCCATGCTGGGCACCATATTTAAAGTGCCACTGCACGCACACCTCTCAGTGTTTCCAGCCTAGGGCCGCTGCACAGAAAACATGGCCCCAAAAGGCGTGAAGACTGCAGCCCCCTCAATTCAGTGACACGTCCCTGGGACACCTTCTGGACACTGTTGGAAATGGCCGTGATGCCCTCTACCCCCGCTCTGTCAGCAGGAGGCCCATCAGTGTCACCACTCCAGCTTGGGAGGCAGTGGCAGCGGTAGTCAGTGCCAATGCTGCACACAAGATGTTGGCCATCCAGTACAGAAAGAGGATGAATGATCTCATCTGTGCTGCCAGGGTAAGGCAACCATCTCATCACCCTAAATTCACACACTCACAAGACCATCACACATTCACTGGCATCTCACACACTGCCAGCTCAAGGGACATCACCACTCATTCTCTCACACACACCCTCACATCTCCATCTAGCCTCATCTCCTCTGGAGACTGCCTCCTTGGCCCTCACCATCTTGAGGCCACTTGCACAGGTCAACATGCGTCACCACACACACCCTGGGCTTCACCCCTCCCCCAATAATGCCCTAGCCCTGCAGCCTCTTCCCATGCCTGAGGCCACTTCTTCCCCCTTCCCCAAGCAAACCATAATCTTGCAGCCATTGACCAGCCTTACAGCTGGAGTGGTAGGTAGAGACCTGCCTGTGAGCACCCCCAAAAATGATGTGGTGCTGTCTGTGAAGCCTGGTGCTGATGACTACAGGCGCTGCCTGAAGCAAGGCCGGCAAACAAATGTCAAAGTCCTGAGTGAATTGCAGCTTGACAGGTGCACATCGCTTATGTTCAGTTGTGAAACGCGTGGGACAGGACTTTAAGGTTGGCGGGTGGGCGTGGTTAGTGGGCCTGGGAGCGGCCGGGAAACAGCTCACTGCCCGTGATAGGCCCCCGACCGGCATTTCATGCTGGTGGGCCAATTAAGTCCCGCCAGAGTGAAACACGGCTCCTCACTGGTTGGGAAGGGGCTGACAGGGGCAGAGGCGGGGGCGGGTCCCTGTCAGCTGTCGGGTTCAATGGAAACCCACCAGCAGCCAGTTTAAAAAGGGCACGGGCAGCCCCTGGAAGGCTGCCATGGAAGAACATCTCTGCATTGTGAATATTCAAGTTATGGAGTCGAGTGTAGCTGGACACGGGGCAGGTCAGGTGGGCACTCGTCTCCCCGCTTTTCCAATGAGTGCCTTGCGGTCCTCCTGGAGGAGGTGGCTGCCAGGAGGGACACCCTTGCCCCCAGAGATGAGGGGAGGAGGCCACTGTACTTCACCAATAGGGCTTGGGAGGAGGTGGCAGCGCTGGTAAGCAGCCATGACTGCAGTGCCGGAAGAGGTTCAATGACCTGCTGCGCTCAGGAGGGGTGAGTACCGAGTTGGTGTGGGTCAGTGTGCACAAGTGTTAAGGTGTGGCTGCCCACCCATGGACTTCAGGGGTTCCAGAGTCTGAGTGCCAACTGTCAATGATGCCGGAGCTGGCCAAGGAGGTGAGCCCTGGCTGCTTGGACTGAGTGCCTTGCAGTTTGAGGACCATGACTGGGATGTGCCCTGCAAGGTGTTCCTCAGCTGGGATTGGCCAGGCTGCAATAGCACTGCAGGTAGAGAGTGGACTAATCAATGCTCCTCTGTCCTTTCAGGAGAAGGTGAGCCATAACAAAGCAGTGAGGTCACGGACAGGCAGAGGCCCAACCATCTGCTGCTGCTCACCTGATTCGAGCAGGATGCTATTCAGCTGCAGAGCCGGCACGCTCTACGAGCAACCGGGCATGGAGAAGTGGGGGTGCCAGACGAAGGTAAGCATGCAGCGCACAGAGGTGAGAGTTTCCGATTGTGCAACATTCTAGTGTAGTCTCTTCATTGATGGGAGCTCAAACCTGGAGTCCCCATTGATCATTGAAAGATGATGGCACATGATGCAGATCCCCATTGTCTCACCAGGGGCGCCTGGCATGCACAGTGAGTGTGATGACTTTAACTAATGACATGTCCTTCTCCTCCCTTTGATTTGCCAGCACGAACTCTGGACCTCTGACGTTGGAAGGCCACCAGGCTTCATTTGCACCTGCGTCACACCCAATCTCAGAACCAGGCACCAGCACAGATACCAGCACCTCGCTGGGCATCAGATCAGCAGCTAGAATGTTGGTGCACATCGGTGAGGGCACTTCACACTCGCTTGAGGTGCAGACGGAGGCAGAGTGTGCTCAGGGCGCTGGCAGCTGGAGACCAGGACGATGCTCAGTCGAAGGCTGATGATGAGCCTCTAGGTTGTCCATTAGGCAGCAGATGCTGGATGTCCAGCGAGATGTGCGGGAACATCTGGCGGAGATCCATGAGGACCTGCGTGCCCTGGTCTCCGATATGGAGGAGTCCATATGAAGCATGAGCAATGCATTGACACCCATGACTGGGCACAATGCTTCCTCCACGGAGAGAGTGACGACTCTCATGGAGAGGCAGCTCCAGGAACAGAATCAGGGGTTTCTTGGGGTTGCGCTCGGAACTGCAAGTCCTCACATAGGCAATAATCTCAGGTGGTCAGTGCCAGTGTGGGAGATGGATGAGGCACCCAGTACCCCAGCTAGGTGCCCGTCCATCAATGGTGAGCAGGAAGGTCCAGAGGGAGCTCATGTTGGCGCATGAGCTGCTAATTGTCTCTGCAGGCTCTTCTCAGGGTGCTCTAGACAACAGCAGCAGCTCCTTCCCCCTCTGCCAATGACCATGGCATCTGATGAGGCTAAGATAACTGGGGAGATGCCAGCTGTGGCACTGGCCACTCCATTCCATGCGGGGTCAGCACAGGCTCCACAGGCCAGAGGATGACCACCAAGGTCATCAAAGCCAACAGGACAGCAGAGTCAGCAGGCTGTCTCCAATGCCAATGCCAGTGAGAGGCGAGCACCAAGATGTAGCACTCGACAAAGTAAGTTAAGGGTGCTATGAGCACAAGAGGGACAGTTCTTGGGTGATCTTCTGTTCATTTATGTTTGGTTTATATGTCTGCTGACGTGGATGTCAACACCAATAATGGTAATGCCATTATCCTTTCAATGTGACAAAAGCATTAAATTTGCTTTCGTTCTGGTGGCCTGAGCATGCTTCACCATTTTTCTTTCTGGTGCAGGGTATGCCAGTTTGTAATGCTGGACTTGAGTGGCTGGATACTTAATTGCACAGGCATTGAGTGGACTTTGGGTGCAAATGAAAGGGTCCTTTCAGACATCTGGGATGGAGGTGACAGCCCTGGCATGGGGTGGAAGCAGATTTTTGATAGCCAAGCTGAAGGAGCGTTGGGTCAAAAGTGCCTCTGGTGTCTCGCTGGAGGCTACCGAGGTCTGCCTCCATGCCCTCAGCATTCTCCTCACCGTGCTCCTCTTCTGACTCACCACTGGATTCATCTTCAGTGGACCATGCAGCTGCATCAAGATCCTCTTCGTCCAGTGAGTCCCCCCTCCTTGCCAGCGCCAGATTGTGGAGAGCACAGCATGGAACCACGATCAGCGACACCTGCTCCGGCGGTTATTGTAGTGCTCCCCCTGAATGGTCCAGGCGTCGGAAGCGCATCTTGAGAAGACCTATGGTCCTGTCTACCACAGCCCTTGTAGAGGCATGGCTCCTATTGTACCACTGCTCTGCCTCTGTTCTTGGGTGGCGGAGAGGCATCATGAGTCACCTCTTCAATGGATAGCCCTTGTCACCCAGCAGCCATCCATCCAGTCGGGCTGAAGCACTGAAGAGCCTTGGCACCTGGGAGTGTCTCAAAATGTAAGCATTGACGAAGGCACCCGACTGATCCACTGGCACCTTGATGTGTGTGCAGTCGATTGCACCCTGGATGCGGGGGAACCCAGCAATCACTGCAAAGCCTCTGACTCACCTAACGTGGCTGGTCTCATCTATAGGGTAAAAGTAAAAGTCAGTACCCACCTGAACAGCGCGTCTGTCACCAGTTTGATGCAACTATGGACAGCTGATAGAGAGACTCCACAAAGATCCCCCACTGACCCCTGGAAAGACTCAGAAGCATAGAAGTTGAGGGCTACTGTGACCGTCAGAACGACTGGCATGGGGTGTCCATCCACATGGTTGGAGCTGATCTGAGGCCCAATCATTTGACAAGTGGAGGTTACTGTCTCTCTGGAGAGGCAGACACTCCTTTGGCATTGCACCTCAGATATATTGGGGTAGCCGCATTGTCACCTGTAAAACCCTGGCAGCAGGATAATGGCATCTTCTGTGGCCCCATCCTCCTTGGACCACCTGCTAGCCCTGCGCCCCTTGTGCCTGCGCCTCTCTTCCCAGAGGTCCCTCCCCTGGAAGCTGCATTGGGACACTTGACCTCCTCTCCCTTCTGCCCCTCTCTTGCTCTGCAGAGGAGATGCCACCAGCGGAGAGCACAGTCCCCATTACCAGGTTAAGGGAAGGCTGTCTGATACCTGGAAGAGTCCACACAGTCTGAATCCTCTGGGGGCCTGGCAGACAGCACCGAGTCCTGAAATGAGGCCTGGAAATACTAAGAATGAAGCCCTGAACAGAGATGAAGCTGCCAATTACCAATAAGCAACCAGCAGCAAACTATTACCAAATCCTCACTGTTCACAATGATAATGCTGCTGGCCCTTTTTACCCTGCCCTTGGATGAGGTTTTTGAAATTGTTGGCTGCCCACCTGCCCATTTTTCCCACGCGACGAGTGCAAACTTGCTCGGGCAACATAAAATGTTGCTTAATTGCCTTTTTAATGGCCTTAACTGGCCTCATAATTGATGGCAGGTGCGGCTCCAACTCCTGCGCGCGCCCACCGAGCGAAATATTGCATGAGTGCACGATGACGTCGGGATGCTCAGCTGATGTCATCGCGTGTTATTTTACGTTCGAGCACGTCAGGCGCACGACCTCATGCCAAGCAAAAAATTCTGGCTATACTGATGTGCCGGGTGATCCAGCGAGGATCATAATGAAATGCAAATGTATTAAAATGAAGTTCCCGACGTCCGGCAGTTGGAAAGGCAGCCTGCCATTGATGGGCGGAGCAGGCGATCGCATACTGGTTTCACAACACCATGAACCTGATTCTTGGCCTGTCTGCAATGACACCCAACACCAATGGGCAGGGAAAATTCCACCCTGTTGTGTCTCAAAAGGAAGATTACAAACCAAAGGCAGTGCCTTGGATGACTGGGCCATCCCGACTTCCACATTTTAAAACATCCTGAAATCCAGGACTAACATTACACTTTTCCTCTGGCTTGAATAAGAGTAATTGCTTGTATCCAAATACAACTCCACTGCTCACCATTATTGAACCTGCTCAAATCCATCTCACTAAATTCTACAACCAATATTGAGCAAGGTCTGTGGTCAGAATAATCATGTTACAAACGCAACTTTGGAACCACCGCGCATAGGCAAATATGACACATAAAAGCCTCTTCATGTGCTGTGCTGTCTCTGAATCCTCACTCAATGCAAACAGAATGGAGTCAGATCTCAGATAGCCAGACCAGGAAAAAAGAAAGGAAGAATTTGTAGTTACATCACAACTTACGTGACCTCAATACATCTCAAACTGCTTGACAGCTACTGAAGTACTTTCTGAAGTGTTGTCACTGCTGTAATTCAGGGAACACAGCAGCCAATTTGCATGCAGTTAGCTAAGCCTCAGTGAGATAAATTATGCTTTTTTATTCGTTTATCGGATGTGAACATCACTGGCAAAGCCAATATTTATTGCCCATTCCAACTCGCCCTTGAGAAGGTGATGAGCCTCCTTCTTGAACCGCTTCAGTACATGTAGTGTAGGAGCACAGTGCTATCAGGAAGAAAGTTCCCAGTTTTTGACCCAGTGACAGTAAAGGAACAGCAATATAGTCAGATGTCAGGATGACATGTGATTTGGAGAAGAACTTGTAAATCTGGAAGTTGTGGAAGAAAAGGAGCCTGGCCTTACTAACAATTCTTATATAAGGTTAAAAGCTTATGTTTGATCATATGTGACATTGTTATGATCCCAGCTGAGGCTCCCCCTGGACAAGCCTGATCCCAGCGTTGACCCAGATTGATAGATCCTAACTTTTATTTGCTTGTTTAGATACATGGTGAGGGACTACTGAAAAGTCACTGGAGATAGCCAATGAACATTTTACAAAAGCATAAAACATTATTAAACAAGAAAAGATGAAATACATTACAATATTCCTTCACCCACAGCTATACCTTTACAGATTATACAGGTTTGTAAGGATAACACAAGTTATAAAGGTCTCTTATACTCCAATGTCCACAGTACACTGTCCATATACCAATTGGCACCCTGTGGTCAGACACACCACACTCCGAAACCAAGTGACAGATGCCACCTCAATCAAGTGCTATGGATCTCTCCTCAACTCCCCACAGACGCTTGTTACACCATGAACAAACCAGTCTCACTGAATTCTGTCTTTCACACTAGGGTTTCCAATCTCCACTCTCCAAGACCTCAACTTCCCAAACTGATGCTTTCTCTCAGGAGCCTTCTACAAGGATTCATCTCCAGGGTTTTGAATTCTCCTTCCAATGTTCCTCTTCTATGGGTCAATACATGCATTCAAGCTGTTTTCCATGCACTTTCTCTCACCAACTTAGCCATCAACAGTACCACTGCTTCACATGCCCATAGCAAAGAGTTACAGATCTTCATCTGTCTCTGTGGACCTTCTTGCCTCTAGTAAGCTGTTCTCACTTTAGACCTGCATTTTGCAGCTTTTTTTCTCTTTAAATCTGAAGCTTGGAGCCTTTCTCTCTGCTCCTCACTCTTAGCTTCATTTAACAGGGCCTTTTCCAGGTTCCTGTCCTTCCTTTGACAGAAGCTCTACTTGGGACTTTCTCCTGTTCCACTCCCCTGGATCTTTGAGGTCCTTTCTTTAGCTTGGAACTTGCTATCTGTCCCTTTTGCTCCATTCTCTCTCTAGCAGCTACTTGCAATCAATTTTAGCTTGGGACTGGCTTCCTGCACCTTCTAGGTGGCTTCTTTTTGGCAGCCATCTTCAAAGTGAACTCAAAACTGCTGTTTCTTTAGTTTTTCTGTGTGTCTGTAGGTGGGGCCTGCCTCTCTGGACCCCTGTTGCTAGGCAACAACACTGTATTTTTCTACTCCTCTTTCCTTAACTTCTTAAGTCGCAAAACTCTCGGTTTACATACATTCGGCTTGTATTCTCTTGGGTTTAGAAGATTTTGGGGTGACCTAATTGAAGTGTCTAAAATGATGAATGGATTGGATCAGGTAGATATAGAGAAATTATTTCTTCCGGTGGAAGAGGCCGGAACAAGGAGCATAACCTTAAAATTAAAACAAGGTTATTCAGAAGTCGAATTAAGTAGCATGTGTTCCACAGAAAGAGCTTTGGGAATCTGGAACTCTACCAAAAGTCTGTAGATGCTAGGTCAATTAAATATTTCATCACTAAGATAGATTTTATTAGCTAAGAACAAACAAACACAAGAAATAGGGGCTAAGCTAGGACATTTGATACTTTATATCAAAATATAGAAACACAGGAACGGAAGTCATCTGTTCAACTCCTCAAGCCTGTTCCACCATTCGGTTAGATCTTGACCGACTTGTACCTCAGCTCTATTTCCCTTCAAATCCTTAGGTTCACTAGGCTGGTTCCTAGTCTGCTCCACCATTCAATAAGATCACAACTGATCTTCTACCTTAACTCCATCTTGCTGCACTATGCTATTTTTCTTAATTTCCTTAGTATACAAAGATCTATCAACTTCTATCTTGAATATACTCAATGACTGAGCATCCACGGCTATATGGGGAAGAAAATTCCAAAGATTTACAACACTTTGAGTGAAGAAATTTCTTCTATTCTCAGTCCTAAATGGCTGACACCTTATCCTGAGACTGTCACCTCATGTTCTATGATCCTCAACCAGGAGAAACATGTTCTGAATATCTACCCAGTCAAGCCCCTCATCCCAGGAACTAGCCTAGTGGACCTAAGGATTTGAAGGGAAATGGAGCTGAGGTACAATTCAGTCAAGATCTAACCAAATGGTGGAACAGGCTTGAGGGGTTGAACAGCTGACTTCCATTCCTATGTTTCCATATTTTGATCATCTGTAATCCTAGGGATAAATGTTGCATCTTTAGGTAGCATAGTATCATCTTTGAGCCTCCATCGATTAATGGCTGAAAGTTGCATCAACATCAACTGCCGCAATGCCGGAATACCCGCTATCCATTACCATCAGACGAAGTCCCGATTGGTCAAGTCTATCTTTTACATCTTTGTGTTAATTCTTTATCACATGTTGTCGAGCATGTGTAATGTACCGACCTTTCCCAAGTACCATGACCCCAGCTGTCAGTAAACGGGAACAGAAGAGAGCTGAGTCAAAGTGGAATAGTATAAGGAGCCACTTTAACCCTGTAGAAAATGAGGCAGGAGGGCTGTTAAAAATGAACAGGTCACCTACCTGCTCAGACCCTGACATTCTTTGTGCCGGTTCAGATTTTGACCTGCAAAGTTTTGCAAATGGATGATATGCCTCCATAAATTCATGAATTTACACAGATAAGAGGCCCACACGTCACGAAGGTCCAGTGGCAATTTAACAGGGGCCTTAGCGGAGAAGCCATCTAGGTTTTACCACCAGGCTGAAGCAGGTCTGCAGACAGAGCTGGTCTTCCAAGGTAAGTGTGAAGCTTTCTTTCATAGGATTCTCTTGGGTGGACATAAAAGATTCTGCAGCATTAATCGCAGAAGAATGGAGAAGTTCTCGCCCAGTGTCCTGGTTAATATTTATCCCTCAGTCGATATCACTGCAACAGATGATCTTGTCATTACCACATTTCTGATTGTGGCCTCCTGCTGTGCAGAAATTGACAGCTATGGTTTTTACATTACAACAGTGACTGCACTTCAAAAGCAGTAAATTGGCTGTAAAGCACTGCAGAACATGCTGTGGTTGTGAAAGGCACTATATAAATTCTTATCCTTTTATTTTATCCTAGGTTGTGACCGGTACTTAATATGGAGAAGTGTTATTGCCCAAAGTGACATTTTGTGTAGTGCTTTTTAAAAATGTTTTATTGAGGTGTGCACTGATTTGTGCCCTGGGGGATTGTAAATTTCCTTGTAATTAACAATGATAATGCTGTAATGGACAATGCTGTTCACATGAGTTATTAATGACCTCAGTAGAGGTATTGTAATTAATCATTTAAGTTTGAGGATGACATGCATAAAGGAGAGCAGGGCATTTCAATGAGATGGATATTACCTGAAGTAGACCTGCAGTCACTTAGCAACTGGACAGAGATGAATGGCAAACACATTTAATGGAAAATTTGAGCAGGAAATTGGAGGATATGAATATCAAATTAAAAACTTTGAGCAAGATTAGAGATTATTTCACCACACTTCAGTGAGTTAGGCATCAAGCTAAAGGAAATGAGCACAAGAAAAAGCAAAAGGAAGAAAAAACATACAATAAATATAATTATATCACATCTTCCACAACCTTATTATGTCCCAAAGGGCTTTACAGCCAATTAAATACTTTTGGAGTGTAGAAACTGTTAAAACTCAAAGGAAAATGGCAGCCAACATACACACAGCATGCTCCTACAAACAACAATGGGCAGGTCATGTAATTTAGCAATGATCTTCAGCTTATGCAGTACTTTGCTTTTGTCTTATTACGTTTTACTAACGTTGGTTGAGGACTAAATGTTGACCAAAATACTGGGGAAATCTCCCCTCACATTTCTTAGCATGGTAGCTGTGGGATCTTTTATGATCATTTGAGAGGGCGAACGGGATTCCAGTTTCACACTCTCACATGAGTCATTAAACCAAGGCTCCTGTGAAGTCAACTATAACAGCCAAAATGCTGACCTGAGTATGCATTGGAGATTGAATTTGGTAGTTTCTGGTCGAAGGTTGCCAAATTTGGTTAGGTGTATTCCTGGAGGATTCAAGACATGACCGCTCACCTCCAGTAAGAGAGTCTTTTTAAAAATCCCCAACATTTTTATAACAAATAAACCAAAGTGTTCAAATAAAAATGCAAAAATGCTATTTTTTAATGTCCCTGTGACTTTTTTCCTGGGCTGTTTGCCCAGGAAAATCTGTGTCAGTGTCCTGGAGATTAGTATATAATTACTGAAAACGCCAGGGCAATCATGGACGATTGACAATTTGTGATCGTCAGATCAATGGGATCAGTAACATTGTGTTTACGCAGCTGGACTAATAATCCAAGGATATGAGCTCAATACTCTCCATGACAACTGGGAATTTAAATTCAATTAATGAAATAAATCTAGAATAAAATCTTGTATCAGTCATTTTCAGCTGCTTCATCAATGACCTTCCCTCCATCATAAGGTCAGAGGTGGGGATGTTCGCTGATGATTGCACAATGTTCAACACCATTCGCGACTCCTCAGATAGTGAAGCAGTCCGCGCCTGTGTGCTGCAAGACTTGGACAAAATCCAGGCTTGGGCTGAAAGTGGCAATTTACATTCATGTCACACAAGTGCCAGGCAAAGACTATCTCAAACAAAAGGGAATCCAACCATCTTCTCATGATATTCAATGGTATCTTCACTATCAACACCCTGGGGATTACCATTGACTAGAAACTGAACTGGACCAGCCATATAAATACTGTGTCTACAAAAGCAGGTCAGAGGCTGGGAACTCTGCAGTGAGTAACTCACCTCCTAACTCCCCAAAATCTGCCTACCAGCTACAAGGCACAAGTCAGGACTATGATGGAATACACCCCACTTGCCTGGATGAATCTGACTCAATGACACTCAAGAAGCTCAACACCAAAGCAGCCTGTTTGATTAGTGCTCCATCCACCATTTCAAACATTCACTCCCTCCACCACCGACGCACAGTAGCAGCAATGTGTACCATCTACAAGATGCGCTGCAGCAATTCCTCATGCCCTCATTCAACAGCACCTTCCAAACCTATGACCTCGACCACTTAGAAGGTCAAGGACAGCAGACGCATGGGAACATGACCACCCAGAAGTTCCCCTCCAAGCCACACACTATCCTGACTTGGAACTATATTGCCACTCTTTCACTTGCCGCTGGGTCAAAATCCTTTCCTAATGGTAACGTGGGCGTACCTTACACCACAGGGACTGCAGCAGTTAAAGAAGGTGGCCAACCGCCACCTTCTCTAGGGAAATTCGGGATGGGAAACAAACACTGACTAGCCAATAATGCCCAAACCTCATGAAAGAATAAATAAAGAAAAAATATGGCAGGGAGGGAGCTGCCCTGGGAGTCCTTGCCATTAACTCCAGGCTCCATGAAGTCCCATGTCTTCAGGTCAAACATGGGCAAGGAAACCTCCTGCTGATTACCACTGACTAACTCCCTTTCAGCTGATGGCCAGTACTCCTCCACGTTGAAAAGCACTTGGAAAAAGCATGGTGAGCAACAAGGGCACAGAATGCACTCTGGTTGGGGTACTTAAATGTCCATCACTAAGAGTGGCTAGGTAAAACAAATACTGACTGAGTTGACCGAGTCCTGAAACATATCCTATCTGTCGGACTGGGCCTGAGGGAACCATCAAGAGGGTTAAACCTACTTGACTTCACCCTCACCAATCCACCTGTCGCAGATGCTTCTGTCAATGACACATTGGTAGGAGTGACAACCATATGAACCTTGTGGAACAAAATTCCTTCTTCACATTGAGAATACCCTAGATTGTGTTGTGTGGCACCACCACCATGCAAAGTGGGATAGATTCAGCATAGATTTAGCAGCTCCAAACTGAGCATCCATGAGGCTCTGTGGGCCATCAGCAGAAGAAGAATTGTATTCAACCACACTCCATAACCTCATGGCCCAACGCATCTTTAACTCTATCATTACCGTCAAATCAGTCAGCCAACATTGGTTCAGTGAGAGGTGCAGGGGAGCATGCCAGGAGCAGTACCAGGCATACCCAAAAGTGAGATGCCATCCTGATTAAACTGTAACACAGGACTACATGCATGACAAACAGTAGAAGCAGCCTGCGATAGGGCAGAGCTAAGTGAGCCCACAACCAACAAATCATGAAAAGCTGTGTAACCCTACCAACTCCAGTTGCAAGTGGTTGTAAACAATCAAACAACTAACCGGAGGAGGAGGCTCCACAAATATACTCATCCTCAGTGATAGGGGAGGCCGGCACATCAGTGCAAAAGACAAGGCTGAAGCATTAGCAACCATCTTCAGCTAAAAGTGCCAAGTGGATGCGGAGCCAGGGAGAGAAATCATGGGCCCTGGTGCTTCTCCTGTTTCTGGGTCCCTTATTCCTCCTCTCACTCTAATCCTCCACCTGAATCATGCATGAGAGTTTGTCCCCTTTCACGGTTCATCAATCAATTCACCAAACATTCACGGAAAGGTCCTAGTAAAATGATATTATTCAATATAATTATTTCATACAAAGGATGTAATTGGATTTTATCTTATCAGTAATCTCACAGGTTCGAAAGATCTAATGACTCCTGAGCAACAAAGTGGAATGATTGAACAACATAATCTTCACTGTCAGTAGAAGCATTGAAGCCCTCAGGTGTCTCTGCGTAACTTTTAAGTGGTCAGGGAACAAAGGTTCACAATTATACCTGTGTTTATTGATCAGCAAATCTAAAGACTCTGATGATTGCTGTTTCCCACTACAATAGATTTTCAATATCTACTATGCAACATAATTTTATCATGATATTTCATTACCTCAAACAAACACATAAAAAGTACCAAGATAGAATGGATAATAGGCAAGTAGACAAAAGGACAAGATTGAAGTCAATGGAATAGTCTCTTGAGAATCATGTGCAGTGTAAAACATGTTACTAATTCAATATGGGCCATTACGCACTCCTGTCCTGGCAATTTCTGCCCACTCAGCCCACTCACAGTAAACTTTCATTAACAACAAAATAAACAGTACTTCAGCGATGACCCCACCCTCTGTTCACAAGATAATTATAGATGAAAAAGGCTATCTAGTCCAGTTCATCTCATCCATCCTAGAAAGACATACAAACATAAATATTAGAAGCAAGAGTCGGCCACTTGGCACCTTGAGCCTGTTCCGCTATTTGATAACATTGCCTACATTATACCAATGACTACAGCTCAGAACTATTGCTTTGGCTGTAAAGTGATTTGGACATCGTGAAAGGTGCTGTGTAAATGTAGGTTTTGTCTTTCTTTCATTATATCTGCATGCAGTAGGCAGAATGACTGTAACAATGGTGAAGTTGGAGGCCCAATGATGATTCTCTAAGGATAATTAATCACACAGCAATCACCTGATGTTAGGAAAGTGGCAACACAGAAATGACTACATTTATGAAACAAATCAACTCTGTAGCTAACCTCTCTCAACCGCCCCTCCAACCTCACCCTCAGGCCCCCTCTTGCCTCTCCCCCAATCCCCCCTCCAACTTCTCCCATAATGCAACATCCATCCAACCTCCCCCCAACTCCCCTTTCAACTTCCACCCTAACCCCCAACCTTCTCCAAGACCACCTCCAACCTCGACCCAAACCTCCCTCCAACCTCTACCCAACCCCCTCCAACTTCTGCCCAACCCACCCAAACTCCCTCCAGCCCCTTCTCCAACACTTTCTAACTTCCCCCAACCATCTCTAACCTCCCAACTCCCTCCAACTTCCCCATCTAATCCCTCCCAACTTCTCTCCAGCCTACCCACTTAACCCCACTCTAAAGCCCCCACTCCACCCACCCCGACCCCCCAACACACACACACAAAACATCCAATTGGTTCTAAAATTACAGAAATTTGACTTACCATTTTTCAAGAAAGAACAATCTTAGTTGCTGTGCTGGTGCTGCTGCTGAACTTTGGGCAGCTTTGTGGTTTTCTGGCAGCTTTTCAAAAAAAAAATTGGAACCACAAAGCTACCTGAAGGGCTGAAGAGGCAGCAACTCAGTGAAACTGGCCTGACTGGCATTAAAAATGTTGGAACCCTCAGCCAGACATCCATTTGTTAAAGCCAGTCTTTCAGGTCTGAATCTCTGGCTGCTCAATGTGAGCCCAGGCCCTGGTGTTTGGCACCATCTGAACCCCTCTCTCCTGGACCCTGGGTGGATGATCCATCTTGGTCGCCTTCTGATGTCCCCAGTAGCAAGTCTTCAAGCTATTCAATTTATTCCATGTGATATCAAAAAATGGCACAGCCCACTGGATACTGCAGAGTCTATGGTCCCGACATCACTGTGCATCATTCCAATCTTCAGTTTGGCAGACTTGCCCACCAAACTGTCAAAGGCATAATAAGGCCATTTAAATATGAATTGCAATAATTAATGGGGCTGCTCATACAACCTTAAGGTTTGTGGGTAGATGAAGAGCCCAGGCCTTTGCATTTTTCATGGAACCTCATCCACAGGTGGGATGAGTTTTCGTGAAGGGTTTATAAATGTAATAAATATTTTTAGTAAAATTCATTGACACATCCCAGCTCATGTGACACTGTCACATGAGGGGACATGTCTGAATAATCTGCCTTAGGGAGATTTCTGTGCTCTTTTGCACATATGCGTGAAAGGGCACAGGCCCCGACTCTCCCTCCACCCCCTGCTCGCACAGGGAGTGCTCAGCGCTTCCGGGTGCACATCATGGTGGGTGGGCCCTAATTGGCCCGCCCATGCAAAATGGTGGCATGCAGCCAATCGCAGCCAGTAATCAGCTACCTGCCCGCCCATGCCCGCTCCTAAACCGCCCCTCTGACAGGGAGAAAATTCTCCCCTATGTGTCCTGACAACATCCCAGCAGTAGTACTGAAAAATTGTGCCCCAGAATTAGCCCTGCTCCTAGCCAAGCTGTTCCAGTACAGCTACAATACAGGCATCTACCTGATTAAGTGAAAATTGGCCAGTTACATCATGTCCACAGAAAGCAGGTCAAATGCATTTCAGCCTATGCTCAATCAATGGCAAGATGATGGAAAATGTTGTTGGCTGCTATTACACTTACATAGCAATAACCTGCCCACTGATGCTCAGTTTGGCTTCCGTCAGGGTCAGTCATCTCCTGATCTCATTACAGCTTTGGTCCCAACATGGACAAAAGAGCTGATCTCAGAGGTGATGAGAAAATGACTTCCATTGACATCAAGGCAACATTTGGTGTGGCATCAAGGAGCCCTAGCAAAACTGAAGTCAATGGGAGTCAATTGGGAATCTCTCTACTGGTTGGAGTCATACCTAGCACAAAGGAAGATGGTTGTGGTTATTGATGGTCAATCATCTCAGCCCCAGGGCATTGCTGCAGGATTTCCTCAGTGTAGTGTCCTAGGCTCAACTATCTTCAGCTGCCTCATTAATGGTCTTCCCTCTATCGTAAGGTCTGAAGTAATGTTGGGATGTTCACTGCTGATTGCACAATGTTCAGCACCATACATAACTCATCAGATAATGAAGCAATCCAAGCCCATGAACAATATTCAGGCTTGGGCTGATAAGTGGTAAGTAACATTCACACCAAATGCCATGCAAATACGATCTTCAATAAGGGAAAGTCTAACCACTTCCTCTTGACATTCAATAGGATTACTATCATTTAATTTCCCCATTATCAACATGCTGAATTGCATTTGACTTTACTGGACCCAGTCACATACATTTTGGGGTTGCAAGAGCAGATCAGAATTTAGGAATTCATGAGTAACTCATCTCCAGTCCTCCCAAAGACTATCTGCCATCTACATGACACAAGTCAGGAATACTTTCCACTTGCCTGGATGAGTGTAGCTCCAACAACACTCAAAAAGCTTGACACCATCTACAACAAAGTAACCATCTTAAACATTCCCTCATTCTACCACTGGTGCACAATGGCTGCATTGTGTATCATCTATAAGAAACAGTTCAGCAATTTACCAAGACTCCTTCAACAGCATCTTCAAAAGACGCAACTTGTACCACCTAGACAGACAACGGCATCAAGAACATGGAAACGCCACATGTCTCCCAGAGGTGGTGATGCCTTGGGGGAACGACAACCCTAGAGCAGGGTACTGGCGAATAATAAAGTGAGAGATCCGAGCTCTTTTGGAAAAATGGTGAGAACAGTCAGTAGCTAATAAAAATAATGAAGAAACAAATGAAGCTGCAAAGAATGATCATGAGTAATGCAGGTACCATCAAATGGAGCTCCAAGTTTCTACGGGCACCCATCCTATTATCAGATCATTAAGCAGATTACTTTGTAAAAGCCAGTCTGTACTGCAATACATTAGTAAAATACTTCCAATAATACCTGTTAAACAATAATTGCCACAGAGATATTAGTTCATGTTTTTTAAAAAATACGATTTACACTGTTTCCCAACAGAACCAGTTTCACATGGGAACAAAAACAATTAAAGTGAAACGATTTGCTGGCATTTTGCTCAGTTAGCTTTTCGGGAGGGTGCAGTTACCAGGCAACCTTCTTCCAGGAGATTAAAAAGACTGGGTAGAGCCCAGCATCGAGTAGATAACTAACTGTTACCACATTGATTTTGATGAAGGTGTCATATTATTTCCATACTGTATACACTTCAGGTGCGTGTGCATGGTGGTTAGTGAGGCTATGTGTGTCTTAGACATTAGTGAGGAGAATGGGGGAGGGGAATAGAATCCAGCCTGCAATTAAATAGTTGGAAATAAGGTCATGTTGATGAGTTTGCTTTCAAAATTACTTTCACAGTCCACTGGCATCTACCTGAGCTTCCTTTAAAATAGAAAGACATCCCAAGGTAGTCCTCTCAAGGACAATCATTTTCTCGTCACCAGAGGGGTCAGCAGCAAGCAACCTTGGTTGCTTTCTTTCTCTCAATATTCTAAAAAATACCCATATTATCAGAGCTAAGCTGATTGTACTCTGTTAACAATTTCAATTTGTATACACAGAAATTAAAATGGCTGCCTCAGTCAAGATGGAAATGATTGGTCAGTGTACCGATTAGTGGAGAGGCTCACAGGTATCATTATCCATTCTGCCCAGCATAATGATAATGAGCACAGAGACCCAAGAGGATTTCAATAAAGTCATTAGATCACTGTCCCTTAAGGATGATCAAAACAAATTGAGTCTTTTTTTTTACCTAGTTTGAGTTATTCTGAAGTCAAACGTTATTTTGATCCCATGTAATAAATTTAGATTAGTATTGGATTGAAGTAATTAGTTGAACAGCAATCCTCCTTTAAACTCCGCAGTTTCCTTACAGCTATAGAAATGGGCAAACAATAGGGAAGCTGGTTAATTGCCTTCATTTAGTTAGTGATTTTTTAAAAAAAACATCAGATTCCATTTGAATATGTCATGGCCAAAAAGGCATGAAGGAAAATAAAATCTAAAGGAAATTTGTTTCTCTTCCATATTACCTTGTTTAAATTCTTTTTTTAAAATGGTCAGTTGTTGGGCTGGTAGAATGGCTGCAGCTCGTCCCAGGCTGGTAGTTCTCAAGTTCCCAAGCAGTTTAAAAACGAACAATGGCGAGCTCATCCTGGAATGTGACTTGTATGAATATTCCAGCCAAGCCAACACAAAGGACTAGTCTGCGAGATATCTGCACCAGCCAGCTCTGGGCAGAGGCAGAGCTATTTGCAACTCCTCATCTCCAACATTGTACTAATGGTTGTAAAGTTGCCTGCTCAAAGCACAATGGGTTTTAATGCTGTGTCCTCAGCTGAATGGCTCAACCTGAAACTACCCTGTCACATGACTGAGACTTGAGCCATTTGGATTGCTTTAATTAAACAGCTTTTGGATTCTATCTTCAGTTGTGGTTTAACCTCAGAAGAGAAAACCAGACTCCAGGCTAGCAGCCTGCCTCTGACCTCCATCTCTCTCAAAGTCTGATCTCCAGGAAGAACCCTGTATTTCACCTGCAGAGTGAACCAATTCCCAGGATACAAGAATGATTTGCTGTATCTTCAAAGCATTCAACCTGGAAAACCTTCATTGGACGTTGACTCTGGAATCATGTGAAACAATAGTTCATACTTTGCCTGTCGTCTTTGCCCTGTACCTATTTCTTTCCCTTATCTTTCTTTCATTGTATGAATGCAAAAAGGAAGGAATGTTGCAGAACTCCCTTCCCACATTTTGAGTGTGTGCAAAATAAACTAACCCTCTGGTTTTACCCTATCTCGAGTTTGCTGTGGAGTTACTAATGGAGGATTTGGATTACTCCAAAACTGAAGAACTGGGTAAAATGCACCACCACTTATAAAGAGGGAAATCAAAAATCAAAAACGCTTTTCTGTTTACAGACGGGTAGTGAGTGGAGAAGTCAGGGCTGTTTAAATAAATCCCCCTCCTGTCCATAACAAATGACATAGAATTCGAAGCACAGAAACAGGCCACTCAGCCTTCTCCACATAAGCTTCCACCCATCTTACTTCATCTCATTCTATCAACATGCCCTTCTTAGGCTTTCTCCCTCACGCACTTTGCCTTAAATGCATCCATGTTAATCACATCAGTTACTCCATTTTGTAATAAGTTCCACATTCCTACCACTCTATGACCAGTTGGTGTAAATTCTTTGGCCTGAGTTTTTCCCTTGGTGGGCAGGCTTGGCGGAAAAGTGCAGGGGCAGTCACAGAGCCGACCGCCGCCCATGATCAGCTCCATACCTCCATTTTACACGGGCAGGCCAATTAAGGCCCGCTCAACGTAATATGCGAGCAGTAGCACTCAGCGCTACCTATGCGGGCGGAGGGAGGAGGGAGAGTAGGGGCCAACGCTCCTTTGTGTGAAAGTGTGCTTCAGTCTCCCGGAGACACGGAGCTGCCTCAGGGAGATTGAAGAGCTTTTGTAAAAAAAATAGATGCAATAAAAACTTAATGAAACATGTCCCCTCATGTGACTGTGTCACATGAGATGGGACATGTTTTCATTTGTCAAAAAAAAGTTTTTATTCAATTTGTAAAAGCTTTAGGAAGCCCCATCTGGCTCCTGGATGATGTTTCCTTAAAAACCTAAAGGCTGCTTGGCCTTTTCGCCTGCCCGCCAACTGTTAGTTTGGACAGGCAGTGTAAATTTGAAATGAATTAGTTCCTTAATGGCCTTAATAGGCCTTTTAATTATCAGCGGGCGCGCAGCCGACTCTGGCACACGCTCACCGAGCGAAACATCACGAGGCAGTGCGATGGCGTAGGGACACACGCCCGACATCATCGCACGTCATTTTACGCGCTGACGTGTCGGGCCCGCCCCCCACACACCGACTGTAAAATCCTGGCCTTTAATTTTTGTATAAAAAATGTATTCTGCGACACAGCACTTGTTGAAGCATTAAAGACTTTACCTGTGGTCCTGGTCATGGTCAAGCCTTTTTGGCTGGAAATGAGCAGAGCTTGTGTGTTCCAAAGCTTTAACCACAGCAATCGTGGAGCTATTTTAATGAGCACGGCCGGTTTCACAGCCAGTGATCATTCAGTTCTGAAATCTCAGGTCCTGCCGTACATGAACAGTGCACAATTCTCCCTCCTCTGGGAGAAGCCTGGTGTCATCTGTTAAAGAACCTAAAGGGATTCAGCGAGTGCAACTCCTTGCCATTCAAACCTGAATAAAAAAAAGAGATCTGAACACGAATCATTTAAAACAAGGCTGTACAAACTCAAAAAGCTGCCAACACCTCTCAGGTTGAAGCTTAACTGATCATGAGTCAGAGCCAAAATTTGCAAACCATCCTTGGGGAAATTTGAAGACAAATGCTCCATAGGAAAAAGGTGAGGCCATTCAGCACATCAAGTATGCTCCAACATTTTGTTAGTAATGGAAGCTCTCGCTTTAGATTCCAAGCTTATTTCTATATCATTGAATCATTGGCTTGAAGTTTGCTGATTGGGCTGGCTGTTATATATTTTATATATTTGACATTCCTCAGAGCAATGCAGAGATGCTGCTTGTTTTTAAGTGTGCAGGAACTTTATTGATAGAGTTTTATACAATGCTTTAAAATGTCTACATCCACTATGCTTTAGCTCAACTTTTAGTAGCTTCTGTGGCGTCTGTTTACTTTTCTCTGGGCAGAATCTTCTGGTTGGCGAGCAGGGGCGGGGCCTGGCACGCCGAAGTGTAAAAAGACGTGTGATGACGTCAAAGCGCGTCATTCTGATCTTCCATTGGGCGGGTGTGCACCGGAGTCGGCCGCGCACCCGCCAAACTGTCAGAGGCCTGTTGAGGCCATTAATAGACTAATTAAAGCAATTGTCAGGCCTACCTGTCCAACCTTAAGGTTGGCTGGGGGGGTGGGTGGGTGTGCAGGCGAAGAGCCCAGCCGGCCTTCACATTTCTCATGGAACCTCATCCACGGGCAGGATGAGATTTCATGAAGGGTTTATGAACTTTAAAAATTTTTTTATTAAAATTCATAAACATGCCCCAGCTTATGTGACACTGTCGCATGAGTGGACATGTCTGAATAATATTTTTTTATTTTTACCAGCCTTTGCACTGAACTTAATCCCCCTGAGGCAGCTCAGTTCTTCCGGGTGCACCTCATGCTGGGTGGGCCTTAATTGGCCCACCCACGTAAAATGGGGGTGCACAGCTGATTACAGGTGGCAAACGACTCCATGCCCATTCCCGAACGGCCCGCCCGATGGGGAGAAAATTCTCCCCTCTGAGTCAACACCCAGGTTCAACCAATCAAACACAGTAAGCATAGGTCATTTACCAGAGTCACATAATCAAACACAGGATAATTGAACAATTGAACACTACACAGATATCAGCAGGAAATGCGTGTGGCTGACACAGATGGCTGGTGCATCTTCCCTTCAAATTTTACAGGCAGCAGCCATGTGAAGTGGCTACCACTAGGGTTGCTGTCCTGCTCAGGATGACAGCCCATCCCTGAGAGCTGCCGGCCCAATCAGTGCCATCAGCCTCAGCAGCACCACCAGGAGCAGTGGCCACTGCTGCTCAGGCAGGCAGAGGTCCTCCAGCCTGTGGGCCATCTGTGGGTATGGGGCTTTGCATCAAGCTAAATGTCTGAGTGTGATGTAGAGCAAATGAGTGGTAAGTTTGAATCCTCATGGATAGAGATTGTTGGTAGATTGATGATGTGGGTGCAATTGATAGGACATGGCATTTGAAGATGCATTCACTGACCTTGATCACTCCTGGGAGGCCATTGAACTTCTCCTGGGACGGCATTAAGCTCCCAATGGTTATAGTCCTGGCATTTACCTCCACAGCTATCTGTTCCCACTGCCTTCTCATCATGGGCCTGGAGGGCCTCCTGCCCACACTGGGGATACAGGGCATCTCTCTCCCTTTCCATCTCTTCCACTGAGACCTCCAGTGCAGTGTCTGAAAAGCCAATGCCACCTCTTTCCAATGGTAAGCCATTCTTCCCTCTTTCCCAGGTCACTTAAAGAACAATTCCAACAATCTGCTTCAGTCATAATGTACCTTCCCTTTAATCGGTATGGGCTAGCATTTTGAGCTATTTAGTGATGATGTTGGGCCCCTGCTGATTGGGGAGCTTTGGCTCCAAGCAACAATCATTATAATTAAAAGGCAGCACCAAGATGGCATGAGACCTGCATTTCACTCAATAAGCAGGGGTTAATGGTGCACTGCAATCCAGAGTCCATTTTCAGCGGCCATACAATTTAAACCTCAATGTGTTCTACTGAATCATAGAATGGTTACAGCTCAGGAGGAGGTCATTCAGCCCGTTGTGTCTGTGCTGGCTCTCTGAAGGCCTAATTCACCTGGTGCCACTCTCCCACCTTCTCCCCGTAGCCCAGCACATTCTTCCTCTTCAGACAATCTTAAATGCCTCGACTGAAGCTACCTCCACCACGATCTCAGGCAGTGCGTTCCAGACCTGAATCACTCTGTTGTGAGAGAAAGAATGGAGATGCACTAAGAAGAGAGACACTCTGTTTTCATTGATGTCTTACACCAGGATGTGCTGACTGCTAAGTATGGTGCTGCTACTTCCTCCTGTCCTAAAGGCCCTGGGTACAGCTGACGGGTACTGATGGTTCCCTCACCCATTTGGCCATTTTATCGTGCTTGGCAGTGTGCCTGATCCTGCCCTCACGTTGTCCACACATATCTGTGCAGCTCACGCTTGGCACTTAGAAGTGGAAAGTTGGCCTGATTTTATCTCCTTTCCCCAGCACGACATTGCACATGGGTTTTTACTCACATACCCTATTGCAACCCTGACTCAAATCAGCTAGCACAGCACAGGCTATCTATCGAGGCTGGATCCTGTCATTATATGACCCATAGGAATAGGAGTAGGCCATTCGGCCCCTCGAATCTATCTGTTATTCAGTTAGATCATGGCTGACCTGTACTTTAACTACATCTGCCACAGCCATTCTCAAAGTGTGGCCCGCACGAATCCTTCAGGTGGTGCATGGGCTGATCCAAAATACAAATCACTGACGTGTAACATCCTGATCAAGGCCCATACAAGGGAACAGGCAGAACCTTCATCTCCACCACTCACATGACATCACACAACCAGACCAGGTTCCCCATCTGTGACACAAGCCATCAGAAGTACAAGCAACAACAATGCCATTTTATAGAGCAGGTTTATCTTACGGTTATGACATACAATTACAAGGTTGGATTTTCCACACTCGTGAGGCTGCAAACAAAGAAGAGGAGCCAGCTGAATGTGGAGACATGAGACTGAAGCTCTGGAGCTTGGAACCAGAAATCACCTCACTGGAGTCTCATCAAAAGCAGCACCATTCTTCCCATTCATTCTGATGAGTTTTTTGTAGTGGCAAGTGAAAGCAGGTGGGTAAGACTGCTAAATGGTTCTCTGGGTCTTTTGCCCAACTGAAGTTGTTCATGAGCAAGAAGGTTGAGAACCATTGATATACTTCCTTGGTTCTGCAATCTTCAATATGTTTGCCTACAAAAATCTAACAAGCTCATTCTTGAAATTTTCAATTGCCTCTCAGCCCCAACAACTGTTTCGAGGATAAAAGCAAAATACTGCAGATGCTGGAAATCTGAAACGAAAACAAAAATAGCTGGAAAAACTCAGCAGGTCTGACAGCATCTGTGGAGAGGAATACGGTTAACGTTTCGAGTCGGTATGTCTCTTCATCAGAACTAAGGAAATTAGAAATGAGGTGAAATATAAGCTGTTTAAGGTGGGGTGGGTCAGGTAGAGCTGGATAGAGGACCAGTGATAGGTGGAGGCAAAGGAGAGATTGCCAAAGATGTCATAGACAAAAGGACAAAGGGGTGTTGACGGTGGTGATATTAGCTAAGGAATGTGCTAATGGTGACATTAAGGTTAGAAAGCAGGACAGGCAAGTGACAAATGGCCCTAGTGAGGGTGGGGTAGGGAGAAGGGATTGAAATGGGCTAAAAGGTGGAGATAAAACGATAGATCAAAATAAATTTAAAAATAGGTGGGAAAAGAAAAATATATTAAAAAAATTATAAATATGGAAAAAGGGAGATTGGAAAGGGGGTGGGGATGGAGGAGAGAGTTCATGATCTGAAGTTGTTGAACTCAATGTTAGGTCCAGAAGGCTGTGAAGTGCCTAGTCGGAAGATGAGGTGCTGTTCCTCCAGTTTGCGTTGAGCTTCACTGGAACGTTGCAGCAGGCCAAGGATGGACATGTGGGCATGAGAGCAGGGTGGTGTGTTGAAATGGCAAGCGACAGGGAGGTCTGGGTCATGCTTGCGGACAGACTGAAGGTGCTCCGCAAAGCAGTCACCCAGTCTGTGTTTAGTCTCTCCAATGTAGAGGAGACCGCATTGGAAGCAGCGAATGCAGAAGACTAAATTGAGGGAAGTGCAAGTGAAGTGCTTGAAAGGAGTGTTTGGGCCCTTGGACAGTGAGGAGGGGGGAAGTAAAGGGGCAGATGTTGCACCTTCTGCAGTTGCATGGGAAGATGCCATGCGAGGGGGCTGAGGTGTAGGAGGTATTGGAGGTGTGGGCCAGGGTGTCCCAGAGGGAACGATCCCTGCAGAATGTCACCAGGGGGTGTGAAGAGAAGATGTATTTGGTGGTGCATCATGCTAGAGTTGGCGGAAATGGCGGAGGATGATCCTTTGAATGCGGAGGCTGGTGGGGTGATAAGTGAGGACAAGGGGGAACCCTATCATTGTTCTGGGAGGGAGAGGAAAGTGTGAGGGTGGATGTGTGGGAGATGGGCCGGACACGGTTGAGGGCCCTGTCAACCACCATGGGTGGAAAACCTTGGTTAAGGAAGAAGCAAGACATCTCAGGGGAACTGATTTGGAAAGTGGCATCATCAGAACAGATGTGATGGAGGCAAAGGAACTGAGAATGGGATGGAATCCTTACAGGAAGTGGGGTGTAAGGCTCTATAGTCGAGGTAGCTGTGGGAGTCGGTAGGCTTGTAATAGATATTGGTGGACCGTCTTTCACCAGAAATTGAGACAGAGAAGAGGCAGTTCCAGATTTCCACTACCCTTTGTGTAAAGAAGTGCTTCCTGACATCACCCCCGAATGCTAGAGCTCTAATTTGAAGGTGAGGTGTCCTTGTTCTGGATTTCCTCACCGGAGGAAATAACTTATCGATCTGTTTATCTTAGTAACACCTTTAATAATATTAAACACCCTAGTCTGATCACCTTTTAATCCTCTATACTCCAACAAATACAAGTCTATTCAACCCATGCACATAATTTTAGCTCCAGCGTCATTCTGTTGCATCTGCACTGCATCCCCCTCCACGGCCAATATATGCTTCCTGGGATGTGGTTTTCAAAATAAATGCAGTACTCAAGATGTGGTCGAACTTTACTTAACTGTAGCATCATGTCCACTGCATTGTATTCCAGCTGCTTTAAGATGAATGCTAACATTCATTAGCTTTCAAATTTATTTTTTGTACCTATCCACTAACTTATAGTGATTACCAATTAGAAGACACTCAGATTAATCTTTCTTAGGTCCAAAGTGGATGACCTCACACTCCTGCACACTGAACTTTATCTACCACAGTTATGCCCATTCACTTAATCTGTCAGTGTCCCTTTAGAACTTTTGTGATGTCTACATTCCTTACAGCACCTGCTAACTCAGTGTGGCCAGCAAATTCGGTTACATGGCTATTTATTTCTTCATCAAAGTCATTGATAAATGTAGTATAATACTGAGGTACCAATATGGGGACACTGCTAATCACACCTGCCAGTTTGAGTACATATCCATTATCTCTACTCTCTGTCTTCTATCTTTGAATCAATTATCTACCTATGTCAAAAGGTTAGACCATAAGACCATAAGACATAGGAGCAGAAATTAGGCCCTTCGGCCCATCGAGTCTGCTCCGCCATTCAATCATGGCTGATAAGTTTCTCAACCCCATTCTCCCGCCTTCTCCCCGTAACCCTTGATCCCCTTACCAATCAAGAACCTATCTATCTTGCTCTTAAATACACTCAGTGACCTGACCTCCACAGCCTTCTGTGGCAATGAATTTCATAGATTCAACAATCTTTGGCTAAAGAAGTTTCTCCTCATTTCTGTCCTAAAAGGTCTTCCCTTTACTCTGAGG
This sequence comes from Carcharodon carcharias, assembly GCF_017639515.1. Taxonomy (NCBI): domain Eukaryota; kingdom Metazoa; phylum Chordata; class Chondrichthyes; order Lamniformes; family Lamnidae; genus Carcharodon; species Carcharodon carcharias. The sequence continues at coordinate 90,024,623 of NC_054468.1, read as the reverse complement.
CTGTGTCCTCGGGTCCTAGTCTCTCCTACTAATGGAAACATCTTCCCCACGTCCACTCAATCCAGGCCTTTCAGTATTCTGTAAGTTTCAATCAGATCCCCCCTCATCCTTCTAAACTCCATCGAGTATAGATCCAGAGTCCTCAGACGTTCCTCATATATTAAGCCTTTCATTCCTGGGATCGTTCTTGTGAACCTCCTCTGGCCCTCTCTAGGGCCAGAACATCCTTCCTGAGATACGGGGCCCAAAATTGCTCAAAATATTCTAAATGTGGTCTGACCAGAGCCTTATCAAGCCTCAGCAGCACATCGATAAAAACAAAAAAACTGCGGATGCTGGAAATCCAAAACAAAAACAGAATTACCTGGAAAAACTCAGCAGGTCTGGCAGCATCGGCGGAGAAGAAAAGAGTTGACGTTTCGAGTCCTCATGACCCTTCGACAGAACTTGAGTTTGAGTCCAAGAAAGAGTTGAAATATAAGGTGGTTTAAGGTGTGTAGGGGGGTGGGGTGGGGGGGGGGGGGTGCGGAGAGAGAGAGAGAGAGAGAAGTGGAGGGGGTTGGTGTAGTTGTAGGGACAAACAAGCAGTGATAGAAGCAGATCATCAAAAGATGTCAACAACAATAGAACAAAAGAACATATAGGTGTTGAAGTTGGTGATATCTAAACGAATGTGCTAATTAAAAATGGATGTTAGGGCACTCAAGGTATAGCTCTAGTGGGGGTGGGGGGAGCATAAAAGATTTTAAAATATTTAAAAATAATGGAAATAGGTGGGAAAAGAAAAATCTATATAATTTATTTGGAAAAAAAAGGAAGGGGGAAACAGAAAGGGGGTGGGGATGGGAGCTCAAGACCTAAAGTTGTTGAATTCAATATTCAGTCCGGAAGGCTGTAAAGTGCCTAGTCGGAAGATGAGGTGTTGTTCCTCCAGTTTGTGTTGGGCTTCACTGGAACAATGCAGCAAGCCAAGGACAGACATGTGGGCAAGAGAGCAGGGTGGAGTGTTAAAATGGCAAGCGACATGGTGGTTTGGGTCATTCTTGCGGACAGACCGCAGGTGTTCTGCAAAGCGGTCGCCCAGTTTACGTTTGGTCTCTCCAATGTAGAGGAGACCACATTGGGAGCAACGAATGCAGTAGACTAAGTTGGGGGAAATGCAAGTGAAATGCTGCTTCACTTGAAAGGAGTGTTTGGGTCCTTGGACGGTGAGGAGAGAGGAAGTGAAGGGGCAGGTGTTGCATCTTTTGCGTGGGCATGGGGTGGTGCCATAGGAGGGGGTTGAGGAGTAGGGGGTGATGGAGGAGTGGACCAGGGTGTCCCGGAGGGAGCGATCCCTACGGAATCCCGATAGAGGGGGTGAAGGGAAGATGTGTTTGGTGGTGGCATCATGCTGGAGTTGGCGGAAATGGCGGAGGATGATCCTTTGAATGCGGAGGCTGGTGGGGTGATAATTGAGGACAAGGGGGACCCTATCATGTTTCTGGGAGGGAGGAGAAGGCGTGAGGGTGGATGCGCGGGAGATGGGCCGGACACGGTTGAGGGCCCTGTCAACGACCGTGGGTGGAAAACCTCGGTTAAGGAAGAAGGAGGACATGTCAGAGGAACTGTTTTTGAAGGTAGCATCATCGGAACAGATGCGACGGAGGCGAAGGAACTGAGAGAATGGGATGGAGTCCTTACAGGAAGCGGGGTGTGAGGAGCTGTAGTCGAGGTAGCTGTGGGAATTGGTGGGTTTGTAATGGATATTGGTGGACAGTCTATCACCAGAGATTGAGACAGAGAGGTCAAGGAAGGGAAGGGAAGTGTCAGAGATGGACCACGTGAAAATGATGGAGGGGTGGAGATTGGAAGCAAAATTAATAAATTTTTCTAAGTCCCGACGAGAGCATGAAGCAGCACTGAAGTAATCATCGAGGTACCGGAGAAAGAGTTGTGAAAGGGGGCCGGAGTAGGACTGGAACAAGGAATGTTCTACATACCCCATAAAGAGTCAGGCATAGCTGGGGCCCATGCGGGTACCCATAGCCACACCTTTTATTTGGAGGAAGTGAGAGGAGTTGAAGGAGAAATTGTTCAGCGTGAGAACAAGTTCAGCCAGACAGAGGAGAGTAGTGGTGGATAGGGTTGTTCGGGCCTCTGTTCGAGGAAGAAGCTAAGGGCCCTCAGACCATCCTGGTGGGGGATGGAGGTGTAGAGGGATTGGACGTCCATGGTGAAGAGGAAGCGATTGGGGCCAGGGAACTGGAAATTGTTGATGTGACGTAAGGTGTCAGAGGAATCACGGATGTAGGTGGGAAGGGACTGGACAAGGGGAGAGAGAAGGGAGTCAAGATAACGAGAAATGAGTTCTGTGGGGTAGGAGCAAGCTGAGACGATCGGTCTACCGGGGCAGTTCTGTTTGTGGATTTTGGGTAGGAGATAGAAGCGGGCCATCCGAGTTTGGGCAACTATCAGGTTGGAAGCTGTGGGAGGAAGATCCCCAGAGGAGATGAGGTCAGTGACAGTCCTGGAAACAAGATTTTTCTTTTCCCACCTATTTCCATTATTTTTAAATATTTTAAAATCTTTTATGCTCTCCCCAGCCCCACTAGAGCTATACCTTGAGTGCCCTACCATCCATTCTTAATTAACACAATCGTTTAGATAATATCACCAACTTTAACACCTATGTGTTCTTTTGTTCTATTGTTGTTGACATCTTTTGATGATCTGCTTCTATCACTGCTTGTTTGTCCCTACAACTACACCAACCCCCTCTCCTCCTCTCTCTCTCTCTCTCTCTCTGCCCCCCTCCCCCCCCCCCCACCCCGCCAACCACACACCTTAAACCAGCTTATATTTCAACTCTTTCTTGGACTCGAACTCAAGTTCTGTTGAAGGGTCATGAGGACTCGAAACGTCAACTCTTTTCTTCTCCGCCGATGCTGCCAGACCTGCTGAGTTTTTCCAGGTAATTCTGTTTTTGCTCAGCAGCACATCCCTGCTTTTATATTCTAGTCCTCTCGAAATAAATGCCAACATTGCATTTGCCTTCCTAACTACTGACTCAACCTGCAAGTTAACCTTAAGAGAATCCTGGATTAGGACTCCCAAATCCCTTTGCACTCCAGATATCTGAATTCTCTCCCCATTTAGAAAATAGTCTATGCCACTATTCTTCCTACCAAAGGGCATGACCTCACACTTCCCCATGTTGTATTCCATCTGCCACTTCTTTGCCCATTCTCCTAACCTGTCCAAATCCTTCTGCAGCCTCCCTGCCTCCTCAATACTATCTGTCCCTCCAACCATCTTTGTATCATCTGCAGACTTAGTCATGATGCCCTCAGTTCTTTCATCTAGATCATTAACGTATAAAGTGAAAAGTTGTGGTCACAAAACTGACCCCTGCGGAACTCCACTAGTCACCAGCCGCCATCCTGAGAAGGACCCCCTTATCCCCACTCTCTGCCTCCTGCCAGACAGCCAATCTTCTATCCATGCTAGTACCTTGTCTCTAACACCATGGGCTCTTATCTTACTGAGCAGTCTCCTGTGTGGCACCTTGTCAAAGGCCTTCTGGAAGTCCAAGTAGATAACATCCATTGGCTCTCCTTTGTCTAACCTACTCGTTAACTCCTCAAAGAATTCTAACAGATTTGTCAGGCATGACCTCCCCTTGATGAAACCATGCTGACTTCGCCCTATTTTACCATGCACTTCCAAATATTCTGAAATCTCATCCTTAATAATAGACTCTAAAATCTTACCAAAGACCGAGGTCAGGCTAATCGGCCTGTAATTTCCTGTCTTTTGCCTCACTCCCTTCTTAAACAGGGGGGTTACATTAACGATTTTCCAGTCCTCTGGGACCCTCCCTAACTCCAGTGATTCCTGAAAGATCACCACTAACGCCTCCACTATCTCTTCAGTTATCTCCTTCAGAACTCTAGGGTGTAATCCATCTGGTCCAGGTGATTTATCCACCTTCAGACCTTTCAGTTTTCCTAGCACCTTCTCCTTGGTAATGGCCACCATACTCACCTCTGCCCCCCGACTCTATTGAACTTTGGAGATGTTACTCGTGTCTTCCACTGTGAAACTAACGCAAAGTACCTATTTAGTTCCTCCGCCATTTCTTTGTTCCCCACTACTACTTCTCCAGCGTCATTTATCAGTGGTCCAATGTCCACTTTTGCCTCTCTCTTACCCTTTATATATCTAAAAAAACTCTTGCAATCTTCTTTTATATTACTGGCTAGTTTACCCTCATATTTAATCTTCTCCCTCCTTATTTCTTTTTTAGTTGTCCTCTGTTGGTCTTTGTAGGCTTCCCAATCCCCTGGTTTCCCACTGCTCTTCGCCGCATTGTATGCTTTCTCTTTAGCTTTTATGCTGTCCCTGACTTCCCTTCTCAGCCATGGTTGCCTCGTCCTCCCTTTAGTATGCTTCTTCTTCCTAGGGATGAATTTTTGCTGTGTCTCCCAAATTACTCCCAGAAACTCCTGCCATTGCTGTTCCATTGTCTTTCCTGCTAGGTTCATCTCCCAGTCAATTCTGGCCAGCTCCTCCCTCATGCCTCTGTAGTTGCCTTTATTCAACTGTAATACCGTTACATCTGATTCCAGCTTTTTCCTCTCAAATTGCAGGATAAATTCTATCATATTATGGTCACTTTCTCCTAAGGGTTCCTTCACCTTAAGCTCCCTTATCAAATCTGCCTCATTACACATCACTAGATCTAGAATTGCCTGTTCCCTAGTGGGCTCCACCACAAGCTGCTCCAAAAAGCCATCTCGTAAACATTCCACAAATTCCTTTTTTTGGGATCCACTACCAACCTGATTTTCCCAGTCTACCTGGATATTGAAATCCCCCATGATCACTGTAACCTTGCCTTTCTTACACGCCTTTTCTATATACTGCCGTATCTTGTGCCCCACATCCTGACTACTGTTCGGAGGTCTGTGCATAACTCCGATTATGTTTTTTTGACCTTTGCAGTTCCTCAACTCTACCCACACAGATTCTACATCATCTGACTCTACGTCATTTCTTGCTATCGATTTAATTTCATTTCTTACGAACAAAGCAACCCCTCTGCCAACCTGCCTATCTTTTCGATAGGATGTATATCCTTGAATATTTAGCTCCCAGTCCTGATCCCCTTGCAGCCATGTCTCCGCGATGCCCACCACATCATAGCTGCCAATTTCAATCTGCACCACAAGCTCAATTACCTTATTTTGTATACTGCGTGCATTCAGATACAACACCTTCAGTCCTGTATTTCCTGTCCCCTTTCTCATTGTCATCCCTTTATCTGATGTGCTTGAAGTTAGATTCCTAGCCCTTTCCAAACACCCTGTCCTATTTTGTGTTCTGGGGACTTTAATAGCCTCTCCTGGGCTCTCCATTCTTTTCATTTTTTTCATAATTTTCCATGAAGTTGAATCCACATCCCCCCCTCCCCCCCACCCCCCAACGCGCTAACCTGCTGCTTTGTTTCCCATTAGTCATACTTCTTGGAGTTTTACCCTTCCCTACCCCCCAACTTTCTAGCTTAAAGTCCTGTTGACCACCCTATTTACCCTTTTCGCTAGAACATTGGTCCCAGATCGGTTCAGGTGGAGACTGTCCCAATGGTACAGATCCCTCCTGTTCCAAAACTGATGCCAATGCCCCATGAAATGGAACCCCTCTTTCCCGCACCACTCCTTTAGCAATGTGTTTACTTCCCTTATTCTCGCATCCATATGCCAATTTGCACGTGGCTCGGGTAGTAATCCAGAGATTATAACTCTTGAGGACCTGTTCTTTAACTTAGTTCCTAGTTCCTGATAATCCCCAAACAGGTCCTCTTTCCTAGTCTTGCCTATGTTATTTGACCCGACGTGGACCACAACAACTGGATCCTCCCCCTCCCTCTCCAATATCCTTTCAAGCCGGTCAGAGATGTCCCTCACCCTGGCACCGGGCAGGCAACATACCACACTGGACTCTTGACCCTGCTTACAAAGGATGCTATCAATTCCACTAATTATAGAATCCCCTTGTCTTTTTTTCCCCAACTACCACTTGTCTTTTTGCTCCCCCCTCTTGAATGGCATCCTGTGCCACGGTGCCGTGGTCAGCTGGCTCATCCTCCCTACAGCCCTCTTCCTCATCCACACAGGGAGCAAGTACCTCGTACCTGTTAGACAAGGTCAAGATCCCTCTACCTGCCTCACTTGCAGTCACACCCTGCTGACCCTGATCACTGACCGAATTTGAGGTACTTAATCTGCCGAGTGACCGCCTCCAGGTAACTCTCCCCCTCCCGGATGTGCCGCAGCATCCGGAGCTCGGACTCCAGCTCATCAATTCTGAGCCGGAGTTCCTCCAGCAACCAACACTTGCTGCAGATGTGGTCACTGTGGATCTGCCAGCTACAGCACATCACCTGCCCAGCCATCTAGACTTAGATAATTAATTTATTAATTAGCTTTGCAGTGTTTTTTTCCCCAAATTTGGTGCAGATTTCTTACCAACCAATCAGGTCATAGCTTTCCTGTGATGTCACTTTTTCTGTTTTGGCTTCAGTTACTCTGTGCCCCGAGGTCACCGCTCCTGTGCTCCTCCCTCCGTGTCTGCTCCCTGGAGACAAGGCTGCGAATCCCCAAGATAAGCTAGATTTATACTCACCACTCTGGTGCTCCTCCCTCCGAGTCTGCTCCCAGGATTTACTCACGAATCAGCTGCTTTTTCTTTAAAATCCACGTTCAGAAGAGTGTCCCTCGCAGGTCTGGTGCACTCCTGAAGGCACTGCCTCTTCCTCTCTCTCTTTTATTTTAGGTTTGAGGAGGAGGGAGGGATGGAAACACTACAGCAATGTAATGTTTGGGGCTATTCCGTTCTTTGACAGTGGGTCCTTCTCAATTCCCTCCTGAGTCACAGTGTCTGCGGTGACTTCTCCCAGAATGCTTCAGTTACTTCTCACCAGCGCCTTCTGTTGGATGCTCTTCCTCCTATTGAGTGCAAGAGTCCTTCTCCTCAATTCCCTCCTGAGGCGCGGTGGCTGTGGTGACTTCTCCCAGAATGCTTCAGGTACTTCTCACCAGCGCCCTCTGTTGGATGCTCTTCCTCCTGTTGAGTGCAAGAGTCCTTCTCCTCGATTCCCTCCTGAGGCGCGGTGGCTGCGGTGACTTCTCCCAGAATGCTTCAGTCACTTCTCACCAGCGGCCTCTGTTGGATCAATGTTGGATTGGTTGCTTCCAATTCTGTGCTTTCATTTTTATTTACAGTCTCTTTGTAGAATCATATCAAATGTCTATGGAAGTCCATATAAATAACATCCTTAGACACTCCCTTATTAGATATTAGAAACTTGCTCAAAAATTTCAACTAAATTAGTTAGATATTATCATGCTCACACAGTGTGGGGTACAATTTTGAATGGACACTACTTTAAAATAAAATGGAGAATGGACATTCTAAAACAAAATGAAGTTGAGAGGTCAGGTGACCTTTTCTTTCCTGTCAATTGCACAAGATCCCTGAGCTAACCTTCATGTTTGGACAAATCGTTAAAATGCAACAGATCTTTCCTGTGGTTAATGGCTGCCCTTCTCCAAATAATTAAAGAAACTGCTTTACCAATACTGTTTGTAGACTTTTCAACTTCAGAGTTGAAATCCAGAGAATGGGTGTGAAAATGGGCTATTCTATCGTGAATGCAGAAAATTTGTACCCCATTGTTTGACAATGGTGTGGTCGTCAGAAACCAATTTGTGAGGACAATGAACAGAAACACTTTGGACACATGACAGAAACTAGGTTTCAGATAAGGACATTTAATAAGGCACATTTTTGGAGCAGAAAGGTAGAGAAAGATCCAGATCAGTGAAGGAACAAGACTCTACCTAAGAACATAAGGAGGCAGAGAATTTGGGTTGGCCTTTACCTCTCTATTTGAGGAACTGAGCCAGAGTTTTGTACAGGGCTTCAATTGCACTTGACTGGAGTAGAACAGAAGAAATCTGCTTCTGAAAGCAACAAACCTCAGTGAATTTGTCTTCCTAAACCTCCAGAGCCTTTTCTTCAGTGGATCAAAACAGGCCTGCAACATTTCAAGGCTTCATCTCAGGAAAAGCAAGTGTGACCGAGAACTTTCAAACTTTTAAGGTCTAAGTGTATGCCACCTTTTGTGATCACAATCTCTTCTTGAGTACGTGAGTGTGTACCTGTATGAGTGTGTGAGTGTGTACCTGTATATGAGCAAATGTGTACCTGTATGAGTGCGTGAGTGTGTACCTGTATGAGTGTGAGTGTGTACCTGTATGAGTGTGTGTGTACCTGTATGAGTGCGTGAGTGTGTACCTGTACGAGTGCGTGTGTACCTGTATGAGTGCGTGAGTGTGTACCTGTATGTGCGCAAATGCGTACCTGTATTAGTGCGTGAGTGTGTACCTGTATGTGCGCAAGTGTGTACCTGTATGAGTGCATGAGTGTGTACCTGTATGTGCTCAAGTGTGTACCTGTATGAGTGCGTGAGTGTGTACCTGTATGTGCGCAAGTGTGTACCTGTATGAGTGCGTGAGTGTGTACCTGTATGTGTGTGTGAGTGTGTACCTATATGAGTGCATGAGTGGGTGTAGTCGCAAATACATTTGGGTGTTGAATCATCAACATTGATCTTTTTTGAAGCTGACTAGAGAGCCTGTCCGTTGTCTCTTCTCAGCAGTTACAGCACTCATTGTTAAAAACACCCTTCCTTTTAAGAACACATCTGTCTTTGGTCAGTCGAGAGGTTGGAAAAAGGGGAACCATCCCTATCATCTCCCTCCTGTCCATAACAACCTGGCAATTATCTTAACAAGCCCATGCCTGATTTCTCCAAGTGCTCGGTTACTCTATCCCTAATAACAGATTCTATTAAATTCTCCAAAGCTGATGTTAGACTGACAGGACTATAATTGCTTGATTTCTCTCTCCTACCTTGTTTAAATAATGGAGTGACATTGGCAATTGTCCAAACTAGTGGGACAACTCATGAATCCAGAGAGTTTTGGAAGATAATGACTAAAATATTTCCTCACTTATTTTTTAATCCCTGGGGTGAAAGCCATCAGATCTTGGCGATTTGTTAATCTAATTAGGAGAGGAACCACATTGTAGGGAGAGAAATCATTAGGACTTACCTGGTTTTTAAAAATCGATCACTCTTAAAAGTATTTTCAACCTGGATCAAACCCAACATCTCCCAAACATTGTGGTTAAGTGCAGTGGAACCTTCCCCTTGTGATAATGCATTGCTCCTGCTACCTTCCCCCTCCCAGACTCTTGGGCTGCCCTATCTATACCCCCTCTCCAAAACTCCGGCCGCCCTTCTTTGGCCTGTAGGCTTTTTCAACCTCTGAAGTTTTCCTGATTAATGTTCCACACAGAATGGGATTGGGCTCAGCTGCAATGACCCATGTATTAGAAGCGTTCACTGACAAACACTATCCAGTTTTCACATGTCTCGAATCACCACTTGGCAGAATGGTACCACCCAGTGATTAATCAGAATACTTTTAATCTATAAACTAGATTCTTGCCCAATCTAAATCCTTGCTCAACCCATCAGTAACTGAAGCTGTGTCCAGGTGGCCATGTCTAAGCCACAGCTTTGCCCAAATGGTTATTTCAACTGCTGCAGGCCCTCGAGGGTGTCAGTGACCTGGTGCTTGGTGGTTGAGGGAATATTTGGGCACTATTTCCCCTTCCTTTCAGGTGAAGTAGCAAGCGGAATTGCGCAGTAAATACCTTCTGTTGGAAAAAAAGAGAGTGGGCCGAATTTTCATTGCTGAGATGAGAATCAGGAGTCAGGAAATTTCCTGACTTTGAGATCCCATTCCTGTCTCCGAAGAGCCCATTCGCCATATTTTTGTCCTGAGAAAGCGGGTTTGGGCTAGAGGTGGGCCTGCTGCCTTCAGAGGCTGCATGGAGCCAGAAATGGGCAAGAAGCAATAGCTGGCTAATCTGGGCCTTGGCCCATTATAAGGCCAGCCTCCACACCATTATGTGCTGCAAGAGGTGTTGCAAGCACTTTCCAAAGAGCAGTTTGACCTTTGTCATGGGAGTACTTTTGTTTCCTATCACTGTAACTGATGGCCAACAGGTTGTTGTCGCTGTTGGCTCAGTACGAGCCCTCCATCTGAAAACTGCTCATCTTTGCTGCCTTGCCCTGCCACTCCTTATGAGGCTGGCACTTGCAGCACTGGGTCAACCCTGGCACTTTCTCATCCTTCTCTCCAATGCGAGAAGTTGCATGCATCTGTAGGTTCAGGTTCCTGCACTCTGCAGCGAGATCAGAAACTCAGCTCTGGGACTGCCTTCTACACACAGCCTTCAGCCGCGATGCTTCTCACAAGACCCCTGTCCCTCCCACTTCACCAGAGATGGGTGACCACTGATGCCATGCTCTGTCACTTCTGAGTCACGTGCCATTCTCACGCATGCCTGCACCTCAAGAGGAAATGGCTCGCAGCGACATGGCAGCTCATTACCTGCCCATGCCATGTTGGCAATGTGCATGCCAACAGTGAGGTCGCACAGCCTTCACACTGCAAAGCCAGTAATTACTGTCACAGCTCAGCTCATTAGCCCCTACCCAGCATCCAAACAGACCCAGCTAATGTTATGCAGCACATGAGGTGAGCACACATACTGACCAATATGCTTTGTATAATCCTGTGCCAGAATGTTGCTGAGGAGAGCCTCAGCTGAGAGCCAGGGAGCAGCAGCTCCCAGATTCAGCACTCAGGACCTGGAGCTCCTTGTCCAGTCTGTCAGCAGGACATCCTGTAGCCAGCTGGGAAGAAAGTATCATCAACAATAACAAAGAGAGCCTGGCTCGAAATTGCGAACTATCGTGAGTGCCTCAGGAAACTACAGGCCAAAACAAAAATCGGGAACATACTAGTCTTGCTGCCCCATGTCTGAAGTCCACACCTGTATGCCAGGGGCCAGGCATGTGAGAGGATCATGAATTCAGTCAGCTGCAGCTGTCACTTCCACTTGAGTGTTAGTCAATGTTCAGTGTGCAGCACACCTGCTTCAGGGTAAAAGGCCATGGATTCCCATATCCTACCCCCTGTAACCTCGAGGTCATCCAAAACTCTGTTTTCTGTGCCTTAAATCGCAACATGCCCCATTCCCCTATGTAAGCTCTCGGTCAAGCAACACCTTGATTTTAAATTCCCATCTTTGTTTTCAAATCCCTCCCTGGCCTCACATTTTCCTATGTCCGTAGTTTCCTCCAACCCCACAACCGTCTTGAGATATCTGCACTCCTCTAATTCTGGAGTCTTGTGAATCCCCAATCATAATTGCTCGACCAGTGGGAGTTCCAGGATTTTGACCCAGCAACAGTGAAGGAACGGCGATATATTTCCAAGTCAGGATGGTGAGTGACTTGGAGGGGAGCTTCCAGGTGCTGGTGTTCCAATCTATCTGCTGCCCTTGTCCTTCTCGATGGTAGTGGTCGTAGGTTTGGAAGGTGCTGTCTAAGGAGCATTGGTGAGTTTCTGCAGTGATTCTTGTGGATGGTACACACTGCTGCTACTGTTTGTTGGTGGTGGAGGGAGTGAATGTTTGTGGATGGGGTGTCAATCAGGCAGACTGCTTTGTCCTAGATGGTGTTGAGCTTCTTGAGCACTCTTGGAGCTGCACTCATCCAAACAAGTGGAGAGAATTCCATCACACTCCTGACTTGTGCCTTGGAGATAGTGGACAGGCTTTGGGGAGGTCAGAAGGTGAGTTACTCATCGCACGATTTGTTCCTTCTGACCTGCTTTGTAGCCACAGTATTTACATGACTAGTTGGCCCTGTTCACTTTCTGGTCAATGGTAACCCCCAAGAAGTTGATAGTGGGGGATTCAGTGCTGGTAATGCCATTGAACATCAAGTGATGATGGTTAGATTCTCTCTTATTGGAGATGGTTATTGCCTGGCACTTGTGTGGCGCAAATGTTACTTGCCACTTGTCAGCCCAAGTCTGGATATTGTCCAGTTCTTGCTGCATTTGGAGATGGTCTACTTCAGCATTTGGAGAGTCGTGAATGGTGCTGAACATTGTGCAATCATCAGTGAACATCCCGACTTCTGACCTTATGATGGAAGGAAGGTTATTGGTGAAACAGCTGAAGATGGTTGGGCCTAGGACACTACCCCGAGGAACTCCTACAGTGATGTCCTGGAGCTGAACAACCATCTTCCTTTGTGCTAGGTATAACTTCAACCAGTGGAGAGTTTTCCCCCGATTCCCATTAGCTCCAGTTTTGCTAGGGCTCCTTGATGCCACACTCTGTCAAATGCTGCCTTGATGTCAAAGGCAGTCACTCTCACCTCAACTCGGGAATTCAGCTCTTTTGCCCATGTTTGAACCAAGGCTGTAATGAGGTCAGGAGCTGAGTGGCGCTGGCGGAACCAAATTGAGTGTCAGTGAGCAGGTTATTGCTAAGCAAGTGCTGCTTAATAGCACTGTTGATGACCCCTCCCATTATTTTACTGATGATTGAGGGTAGACTAATGGGACGATAATTGACTGGGTTGAATTTGTCCGGTTTTTGTTTACAGGACATACCTGGGCAATTTTCAACATTGCTGGGTAGATGCCAGTGTTGTAGCTGTACTGGAACAGCTTGGCTAGGGGCACAGCAAGTTCTGGAGCAGAAGTTTTCAGTACTATTGTCAGAATATTATCAGGGCCCAGCCTTTGCAGTATCCAGTGTCTTCTGCCGTTTCTTCATATCATGTGGAGTGAATCGAATTGGCTTAAGACTGGCGTATTTCTTGCCAGATAATCTGGTCATTATCACCATGTTGTGTGTGTCCTTGCTTTGTGCAAACTGACCAGCGCCTTTCCAAAATACAGCAATGACTACATTTCAAAATTGGCTGTAGAAGACTTTGGGACAACCTGGGGTTGCGAAAAGTGAGTTTTAAAAGAGGCAAGGAGAGCTGAGACATTAGACTCAAAATGTTCTTTTTATTTTTTGAAAAGCTTTGAAACCAAAAGTCTAGTAAACGGGTGAATGTGTACTTTTGTTATTTTTTTAAAGCAACAAAATAACACAATAAAGAAAGACTTAACAACACTGATTTCCAAAGCATCTTAGTCTTGGAGGTTATTGACAGTAAACAGCCCAATCAAACGATCAACATTAAAATTAAAGAGAGACTACCATATTGACATTTAATACATTCCTTTTGAGTTTAAAAAGGCACAGAATGACTTGTGAGGTGTTTCAACTTGATGGGGCAAAGCTTTTCTCTACATCAGTGAACCCATGAAGTGAGTAAAACAATCCACTGAGTTGACATGGCCACAGGGGCAGGAGTTGTGCTACCGAGGCCCGAGGCTGTCGTTGGCATGGTGACAATGCACTTTTGTGATAACAGCCACTTAAGAGGTCCTCCCTGATATAAAAGGCTCTCCGCTCTCCTCCTGACCCTAAAAAGGTCTGTTCAACATTTTGGTGCTTTGGGGAAAACAAATTGAAATGTCTGAGGAAAATTGCTGGCAACCAGGCCAGGAATTGGGAGCAAGAGAAATGTATGCTGTGGTGGGCAAAATGGTCCCTCCTCCTTGTAAGACCTTTGGACATAACTGGGCTACAATTTTTATCCCTCATTCCACTTATTACTATGATAAATGAGAAGAAAATTCCACCTGGAAATTTAAGAGGGGGTAGCCATAGGGAATCCCTCCCTCCAGCAATCTCCCCCTTGCTTGCTAGAGTTTGGCCCCAGGCCAACAAACAAACTGTAAGGGCCCTATTGGTGCAGTGCGCATGCCAGATTGAACAGGCTTGCTTAACCTGCAAGGAGATCAAACCAAATCCCAGCAACCACACCACCAACCTTACCCCTAGGAATGGCGAAAAACCCAACACACTCTGCCAATCGCCAGGTACTGAAACAAAACAGAACCGAGAAACTAGAGGCAGTTGAAAGGCCCCAATAAGTCAGACGCTGCCTTTTTGTAAAGACCAGTCACGATGCGTGTGTTACCAATGATGGTGCACAAGATGCCCTGATCCTAACCCACCCCCCCCCCACTGTCCCAAATGAATTCTCAAAAGATGACCAATGATTATGTAAAGTGTCAAACATCACAGGATAAAGGTAGGCCTTTCAAGGCCGTCCCTGCATGCTTAGTGTCTGAACTGCATGAACCCTGAGCTGATATTAGTACAAAAGACAGGAAAGTACAGTTAAAGCAACTTAAAATGGTGAAGGGATGGGGAAAGGAATAGAGATTGTCCTTTTATGTTTCGTTATTTTTAGATGTACATGCTTGCTATGCTGTGTCTGTAAAACTATTGCCAATGCCCCTTCTCCACACTCATAAAAGGTGACCTGTTAGCTGGGATGAGTGAAAGGGAGAAGAGACCCTCTCATCATCTACCCTTGCAGCCCCCTGAAGCCAGACTCGACTAGCAATTCCACATTGGACAAGCGCACCAGGTTTTAAGATTTTACAAGGCCATTCAATTGGTTCGGCGCCTTGCAACCCCGAAAGCAGTGTGTGTGTACATTCCTCCATACAGCGACTTAACTACCGTTGGTACATAGGTCCCATAACTAAAAAAGACTTTCTCCTCCAATCGCATTAAACCATTCTCCCAACCCTTGTTATTGTCATCAAATGGTCGCTTTCTTTTTAAATTAATAGATTTTACAAAAATTTACACCTGCGGTAATATAAAAAATCCTAAACCATTCACTCAAAGACACTGAAAAGTTTTAATTGAATGTAAGCTGCAACTCTTGTCTCATTGTAAAAGTTTACTCCCTACCATGCAAGAGAACGTGTGAGAGAGAGAATAATTTGAGAGGGAAAAAAATGCAATAGAACGACTCAGAAAGAATGTGAGAAAGAGAGAGGGAGTGGTGGGGGAACTCACAGAAGACATGAAAAGCATGGAAGAAAAGCATGAGGAAACTCAAGAGGTGGGGGAACAGCATGAGAGAAGACATTTAGTATCAAATATAGAGTAATTCATGTTAGGCTTTACTCAAAAGCAAGTGAAGTTAAAAGTTATCCAGACAACAACTGCAAATAACAGAAGCTTCGTTACAGCAATCAGTAACTGAGAATTACAGAGAAAAAAAATCAGGAACTTGGTGTGGGGGAGGTGGGGGCCAGGGGGTGGAAGGTGGATATCGAATAACACATGCAGCGAGAAAATAACCCCTCCAGCATTGTTAGATCCTTAAATTTCAAACCAGCTTGGTCCCAATTACATTTTATTTTAAAACCTAAAGTTAAGACAGTGCAAAAAATTATTAAAATATATATTTTTTGAAAGAATCACAACCACCAGCTGGAATATTAGCAATATGCATGTAAAATAGGACCCAAAGAAAAGGGAACAGGGATTTAATCCTCAACTGTGTGGTCAGTCTGATGGAGAAAAACCAAAAAACAGTTTTTAATAAATGAAATATTCTGAGGAGATTTGAGCGGTTTGAACGGAGTTTGAAAGTGGGAATCTTTATAAATCTGTCAGGTCGTGACAGACAACTTCTATTTTAAGCCGCCAATATATTTGACTTTGTTTTAGCCTTTATTTTTTCATTTTTGTATCAATCCCAGTGCTTTCTGTTGTGACATGTCATGGAGAATTATTGAGTAGAAATGTAATTTAAAAATGTGAACAAAGAAATCTTCTACATTAGTTACCATGTGACATCTGTGACCCAGCCTACTATATAAAGTACCTGTTTTTTTTTAAATACCAAATTTTATTTCATGGAGGTCTATAAGCAAATGATATACATACACCCAAAGGTTACTCTCTGTAAAATGAGGCAAACTGCTCATGGGGTGGGGAGCAGGGGGAGGGGGAGGGGATATCCGGGGTCACCACTGGGCAAAGGGGTGAGGAGTTATCCAGGGTCACCACTGGGTGAGGAGGTGGGGTGTTATCCAGGGTTCCCATTGGGTGAGGTAGGGTGAGTGGGTTATCCAGGGTCAACACTGAATGAGGGCAGGCATATCCAGGGTAACCATTGAATAAGGGAATTTTGGTTTACACAGGGGTCATCACTGGATGAGGGGGTGGTGGTTGCGAGGTTATCCAAGTTACCACTGGGTAACAGCAGCATATCCAGGGTCACCACCAACACATCAAATCATTGTTGGAGAAAATACCTAACTACATACTTTACATAAGACTGAAATGACTTTTGGTGGGAAGAGTTGGGTATGTGTAGGCTTGAAATGAAATGTTAAATTAAACAGAAAACTAAAAATGCTAAAAAAGAGAACTAATGGAAATAAATTGGAGGTTAGCATGCCATTTCTGTGTGCAATTTTGTTTTTTTATTAATTTTTTCCAAAATGCAAAAGGCATACAAGGCAATGTTGAGGACAAAATGAATTCCTAGAATGAACGGGCACAACTGGGAAGCTGAATAGTTGTTCCACAGCCAGCTCACTATTGCCACAGCAAAACCATCCCTTCCCCACCTAGCGAGATATCTTGTTTTTATGTCTTTTCAAGCAATGCAACTTAATTATTTTCCCTTCTTTAATTTTGCAGTTCAAAGGCAGTGACCACCCTTTTAGACCTAACATTTCCCAGCACTCATACCGCAGAATGCCTCCATTGGCTGTTAGCTTTTGGGCTTAAAATGGTAGCCATATTTTAAAACACAACAATGCTTCTACAGCTCTACCACACAAGGACAACATACATAAGGTATCTGATCTAAGGCCCGTTCCCTTTTTATCAGCCCCACCCTCTGCCCCACGACCATCAGCATACTCATTTATTGACCTCGATTTTTCAGTAAACTGAAAATTCAAGAACGAGAAAGCAAGGGGACATTTTATCCATCATCTCCCTATGCACTCGCTGCTGAATATTAATCGGCCACCCCAGGTCAGCTTCAAGTTGGCTTTTTGCACGGGTGTGCTTGTAATCATTTTCTCTTTTAAAAACATCTCGTCTGCCTATTCTATTTTTCCATTAACCCTTCTGTTGAAACAAAAATGAATACAAGTTACTCGCCTGCAAGAGATGACAGCAGATTCCTGTCTGTGCCATTGAGGAGGCATTTGTGTCACAATAGGAGGATGGTCTCAATAATCCAATTTTTAAAAATGTTTTAACTCCTGCAGAAGGTAACTTCCCACGCTCATCCTACCTGCACCCCCCCCCACCCCCACCCCACTTAATAATCCCATTCTCTACCATCTTGACAGTGCAGCGTTAACAACAGTACAAGTAGCATCAGTCGATCTCTGACCTTTTGAGAAATATCAACCACCGTTTTGCTCTTAAAGGCTTAATATGAGAAACAGAGAACCCCGCAATAAGGACATTTCACAAACAATTATACCAACGCTTCATACACTACAGGCTAAGAAGAACCAAATAGCCTTGCTATCGGGGAAAAAAAATCTCCAGGGAGACTGATCCTGGTATTCCTCAATGATGCAAATCATCTGAAATATAGGGATAACATCCACATGACATTACTGTGGGTGCCCATACTGACAATGTGCATGATGTACCAGATCATACTTCGCTGGCATGTTTACCTTCAAGAACAGGAGTTCAATCTCAGCCTTAAGATTTTTTTATTATTAGCCTTTCTATACACAGAAATCTCCTGGTCTCCCAGTGGGAGCCTGTGTTTGTGTTGTGTTGAGAATGGGTGACCAGATGTCCAAAAGGTGGGGAAAAAATTTCGGCTTGAAAAGTACTGGGACCTCCTCCAACTGCACAGAGGAAACTCCCCTCCCCAAAGTGTTCAAAGATCCAAAGTATATTCACCTCCAGCACCGCCAGAATTTACAAATAGCCATAAGATTCTTTTATCTTGTTGCAAGGTTAAACAAAATGCTTGTCCTTTTTGGCAAAGGTTTTGCCTCAGTCTCTCTCTCATGCCCCACAAAGAATTCTACCGCCAGAAAAATGGCAGGGCAAGGACCAAAGCCAGAAGGTGGACAAAGGTGGCTGAGCATCGCAGGACATTACCACCATTTCCTAGTTTGGATTTCCCACTCTGCTCTGGGATGGCATAGACAACGGGTGACCGGGTTGCAGCATTGATAAACCTTCTCCTGCCACAGCCATCCTCTGAGCAGGAGTCGCCACTTCCCGATCCACTGCTATCGTCACCTGTTGGAAATACAAAGGTGTTAACAGGAAAGATTCCGTTATATGCCCAGCTCCGAGCTCAGCTATAATCCCAGCTCCAACTCCAGTTATACGCCCAGCTTCGAGCTCAGCTATAATCCCAGCTCCAACTCCAGTTATACGCCCAGCTGAGCTCAGCTATAATCCCAGCTCCAACTCTAGTTATACTCTCAGCTCTGAGCTCAGCTATAATCCCAGCTCCAACTCCAGTTATACTCTCAGCTCTGAGCTCAGCTATAATCCCAGCTCCAACTCCAGTTATACGCCCAGCTCAGAGCTCAGCTATAATCCCAGCACCAAATCCAGTTATACGCCCAGCTCTGAGCTCAGCTATAATCCCAGCACCAAGTCCAGTTATACGCCCAGCTCCGAGCTCAGCCATAATCCCAGCACCAAATCCAGTTATACGCCCAGCTCCGAGCTCAGCTATAATCCCAGCTCCAACTCCAGTTATACGCCCAGCTCCGAGCTCAGCTATAATCCCAGCTGCAACTCCAGTTATACGCCCAGCTCCGAGCTCAGCTATACTCCCAGCACCAAATCCAGTTATACGCCCAGCTCCGAGCTCAGCTATAATCCCAGCACCAAATCCAGTTATACGCCCAGCTCCGAGCTCAGCTATAATCCCAGCTCCAACTCCAGTTATACGCCCAGCTCCGAGCTCAGCTATAATCCCAGCTCCAACTCCAGTTATACGTCCAGCTCCGAGCTCAGCTATAATCCCAGCACCAAATCCAGTTATACGTCCAGCTCCGAGCTCAGCTATAATCCCAGCTCCAACTCCAGTTATACGTCCAGCTCCGAGCTCAGCTATAATCCCAGCACCAACTCCAGTTATACGTCCAGCTCCGAGCTCAGCTATAATCTCAGCTCCAAATCCAGTTATACGCCCAGCTCCGAGCTCAGCTATAATCCCAGCTCCAACTCCAGTTATACTCTCAGCTCTGAGCTCAGCTATAATCCCAGCTCCGTCCAGTTATACGCCCAGCTCCGAGCTCAGCTATAATCCCAGCACCAAATCCAGTTATATGCCCAGCTCTGAGCTCAGCTATAATCCCAGCTCCAACTCCAGTTATACGCCCAGCTCCGAGCTCAGCTATAATCCCAGCTCCAACTCCAGTTATACGCCCAGCTCCGAGCTCAGCCATAATCCCAGCTCCAACTCCAGTTATATGCCCAGCTCCGAGCTCAGCTATAATCCCAGCTCCAAATCCAGGTATATGCCCAGCTCTGAGCTCAGCTATAATCCCAGCTCCAACTCCAGTTATACATCCAGCTCCGAGCTCAGCTATAATCCCAGCTCCAACTCCAGTTATATGCCCAGCTCCGAGCTCAGCTATAATCCCAGCTCCAAATCCAGGTATATGCCCAGCTCTGAGCTCAGCTATAATCCCAGCTCCAACTCCAGTTATATGCCCAGCTCTGAGCTCAGCTATAATCCCAGCTCCAACTCCAGTTATACGCCCAGCTCCGAGCTCAGCTATACTCCCAAATTCAGCCCAGTTATACACACAGCTCTGTCAATTGTGGAGCAATGAAAACCAAGAATATACAAAAGACCAGAATTGCGGGAGTGCAGAGGGTTTTGGGGCTGAAGGAGGTCAGGCTGGAGGAGGTTACAGAGCTAGGGAGAGTTGAGGCCTTGGAGGGATTTGAAAACTAAGAGGCAATTTTAAATTTGATGCACGATGGGCCAGCTGATAATGCAGGTCAACAAGCACAGGGATGGAGGAAATGCCAAAACATACAGTAATTTGGAAGGTAGGGTAGTGAAGTTGGCTGCAGAACACTACAGCTAGGAGATGTGAAACATAAGCACTACAGCGCTACCAGTGGCAAGAAGGTATAAATACAAGGTGAAAAGTTTACATTGGCAACATCCATTAGCAAAGTGGGCACAGGAATTTAGAATTGAAAAAGTTGACATAAAAGTGTGGTCAATATGAAATGACATTTTTTTAAAGCTTGCATCAGCTTCAGGGGGTGGTATATCATGTGATTTGCAGCTCTGGGTGATGCTTAGTATTCCTATGGCAAAGGTAACCAATCAGACCATGGCAAGGGGAGATGTTAGTCCAGTATGGATTTTCTTTGCTGGTGTTCCTATTTCTTAATTAATTATGTCAAAAGTTGGTTGATGGCCAGAACTGGCAGTTTGAAATGTCAACAAGAATAGCTTAACAGTCCACAGGTTAGATTAATTCAATTAATCTAATCACTGAACCATTAAAGTACAGTGAATGCAGGACGATGGCACTGATATTAGATCCTAACACACAAGTGCAGACTTCAGAGC
Organism: Carcharodon carcharias; assembly: GCF_017639515.1. Classification (NCBI taxonomy): domain Eukaryota; kingdom Metazoa; phylum Chordata; class Chondrichthyes; order Lamniformes; family Lamnidae; genus Carcharodon; species Carcharodon carcharias. The sequence continues at coordinate 90,004,165 of NC_054468.1, read as the reverse complement.
TTTCCAGTAATTCTCATGGCAGTATATCTCAGTTTTAGCTCAGTCAGGAGATTTGAACACTGTGGACTGGAAATTTTCATTATTCTCCTCCTTCAATTTCACACAATATATAAGTGTATGGAGTATTATCAAGTGTAAGAAATAGATTCTAAAGAAGGTAACAATCTAATATGACCTGATTCTCTTTTGTTATTTGAAGGATTTTTGCTTTCACTTGCTGCATGCATCCCTTCTCAATGTCTTACTAATCACATTGTTATGGTTTAATGGCAAATATATTGTTAAACAGGTGATAGGTATTTGTACCCCAGCAAATGGGGATAGCTGGGACACTGGTAGGTGGGAGCAGTGTTGACTAAGTCAATAAACTCTCTCCAACAAAGGAAGTTGTGGTATCTTAGTTTTAACTTCACCAACCAGCATGGATCGTGTTAACAGTCCTGTATTATTTAGCCTGTAAATAAATCTGACTATTAACTTTAGCCAGTCTTTACTGGTCTGGCAGTTTAGAATTTTCAGCCTAATTAAAGATCTAAGGACGATAGGATAGGTAAATTCCCATGAATTCTAGTAGTTGGTGCTGCAAAATTCTGGGATTTATTTTCATTTACTTATTTTTAGTCAGGGTATATGCAAGGATGCAGGTTTCAGTTAATGTGAAATAAGTGTTGTTTATGGTAAAGGGTCGGGAGAAAGCTTGGAAATGTGAAAATGATCTCAATGCTAGATTGAAGCAGGAGAGATAATCGGGACGGCAGGAGAAAAAGGTCGGAAGTAACAACCGAGAAAAATGATAGAAGGCAAGATGAGACTGCAGAGGCAAAGCAGGAAAGGAAACAGAATGACAAAGAGAGGAAGGGCCTCAACAAATGAAGAGGTGGGGTGCGGTCTGGGAAGGAATTGTATGAATGAGTAGCAGAAGAGGAAGGAAAGAAGAGATGGACAGGAAGCGTAAAAATAAGATTAATAAGGAAGAAATAAGAAAATATCAAGTGACTTAAACGCCAAACCCGATCCAAAGTGCCAAAGGATTAGGTGACTGGATCGAGCCTCTCCTAGCATGTGAAGTCTCACATCATTGAGCACAAAAGTATTTCACTAAACGCAAACAGCAATAAAGACAGAGCAGAGCTAGCTACTCACTCGTATCCTGGAAATCCACGTCATTCCCATTGTAGGCATTTCGCAGTCGATTGGTCATTATCCGCAGCTGCATGATCTGCTGACGAATGGTCATGTCCGGTTTGGTGATGTCAACCTCAACCTCTGGATTATTAATCTGATTGGCTAATCCATCTGCCATGACCTCCGGGAGGTACCTGTCAGGTGCATGAGAGTTGATAAACATTAGTCCATAATGCACACAAACCAGCAGCGTATCGAATGGAGGGGGTGGGGAGGGAAGAGGGAAGGGAGGAAAGGGCAGGGGCGGATTGGGGAAATGGGAGGAGGAAGGAGGGAAGGGAAAGTGAGGAAAGAGGGTAAGAGGAAGGGGAGAGGAGGGAGGTGAGGATTAGCCCCATCTGCTTAATGTTAAACTGCTCCAATTATAACAATTTTAAATAAGTCTAGGCTAGGTAGTATTGTCTATGTTCCACAGGAACAATTCTAGGGTACTTTAAACAGTGTTAAAGATACCTTTATGTTAAAGTCAACATTCAGATAGCCCACTTGGTAAATGCACGGCCCAGTGAGGCACTAGGCCACATTGAACAGATGGTCTTGTGCTCAGTGCCTTGATATCTGATGTCAACAAGGGAAGTGATACCAACACAACAATTGGCTTCAACTCCCCGCGACTAGATAGAATGGAAAGAAATTAGCCAGGGGCTGAATCTTCGGCTCAGCGAGCGGGGGCAGCGCCCGCTCGCTGAGGCATAAAATGACGCATGATGATGTTGGGCGTGCGTCCCAACGTCACCGCGCGTCATTCAGACTTTCAGATCGATGTAGTCGAGTCAGCTGCGCGCCCAACAAACTGTCAAAGGCCTATTAAGGCCATTGAACTCTCAATTAAAATAATTAATGGAGCTCCCCGTCCAACCTTAAGGCTGGCGGGCAGACGAAGACCCCAGGCGGCCTTCACATTTTTCATGGAACCTCATCCATGGGCCGGATGAGGCTTCATGAAAGATTTTAAATTTTGACAAAAACTTTTATTGAAATTAATGTACATGTCCCAGCTCATGTGAGTTTCACATGAAGGGACATGTCATAGAAGTTTTCTCGCCACTTTATCAAACTTTTTGGACTTTCAACTAATCTTTCTGAGGTACCTCTGTGCCTCAGGGAGATTTCTGCGCTCTTTAGCGCACATGCATGAAAGAGCACATTCCTGACTCAGGGAACGCTGCGCCCTGCCCAGCACCTCCTGGTGCGCATCATGCTGGGCGGGCCTTAATTGGCCTCCCCACGTAAAATGGCGGCATGGACCGGAAAGGGGGTGCCGATCAGGTCCATACCCACCTGCGCACAACTGCCCTCCCCCCCCACCCCTTGATGGGGAGAAAATTCTGTCCAGGTTCACTGCCAACCTGCAGGAAAGTGTATCTTTAGATAATGGGAAACAGCAGGACTACCCCGAACTGTGATGCAATACCTGGTCAAACAGCCAGCTGATACTCAGGGCAGGTTTTGTAACCATGGGCTTCGGCACCCCAACACGGGTAGAAATGGGGGTCCAGCGCCCACACTTGCTGGCAGTGGGGCTGGCTCAGCTATTTTCCTGGAGGCAGCCTTCCAATCGGCCTTCTCCAGACTCACCATCCGGTTAAGGATGGCGGGCAGGATGTCAATGCTGCCAGCCCAATCAGAAGGCCAGCTGAGGCAGCTCGGTGACCAAGAGGGTGCCTCAACACGGAGGCACCCCCGGAAAGACATCTTATAAATTAAAGATCAGAGGGGCTAAGCAGGCAGGCCCCTTCCAACAGTGGCCTTCCCTGCCCACGGCTCCCTCTTTGGGGCAAGAAACCTCCCAGACGGCCACATGGAGCTGTATCAATGAAGCTGGAGGCGTCCCTACATGGCAGACAGTCACATAGCATTTGGCAAAAGTATGGCAGCCACAAGGAATCAACCCTAAGTGGGCCATTAAATAAGTAAATTGACTGCCTAACTGCATTCAGGGGACAGTCCATCTCTCGCCATGCCTGTTACAGATCCCCAATGCTTTCCGCCCAGTCCCCCACCCCATCCCTGCCTAATATCCGAGCTGGCCACTCGCTCAATCTCTCAGTACCCACATGAAGTTTCCAATCAGTAAGGATCAATAATGCTGCTTGATCATATTATTCCCGCTCCATTTCTTGTCTAGGGAGGGTAACTGAGACCTGACCACTGATTCCAGCCAATGCCACACAGTCCAAGGATTGAAACTGCCACCTATTTGGTCTTATGTAGCTATGGTGTCCTGATAGGCAGTGCATGAACATACTGAATTGATAGGGAGCTCTCCCTCAAGATGTTGTTTATCAAACACCACTGCAGTTGAACCTCACATATGACTGGGGACTCCGAGATAAGGTTCTCACACACATGCTCACAAGTGCCCATACGAGCATGTGCATGCATGCACGCACACACAATAGCACTATAGTTTTCCCTGAAATCCTTGTCCAAACAGATGCTAGGCTTGGTATTTACATTGTTCCATTGACTCGTCACACAACCCAGTCTGGTGTGTATTACATGTCTGTGAAGGCAGCTGCTCCGCAGTAGCAATATACTGTGCTTCAGGGAGGGGAAACCAAATCTGCTCAGCTTGGATAAATACCACCACTGTTGCGATATAGATTGAGCAATCTAATACAGCACTTAATAGCTCCGAGCCCCCATCTCTGTACACAAGCTTTGGAATTCAATCGATAAGATTTTTAATTAGAAAACCACTCAAACGATAAATTTCCATTATTTTCTTTAAAAAAAAACACTTTCCCATTACTTAAAGCTGCACAATTCCCTTTGGGTAATTTTTCAGCACAACAATCAATAAAGAAAAAATTTCCTCAGATGGCCTGCTCTAGGAGAAAGTCCATTTGTTGCTCCCTAACAAGATCAGCATCACACACTCTAGCAATCCTCAAGGGTACAGTGTATCCTTGTGCTGCCAGGTTGGATTCTGCCATTAGACATCACCTTGCTTATCATCATGAAGCCCATGGAATTTGTAAAAGGCCCTTTTCATAAAATTACAAATTCAGTTGCGAGGGATAAAAACACACATACACACACAGCATCATTTTTGATACGAGAGCTGCTTACTTAACACAAAGCCATGAGACTGCTCGCCTCCAGGAGCACCTCTGGAAGACACATGAAGCTCTCTGGCCATCCGCGTATCAATTAGAAAAAGCAAGCAGGCAATGACCCAAATTTAGATCCCACAGTTTAAGACAGGTTCATTCACTAACTCGTCGTCAAAGGGAGTCGATCTCAAGAATGTCAGCCATTAGAAAGATGGGATGTGGATCTGCACTGATGACATCCATGTACAACGAGCCCCTAATTTCAATCACTCTGTAGTTGACAGCTTTGAAGGCAATCCAACAGTTCTATTAATATAACTGTATTTTGATAGGACACTTTCACTTGCTGTCTGTGGAAGCTGGAATTGCCTTGTTTACAGAAACATCCCCTTACTCTTGCCAGACAACTGGAAATGGAGAAGGAGCATATGAATCCCGGACCAATTATTACTTTGCAGCCAGGCAGGGTGCAAATGGAGGTCCAGGGGCAAATAGGATGGGAAATATGACAAGGAAGAGCAGGCCCCAAATGTCTAAAAGCCTGTATTATGTGGCTTACAAAATATCTGTCTGATTAGGCTACTTGCCTTATAGTTCACCAAGTGTAAGAAAGCATAGACTAAGAAAGGAGAAAAGAGATGGCTCTTTCTGTAGAAAGTGTTCAACCTGCCCAATAATGATCTCTATTAATCCCACCCATTCAATGTCCTGAGGAAACGTTCTATATAAAGATGCCTTGTTCCAAATTAAATATTGGCATTATCTCAAGCAAATTAAAAAAAAACTTGGGAATGCTTATCCAACCCTGTATCTCCACCATTCACCCTTTCTCCAGAAACAACATGTCTCACCCTCACCTCAAGCAAACAGAAGAGGTTCCTTGTGGGGCCACTTATACAGACAATCCACTGTAGACATTTGGAGTTACGTATCACTTACCACTTGCTAAATGCTCCATGACAACACGTACAATCAATCCTGCCCTAGTGACCTTGATAAAATATCTGCTCTTCTTCAGTGCTAATCACTGCACCCCCCCGCCCACCACCACAAGTCACAAACTGACACACACACATGCACACACCACCCCTCAGCTCCCACAAGGCTTGGGCTGATAAGCTAATTCAGGTCAGCCGTGAAGTCAACTGCTAAAAGCAGGAACCACTTGAATTTTGATCAATCGGGGTATCGATTTTTGACACCATTAAAAGCCTATGGCTGGCTAAGACACTGTTCTCAACCGCGAAACATGCTTCCAAACCAAAGGCACCTGGAGGGCCCAACACGTGAATATCAAACACTTGCTAAGGCTTCCAGCTCCTGAGGCTTTTGCAGGGCAGGATTCGCTACATTGGTTGTCATGGAGCAAATGCAGCAAAATGGAGCTGAGGTAAGATTGGCAGTGATCTAATCGTATGTCAGAGCAGCTCCAAAGAGCTGCAATGCATACTTCTGTCCCTAAAGCTCCTAGGTCCATAAATAGTCCAGACAGAAAACAGACATGAAACAATTCACCTGCAAGGAGCTCAGATGTACTAGATGAAGAGGAAATTTGGTGAGTGACAGTGGGACTTTCTTATCTCATGGATAAAGACCAAACCATCAGAAATGAATCTTTTCTTCTCCAGTTTCATCAATTTAGTACTGCACTAATACCCATCCAGAAGTAAAATAACTCTCAGAGTTAGTGCTAAAGCGTATTCATTCGGTGCAGGTCATGTCTTCTCCTGTTTATCTGTTCATCCAACTAGCATTCGAATTCCTTAGAACCCCAGTGCATTAGCTTCAAGACCCTCCCTAGCCCCGCCCCTCCCTGTCTAAATGGCCCTTGCCAGCTTCAGGGCTTTGTTAGTGTCTGCTCCTCTTCCAACACTGCTTGTTTGCCCACAATCAGCACATTCGACTTCTCCCATAAACCCAGTGCCTTGCCACACCCCTCAATGGTTTGAAAAGATTCATGAAGTTCTTTCCCTCTGACTGTGCCTTCAGCCTCCTCCTTTCCAAATATTCTGTCCTTGCTTTTGCTCGTTCATGGTCTAGAGGCATTTTCTTTGCTTCCACATTTTTCCAGAAAAGGCGGAAGAGCGCCCTGTTCACCTGGGAAGCTCTGGAAAGGTGCTGTAAACATGTCAGGCAATGGGGAAGGGGAGACAAACCATATAGAGCAACATGAAGGTTGCAGAAAGCCCGAAACCGAGAAAAAGTAGTTGGGAAAATTGGGCATTACGGGCACAATCAATGCAAGGATTTCTGGGTACATTGGGTTAGCAAGCCAATCAGGGTGTAAAGCACACTATTAGCTAACAACTGCAGGCTCAAGTTCCCTTGCTCAGTGTGTTAGGGCTGGCTATAAAAACTTGGTTCTAATTCTTTGAGCTTGTGGAAAGTGTGCAGAATGAAGTGCTGCTTTTCTGAGAGAGATCATTAAGAGAAATGGAAAATACAACGGGCTGCCATTAAATACATCCCCTGTGTGCAGTAATTTCATCTGCAAGTCTTCGATTCACACAGCGTCTGCCATTTCTGCTGTTATAAGCTGTTGGCATTTGTTTACAGTTTGATTTAGATACTGGCACAAGATATCCAGTCATTACCTCCCCGCACCCCCCACTTCACCACTTTCAGCAGGACCTTGCCACCATATTGGGCTTGAGAGGCAAATGCCCGCGCCCCCTAGTGGCACAATCGGTTAATGTGCTCTTCAGCTGTGGGAGGAATGAGGGAAGTCCCAGCTCCAATCTGCAGCCTATGCCAGGTCAGCTGATTCCAGGCCCTACAAATAGGCTCGGCCCCTCATGGGGCTTGGAGGTAATATATCAGCTCGATGGGCCCTGGCATTTAAGGATTGGCGTTCACTTTGATGTTTCCAATCCACCAACACTGTCCACATATCAGGCCAAAGTACCAAAAACTGTTGGCGCCCAAAGCAGAACTCAGAGAAATGAGATGTATAATTTTGTGGACTATTAAGAGGCAAGATTTTCTGTTACAGGAATAAACCGTGCATCCCCCACTTGTAGGGTAACAGATTCGGGATCCTGGGTTTCCTAACATGTGCCCATAATGCCCGAAGTGGAAAGCCACCTCAGAGGTTCCTTTTCCACCCTCGTAGTCATTTTGATTGTAGGATTGCAGTTTAGTTCTAATTTCCTGAACACTGCTGGTCATTTGCAGCAGGACATTTCACAGTGCATGGAAAATCTCTGGAAAATAAGCAGGAGGAAGAACGGGGAAAAGGAGAGAGGGTTCTTGAAGGTGAGGTGGGAGGTAGCATGATGGAGAGAATGAGGGTTAGGGAATTCCAGGGGACAGGAGCGCAGTGGCTGAATGAGCAACCATAGATGGTGAAGTGGAAGGTGCAAGGGGCTCAGGGGCAGCCCAGTGTTTGAGGGTATATCAGGCTTGGAGGAGGTGACTAAGAGGGGGCAAGGTGAGGCCATGAAGAGAATAGAAAGCACAGGTTGCTAAGGAGGAGCCTGTGAAAGTCAGGGCTCTTACGCGATCTCTGACGCAAAGTGCACAAGAATTTATTGCATGTCATGCCTCATGCAGTCGAATAGCTAGCTGTCACTCACTTTCTGGGCTCACATATAAAGAATGACCTGAGGAAACAGAAGGCCACCAGCACCCTATAACTCATCAATGTCCTCAGGAGATGAGGGACAGAAAACTGAAATGAGAAATATCCTAGTAGGCTCACTTGCTATATTTAACCAATAGAACTACGCCTGGTGCTACGAACTACACACTAGATTTTACAGTGGTAGAAGAGGCATGGACACCTTCCCCTGCTGCGACTGAGAGAACAGCATCTTACCTCCCTCTGCTCTGCCCATTCCAACATCTGTCTTCATTGGCTGACCCTGCGGTCATCTTCTCGCTGCATAGGGCACTGGGGAGCATGACCCACAATTCCTTAATATCTCGGAGCTTCATCTTGACTTCAGTAACCTGAAAGCACATCAGCCATTACTGCATCTTGCACTTACTCACAACCACCTTCATCCTCAAACCCCCAGTAGACACCGGCGAATGTACCGCGCAAATTCGGAAACATTGCAAATCCTCCTCACCAAGAAACATAAGCGGTTGTCCTAACCAATGATGCATTAAAGATCCAGATGCAATTGGATAATTGCTTCACTTCACGTCAGGCAGGTCTTGTTCACATAGCGGGTGTTGAGATGTAGTTGGGTGGGAATCATTACGGGTCACCTTGTTTAGTACAACATGGCAGAGTGGAGAGAGTTGGTTGGCCAACTGATCTTTTTCTTTCCATTTTTCTTGTAGCTTTGCAACAAGACAAACTAAGGTGGCGCAACGAGTGGAGGGGAATGCACATGATCAACATGTTGAGTCCTAAACTCCAAGGGAGACTGCATAATCATTAATACGCACCAAAGGACAATACAAGCGAGTCAGTGGTTGCGGTGGTAAGGTGGGTGGGGCGGGGGGGTGCAGGGGGGTTGCATTACAGACAGGAAAATGGAGCTAAGGCCACAATGAAATGAAACATGATCTTATTGACGTCCAAATTGGCTGCAGGGTTCTCCCTATGCCCCAAAAGAAATAGGTCACAGCCGTCAGAAAGAGGAGAATGGTTCTTCAATGGTAATTAATGCTAAACACACTGCGCAGTACAGAACTTAGTCCCAAGGGTCACAATGACTTTGGCTCAAACCCTGACTTCTGTTGAGTCCACAGTGTGTGACACTGTTATCCTCTCAACTCCCCCAGGCTGGGGAAGTGGAATCAAAGACACAGTCAAGACTCCAATCATGATTGAGGGAACCCTGCTGGAAACTGTAAGCACATGATCAGTCTCCACAGTGCTGCCTCCGCAGTCAAACAGTCAGCTACGCCTCACTTCCTGGAAATATTTACTTTCTTTGAAGAAATTCAGCAATGCTAATGTTCCGCTGAAATGGGAATCTTAAAACTCTGAGCTGCCCAGGACCTACCAGTCTGTCCATGGGGAGAGTGACCAGACTGACCGGCTTCTCCTCTACTGGGTATGGCTTTCCACGTTTCTTTGGATCATCCTCGGCTGATCTTTTGCTCACCGATTTGAGGCTACCACAGCCCTGAAGAACCTGGGGAAGAAAGAAAGAATGGAAAAGTCAACCAAACAAACAAACAAACATATCCTGTTTACAACTAAGCAGGATTTGCTTCTAATACAGATAAACTAAAGCATGGTGCATCTGCAGGCACACCTATATTTTAGCATGAGGTGATCTCACAGCAATGGGCAGCAAACTATCCCGTTATGCCAAATAGTACAGAATCACTCAATGAATAACCGTTTGTATGGAGGAGGTTACAGGGAGAGGGAAAGGGATTTGAAGGCAAGGATGAGAATTTTAAAAAAACAAAGCATTGCCAGTCGGGCAGCCAGTGCAGGTCAGCAGGCACAGGGGTTATGGGTGAATGGGACTTTGTCCGAGTTAGGAGATGAACTCATCCAAAACTCTACCAGCCAGATTTATGCAGGATGGAGGACGGTGTCCCAGTCAATCTTAACACAAGCGTTAGAAAGAAAAGTTGATCTTCCTGCCAGGAACTTCCTGGCCATAGCAACCTCAGAGTTCAGCAGCACCCTCGCTTTCTCACCCATTCCCCTTCCAGCCAACTCTTTCTTCCTTGCCTTCCATTTTAAAGCGATTTCATTTTTTTTGGTCTTTCTGATATAATTTCACAGCCTTACTGAGATGATGCAGTGGCCTTATTCAGCTTTTTCACAACTATATTTGCAGACTTTGAAAATCACTAACTTTGCGACATGAGTCCTTACCCTTAAATCCTGTTGTTTTCCCTATACCCCCCCTTCCCCTCACCCTTCCCTAATTTGGTTCAGGCCTGTCTTCTCACTTTCCATAGACTGACGGGCCTGCTGTGTACTTTTGGGTCTGCCTGCTTTTTGTTTCCTCTAGATTTCCACCTTTCCTTTCATGCTGTTAGGTTTCCCATTTGATCCCAGATCAACGACATCAACTCAACAAGCCTGGGGGAATGTGGCTAGGAGAAAATCAATAAAGGATTCTCACAAATGCGCAATTAATTGTTAATGGTTTGAGGCGAGCTCATTATGGACCTGATAAGACGTGGTGATGGGTTGAGGGAGGGTGTAATGGGTGATTACTTAAAAGCTTAACGCAATAATCCCTCAATTCACTTGTAGAAATCACCAGAAAAGAGCAGCGCCTAAGTAGGAACTTGGCACAAGTAGAGACAGAGGTGGGAGGGGTGAATAAAAGGCAGTGAGGTGACAAAGGTTGGAGCACTAACAGCTGGGGGGTTGCGAAAGGAGGTAGAGAATTAGAACTCACCTCTCACCCACTAAATGAACAAATCTGGTCCCTTCATCTCTTTCTTTGTTACCTGAGTGCTCGAAGTGTCAGATTGGGTTTCCTTTCTCATCCTCCCCCAAGCCTTTCTCATCCATCCCCAAGCACAATGTCAAGTGTGGCAGCAGCCTCCACCCTTTCAGATAAGTAAAGAAGATACAAAGGTTTACCAAGCAATTAAACCGTAGAGGAAAAGTGACAAAGTAGAGCCCTGGAAAGTGGACCCAGTGGTAAGTTTAAGGATTGGGGTCAAATGATGCTGATTTTATCAGAGGGAGCCCTGGTCTAACCTTTGCATGGGTTTGGAGTGCCAGGAGGTGGGTCTGGGAGGTGGGGAGTTGTTGTGGGGGGAACGGAAGGTGGAGGGGGAGGGGGGGAGTTACAAGGCAAACTCCACTCCTGAGAGAAAACGCGGTGACTCTAATTTTGAAGAGAGGATGACAACTTCTTAGAAACAGATGAAGGAGGAAACAGGTCAGAAGTCCCCCCCGACCCCGTGATTTGCCAATTGTAGTGGGAGGATCAGGCAACACTGCTAAAACACTGTGACATTTCACAAACTGTCAGCTACTTTCACATCCAATTTTTTCAGAAACCAGCTGCTCGGTCCAGGTAGTCTATGTTGGCGTTTATGCTCCACATGAACCTCCTCCCATCATACTTCATCTAAACCTATCCTTCTACACATCCTTCCATTCCTTTGTCCCGCATATACTTGTCCAGCTTCCCCTTAAATGCTGAATCGATGTTGTTCACCTGCACCACTGTGTGTGATAGTAAGCTCCATATTCTGACCACTCTGTGAGTAAAGAATATTCTTCAGAATTTCTTACTGGAGTGTTAGTGATCATCTTGTATTAATGACCCCTGGTTTTGGACATCCTCCAAGTAGAAGCATTTTCTCTGTGCCTATTTTATCTAACCCCTTCATCATTTTAAGACTTCTATCAAGTCACTGCTCAGTCTTCTCTTTTCTAGAGAAAAGAATTACTTTTAGCTATCAAAGAAATGAATTAATTACTTCAAAAATACAATGACTGTAGTCAACCATGGCAGCCATTTTGTTATATGGCTCTGGGGTGGTGCTAGTGCCTTCAGCTCCCAATTTATTGCTGGTAGCAACACCAAAGTAAACTCGCGGGATTTACCAAGGTCGGCAGGCCAGGAAATCCCCCATCCTTTTTATATTGCCAGGAGAGATGAGAGTCAGAGGCATGCTGAACACTCACTGCCCAGTCTTACACATGAAGAACAGTAGCAACAGCCATGAAACAGGGTCTCAGCAAGTAGCAGTGGTTTCAGGAATTGGGGGAACGGGAGGGGGGTTCAGTGGGTGTAAGGAAAGGGGAGTAAAACATCCAAGACCCAGCATTCCCTTTAGAGGAGGCTCTTTAGATAACGCCAAATTAACGGGTTAAGCTGGTTTATAAATAGCACTTCAAAACAATGAAGAACATAGGAACAGGAGGAGGCCATTCAACCCGTTTTCAGCCTGCTCCACCATTCAGTTAGATTATGGCTGATCATCTATCTCAATGCCACTTTGCCACGCTATTTCCATATCCCTTGATGCGTTAGTGTCCAGGAAACTATCGATTTCTGTTTTGAACATGCTCAACGATTGAGCTTCCACAGCCCGCTGGGTAGAGAATTCCAAAGATTCACCACCCTCCAAGTGAAGAAATTCCTCCTCATCTCAGCCTTAAATGGCCTACCCCTTATCCTGAGATGATGTCCCCTGACTTCGGAGTCACCAGCCGGGGCAAACATCTTATCTATATCCACTCTGTCACAGTCTGTAAGAATTTTGTAAGTTTTAATGAGGTCACCCCTCATTCTTCAAAACTTTAGAAAATACAGATCCAGTCTCCCCAAACTCTCCTCATAAAATAATCCTGCCATCCCAGGGATTATCCTCCATTGCACTCCCTCCCTCTATGGCAAGTATATCCTTCCTTAGATAAGGGCACCAAAACTGTAAACAATACTTCAGGTGAGATCTCGCCAAGGCTCTAACAACTGCAGCAAGACAGTACAAGTCCAAACATGAATGTTATTCACAGGTGTTTCTGCACAAAGCTGTTTGTGATGTTTCAGTCTAAAAGAATCCCACTGATGTATCCACCCAGGAACCAAGAGAACAAGTTAATCTTACTTACAAATTGCAGTATAGGGATGTCAAGGGTTATTGTACTTGGGATCAATAACAACAACTTACACTCATGTTGCACCTGTCACATAGTTAAAAACGCACCCCAGGTGCTTCACGGAACATTATCAAACAGAAGCTGGCACCAAGCTATGGAAGGAGATATCAAAGGTCAAAGAGGCAGGTTTTAAGGAGCATCTTAAAGGAAGCGAGAGAGAGAGCCAGACAAGCAGAGAGGTTTGGTGGTGGTTGGGGGTTGGTGGGGTATCCATTGCCTAAGGCCTTGACAGATGAAGAGGACAATCATGAGCGGTGAAGTGAAGGAATAAAAACAGAAGTTACTGGAAATACTCAGCAGTTAGGCAGCATTGGTGGAGACAGAAACAGTGCCAACATTTCAGGTCTGTTCCTGTTTCTCTCTCCAAAGAGAATACTTGCAACATTTCCTGTTTTTATTCCAGATTTCCTGCATCAGCAGTATTTGGCTTTTGGCGCTGGGTCAAAATCCTGGGACTCCTTTCCCAACTGCACTGTGGGTGTATGGGCACCAGATGGACCACAGCAGTTCAAGAGGGCTCACCACCGCCTTCTCAAGGGCAACTAAGTTTGGGCAACAAATTTTGACCGTGACAGTGATGCGTACATTCAACAAAAGTATAAAAACATAACTTGTGTTATGTGAAGTGAAGGGATTCAGGGATGCACAAAGGGCAGAATTGGAGGAGAATAGTTAACCTCTGTGCACCCACTTTGTCCATTGTTAGGTGGCAATGCATAACTCGCACCTGTCCCCTTCTCTCTGGTATGTGCACCCAGGCCTCTCAACTTCGAACAGGTAGGATTCGGGTCAATAGTTGGGGTGGGATTTTCAGCAGAGCATGGATGCTGGTAGCTCTGGAACCTTGCATTCTTCAATAGTCCTATTTAGTGCCTGGGCTTCCTAAGTAGGACAGCTGACAGGCATGTGTTCATTCTAAATATATCAGCCAAGACTAACGCATAACAGCGTAACTCATAACATTGGAAATAACAGCAACATCTTGCATTTACACAGAACCTTTAACAAAATGTCCCAAAATGCTTCACAAGAGTGTTAGCAAATTAAATTTGACACCAAGCTATGTAAGGAGATATTAGGACAGGTGATTAAAAAGCTTGGTCAAAGAGATCAGCTTTGGAGAGTGCCTTAAAGGAGGCAAGAGAGGTATTTTCAAGTGTTCATTGGTACTGCCTTGAAAAGTGCCTTTGGACATCCATATGCCACATGCATACAATATAAATGCAACCATTTATTGGGGAGAGGGAAGGGAGATTAGACATTCCACATTTGCATTTGTTTTATATTTTGGCACACAAAACAATGGGAAAACAGTAAATCCAGCTATTTACAGCCTAACATAACTTGCTGACCAAGTTATAACACTGAGTTTTATTAGATCAGGTTAACCATGGACAATCAACACAGTGTCCACAAGAGGAAAGTGCTAATTCCAACCATGGCTCCCAAATCCAGTCACAACCATGGCTCCCAAATTCAAACCCAACAGCTTGGCTCCTAATCCAACCTTGGCTTCCAATTTGATTCCAACCATAGATTTACACACCCGTCCTGTGCTCCAGAATTATTCTAATTCCATCAAATGCTAGCTGCCCTATGGCATAACACAAATGTGATGCCAACTCACTGCCACTTAGTGATCAATGCTGGGCAGTTTTGTCCTGGTCATTTGCGTCACACAGAACTGATCTGGGACTGCCCAAACCTAATTCTCACAGCGGTCATTCAGCTGGCAGAGCAAGGGGCATTTTTATCACAATTGCCGTTGTGAAAGGGCAGAGCTTTAACTCGTTGTGCCATCCGCTACTTCCAAGTCCAGAATTTACTCTGCCCTGACTAGCCTTACCTTTGATGAGATGTGAGCTCTGTTATCTTGCATGGTCTGTATTGCTTCGGCAATCTTCATGTAAATTGTATCAACCAGCGACTCCATGTTTGACGGTCCATTAAACCTGTCAGCCACCTGAAGCATCGAGTCTGAAATATCAACAACAGTTAAGATCAGTGCTCAAATTTCTTCCACGGATCGCTGTACTGCTAGTACACTGTCCAGGCCCCACACACTGGAATACGCACCCTCAACCTCTCTGCATTGCAATCTTCCCATAAGACCAGCCTAAAACCCATTTGTTTGACAAGACTTTTCATCACTCTCCTACTGTCTCTGTCTTTGGCTTGGCATTGACTTTTGCTTGATTTCATAGCTGTGAAGAGCCTTGAGATTTTTTTTCTATGTTAATGACTCTGTGTAAATGCTGAAATGTTATATACAGTTCTTTCCCCCACCATCAATTTTCTCTCCTGCTCTCCAACGGAAGCAGGCTCTAGCTAGAGTAGAGCTTTGGAAGTACTGACACACCTGCAACCATTTTCTGCTTTTCAAGTCGAGGGTTTTCAAAATCATGAGGGATCCAGCAAGGGTAGAGAGAAATTGTTCCCATGGGCAGAAGGGTTGAGAACCAGAGGGCACCAATATAAGGTGATTACACAGAGAGCAGTTAGGATCTGGAATGCACTGCCAGCGAGTGTGGTAGAGGCAGATTGAATCGTGGCTTTCAAAAAGGAATTGGAAAAGTACCTGGAAATTTGCAGGGCTACCGAAAAAGGTTGGTGGAGTGGGAGCAGGTGAGTTCATCTTGCTGAGAGCCAGCATTGCAGGCCAAATAGCCTCCTTCTCTGCTGTAACCTCTCTCTGAATTTATGATCCTATCGCCAGTGTGTCTACTCTTCATGCATGAACTCAAAGTGAATATTAGTCAGTTATTTCACTTATAATCACAGTTAATACCAGTCATGCTTTTCACCCGATATTCGCATACCCCAAGGGCTGGGAGCTAGGCTCATATTGTCATCTCTAGCTTGGGGTTGTACAAGTCCTAATGTTGCCCTGGCTGAAATCAGTTAAAACAGCACAGGCTACAAATTACACCTGTGACACTGTGTTACTGACTGTATCACTCTTGATGTTAATCCAGCTCCCTCACACTGTCACTCAGTAACCCCTCTACCCCAGCACCGTGTTACTGACTGTATCTCTACTGATGTTAATCCAGCTCCCTCACACTGTCACTCAGTAACCCCTCTCCCCCCAGCACCGTGTTACTGACTGTATCTCTACTGATGTTAATCCAGCTCCCTCACACTGTCACTCAGTAACCCCTCTACCCCCAGCACTGTGTTACTGACTGTATCTCTACTGATGTTAATCCAACTCCCTCACTCTGTCACTCAGTAACTCCTCTACTCCCAGCGCCCTGTGTTACTGACTGTATCTCTACTGATGTTAATCCAGCTCCCTCACACTGTCACTCAGTAACCCCTCTCCCCCCAGGACCCTGTGTTACTGACTGTATCTATACTGATGTTAATCCAGCTCCCTCACACTGTCACTCAGTAATCCCTCTCCCCCAACTCCACGTATTACTGACTGTATCTCTACTGATGTTAATCCAGCTCCCTCACACTGTCACTCAGTAACCCCTCTCCCCCCAGCACCCTGTGTTACTGACTGTATCTCTACTGATGTTAATCCAGCTCCCTCACACTGTCACTCAGTAACCCCTTTCCCTCCAGCACCCTGTATTACTGACTGTATCTCTACTGATGTTAATCCAGCTCCCTCACACTTCCACTCAGTAGCCCCTCTACCCCCAGCACCCTGTATTACTGACTGTATCTCTACTGATGTTAATCCAGTTCTCTCACACTTCCACTCAGTAACCCTTCTCCCCCCAGCACCCTATGTTACTGACTGTATCTCTACTGATGTTAATCCAGCTCCCTCACACTTCCACTCAGTAACCCCTCTCCCCCCAGCACCGTGTGAGACTGACTGTATCTCTATTGATGACAATCCAGCTCCCTCACACTGTCACTCAGTAATCCCTCTCCCCCAACTCCATGTATTACTGACTGTATCTCTACTGATGTTAATCCAGCTCCCTCACACTGTCACTCAGTAGACAATCTACCCCCAGCACCCTGTGTTACTGACTGTATCTCTACTGATGTTAATCCAGCTCCCTCACACTATCACTCAGTAACCCCTCTCCCCCAGCACCCTGTGTTACTGACTGTATCTCTACTGATGTCAATCCAGCTCCCTCACACTGTCACTCAGTAGACTCTCTACCCCCAGCACCCTGTGTTACTGACTGTATCTCTACTGATGTTAATCCAGCTCCCTCACACTATCACTCAGTAGACTCTCTACCCCCAGCACCCTGTGTTACTGACTGTATCTCTACTGATGTTAATCCAGCTCCCTCACACTGTCATTCAGTAACCCCTCTTCCCCAGCACCCTGTGTTACTGACTGTATCTCTACTGATGTTAATCCAGCTCCCTCACACTGTCACTCAGTAACCCCTCTCCCCAGCACCCTGTGTTTCTGAATGTACCTGTGCTGATGTTAATCCAGCTCCCTCACACTGTCACTCAGTAGACAATCTACCCCCAGCACCCTGTGTTACTGACTGTATCTCTACTGATGTTAATCCAGCTCCCTCACACTATCACTCAGTAACCCCTCTCCCCCAGCACCCTGTGTTACTGACTGTATCTCTACTGATGTCAATCCAGCTCCCTCACACTGTCACTCAGTAGACTCTCTACCCCCAGCACCCTGTGTTACTGACTGTATCTCTACTGATGTTAATCCAGCTCCCTCACACTATCACTCAGTAGACTCTCTACCCCCAGCACCCTGTGTTACTGACTGTATCTCTACTGATGTTAATCCAGCTCCCTCACACTGTCATTCAGTAACCCCTCTTCCCCAGCACCCTGTGTTACTGACTGTATCTCTACTGATGTTAATCCAGCTCCCTCACACTGTCACTCAGTAACCCCTCTCCCCAGCACCCTGTGTTTCTGAATGTACCTGTGCTGATGTTAATCCAGCTCCCTCACACTGTCACTCAGTAATCCCTCTCCCCGCCAGCACCCTGTGTTGCTGACTGTATCTCTATTGATGTTAATCCAGCTCCCTCACACTGTCACTCAGTAACCCCTCTCTCTCCACAACCCTCTGTAACTGACTGTATCTGTGCAGATGTTAATCCAGCTCCCTCACACTGTCACTCTGTAACCCCTCTCCCCCCATAACCCTGTGTTACTGACTGTATCTGTGCTGATGTTAATTCGGCTCCCTCACATTGACACTCAATATCCCCTTTCCAGCCAGTTCACCCAAGGATGACATCAGCACTCATGGTTTAAAGTGAAGGTCATCCGCTTGGACTTTCTCTCAGTTATTCAACACAAGTGCGGCAATAGATTGGGAGAAACCTTGGACACACTATGGTTAACAGGACTTCCCGCCAAAGGTATAGCGGCTGATCAAGTAAATTCCCACGTGTGTTCTAATCAACGGATAAATTAAGAAAAATGAAGGAAAATTCTTTAGATGGCTAGTGAGAATCTACACAGGTACCTAATGTTGAGGCTCAGTGTCCATGACTGTTCCCCCCAGCTCCTCCAGATACCATGAACCTTACCGACTAGGTTCCTCCATTCGCTGTCTAGGTCAGCTTGATTGGCCAGGCAGCCCTTCAGGATGTTGAGGCAGTAGTTGTTGCAGGGTTTCACACTTGCCATGCTCCGACAGTGAGGACAATACATCAATCTCATCATGGCTCGAACACACTCTGGGCTTGGAGGCACCTGGGCGGGTAGGGAGAGGGGCGTAAATTTAATATAACTTTGAACACTCCGAAAAGAGTCGCCCGTCAAAAAATGCCCTCCATCCCGATTTGTCCATCTGAGCCCAAAATTTATCATCTGCTTCTTCCTCAGTGAATGTTTGTGCTTTTCACAGTGAGGGATGTTAGTGCTTAAGGATGAAACTGGTATGCTCAGGTTAGGTATAACATTGGCTGACATAGGATAAGTCAAACCTCCATTTTATCCCAAACCATATCAGATATAGAGGCTACAGTAGCCTTGTGGCTAACTTATAACCCACAAGTTCAGAGTTCAAATCCTACCATGGCAAACTGTGAAACTGTTTTTTATAGCTAACACTCTAATCAACGTTTCAGAAAATAATCAATGCAAGATCCAACTGGTTCATTAAATGCCCTTCAAGGAAGGCAGCCTGCCAGCTCCCAGACCCAGTTCCAGCCAGGCAATGAGGGATGTTGGCCACCCCCAAGGAACATTTTCTTTCATGAGAATGAGCCCTACTTTTCCATTTCAGGCCCAGTGCCAGCATTTAGCGTCCCCAGATCAGACTAGCATGGCTGGCTCTGTTCCAACCCTATGCTTCAGCCCAAACACAGAATAATAACCCCTACTGCAGCAGCATGTCATGTCCTCTTCCTACTGTGTCCAGAGTGAGTACAATCACCAATGCAGGGCTCATTTAAAGGTAATTCCATGCTGTGATGATACCAGCTATTAACTGGGGCTTATATAGGAGGCACCGGGTGAGTGGGAAATGGCAGTGTGTTAGTATCTCATCCAGAAAACAAAGGATTGGTAAGTCAAGATCAACTACAAGAAAACAGGAACAAATCAAATACTTAGATATGACCCAGCATTTTCAAGTGATGAAACTGGAGTTAAGAGGAAATGCTCGTGAAGCTAGGCTGCATTATCTTAAACTGAGAAGATTTTAACACAAGTTCAAAATGATAAAAGGAACAGAGAAGGAAAGCACAGATAAATTATCTCCATTGGTAGTAAAGCAAAGACAATGGTGTCATCTCAACAGAAGCATCAGATGCGCAAAGGGATTATATAAGACCTTTTACACAAAGTGATATTGGAATATGGAATGTTTCCCTTGAGTGGGCGTTTGATGCTAACTCAATTCTGGCTCTCAGAAAGGTCTTGGATAATTACTGACACACAATTATAACAAGGAAGGTGGAAAAAAGCAGAAAAAGGGGATTGTATAAAAACAGCCAGTGAGTTGTAGGCAAGGCGAGTCAGATGACTTCCTCTTGTGCTCAACTATCTATATTTCTACTACCTGTTCTTAAAGTGCTAATTAAAGATACTTTCAATACCTTGTACGGTAACCACCTGACATGGCCCTATCCAATCACCATGTTTTCGTTCCCTATGTTAACTGCTTATTTAGTTTAAAGTTGTGTAAGGGTTTTTACTCTGAAGGTGTCTGATACGTAGGATCTACCCCCTCTCCTGCCCCACAATCAATGACAAATCTCAAATATAAAGGACCAGGCCCCTGAATCACCAGCAGCCCTCACTGCCTGATGAAAGGATTCTTCGACTGTTTATGCCTCCTGCCATCTATTTTCTCTCCTTACCCTAGATGGTGGTGAGGGTCTGGGGCTCACTGTCTAAAAGGGTGGTAGAGACTTAAACCCTCATCACATTTAAAAAACATGTAGCTATGCATTTGAAGAGCATTAACCTACAGGACTACGGACTAAGAGCTGGAAGGCAGGATTAGGCTGGACAACTCTATTGATGGGCCTTTATTCCGTGCTTTTATTTATGTTCCTAAGGGCCACCACCACCAAGGGATGGGCAATAATCACAACCTTGCCAGCTTTGGCCACATCCCCAACTCCTCAAAACCCATCTCTTTAACCGAGCTTGCAGTCATGCTTATAAACTGCTCCCTCTCTAGGTTCAGTGTCTGATTTTCTGCTGCTCACTTATGGAAACATCTCGAGGTACTTCACAAGTTAAAGGCAGCGTGCAACTGAAGCTTGTTGTTATTGGAAGACAATGCATTTGAAGCAAAGAAAGAACTCCCCACCCAGAGCTTGGAGCATGTCATTTGGGTTGACACTTCAGTACTGAGCAGGTACTGCACCTTCAGCGATGCCATCTTTCAGAAACTAAGTCCTCACCTGCACTCTCAGCTGCAAAAGATCCCATGGCACTATTTCAAAGAACAGGGAAATTCTCCTCAGTGTCCTGGCCAGTATATATCCCTCAAGCAACGTTGATAATGCAGATTATCTGGTCATTTATTTTGTTGCCGTTTATGGGACTTTGCTGCGTGAGATTAGCTGCCACATTTCCTACATTAAAACAGTTGACTACACTTCAAAAGTACTTAATTGTCTGTAAAGTGCTTTGGCACTTCCTGAGGTCATGAAAGGTGCTATGGAAACGCAAGGCTTTTCTTTTATTATACGCATTTCACATCCACAGGACGTCCAAATGAGGTACTTGTCAAGTGTAGTCACTGCTGTAATGCAGTCAATTTGCATGCAGCAAAATGCCATGAACAGCAAGAAGATAATGGCCAGTTAATCTGTTTCGATAGTCTTTGTTGAGAGAAGGATATTGCTCAGCACGCAGACAGAACACCTAGATTTGTGAATTGTGTCATTGGATCTTTTATGTCCTTCCAAACAGGCAGGCAAGACCTCAGTTTCAAGACTCCCAATCAAAAGAGAATGCCTGACAGTGCAGTGCTCCCACTGTACATCACTAACACGGAAGTCTAAATTACCAGCTCATGTTATGTAGTTGGACCTGAACATGCACATTTCTGCCTTATGGGTGAGAGTACAACCTATTGAACCAAGTTAACACCTTTAAAGGAACAATATAACTTCAGAAAGGCTGTAATAAATGTTCCCAAACTTCTGCTCCATCGCTCTCCAGATATTAGTGGGAAGTGAAATAAAGCAAACCACAGATGCGCTCTAATAAAACCAGCTAATTTGAGGAGACGGCTGCTTTCCATTTGTTATGATGTAATCTGACAGCTCTGTCTTCTCAATAACAAGAGCTCCTTTGTTGGTTGGACGTGCAATAGTTTTATCTCGATTTCCAGGCAGTTTCTCAACAGGAGGTGGGAGGATCTTTTCAGCACAGATCGCTTCAGGGGGAAGTCTGGTGCTGTAACACCTTATAATTAAAATCTTCCTTTACATACCTTCAACACACAGGTGCATAGGCTCGAATGCCAAAAAGGTCTTATCATTCTGTACTGTTGAGCTGATGAACAAAAGGTGAACTGGTGAGGGAATATTTTGGAGGCACTTGATCCCGAATGCCAACACAGAACTTCTTCTTAATTCGACTAAAGGGCTAATGGCAAACAGAGGTTTCTGCTTTAAAATTTGGGCCTCTACTAAAACACAGACAAGCCTCTCAGGACCCTGCCTCATTGCACCTAACTGGCAGGTCAAGCCAGGGAGTGCATCCACCGTCAGAGCAAAACCTTTCAAATGAGAGGGAAAGAGATAAAGGGTTAAAAACCTTCTCACAGCAGTGGGAAACAAGGGGGAATAGCGAGAGAAGGGGGCCATGTGGGAAAGCAGCACTCCCAGCATAGGAGTAAACAAAAACAAAAACAGAATTACCTGGAAAAACTCAGCAGGTCTGGCAGCATCGGCGGAGAAGAAAAGAGTTGACATTTCGAGTCCTCATGACCCTTCGACAGAACTTGAGTTCGAGTCCAAGAAAGAGTTGAAAAGAGGAGTAAACAGCCTATCCTATTTGCTGCCAAGGACACCTTAAAATAGCAGAACAGCTAACACCTCAGGCAGGGTGTTTAGCATAATGCCAACATTTGGCATAACTGTTGAAACACTAACACTGCTACCAACCGCTCCGTACCTTTTTAAATTCAAGACCCACAGCTGGTCACAATACTGTTTCTGATTTTCTCTCCTTCTCTTTTCAATGCTCATGACTCTTGCTGGGTATGGTCCAGGGGTGTCAGAAACCTTCCAATCCCTTCACTAAATGACTAATCCTGCATTCTGGTCAGTGAGCATTGCTGAGCTACACTGCTGCGGAAAGCATCAGAATCAAGTCTGAAATCACCTAGTGAGGATGGTGGGGATGGGGGTTCTTATACATTCACTGAATGCCAATTAGGGGAGGACCCCTGCCGGATTTATTTGCATGCCTATATATTGAGACTAGGTGAATCACCCCCAAATAGCTGCATTAAGCAAAGAACATTTAGGTCAGTGCAGGCAAGGAATTGAAGCTGATTAAGCTGGCCTCTGTGGCTAAATGTTACATCAGGGACCACTTTCTGAGTCACTGCAGAACCATACGGGATCTTCAATCTATTGGCAACCACAACCAAGTAAATTGGGTACCATGTTAAAACCACTAAAGAAATAATGGGATGTTTTTGAACAGATGCTTGAAATGTGTTCTCAAACTGGTGCATTGAGCATGTTTTTGATTAGGTTTGAGAGGTTTGTTCTCAAACTGGAGTGTGGGATATGTTCTTAAGCTGATCCATGGGGTGCATTCTTGGACATTGGGGCATTGGATAGATTCTCAAACTGATGAATGGGGTGCACTCTTGTATAGGCACTTGGGATATGTTTTTGACCTGCCTTGTGGGGTGAATTTCAGAATAACGCACCCAACACATTGCACTAAGTTCCTCTGCACTCTTATTGGAACACAGCTGTTAACCTGATATAATACCTTCTGTGAAACAGCACACCAAGGGAATTTAATACAATTGTATTGAATATCTATGGCAGCAACAGTCTTGGAAAATTGACTGCCATCGCAACATTTGCAGGCCATTTTGCTGCTGCATGGAGAGGCTTTAGAACACTATCATCCCCAGTGTGTACCAATAGCTCCTCCTCTAATATCCCAGTCACCCATTATCACTCCCACTCTACAACATTTTGCTACAGCTATTTTTCATTTGCTATTTCCACACCTTTGCTGTCCAAACTTGAGTTGCCCAGTCAAGGAGTTACAGCAAGGTGACATCCATGGAGGCTTTGGGGCTAAAAGCATATCCGAAGAATGGTGTGCGTGTGTGATCTTGTTTCGAAACATTACAGCAAAAATGGCTATTCAGCCTATCTTGACTGTGCTAGATGCTCAATGACAATGGTTCCCTTTTAACCCCATTCCAGGCTTTATCGCTGCATCTTTTTATATTCTTACCTGTCAAATAATTATATGATGCTTTTCAAATAATTATTTAGTCTCCATTTCAACAGTACAATAACATTTCATGTTCCTTTTACCCTCTTGGTAAAAAATATATCCTTTATTTTTTATTCATTCATGGGATGTGAGCACTGCCAGTAAGGCCAGCATTTATTGCCCATCCCTAATCGCCCTTGAGAAGGTGGTGGTGAGCTGCCTTGTTGAACTGCTGCAGTCCATGTGGTGTAGGCACACCCACAGTGCTGTTAGGGAGGAAATTCCAGGATTTTGACCCAGCGACAGTGAAGGAACGGAGATGTAGTTCCAATTCAGGGTGGTGTGTGACTTGTCGGGTAAATTGCAGGTCATGTTCCTGTGCATCTGCTGCCCTTGTCCTTCTAGGAGGTAGAGGTCATTGGTTTGGAAGGTTCTGTCAAAGGAGCCTTGGTGAGTGTTTGCAGTGCATCATGCAGATGATACACACTACTGTTACTGTGTACTGGTGATGGAGGGAATGAATGTTTAAGGTGGTGGTTTAAGATGTGTCAAGCTTTTTAAGTATTGTGGGAGCTGCACTCATCCAGGCAAGTGGAGAGTATTCCATCACACTCCTGACTTGTGCCTTGTCGATGGTGGACATACTTTGGGGAGTCAGGAGGTGAGTTACTCGCCGCAGGTTCCTAGCCTCTGACCTGCTCTTGTAGCCACAGTATTTATATGGCTTGTCCAATTCAGGTTCTGGTCAATGGTAACCCCCAGGGTGTTGATAGTGGAGGATTCAGTGATGGTAATGTTGTTGAACGTCAAGGGGAGATAGTTAGATTCTCTCTTATTGGAGAAGGTCATTGCCTGGCATGTGTATAGCACGAATGTCACTTGCTACTTATCACCCGAGTCTGAACGTTGTTCAGATCTTGCTGCTGGCTGGCATGGACTGCTTCAGTATCCAAGGAGTTGCAAATGGAGCTGAACGTTGTGCAATTATCAGCAAACGTCCCCACTTCTGACCTTATGATGGAGAGAAGGTCATTGATGAAGCAGCTGAAGATGGTTGGACCTAGGACACTCCCCTGAGGAACTCCTGCAGTGATGTCCTGGGACTGAGATGTTTGGCCTCCAACAACCACAACCATCTTTCTTTGTGCTAGATATGACTCTAGCTAATGGAGAGATTTAGGAACATAGGGGCAGTCATACACCATTCAGCCCATCGAGCCTGCTCCGCCATTCAATATGATCATGGCTGATCGTCCACTTCAATGCATTTTTCCCACACTATCCCCATATCCCTTTATGTTATTGGGATTTAGAAATCTGTTAATCTGTGCTTTAAAATTGCTCAATGACTGAGCTTTCACAGCCCTCTGGGGTTGAGAATTCCAAATATGCACAACCCTTTGAGTAAAAAAAATTCTCCTCATCTTGGTCCTATGTGGCTTCCCCCTTATATTGAAATTGTGCCCACTGGTTCTAGATTCCTCAACCAGGGGAAACATCTTACCTGCATCTACTCTGTCTGTCCCTCTATAGAAGACAGGCCCAGTTTCCTCAATCTCTCTTCATAGGACAGTCCCTCCATCCCAGGAACAAGTCTGGTGAACCTTCATTGCATTCCTTCTATGGAAATAATATCCTTCCTAAGGTAAGGGGACCAAAACTGCACACAGTACTCCAGGAGAGGTCTAATCAAGGTTCTATACAATTTGAAGCAGGATTTCACTACTCCTGTACTCAAATCCTTGCGTTAAAGCCTAACATACCATTCGCCCTCTTAATTGCTTGCTGCACCTGCATGTTAGCTTTCAGTGACTTATTGACGAGACACCCATCTACACATCTGTGCATCTACACTTTCTAATCCCTGACTATTTAAGAAATACTCTGCGCATCTGTTGCTCCGAACAAAGTGGATAACCTCACATTTTTCCACATTATATTCCATCTGCCATATTCTTGCTCACTCACTAAGTCTGTCCAAATCCCCTTGAAGCATCTTCCTTACAACACACATTCCCACCTAGCTTTGTGTCACCTGAGAACTTAGAAATATTACATTTGGTTTCCACATCTAAATCATTGGTACATATTGTGACTAGCTGTGGCACAAGTACTAATCCTGGCCGTACCCCACTAGCCACGGCCTGCCATTGCAAGAATGACCTGTTTATTTCTACTCTCTGTTTTCTGTCTGTTAACCAATCGTTAAGCCATGCCAGTATATTACCTCCTATCTACGTACTTTAATCTTGCTAACTAACCGCTTGCGGGGGATTTTATCAAAAGCCTTCTGAAAATCAATGTACACAATGTCTACTGACTCCCCTTTATCAATTCTGTTAGTAATATCCTCAAAAAAATCCAACAGGTTCATCAAACATGATTTCCCATTCACAAATCCATGCTGACTATGTCCAATCAGATCATTATTATCCAAGTGTCCATTTATCACATTCTTATTAATAGATTCTAGCATTTTCCCTACTACTGATATAAAGCTAACAGGTCTGTAGTTCCCTGTTTTCTCTCCCCTTCCTTCTTAAATAGTGGGGTCACATTTGATGCTTTCCAATCTGTAGGAACTATTCCAGAATCTGTAGAATGTTGGAAAACGATCGCCAATGTATCCACTATCTCCATAGCTACCTCTTTCAACACCCTGGGATGTAGAAGATCAGGTCCTGGGGACTCATGAACTTTCAGTCCCATTAATTTCTCCAATACAACCTTCTTACTAATGCTAATTTCTTTCAATTCCTCTTTAACCCTTGTCCCTTGGAGCTCTAATTCTAGGAGATTCCTTGTATCTTCTTCAATAAAGACAGATACAAAGTAATCATTTAGCTTCTCTGCCATCTTTCCATTCCCCATTATAAATTCTCTGCCTGTAATGGACCCACATTTGTCTTCGCCAAACATTTCCTTTTTATGTACTTATAGAACCTGATTCCCATTGACATTAACTTTGTTTGGGCTCCTTGATGCCACACATGGTCAAATGCGGCCTTGATGCCCAGGGCAGTCACTCCCAACTTGCCTCTGGAATTCAGCTCTTTTGTCCATGTTTGTACAAAGGCTGTAATGAGGTCTGGAGCAGAGTGCTCCTGGCAGGGCCCAAACTGAGCAGGTTATTGCTGAGTAAGTGCTGCTTGATAGCCCTGTCAATGACACCTTCCATCACTTTGCTGATGACTGGGTGTAGACTGATGGGACAATTGCTGGATTGGATTTGTCCTGGACTTTGTGGACAGGATATACCAGAAATTTTTCCCATTGTCAGGTAGAGGTGTCAGTGTTGTAGCTGTACAGGAACAATGGTGTCAGTGAGTGAGTAAATGAACATAAACAAAGATATTCAAATATTTGTCTGATTTACACTTTTGTAAAACCCCTTGGATTGTTTCCAGGCATTACAGGTGTTGAACAAATCCAAGTTGTTATGCTTGTCAGCTTACCAAAGATACAGTTTAAACGAAGCTGCTGGAATCACTGTGAGTCGCAGTGACACATAAGGGTACACTGTGAGACCCCTCCTGGCCCACCCCTGCTAAGTCCTCAAACTCAACTAGTTCAAATTGAAATATCAGGGTGATGCTCCATGGTTGATGTATAAGAATGGCTTGAGCTGACTGCATGATATTGTGACAATTAGCTCCCTTTGAAGTTTTAAATGGCATTTTACGGCACTGGTAGGTACTTTGGCGGAATCGCCTTACTCTTGTATCTAAAACGTGCTGCCCTTTCAGACCAGAAACCAACCCAGACAAATGTGTTAAACATCTTCTCACTCTGCTCACCGCAAACATGCAATTAGAGCTGACAGCATCAAGCCAGTTCTTAGTGAGTGTATTAAAGCACCCTAGGTCCAGCACGAGCAACGGAGACTACAGATTTGACAAATGTCACACTGGTGCAGTAGAGGGTGCTTCCCTGAGACTGATTGTGAGATACTTCGGTAGGACACAGCAGAGAAAGCTTTACTCTGTATCTAACCTAAGTTATACCTAATCTGGGAATGCTTGGTGGGACAGTGTGAAGGAAGATCTATGCTATATGAAATCCGATTGTACCGGACCTAGGAACATCTTAACCCTTCCCAGAAATGAACAAAGATCTTGATTTTTTTTCCCCTTCCTCTGGTGGGGATTGCTTCATAACTGCTGAAAACTTGACTGACCCCAATGATCTTCCTCAGTGGATCAAACCTGGTACCACAAGAGGCAGACGCCAGCTGAGCCCGAATCATGTATTTTGTACATTGCTGCCAGGTCTGTAACACCCACCGTAAGGGCAGCACGTTTGGTGCCAGTGCTGGTGGCATTGCCCCTCACCGCAATCTCTCACTCCATCCAGGTTAGCAGACCCCACTGTATCTTTCCCAGATGATTACTGCCCCATAACTTCTCATAATCCAGGAGAGAGGTTTCTGCAGCCCTAATTATACTGCAAATTTCTTTTAGGGGCCACTTTCACCTGAGCGCAGGGCGTTAAAAGTGCTCAGTGCATCTCACCTCTGACTCACAGACTCATCAGAAAATGGGCTCCTGGGAGGCCAATCCCGAGAACAACCAGGCCCCATGAGATGCCAGTAACTAGAAATGGATCTTAGGTTAGCAGGGTGAGTTCTAAACACAGTGCAGGGTTGAGCTCCAGAATAAACTGGACAACATTTCATTTTGTAAGCCTGAGAGAGCAGGTGGTGTGGTCCATTTCTGATCACCCACCAGATAGAAGGAAGTGCGTGGATGCTTACATGAGAGTGAGCTTAGAGAAGCTGGGATTAATCTCCTTAGAGCAGAGAAGGTCAATGGAGCAGAGGAGTTCAAAATTCTGGGGTACCTTTAGGAATAAAATAGAAGATAGAGTTTCCACTGAAAGGAGTGTTGTAACCAGAAGATACAGATTAACATAACTGGCAAAAGAGCCAGAGGGAGAGATCGGGAGATTGTATTTACACAGAGGATTGTTATGATCTGGAATGCACTGTCTGAAAGGGTGATGGAAGCAGTTTCAATAATAACTTTCAAAATTAAAACACCATAGATGATTCCGAATCAGGATGCCTGACTACTGAAGATTGGAGTTATAACAATAACCCTAAACCATAAGTTGCCTAGTCATTTCACTGAAATAGTACTATTCCTCAATGGGAGCTAATTAACATTGACATTTAAGTTTGGTATGCTGATTTGCTATATAAATTTAAGATGAAAGTGCAATTTTAAATAAAACTGGAATAAACTAGGATATATACTTGAAAAGATAAAAATTGCAGGGCTATAAGGAAAGGGCTGGAGGGCTGGGGTGTTGGACTAATTGAATGGCTCTTTCAAAGAGCCAGCACTGATTCGATGGGCTGCATGGCCTGCTTCTATAATGTACTATTCTCTGATGCATATTGTAAAGCTGAGATGTAATTGGAGACTGAAAAACCAATTGCTGCCACAACATTAACTAACACATGGGATGAATCTCCCTGGGGGATGATACTTTCTAAAAGATTGTAAAAAGCCTGTAAACACAGTTAGCACACGGACTACAAATTCAGCCAATCTCTTGGGACATGATTCTCAGTTACTTACAACTGGGACATTTTTATTTCCCATCGCTGTAGAAATGTTCCTCTTTCTGTGATCTAATTTCAGCAGTAAACTCTTGTCTGTACCTTGCTCACCACAAAAGCTTTTTTTATTATTCATTCATGGGATGCGGGAGTCGCTGGCTGGGCCAGCATTTTTTGCCCATCCATAATTGCCCTTGAGAACTGAGTGGTTTGCTCGGCCATTTCAGAGGGCATTTGAAAGTCAACCACATTGCTGTGGGTCTGGAGTCACATGTAGGCCAGACCAGGTAAGGACAGCAGATTTCCCTCCCTAAAGGACACTAGTGAACTAGATGGGTTTGATGACAATCGGCAATGGTTTCGTGCTCATCATTAGACTTATAATTCCAAATTGCATTCACATTTCACCATCTGCTATGGTGCAATTGGAACCCAGATCCCCAGAGCATTATCCTGGGTCTTTGGATTACTAGCTCAGTGACAATACCAATACAGCACCTCCTAACCTCGCTGTACATGATCGAATATTATAGTCATAACCCCACTTGAATGCAGGAATTTTACATTAGAGCCCGCCCCTGCCAGGAGTGAGCTGACAGGTAGGGTGGAGGTGGGTGGGGAAATCGGATGACATAGCCAGGGGTTGGGGGGGCGGGGGAGTTGGTGGCGGTGCCATCACGTCCATTGTCTACCTACCTCTCTGGTATTTTATCAGTGGCAGACTACCTGCCTGCTATTGGGCCAATTGAGGCCCTTTGAGTGGGCAGTAAAAGGCTACTTAAAGGCCTCCATTCACCACTACTGGTACTTTGGCAATAGAGAAGGTGCCCATGCCATGTGGCAAGGTCACCATGTAAACCCTGGCGGCCTAGCTACAGGCTCAGTACTGGTTGTTGGATAGGGGTGCAGAGATTAGCCCAAGTCCCTCTTCTTCAAACACGCAGAGCTCAAGAGAGAGCCCCCCACAGCAATGGTTGCTGACCCCATTTACTCCAGCCTCCCAATCATGGCCCCCCGGCCCCAGTATAGACACTCCTTTGAACTCACCTTTGAATCTGGCCTCCATGCTGCTCCTTGTGGAGGATTGTTGCAGTCCCAGCAATGGCCACTGCTCCCGGGGGCACTGCTGAGACTGGAGAGCTGCTGGCCATCTGATTGGGCAGTAGGTCTTGGCATCAGCACATCCTTCCAGGTGGAGGCAGAAGGCACGACCGTAGCCAGTTAACAGCCGAACAGCAGTAAAATCAAGTCCTATCTCCCTGGCCCTGCAGAGATGAGCTCACCCCCTGGGGTCATCGCATCCAGGCAAATTTTTGGCCAACGGCACAAAAGGGTGATGGCAGAAGGTGACACTCCAATTGAGTAACTGGTTGTACATTAGGGAACTTTTTTCTGTACCTAACCCGTGCTATAACTAATTTAGGAGTGTTTGATGGGCTAGTGTAGAGGAGCTTTACTTTGTATTTAACCCATGCTGTACCTGACCCAGGAGTGTTTGATGGGACAAAATAGAGGAAGCTTTACTCTTGAATCGAATCCATGCTCCAACTGGCCTGAAGGTGTCTGATGGAGCATTGCAAAGGGAGATTTACTCTGAGCTAGAAATGTTTGCAGCAGGGTAAAACAAGCTTTATCCTGTAACTAAGCTGTTTTGTACCCTGATCTTGAGGCGAAGGGACAATGTAAAGTGAACCACCCTAAGTATCTAATCTATACTAAACCAAACATGGAGAGCTTGATTGGATAGTGTAGGATTACATATTAAATAGAATTATATAAGATATACAGCACAGAAAAAGACCATTCGGCCCAACCATCCATGCCGGTGTTCACAGAATTGCTACGGTGTAGGCCCATCGTGTCTGCACCGGCTCTCTGAGCATTTTAACTTGGTGCCAATGCCCTGCCATTTCCCCGTAACCCTGCACATTGTTTCTATTTAAATAATCATCCATTGCCCTCTTGAATGCCTCAATTGAACCTGCCTCCACCACACTTCCAGGCAGCGCATTCCACACCCTAACTGCTCACTGTGTGAAAAAGATTTTTCTCACCTCGCTTTTGCTTCTTTTGCGAAGCATTTTAAAACTGCCCTCTGGTCCTTGATCAGTTTACAAGCAGGAACAGTTTCTCCCTATCTACTCTGTCCATACCCCTCATAATTTTGAAAACTTTTATCAAGTCTCCTCTCAGCTTTCACCTCTTCAAGGAAAACAGTCCCAACTTCTCCAATTGTTCCTCATAATTGAAGTGTCTCATCCCCGGAACCATTCTCATAAACCTCTTCTGCACTCTCTCCAATGCGTTCACACCCTGCCTATAGTGTGGCGCCCAGAACTGTACACAATATTCCAGCTGAGGTTCCACTCAAGCCTTCTGCCTTTCTTCATCTAACTAATAGCATAGGGGGAGCTCAACACTTGAATTCAAACCATGCTACACCTTGAGTGCTTGATAGGGCAGCACAGGGGGCTTTATTTTAGACATAAACTATATTGTCATTGATCTAAGAGTATCTGTTTGTTGAATAGCCTGTACAGTCAATGTCTAAATTCATTCTTGGCCAAATAAGTGCCAGAGGGCGACAAACTCCTACCCAAAGTTAAAAACAAAAAAACTGCGGATGCTGGAAATCCAAAACAAAAACAGAATTACCTGGAAAAACTCAGCAGGTCTGGCAGCATCGGCGGAGAAGAAAAGAGTTGACGTTTCGAGTCCTCATGACCCTTCGACAGAACAGGCTTAGTGGGGGCGGTGGGATGGAGGGAAGACAACTCGACAGAAAGAAATGGCTCCACAGTGAGTGCAGGCTGGCTTATTAGGCTTGATCAGATGAGATGAAGCCAGTGGCCCTCTGTCAATGCTAATCCAGCTCTCTCATACAGTCAGGTCCACTCACTCTCCAAAATTTATATTGTTGCTGAGCTCAGCAATCCAGCTTAGAAGAGGTTGCGTTGTGAAATGTTGTTACAAAGCAAATCGCTTGTGTGGTGTGGAAACTTGGTTTTAACATGAATCACATCATCACATCAACATTTTGGCAAACTAACAATAAAGGATTTGGCAAACATTTTTGAATGTGTGTTGTACGAATTTTAATGAGAATATTTCTCGAATGGGGTAAAGCCTCCAGCTATTCGATCATTTTAACACAATGATCTCAGCCAGCATTTTCCAGTTGAACCAATGCATTTAATCTCCTTCTACGCCCCAATTGAATTTCTCATGGACTCTACCCACCCATTTAATCTCCAATTAAATCCTTTAGGAAGGATCTATTGGCCTTGGAGTGAGTACGGCGTAGATTTACCAGAATGATATCTGAATTCCAAGGGTTAAATTAGGAGGAGAGATTATCCAAATTAGGGTTGTATTCCATGGAATTTGGAAGGTTACAGGTGATTCAACTGAAGTTTTCAAAATATTAAGGGAATCTAAGAGCTGATAAGGAAAAATTAGTTCCACTGGTTGGGGAGTCTCGGACTAGGGGGCACAGTCTAAAAATTACAGTCAAAGCTTTCAGGAATGAAACTAGGAAACATTTCTTTGAAGGTAGAAGCTTGAAACTCTCCTCCATAAATGGTAATTGATTCTGGATCAATTGTTAATTTTAAAACTGAGATTGATAGATTTTTGTTAACCAAAGATACCAAGATATATGGGGAAAAGATATATGTTAGATCATAGATCAGTCATAACCTGACTGAATGGTGGAACAGGTTCAAGGGGCTAAATGCCCTCCTCCTGTTTCTTTTTGCCTAGTCATTTATTTGTTTAGTTCATTTTATCTTTATGAAATCTGGTTCTAAGCGCGCGATTCACATTAACCGCCCTGCTTATGTCTCCTCATTTTAAAAATTAGAAAAGCATAAATTTGCTGTGAGCTCGTACAGTAAATTTTTCCTTTGTTATAATTCCCTCCAGTACAAGCAGGGTTAAACTCATCAAGTTACTTGCAGCTTACAGGCCTATGTCCAGCAATCATGTTTGTCCATATTCTCTGGACTCTTCAAAAGCTCTCTTAGGATTCATGTTTACTATAAATTGGGAGGGCATAGCAACTGGCACCGCGGTGAAGAGGAGAGGCCTTCACACACCAGCAGGAGGCATAAAGCCGAGGAGCCTGTGAGGGGCAGACAACAAGGGGCCAGAAGCTGATGTGGCTCCTTAGCCTGGAAAAGATTGAGTAGACTGCTAAATCTGTGATGGCGGAACTATTTCCAGGAGGAACAGGACAGAAGAGCAACATGGGAAGGCTTGAGAGAACTGGCAGAGGAGAGAAAGCAATGGCAAGGTTTATGGGTTGTTTGACAAGTTGTAAGCAGTAAACCAGCCACTGAGAAAAGCAGTGACTGTATATCTTACATGCTGAATGCACAGCTTGTGTCTTTATATCTTTGCATGTGAGTTGGGGCAGTCATATATGAATACAAAACAGACCTACTGTGCAAGAAAGAAAGACTTGCATTTATGTAGCACCTCAGGATGCCCCAATGCGCTTTACAGTCAACGGAGTTTTTTTGAAGTGTCATTACTGTTGCAATGTAGGAAACACAGCAGCCAAGCTGTGCACAGCAAGATTCCACAAACAGCTGTGCTGAAATGTCAAAGCCTGCATTTTGTACACTGTTGGAGTTGGACTTGAACCCATAACCTTCTGACTCAGGGACAAGCGTCATTCTACTGGCCACAGTTGCATAAATGAAAGGGTTGTCACACAAAGTGATGTGTTCAAGATATCCTGTCCGCCTATCCCTAAGTAGGCGGCCCTGGCCCAGCTGATCCAGGATGGATGAAAGGAGGCACAATTTCAAAAACAAATTCAATACTTAATGAGTAGAGGAGTGAAGAACCCACTGTGACTCTCTCAGACAGAACTCTTGTACATAGCATTTTGACTTGCACAGCTGTCTGGCGTAAAAGAAGAGACATCTTGGAGAGGTTGAATGCTACATCAAGTCCAGCAGAGCAAACATTTGGAAATGTTCCCAGCTCAAGTAATTAAGTAGGTGGGGAAGACTGGAAGAGGTCCCATTATAAAAAGGTCGCTGCATACAAAGGCTCACAGTGATTCGCTCAAGTAACAGACTTGTCTAATGAGGGTCTTCATGCAAAAGAATCTTCTGGCCATGACCTTTGACAGCAGATGAAGGAGGGAACTTGTCCACTATCTTGTAAATTTGCTGCTTAACAACAACCTGCATTTATATAATGCCTTTAGCATAGTTAAATGCTCCAAGGTCCTTCATGGGAGCTTATCAAATAAAAAAAAAATCAACATCAGACCACATAAGGAAATGGTAGGACAGATGGCCAAAAGCTTGGTCAAAGAGGTCAAGATGTGGTCACTATGGAGCGCGCCCAGGTCAGCTATAGCAGTCAGGTGAGGTACATAGCTCCCCCAACACATCTCAACACTTATCTCAGAAGAGTAGCACTAGGCAGCACTCTCCATTTCTTGCACCAGCTGTGACGTGGCTCTTGCTAAGTGAGATGTCAGTTTAGCCCCTGAAGGAGCCAAGTTGAGTCTGTTGCAATTAAGATGTAGATGAACCCTTACAGGTAGAGTACTGACTTATTGAAAGAGGCTCCATTGAGCGATCCTTGCTTGAAATCACCCTATTAAGTTCCAGGGAGGGGTTAAATTTGCTGTAATTCACTCCGACATCCAATTTTAAAATAAGGACACCCCCAGCACTGGAGAAGTTCAACAAAAGACTCTTGCCAATTCTGATTCCTGTCCTTTGAAAATAATGACATCTCTCTCCAGCACATTGGCTGCAAAGCTTTTACCGTCACAAAGCCAATCTGTTTGGAGGCATCAAGAATGGTGAATCCGCCTAAAAGCCCCTTTCCCCTCCCTCCCCCCACCCTAGGGAGAGCCCGGGATTTGTCCAGATTTATTTTGTTCTAATAATGATCCTGGAATTTCATGTACTTTAAGGTCTCACAGGCATAGTCTCTGCTTACATTAGTGTAGTTTTAATGCAAAATATTCCTGGGAGTCTGGTGGTGCTGCCCAGTCTGAAATGTCCCTCTGTGCTCTGCATGATGAATTCCTTTTTGAAGTGCAGTACTGTGGGTAGGCACAGTGGCCGTTCTGCACACAGTATGATCCCACAAACAGCAATGAGATGAATGAATGCTTAAAACTGCCATTGGCTGAGGGAGAAATGGCTGTGCTTGAGTGGTCACGTGACCAAGAGCAGGAGCCTTGGCTCATTTTCCTTCTCCATATCTTTTGTGATGTTGAGGCTAATCAGGTATCCTGGCTGAACAGTGCCAAGGCCAACAGCAGGAACAGGAGCTGGAGCAGGGGCAAGAGAGGGGGCAAAAGCAGGAAGAGGACTTTGACCTTTTTGGATGGTATACTTGATTCCAGAGTACATTCTATTTGTTACTCATTGGACGAGTAAACAGTTAGTATTCTCTTAATTGAAAACCATACTCACCTCATGTACGGTTAGCTTTTCCTCAAAATTACCTGTTGTAAAACATGTAGCAACTGTGCAAATACAAGCTTGCTTGTTTTTGACCTGCTGCAGATTTTGGGAAAAATGAATATCCTGTACCTGAAATATTAACCTGTCCATTTTTCTCCTTTCAAATGTTGGCGCTCTGCTGTGTAGCTCCATTTCCATTTCAGACAAGCTCATGTTCTGCTATGGGCAACAATAGCTTCAATGTGCATCCCTGTCTAAAATGCTTATGTATCCCTAACAAAGTCCATGCTCTATCTTCCTGGAGATCTTCCAGTTCTCTGTGTTATTAATGGCTGCAGTTGAGGTAACTTGCTGTGGTACTCAATACTTTGATTGTAAGGTGCAGGTGGAGAGCAATGTTTTTGTATATCACTGAGCTGGTGTCTCAATACAACTTCTCTTGTTCTGACAAGATTTCATCTATCTCTGTCTGGCTCAGTTGGACAGTAACTTGTCAAAACGCAAACTGCAGAAAACAAGACGGAAGGAGGTTGGATACTTAAATGTGGGAGAAGTCAATGGCAAATAAATGGCGTTTGACTCATCAAAGTTCACCCCACTAAAACCCCAAACACTTGCGTTTAAGTATCCAATTGCCCTTCTGTTTTGTCTCACGAGACTTGGCCTGGCAAATTCTTCAATCAATTATCCATGTTGATGTGTTTCAATTGGTAGCAATTTGAACATGAGCTTGTCTGAAATGGAAATGGGGATACACAGCACAGCGCCAACATTTGAAAGGAGAAAAATGGGCAGGATGTTCACTTTCTCCAAAGTTTGCAGCAGGTCAAAAAGAAACAAGCTTGTATTTGCACAGTTGCTACATGTTTTACAACAGATAATTTTGAGGAGAAATTAACCATACATTAGGTGAATATGGTTTTCAAACAAGAGAATACTAACCATTTACTTGCCCAATGAAACACATAGAATGTGCTGTGGAAACAAGTGTACCTTGCAAAATGATCCAAGTCCTCCTGCTGCTTTGGGCTCCTGCTCCTGTTCCTGCTCCAGGTCCTGCTTCTGCTCCCTGACCTTGACACTGTTCAGCCAGGATGTCTGATTAGCCTCAGCATCTCAAAAGTTAGGGAGTAGAAGAAAACTGAGCCAAGTTTCCCATTCCTTGATCACGACCACACTCAGGCAATGTCCATTTCTCAGCCAGTGGCAGTTTTAAGTATTAATTCAGCTCATTGCTATTTGTGGGATCATATCGTGTGCAGAATGGTAGGTTGTGGGTTTAAACTTCGCAATCTAAGTGAACACTTAATCCTTAAAGGAGTGCCACATTGTTGGAGGTATTGCCTTTTGGGTCACATTAAACTGCCTGTTCAGGTGACCATAAACAATCTTGTCACACAATTTGAAGAGCAGCAAGAGAATTCTCTTAGTGTCTTCGCCAAAATTCACCCCCTCAAAAAAAAGCTTCACAAATTAACAAAGCCATAAAAATACAAACAAACAATTGGGCTTCATTTTTGAGGAACAGACTTCGAAAAAGCAGAGATGTAATGTTGAGCTTAAGCAGAACTTGGAGTACAGTGTTCAGTCTCCACTTTACAAACTATGAAAGAGAGATACTGGAGTTGGCGTAAAAAAAAAACATTTACAAGGCTGAACTGAAAGATTCTAACTATCAGGAGGAATTGAACAAGTTGGAGCTCCTTTTCTCAAAATGAGAGAAGTCTGCCAGGTGCTTAACAGAGATCTTTAAAATTACGAAGGCATTCAATATTGTCGATGTAGCGGAGTCCAAAACCAGAGGTCATAAATATAATACAGTCACCGTAAATCCACGAAGAGAGTCAGGGAAAACTTCTACAGCCAGGGAGCGGTGGGAATGTCAAACTCGCTGCCACATGAAGATAAATAGCTTGGATGTATTTAAGAGGAAGCTAGATAAGTACATGAGGAAGAAAGGGATAGTGGGATATGCTGATGGGTAGGTGCGACAGGGTCAGAGGTGGCTTGTGTGGATTAAGATTAGCAGAGGCCACTTGGGCTAAAGATCTTTCAATAAAAGTGGAAAATGGCAGCTCGACATCATGGATGTTTTACCCTTAGACGCCAAGTTTGAATACAATCAAGATTTAATAAGATAACATCACCTCTATCTATTGGCTATAAACAACCAATGAATTTTGTCTCAACTGAGTACTTGGGATGGGACAGGTTGGCTGGTGTGGGAAATGAGCAATCTTAATTCTAACTCTGAATCCTGGGATGAGACTAATAGACATTCAAGCCTGCTGAGCCAGGTGATTTGATTGAGGGTGTTTAAAATAACAATGGGGAATTGACAGGGTTGACTCTTCCCTCTGCTTTGGGTTCCTGAATAAGGGGCCTTGGGGAGGGTGCAGAGGAGATTTACTAGAATGATACCAGAGAGGAGAGACTTCGGGTGGAATTTAATGAGAATGGTAGGGGGGGGGCCCGACATCCATCACCAAAACAGGCAGCGTCCCTGCCACCCCAATCTCCATGAGCCCTGCCACTGGGGCTCCTGGCTCCCCAGGAGACATTTAATTCCAGGACTTCTCCCAGCCGGGTAGAAATTCTACCCCGAGATTGCAGGACAATCACATTGGCCAGCAGCTCTCCATTAGCGATGACACCTCCAGCAGTTGTGGGTGCTGCCATTAATTCACTTGGGCCTTCAACGGGGCTCCCCCCCACCCCCCCCCACCCCCCACCGCCGGCTCTCATCCCCCCACCCCGAGTTAAGTGAGGGAATGATAGGGGTGACGGGGAGGAGCTCGCCAGTGAGCGGGGAGAGGTCCAAGGAAAGGGCTGAGGGGCAGCTCTCAGCAGGCATCCCCCTTATGATGCCAGGTTCTTTGATCAGGAACTAAGTGCCTTTGAATGATGCACTTTGAATCAAGGCTGCAAGCAAACCCAACAGGATTTGTTTGTCGGTCTCCCTGCATGGTGAGTCCCTAGTCCATGCTGGTCGAATACCAACGGTGGCGGAATGAGGCCCTTAAGTGAGTATTAATCGCCCACAAGTTTTCCAGTCGATGACTTAATTGGGGGGAAACAGGAAGGCAGCAGACTTACATCCTCCCACCCAATCAAACAACCCCCCATGCCTAGGAACTCATCTCTTTGTGGAGGGGGTGGGGGTGGAATTACATTCCGCTCCTCATGTGGAGAGACTAGACTGAGATTATTCTTCTTACTGAAGAGAAAGTTAAGGAGATGTTTCATGGAGGAGTTCAAAATCTTGAGGGGTTTTGATAGAGAAGGAGAAACTGTTTCACTTGTAGGCTGGTCAGTTAGCAAAGGGCACAGACTGAGGATAATTGGCAAAAGTACCAGAGGGGCGAAAGAGGAGAAATTGTTTCACAAAATGATTTGTTACGATCTGGAATGCACTCTATGAAACAATGTTGTGAGGGGACTCAATACTAGCTTTCAATATAGAATTCAATCCACAGGTTTATGTGGAAAAAGCATAGGAAAGGGAATAATTATATTGCTCTTTCAAAGAGCCAGCACTGGCCTGGTGGGCCAAATGGCCAGCCCTGTACAGCCCAGCTGTACAATTCTGTGATATCTTTGAATTGGAACTTTCTCTCGAGGTGCCATGCCCTAAGAGGAAGTCAGTGACCATGGACTTCCATGTGTTGGTCTATGGTTATGTTTGGCAAGGTTCTGCAGTAATTTTCTGTTGCTTTTTGCAGGTTCTGGCTGACCAGGAGACTCTCCTGCTCTTACCACCTACCATAGGCACCTTGAAAGGATTCGCAGGTTGATAATCAACCTGTTTGGCCATGTTAGGAACGCACTTTCCGTGGCCATCAAAAGCCACAGAGAGACTTGAATCCAGCTCAGATGCAGGGGTGCTACCCAGTGTACCACAAGACCTTGCTTCAGAATTGGAATGAAGCCAGTTAAAAGTGAATCTGGGCAAAATATTTTCACACAGAAGATTATGAGAGTATGGAATTGCCTTTCTTAGAAAGTTCGAAAAGCATGATCAACTGTGGTGTTTAGAAGGGACATAGATACCGTACTTCTGAAGGACAGCTTTTTATGGATACAGAGAGATGGGAGGAAATTGGGATTAAAAAGGCTTCACGTTCCTGACTGAGACTGTGCAGACTTGCTTGCTTCTCCATTCGGACCCTGCAGCTGGTGGTGTGAGATTCCCCACTTTCCTTGGTCAGGTTACATCTATTTATCCTCTGAAAGCTGATCTGCTAACACTGC
Source organism: Carcharodon carcharias (assembly GCF_017639515.1). Classification (NCBI taxonomy): domain Eukaryota; kingdom Metazoa; phylum Chordata; class Chondrichthyes; order Lamniformes; family Lamnidae; genus Carcharodon; species Carcharodon carcharias. The sequence continues at coordinate 89,964,259 of NC_054468.1, read as the reverse complement.
GCAGGTGTGATCAGATCCTTCAGCTCTTTCTCATGATCTGTGGAATTACAAGCCAGAATCCAGCCAAAGCTTTTTTTTTAAAAAAAGAACTCAGTACCCAGGTGCAGCGAGAAAATGAACTGTGTCCTTTAAGAAAAAAAGTATATAACATGAGCACAGGGCTAGGTCCACCAAGCACTGGCCTCCCAGCAGAGAGCTAGATGTAGGGTGTGGTGCATCAGCTCTACCTTTGACCCTCACACATTTTCAAGTGTAACTCACTGTTGGGAGTGCAGGATTTGTGAATTTACCCACCATTTCACGTAGATAATTTCCAATACCTGCAAATAGGCTCCCCTGAGTACCTCAGGCATGCAGTCCGGGAAGAACTTCAGATTTGGTCTTTTGCTTGTACTCTCACCAGTTAGTGTCCCTCAGTTCAGGAGGAAAAATTAGCTGGGGATTGTGCTCCTGATAACTACACAGTGATCCATGGTGTGTACATTGTATTTGCACCATTGAAACAGGCCATTCAGCCCAACTGGTCTATGCCAGTGATTATGCTACACAGGAGCCTCCACCCATCTTACTTTATCTAATCTTATCAGGATATGCTTCTGTTCTTTTCTCATGTGCTTGAATAGCTTCCCTTGTAATGCATCTGTGGTAGTTGTCTCAACTACTCTTTGTTGTGGTGACCAATTCCACATTCTCACTACTTTCTAGGTAAAAAAGTTTCACTTGAATTCCTGAATAGATTTGTGAGTGACTATCTTCTCATTACCACAGAATCACAGAATAGTCACAGAAGGAAGCCATTTGGCACGTCATGTCTGCGGCAGCTATCCGAATGAGCACCTAGTGCTATTCTCCCACTTTCTCCCCGTAACCCTTAACTCTTTCTTTTCTGATAAGAATCCAATTTTCTCTTAAATGAACCTGCCTCCACCACACTCTCAGGCAGTGCATTCCAGATCTTGATCACTCGCTGCATGAAAAAGTTTCTCCTCTTGGTCTCCACTGCTTCTTTTGCCAATTATCTGTGCCCTCTCATTTTTGATCCTTTATTTTAATTCATTCATGTGATGTGGGTATCATTTCTTAGGCCAGCATTTATTGCCCATCTCTGATTGTATTTAGAGGGCATTTAAGAGTCAACCACATTGCTGTGGGTCTGGAGTCATAAGTAGGCCAGACTGGGTAAGGACAGCAGATTTCCTTCCCTAAAGGACATCAATGAACCAGATAGGTTTTTACAACAATGGTTTCATGGTCATCATCAGACTTTTAATTGCAGATTTTTATTGAATTCAAATTCCACCACCTGCCATGGCAGGATTCAAACCCAGGTCCCCAGAGCATTACCCTGGATTCCTGAATTACTAGCCTAGCGATGATACCACTACGGCATTGCCTCCCCAATGGGAATAGGTTTTCCCTATCCACTCAGTCCAGTCCCTTCATGATCTTGAATACCTCTATCAAATCTTCTCTTAGCCTTCTCCTCTCCAAGGAGAACAGTCCCAACTTCTCCAATCTATCTTCATTATTGAAGTTTCTCATCCCTAGAACCATTCTTGTAAATCCCTTCTGCACTGTCTCCAATGCATTCACATCCTTCCTAAAGCGCGGTGCCCAGAACTGTACACAATAATCCAGCTGAGATGTAACCAGTGTCCTATATAAGTTCAGCATAACCTCCTTTCTCTTATCCTCTATGTCACTATTAGTAAAGCCTAGGATACTGCATGCTTTATTGATTGCACCTGTCCTGCCACCTTTAATGACTTATGCACATATACACCCAGGTCCTTCTGCCCCTGCACACCCTTTAGAGTTGTACCCCTTATTTTATATTGTCTCTCCACGTTCCTCCTACCAAAATAAATCACCTCACATTTCTCCACATTGAACTTCATCTGCCACCTATCTGCCCACTCCACCAACTTGTCTATGTCCTTTTGAAGTTCTATACTGTCCCCCTCGCAGTTTACAATACTTCCAAGTTTTGTATCATCCACAAACTTTGAAATTGTCCCCTACACACCAAGATCTAGATCATTAATAGATATCAGGAAGAGCAAGGGTCCCAATACCGACCCCTGGGGAACCCCACTACAAACCTTTCTCCAGCCCGAGAAATATCCGTTAACCATTGCCCTCTGTATCCTGTCTCTCAGCCAATTCTGTATCAGCATTGCTACTGTCCCTTTTATTCCATGAGCTATAACTTTTCACAAAAGTTTGTTGTGTGGCATTGTATTGAATGCCTTTTGGAAGTTAGTGTACACCATATCAACAGCATTATCCTCATCAACCCTCTTTGCTACCTCTTCGAAAAATTCCAGCAAGTTAGTTAAACACAATTTTCCCTTAAGAAATCCATGCTGGCTCTTCCTGATCAACCTTAGTTCTCTATGTAACTACTAATTTTTCCCCGAATTATTGTTTCTAGAAGCTTCCCTACCATCGAATTTGAACTGACCAGCTTTTAGTTGTTGGGTTTATCTTTACACACTTTATTGTACAGTGGTGTAAGGTTTGCAATTCTCCAGTCCTCTGGCACCCCCCCTGAGTATAAGGAAGACCGTAAAATTATGGCCAGTACCTCTGCAATCTCCACTTTCACATCCCTCAGTATCCTTAGATGCATCGCATTCGGTCCTGGTGTCTTATCAAATTTAAATACAGCCAGCCTATCCAATGCCTCCTCCTTATCGATTATAAACCATTTTAAGTTTCTGAATTTCCTCCTCTTTCACCATGACCTGGGCAGAACCTTCTGCCTTGGTAAAGAAAGATGCAAAGTATTCATTGAATACCTCGGCCATGCCCTTTTTGGCTCCTAATTGGCTCTACTCCTCCTTTTACCAACCTTTTACTATTTATATGCTTATAGAAGACTTTGGGATTCCCTTTCATGTTAGCTGCCAGTCTCTTTTAATACTCTCTCTTAGCTTCTCTTATTTGCTTTTCGTTTCCCTTCTGAACCTTCTATATTCAGCCTGGTTTTCGGCTGTATTATCCACCTGACATCTGTCATATGAACACTTTTTCACCTTCATCTTAAGCTCTATCTCTTTTGTCATCGAGGAAGCTCTGGATTTGTTTGCCTTACCTTTCACTTTCGACAGTGCCTGCACCATCTCTTCTCTAAAAGGTAGCCCCATTGTTCAGCTACTGTTTCACCTGCCAACCTTTGATTCCAATTTATCTGGCCCAGATCCATTCTTACCCTATTGAAGTTGGCTTCCCCTGTTAATTATTCTTCCTCTGCCTATGGCCCTGGTTCTGGTCATACTCACAAGTTGAAACATCTACTTTACATCTACTTTATCTAGCATTTCATAATTTTAAAGACCTCTATCAGGTTACCCTTCGTTCTTCCCTTTTCTAGAGGAAAAAGGCCCCAGCCTGTTCATCTTTCCTGATAGTTATAACTTACCAGTTCTGTTTTGTGCCTTCTCCAGTACCTCTATTTCCTTTTATAATATGGAGACCTGAACTGTTCACACTAATCCAAGTGTGGTCTATCCAAAGGTCCATACAAGTTTAACTTCTCTAATTTTCAAATCTATGCCTCTCAAAGAGAACCCGAGTGCTTTTGCTAAAGGGGTATGAAGTGTCCAATATTGCCTCTTTATTTATGAGCGGATTATTTGAAAGAGAAATAATGATGTAGTTGCATTATGAGCAAGTCAATTGATCGAAAATGCACCCCAAGTTTTAGTCACTACCTCTCCATGAACAAACAATGCAAAGAGAAGGAAAAACACTTCATCATCATCCTTGGGCATCGTTAAGAAAATTCTATGTCTTTATCTTCAGCAAGCATGTAATGAAATAGTAGAATCCATTCGATCAGGTTAACAGGCCCCCACATGTTTAACAACACAATGATCAATAACTCCAACAGTGACAATCCCACAATGACATGTGGGGCAGCAGTTAACCACATTGCTGCACTGTGAGTAGAGTATTGCACTGTTCATCTGTATGAAGTGCCAGTCAGCAGAAATGCCGAAAGCAAATATTCTATTAACCCTTTAATTACATTTTATTAATGGCTACACATTCAATCAGTGCTGTTAATAGCAGTGATTCTGGATCTCAGAAAGGGAAGTTTTAGGGACTGTGTAGGGACCCTGATGAACAGTTTAGTTCCCCAATGTGCTGTGCAAACTCACAAAACATTAACAGGGAACAAACATGACAAAAGATCTTGTCTTGGAGGAATCCAAGATAAACTGATGGGAAATCTAAATGTTTTTTTGAAAACGGCATTTGATCCTTGTAGCTGCATGATCACTACAAGCAGATTCAAACTGTATTTGGGGCCTGGTACAGTTTAGATCTTAACCCTAGGTTATAAAGAGTGCTAGACCAAGGCAAGTAGCTTTTCTCTCAAGAGCAATTCTGTGGCACATTGGCCTGAATTTTACCACGGGCATCAAGGCCCCAACATTGGGCAAAAAAAGTAGGTCCCAAGCCCACACTTGCTGGCAGGAGGGCCGCCTCTCCAATTTTACCACAGGGGTGTCACCTAATTGGACATCTCTGGATCAGTCATCCAAGGATGTGGTCTCCTGATGCTGCTGGTCCAATCAGAGGCTGGCAGTTCTGGAGCCTCAGCAGTGCCACTCAGAGAGGTGGGTGCTGCTGAGGCAGGGAGGAAGCCTCATGAGCTGGGACAGAGGAGTTTTTTTAAAAAAATGTAAATTCGCGGTGCTGTGGCTCAGCCGGGAAGGCTCTAGGGGCTGTCTTCCCTGCTTGTGGCCCCCCTCTTTGGGTCTTCAAATCTCCGGCTCCAATAGTCCCCATACTGTCACAGGAAGGCTGCCCTCCATTTAGCTGGCAGTCTCCCCACATAGCAGGGGCAACCCTGCCGACAGCAAAATGCCATTGGCCCTGTCCCAAATCGGCTGCATGCCTCCTTGGAGCGGGCAGCCACTCTGCATCAGTTGTCGGCACTAAGAAAATGCCCCGGTAATGTGAATGCTTCTCTTTTAGGCTCTCCCTTTTATTTTAACATCTCCCCCTCCCACAGCCCACCATGCAGGGTCTTGTAAAATTCTGCATTATGATTCAGAGATTAGCATAATGCACACTGAGTTAATGCCAGATATCAGAAAATGTTACAGCCCCCACCCCAGTGCCACACTGAATACACTGAAAAGCACTGAACAAACTTCAATTCTTCTGTTAGTACGTGGCATTTTGCACGTTCATGTGTGAAGGTGTATGCATGTGTGTACACACGTATGTGAAAGCTGCATGTATGCACGAGTGTCTATATGTGAGTGTTTGCATGTTGTATGCATGTTCTTGTGTAGAGAATGGGTGATGATAATTGATATCAAGAAATGGAAGGAAATCAGGATTCAAAAGGCAGAATGGCATGAACTAACAAAATAGCAGAGCAGGCTGACTATTCTGGTGTGAGCCATTTGACCTTCTGATCAAAAGACACAGTCTGCTCTTTATTTAACTGAGATTTGAGTGAAACTCCTACCCACCTACACTGAACTATCAGAGGATCACTGACACTTCATCCCCACCCATGAATAAAACTATAGCCCACCGAATATCAACACTTTCAGGAGAGACAACAGTGGATGAATTATAGAAAGAATCTTATTTATTTCACTGGTGCTGTGATTATTGTGGCAGAGGGTGCCTGCCCCAGCTGCTTTTCTCTTCGTGCTCAGCTGTTGGCTTTGTTAGCTTCAATCTCCAGCACTTGCATCAAACAGAAGCTGTGTGGAAGCTTGAATAAAACACTCCTGCAATTCAACACACCCATGTTCTGTAATGAAAGTTAACAAACTGCACTTCCAAACCAAACAGGCGCCGGAGCTAAGGAATTCCTACATATAGAGGCCAATGAGCAACATTCCGTCAAATGATGGCAGTGAGTCGCAGCCTTGAGCTTCAGGTATCTTTTTGGATTAACAACAAATGTTAACACTGAGCATCGTTCACATGATATGTGGCTCAGTGGGTAGCACTCTTGTCTCTGAATCAAGAGATGGCAGGTTCAAGTCCCACTCCTGAGACCAAACATGCTCCACTGCAGTATGGAGGGAGTGCTGCCCTGTCAGAGGTCCCCTCTCAGGTGGATATAAAAGCTCCTATGGCACTATTTCAAAGAAGAGCAGTGGAGTTTTCCCTGGAGTCCTAGCCAATATTTGTCCCCCAATGGAAAATATCAAAAATAGTTGAGATTAAGTTAAGGAAAGACCTGTGCACCTACCTGAGAGACTTTCTTTACGACATCTGTGCCAAGGCTGAGACTCCGCACGAAGGAGCGAGCGGCAATGAACACCCGAGTTAGCCTTATCTTGAAGAACCGAGGCACCTCACCAAAGGGCCTCAGCTGCTCTGCGTGCTTAACCATACACTCCAGGTACTCATCGCTGATCTGGTAGTGTGGGTTCTGATGCTTGAATTGGCACTCCATCAGCCTTGACCAGAACTCATTCAGCACCTCCTCCAGGTTGATGTTGGTGCCTTTGTAGTAATGGCGAAGCTCGCTGAACAGGTCCTTAAAGATTTTGTTATTCTCAAAGCAAAGGAGTCCAGACATGTGCGTAAGCTTCCTGTGAAGGTTCTTTTCCGATTGGTCCAGCAGACCTTGGAAATAGCCTGTGGGTGAGAAAAACCAGGTGGTCATCCAGGATAGCCGAGACACATGAAAGCCTAAGCGCACAAATTCCCCAGTACCATCACCCTCAGCCCTATCTGGGCAGAATCTTTAATACCTCCTTCGCTTAGGAAAGGTACAAGGAAAATTCTGGGTGATGCCTCTCCCCTCTTGCAATCTGTCATGATGATGCTCCTCCATACCTTCCTCCTGTACTGTCCAAGCTCATGCACTGTCCTACAACGTTTCTCCTCTTCCACTGTTGACACCATGAAATATCTTTAACCGTTGTTTCACAGGGTGTCAACCCTCCTTACCTTCCACAGCCCGCCCTTCCTTGACCTAAAGGCACTGCATTAAACCATTTACTCTTCATCTCTTGAAGTACAAGGATAAACAATTACCCTGTGAACTCAGTGGCTCATTGTGTGGTATCACAGTGAGATCAGGAATTCCCAAGCTTGATTCCTTACTTATGCTAAGCCAGTGCCAAAGGCACCACAAGTGGTCTCAGTGCTTTACATCCCTTAACCCCAATGGCCCACCCAGTTGGTGTGCAGTTGTGGGTGAGAATAGCATGTAGTTCTGCGATGCCCTCCATGGTAGAACAGCCTGCTGAAATTCAGGGGCTAATTTTAACCCTAGAACCCTGACAAAAGACAGGTAGTTAAAATCTCCCAAGCTACTTGACTGCCTGGGGGCTGACAGGTTTGGATTTTCAGCTGTCCTCCTGAGCCCGTGACAGGGCTTCCCTCCGAAAACTGGGAGGTTCCTTTCTAACAAACAGTGGTGGCATTGGGACCCAGGTGCAATTTTAACTCAGCAGCCCGAGGGGTGAGTTTACAGCCAGCCCAACCCTGCAGTGAAGAGGATCAAGCAAAGCTCAGCCTCGCTTGATACAATCTCGCCCATATCCTTCAACCCCTCAACTGTGGGGAGATCCCAGCCCTTCATCCAATCTTGCCACTTACAGGATTCAATTGCGGCCTGGGTGGTCAAACAGACCAGGCTCTAACTCCCTCACTGCTATTCGCCCACCCTAAAGCAGACCCATAGGCTGGGATTTTCCAGCCTTGCCCGCCGCCGGAATCTCCTGGTCCCGCTGAAAGTCAATGCACTGTTGGCTGGCCCGTCACATCCCCCACGGCAGGGCTGGAAAACCGCAGCCTCAGTTAAAATCCAGGCCTTTTTGTCTGGGGCCAGACACAAAGAGTTACCGCTCAAGTGAAATGTTGGCTGTGATTAAGTTCATAGTTCATAAAAGCCCATGCGAAGGAGAGAATTATTCAGCAAGTTTTACAATAATGAATTCAGTCAACAATTGCCATGACCACATCGGAAGGAAAAAATGGAGTCCCTGCTATTCCCTATATTTTGGTAGGTTCCTACCATGATCTGACCCGTCAATCTAAAAATAAAAGGCTGAAAAGAAGCTTTGCCCCAAACTGTTGCGTTCAGCAGCCATGTGTCCATTCCTGATACACATGTCAACCAAGATTGTATCCTCACGAGTCCGGATCCGTGTTCTCCAGATGCTGGACGGACCAGACAGAAGGGATCATTACAAATACCCGAGAGATAAAGTCCATATTGTGGCCAAACACCTGCTGGTTCAAACGGGAGATACACAGAGCAGCATTGTGCCAGGATTGCATTGAAGCCAGCTCAGGCTTGGTGACAACATCTTTACAGTGTTAGCAAACCAGGTGCAACTAGACACAACAGCAACAAGGCATTTGCAGTCAGGTAGTTCATTTAATGTGAAATAAATGCCACAAGGCACTTTGCTGAGCACTTGAGAGTACTTCCCTTTTCTTTAAGATGCAATTTAAAACCTAACTTTTTTGCACAAGCCTTCAGCTTCTTTATGTTTGATAATTGCTCCTGCAGAACATCTCAGGACATTTAAGGTGCTATATAAATGCAAGCTGCTGCTTTTGTAAATGGGAGAGAGTCATAGAATCACACACCATAGAAGGAAAGTCATTCAGCCCATCTGGTGGAACTAGCCAATTAAACCCACTTCCCTGTTTTCCCCGTAGACCTGCATTTTTTCCCCTTATAAGCGTATACCCAATTCTCTTTTGAAAGATGACCAGAGAGATGTCAAACAGGTCGTTTCAAAGGCTGAGAGAGATGAAGTAAGGTGGAGGGATTTAGGGAGAGTTGCGGAGAGTAGGGCTGAAACAGGTGAAAACACGCCCTTCCATGTCGTAACAGGGGCAGAGGTTGCTGCAAAGCTGATAGGGTGAGAGAAACAAAGGTCTCCAAACAAAGCATAATGGTGGAGGACGTCACAGCGGTATGAAGGTGAGGCCAGGGATGGAGCTGTATATGAGGAAAAGGATTTTGGAATTAATATTTTGGCGTACAGAATGCCGTTTCTCTTCAGTGAGAATAACAGTGCCCTTGCATGATAAATCTGGGTGAATGACTAAGACCCACACTCCAACTATCTAGAGCAGGAGAAAAAATGAAGCCAAACTGGAAATAGTGATGAGAAGTACCAAGTTTGGATTTTGAAAGTCCTTGCATTGTAGCAAGAAGGGAAGACTGAGGGAGGTGATGAATTCCACAGTTTCAAAGTCCTAGAAAAGAAACAAGTAGAGAAAGCGCCGTCAATGGCCAGTTCATTGCAATCTGGATTGCCAGACGATGAGACACTGAACATCACAACTCTAGACCATCAAAGATTTCGGAAATTCTGCACTTGTAAGACATGTTTGAAATCTAATGGGCGGATACACCTTATTCTATTGATCATTGGGTTCAGCTGTACATTTGCGTAATAATCACCAAATGATCACATTTATGTTTGAAAGGTTATAATGTGCCAATTATTTTCTTAGACCTCAAAAGGAACTGGCAACCCTATTGGCTCAGATAGACAACGGTCCACCTAGCATAATGTTGAAGGATTTTGACCAGCTAAATCCCTATTGAGAATACCTTGATCTGGTGTGAGTTGGCTAATTCCAACCAATGGAAGGGATTACTGTAGTTGGTCTGGGGAAACAGGGTCAGGAGGGAAAGAAATTATCAGCCACGATTTTTACCGTGTGTGTGCATGCCTGTTAAGTGGGGGCAGTGAAAGGCTTTGCTTTAAAGCCCACCGAGAACCACAGAATGGTCTCATACAGGAAACAGGCCATTCAGCCCATTAAACCTGCCCCAGTAATGCTTCTCAATGAGCCACAGGGCTAACTCTGCTCTTCTATTCACTCCTTGTGCCTTTTAATTGTCAATTGACTGACTCCTTTCCTTTTCAAGAAGAGTTGCTAGACTCTGTTTCAGTGACAGGGAGCTCGCCCAGTCAACACTTTGGGTTGAGAGCCACAACTGAAGAATGCCCTCTCAGCCGAAGTACTCCACAGACAGAGCCTGTGTCACGAAAGATTAGAGCAACGAGCTTTCTCGGAATGTGCAACCATTCAATCAGTTGCTGAAGTAATCAGTTGGAATTATCACTGTGTTCTTTCACATGGGGATAGTGCCTCACCCTGGCCTTAACAGAATCAAGCCGGAAGAAATGATAATTTAATTTCTTGCACCTCGTACCATTTTACTGAGTTCTCTTTAAAAGTTTGCAGCATTTTAACACGCATTCAATCAAGGAACACAAGACTGCAGTTGTAAAAGATAATGGCATCTCATTAAAAGCTGCTGCACTGGGTTTAAATTCAATTTGTAAGGATGTTGAGCTCTTATCTTCAGGACACTCAGAATGCTCCTATATTTTCTGAAGGGTCAATGCTTTGGTGTGTATCCTTGCCCTTCCTGTGGATGAGGGAGATCTCCTCTGGTTGTTATTTACAGTGAGGCTGTCACAATATACTCACACTGCTGTCCGATTCCCAACTCACACCAAATCCCATTAACCAGTTACCCTCCTGTGCTCACTGGCCTACTTTAGCTCCAGTCCCAGGAAAACCTCCATGTTAAAATTCCCATCCCATGCTCTGTTTCATTATGAACAATCTTCACTTGGTGACAGTATTGCGACCCTGCTCTCTGACTTGGCATTTACAGAACTGAAGACTCATTTACACTCGCCGTGACTTTGGTGGACATTATTCAACAACAGCTTATATTTATATAGTGCCTTTAATGTAATAAAACATTCAAGACACTTCATAGGGCTATTGTAAAACAAAGTATGATACTGAGCCAAGTAAAGAAATATTAGGTCACTCGGCCTTATGTTTGGTCAAAGAGCTAGGTTTTAGGAAGTGTCTTAAAGGAGGAAAGTGGGGTAAAGAGGTGGAGAGGGTGTAGGGAGGGAATTCTAGAGTTTGGGGCCTTGGCAATTGAAGATACGGGCACTAATGGTGGAGCAATTAAAACTGGGGATGCACAAGAGGCCAGAATTAGAGGAGTGCATGCAATTCAGTTGTAGGGCTGGAGGAGGTTACAGATAAAGGGAAGGGTGAGATCACAGAGAGATTTGAAATCAAGGATGAGAATTTTAAAGCTAAGATGCTGCTTGACCAAGGCCCAATGTAAGTCAGTAAGCACAGGGGTGATAAGGGAATGGGACTTGCTGCAAATTGAGACACAGGCAACAGAGTTTGGATGACCTCAAGTTTACAGAGGGTAGAATGTGGGAGGCCAGCCAGGAATGCATTGGAATAGGTGAGTCTTGGGGTAACATAGGCATGAATGAGGATTAGGGCCATTTTCTGAAGGTGTGAAGGATTGATGACAACTTGGCTAGGCCTGGTGGGCTTTTGCTTCTAGAGTCAGGGGTCAGAAGGTTGAAGATTCAAGCCCCACTCTAGCACTGGAGCTATTTTACAAATTCAGTGGCTTTAAACCATTTATTGCGCAAAATATTAATCTGCTGCAAAGATGAGGCTTTGTCAAATTGCTGTTAAGTAAACATCAAGTGAAGCTGATCCGAACAACTGACTTTAGAAGTGTTTTACAAGGTTCCTGACAGTGGTTGGAAACATGAAGAGACCACTCCAGCCAATAACCTTGAAAGAGGTTTGGCTGAAGTCCCATTTATGTGCATAAATATGCCTTCCAAAGAAAATACTGTGGAGGAGCAAGAAGGAATCCAGCCCATGACTCTTGTTGCTGTGGTGCACGTGTTGGGGGGGGTGGAGGTGTGTGTGTGTTGTGGTGGTGGTTGCGAGGGGGATGCAGGGTTCATGGCCTTAAGCAGGGATCAGGGACTAGTCACAAAGCAGGGGTTGGACATAGGCACAGTGGGGTTGTGGAGTGGAGTGAATGTCGAGTGGTCAGCAGCCAAGACAGATGGTGGCAGGGTATGGGAGCAAACACCATCAGGCCACCAGCCCAGTTTTAGCTATTCCAGATGGGTAACATTGCAGTCAGAGTGTCACTATCCCACCCGCCTTACAGAAGGAACTAGGTGGTGTCAAAGATAGAGTACGCAACAGCAATGCGCACAGGAAAGTTTTACAAAAAGTGTGGCATTTACAGTAAGTGCAGCCTATATACAACAGAGGCACTGAACTATTCACATTTTGAGTCAATCAGCAGAAGTATCAACTAATGTAAATGTAACAGAGACGTAGTTAATTTCAACTGCATTGGATGAGCACAATCTGGATTAAAGATCCTGCTGGGTGATTGGGACCTTTACAATGACTCAACAGTGCTGGAGAGGACTCAAGAAAAATACTTGGAGCTTCAATTCAGGCTCCTGCAAGATCATCGATGGGTCAGACCGCCAGTGTGATAGATTTCAACTGAAGATGATTCAAAAAGGCTCCAACATCAACATCCTTTCGGCTCTGTTGAATCTTTGTTCCCAAGGACAATCCCACAATGGAACAAGCTGCCTAAGGAAACTGTCACAGCCCCATCATTTGAAATCTTCAAAATCCTTCTCTAGCTTATTTCCATTTCCAAGTTTTCATTATCGGGACTGCCACCTCAGCAGGTCATGCCTGATTTAGCTAGCGCTACCCATATAAATGCTGGTGGAAAACTGATATTAATCTATGATGCTGAGACAACTAATTCTGGCTTACATTTGCATCTTCATGTGCACTGAGAGAGAACACTGGCTTTTCCACGGCTATTGGTACAAGGTCAACGCACACACTTGCAGTGTGAGGAACAGCTCAGCTTCTTTACAGCCAATTCATTTAGAACTAACAGAGTCAGTCTATTATAATGAGGCAGTCAGTTTGCTGCACTGGTCCAGTACTGAGGGAGTTAATATTATCCAAGTGAGCAAATATCAGATACAACCAGCGGGCAGGGCCACCAAATGTGCACAATAGCGATAGGAATGGGCACAAGCAGCTGCCCTGCAGAAAGGAGAAGGAAGAGGTCCAATTACACCAGAATCACATAAGCAAACTCCAGCAGGCTGGAGCGAGGGAAGAACAGGGAGGGAGAGGGATATTGAGGGATGGGAGTTGGGTGGTGGTGGTGGTGGGGGGGGGGGGGGGCTTGGTTGGTGCGGGTGGAATAAGTGTGAGATGAGGAGGGGGGAATGAGAGAGAGAGGGGGTGTGAGAGGATTATGTGAGGAGCCGGAAGATGAGAGGGGCCAGCTAATGTAGGAGAAATTTGAGTCTTAAATTACCACAGGGCCTGTTGCATACCTGCAGATTATTCTGGCCAGGTGAGGACAGGCAATGGTGGGAAGTGAGTTTGGATCTGCTGGTGCTAGATTCACACTCCGAAGAACAGGTGGGATCTGGCAAAATTCCCAGTGTTCCTGCTTTCTATCCTGCTATCACACTCATTCCCTTCCTCCTTTCTACCCTTTGCTCACTCTTGCTACCCTCCTCTTTCCTATCTCTCGTTCACTCTTCATTTCCTCCCTTTTACTATCTGTCACTCACACTGGGTTCCCGCACTCCCCACTATCTCTTGCTCACTCTTGTTCCCCGCCATCCTGTGTTACTTTGTCAGAATGGTCACTGGTATAACACTGGTGTTCAGTGCAGTGCAGCAGCACAAATGGGGCCCAGACAGGAACAGAGATAAACGTCTGGTAAAGACCGTCTGAGTTCAAACATGATCCACTCTTTGAAGCTAGTTCTGCTGGCTTCACCCTCAAACAGCTAGTCAAATGTGACATTTTTATCTCTCTCACATTCCAAGGTGTGGGACATGCACTGACATGCATCGTGCCAACTGACTGACCCCAGCGGGTCAGTTAAAATTGGGCACAGGTGGCGTAATTCCCTCTCCACCATTACTACATTAGCAAAGCTGGATTAGGGAGTCAAATTGCTTGTAAATAGTTCCAACATAAAATAGCTTCTTTTGAAACTGTAATGATGAATGTGTGGGTGATGCTCTTCTTCATTGTGTGTGTAATTAAATGGTTTTATCCAGATCATTTAACAGACCGAGGAAACATTAGAACAGAAACTTTTGAGCAGCCCAGTTGGACTTGGCTGGTTTGTGAATTCTCTAGCTAGAGGGAAAAGCAAATAATCTTTAACACCAAATTCCCTTTGGAACATTCCGATTGAATCTGCTTCCACCCACCATTTCAGGCAGTGCATTCCAGATCATAACTCACTGTATTAAAAACATTCTGCTCATCTCCTCCCAATCCTATGTTGCTGAAACTCAAACAATGGACTCCTTTTTTTGGGGGCAAGGGGGTGGGGTAGGTTGGGGATGAGGGAGACGATCTTCGTGCCTTGCCTGAAGGAGCAGCTCAGGATCGATTACAGGATTTGCTGTGGTTTTAACCACAGCCAAACCAGCTGTGGAGGAGTCAGACTCATAGCGCCAAGAGCACCCTGTCAGCTGTTCCACACACTCCGCCAAGCAGCTGTGCTCAGTGCCCCTCTCCCCACCCCCCACCCCACAGCATCGCGATGGCTGACATTCAAGGAACAGATGGGACACAGGCCCAGGCCCAGCCTCCCACAGGCTGGTCAGAGGACTTGAGCAGTCAGTGACTCACAGAAGGAAACTGAAAGCAGGATCCTGGGATCTGCTGGGGATTAGACCACACAGCAACTTTGAGCGCTTTCAGAGCTTCCTGACAGGTGACATTCTTGACTCAGAAATTAGCACAATTATGGAAGTGTTTCCCTTCATCCATGCGATTGACAGGGACAGTTGTATTCTAGGTTATTCCACTTCTTCGAGGGGGTTTAGCTTGAGATGAGTAGAGGGTGGAAATATTTGGTTTCCTTTTCTGGTTATTTTGTTGGCCTATTCCCCTCATGCTCAAGAACAGAGACCTAGATTTTCATGGAGGCAGGGAGACTCCATGGTGTATCCAAAATAACGCTGAGAACCAACATCCAGATCCGGAAATCCTGCCCCCATTTCCAACAAGTCCTATTTTCATTGGTAGGGAAAAGGGGACAGGATGTGACTCAAATATGCGGGAAATCTGAACTCAGCAAGGCCATTTGAACTTGGTGCTCAGTCCGACCAGACCCCAATTTCACTAAAGTGAGAGCCTTACCTCACAATGTGTGTGTTACAAATTTTTAGTGGACATAAATGCTTGTAAATGGTGGATATGGCTGTGGAACTGTCAAGCTGCTTATTTGAGCTGAAAAAATCTGCACTTTCAGTTTCAACAGCTGTTTGTTGACATAACTTAAGTGATATCATTATAGCATTATTACTGTTTGACTGCTTCCACAACCTATCATCAACACAGTGGGAGAGGGGGTTATTGACAGCTCCAAAAGGTTATTAAAGGATTAGCTGCCTTTGGTCTGGGGTTATGAATGCAAATGCTTGTTTTTCTAGGTAATTAAATACTTGAGGGGACAGAAATGTGTTGAAAAGGCTTTCATGAATGAGAGTCTTTTTTATATAGTGAAGTCTGTAATAAATATTTAGAAGTTTATCTTATGTCATTTCGGCATGGCTCCTGAGGGCTTCCCATCATGGACACCAGGTGAGTTGGCATAAAGGCTGTAAGGGCAAATAGTGTTGGGAGTGGGTGGGGGAGGTGAGGGGTGAGGCTACAAAACCTAACATTTAACAAAACAACTGGGACAAAGCTCCAGAGAAATGAGGCAAGCCTTTTAACAAGCCAAACGTGGCACTCAGCAACTCCTGTGGCCACCTCCAATCAGCATCTAGGGGTGGTGGGCCCAACTCTATCCCACACTCGCACCCCTGGAAAGAAGATCCTGCCATTCAGGGCACATTTCCCCCTCCACCTCCCTGAGGTGGATGTGGCTCTGTACAGCCACCTTGAGAAGGAAAATCCAGGCCTTAGGCTAATAGGCAGGATGTGGTGTGTGAGAGAGAGACAAATGGACACATGCAGAATGAGAGTGAGTTTGGCAAAGACAGATAAGAGTGACAAGGAGAAGGTGACAGAGAGAGAGGGGGAGAGAAAGTAGGGGATAGACAGACAGGCAGATTGATAAAAAGTATGACAGAGTCAAACACAGGCAGAAAGGTAGATACATGGTATGAGAGACAGAGACAGAAAGAAAGCATGGCAGAGAGTGAGGTAGAGATAGGGAAGTGGTGAGAGGAAAAATAGACAGTGAGAGACAGAACAGGGCCGTTGGATATAGGGGAGAAAGAGGCAAATATTAATACAAAAACACACCCACACAGGCACGTGCATGCTCGCATACACAGGCACACACACATCCACACAAACACACACACACAGGGATATAAATAAACACACACATACATACACATGCATGGACACATTGAGAAAGTTATTGAAAGCTCCTTTATCCTGATACAGAGTAGGTGCTGTGACATTTTTTCACTAGTTTAGGCTCAGGTTTTGATTCTGACAATATTTTACCCTGATGTGCATGTTTATTTTCTAGAGTGCAATATATAACATGCAACATAGGAACAGCAGGATCAATCCAAAAATAATGTGCCTAGTCATTTAAACAGCCTAGCCATACGCTACCAGCAGGAACACTTGCACACTTGTCATTTCAAATGGAGTTTTATTTATGAGACTGTCAACACTAGGTAAGAAACGCAATGGTTTGACTATTGGCTTGATGTTCCAGCTTCCCTTCCCCAATTCTCCACAGGTTTTAATTACCCTGTGACCCCTCCATCAGGCCATCCCCTCCATATTCAACCAGCTGTCCCAGGCCCACAGCTCAGACCTCAAAAAATCTCATTGTTCACTCTCAAACCCTTCTCGGGTCTTATGTCCAATATTCCCAAAAGGTTGGTGCTCACAAGGTGTCTCTTCTAAGTACTGCATATGCATGGTGCACAACAAAAAAAGGGGGGTCACTGCTAAGCTCCCCCACCCCATCATTCCTTCTTCCCCACCCATTCTGCTCTTTCTCTCCTTCTTGTCATGCTCCTTATTGGATAGAAGATCATGGTCTCCTAGCTGGAGAACCCAATGGGGGAACTCAGACTTTCTGCCCACCCCAACACCGCGCCTCCACCCCTGCTCCACCACTTTCCCATACCAATTAAGCACTGTAACTAAGCAGATTGCAACAGAATGCCCTGTTGTATGAAACTGTACTCGCCACTCAGATTGATGAGGACTACACTCAGAATAATGAAATCTATTTTTATATTGTTCTTTCATTGGGGCTCTTTGTGGTCCTGTTGTTGAATTCTGAAGTGCAACAACCTGGGTGACCACTTTGTGGATGACATGCAGAGTGGTAGGACCAGAGGTCTATGTTTTAGTGACAAGGGTGGAGTGCAATGTCTTGTCTCAGAAAAGCAATTGCACAGCATGGGAGTCAACTGAGGGTACTGGGCAATGGTTACGGTACTTGACTGGTAATTGAGAAACGATGGCAGGTTGAGAATGTGAATTTAGTATTTTTATTAAAATCTGGTACTAGTAAAAGTGACGTGAATTGCCAGTCTTATGGCTATGAACAACAACAATTTATGTTGCACGTTTAACCTAATAAAATGTGCCGAGGCATTTTACAGGAGCTTTTCAAACAGAATATGACACTGATCACATAAGGAAATATTAAGTCTGATGACCAAAGGCTTGGTCAAAGGTTTTAAGGAGTGTTTTTGAGGAGGAAAGAGAAAAAGAGAGGGAGAAAGGTTTAAGGAGGGATTTCCAGAGCTTAGGGCCTACGCATATCCACCATTGATAGAGCGATTAAAATACGGGTTTCTCAGGAGGCCAGAATTAGATGAACACAAAGCTCTCAGAGGATTGTGGGGTTGAAGGAGGTTACAAACAAATGGAGGAGGGAGACCATGGTGGGATTTGAAAACAAGGATGAGAATTTCCAAATCAACACATTGCTAAACTAGGAGCCAATGTAAGTCAGTGAGCACAGGGGTTCAAGGGGAACGGGATTTGGTGCAAGTTGGGCAGGGGCAGCAAAGTTTTGGATAGCCTCAAGTTTATAGAGGGTACAATGTAGGTAACCAGTCAGGAGTGCATTGGTATAGTCAAGTCTAGAGGTAACATGAATGACCGTTTCAGCAGCTGATGAGCTGAGACAGAGGCACAGTTGGGCAATGTCACAGAGGTGGAAATAGGCATTGCTAATGATGGTGAGAATATGTGTTCAAAAGCTCACCTCAGGGTCAAGTGTGACACTGAGATTGAGGGACTGTGTTGGTAGCTTGGAAATGAAGTTTAGCGCATGGACCAAAAACAATGGCTTCAATCTTCCCAATATTTAATTGGAGGAAATTTCTGCTCATTCCAGTACTGGATGTTGGATAAGCAGTCTGCTAATGTAGCAACAGTGCCATGTTCGAGAGGAGTGATGGTGAGGTAGAGCTGGATGTTGTCCGCATACATGTAAAAACTAATGTTTTTGGATGATGTCACTGAGGGGCAATATGTTGATGGGAAACAGGAGGGGGCCCAGGATTGACCCTTGAGGGCCACTAGAGGTAATATTGCAGGAGCAGTAAGGGTCACCATTGCAAGTGATTCTCTGGCTGCAATCAGATAGATAAGAATGGAACTAGGTGAGAGCAGTCCCACCCAGCTGAATAGATGAAGAGGCCTTGGAGGAGGATGGTGTGATCAACTGTGTCAAAGGCTGCAGACAAGTCGAGAAGGTTAAGGAGGGAAAGTTTATCTTTGACACAGTCACATAGGATGTCACTTGTAACTCTATAAGAGTCATTTTGGTGTGGTAGCAGGGGTGGGAAATGGATTGGAGGGATTCAAACATGGAGTTCCAGAAAAGATGGGCACAGATTTGGGAGGTAGAAGGACTTTGGAAAGGAAAAGGAGGTTGGAGATGACTTGGTAGTTTGCAAGGACAGTGGAGTCAGGGGTTGATTTTTTTGAGGAGAGGGGTGATGATGGCAGATTTAAAGGAGAGGGGGACAACATCTGAAGAGAGCCATTTACAATATCAGCTAACATGGGGGCCAGGAGGGGAAGTTGGGTCGTCAGCAGTTTAGTGAAATAGGTTTGAGGGAGCAGGAGGTGGGTCAGCATGAGCTTGGAATGGGCATGAGGAGAGATAGGAAAGAAACTAGAGAAAGAAATGAGTTCAGGGCTAGGGCAGGGGGGAGCTTTAGAGGAACTTTGGCCTGGTGGGTTAGAAGAAGGGAGCAATTCAGCAGCAAAGGCAGCCAATTGCATGGTCTTGATTTTAGTGACAAAAACGTCCATGAGCTCCTAGCAGTTATTGTTGGAGGTGCGGGTGAATGAGATAGTGAGAAGAGTTCAAGAAGATGGTTTGCAGTGAAGAAAAGAATCTAAAAGTTATCTTTGCATTCCAGGACACCATGGAATAATAAGCAGTTTTAGCAGGTGAGAGCAGGACTGGATAGTGTTTTATGTATTTGGTGGGAGACAGTGGTATAGTGGTAATGTTACTGGACTGTTAATCCAGAAGCCTAGCCTAATGCCCAGGAGACATGGGTTCAAACTTCACCAAAGCAGCTGGTAGAATTAAAATTCAATTAATAAATCTGGAATTGAAAACTAGTCTCAGTAATCTGCCATCCTTACCTGGCCCGGGCCTATATGTGACTCCAGATCCACAGCAATGTGGTTGACTCTGAACTGCCCTCTGAAATGGCCTAGCAAGTCACTCAGTTCAAGGGCAATTAGGGGATGGGCAACAAATGCTGGCCTTGCCGGTGACACCTACATCCCATGAAAAGAATGAAGGAAAAGAAAGTGGTCAAGCCAGATCTGGCAGTGGATGGCTAAACCAGTTATCCACCATATCCCTTTCACTTGAGGGAGCAGAGTTAATTTATGGAGACAGAGAAGAGGTCCATGCCAAGGGGAATGACAAGAGGAAGTCTCACCATCAGGGGTCTCAATCAAACTGGAAATCTTCGTTTAATATATTTGTATAGCTTTTCTGAATGTTGGTGGATTCACAGAACTGGTTTGAAAGGATTGCCATGACTGACCATGTAAACTCATTTTGACATAGACCCAAGAGGACACAAAGCCCACTAAAGCTTAGAGCATTACTTCCATCAAGATCCATTCAGCTCCATTCCACTAATTTCCCACCCTCCTGGGGCTCTGAGCTCAATTTTGCCAGTATGTTCAGCTGCATAGACACCAAGCCAAGATCAACAGTAACTCTAGCATTGCTTCAAGTAGAGGCCTGAAAGACAGTTGCAGGAAGTCTGTCCAGCTGGCATCCTTTCTTAACTGGAAGAGGTTTAGACTTGTCCTTTTTTCCTCTGCCATTCCATCAAGCCAAGTGCCCCAGGCTTGTTTGGAGCACAAACACCAGATAGAACCAGTTGGGCAAAATGGCCTGTTTCTGTATATTCTAAGCAATTCTCTACAGTTGCTTGTCCTAACTGCCCACTCAAGTGACAAAAAGAAAACATTCCATGAGGCTGTTTTCAGTCAAGAATATTCTTCATTAAACATTAATGGACTTCCTCCTTTTTTTTCCCCAGCTGTTACACAAGGCAAGGTATGAATGACCCAAGAGATGCTTCAATCTATGCACAACAGTACTGGAATGGCTCTGGAGCTCGGGCATGCGTGTGTAGTACCAAAGTTGTATGAAAGACAGTGCCTCACTCTTATTAAACCCTGTTTATTTTGCTGGGGTTGTCAAGGATACATTGAACAGAGTCAAGCCAGATGCAGAGAAATTTAAGTCTCGAGCCAAAGGTCCAGACTTTTCAGGGACCTGTCCCAACAACAACAAAGAGACTGAAAGTAGAGGTGCAAAACAGCAGCACAAATCATCTCATTGGGGAAGCAGAGAGGTGAGGAAACTGAAATTTGGGCCAACAATTTCCTTTTGTTAGAAATCTGAAGTTTAATCTCTAACGAAATGGTCAATAATGCTTCCAATAAATACACCCTGGCAAAGTCTCTGTCCCACAGCTCAGTTCTGAAGAGATGGAAGCGCATTAGGTGGTCTCCAGACCAGAAGAGCCAAAGGCAGGCAATTGACTGTTCCCAGCTTGAAACTGGCCAGCAATAACCTAATTTAACTAATAGCGTGAAATGGGATCACTTTAATCTCACCTCCCTCAATTACATTAAGACACCATGTAGAAAATACAGACCAATATAAACACTGCCACATAAAATATGTAAAAAGGAAAAATATCGTGCATTAATTTACACCCTTTAGGATGCCTCAGCATTCCTTACAAGCAGTTTGAGTAGTTTCTAATTGTAGTCGCCATTGTAATGTAGGATACATAGCAGATAATTTGCACACAGCAAGCTTCCACAAATAGCAATGTGGTAATGATCGGATAGGCTGTTTTAGTGATGTTGATTGGGGGACAAATATTAACTAGGACACTGGGGAAGACTCTCCTGATCTTCACTGAATAAGGTCATAGGATCTTTCACATCCAGCAGGCCTTAGCTTAATGTCTTATCTGAAAGATAGCATCTCTGACAGAATTGCACTGAATTGTCAGTCGAGATTCTGTGCTATAGTTCCTGGAGCAGGCCTATGAACCAACAATCTTCATGATTAGGGGCGAGAGTGCTACTAATTGAGCCAAGGTTCTCAACTGCATTGCTGATAAACAGAGTGGAACAGAATCTCAGTGAGGTTAATACCGGCTCTAAGGTCATCTGAGACTTCTCCCCATCCACCCACACCCACACCCACCATCACCCCATTATGTTCGAATTGTTTATGATTTTGGGCGCTCTTCTTTACAAAGGTTAGGCACATTGTTGTTGCAACTAACACAGGATTTTATTGCTTTTGTTACTGTTCCACTCTGCAAAATAGCACGTATTATACCACATGTTGAATATCAGCAGCAATTTTTCTACGATATTTCCTGAGGGTAACAGCAAGCTCAAAGGCTTCAATCTCCATTGCATTTCGTGCCACATCACTAGACAATCAAGCCAACCATTCGGGCTCAATCTGAAGAGACTAAAGAGCAGAGAAGCTTAAGGGGAGATTTGACAGAGATGTTCAAAGTGATAAGGGGTTTTGCTAGATTAAATAAGGACAAATTATTGCAATAAGGGTCAGTAACCAGAGGGCACAGATGTTACGATGATTGGCAACAAGAACGAGAGAAGAGGTGAGATTAATCGTTTTTAATGCAATAAGTTGTTGTGATCTGGAATGTGCTGCCTGAAAGGGCAGTGGAAGTAGATGCAACAGTAACTTTCAAAAATGAATTGAATAACCAGCGGAAAAGACTATGGGCTAGAAATTAGTGTGCCCCAGTATCTGGGCATGCAGTTGTGATTCACAACTGGCCCGGCTGTTCAGGACGAGGTGGGAAACATCAAAATATGGTGTACCCATCTCATCTCGGAATGACTGTAGCACTGGCTTCTTTCCCTGCTTAATGCCATCTGTGACCTCTACGATCTGGTATTAAGGACTGAAGCCAAACATTCAGATAATCCACCTCACCCCCACACACCTTCCAAAATGCCATCATGATACCCACCTCTTGCTGCTTCCATATACCCCACCAGCTGTCCAGCTATGGCAGGTGCATCACCCAAGCACAGTGCCACACAATAATTGACACTCTGACCTTTCTCTTTTTGGAAAAAGTAGCAAACAACAACTGGAAGATACAGACAATCGGAAGGTATAGCACCAAACCTCCATCCCTTGAGCCCCCTGGAGGAGATGGTGCTCAAGATCATGGGCTCAGAGGTGATAGCCCTTGGCGACTGATCAGGATGATGGTGAGAGTGTGCTTGTGTCCCCTTGGGAACTCCCTCCTCATCCTGAGATTTGTCATCAAATGGATGTATCAGAAGGTGTGATCATAGAACTTGGGCTTTTCGCCCCACCTACCCTTCCATCACCACCTCCCCAGCCTTCAGTTGGAACGTCTCTGGATACACAAGATCTGTCACCTGGGACAGCCTCAGCAGAGCCTGGAGGAAGGTGAGGAGGAACCAGCTGAAAGTGATGAGGAGGCACCGTCAATCAATCTGACAGTCCCAGCCATCCGCTCAGATATTGACATCCTGCAAACTTTGGAGACTAGTATGAAGTGGGATGTTTGAGTGGGCAGCAATTATGCCAGGAGCAAGGGGTTGCTTGTGTGTCAACTCACCGGAGGGCAAGATTGCAGCTGAGTTCAGCTGCAGGGGACTCAGTTTAGGACTTTGATGGGGTGGCATATAGGAGAACACTCATGAGGATATATATGAAGATGCAGGCCTCCCAGTCAGTCTTCTGTCACAGTCTAGGAGCATGAAGCCCGGCTCCAAAGTGTCAGAGCTCAGGGCCCACCCTTTCCAGTGTGGAAGTGGCAACCAACTCCATGGCAGCACTGGCAGACTGTCCAATGATGACGACTCTGATGGCCATTTTCTCTGCTTCCACTGTAGCACACTCAGAGTCCACTTGACAACACAGCACTACAGTGGAAGCTCAGAGGGAGAACATGAGATCAAAGGTAGGTGGTACGCAGTTTTAGTGGGTACGAATCTCAGTCCTCAAGAGAGCATGCAAGCTCTTATAGCAGTCTACTAATTTGTCCTTCAACATATTACTAGCACTGTTGAGGTGCTGCTCCAGGAGAAATGGCTACATGGATTGCAAACCTGTTGTCCTCAAGGGGACCCTACAAGGCCATCTGCAGTCTCCCCCAGTGAAGGTCAGCAACCTCCCACCAGCAATACTGCAGCCACTGAGGTAGCACTACGTAGGAACATTAGGCTAGACCAGGGAACCCACAAGGTAGGAAGTGGAGAAATGCACGAGGTTGAATAGTTTGTTGTTATTTGTATAATTGGATGCGTTTTGGATAAAGATGTTTTCTGAAGGTTTTTTATGATGGCTTTTATTCAACGTTGGCGTAGGGGTTGTGGTGAATGGGGAGTGTGGAATGAATGTGATGAATGCTGGTTCCATGGGGAAGTTGTTGATATGGAATTGGAGCGATTTAATTCACTCTCTCAGCCCATCCACTTAGACAGGGTCCAGGACGTCTGCTTCCCGTCTGCACCTCCCTCCTTGTTGAGCTTCCCCTCTCTGCCTCCTCCATTCCATTTCCTGGTCATGTTGCTGACCAGGTGGCTAGGCAACAGCTGCCCCCATACCCGGCTCAGGTGCTTCTCTCTGCTTGCTTCCATTCAGAAACTGGCAAAAAAGAAACACCTCCAAAAACCCAATAGTGTTTCACCAACGATGCTTCACCAAAATTTACTGAAGAAACCACCTCCTCTGCAACTTGTGGGGTGGCCCTTTAATTAGCACAGGTTCAGCTCCTATGTTGCAGCTGGTCATAAGGTCATAAGAAGTAGGAGCAAAAGTAGTTCATTCAGCACATTGAGCCTCCTCCAGCAGTCATGAAGATCACAGCTGATCCGATGTGGCCTGTCTGCCACTTTCCTGTCTGCCCCCCATTACCCTTGATTCCCTTGTCAATCAGAAATCTGTGTAACTCAGTCTTGAATATATTTAACGACCCAGTCTCCAGTGCTCTCTGTGGGAACACTAAAGACCCTCTGAGACCCTCACAGAGGACTGTGGAGGATCAGTCAAAGCAGAGGTAGATTTCTAGAGACAAATGACATCAGTGGATATGAGGATAGTGCAGAAAGATTGCATTGAGGTAGATTAGCCATGATCCAGTTAAATGACACAGCAGGCTTGAGAGATTGAATGCCTACACCTGCTCCTAGCCTCCTAAGTTCCTAAGAGAGAAGAAACTCCTCTTCATCTCTCTATTAAATGGGAAACCCCTTATTTTTAAACTGTGCCCCCTAGTTCTAGATATCCCTATGAGGGGAAACATCCTCAGCATCTACCTTGTGAATCCCCCTCAGAATCCTATATGTTTCAATAAGATTGCCTCGAAACTCCAATGAGTACAGGCCCAACATCCTCAACCTTTCCTCATACGACAATCCCTTCATTCCAAGAATTAGTCCAAGTTTCCAATCCTACCATGGCATCAGCTGGTTGGGCATTGTGACATCAGGATAGCAACCATTTGTGGCTTTCCAGCACATGCAGAGAATGTTCTTGCACGCAGTATTCTACTGCAGCAATGTTGTGTCGACTACACACGGATCAACCATTATCTTCCTCCAACCCCGAGGGGGCAGCAGTTGGCCTCTGTAGCGATATTCGAGGCAGTGCTACACAAACCAATTTTTTGCCCAAAATCAGCAGAGTTTTAGGGATGGAGTGGAGCTAATTGGACAGCTCTTTCCAAAAGCAGCATAGGCTCAGTAACCAAATAGCCCCCTTTTGTGCTGAAAGATGCTATGATTTCAAGGCGACAGAGGGACTCCAATACAAACAGTATGTACCATACAGCTGGCTGAGTAATGACTTGTGAGAAATCTCACTTTCACGGTCTCACCCCATCTGCAGGACATGTCAAGTAATCCCTGATGAAGCATCAAAATAAATTACATCTCTGGTGTGCTGCTCCCACCACTGTGACATCTGAAGGATGAAATGACAAGCTGACAGCTTTCGAATTGCTTCACGGTATCTGGGGAAAGCTGAATTGCTAGGAGTCGTCACAGACAGAGAACAACAGCTCCTTCTACCTTCAATAAGTAGGCCGGCAGAGCCCAGTCCATTCAACTCCAAGGTGACAGTCTCGCTCAAAAACAGAAACTGACGGTTGCTTTAGAGATTGCGTGGACACAATGTTTAACACATCATTTTCGGAAAGAAACATTTCATTGGCCATGACCTTGGCTGACCTTGCAGGTGGAGATATTATGCTAGACTGCACTATCAGGGCAAGGGAGCACAAGCTCGTGCTGGGACACACATATTACGTTACATAGAATAGAGAGCATAGAATCAGGTCATTCACCCTAAACAGTCCACGCCAGTGTTTATGATCCACTCAAGCCTCCTCCTATCATTCCTCATCAAACTTTATCAGCATAATCTTCGATTCCCTACTGTCTCATTTGCTTTTCCAGTTTCTCCTTAAATGCATCTTTACTATTCACCTGAACTACTCCCTGTGGTTGCGAATTTAGAAATTGTACTTTTGATTCCAAAGTCTAAATTGTTTATATAAATTGTGAATGGCAGTGGTCTCAGTACTGATCCCTGTGGAAGACCACTTGCCACGTTCTGCCACTCTGAGTAACACGAGCCTTTACTCCCACTCTTTACACTTGAAGTTAATCAGCTATCCATTGGCTCCGTGACTCCAGATGCTCTGATCTTATTCACTGGTCTAACATGTGGTACCTTATCAGAGGCCCTTTGAAAGACTAGACTATTACATCTATAACGCTATTCTTGTCTATGCTCTCTGTGAGGACTGATATTCTCAAAAGGAAACAATGCATAAAATGGACAACTGGGGAGGGATTGGAAGCAAAAGTGGCAAAGTCACTTAGGAATCTTCAGTATTATGATCTGAGCTGCAGACTATTTCTGGATAGGCAGCTTTTTCTTTCTCTATACTGATCTTGTGATACTGTGCAATAACTGTTAGCAAGCATTACAGATCATAAGTGGCCTAACTCATTCTATTAAACCATGTCAACTGACCTCATGAGGCAAGTATGCTCTTATTTACACGTATCTAGTGTTGTTACTAGGCAGATTAGGCACATTGGTATGAATCAGCGATAAGCAAAGCAGATCACCATTCACCAGAAGAAATGTCTTCGACCTGAAACATTAACTCTGTTTCTCTCTCCACAGATGCTGCTTGACCTGCTGAGTGTTTCCAACATTTTCACTTTTTGTGCCAGAATTCCAGCAACCGACGTACTTTGCTTTTGCACTCATCGCCTAACATGTTTTAACGTTGTGCCAATGTCCTATGATGACATTGTATTCATTGACTCCAAGGGACTCACCAGGACACCTACCCCAAGAACCTCACCATAACCTTATGTAGCTCCAAGGGCTTATTCCACACATAACTCAAGTTTGGAAGAAGCGGGCGGAATTGTCCGTGCGCGTTGGGCATGTTCAGTGGCGTAAGTGGACAATATGGCACAAAGGCCACAAATTGGTTTCAAGGCGTATTGAAACCAGTTTGCAAAAGTCCGCTCAGCCCGTCGATGGCGAGCTGCATTTCACGCCATCAGATGTCAAGAAGCTCATTGTAATACATCAGTGTATCATTATAAGGCTAGCCTGCCAGACTCATCCCCTGCTGCTGGACCATGTTTCACAACAGCATATAAAAGGTGTGCGCGTGGAGGGCTGCACTTTGAAGGGAACTCGGAGGTGATTGCAGAGTAAAGTTACGGAGCGCTCGCGAAGGGCGCCAGTTGGGCTTCAAGGTCGAGGCGCGTGAGGGTGGGGAGGGTTGGGGTAAAGGCTGCCCTGTGGTTGAGGCACATTTGGTGGGGGGGAGGGTAGCAAAGGTTGCCCTGAGATTGAGGCACGCTGGGGCAAGGGCTGCCCTGAGGTTGAGGGGGTTTTGCAGGGTAGTGGGGCAAGGGCTGCCTTGCGGTTGAAGATAGCACACAAGCACATAAAAGGTGGGGGGAGGCTGGTGTGGGCGATGGTAGCGGCCACGCATTAGGGACACCTTGTATAAAGTGACCATTCCTCTGCAGCTGAGACAGTTCAGGCGCTGCCAGACTGATATGATTGGGGTTAGGCCTCTAGCTTATCTTTTTTCAAAATTCATTCACGAGATGTGGGCTTCGCTGGCTGGGCCAGCATTTATTGCCCGTCCCTAATTGCCCTTGAGAAGGTGATGCTGAGCTGCCTTCTTGAACAGAACAGTCCATGTGGTGTAGGTACACCCACAGTGCTGTTAGGGAGGGAGTTCCAGGATTTTGACCCAGTGACAGTGATGAAAGGCGATATATTTCCAAGTCAGGGTAGTGAGTGACTTGGTGGGGAACTTCCAGGTGGTGGTGTTCCCATCTATCTGCTGCTCTAGATGGTAGTGGTTGTGGGTTTGGAAGGTGCTGTCTTGAGGAGTCTTGGTGAATTCTTGCAGTGCATCTTGTAGATGGTACATGCTGCTGCTACTGTGCATCGGTGGTGGGGGGTGTGAATGTTTGTGGATGTTTTGCTAATTAAGCGGACAGCTTTGTCCTGGATGCTGTCCAGCTTCTTCAGTGTTGTGGGAGCCGCACTCATCCAGGCAAATGGGGAGTATTCTATCACACTCCTGACTTGTGCCTTATAGATGATGGACAGGCTTAGGGGAGTCAGGAGGTGAGTTACTCGTTGCAGGATTCCTAGCCTCTGACCTGTTCCTGTAGCCACAGTATTTAAATGGCTAGTCCAGTTCAGTTTCTGGTCAATGGTAACCCCCAGGATGTTGATACTGGGGGATTGAGTGATGGTAATGCCATTGAACATCAAAGGGCGATACTTGGATTCTCTCTTGTTGGAGACGGTCATTGCCTAACACTTGTATGACATGATTGTTACCTGCCACTTGTCAGGCCAAGCCTGGATACTGTCCAGGTCTTGCTGCATTTGGACATGGACTGCTTCAATATCTTAAGAGTCACGAATGGTGCTGAACATTGCGTAATCATCAGCAAACATCCCCACTTCCAACCTTATGATGGAAGGAAGGTCATTGATGAAGCAGCTGAAGATGGCTGGGCCGAGGGCAATACCCTGAGGAACTACTGAAGTGATGTCCTGGAGCTGAGATTACTCTGACTTTCAACAACCACAACCATCTTCCTTTGTGCCAGGTATGAGTCGAAGCAGCAGAGAGTTTTCCCGCTGATTCCCATTGACTTCAGTTTTGCTAGGGCTCCTTGATGCCACACTCAGTCAAATGCTGCCTTGATGTCAAGGGCATTCACTCTCACCTCACCTCGGGAGTTCAGCTCTTTTGTCCATATTTGAACCAAGACTGTAATGAGGTCAGGAGCTGAGTGGCCCTGGCGGAACCCAAACTGGGCATCAGTGAGCAGGTTATTGCTAAGCAAGTGCCGCTTGTTAGCACTGTTGATGACCTCTTCCATTACTTTACTGATTATCGAGAGTAGATTGATGGGGCGGTAATTGGCCGGCATGGATTTGTCCTGCTTTTTGTGTACAGTTCATACCTGGGCAATTTTCCACATATCCGGGTGGATGCCAGTGTTGTTACAGCTTGACTAGGGGTGCGGCAAGTTCTGGAGCACAAGTCTTCAGTGCTATTGCCGGAATATTGTCAGGGCCCATAGCCTTTGCAGTATCCAGTGCCGTCAGCCGTTTCTTGATATCATGTGGAGTGAATCAAATTGTCTGAAGACTGGCATCTGTGATGATGGGAACCTCCAGAGGAGGCCGAGATGGATCATCCACTCGGCACTTCTGGCTGAAGATTGCTGCAAATGCTTCAGCCTTATCTTTTGCACTGATGTGCTGGACTCCTCCATCATTGAGGATGGAGATATTTGTGGAGCCTCCTCCTCCAATGAGTTGTTTAATTGTCCAATACCATTCAAGGCTGGATGTGGCAGGGCTGCAGAGCTTAGATCTGATCCATTGGTTATGGGATCGCTTAGCTCTGTCTACCACTTGGTGCTTATGCTGTTTGGCATGCAAGTAGTCCTGTGTTGTAGCTTCATCAGGTTGCCACCTCAGTTTTAGGTGTGCCTGGTGCTGCTCCTGGTATACCCTCCTGCACTTTTCACTGAACCAGGGTTGATCCCCTGGCTTGATGGTAATGGTCGAGTGGGGGATATGCAGGCCATAATGTCACAGATTGTGTTTGAGTACAATTCTTCTGATGCTGCTGATGGCCCACAGCGCCTCATGCATGCCCAGTCTTGAGTTGCTAGATCTGTTTGAAATCTATCCCATTTCGCACGGTGGTAGTGCCACACAACACTATGGAGGGTATCCTCAATGTGAAGGTGGGACTTCGTCTCCACAATGACTGTGCGGTGGTCACTCCTACCGATACTGTCATGGACAGATGCATCTGCGGCAGGCAGGTTGGTGAGGATGAGGTCAAGTATGTTTATCTCTCTTGTTAGTTCCCTCACTACCTGCCGCAGACCCAGTCTAGCAGCTATGTTATTTTGGACTCAGTCAGCTCGGTCAGTAGTGGTGCTACCGAGCCACTCTTGGTGATGGACATTGAAGTCCCCCATCCAGAGTACATTCTGCGCCCTTGCCACCCTCAGTGCTTCCTCCAAGTGGTGTTCAACATGGAGGAGCACTGATTCATCAGTTGAGGGATTGCGGTACGTGGTAATCAGCAGGAGGCTTCCTTGCCCATATTTTATCTGATGCCATGAGACTTCATGGGTTCTGGAGTTGATATTGAAGACTCACAGGGCAACTCCCTCCTGACTGTATACCACTGTGCTGCCACCTCTGCTGGGTCTGTCCTGCCGGTGGGACAGGACATACCCAGGGATGGTGATGGCGGAGTCTGGGACACTATCTGTAAGGTATGATTCCATGAGGATGGCTATGTCAGGCTGTTGTTTGACTGGTCTGTGAGACAGCTCTCCCAAAAGTCCAGCAACAAAACCTAGCCCCCAGATCTTAGTAAGGGGGAACTTTACAGGGTCAACAGGGCTGATTTTGTCGTTGTCATTTCCAGTGCCTAGGTCGATGCCGTGCGGTCCATTCAGTTTCATTCCTTTTTCATGACATGGTAGGGGTTTGCTAGGCCATTTCAAGAGTCAACCACCTTGCTGTGGGTCTGGAGTCACATGTAGGCTAGACCAGGTAAGGACAGCAGATTTCCTTCCCTAAAGGGCATTAGTGAACCAGATGGGTTTTTACAACAATTGTTTCATGGCCATCATTAGACTTTTTAATTCCAGATTTTTTATTGAATTCAAATTCTACCATCTGCCATGATGGGATTCAAACCCAGGTCCCCAAAACATTACCCTGGGTCTCTGGATTAGTAGTCCAGTGACAATACCACTACGCCATTGCCTCCCCCTGCCCCACTCAAGCAATGCAGAGGCAGCAAAATGCCACCGAGTGCTCCGAAACTTTTCATCCCTCAGGCACAGGCTGCAAACTAATATAGCGGACTGCAGAACAGTTGGACAACTGGGCACATTGGACAATCTCCTCGCTAAAGCTGGTTATGCAGCAGTAACTGGTGGGGGTGCTCACAGCCCCTTGCAAGGTCAGCATCCCAGTTTGGACCAGTCTACCCCATGGTTCAAGCTAATAGTGCAGCCCTGAAGCACAGGTAAAGAGAATGCCTGTGCCTGAGCTGAGAACACAGCATGCAGTCCAGTGGGCAAAGCTGAAGCCAATCAGTCAGATGTGTGGGGCAGAGGAAGCTGGGGTTTCGGGCAGCCATGCAGCGCACTAAACTCTGGCTGTCCAAGTGGTGGCCAGCACTCCCCAAGATGCATTGACGGGCCTTCAGACTTAACCAAGAGAGGTTCTTAGTATACTCACGCATCTCTCTCTTTCATCCTGCAGAAGGAGTACAACATCAGCATCATAGAGCCTGGTGAACTAGCTGTGTGCCTCATGGCGTACAGGGAGCGAAGACGACAGAGAAGGAAGTGACTGAGGCGCCTGGCTGCACAGAGGGAGGAACAGCACCCTCTGGAAGAAGGTGCAGCTGGGGCTCCCGCATACACCGCCGAAGAGCCACAGCGAGCCTAACTAGACCCAGTGTCTGTAGATGCCGCCTTTCATTCCTGCAGATTACCTGCACATGTCTAGGGAACTGGTCGGACACATCTGCCAGCTACCCCAGGATTTGGCACCACGAGGGCATGGAGGGCATCCAATGCCCGTGGCCGTGTAAGTGACTGCAGCACTCAACTTCTACGCCAGTGAGATATCACAAGTCTCCACACACAAATGCATCCATGAGGTCACGGATGCCATCTTCGCGAGGGCACACAACTTTGTGCATTTCGCCCAGGACCAGGACGGCCAGGATAAAAGAGCAATTGGATTCGCCCAGGTCCCGGGTTTCTCACAGGTACAGGGTGCAATCCACTGTTCTCACGTGGCGCTCAGATCCCTGCACAACACACAGTCAACTGTGTCAATCACAAGGGCTTCCATTCGCTGTATGTGCAGCTGGTATGTGACCACCACAAATGCATCCTGTAGGTGTGCACATGGTTTCCAGGGACTGTGCACGAGGCCTACACCCTGAGTCACTCACAGATCCCTGACGCCTTTCAGGGTCCACAGAGGCTTCAGGGTTGGCTCCTTGGGGACAAGGGCTACCCACAGAGGCCATGGCTGATGACATCCATGCAGCAGCCTCAGACTGCAGCAGAGCGACACTATAATGAGGCTCATGCAGCAGCTCACAACTTGGTGGAACAGACCATCGGGATGCTGAAGATGAGATTCCGGTGCCTGGACTGGCCTGGTGGAGCCCTGCAATACAATCCGCAGAGAGTGTCACACATCGTGATCGTCTGCTGCACCCTTTACAGCCTGGCGCTGCAATAGGGAGAGGAGCTGGCTGAGGAGGAGATGCAGGAACTGAAGGTTTCCTCCAATGAGGAGGACGTCAATGATGATGAGGGTGAGGGGGTCCTCAAAAGTGACGATGATGGTGATGAGGCCCTTGCACTGGCCATACGAGGCAGGTGCACTTGGGAGGCCCTCATAGCTGCTAGGTTTGTGGAGGATGATAATGACATGCTGTAAGGAGGCCCCATGGATACTCACATTGCTTCTGTAAATGTTTGACTCCAGTCTGGCTTATGGCAGTGCACATATCCTCTGTGAGAATGCTCCTGTCATGGAGATGCTGTGGAGGCCCTAATAGTTACTCAACTGCAGGAGGATGATGATGATGATATGCAATGAGGACACTCCATAGATCTTCACATACCCTCTGAGAATGTCTGACCTCTGTCTGGCCGAGGGTAGCTCGCTTGCGCTCTGTGATCAGGGGCATCTCAGAGATGCTGCCATGAAACCTTAAAAGCATCTAATCCTTTGTCCGCCTTCAACAGCTGAGCTCTTCAGGAGCACAGCGTCTCTGGTCACAGATGCTGAAGAGATGGGGGCCAGCCCCACCTTAAAGGTGCTGAGAGCACACAGAGAGAATGACGAAACTCTGTGGTGCCTGCCCACTACATTCTGGCATCAGTGACCAGCACCATCGAGGTGCAGGCATCAGTAATGCTTCCAGGGAGTGTGAAGCCAAACCATCACAAAGCACAGGGAAGAGGCCCTGGACTGAGACACCTGCCTTTATGTTGTGCAGTAAGGTTTCACATCTGAGTGACACAAACACTGCACATCAGAACAAGGAGCCAAAGGCAAGGAGATATTCTTGGGAGTTTATTGACAATTGTGCAGATTTTGTACAAGTGATTGACACCTGTGCCCAGGCTGTGCAACTCCATCTTTTTAACTTTCCTAACCCTGCTGCTACATCTTGGTGCTCCCCGGACATCCACCGCAGAGGTGGAGACAGCTTGCTGACTGCTAGGCCCTATCTGTGATGACTTTGGAGGGTGTCCTCTGCAGGGCCGAGATCTGGGGAGGTCCCCGGCCTGCTTTTGGGCTCCTGCTCTGTGGCAGTGGCACCCTCCTCGAGCTATGGAGCAAGAGCGGCTGGGGGTCACAGGAAGAGGGGATTCGGATGGGCTGGACACTCCCGGAGTCACCTGGGTGTATGGCCCTGTGGTGTACACCTGCTGATCCTCCTCCCTAGGGGCCTCTCGCTGATTCCTTAAGGAGAAGGGGTAGCTGGAGTGAGATCGAGCTGCCCTGCACCTCTTTCAGTGTACACTGTTGGAGGCCAATTATGGGGTCAGCAATGGAATTGACCCCATGCAGCAGTGTAGGAGTGATGTCCTGGGCCAAGGCCTCCATGGCAGCTGCAATCACACCAGTGTTGACCTCATTGTGTTCGCAAGTCGGTGCTATCACCTCAGCATGAAGGCAGATGGACTCCTCCATTGTGCCTTGCAATCTGAGGAGTGCAGCGGACTTCCCTTCCTGATGTTCCCAAGATTGGCTTTGCAGCTCCAGCAACTGTGACATGACTGAGTCCAGAGGCCCATCATCTGACTTGGCCTCAGTAGTGTTCTAGCCTCCAGCAGTCCTCCGAGTGCCGGGAACCTGGGAAGTCCCTGTCTCCGCCTGCTGTGGATCAGGCAGTGCAATGTGCTCAGCAGATCATGATCCCGAGGCTATTCTAAAGCAAAGTCCCACTGACTTGTGCATCTTTGCGTTGGTGGAGAGTGTGGGTGTGTGTTGTGACAGGACTTCAGGGAAGGTGCCTTCAGATTCCTCTTCAGAGGTTTCTTCGGGGCTTGATTGGAGGCCTTGAGTTGTGGGCTCTGTCGACTGATGGCAGATATACCTGAGAAAGCAAGAGGTGATAATTAGTGCATGGCAGTGGCCTGTGAAACAGGACACATCACTCAGGGCGTGGTTGTCTGATAGATGTTGCACTGCTGGATCCTTACTTAATAGAACAGAACTGACCTCACTGTCAGCACAGGACCGATCCAGATGGCTGTTTTCAAAGTCCGTGAGGATCTCGATTTCAGGCATTCTTCCAACGGTAAGCAACCTCTCCCTCTTGTTGTGTGCCAGCTTAACCTGCATAAATAGAAATGTAGAAAATGTAAGCAGGATGCCTGCCAGGCCACATGATAAATGTGCCTAACACGTGTGGGTGGTGAGTGGTCCCATGGATGGGATGAGGACAATGATGGTGTGAGTGAGAGAGTGAATGGTAATGTCCCTTGAACTGGCAGGGAGTGAGGGCCCTGTGGGTGTGTGAGGGGTTTGTGAGTGTGTGAGCTGTGAGTGTGTGAGCTGAGAGTGATGAGAAGAGTAACTTACCCTGGTGGAACAGAGGAGATCATTCATCCTCTTGCAGCACTGGCCGTCCTCTTTTGCAGGGCATTGGTGCTGACCACCGCTGCCACCGCCTCCTAAGCCAGATTGGTGATGTTGCTGCCCATCCTGAGCCAGAGTGGGGATAGAGAACATCATGGGCCTCCACTGTGTCCAAAAGGTGCTCGAGGGATGTGTCACCGAACCCGGGGGCTGCAGTCTTTTTGCCTTTCAGGGTCATGTCTTCTTTACAACAGTCGTGGGCTGGTAACACTGAGAGGTGTGCGTACGGTTGGATTTTAAATGTGGCGTCTGGCGTGATGAAGCGGCGGGCGAACGAGAGCCTGCCTGCCATTGAAACGGCGTGTTTCCCAGGAATGCGTAAATAATGCAGTGGGTTTGGGACGATATGGCGTGAAAAGCTGCCAATGCGGCCGGCAGGTAAGACATAATTTTAGCCGCCCGTTGTCAGACTTGGTGAAAATCTGGGACAATTCCACCCAGAGGCTCAAACCACGGGTAGAATTTTACAGTCCACCGCCAACTGGTTTGAAGGCAGGGGAGGCTTGTAAAATGCAAATACGTGGCCTGCCCGCAGACTACCTGCCTGCTCCAACTTGTTTACAGGGGCAGTAAAGGCATTGGGCGGTCCACCTGCCCTTGGGCCTATTAATGCCACATACATGCGTCATCCTGCACCCCCACTGCCATCTTACCCATGACAGGGGGAGGCCCAAGCCAGATGGGTAGCCCAGCAGCTTTTACTGTGTGGGCTGCTGTCGGGCAAGGGTCCACTGTGCCCATCAGAGGCACACTACTCCCCCCCCTCCCAACATCATAACCCCACCCCCCTTTAATCTCCCAACACCCCCAACCCTCTCAAAACCAGCCACATACCTGCCCTCACCCCACCCATCACTGGGGTTTGCCAGCCAGGCCCCACTGATATCCCAAACTTACCTGAAATCTGGCCTCCATTAACTCCTCTTCTTGGGGATTCCTGTAGTTCCAGCAGCAGCCACCACTCGAACCTTCCAAATGGGGGTGGAAGTCCCACTTCCAGCCAATCAACTGGCTGCAGGGAAACTAGTATCAGTGGGGATGTGTTCCCCTGTCATCCGCAAAATCTTCTGGACACATTTTTCTATTAGCAGCCAACTTTTTGAAGAACATAGCCACAAGCCATTGTTCAATGAGGGACGCTTCTGTAAAACAATCCTAATGTTAACATTTTATATACCCTGCATTTCTGCAAATCAATTATTGCACGTCCTCACAATTTGCTTGCATTCTGGAGATGCCATATGACTGTTATGAGGTCACAATTTAGCTACTGGACTAGCTCTTGCACTAAGTATCATATAATGGTATCCCTTGTCACTTTGCTAGAGGTTTCACAGCAGATTACTGAGGATACAGGGAATAATTGTTTTTCTTTTCTGAAGATTGTGGGTTCGAGCCCCACTCCACAGACTCAGCACACAATTCAGACTGACACTTGCCATGCAGTATTTCACAGGATCTATCTGTCCACCTGAGAGGACAGACAGGGGTCTAAGTTTAAAGTTTCAGCTAAAACATGGCACTTCTGACAGTGCAGCAGCCCCTCAGTTTCGCACTTGAGCGTCAACCTGGATTATGTACTCAAGTGTCAGGAATGGAACTTGAACCGAAAACCTATTGACACAGAGGTGTGAGTGCTACCATTGAGCCATGACTGACACTGTTCCTCAATGCAAGCCTTGAGAATGGGAGCAGGGAAGCTGAGACGAGAGGCACTTTTGTGGAAACTGTGTGGTCACTGGCATCGTGACCAGCTTACTTTGTGGTCAGTTTTGGTGTTGAGATTTTTCACAAAGTCAGCTTGTGAATTTGAAACATTCCAATCTGCGCACAAAGCATTTTTCTTCCCTTCCCCATGGTCATTCTTGTTGACACCACTGCATCAGGGAGCACTCACCCACAAACTGTGACGCTTCACATGGTACAAAAGTACCAACACCCACCCCTAACACCGAAAATAAAAAAAAATTGCTTCCAATTAGTGTACTTACTCAACCACTGTGATTAACTGGCCATCTTGCCAATTATTAATCCAATCACAGGACCACATTCCACTTGCACTTTCTATACGCAGGGCCTCCATGGGTCAGAGCACCAGGATTGGAACGGTGTCTCCGGCTATGCCTTCTAAATCAGCATTTGACTTTCTTCACCAGCACTAATCGCTTGAATGACTCCATGCCCCTGAGGCCTCCTGATTCCTGCCCAGGAGCCTTTACTCGGTCAGCTTTTTAACTAGCAGGAAGCAATACAAAAAGAAATCTGAAGGCTTACTATCACGCTCACTCATGACAGTTCATAGGCAGGAGTGGCTCCATGTCTGTCAGGGGCTGTCATTAAAAAAGCACAAGTTGAGAAGAGCTGAGTTGGAAAATATGTTGCGAGGGACAGGAGTAGAGAACTTGCATTTATATAGCGTCTTTCACGACATCAGGATGCTGCAAAGCACTTCAGAGGCAATTTAAGTACTTTTAAGTGTAGTCACTGCTGTAATGCAAGAAATGTGGCAGCCAATTTGTGCACAGCAAGCTCCCACAAACAGCAATGAGATAATGCCGAATAATTTTGTGCTTTTGGGGAAGGATATACACTGGCCAAGAAAACTGCCTTACCTGGAAAAACTCAGCAGGTCTGGCAGCATCGGCGGAGAAGAAAAGAGTTGACATTTCGAGTCCTCATGATCCTTCAGCAGAACTGGGTGAATCCAAGGAAGAGGTGAAATATAAGCTGGTTTAAAGTTGGGGGGGGGGGGGGGGTGGCGCAAGAATGACCCAAACCTCCCTGTCACTTGCCATTTTAACACTCCACCCTGCTCTCTTGCCCACATGTCTGTCCTTGGCTTGCTGCATTGTTCCAGTGAAGCCCAATGCAAACTGGAGGAACAGCACCTCATCTTCCGACTAGGCACTTTCCAGCCTTCTGGACTGAAAATTGAATTCAACATCTTTAGATCTTGAACTCCCTCCTCCATCCCCACCCTCTTTCTGTTTCTTCCCCCTTTCTTTTGTTTTTTCCAATAATTTATATAGATTTTTCTTTTCCCACTTATTTCCATTATTTTTAAATCTTTTATGCCCCCCACCCCCACTGGAGCTGTACCTTGAGTGCCCTACCATCCATTCTTAATTAGCACATTCGTTTAGATAATATCACCACCTTCAACACCTCTGTGTTCTTTTGTTCTTTTGTCTGTGACATCTTTTGATTATCTGCTCCTATTACTGCTGCTTGTCCCTACAACCACACCACCCCCCTCCACTTCTCTCCCCCCACCAACCCCACACCCCAACCCCCCCCACCTTATATTTCACCCCTCTCCTTGGATTCACCCAGTTCTGCTAAAGGGTCATGAGGACTCGAAACGTCAACTCTTTTCTTCTCCGCCGATGCTGCCAGACTCGCTGAGTTTTTCCAGGTAATTCTGTTTTTGTTTTGGATTTCTAGCATCCGCAGTTTTTTGTTTTTATCATATTATTAAGAAAACTGCCTTGCTCTTCACCAGAATAGTCCCACGAGATCTTTGACGTTTACCTGAGAGGGAAGACTTGGCCTTGGTTTAATAATTCATCCAAAAGACAGCTCTTCTGATCGTGCAGCACTCCCTCAGTGCTGCACTGGAATGTCAGCCTAGATTTTCTGCTGTGGCACAGGCTGCAGTGGTTAAAAGGGACAGCCCGTCACTGCTTTTGAGACTGTTGCATTGGGGTGGGGGATGGGGTTGGGGGGGGGGGGGGGGGGGGGGGGGGGGAAAGAAAGGAGACAGCTAAAGTTCTTTACCTACCTGGAAATAGCCCGCTCCATAAACTCCACTGAAGCTCTGCCACATTGGCCTTTGTGGCCAATCTACGAACTCGTCCTTTTTTTTTGATTTTCAGGGTAAAGCTTCACAATATAGGATTCACAGCTTTGATCACCAGTGGTACTGATGGATAACAAACCAAGCAGACGCAAATCCAACTATTAAATCATAAGTTATCCTGTATTTAAAATCAGAGGTCAAGTGTATTTGGATGTAAAAGATTTCACTACACTACTTAAAGAAGAGCAGGAGAGTTCTCCCAGAATCTTGACCAACATTTATCCCCTAGACAATATCAGTTAAACAGGTGATCAAAGCAATTGCCTTGTATGGGGGCTTGCTCTGTGCAAACTAGCTGCCACATTTCTTAGGCTACAACAGCAACTACAATTCAAAATTACTTTATTGGCTGTGAAGTGCTTTGTGTCCTCATGAGGTTGTGAAAGGCACTATATAAAAGCAAGTCTTTATTTGATAGACACAATGTTGCAACAAACCAAGTCTACCAAGCTGTGCCAAAACTGGGGAATTAGTTTGCTGTACCAGCGTGGTGATTCCTCAGGAGTTTGTACTAATGTACTTGAGTTAAATTCCCCTGACTACTTCATTTTTGGGCTAGAAGCCACAATGGTTACCTGGCTTCTCTTTAGAATCAAGGAAAGCCATTTCCTCAGAGTTGCCTCACACAGTGAGCAACACTGACAGGGCAAACCGGGGGCTCTGTCCTCCGTTCATGAAGGAGCGTTGACTGGGCAGAGCAGGGAGGAAAGGACACTAAGACAGGTGAAGGACTTTCAGCTTAGATTGTAGGGGAAGCTCAGCAATTGCAACTTTCAATGAACCTTTTTTTCACACTATTGTTGGAAAAGCCTAACTCAGAATCCAAGACAGACTCCCCCGTGGATCCTGAATGGCTCATTTTGTTGTTATCTTATATTACAAGCCAGTTAATGTAGACATGGTGTGTAACTAAATCTGTGCACTTCGTTATCGCTGCTTCCTCGAGTATATTAATAGCCAAATGCTGGTTTTGCTAAATTTCACATTACATTAATGCACAAATCCATCTTATAAACTGAGCAGAGGCTGCAAAAGATCACAGTGAATTTCATTACAAAATCCACACGCAGGAATGTGTGAGCACTCATTGACTGTAAAGGTTACAGCTGGGAGTTCAGTGATGAACTGCTGCCACTGGGTTGTTCAGTCTCCATCGCAGTTTGGTGACCAGATGCACAGCCTGGGCAGGAGTGGGTGAGCCTCAGGCTTTTTCCTGCACTGAGCCAAACCAGGGAGGGCAGTGATGCGGAGGGGACAATCACAGGGAGGGAGGATATAATCACTCAGTGTCACGGGGCCTAGTGGAGTGAGGCTTCAGCTCTGTGGGAACATTAGCTTCCTCTGAATCAAAGGTGCTTGATAAGGATCGAACCCAGCACTGGCAAGTGGAGACCAGCGACCAGAATTACGTGTCCCAAAACAGTTGGGCAGGGGCATGGGGATCAGCAAACCTGAGGCTGCGAGACCAGAAATTTGAATTTCCGCACAAAAAGAGCCCCACACAATCTTCCCATCAGCAGGAAGGGTTTCAGGTTAGGTTTGGGCTGCAACCCTGCACCCACAGCCTATGATTTCAGAGTCGCCATTAACCACAGGGAAAATTTGTATTTCACGTCCCACAGTATTTCAGTTGGGCCAGTTGAGCTTTAGAAGCCTTTGGAAAACCCACCAGCTAATAGAGTTTGGGAACCTTGGGGGAAGCCTGATGAGGAGTTTGGAACATTCTGACAGGTAAGTGTGAAATGTTTTGACAACTTCAAATGTAATTACTAGATGCTATCTTATAAGTTAGATGTATTTTGACTGCAGCTTTGATCATAGGACTCGATCTGGAAAAGGTAAGTTGACCATTACATTGACCACAATAGTGTAAGTGTTGAGAAGCGTTAGAGTACTTTTCCCATTGGAAAAATACTAAGCATTCAAAACTGCAAAAAACACTGTTTTTGCTTTGAAAAAAAAATTGGCTTGTTACCTTAAGATTCACTTCTGTACATAGTGTGTTTGACAGGTTTAAGAGGTTATTAATGTATTATCTGTCTTTGATGTGGTTTCTGGATAGATAGATGGTTGTTCATTTTAACAGTTCATTGACCATTTTGAGGGGGTTTAACTTTTTTCAAAGGAATGGAAGGTGTCAACAGTGCTATCAATGGCACTTGCATAGCAATAACCTGCTCACTGACGTCCAGTTTGGGTTCCGCCAGGACCACTCAACTCCTGACCTTATTACAGCCTTGGTTCAAACATGGACAAAAGAGCTGAACTCTCGAGATGAGGTGAGGTGAGAGTGACTGCCCTTGACATCAAGGCCACATCTGACTGAATGTGGCATCAAGGAATCCTAGCAAAACTGGAGTCAATGGGAATCGGGGGGAAACTCTTAGCTGCTTGGAGTCATGCCTAGCACAAAGGAAGATGGTTGTGGTTGTTGGAGGTCAATCATCTCAGCTCCAGGACATCACTGCAGGAGTTCCTCAGGATAGTGTTCTGGGCCCAACCATCTTCAGCTGCTTCATCAATGACTTCTTTCCATCATAAGGTCAGAAATAGGGATGTTTGCTGATGATTACACAATGTTCAGTATCATTCACAACTCCTCAGATACTGAAGCAGTCCATGTCCAAAT
The DNA here is from genome assembly GCF_017639515.1 of Carcharodon carcharias. Taxonomy (NCBI): domain Eukaryota; kingdom Metazoa; phylum Chordata; class Chondrichthyes; order Lamniformes; family Lamnidae; genus Carcharodon; species Carcharodon carcharias. The sequence goes on along the minus strand of NC_054468.1, from coordinate 89,923,056 downwards.
GCAGCAAAACCTGGACAATATCCATGCTTGGGCTGACAAGTGGCAAGTAACATTTGCACCACACAAGTGCCAGGCAATGACCATTTCCAACAAGAGAGAATCTAACCATCGCCCCTTGACGTTCGATGGCACTGCCATCACTGAATTCCCCACTATCAACATCCTGGGGGTTACCATTGACCAGAAACTGAACTGGACTAGCCATTTAAATACTGTGGCTACAGGAACAGGTCAGAGGCTAGGAATCCTGCAACGAGTAACTCACCTCCTGACTCCCCTAAGCCTGTCCATCATCTATAAGGCACAAGTCAGGAGTGTGATAGAATACTCCCCATTTGCCTGGACGAGTGCAGCTCCCACAACACTGAAGAAGCTGGACACCGTCCAGGACAAAGTAGTCCACTTGATTGGCACCACATCGACAAACATTCACTCCCTCCGCCACCGATGCACAGTAGCAGTAGTGTGGACCATCTACAAGATACACTACAGGAATTCACCAAGGCTTCTGAGACAGCACCTTCCAAACCACGATCACTTCACCTAGAAGGACAAGGGCAGCAGATAGATGGGAACACCACCACCTGGAACGCCCCAGCAAGTCACTCACCATCCTGACTTGGAAATATATCGACGTTCCTTCACTGTCGATGGGTCAAAATCCTGGAGCTCCCTCCCTAACAGCCCTGCGGGTGTACCTACACCACATGAATTGCAGCTGTTCAAGGGCAACTAGGGATGGGCAATAAATGCTGGCCCAGCCAGCGAAGCCCACACCCCGTGAATGAATTAATAATATTAAAACTAAATCTGCAGTTTTTTTTTTAGCAGTGTGAATGGTAGCCTGTTTGTGTGACAGCTTTCTGGGCAGAGTTTTGCCCGCGTCAGGCGGGATTGGCGGGGGCGGGCTGGAATGGTCAGGAAGCCGACTGATGCCTATGATCGGGGTCGGACCGTGATTTCATGCCGGCGGGGCGACCCGCCCAGCTTGATCGGCGGCTGGAGAACGTCCGAGAAGGGATGGCCGGGGGATTGTTGGCCGCCGGGTCCAATGGCAGCCCATAGGCCGGTTCAAAAATACTGCAGGCAGCCCAAGAGAGGCTGCCCACGTTGGGACTGCAGCAGCGACATGACTGCAAACGAATATGCAGAGACCAGGCAGGAGGTGAGGTCGGCTGGGCATTCGGCCCATCCGGTTTCTCCGACGAGGGCCTCTCCACCCTCCTGGAGGAGGTGGCTGCCAGAAGGGACACCCTTGTCCCCCAACTTGGGAGAGGGACTTCACAATGTGGGCATGGGAGGAGGTAGCAGCCCAGATGAACAGCCATGCTGTGGTTCGGCGCAAATAGTGCAGTGCCGGAAGCGCATTAATGACCTGCTGTGCTCAGGAAGGATGAGTACTGAGTTGACGTGGGTCAGTGTGGTGAATTGTTTTGGGCTGGCTGTCCCCCCTATGGAGCTCAGGGGTGTTAGAGTCTGAGTGCCAACTGTCAATCACGCCAGAGCTGGCCAAGTGGGTGAGCCCTGGCTGCTCTGACTGAGTGTCTTGTGCCTTGAGGACCACAATTTGGATGTGCCCTGTAAGGTGCTCCTCAGCTGGGGTTGGCCAGGCTGCAATGGCACTGCAGGTACAGAGTGGACTAATCAATGTTCTTCTGCCCTTTCAGAAGACATTCCATAATAATATCGAGAGATCGCAGACTGGTGGAGGACCACACCTCCTCATCTGCTCCCAGTACGAGCAGGAGGCCTTGGAGCTTGAGAGGCACAATGCACCTAGGTCAATCGGCTGTGGTGGGGCTGGGGTGTCAGACGAAGGTAAGAGTGCAGTGCACTGAGGTGAGAGTTTTGGATGGTTCAATCAATCTTGTGTAGTCTCATCATTGATGGGAGCCTCCAGGCTGGGTTCCCCATTGATCATTGAAAGACGATGGCATCTGTGATGCACATCTCCATTGACTCACCAGAGGCACATGGAAAGCATGATGACAGAGTCAAGACGTAAACTAATTACGTGTCCTACTTCCCCCTTAGATCTGCCACCAAGCAGCAAAGCACACGACCTCCCTGACCCTGGGGAATCACCATGCTCCAGAGCACCCGCGTCACACCCACTCTCTGCAACAGGCACCAGTGCAGATACCAGCACCTTAGCGGGCATCAGTGTGGTGGCTAGTATCTTGGTGCACATTGGTGAGGGCTCTTCACACTGGCTTGAGGTGCAGGTGGAGGCAGAGAGTGCCCAGGGCACCGACAGTTGGAGGACTGCTGGAGACCAGGATGATGCTCAGTCAAAGGCTGATGATGGGCCTCTGGAGTTGTCCATTAGGCAGCAAATGCCGGATGTCCAGCGGGGTGTGCGGGAGAATCTGGCAAAGATCCATGAGAGTATGTGTGCCACGGTCTTGTTGTGGAGGAGTCCCTGCTGAGCATGAGCACTGCATTGATCGTCATGGCCGAGCGCAATCCCTCCTCCAGAGAGAGAGTAACGATTCTCATGGAGAGGCAGCTCCAGGAACAGAATCAGGGGTTCTTGGGGTTGCATTCAGGCCTGCAAGCCCTCACACAGGCACTGAGCTCAGCTGGTCAGTGTCCATGAGTGAGATGGATGGGGCACCCAGTTTCCCAGCTCGGTGCCCATCCATCAATGGTGAGCAGGGAGGTCCACAGCGGCCTCACGTTGGCGCAGGAGCTGCTTGTCATCTCTGCGGGCTCCTCTTGGGGCATTCTGGATGATGGCAGCAGATCCTCCACCCCTCCGTCAGTGACTGTGACATCTGATGAGGCTGTGGCAACTGGGAAGGTGCCAGCCATGGCACTGGCCGCTCCCTCCCAGGTGGGTCCAGCACAGGCTCCACTTGCCAGAGGACAACCGCCAAGGTCGCCAAGACCAACAAGACAGCAGAGTGAGCAGGCTGTATCCAATGCCAGTGCCAGCAAGGGGGCAGCACCTAGATGTAGAACCCATAAACATAAATTTAAAGCACCTTAAGCACAAGAGGGACTGGTCATGGGTGATCTTTTGTTCCCCCATTTTGTTTTTCTTTTTTTAATGGTGTGACCACCAACACTGGATATTGTTCCATTCAATACTATGTGAGTTCCAACATTAAATTACATCTGTTTTTGTGTTATATTAGCCTGAGTATGTTTCATTTGTTTTGTAGTGGCAGGGTAGGCCATTATGTAATGCTGGACGTGGGTGGCTCAAAACTTTATTTCACAGGGACTGATTGTATCTTGGGGGCCAAGGAAAGGGTCATTTCTGGGATCCATGATGGAGGTGGCAGCCCTGGCTTGAGGTGGTACTTCTTATTTGGCAGCCTAGCTGAAGGAACATTGGATCAAGGCATCCCTGCCTCCCTGGAGATTACCGAGGTCTGGCTTCACGCCCTCAGCATTCTCCTCATCGTGCTCCTCTTCAGATTCACGACTAGACTCATCACCTGGGGCCTGTGCAGCAGCGTCAACGTCCTCTTCCTCCAGCGGGTGCCAAATTGTGGACAGCGCAGCATGCAACCACTATCAGTGACACCCACTCTGGGGGTACTGGAGTACACACCTGAAAGGTCCAGGCATTGGAAGCGCATCTTGAAAAGACCGATGGTTCTCTCTACCACCACCCTTGTGGAGGCTCCTGTAGTACCGAAGCTTAGCTTCTGTTCTTGGGTAGCAAAGAGGCATCATAAGCTACCTTTTCAATGGATAGCCCTTGTCATCCAGCAGCCATCCATCCAGTTGGGCTGGAGCACTGAAGAGCCCCGGCACCTGGGAGTGTCTCAGGATATAAGCGTCATGGGAGCTGCCAGAGTACCTTGCACAGACTTGCAGAATCTGCATCCTGTGGTCACACACTACCTGCACGTTCATGGAGTGGAAGCCCTTCCTGTTGACGAAGGCACCAGGCTGACCCGCTGTCACCTTGATGGCCACATGTGTACAGTCGATGGCACCCTGGACGCGGGGGAATCCAGCAATCGCTGCAAAGCCTCTGGCTCACTCAGCCTGGCTGGCCTCATCCATACGGTAAAGAATAAAGGCCAGGACCCACCTGAACAGAGCTTCTGTCACCAACTTGACGAAGCTGTGGACAACTGATTGGGAGACTCCACACTGATCCCCCACTGACCCCTGAAAAGAGCTGGAGGCAAAGAGGTTGAGAGGCACTGTGACCTTCAGAGCCACTGGCATGAGGTGTCCACCCACATACTCGGAGCTGATCTCAGGCCCAATCATCTGACAAATGGAGGTCACAGTCTCCCTGGAGAGGCAGAGCCTACTTTGGCACTGCACCTCAGACATATTGAGGTAGCTGCTTCACTGCCTGTAAACCCTGGCAACAGAATAGTGGCATCTTCTGTGGCCCTTTCTGCCTTGGGCTACCTGCTGGCCCTGCACCCATTGTGCCTGCACCTCTCCTCCTGCAGGCTGGAAACTGCACAGGGACACCTGGCCTCCTCTCCCTTCTGCCCCTCTCTTCCTCCTCAGAGGAGGTGCCACCAGTGGAGAACACAATCCCCATTAACAGGGTAAGGGAAGGCTGTCTGATACCTGGAGGGGTCCACAAGGTCTGAATCCTCAGGGGGGCCTGGAAATCGCAATGAGTCCTGAGATGAAGCCTGGAAATGCTAAGAATGAAGCCCCGATCAGAGATGAAGCTGCTAAGTACCAATAAGCCACCAGCAGCAAACTACCACCAAAACTCCTCACTACTCACGTTAACAGACTCTTCTTATTGCACCCGTGGATGAGGTTTTGCAAGTTGTGGACTGCTTGCCTGTCCATTTTGCCCGTGTGACAAGTGAAAAATCGCATGGGCAATGGTGAATGACCGTCAGTTGGGTTGTCAAGGGCCTTAACTGGCCTCTTAATTAATGGTGGGCACAGCTCTGACTCTCCCACGCATGCCCGCCAAGTGAAATATCATGTGAGTGCGCGATGATGTCGGGACACTCGCCCAACGTCATCACGCATCATTTTACACTCGCTCAGGTCGCACACCCGCCTAATGAGCGAGCGAAAAATTCTGCCTTATTAGTTTGTTGAAGGTTTCTTTTTCCATGTCCATTTCAAAGACTTCCCATTGCTACTATATGGCTGCTTAGGTTTGTCCGTAGTGGATACTGGATGAATGGCCATGGAGTGTACGTGAGGAGGGGTCGGGGGTGAGGGGTGCATGGAGGGGGCATGAGGTATAAGGGGATATGAGGGATCACGGGGGTATGAAGGGGCATAGATGGGACTTAGGAGGGGTGTGAGGAGACATTCAGATCACGTGGGCTTATGAGGAAGCATGGGGTGGGTGGAGCATTGAGGGGGTGAGGGGCCATAAGAATGATGTGCAGAACTGGGTCAATGTCCCCAAGAACCAAAGCGTGCTACTTATGTGAACTCCTCTGACACTGCCTGCCTAGGGAGGTGGCAGATCTGACCCTTGCCTGCACACATCTTTAGGAGACAAAAATATGGCAAAGGCAGGAACTGCCCCGATCGTGTTCCTGAGCACGAGACGAAAATCCATCCGCAGAGCTTGGGATCTCAATTTGACGTTGACATCCAGAAGGATACACATGTTTAGAAGGTGTGGTTGGCCTTCCTCCACCATTTGGGCTGTGGGAGCCCATAAAATCCTCCTGCCATATAGGGGTAAAGTAAGATTAACATTTACATAGCATTTTCACAACCTCAGGGTGTCCCAAAGCACTTTACAGTCAATGAGCTGCCTTTGAAGTGCGGTCACTGTTGCAATGTTGCAGGAAACATGGCAGACAATTTGTGCACAGCAAGATCCCACAAGAGACCCAATGTGATAATGACCAGGTGATCTGTTTTTAGTAATGTTGGTTGGGGTAGATAAATATTGGCCAGGACACCTGAGTGAACTCCGGTGCTCTTCTTCGAAACAGTGATATGCGATCTTTTACGTCTGCCTGAGAGGATTTAACATCTCATCCAATAGACTTCACCTCTAACACTGCAAAGCTCCCTCAGTATTGCAGTGCAGTGTCAGCGTAGGTGTGTGATGTGAGCCCACACCTGTCTGATTCAAAGACAGGGGGGCCGGATTTTCATCTCCCAATAGAGGTGCGACCGGGTCAGGGAATGCTGAATGTAGTTTTGTTTGCTGGGAAACAATTTTTCTCTGCCTTCCTGACCCCATGCGATTTTTGTGTGGTCTTTTGGCGGGTCGGGAAGGCCTTGGGTGCAAAATGCACACGGACCTTTGCTGAGGCTGCACTCCCCATTGTGAGGATCACAGGCAAATCATATTTCCTCCTGTGCACTCTTTCCATGGGCTGGTGTGGGTTTTGGAAGACCTAAAAACCCACACTTCCTTGGAGAGGTCATGATCACTGGGGAAAGCCTGCTGAAGAATCAGGAACATTTTGATAGGCAAATGCAAAATGTTTAGACACCTTAAAATATCACTATTAGATGTTGTATTGTCACCTAGGTATGTTTTTAATGCAGTGATTAATCCTAGGCATCTGTCCTGCAAAGGTAAGTTGACCCTTACATTGGCCAGCTTTGTCTAATCATTATGCTTTACAGTACATTTCCAATTGTCAAAAGCACCACAAGGCATTAAAAATTAAAATGTCCTGTCAATTTCTACTGTCATATTTTGAGCTGTAATGAAAATTGACTGACTGCTCTGGCTATTAAAAAAAACCCTGCTTTTGAAAGTTGAAAAAAATCGTAACGCCTGCTCCCCTCCATTTATTGACAGGCATTCTGCTTTGAAATGGAAATTGGACACTATTCTGTTCTGCCAGTTTCAGGTAATGCAGCTGGAAGCTTTTTTTAATGATAGCTGTAGCTACTATGAATGCTTAGCTGGATTTCAGAAGCTTTTAATAGATTCAGATCAGCAGCTGGTCTATTGACACAAGAAAAAATTGAAACTTTTAAGAGGCTGTAATAACAATGTACCTTTTCTGTGGTTTCTTGTTTGTTTACAAATCTAATATGCACTTAAAGGATTATTATTTTTTGCACCAAAGTAATTTTTTTCTTTCCAGTATCAATGATAGATTGTTTGAATTCAGAGTTTCATTGAAGTGTTAGAGGTTTAATATTTTCACAATAATTTTATAATAACTCCCATTGCTATTGCATGGCTCCTGCGGGCCGTACCTAGTGCGTACTGGGTGAGTGGCTACAGAGGATACATTGGAGGCATGGAGGTGGCTTGGGGGATCTGAGGTGGCACGTGTGATCTGAGGGGCATGGGGTTGCATGAGAGGTTGGATGGGGAGGTGAGGGGGCATGGGGATCTGAGGGACATAGGGTGGCATGAATAATCTGAGGAGGCATCAGTGACCTCAAGGGGCATAGGTGATCTGAGGGAGCATTAGATGGCATTGATGACCAGAAGGGACAAGTGGTGGCATGGGAGATAGGGTGGCATGGGGGTGAGGGGTCATTTTTATGAGGCCTTTAAACAATGGTGGGAGCTAGACTACTGTGTTGGAGAACCAAGGCCGACCTTCTAACTGGCCCACCTCTGCACCCCATACTCCTCACACACTCCACTGCAGCTCACAAAGTCCTCTGTGAACCGGGCCCCTGTGTGAAAACTCAAAAATCCTAGGCAAAGTCACACATGGGTCAGGTGTGCATTTCAGAAGACACAAAAGTGCAGCGATTGGGTCTTCCCGAGCCCACATGAAAATCTTGGCCAAGAGGGCCACAGCTAACATTACCACCCTTGTTACTGGGTGTAAAATATCTGCCTAAGTTCCCATTCTTCATCACTATGGACAGCCAGTGTTGACAAAAGTTATGCAATTGCCTTTCACTTCTGGGCACAAAACTGAAATCCACCCAAGCTTATTTGCTGGTCACAAAGGTTCAGTTTGAAATAAGTTTGGGTGATTGCAACCCATACCTTGGCAGGATTTGGTCTCTGCTATGGAATGGCAGTAATCTTTGGCATTAAGTGGCATTAAATTGATTTTTTCCTCTCCATGGGGCTGAGTTGAGAAGTGGAAAAATGCCCTTCTGTTGAGATTTTTGACTCACACAGATTAACGGTACATCAGAGAGGGAGGTTTGTTGTGCTGTGCTGTGATATGCTAGACCTGGGGGCACCTGACACCAACTTGATGAGGGGAGTTCCATCTTCTGAGCACTACTATCCCTTGTCTCGATAAGCTTAAAACTCAGAAAATTCATCTGCTGAAAACATCTCTCTCGCTGAAGTATTCTGCTCAGAATTAGAAATTTAGTTTGGAGATGTAATAATAGAGAAAAGCATTCACATTTACAGTGCAGGAGGAGACCATGTGGTCCATCATTCTTCAACTGGAGCCATTAAACCCAATTTCATTTCCATGCTTATGTACAATTAGGAGCAGGAGTAAGCCACTTGGTCTCTCAAGTCCACTCCCACCATTCAATAAAATTATGGCTGATCTGATTGTGGCCTCAACTCCACATTTTCATCTACCCCCAATAAGTTTTGACTCCCGTTAGTCAAAAATCTATCGACCTCTGACTTAAAAATATTCATTGATTCTGTCTCCATCGCTCTCTGGGGAATAGAATTCCAAAGATTCACAACCCTCAAGAAAAAAATTTCTTCTCAACTTCATCTTAAATGAGAGACTCCTTATTTTTAAACTGTGTCCCCAAATTCTAGTATTTCTGTACCTTTTTCGCTGTACCATTTCATATTCTTACTTTTGAAACCCTGAAAATAATTCCTCTTTGAGATAGTGTGATAGTGTCTGGCTCGGTCACCCCAAAAACAACAACTTGCATTTATATAGCGTCTTTAATGTAGTAAATGTTGCGAGACACCACAGGAGCATTACAAACAAAATTTGACTTTGAGTCAAAGACGACATTATGACAAGTGACCAAAGGCTTGGGCAAAGATGTAGGTTTTAAGGAGAGCGATAGAGAGGCAAAGAGTTTGAGGGAGGAACTTCCAGGGTTTGTGGTGGGGTGATGTGAAGCACAAGAGACTGGAGCTGGAGGAGCATTGGGATCTGAGCATTGTGGGGCTGGAGGAGGATACAGAGATAGGATGGGGTGAGGGAATGGAAGGATTTGAAAACAAAGAAGATGAGTATCTAAAATTGAGGCAATGCCAGACCGGGAGCCAATGTAAGTCAGCAAGGACAGGGGTGATGGGTTAATGTGATTTGGTAAGAGTTCAGGCAGCAGAGCTCTGCAATATCTAAATGTGAATATACAGTGACAGTCTCACTGTAAATGGCAACCAGATAAGGAGATAGTGCCAAGCAAACAAATTTTCATGATGAAAACTGTGTAGTATTCCACACCAAACATCTGTCTGCTAAATGTGATGGCTTAATTTGTACTCTGCAGAGCTAAAGATGCAGTTTGAACTGGTCCAGCAATAAATGAAACGGCTCTTGGATAGCAAGATATAGAAAAGTGGGTGTGTAAAATGGTTGAAAAATTTATGTAATGTAGCATAGACTTGGCCAAAAAATTAGGTTTTGCAGAGCATCTTAAAGGTGGGAAGAGAGGTAAAATGTGCAGAGTTTTTGGGAGGGTTAAAGGCCTCAGCAGCTGGAAGGCACGGCCCAACCATAGTGAGATGAAGAAAATTAGGGACACACAAGGACACAGGAGGAGCACAGTCTGTGAATGATGGTAGGACTGGAGGAGATCACAGAGGCAGGAAGGCCTGAGGCCATGGAGGGGTTCGAACACAAGGCTGGGAATTTTAAAATGAAGACGTTGCTTAATCAGGAGCCCATGAAGGTCAGGAAGCATCAGGGCGATATGTGAACAGGAATTGGTGCAAGTTAGGGTACATGCAGCAGAGTTTTGGATGAGTTTAAGTAAATGGAGCTTGGAAGACAGGAGGCTGGTCGCCCTTGTGCTTTCCAGCCAGCTTGAGGAGCGTGAGTCCAGTTTCAAGGGACGTTTGACGTAAAAGCCACTGTATGAACTTTCAGCAAGGTGGAGTGGGATTTATAGGAATTCGAGTGCTTGCTGAAGACAGTTTCTCATTCCTATTCTTGGACACAACTTGTTGAGAGCAAGGTCCTGAATTCCCAATTTATGTGCTCCTACCGGGTGAAGCTAAGTAGCAATCTAAGAAAATTCCCTTGATGAACCTGCAACAACCGAGAACAATTGGCAACTCTTGGATTAGTCACACGCTATTAGTCACTGCTATAAGCAATGATAACTCAAATCTGTAATCAAGATGTATATCCCGCAGTTTGGATTCGAACATAGTGATTAGTCTTCTGCAATGATCATAAATGCCAAGTAAAACTAATTCGTTATACTAATCTGTATGCTGCCTCAACCTCCATTCAAAGCAGGAAGGTCACTCAATTGCTAGCTGCAGGCACTAATAACAGAGCTCACATAACTGAAGAGAAATTGGGAAGCTCATCATATTTTTGTAATTACAAACCACAATACCTCAGCTTTGAAAATAAACCACTTAAATAATTAAAGATGAGAAGCACAGTTGAGATAACTGAACACTAATTCAACCCCTCCCCCGCTCACCCTCTGCTTGCCACACGTGAACAGCAAGGCCCAAACAGGCATTCTTAATAACACCACGAGCTTCATTCAACTAAAGAGCTAAAAGACAGAGTAGACCTGCAGACTGTGCATTAAAATGGCCCCCCATGGGTGATTTCAGTGCTTTAAGATATGAGCAATGAAAATTTGGCGGCAGGCAGAGGAACAATATAATAATGATTGTTGATAATGAAATGCAATTGTTTTCTTCAGACATTGTGCACTGTCTCTCTATAAACATACAACAAACTGTTAATGATTGATCAGCCAGACAGGTTTACTACCGATACCTGATGTGTCACTGGGCTGGAATTCATAAGTCCATAAGAGGTAGGAGCATGCCTAGACCATTCAGCCCATTGAGCCTATTCTGCCGCTCAGTAGAATCATGGCTGATCTTCTGCCTAACTCCACTTCCCCAACTGCTACCCATATCCCCCAATTCCCCGGGAGGTGAAAAATCTACCTCAGCCTTAAACCTACTCAACAGAGCATATACATTTCCAAAGATTCGCAGCCCTTTGCGAGAAGTAATTTCTCCTCATCTCAGTCCTAAATGATCAACCCCTTGTCCTGAAGCTGCGCCCCTGTGTCCTGGATTCCCCAGCCAGGGGCAACAACCTCTCGGTGTCTACCCTGGGAAGCCCCTTCAGAATCATAAATAAAAACAGAAAGTGCTGGATACACTCAATAAGTCTGGCAGTATCTGTGGCGAGAGAAGCAGTGTATGAGCCGAATTTGACATTTCTTCAGAACTCAAGGAGGGTAGAAATGTGCTGGGTTATATGCCGGCAAAAGAGGGGAGGGGGAAGGAAGAATAAGCGGGGAGGTCTCGGGTAGGGTAGAGGGCAGGAGAGATTTAACGGCAAAGATGTCATGGAACAAGAGCCAAGGGAAGTGGTCATGGTTGTGGTAAAGAAACAGCATTTGTGCAATGATTGTAATGGCAGAATAATGAGCAGCTTTGTCTGAAAGCAAAAACATGAAAAACAAGATTCAAACAGGCAAACTGCAAAAAAAACAGAATTAAAATGGGGGGCAGAGGTCATGGCATGGCCTGAAATTGTGGAATTCAATGTTAAATCCAGAAGGTTATAAAGTGCCTGATCGGAAGATGAGGTGCTGTTCCTCCAGTTTGCGTCAGGCTTCACTGGAACAGTAGAGCAGGCTGAGGCCGAGATCAAGGTGGTGAATTGAAATAGCAGTGACAGGAAGCTCATGGAATAAGGGGAGGTTTATGAAAAGCAGTCACCCCATCTACGGTTGGTCTCCCCAGTGTAGAGGAAGCCGCGTTATGAACAGCGAAAACAGTATACTAATTTGAAAGAATACAAGTAAATCATTGCTCTTGGAAGGAATGCTTTATCCCTTCAGAATCTTGTACGTTTCAATGAGATCACCACTCATTCCTCTAAACTGCAGAGAGTATAGGCCCAACTTATTCAGACTCTATTTGTACGGACAACCCTGTGATAAGATTAATTCTTCCAGATAACTCTCTCGGACAAAGGCAAATAGCTGGGGTGGTGCTCATTGTGTAAGCAATGGAGAGTGCATGGTTTTAACTAGTTAAACTCCAGCAGCTCCCTGCACGCACTTGGGTTAGACCCAAGGCCTCAGGATTTAAGCACCTCTACAAGTGTGTACACTCCATATTAGACGGACAAAAACTCTACAGTTGTGTGCCTACATAGCAACAATGACTTCACTTCAAAACAGACTTACAGCTACATGGAGACTACAGAAGCTGTAATTGTTCTCTTCAGAGCAGAGAGGGCGAAGGGGAGCTTTAATTGAGGTGTTCAAAATTCTGATACAGCAGATAAGGAGAAGCTGTTCCCATTGGCAGAAGGATCAATAACCAGAGGACACAAATGGAAGATAACTGGCAACAGAAGAGATAAGAATGATTTTTACATGGCAAGTTTTTTTGATGTGGATTGCACTGCATGAAAGGGTGGTGGAAGTAGATTAAATAGTAAGTGCCAGAGGAACTGGATATATACAATATGCAAGGCTATGGGGAAAGAGCAGGGCAAGTGGTATTCATTTCAGAGCTTTTTTGAAGAGTTGGCTTGGCATTTCTGTGCTAGAAGATTCTACCAATCCATGAAAAAACATCCATTGTTAGTGAATCACTTTAAGGTGCCATGAAGGTGTGATGATTCAGTATCTAATCTTTCTTTTTTAGCCTTATTTGTTACAGTCTATGAAGGCAACTTTTGAGTCAAACTTTCCATGGTCCTGGGACTCAGCATGCTCAAACTGTCTGGAAACCACAAGTTGTATTTAGACGGAGCTCAGTGTTGCAAGTAGCAACCAACCAGGTGATGCACAATGGGCTTGTTGCCCAGCTACTAACACATAACAAAGGAAACAAAGTTGACTGGTGATTATGCCACACCTGATGCAAGACTCCACCATGTCGAAATCATTGCTGTCTGGAAATCCATCAGGTACTGGAGAATCTCCTTCAGGGCCGCACAGGAAACAGCATCAATGGATTAACAGGTGACATTAGCTTATCCCTTGGCTCAGTTGGTAAATGAGCGGCCTAGTTCACTACTCCCCTCAGACCAGCAAAGTTGTTTGTACGAAATCATCGCATCTCAACCAGGTCTCATTGCTCCTGAGTTGGGGGTTTGATCAACAATTGTTCATTTGCAGTTGTGATTTACCTACAGAATTCTATTGGGGAGGAGGACATCATCTTTATTAAAAATCTCACACATATCACACATCCATCATACACTAGGTTAATTGAGGGCAAGTGGGCTGTCATGGAGAAAAACATAATCCAACCTATATCCAACAGTACACTCCGAGCGCACAGCCTCACCTGCTGGGGTGCATAGAGGAACTGTGGGTACTCTGCAGTAGTGAAATTTTAAATATCTGACCTTGGTGCCACTTGATCACAATGATGTTATTTGCTTCATCTTACCGTCTATATTACCGAGGCTGACCATCTCTGACACTTTCGCCTTGGTAGTGTTAGCAAGTTGCTCAATGAAAATGAACAGCAAGATGGCTAGCTATTGCTGGTATTGCCAAGGTCTAGAGCCAATGGCATCATAACCACCAACAGAGCCCCAAAAGTACATCACTGTTAACTCAATAAAAAGCCAAAATGGATTCAATATTATCTTCAACAAGTAGCTATTTACTTGTTTCAATATTTCACTTATTTCAATAATTTTACTTATTTCAATACTTGAGTTAAAGTGATTTCTTGCCTTGTGAATAAAGGACCAGGAACGCACCAATGATGCAAGGAGGGAAGACAAAAATAACCATCCAGGATTCCCATACCAGATCATAATCTATTAATTCCTGCTTGAAAGTGCATCAGGGTCAAGGTCCAATACAGTGCCATGCCCAACTAAGGCTCTGCATCGTCAGGAGAGAAGGGAAGAGCAGGCAATAACCCGGACTTTTGCCAAGTCGAGCCAACTCTGGGGGCCTTTAAAAAAATGGCAAATGGGGCCTGATCCTGGGTTTCCCGCCCTATTCCCGTTTCTGGCAAATTTTGCCAGCATGGGATAAGGTTGCAGGTGGCCAGCCTGCACGCAGCACTCCCGCCCTTGCCAGCTTAATTGTGGGGTTGAGCAGTTTTTCACCAAGTGCCAACCGCCTCACATAAGCCAGGTTAGCGAGCACCAGCATGGAAGGTATCAGAGCCAAGACCAAACATCTTTCCACTTAAAGGCCACATTTTTCAACGGTGTCATAAAGGAGCAATTAGAAGCAGGATGCTTCACTGATTTTTCTCCTCCCTTAGCCCTTGTGTTGCCCCAAGTGAGATCAGCAAATTCCACTGGGAATCAAACCTGGGCCATTTCCTGACCTTTACTACTCATTACCGCACTGTGTAATACATTTACCCAACAGCACATCAGTCAGGTTTAGAAGCATCCAGTGAAGCTTATAATAGGCTGTGCAGCTCCATGCATTTCAAACGTGCAACCAAACCAACAGAAGCAGTCTTATACAGTCAGCCCCAAGCTATTCAGGATGTTTTCTAACAAAGCTGCCAACTCCTGCATGGACTTGCTGAGATAGTTCTATATGTAAAAAAGTGTTTGAAAATCACTGCCATCCGATAAAAGAGAATTCAAAGCAGATCTTCAAGGGGAAGTGAGGGGAAGAAGAAAGGAATTCTGGCCTCTGACAGGGAGCCCTTTCTTCTCCAACCAGCTGGTTAATTGGCTCTGACAAAACGTCAAGCGTCAATCTTCAGGGAGATGTGAGGATGTGGGGTGAAGTCAACAGTAGCTGCGCTCAGAGAAATGGATCAAAATCAAACCTCAGCTTCAGACAGGCAATGGATGAGCATCACTAAATCACTTTTATAAAGGATAATGAATGCCAGGTAAAATTATGACACAAGTTGAAAACCAAGGCAACCCAGAGAATCACGAAATGACTGACTCTATCTCAGTGTTTGCTGAGGGTAGCTTAGTAAGGTATCTTCATATAGTTAGTTGGGTATGAGAGTCAGTTAGTCTGAGGGTGTTTGGATAGTCACCCATAGACTGCAGACTGGTTCACCCACAGACAAATGCTTCAGAGATTGGACTGTTGTACTTTCCCTCTGTGAGCCCATTTGATAAAAGAGTGATGAGCAGGAAGGTCACATGCCTTATCCCCGGTCTAAGTTAGCAATTTTCTATCATATCAGGAGCTGCAGGGTTTAACAAATGGATGCAGCTTTCATGCTCTTTCCTCAGGAAAATGAAGAGGAGAAAAAGGAGGATGGGGGCCTGCAATTAGCCTCAGCACCACTCCCCATTCATGGCCCCAGCAGTAGACCGTGCTGTAAAAAATAAGACAAGAAAGAAGTCTATTTATAAGTGTATTAAATTTCACACTAAATGTGATGGATGGGGTGCCAATCAAGCAGGCTGCTTTGTCCTAAACGGTGTCGAACTTTGAGTGTCGCTGGCGCTGCACTCATTCAGGCAAGTGGAGAGTATTCCTTCACACTCCTGACTTGTGCCTTGTAGATGGTGAAAAGGCTTTGGGGAGTCAGGGTGCAAGTCACTCACCATAGAATGCCCAGCCTCTGACCTGCTCTAGGAGCCATGGCATTTCTACAGCTGGAAGAGTTGAGCTTCGGGCCAAAGTGAGTCTCTTGGATCCCACCACCCAACAATAAGTTGACAGTGAGAGATTCGTCGGTGGTAATGCCAATTAATATCAAAGGAATTTAGATGCTCTCTGGTTGAAGGTGGTCACTGCCCGGCACTTATGTGGCGTGAATGTTGCCTGCCACTTATCAGCCAGTACAAATTGAGACACCCACCTGTATTGGATTATGTGAGTTTGGTTGCTGCAGTGGAATAGAGGGATTCTGGAGAAGCATAGCCTTGTTCAGGGTGCTCTGATTTGATTGCCCACTTTGCATTGCACTGGGTGAAGCTTTGAGTGACCACCCCCCCACCGGGCCCCTAAAGAGGAGCAGATTGCTGAAGCCCTTACCTGCTTTACTTTGGATGGCATGTTTGTCAGAAGCAATTTTGGCAAATGTTGAAGTAACTGGTGCTTCAGTAGTTGGTGGGGCCAGAGCCCGGTAACAGGAATGAAATACAAACCCAAGTCAATAACTGAACAAACAGAAAGGACAACTTGTATGATGACTCTGTGAGCCATCCAGGCACAGCCCCCCTCCCCAGTAATCCTGTAGGTTCTATTGAAGAGGCTCCATGTGAAACATTAAACTTTCTTCTCTTGCAATGAAATAAAGCTTGCATTTACAGAATGTGTTATCATATTCTCTGGGTTGCTTTTGAAATTCAATCAGAGTTGCTAGCAGTTGCTACAGCCGATTTATGCACAGCAAGATCCTGTGAACAGGTCATAGGCCGGATTTTGGTGGTGGTGGTTATGGGGAGAATGCACAACACACTAGGAAAGCACTCGGCTCGTCATCAAATAGTGTCATGAGATCTTTTTAATATCACTTGAAGAGACAGGTGGGACCTTGTGTTAAGATTGTCCATAAAAGACCATGATGTCGAGCTCACTCACCAGTACGCTGATTGTTAACCAATGTGAATGGACTTCCTTATTGTAAACATCTTTTTTTTGACCATCACTACCCATTTCCTGACTTTTCCTTTTAACTTCTGAAGGGACAAAGTCTTTGTGAAAATTATTTGGTGACCTTTTGTTAATTTATTGACAAGCGCTGAGATGCAATGACAGGAATCAAATAGACATCATTGCAATAAAAGGAGAATGGAGACATGTTTCTTCATCACCAAATCTAAGAAAAGGCTCGCCAAAGCCCTTTTAATTATTATTGTACCTGGTTCCTGATGCTCGTGCAAGGGGTTGTTAGTTGGTCTGCACTGCTCTGAGTTTACTCATCAGTCTTAAGTGAAGGCACCCATTCATGTTTCGACTAGTTCAGCACCCATTGCTCATCTCTATTAGCTGCAGTCACATCTATGCTTATTTGATTACCTGTCTTCAAATGGGACCACAAACAGGCATTACAATGAAGCAGTTGCCTTAGTTACCTGTTCAGACAGCTCCAGAGGGAACTGGCCACAGACCCTGCCCTCACAAACAGGTGAGATGTTGATCTGTCAGTCTGCAGACACAATTACATCTGAAAGCCAGTCCATCAATCATACAATCTCAGAATTATGCAGCACAGAACTTTGCCATTTTGCACATAATGCTTGTGCCAAATGAAGAGAAATTCAGTTACTCCTACTCCCCCGCTCTTTCCCCTTCGCCCTGCAAATATTTCCTTTTCAAACAAATATCCAACTCCCTTTTGAAAGTTATTACTGAATCTACTTCCACCATCCTTTCAGGCAGTGCATTCCAGATCATAATTCACTGCATAAAAAGAAATTTCCCTCATTTCCCCTCAGGTTCTTTTGCCAATGATCTTGAATCTGTATCCTCTGATTAGCAACCCTTCCACCAATGGCATCAGTCTCTCCCTTTCTACTCTTTCCAAATTCTACATAACTTTGAACGCTTCTACTAAATTTCCACTTAACCTTCTACATCCGAAGGAGAATAATCCCAGTCTCTCCACATAACTGGGCCCTCTTTCTTGGTACCATTTTACATCCTTTTTAAAGCCGTGACATTCTTCCTAAACTGTGGTGCCAAAGTTAGAGATAACAATCTAGCTGAGAGGCCTAACCAGTGATTTTGAAAGGTTTAACATAATGTCCTTGCTTTTGTACCATTTGCCTCCATTACTGCAGCTATTTGCTTTTATACCAGCCTCCTCAATTTGCCCCGTCAACTTCAAAAATGACTTTGTGGGAATGAAAATGGAGCTTCTGTGTCAAATTGAGATAGAATAGGTTTAGGTACTTCTAGAACTAGAAGCCATTGTTTAAAAATAAGGGTCACCTATTTAAGACAGGGTTGAAGAGAAGATTTTTCTCTCAGGGTTGAAAATCTTTGGAGTCTTCCTCCAAAGGCAGTGGAAGTAGAATCTTTGAATATTTTTAAGGCAAAGCTAGACAGATTCTTGATAAACAAGGGGGTGAAAGTTTATCGGAGGTAGGTCAGGAGGTTACAATCAAATCAGCCGTGATCTAATTGAATGGCTTGAGGGGCCGAATGGCCTACTCCTGCTTCAACTTGTATGTTCGTATGTGCAAGGAAAGATACATTACATAGGAAAATGTAGTTCCTCATTACAACTGATTTTTGATTTGTGGTACAATGGGATTGGGCTGGTGCAGGGTTTATTAGGCCAAGGAGATAGAAACAACACTATAAAAGGCCACCAAATGGAAACTACAGATGGGTAAACAGATGTCAAACAAGCTCTTAACACTCTCAATCTAGGCTCAGGCATAAAGACACAGTTGACAGAATTAGAAACAAACCTCACCAAGACTCATTGCCTTCAGGCTAGAAGGGGAGTGGGCAAGTGCAGGTGTAATGATATCAATCTCTCACAGAGGTTCAACAGGATGTTATGAGTTAGGCTAGGTGAACGTGTGGGGAGGGGGTAAGGGGCACAGGGACTAAACAATACCCCAGCCAAATGTCACTAAAATGGATAATAGAGAATAGATTTACGAGTTATGGGACCTTGCTGTGTGAAAATTGGCTTCCATATTATCCTATTTTACAACAATAACTACACTTTCAAAGTAATTAATTAGCTGTGAAGTGTTTTGGAACATCTTGAGGACTTGAACACAACATATATGTCAATGCAGATTCTTCCTCTGTTAACTGGATGCGGTGACAAAATCAGTAAACTGACAGTACTATTGGCTCCCCAAACCTCACTCGGCGCCGCCACCCCGCCCCCCCCCCCCCAACCCGGCTCCAGGTGGTCTGTTCAGATAAGGTTCTCCATTTTAAGAAAGTCTAGAAATCCTAGAAGGCAGCCACATACATTTGGCCTTCGGGTCCATGTACTGTACATGGACGACCAGCAACACAACAGAAAGAGGCTACTAACAGGAGAAAGAGTGTAGAGAGATCCTCCTCCCTGAACAGCAAACACTCAATAAGATGTTAAAAAGTGACATTAGGGCAAGCTCAAAGCACTTAATACAAAATTGGTCAAAGCATCAAATTCCACCTCAGGCTGGCTGCAGACAGGAGTGGATTGGTTTATGGGCAGGTGTCTCCAACTCAGCAACTTGCCAGCCACCAAATATTGATGTTTTGATGTCTCTGACAGGGATCTCCCTGAATGATCACACCCTACCCGTACGATGCCAGAATTCTTCAGTTGCTCGTTTTCACCTTTTAACACCACAAGCTGGAAGCCTTCAAGAACTCCACCATATCCATGCATTGTGTTACCTCCTAACACTGAGCCAAGCCAAGCAAGACAACCCCAGGTTTTACCCACGGGTGGTTTGGATTGAGCTCACCTTATTAAGGATAACACCAGGGAGGAAGGGGGTGGAAAGAGAAATGCTACAACCCTAACTGGGGTGGGGAGGTGGGGGCAGCATGGTTAGGGGAGAAAAATCAGCAAGAGCCCCCACCCCAATGATTTGTGGAATTTTACCCCAAGTCAACACCTCCAAGAAAGGAGGATGAACATTGAACGGCAGAGGATTTCAATAGTTTTAAAGATCTCAATTTGTCTCCTTTCTGCAGAATCATATATTTATATTAAGTTACTTGGGGCGGCCTCATCCCAGTTCATAAGAAATTTATGGCACTGCCCACTCTGAATGATTTAGTAGTGATTAGAAAGACAGAGAGGATGGAGCCCTCCTCTGCAGCTGATGTGCTTTAACGCAGCTGGTAGTCAACTTGTCTCCTTTCTGCAGGGTCATATATTTATAATATCTGGTGTCAGAAACAAACACTACCAGCTCCGTTAAAGCACATCAGCCACAGAGGAAGGCTCCATCCTCTTTGCCTTTTTAATCACAAAAAATCATTCAGAGTGGGCAGTGCCATAAATTTCTTAAGAACTGGGATGAGGCTGCCCCAAGTAACTTCACAGGAGACCCTTACTGAAAACAGGGGGAAGGAGTTAGGTTTGAAAAACCCTGGCTTGTGACCTTGGAATGGGCTTCATTCCCAAGAATGAACAATCAATTTCCGTGATTCCATGTCTCCGGCCTTAGCATGCCACTCTCCCACATGTTGGCATTGTGCCTCCACACTCTTGTTGCCGTGCTGGATGCCAGCTTGGAAAATGGGTAGCAGTGTGTGCCAGTGATGAGCAATGACTGGTGTGATGATTCTAATGATGTACAATGACCTAGTTTCTTGCCATGGCGGGAGCATATCATGATATTAACCCAAGTCTGGGTACTCGATGCAAAGGCTGTAGTCCAAGCACCACTGTGCAAGCTCACAGGCCCAGCAGAATAGGACGATCCAGCTACCAACGGCTGATCAGAAATGAGAAACTTCTGCTCTGTAACCATGTAACTGTGAGAGCCAAACCTTGGAAGTTGAACACCCAGAAATATTTCAAAGCATTTTTTTTATATGAAAGCAGAAAAATACAGCAAGTTACTTCATGCAGAATCGAAAAAGCACTCACTTTTTAAGGTAGGAGCTCTTGCCAGAACCAAAAAGGAACTCCAAACAGAGCTTTATAATTCACTTGAACTCCTTGATTAGATTCCAGCCTGTAGCTTCCCCCAGGTATCTATTATTCTATATATAAATCACTTAAACCCCCCAATTAGATCCCAGCCTGTAATCCACTCTTGATATTCACTATTCAATAGATATACAATTCAAACCTCTTGATTGTACCTCACTCCCACTTATCCAGTATTCCACATGTGAGTTGGCTCAAAGATAGCATTTTTGCATCTAAGTTCGGAAGGTTGTGGGCTCATAGGCCTATTACAGGGCTTGCCACATGATCCAGCGCAATACTGAGGAAGTGCAGCACTGTTGAAGGTGCCGTCTTTCAGATGGTGCGTTGAACCAGAACCCTAACTGCCTGATGAGATGGATGAAAATCCAAGCACACTTCTTGCTGAAGAACAGGGAGTTGTAATGATCGGCCCAACATTCATCGCTAAACCTAATCCAAATGCTCCAGGCTGAATGACACCTCCTTCCTCCCTCCATGCCTGCAGTCCAGTCCCATGTGGCTTCTCCCAAGATCTCAACAACCTGCAGGAAGTCCAGAACTTACTGTCAAAGCTGTTGTGCTGTGTCATGAGCATCATCTGCACCGTACGGCTGGCGTTCCTCACCAGTGTCTCGAATTCACTGCGGCTCCTTTTGGCCAGGTTGTCCTCCATTTCACTGGTGCAGCAGGTGTAACCCTGTGGGCAGATCCGCAGGTGCTCTCCTGAAACACAACACACATCCAAATTTGAAAATGAAGGTTGGTGGAAAGGGCAGAATGTGCTTCTAAACAAAGGACTTCCCAAATCATTTCCAAATTTTGCCCAATGTAATCTCCCAATGGCTCATTGAAAGTTAACAGGATCACACAATTGTTACAGCACAGGAGGCCATTCGCCCCATCATGTCTGTACCGGCTCTCCAGATGAGCAATTCACTTAGTATCATTCTCCCACCTTCTCCCTGTAACCTTGCACATTCTTCCTTTTCAGAAAATAGTCTAATTTTGATCTCAAAATTTGTGAATGATACAAAACTTGGAAGCGAACTGTAAGAAGGATAGTGCAGAACTTCAAAAGGACATTGATAAATTTATGGAATGGGTGGACAGGTGGTAGAAGAAATTCAATTTGGAGAAACGTGAAGTGATTCATTTTGGTAGGAAGAACATGGAGAGACAATATAAAATAAAGGGTACAATTCTAAAGAGGGTGCAGGGGCAGAGGGACCCAGGTGTATATGTGCATTAGTCATTGAAGGTGGCAGGACAGGTTGAGAGAGCAGTTAATAAAGCATACAGTATCCTAGGCTTTATTAATAGGAGCATGAAGCACAATAGCAAAGAGGCTATGTTGACATTAGTTCAGTCTTAGCTGGAATACCGCGTCCAATTTTACGTGCTGCACTTTAGGAAGGATGTGAAGGCATCGGAGAGAGTGCAGAAAAGATTCACGAGAATGGTTCAGGGATGAGGAACTTGAGTCATGAAGATGAATTGGAGAAGTTAGAACTGTTTTCCTTGGAGAAAAGAAGGCTGAGAGCAGATCTAATAGAGGTATTCAAAATCATGAGGGGTCTGGATAGGGTAGATGGGGAGAAACTGTTCCCACTCTTGAAAGGATCTAGAACGAGGGGGCACAGATTTAAAATAATTGGCAAAAGTGACATGAGGAAAATTTTTTCACACAGCGAGTGGTTAAGGTTTGGAATTCACTGCCTGAGGGTGTGGTAGAGGCAGGTTCATGGAAGGATTAGGACTCCTCAGAGATGGGAAGGCCAAGGGAAGATTTAATAAAGACGCTCAAAATCATGAGGAGTATTAATAGAGTAGACTGGAAGAAGCTGTTTCCATTGGCAGGAGGAATAGTAGCAAAGGACAGGATTTAAGATAATTGATCCAAGAATCAGGAGGGGGCAGATGAGGTGAATTTTTTTTTACACACCGAGTTATGATAATCTGGAATGTATTGCCTGACAGGATGGTGGAAGGAGATTCAACAGTAACTTTCAAAAGGGAATTAGGTAAACATTTGAAAAGGAAAATTTGCAACACAATGAGGAAAGGGAGGGTGAGTGGGACTATTTTGATAGCTCTTTCAAAGAAATACCCTCTTCTACGCTGTTGTTTGAAGCCAGCATGGCACCAATCACAATGTATTAGCCATGTTGTAGGCTCAAGTCCCGTTCCAGTGACTTAAGTACAAACTCTAGATTGATACTGCAGTGTAGCATTGATGGGGTGCCACATTGTCAGAGGTCCATCTGCCCTCCAAGGTGGATATAAAATATACCCTGGCGTTGTTTTGAAGAGGAGCAAGAGAGTTCTAATGGCGTCCTAGTCAATTTTTATCCCTCGGCTAACATCACCAAAACAGATTACCTGATCAATGTGGGAGCTTGCTGTGTACATATCGACTGCTATACAACAGTAGCTGTACTTCATTGGCTGTAAAATGCCTTGCATTGTTCAAAGGATGTGCAAGGGTCTGTATAAATGCAAGTCCTTTATTTCCTTCAAAGTATTTACAGAGTTCAAAGAACAACAACTTGCATTTAGAAGGAGGGTGAGAAAAGGGCAATAGACCCATAACACTCACCATACACAGTGACAACTCCATGGACTGCACAGGGCCAGAAATAACAGGGAGAAAAACAATAACTTTTCAAGAAAAATAAAGGGAAATTCCTAATCAAATCCCTAAAATAATTGGAATAACCCATAACAAATCACTCAGAGCACTTAACTAACCTACCCCATTCCCATAAACCCCAATTTCCTGCAGACATACAGGACCACCTATGATTGGAAAGGACCATCTATGATTGGACAAGTCCATGTTCATCAGCCGTTCCTTATCTCATTTTATTTAATACCTGCCCATGTCGCTGTCTGTCAGCTATCCAACTTATAATGCACCAATATAAAGTGGTTTGAGACTATCTCACTCTCGGGACGGTGTACTGAGTATTTTCTTATGAGAAGCCTCATTTCAAATGTCCACTGGGCACCCTGAAACCTATCACGCCTGTAATCACCCAAGATAGCAACCTGGAGGAGGTGGGCTAAAGAGTTCAGCGGATATGTCCAAGCATCCTGACGCATACACTGTTCACAAAACCCAATACATGATATGACAGGCAGTATAACTTGCGTCAGACAGTTTTGCATCTTATTACAATCAAGTCGTAGTGCAACCACAGCCTCCGGTGCAAACTAAGGCTCTCTCAGCTCTGCCCCAAAAAGGGGCCTTACCTGTAGTCTCAGAAAACATTCTCCCAATACATCAGTGTAACAAGTGATAGAGTCTGACTGCTGTGATTCGTCAACAATTCCATTATTATTGCATAATGTAACTACCAGCATGATAGAAGGTGAATTAAATGGGCCTTGTTCTTTTATTACTTAGCCATTTCTACGTTTCCATTTGTCACAAATACTGGGCAGAAAGTAATAAACAAAGCAATCAGATTCAGCATCCACACATTAACTAAAAACAAGAAGTTCACACATGGCTGCCGCCCAACTGGTTTAGCACTGGATTGTTTAGTTTGTGAGTGATCTGTAAATTTCCAGAATACATATTCCTGTGTCGCCATGTGGAATGATTAGGTACAAAGGGTTTCTTGTGCTCCTCCTTATCAGCTTTTCTCCTCTCTTTCAAGCAATCCATGTTAAGCTACTAAGAGGACCAATTGCCTCTGATACATTCTCCAATGGCTGTTTGTGTTAGGCTGAGTACTCGACTGCAGAAGGCGTCACAAGCTGAGCCCGGCTCAATTACAAGCTTTTCCAACGGTGCTATTCAAAACCAATGAGGAGCAAGGAGCTTGGCAACCTTTAACCACCTCTTCAACCTATGTGCTAAAACAATCAGGGC
The DNA here is from genome assembly GCF_017639515.1 of Carcharodon carcharias. Classification (NCBI taxonomy): domain Eukaryota; kingdom Metazoa; phylum Chordata; class Chondrichthyes; order Lamniformes; family Lamnidae; genus Carcharodon; species Carcharodon carcharias. Next base: position 89,898,598 of record NC_054468.1, on the reverse strand, counting down.
ACTCTGACTGCCACCTCAGGGTATGTAAAGCATCATAGACTAGAGGATCAAACCTGTGATCCCCCTGATCTATATGGCTCATCTATTCACTGGATTATGTTACTGAACCATGGGGGAAGCTGCGTATGGTGAATTTTCATTGGCAACAACACAGTGGTCTAGTGGGTAAAGACACTTTGCTGTGCAGTGCAGCAGATCACAGGTTTAATCCCAGAGTTAGCCAAACCCCTCCAGTACAGCAATTGGGATTCAACAACCTTAGACTTTGGGTATTGACTTGTGGGGGAGAAAAATCAGCCGTCATCCCACTCCTAGTTGTCACATTGTGACCCAAGCTGGACAGCATAAGTGAGAGGGAAAGCAAGCCTCTCTATTGGCCTTTCCCCTCCCTCCCCGAGGCCTATGAACATTCACATTCTATATGTGCACATGAAGACTGGCACTTGCATGAACCTATCAACAAACACCATTTCATTAAATTGGAAGAGTTGTGTTGGAGGTGGGAAGGGTGTAAATTGTGGAGAAAATTTTTGATGCTAGTCCTGCCTTCCACGCTCCATCCAGTCATCCACCCTGTTGACAGAGATTAGGTGGTAACCCAGAACTTGCAAGCAAGAGATCAGAGAAATGGAGAACTTGTTCCTTACCAAATCCCTTGAACAGGCTTTGTCAATCGCAAGCAATTGGTGCTCTTCTGCATCAACACTTTGGTTTTACAAGTATCTTTTGTATTGCATGAGTGATAGCCCGAGTAGGAAATCCAAAAGTTGAGACATGGCCCAGTGCAATAAGTCAAGCCTATTACCTGGCAACATCCTTTGGGCCTGGTGGACAGGGACTCAAAGCTAGATGAGGTGCAGGGTGCTGGATGCACAACACACAGCTCTACATGTTGGCCAACAGGCCTGGCATTGCCCAAAGCAACCACCTCCTGTGATCTGCGAGGGGCTCAGTTGGTAACATTCTAGCCTCTGAGTCGGAGTTTGTGGGTTCAAATCACACTCCAGATATGTAATCACATAATCCAGACTGACACTCCAATGTAATAGTGAGGGAATGCATTGTTCTATTCCAGAAAGCCAGTAGGTGAAGCATGAGACTGGAGGCAACATTTGTACATTTATAGTTATTTACAGAGTTACACATTATAAGCATGCATCTCCTGACCCCACAATTATAGTTTTAGTCTGTGTTTATTTATAGGGGCTCAAGAGAATCCCCAGTTATGTCCACCACCTGCAAACAATTAAACATAATTAATATACAATTAATATGCAGCATCGTTACAGACACTGTCTTTCAGATGAGGTGTCTGCCTTTTAAGGTGAACACAAAATATCCCACGGTACTGTTTCAAAGAAGAACAGGAAAGTTCTCCTCAATACTCTAACCTATAGTAATTTCTCAACTAACCTTACTAACAGATTATATGTGCGTTATTTCATTGTTGTTTGTGGAAGGTTGTTGTGCACAAATTGGCTGCCATGCTTCCTACACTACAACAAGGACTGCATTTCAAAAGTACTTCATTAGCTGTAAAGTGCTTTGGGAAGTTCCAAGGTCATGAAAGACACGGTCTAAATGTAAATTTTTTCCTTTTCCTTTAAACCGCAGTGAATAAAGGGTCTCGGGTGTTTGGTGCGGTGCCAGAATTTAATCCAATGCGGAATGTAAAATAGCTGAAGATGGGGGAGGGCAGAGTGGCAGCGAATGGCTGAATTTGGGGTAACTATAACTGGTGACTTATTTCCCTCTCTTCTTCCCCCCACCCCCCCCCCACACACACACACACACACACACACACACACACACCAGAGAGATTACACATTCTTTGTACAACACATTCTGTTCCTGTGTGAACTTGACACGATTCAGAGGTGGGCCATGAGTGCCCAGTTGTCGTTGTGAGGTCCTGCCTCTCAGCCTTTTGTCCTCCAACTCAGTCCTAGCTTGCAACATAGGCTTGGCAGGCCGAGGGATATTCAACTGTGCTGAATGGTTTGTACATTATGATGGGCATGGGGTGCTCAAAAGTGGCCTCAACTCAGATTTGCAAAGGTTAAACATGATTGGCGAGCGTGTCAAATAATGGGGCAAGAACTCATGGAGGTTGGTGTTTTATCTAAGCAGGGGGAGTGACATTTCCCACATCTATTTTTAAATCATGGCAAGAGTTATTATTAACACAACCAGTCTTTTCTTTCCACTTTGCTGTTCATTTCTTTTTGTTAAATTGTAGCTTTGCATGTTGAGTTGTGCTGACAGCACCAGGTGAAGCTTTATAGTGAGTCAGCGACTTCAACATATGTTAAAGGGAGTGTAATAAGCATCAATAAAGGTTATCATTAAACCTAGTGCTGAGTGATTGACTCTTTCTCACTCAGCCCCTTTACAACAGCAGTATTAACTTTTCTAAGTCAGCTCCTCCAATGGGGACATCTGCAGAGTCTCTTTATATTAAAAAAAATGAACAAATAAAGGATTTGCATTTGCATAACACCTTTCATCACCTCAGACCTTCCCGAATGCTTCCCAAATGCTATACAGCTAATGGAGTATTTTGAAGTGTAATCACCACTGTAATGTCGGAAACATGGCAGCCAATTTGTACACACCAAAGTCCCACAAACAGCAATGTGCGCTTCCCACATTGCAACAGTGACTAGACTTCAAATGTACTTAAATCGATTGTGAAGTGCTTTTGGATACCCTTAGGATGTTAAAGACTCAATGTAAATACGAATCCTTTCATCCTTTGGCATCTATTAATTACTACCTCTTGGTTTAACTCATGTTCAAATCTGCCAATTTCCTGTACAATGGAGCTGACCCTTCATCATGGAATAGAGTATAAAAGTAGAGAAGTCTTGCTAAAACTATACAATGCTCTAGTTAGACCACACCTAGAATATTGTGAACAGTTTTGGTCCCCTTATCCAAGGAAAGATATACTGGCATTGGAGACAGTCCAGAGAAGGTTCACTAGGTTGATCCTGGGTGTGGAGGGATTTTCTTATGAGGAGAGGTTGAGTAGCTTGGGCCTGAATTCATTGGAGTTTAGAAGAATGAGAGGCAACCTTATTGAAAATATAAGATTTTTAGGGGGCTTGACAGGGTCCTGGGAGAGTCTAGGACCAGATGGCATAATCTCAGAGTAAGGGGTCACCCATTTAAGACAGAGATGAGGAGGAATTTTCTCTCTCAGAGGGAAGTGAATCTGGAATTCTTTACCGGAGAGGGCTGTAAAGGCTGGGTGGTTAAGTATATTCAAGGCTGAGATAAACAGATTTTTAATCAGTAACGGAATCAAGGGTTACAGGGAAAAAGCAGGAAATTGGAGTTGAACATTATCAGATCAGCCATGATCTCATTATGTGGTGGAGCAGACTCGAGGGCCAACTGGCCTACTTCTGCTCCTATGTCTTAGGCCTTATGGTTTAGTCTATTGTGTGTACTTTGTGAGATAGATGCTGATAATAGTGTTACAGAGTGTCCTGATTACCCATATGGCCAGTCTGCCATATGCATTGGTTAAAGTGCAGAGGTACCGGGTGTGTGAAATCCACTCAAATTTTTAGTAAATATAACTTGCCTCGGCTCTCTCATGTGAAACAAAGGTAAAGAAACAGGAACTTTGCACTATCATGTTGTTGGCAGCAGCTATCCTCAGCATTCCCTGCCCATGGTGGTAGGTTCAATTAGTCATGGGTCAAACTCCTGATCACAATTCAGAGGAAACTAAGATCAAACTGTACAGACTCTGGGCAGCTCTTAATTTTATCTCTAGTTCTGGTCATGGAGGCCCAAGGCAGACATAAAAGTACCAGGGACAATATAGAGAAAGACCAGAAACTGATTCCTAGTGTCAAGGCTCTGGGTTATGAGAAAAGACTGGATAGACAATGGCTTTTCAGCGTGGAAAGAATATGTGCAAGAGGTGATCTTATAGAGGTATTTATGACTGTTACGGAAAATATATTTGGAGACAGTTCAAACTAGTTAAAGGTAATTTTAGGATTGATAGCAGGAAGTTCTTCTTGACACAAAATGATCAACATGTGGAATGGAATTCAGAAAGAGTGCTGGAGGTGAAAACCTTGGAATTATTTAAGAAACAATGAGGTGCAGCCACGGGTGGATCAGGATTCCAGGGGTGAATTAAGATGGGCCAAATGACCACTCTCATACATTTGTATTTTGTGATTGTTAGGTTGCGTGTGCGAGTGTGTGTGTGAAGATACTAGCAGGACAGGTTCAGCTGTTGAGGACCACAGGTTAACAAAGGCCAATGTACCCCACTTTGACAATCGTGGTGCTCACTGTTGCACACTGGGAGACCACATTGAAATACTTGTGGGGAGGATCGAAAAGAGGGGACGTCTGTGCACAACATTGGAGCATGCAATACTGGACACAAAGGGCGTAAAAGCAGAAAATGTCCTCACCTTAGTATCTATGGGGTGTGCAACTCTGTCAAGGGACGGGGTTAGGAGTGAGGGGCTTCAAGTACCCATGAATCTGAGGCCTGCTGTAAGCATTCAGGGAAGGAGTGTAGAGAATTAGATTTTAAAGAACCAAGAGAAGACCTCATAATACAGACGTGCGAAAGACAGGCTCTCCCACCTTGCCGAGCCGCCAAATCGTTCAGGCCAGTGCTTCTCTGCCTGGTGCTAATCTAATGACAGCGCTAACCAGTTCTCCCAACACTGACTGAGGTCCTTAGTGGTCAAGATATTCCTTGAATGACATTGAACAACGGTTGAGACATGACCAATGCAGCTGCTTTAAACTCTCTAGTGAATACCACTCCACTCTTATCTCCTCCCATGTTGACAAGCAGCAAGAGATGAGACCTGCAATGAGTCAGTAATCAGTCGGCTGCTAGTCAGGGCCTGTCATGTTCTAATAATAACAATCACTTTGATCTCAGCTTGACAACGGCTGCCTGACAGCTTGGTTTGTGTCTGCCACTCCACCAGTAAAGTGAGAGCAAGATTTAGTTTGAACTCAGGGCCTTGGGATGGAGTTTGTCGTACTTGTCCAGGACTATCAGAACCTTTGAGGTATCTAGCGAGCTACTAATAGCTGGAAAATTGGTTAGGGACACTGGATGGGTGTGCCTGCACAGTGACCTTGAATCCCATATATTATATGTTCCTCTACTGCAGCTAATGTTTCAGGTAACCATTTTGCAGGAATTCTTTGTTGAGACTCCAGCACTATATTGGGGGAGCATTGCATAATCAGAAGTGCCATCTTTTAGGTTAGACTTTAAACTGATGCCAAGTCTGCCGCTCAGATGAATGCAAAACATCCCAGGGCAGTATTTTGGAGACAATTCTCCCCATTGTCCTGGACAAATAACATTTATCTTACTCTTGTTTGTGGCTCCATGCTATGCACAAATTGGCTGCTGTGTCTACATTACAACAGTGACAATGCTTCAAAAGCACTTCATGGGTTGGAATGCAACTTGGAGTGTCCTGAGGTTACACTAGGCACTATATAAATGCAACTTATTTTCTTCTCAATGAAGTAATGTATTCAACTCTGTTCCTCATGGGCACTGACCTACAGCACAGAGATATCTATTGGACTGCTACCAGTCATTGAGGTAAAATGGTAGCTGGTTTAGCAAAGGGAGCAAGTATTCCTTTCTCCAGAATTGACACCTTTCAGTTTGTGCCAAAGCCAACAGGAAACATTATTGGAGAATAATTAGAAATATCCTGTAGCGCTGTGCTTGAATAATGAGTTTAGTACTCTGGTCCAGGTTTAATAAGAAAGAACTAGCATTAATATAGTGTCTTATCAAGTCTCCCAGGTAGTGCCTCAAAGATTGGCTTTTGATGAACACTTTGAAATGTAGGTAAGTGTAGCAGCCATTAGCTGCTCACATGCAAGTAGTGGGATGAAAGGCTTGTCAATGTCCTTTATGTAGTGTAGTTTAAAGGAATCTAGGAAGATGAATTGAGGACGAGCAGGGCTAGAGGAGGGGGTGGACAAGACCAGGGAGGAGGAGAGAAAGGGAGAAGGAGAGAAGGGAACGGGCAGGGTTAGGGGAGTGGAAGGGAAGGAAGGAGCAAGGCCAAGGGGAAGGACGGGAAAAGCTAAGAAGGTACACAAGGGGTTATCAGATAAGTCAAGGCAAGGCTGAGGAGCAGAGTGGAGTCCGAGTCCAGGAACAGATGTGGCTGAGGAATAGGGCTCACACCATGATTCAGTTCAAAACACATCAAAGATTGCTGCAAGGATACAAGGTTCCTAACTCAAATCATGTCCAAACTTTAACAGCTCAGCATTAATATCTATGGTATTAATGGTTCAAGGAACTCTCAGCCAGCATGGCTTAGAAATTCCTGTAGTTTTATTCGTTTCACATTTTTCCAATATTTTCCTCATATCTATTTACTAAAGTGGGATTGTCTGGTTGGATGAGCTTTCTGTAATCCATTCAGTACTGATTTCTTCCCTATTCATTCTCGTAATTTTGAATCTGATGCCCTGGCTGTACCACATTTTTTATACCAGGACAGCTGCAAAATGTCTTCTAATCTGGCTCCAAGGAAGTGGTAAACACAAGTGAAGGCCATTCCATTATCCCTGCTGTCAGCTGTGGTTCAATGGTTAGCGTTCTAGCCTCTGAGTCAGATGGATGTGGGTTCATAACCCACACTCAGAGACTTGAACACATAGGCCAGGATATTGAAGTCGGCGAGCAGTGGGGTGGGGCCTGCTCACCGACACGTGGGATGATGTCGGGCAAAACTCCTGATGTCACCCCATGTCAATTCAATTTTCAGGTCAGCGGGGGCGCAGCCGAATTAGCTGTGCACCCGCCAACCTGTCAACGGCCTATTGAGGCCATTTAAAAAGTAATTCAAGTAATTAATTGACCTGCCCAACCAACCTTAAGGTTGGCGGGCAGGCCGGGAGCCCTGGCGGGCTTCAGAAAAGCATAAAACCTCAGGCATGGGCAGGATGAGGGTTTTTAAAAATTTAATAAGGTTTGATTAAAAGTGATGGACATGTCCCAACTCATGTGACAATGTCAAATGAGGGGCCATGTCAGGGGAATATTATTTTTGTACATTGGCCATTTTTAAATTTGCCACCAATCGCCCTGAGGCAGCACTTAGCCTCAGGGAGATGAGTGCGCTCCTTCGCACGCATGCCTTACTTGGCCCGCCCATGTAAAATGGTGGCGCATATCGGAGACACGCCTGCAAGCGCCCGCTTCTGCACTTCCCCCTCTGACAGGGGGAGAATTCTTCCCATATAAGAAGCATTTTAGCGATAGCGACCACAACATGGTACAGTTTAAGTTTACAGTATGGACAAAGAAATCGAAAAGCTGAAAAAAAATTATTTAGACTGGGGGAGAGTGGATTTTAGTAAAATAAGGCAGGATTTGGCCAAGGTAGACTGGGAACAGTTACTTGTGGGGAAATCTACAGAGGAACAGTGGGGGGCTGTTCAAAAAGGAAATGGGGAGGATACAGGCTCAACATGTTCCCTCAAGGGTGATAGGAAGGAGTAACAAGCCCAGAGAACCATGGATGGCCAGAGGTATTCAGATTACGATGAGAAGGAAAAGAGAGGCTTTTAGCAGGTACAAGGTAAGCAAATCAGCAGAGGCATTAGTGGAGTACAGAAAGTGTAGGGCGGGGCTTAAGAAAGCAATTAGAAGAGCAAAGAGGGGATATGAGAAAGCTCTGGCTGGTAAAAGTAGGGAAAATCCCAAGATATTCTATAAGTATATCAATGGGAAGAGAATAACCAGGGAAAGAGTAGGGCCCATAAGTGACCAAGGGGGCAATCTATGAGTGGAGCCAGAGGACATCGCTAGAGTGTTGAATGAATACTTCACATCCGTCTTCACCCAAGAGAATGAGGATGAAGGTATTGAACTCGGGCAGAGAGACTGTGACGTTCTTGAGCAAGTTGATATAGAGAGTGACAAGGTATTGGAGGTGTTTCCAGGCTTAAAAGTGGACAAATCTCCAGGTCCAGATGATTTGTGTCCCAGACTGCTGAGGGAGGCAAGGGAGGAGATCGCAGGGGCTCAGACCCAAATTTTTAATTCCTCTCTGGCCATGGGGAGGTGCCAAAGGACTGCAGAACAGCTAATGGGGTTCCGCTATTTAAGAAGGGTTGTAGAGATAAGCCAGGGAACTACAGACCAGTGAGTCTCATGTCAGTGGTGGGGAAACTTTTGGAGAAAGTTTTGAAGGAGAGTATCTATCTCCACTTGGAGAGGCAAGGTTTGATCAGGGATAGTCAGCATGGCTTTGTCAGAGGGAGTCATGCCTAACAAATTTGATTGAATTTTTTGAGGAGGTGACCAGGTGTGTAGATGAGGGTAGTGCAGTTGATGTAGTTTATATGGATTTCAGCAAAGCCTTTGACAAGGTCCCACATGGGAGACTTATAAAGAAGGCAAATGCACATGGGATACAGGGTAATTTGATAAGGTGGATTCAAAATTGGCTTAGTTGTAGGAGACAGAGGGTGATGACAGAAGAATGCTTTAGTGACTGGAAGCCAGTGTCCAGCGGCGTACCACAGGGATCTGTGCTGGGTCCCTTATTATTTGTCATTTATATAAACAACATAGATGACTATGTGGAGGGTAGGATTAGTAAGTTTGCGGATGACACAAAGATTGGCCGGGTGGTTAACAGTGAGGTTGAGTGTCTTGGGCTACAGGAAGATATAGATGGGATGGTCAAATGGGCAGATAAGTGGCAGATGAAATTTAACCCTGAAAAGTGTGAGGTGATACACTTTAGAAGGAGTAATTTGATAAAGAAGTGTTCAATGAGCGGCATGGCACTAGGAAGTTCTGAGGAACAAAGGGACCTTGGCGTGTGTCCATAGATCTCTGAAGGCGGAGGAGCATGTTAGTGGGGTGGTGCAAAAGGCATATGAGACACTTGCCTTTATCAATCAAGGCATATTTTACAAAAGTAGAGAGTTCACGTTAGAGTTGTATAGAACCTTAGTGAGGCCACAGCTGGAGTACTGTGTGTAGTTTTGGTCGCCACATTATAGGAAGGATGTGATTGCACTGGAGGGGGTGCAGAGGAGATTCACCAGGATGTTGCCTGGGATTAAATATTTAAGTTATGAAGAGAGGTTGGATAGACTTAGGTTGTTTTCATTGGAGCAGAGAAGACTGAGGGGCGACCTGATCAAGGTGTACAAGATTATGAGGGGCATGGACAGGTTGGATAGGGAGCAGCTGTTGAAGGGTCAGTCACAAAGGGGCATAAGTTCAAGGTGAGGGGCAGGAGGTTTCGGGGGGCTGTGAGGAAAAACTTTTTTTACCCAGAGGGTGGTGACGGTCTGGAACGCACTGCCTGGGAGGGTGGTAGAGGCGGGTTGCCTCACACCCTTTAAACATACCTGGATGAGCACTTGGCAAGTCATAACATTCAAGGCTATGGGCCAAGTGCTGGTAAATAGGATTAAGTAGGTAGGTCAGGTGTTTCTCATGTGGCGGTGCAGACTCGATGGGCCAAAGGACCTCTTCTGCACTGTGATTCTGTGATAATTTATTCTGCTTTGTGTGCAGGTACTGAGGTGCTGCTTTCAAATGAGGCATTAAATAGGTGAACGTAAAGATCTCAAGGAACATCCACCCTGTTTCAAAGACGAGCAGGAGAGTTATCTATAGTGTCCTGGCAAATATTTGTCCCTCAACCAACGCCACTTAAACAGTTTATCTGGTCATTATCACATAGCTGTTCATAAGAGCTTGCTCTGCACAAGTTGGTGGCCATATTTCCTATATTACAACAGTAACTATACTTTAAAAACACTTCATTGGCTGTATAGCACAATGGAGTATCCTGAGGTCATAAAAGTTCCCATATAAATGCAAATCTTGAGAATGGAAGACCCTTCCTTCCCAATGTGGCATTCTGCCACACTTCCAGTGTACCTAGTATCACTGCTTCTATCACTAATTCACACAGTAAATGAACACAAATATTTATCACTCTTGGAATGAGGAAATTCTAACATTGCTTTCAAAGCTATGTTGCCCTAGATTAAATTTATGTTGTGGCCTGCGTACTTTGAAACAATAATCTATACCATTTAAATTCTTATACATCTCCATGAAGTCTCCTCTTCAATTTTACTTTAGATTGGTCACTTAGAGAGGAAAGGAGGATATGTAGGCGAGCCAAGGTAGTTGGAACGTGAGGGGAATGGGAGTTCCTCAACCTACTTTACTCCCTGAAGGATGTTTCTTGAAACAAAATCACAGTCTCAGTTGAATAAAGCACATGATGGAACGGGATCCCAAAGCAAAGGAAGGGTCTATGAACCACACTCCAGACATATAAACAGCAAGCTCCCTATCTCGCTAAGTCAATAGGGAGCATTTAACAAGAAACTATCAAGCAGCAGCGGGTAGGCCACCCCTGCAAACCTCCTACCAACCAGCTCAAGAAGACCCGAGGCCTGGGAGATGGGTCACTTGTTTACTCTATTGTCCACGCAACAGTGTTAGTGGAATCAGATTAATGGGAACTGCAGGTTCTCGGTAGTTTGCAGGAAATAAGTCACCCAAGCTGGCAGGTCATTTACAAACAAGACTTCACCTTTTCCTACACAGTCAGTAACAGGTATAAGATGTCCCAAACTGCTTAATAAGGTGTACCACCTTCAACGCTCCCTCTAATTTATTTTCACTCACGGCCTGTTTGTTGCAGTGCTCAGTTCATTTGAGATTCTACACACCCCCTGACCCCTCCACCCCACCACTGCACATGTTAAAGGAACGCAGGTCGTGTGCCACTTGTTAGTTTCACTCCATGTTACATTGTGGATTGCTGTGTGGTCCCACAATCGTGTAGCTTCAAGGGGACATTGACTTCCCCACCCCGTGCTTATGAGCATCTCCTCCAGAATGATGTTCACGCCTTTCAATACCTAAACCTGACAGAGAGTCAGCCTGTGCCAAAATTAAGTTGTGAGCACTGTGCTATACTAGGAAGGTCAGCCTTTAACTTGCTGCATTTAAAGGCTATCCTCAGTGCAGTTACAAGGGAGTGCTTCACTCTCAAAGATGCTGTCTTTCAGATGAGATGTTAAATGATGTTCCCTCTGAGATGGACGTAAAAGATCCCATGGAACTATTTTGAAGAAGAATAGGGAATTTCTTCCTAGTGCCCTGGCCAATATTTATAGCTCAGCCAACACTTTGAACAGATGATGTGGATATTTATCTCATTGCTGTTTATGGGAGCTTGCTGTTTGGAAATTGACTGCTGGTGTTTCCTAGATTACAACAGTGGCTACACTTGAGAAGTAGTTCTTCAGCTACAGAGTGCTTTGGGACTTCTAAGGCTATGAAAAGCGCTACATAAATGCAAGCTTGTCTTAGCATCAGCTGTGGCTCACTTGTGCTTCTGAATCATAAGTTTGTGAGTTCAAGTCGCATTCCAGGACTTCAGCACAACGATTTAGGCTGACATTTCAGTGCAGTACCCAAGAGTGCTGCACTGTCAGAGGTGCCATCTTTCAAATAAGATGTTAAACCAAGGGCCCATCTACTCTCTCAGGTGAAGAAAACCTGCGAGTTATCCATGGTGTCCTGGCAATATATATCCCTCACTCAACATCACCAAAACAAATGTTTTGGTCATTATCACACTGTTGCTTGTGGGAGTTTACTCTGTGCAAATTGGCTGTTGTGTCTCCTACAACAGTAGCTACACTTCAAAAGTACTTCATTGGTTATAAAATGCTTTAAGACATCTAGTGGTCATGAAAAGCGCTATATAAATACAAGTCTTTCTTTTTATCTTTTAAATTAATTTTGCCCCCATAAAAAATCTTCCTTTTTGTTGAGGGACCCAGGAATTGGTCTTCTTGTCATGACAGCATTACATAAAAGCTTAGGTTATCTGCTCAGTGTTATTTTAATGCCGGCAATAATCCTTTGAGTCTTGGCATCCAGCTGACAAATCTAAACTGCATTTGATCAACTCACCTGCTACCATTTCCATTTGTAATTATTCTCCCCAAGGCTTTGTTTCAGGAAGTTATTTTTTAAAAAAACATTATAAGGAAAATCATTTCCGCTATTGTGTTTGACTGAATCTTCAACTGCTGTACGAGGCACATTTACTCAAATGTGTTCTCTCCCAACAGTCCAAACTGCACCCAAATCCACTGCCCCAAAGCTAAAAGGCTTCAGTCTCTCTATCAAAGACCTTCTTGTGAAGGTGGTGCTCTGTTACAATAGTAATGCACTGGCTAAGCCCCCAATCTCCCCAGCTCTATTGCAAACATTTCTCTTACCTCATCAATATTAAACAACTATGACAACCAATCAGGACTTTCTGGCACTGTTGGGCTTATGCCCTTGGGCAATAAAAATAAAATGGTAGCCTTGTTCTCTTGCCAAACCAGCTATCATTTTAGCGTTACCATCCATGCTCGTCACTAGGAGCACCGCTGCAATCCATGTAGGGTTGTCAACACTGGTTGGGGACACTCATCGGCGATTCCTTCACATGACTTCCCGCTGCCAACCAACCTGTCCAGTCAAATAGTCCTTGCTTCCCCATCTCCATTTTTTTTAACAACCGAAAAACAGGTGTTCAAAGACAATAGATTTAAAAACTCTCATTTTTTTAATGCCTGGTGATTTTTCTCTTGGATTGCTCGCAGCAGTGTCTAAGAGATTAATCTTTAGGTCCTGGAGCTTTTCCGGATAATCCTGGAGGGTTGGAAACCCTGGACACGAACTACTGCATATACTCGTGTAGAATTTTTAAGATCAATTTTTCAAGGCCAAAAGCCATGGGGTCAACTTCTACATCGGCAATGTTTCCATGTTTAATGTTGACATGTGTGTTTGATTTGGGTCAAAGAAGGCCATTGCAATGGAATAAAGTAAAAATGAACACTAAAGGCTTCATATTAAATATGATTCATAAAGTGCTCACTTTAATAATTTGAATAAATAAAAACAAAACTTAAGTGTAGAAATGTTTTAAGCATTTACTTACCAGTATTCATTTTCATTAGTATTTATATATTTACAATGAAATCAAATCACTAACATCTCTAGAATTATACTTTGGTTTTCTAATTTCTGTGCTTTAATCCCTGAAAAGCTAGGGACAACGCTCACACAAGGTATGGGAAAAATTATGTTCTTAGGCCAAACATTATGGGATCGACTTTTACACGAGATCAACTTCTATATGAGTATATGCAATATTTCCGCATTTCTCCTCATCAATATGTTGTCAAGGCCAGGGATGCTGTTGGCCGCAGTGCTGAGCAATTGGGGACAGTAGCCTAGTAGCAATGTTTCTTCAAAAAATCTTACAACACTGGCAAGTACAGCATTTGCTACCCACCCCCAATTGTCCTTGAACTGAGTGGCTTGCTCAGTTAAGAGCTAAAGGGACACTTGAGGGTCTGGAATCACATGTAGGCCAAACCAGGTAAGGATGACAGGTTTCCCAACAATCAGTGATAGGTGTTATGGTCACCATTACTGAGACTAGCTTCACATTCTGAATATATTAATTGAACTTAAATTCCACCAAACTGCCAAGATGGGATTTGAACCTGTGGCCCCCAAAGCATGAGCCTGAATCCTTAGATTACTAGTCCAGTGACATTACCACTACACCACCATCACCCCATCACTACTATTACTGGACTTGTAATGTAGAGGCCCAGGCTAATGCCCTGGGCACAAGAGTTCAAATCTCACCATGGCAGCTGGGAGAATTTAAAGCTAATTGATTAATAAACTTGGAGTAAAATACTTGTCTCATTAATAATGATCAGGAAACTACCAGATTGTTGTAAAAGCCCACTGGTTTGCTAATGCCCTTCAGGGCAGGGAATCTGCCATCCTGGTCTGACATACAGTCCAGATCCACAGCAATGCGATTGATTCCTAACTGCCCTCTGAAATGGTCCAGAAAGCCACTCAGTTGCATCAAACTGCTCCAGAAAGTACTGTGGGTGTGCCTACACCACATGGACTGCAGCTGTCCAAGAAGGCTGCTCTTCATCACCTTCTCAAGGGCAATTAGGGATCGGCAATAAATGCTGGCCTTGCCAGCGATGCTCAAATCTCAAGAATGAATAAAAAGCTCTCTTTCTCCTCCCCCTGACAATTGTAATTGTGCGAGTGGCCATTTTGTTTTGGATATTTTGAGTGGGTACAGTCCTCAAAAATTCTGTTGCTGATGGAGCCTTTGGGAGTTGAAACATTGGATCCTTTAACTTACCAATTTGATCATTATTTCTCCTCCCCATCACATTGCTGGCTGAGAGGTTGAGAGGTGCAGGCCCTGTTTCCATGCGTGTGAGGCCTACGAATTAAGGCTTCAACCAGATGGTTACGCAGTCCTCAAACACAATCCTCTGGATCAATTTTCTCTTCACCTCAGGGCTTGATCCATGAGCTTGTGGGGCAGGGGTGCATGGGGGTTTCAAAGCCAAGCTGCCTCCTTGGTATCAGGTACACTGACATACCGTACACAAGCATGCAAGCTAACAGTAGCCAGCTGTTCCTGACAAAACAACCATTAGCCCTCATCCTCTTGAGAGTATTTGATGACTGCAGCTTCAAAGCTGTGATGAGATCTCCAGCTCATTTTTGTTTCAAACGCTCTCCAGGTTCCTCAGAAATCAGCTGAAAGAACAGAGCAGCAAGAAATTAGATGATTACCGCTCATGTTTCACAGTGGTTTTCAGGAGGGCTGTTCAATTTATTGAGAGCTCAGGCTACTGAAGTGAACTTAGAAGGAAGGGCCAGGGCTCAATCCTCTCGTCAGCCATGGCCAACACCAGGTTCACTTAGCCCGAGGAGACCAAAGGGCTTACCAATAAATCTTCAACCCCAATGAGACTGGTTAATTGAGACCTGCATGGTCAGTGTGCCTCATATGTGAATGGTACCTAACTAGGTAAGGTCACGGAAGGGAACATCCACACGGGGCATCACCTCAATGGATAAGCTCAATTTAAAAATCATGGAGCAGAAACCTTTTAATTAAAACAAGGTTGAAAATCCTTTTAAAAAGTATACAGCCCTCTAAATCTACACAAGCTTATGGGGTATGAATTAGATAGATGGATAATACATGATAATGTCTCCAATATACAATACTTACCTTGATCAATACTAACATTAAGACATAATCGAGGCCGACACTCCAGCGCAGCACTGAAGGAGCACAGCCCTGTCAGAAAAATCATGGTTTGGACAGTTCAAGGTCTAATCTACCTGTTCAAGCGAACATTAAATATCCCAAAGTGTTATCCTAAAAGTAGAAATAGTGTCCTAACCAACTCTCTCAAACAGCATCATCAGAAACAGGCTGCCTGTTTGATCTGAGGTGTCAGTTGTTGCTCCGTTGGAAGCACTCAGACAGTTGTGTGTTCAAGTTCTACAGAGGAACTTGAGCACCAAAACCTAAGCTGACACTGCAGCGCAGTACTGAGGAAGTGCTGCACTGTTGGAGGTGCCTTCTTTCAAGTGAGACGTTAAACTGAGGAGCAGCCTGCTCTCTCAGGTCAGAGTGATCAAACGTCCCGGATTTCCTGGGACCGCCCCGTAATTTGTTCTTGTGTCCCGGGACAGGCCCTCCCAGGATGTGCTTTGCCCTGTGCGTCTGGTCCCTCAGGTCTTGTTCTTGTGCATGCATCAGGCGCAGCAGGTTCGCAGCCGGTGTTCGTGGCTGTCATGTGGCTTCGATCCATCGAACAGCAGCATCAAAATCCATGCTAGTCATACACAAGCCCTTCCCTCTGCCCCCCAACCCCCTGCAACCCTGCTCACAAAGAATTTCCAACCTCATCCTCCCTTGAACAATTTGCCAGCAGCCGCCCACCACACCACAGCGCCCCCCCCCCCCCCGCCACTCACCCAGTTGGCCAGCCTCTCCAGGGACCTCCATCAATTCCCCCTCACCCCTCCCTTTTTATAGCTTTGCCGGAACCCCTGCTCATACAGGTTATCTAAAAACCAGTAGCCCTCCTCCCTCCCCCAAAAACCAGCAGCCTTCCTCCCTCCCCCAAAAACCAGCAGCCCTCCTCCCTCCCCCAAAAACCAGCAGCCCTCCTCCCTCCCCCAAAAACCAGCAGCCCTCCTCCCTCCCCCAAAAACCAGCAGCCCTCCTCCCTCCCCCAAAAACCAGCAGCCCTCCTCCCTCCCCCAAAAACCAGCAGCCCTCCTCCCTCCCCCATTCCGGTTTCACAGGTTTGTCACCGCCCCACCCCTCCACTTTAAAAGGTTCCCCAGCAGAATATTCGCCAGCCCCACCGCCGCTCTCACAGGTTCACCAGTACCCACACGGAGAAGGGGCCCTTATTTTTTTCCAAACAGCGTTGGCCACCCTGCCACAGGTGGATGTAAAAGATCCCGTCTCACCAATCTGAAGAGGAGCGGAAGCTATCCTGGCGTCTTGGCCAATATTTATCTCTCAATTGACTTCACGAAAACAGGGATGCCTGCTCATTATTACATTGCTGTTTGTGGGAGTTTGCTGCACGCAAATTGGTTGTCACATTTTCTACAACAGCCACTACGCCTCATTGGCTATGAAACACTTTGGGGAGTCCTGAGGTCATGAAAGGCACGAAGTAAATGCAAGTTGTTCTTTCTTAATTATTTATTTCTTGTATGTGGGACCCTAGTTCGTGCAAATTGGCTTCTGCATTCGCCCACAAAACCGCAAGAAAGGCCGTGGGTGGGATTTTACAGCCCTGCTGTGGTGGGGATGGGGATCGAAAACATGGCGAGCCATCCAGAAGTCCATTGGCTTTGGCGGGACCAGAGGGAAAATCCTGCTGGATTTTCCACCCCGTTTTTCAAACACAGCCCCTGGAGGCTGTCCTAAGGGTGCAGCAAGGCACTCAGCTTTTTCTTTTACTGTCCCTCCTTCAGCTTCCTTTGTGCCCAACTGCGAGTCACTTAACGGAGAAAAAAACTCCCCAGTCTTTTTTTTCAATTGACTGATGATTCGCTGGGCGAGGTAAACACCTGAGTCACACAAAGCAGGAAGCTTGGAGGTTTGATTCTTGAACACTGCCCGGGTCCGATGCAGAAGTTACAACAGGCCTACAGCCAGGGTGCCCTTAGCATGGCCACTTAGACGCGTAACAAGGAGCCTCGGTAACTTAATAACTTGCATGTGGGGGGCGAGTATTGTTCAAAGTTTGTCTTTGACCCTAAACCTGGAACTAAAGTAAAAATTGAAAGGGATAGTAACAGACATTAGGTGAACATGGACTCATGAAATGGACTGATGTATGTATACATGGCAGATGCAACGATGCAGAGAGTTGTGAAGTGATGCACTTTGGAAGGCAAAAGAAGCAGGGGCATGAACTAAGTGGCACAATTTTAAAGAACAGAGAGACCTGGGTTGCACTTAAACAAATCTCTGAAGATGGCTGAACAAGTTGATAAGGTTAGTTTAAAAAAAAAGCGTATGGAATTCTCGGGCTTTGTAACCAGAGGCAAAGGCCACAAAAGCAAGGAAGTTGTGCTATATGTTCATGAGTCATCACCGGTTAGGCTACAGCTGAAGTATTTTATCCAATTCAGGGCATCATACATGAGGGAAGATGTTAAGGCCTTCGGAGAGGACACAGAGGGTGTTTACTGGGATTCTTCCAGGGATGAGGGACTTCAGTTATGTGGAGAGACTGGGGAAGCTGGGGCTGTTCTCCTTATAGCACAGAAGGTTGAGGGGAGATTTAATAGAGGTGTTCAAAATTATGAAAGGTTTTGCAATAGCAAATAAAGAGAAAATACTTTCATTGGCAGGGGGCCAGCAACCCTAATAACACAGGTTTTACAACAATTGGCAAAAGAACCAGAGGGGAGATGAGGAATTTTTTTTCACGAAACAGGTTATGATCTGGAATGCACTGTCTGAAAAGCTGGTGGAAGCAGATTCAATTGTGACTTTCAAAAGGGAATCAGATAAATACTTGAAATGGAACAGAGCTACAATGTAAGAGAAAGAGAATGGGATTAGCTGGAGAGCTCTTAAAAACAGCCAGCACAGAATGATGGGCTGATTGGCTATATGATCTTTTGCTTTTTGCTATAAGATTGTTTCCTTCAATGCTGCATAGATCAACAAGTGCCGCTACAAACAGGATTTTGTGTTCTGATTTGGGATTCCCCAATGAGGGAACAGCCTTTTTGGCAAACCACCAGGGTAACAAATCTTAAGCAACCAATAAGAAATATACATAGACCAGGGTCCAGGGAAGACAGTGGTGTGGTGGTAATATCAATGAGCTAGTAATCCAAAGACTCAGGCTAATACCCTGGGGACATGGGTTCAAATCCTGTTATGGGAAGCTGGTGGAATTTAAATTCAATTATAAATCTGGAATTATAAAATTATGTGATTATGAAACTATCATTGATTGTTGTAAAGACCCATCAGGTTTACCTTTATGGAAGGTTATCCTTACCCCATGTGACTCTAGACCCATAGCAATGTGGCTGACTCTTAAGCCCGCTGAAATGGCCTAGCAAGCCACTCAGTTAAAGGGGTGGGATCAGGGATGGGGCAACAAATGCTGGCACCTCACGAAAGTATAGAAGAGGTTCCAATGCTGGTGAGCTGGACACCACAGTTTCTCAAAACCCCAGGTAAAGACGAGGAGAACCGGTTAGAGTTCCCAGTGCATGCCGCTGGAAAAATATTCTGAGTGTGTGTATGCATCAGGCTGGACTGTGACAATGAAGAATGACCATTAAGGGTGAGGTGCCAGATGCCTGCTGCAGCTGGTAGTCTAACACAAGGCAGCTGGTTTAGGGAAGGAAGGGAAATTAAATTGCACTTGATACTGTGACGCAAGAGTGGCCTTCCTTGACAAGTCTTCCTGCAGTCACACGCCAGTCACTATATTCGAAATGAAACATTTCTGATGCTCATTAGCTGTAAGGCTGACAGATCCAACAGCACTGGAAATGGGTAAATGAAACTGCTAAACTTCCCTTTGCACATTTAAACTGCTCCCTCCTTCTGCTTCCTTGTCCACTCCCACCCCTGCACGTCCTCATACGGATATCCTTCCCACTCTTATTTGATCAGTGGGCATGGGAAACAGTTATTGCATATTAAAGTGGCTGGACACAGGCTTCCCCTCCACCCGGCTCCCTGCCCCCAGGGCCTAGTGGTTGAACAAGCTGCCAGATTCCACAGCATAAACCAGAAAGCCCCATGGTTCGCTGAACTCAGCCAAGATTGCAGCCAGGATGCTACGCACTGCCTCAGCCTCAGTGCCCCAGGTTAGTGAGGGGAAATATCATTCCGAGTACCCCTCCTGCTCCAGTTTGCTACCTAAAGACTCCTGCTGGAAAGGACATGTGTATGTGCATCAGAAAAGAACAGGATTTGGCTAGTCTTTAATGTCTTATCTACAGTCAAAGAGCCTGAAAACGTTCACTGTCTTGGCTCATCCAGAGTGAATAGTCACTTGGGTAACATACGCTAAAGAGCTATCAGTCCTATCAGGCTCATCACAACTATATCCCAGCAGGACAGCTTGCCTTCCACAGAGGTCAGGAGAACAGAAGTACAACTAAAGGGCAATTGAATAGGTTCAACCCTCACTCAGTTTTAAATGCAACATAAAATGGCAATATGTTTAGTCAAACTGTGCAGTAATTCAATCCCATGCATTAAAAATCAGGAAACATCAATGCAAACTGTGCAATCGCAGAGGGAAAACATCCATTGTGGGATAGGAAACAGGTTCAAGGTTCACACTGAACTCCCAAACTCATGCCATGGATATGAAGCTTAACCTGTAACTAACCCCTGCTGTCCTTGCCCTGGGAGTGTTTGCTGGCACAGTATAAAGGGAGATTTACTCCCTATCTAACCCATGCATATCTGTTCCGTGGGACTATAAAGAAGGAGCTTTAGTCTGCAGCTAGCCCATGCTGTACCCACCCTATGAGTGGTTGATGGAGCAGTGGAGGGGGGAGTTTTATTCTGTACTGGTGTGTTTCACCTGATCTGAAAGTGGTGGATAGGACTGCTACTTTGGGGTTTAGACCTTGAATCTGAAGCAGCTGAAGAAAAGATTGAACTAATATTGAAACAGCCATTTCAAAAAGAATAGCCCAACTAAACCAAGGGGTGGGTGGGGGGGGTGGGGAACTGACAGCTTGGCCATTTTATCCTCTTTCCCGCCGGTAAAATCTGCCCTGTAATAAAAGTGGAGCAGTTCTATCATCAAACAGAGGCAGCAACGTGAGCATGCTTCTCAAGTTCAGCCAAAGAACACAGCTTGGGTGTCTGGAGTAGAAATGAGAAAATAAGCTGGAGCCAGTGGGGAGAGAGGAAATGATGTATCTCGTCCTATGTACCAACAGTCTGAAAAAGCTAAAGCCACACAAATGGAGAAAGACCTGCAATAATATAACACTTCCCATGACCTCAGCATGTCCCTCGGTGCTTTCCCGCCAATGAAGAATCGTTGCAATGTAGGAAACATGGTAGCCAGTTTACACACAGCAAGATCCCACAAACAACAATGAGACAATGACCAGAGAATGTGGTGCTGATTGAGGTATAAATATTGGCCAGTACACCAGGGACATCTCCTCTGCTTTTCTTCACATTAAGCAACAATATTGCAGTGAGGTCAATGGTTTTCTTTTGCTTCTTTAGCCCTGGAGACAGGTTTACCAGAACTACATCAGAAATGACTGGTTGGAATTACAATGAAAGAGAAAAGCCAGGGTTAACATTCTCTCTAACTTGGAAAATTGAGAGATTTAAAAGACGTGTCCAAAACAATAAATTAGATAATTTCCACGGGTCTATAAATTGTAGAGGCCGTGATCTCCTGGTAAACATCAGATACATAAACGGGTAGATTAGGAGAAGCCTTTTCATGCAGTTATTGAAACGAGGAAACGTTTCACCACAAGTGGCACTCGATGCTAACTTGAGTCCAGCATTCAGAAAGGTTTTGGATAATGGCCGAAACAAGAATATAAAATGGAGGAAGAGGCTTGCGGTGAAAGGAGGAAGGCGGGGCTGAGTAAAGACAACCCGTGAGGGGTCCAATTACAGCTCAGGAGAGGCAGACTGAATCACCCCTTGATGTGCTTTTTGTTCCCATCCAACCCCCGACCCAGCCCTTCACCTGTAAAGGTGGCCAAAGTAGCTTCAACTGCAGACTTGAACAGCAGATTGGGCCAGTCAGTAAGGTCACAGAAGAAAACTTTAAAAAAAAAACAAACAAAATAGAAAAGCTCCCACTCCAACCTTCTAGCGTAAGGCTAGGCTTTAGGGCCTACCTATAATTTCACCTGCTCAATGATTTAGGGAAACATAGGATATTTAGACCTGAAATATACTGCTTTGCTTCATCATTTAATCTAGGAGACTAATTCAGGAAACACGGAGAGAAAGAGAGACAGGAAAAAACCTTTTTGAAGAGTCACGTTTCAAGTGACAAAAGAATTGCCCTTTAAATTGTTCTCTGATGTGGGGCTTAAGTCACAATAAAGCTCCCATTAATTTTCTACATCCTGTCTCTCTGTTGTGGGTTTAGCCTGGAGGGCCAGACTTGCTAGTAATCTGACATTAAAATGCTTTTTGCCCCCTTGGGATTTCTTTTAAAATGACAAATGAGTGATGGTTTGTGGCAGAATCACTCACTCAGGCCAAGATGCAGATGCATTTAAACCTTTTTTTTAAAACAACGCTGCTCATTTGGTTTGAATTTGGAAAGGACGTCATCTCCTAGATAGCTCCAGCCACCAAACCCGGCTCCCTTGTCGCAGCCTTAGGCCCAATAGGGCCAAGATTTTCATTGGCTCCACGGGTTTGCTGCCAGGATAACTCGGGATCAGATTCAGAACGCACAAGTGGCTTGCAATCCAAATTAAAATGGCACCGTGCCTTTAATTATCCCATCATCCCTCACTTCACAGAGTGACGTTACCATGACAATACCTTTCATTGTCAAGCATCTCCCCTCCCCCAACAAGAACCAAAATGAAAAGCGTTAAACCAACCTCCTCAAGAGCTCAAGACTCCTTTTTGTGACTCAGATCAATGATGTATAGTAGAAACCGGCAATGTCAGCCTCAGCGACGAGTGGCCAATTTTGGGGCTTTGTCCAGGCCAACAGCCACTTCTCTAGGAATTGGGTCTACATGCTTTTCTTTAATGATGAATATCAATCATTCCAGATCTTATCTTTCATTTTAACAACTGCTCTTTAACCCAAAGTTCATCACATGGGGAAAGACTTGCTTGGCCACTTCAAGGGCCATGCAATAGTCAGAGCTAAGTGGTCCCACAACCAACAGATCAGATTTACGCTCAGCATTCCTGCCACATCCAATCGTGAATGGTGGTGGACAAATAAACAACTAACTGGAGGAGGAGGCTCCACAAATATCCGAAGCAGGTCTGAGGCAGCCACAGAGGTGGATGGATATCAAGGTAGGCAGGCTAGAAGGCTCGTCTCCAGTTTCTGGGACATCGGCCCAATAACATTCATGGTTGGTAGTCCTCATTGGCCTCACCCCACCTCAGCCCCCATACCCCATAATAAGGCCATCTGCCAAATAGATGTCTGGACATCTGTTCGGCCTGCTTTTTTGACACAGTTGAGAGATGGAATTTCATTACGAATGCCTGGCTGAGTTTCAAGACTCACTAATGGATGCAGCCCTGTGGGGAATGTTTATACTGCTGTAAAGAAGATAGCCTTGTGGGCTTGTAATCTTTCTTTAAAGTGGTTTTTCAATACCTGTTCACTTATTTGGACAAGATTAGGAAATGTTAAGTAGATTAAAGCCTTTTTTCAATGGGACTATGAATGGCTGTGTTTGACTGACCATTTTATGAGCTTGTAAGAGGGGTAATTTTTTCAAAGGGACTTTGAACAACTGTTTGCTTATTTTGACAGCTGCATGAGCATTTCAAAGACTTGCCTGTGTTATTATACAGCTCATTGTTTCCGTGCCTAGTGGACACTGGAAAGTGCTTCAAAGGGTCAGTAGATGTCAGGACATTAAATCAAACTACAAAGTCCCCTACACACGTTAATATCTGCATTCAACAGTATGGCAAGTCAGAACAGCACTTTCCCCAGAGTGAAAGTACTCTGATGCATTCTGAACATTCCCAGTGCTGGTCAATTTACTGGTCATTTACTTTTTAAGGACAGAGTCCTATGATTAACCCCAGCATTAAAAACATACCTAACTTTTCAAACAACATCTAATTATGATAGTTGAAGTTGGCAAGAGCTTTTAAACTTAATTGTCAAAAGGTTCCAGATTCCACAGTTTCACAAAGTGACCTGCTTGGCATGGTTCCCACAGCCTTCAGCAGCCCATTGCCTCAAGGAAAATAGCAACCCAAGGGAAAATTGTTTTTGGGGGAGACATTGAAATGGCAAACCTAATGACACTTTAAGTGTGTTCCGGATCACAACCCACCATATTTCCAGACTAGGGGAAAATGGCGGGTGGCAGGAATGGCCTGGTAATTATAAATTTGCGGCCCTACACACATTTGCTCAGCATTGGTGGGGGGGAAGGGAAATCCAGAACCAAAAATATGCTAACATCTTCAGTCTTCCTTCCCAACCACCCAAGATGAGAATAATTAAAGCTTCATTTCCTTTTTATCAATCTCCACTTAAACCATCTTCACAGCTCATTAAAAATCACAACAATGAAACAGGCCTTTCATCCCAATCAGTCTATGTTGGTATTTACCCTCTACCACAAGCAAATAGCTCGAATCACATTTTCCCAACCTGTTCTCCTATCCCTTTATGTCCCATTCAATCTAACCTTGAATGGTGTCAATGTTTCTGCCTCAACCACTAACACCGAATGTGAATTCCAGTCTGACAGCTCTCTGTGTGAAGAAATTTCTCCCGCCTTCTGTTCTAAGTCTCTGACATTTAGTTTTGTATCTGTGACCAGCCACTGGAAACAGTCTGTTTCTCTCTATCCAGTCCCATCCTTTCATAATTTTAAACACAATTCCAAGAATCATCACATTGCTCTACTCCGAACCATCAATGTCCTTCTGAAGATTGGACTGGTGCCCAAACTACACGCATTATTTCAATGAGATCAAACAACAGCTTAGTGATGGATCATTAACTTCCTGGAGATCCACACACTGATGGCACATGGGTTTGGTTTGCCCACGTTTAATGTTCACAGTACTTTTGTGAGGAGCTGTTGCAAAACAGATGATGGTTACTTCACCCCTACGGACTAGGAGATAGGGTCATCCAACTAATCCTACACCCCTTCACTGCAGTCATCAGGTGGAGTGACCATTCCCTTGGCTGGTGATGTGTGGTCTAAGATACTCCAGAGGGAAAGAAAAGGTGAGATAGGTTAATCAGCTAATCACTTAAAGCAACTCCTGATGAGGACCAGCATTGTGTGGGAACATAAGGTGCTCAACACAAGGACAGACTGACCAACACTGGCCATAGACACAGAGTGACAAGCACACAGGAACCACATAACAAGGTTATGGTGGATGTACGAGTTGTGCTGAAGAGTGATCTCCTCGGAAGGTGGGGAAGGTAGACCATGCGGCGTGTTGAAGCCAAAACTGTGACAAAGTGTCAGGATGGTCTGAATGGAAGAGTGGCAGCTGACTGAGATGGGAACTTGCAGAGGTCACTGTGATGGGAAGGCCTGGTGATGCCTGTGGACCACCTGGTTCACTAGCTGCATGATCCCAGGCATAGACTGGCTCTAAATGTTGGAAATGGAGCGAGAGGGCTCAAATGTGAATCGCAATGGAATTAAAACAGAAAGTGGAAAAAGAAACCAAAGAAAATTGAAACTGTAAACCTGCTGTTAATCAGTGTGTCCTATATCCAGCTGCCAGCTCCAGGCAAAATGAGGAGAAAGTGGGATCAATAGAGGTTACAGCAAACCATGCAGATTAGATCTAGCATAAACAGTCACATGCAACTAGCATCAACAATTTCAGCTAACCAACCAAACACTGGCACCATTGTAACAACACCATAAGAGGGAGTTAATTAGAGGCCAGTGACATCAGTGGGTCAGGGGTGCCTGCTCTCACATGACTGCACTGTCCACTCCCCATCAATGGAGGCTGTTATCTCTGAGTGCCAAGGCAGGAAGCTCGCGTTATCTCACATTAAACAGTGGGAGCCATATAATTGTCGTTTACAAAGTCACACAGCCAGCGCAGCAGCAAAGAGGCAAGGCACAGCCAAAGGCTCGGCTGGTAAATGGACTGCAGAGTGTGATGCACATCACAAAGGGCCCAAGCTCAGTCCCCGGGCTGTGCCGAGTTAGGTAGCGGAGTGAATCGGATTTGGGGGAAGGCGAGCGAGCTACACGGGGCTCAAAATCATTCTGAGGTCTTGCTCCTAATCCCTGAATAGTGGCCTCCGCAGGACCAAGCGAGGGCAGCATGGTCCTCAGGTGTGATTCCTGATCCAGTTGAGTAGCCCATTGACATGCGCCATTAGGGTCACATGGGGAATAAAAAAAGGGAACTTGTGAAAATGCAGCCCAGAACTGGCCAGTTTTCAGGAGAAGCGAAGGATGGGGAAGGACTCTTCAGTTCCATGGCCTTTGAGTCCTTTTAATCTGTTCTCCAAGCATTGTGGAGGCAGTGGAGGATAGAGTTCCCCTGGCTCCAGTCATGTATAATGTGGCTGGCAACAGAAGTGCTTACAACATTGTTAGTATTGAGCTACCTGTTGAAAAAATCTCTGCTGAGGAAATGATCAGAACAAGAAGTCCTTTAAGAGAATGCACCCCTATTGGAGTGCCAAAGTGCTGGTGTGAGTTTATGGGTTTGCCCAAGTTCAGGGGGAGCACCCTCACCAATGTGTCAGAAGGTGCCCGAGAGAGAGGAAAGCATGGCATATAATATTTTGTATGCAGATAGGCGAAGACATAGGGAGGCTGACAGGGAGAAGAGAAATAGAGACAGAGAAAGAAAGAGACAGAGAGAGAAAGGGGGATGGAGAGAAAGTGCGAGTAAGAAAGATGGAAAGAGATAGACAAAAGGACTAACAGATGACAAAAACCGACAAAAATAGACAGCACAGAGTGAGACAGGGGAAAATATTAGAGAAAGACAAGTGGAAAAGTGAATGAAGGAACAGAAATCAGTGGTTAGGGCAGAGAACATTTAAAGGAGAAAGACAGAATGAAAGTGAGCAAAGAAACAGAAAGAAGGGAGTGATTAAAAGAATGTGAGATAGACAGCGTGCATTAGAAACCATGCGAGAGAAAGAGAGAGAAACAATAAAGGTAAAGGTGAGAAAGATGGAAGTACAGACAGAGTGACAGTGAATAAGTGAAAAATACAGGAGAAAGGCAGGAAAGAGAGAGGCAGAAAAGTGAGAGAAAGAAAGACAGGAAGAGAAAGTACAATGAGAAAAAAAAGATACACTGAGATAGAGAAAAGTAAGAATATCTAGAGAGAGACAGACACAGGCAACCAGAGAAAAAATGAGAGACAAGTCAGGCAGACAGAGAGAGAGAGAGAGTCCACGAGGGACAGACACAGGCAACCAGGGAGAAAGAATGAGAGACAGGGGAAAGTCAGAAACAGACAGATAGCGACCCCTGTTCTATCCTCGTCAGACGCCCATAGACAATGTGCAGCAGAGCGCAGAACAGCGACAAGGAGCAGAAACCATGGTTGATTTTTCTTTCACCACTCCTCACCAACCTGACTGCATCAGCCCACTGTCACTTTGGATGAAATGAAGTCTTAGCAATAACAGATCCCAGAGAAAGGTATCATCAGATCAGAAGGTTTCAACCACTGAGAGAGCCTGAGCTGTGTTACTGTGGTGAACACACGCCAGCACCATCTAAAGCTCAGACACCCACACACAAACCCAGGGGTGAACAGCACAGCCGAGGTTCAGCACAGAAGTGCCGAAACACAGACTCGTTCCTCCTGGTGACTCAGTTGTTAAATTAACTGCTTCATGTCGGCAGCTGTAAGTGACGGAATCATGCCCCTGTGGCACTCTCGCCTCTGAGTCAGAAGTTAGTGCGTTCAGTCCCACTCCAGCAACGTATGAACATATAATAATAGCTTACGCTCCAGTGCAGTATTGAGGGGGAGCTCCGATGTCAGGTGTGATCTTCTGGAAGAGACATTAAACCGAGCCCATGGCACTATTTGGTGTTCTGGCCAATATTTAATCTTCAGTGTGCATCTAATGACAGATTATTTGCTTAGTTATCTCTTTGCTGTTGTGGGATCTTGCTCTGCACAACTTGGCTGCCGCATTTCATATATTACAATAATGACTACACTTCAAAGCACAGTTAATTGGCTGTAAAGCACTTTGGGAAGTCCGACGGTTCTGAAAGGCGCTATATAAATGAAAGTTCATTGATCTTAGGATAAGGAGGGAAATTCTCAGCTCAATCCAGTGGCTGGTGCTGGAATGTGTGTAGATGTTGGAAGGGAGGCGGACCAAGCCTTGCTCACCATGTGATGTCTTCCATAGCGGAATAGCCTGCAGACATGATCAATTGCCATGTGAGAGAAATTCACAAAATTGGAGTCAGGAGCGAAGAGCAAAAGCAATTGAAACCTCATCAATACTACTTGCTCATCCTCCCTCCATTCCATTGGACAAAGCCATACATTTCTCCGGCAGTTATTGTTTTAGCAGACGACACTGTGTTTCAGAGTCAGTGATTCAGACTCAGTCCCTTGCCACTGAATGTGGATTTACAATTGAGTGTATTAGGCTGGATTCAAATGTTAGCTCTCTCAGTCACTCGTTAATGAGCGACATGTGAGGCAGCCACTCTGCAAATAAGCTCCCGAAGTGCGGGGGAGAAGTGGGAGCTGCCATTTATCTATCACCCTTTGAACTAAATGAGAGGTGACATCTGGTTGACAACAGAGGAAGAGACACGCTTTTGTACTTCGACATGAAGCAGTACCATTTTACAGTGTGCTCATTAAAGTTGCATAATTCAATCAAAACGCACACTGTATGCCCTTGACAGCTACACAAGGGCACTGTTACCAGGACTCAGGAACATATGAGAAGCTGGAGGGATCATTCCAGGATGATTTGGGGAGAAGGTCAGAATATTGGCTTGTTTAAAATCTGTACCTGCGAGGGGTCTAAATTTAGCACAGGCAAAGAGACCCAAATGGTCTCCTCCTAGGCTGAAAATATTAACATTTCTAAACTCAAAACTCAGCTTTCCCCAAGACTGATGGTCAAAGTGATTGATAGAATTGATCTATCCACTCTCCTCCGAGGGTTTGGGATATCCACAAGGTGTTTCATGGTACAGTCCGTCAGGCGGCACAGCCACAGAACATTCATTTCTGGAACATAATCATCTACCCGCAGCAACGGGAAGCCCAATGGTTGGCACACTGAGTCCAGCAGCCACAATACGAGTCACTGGCAATCGCTGGCTCTGTGAAGTCAGACTGTTGCTCCGGGTTCCCTGCAACAATAGACACTTTATCCGGGGGTGGGGGGCAGGCAATGTTGGCGTCAGCACCAATCGCAGGAGCTGGTTCTGTTACCTGCGTGTGGGGGCACAGTGACTCTGCCCACCAAACAAAGGAGGCTCATCGCTGGGCAGAGCAAAGGTGGTCCAAATAGGAAGGAGATCATTGGGCACATCGAGCTCATCCTGCTACAGAGGTAGGCCCAACAAGTCTGTTTTGATATTTATCCTCCACTCAAACTGTAGTCTTATTGCCCTTGACCCTCCTTTCTTCCAGCCACCTATCTGACGATTCTTAAGTATCAACATGGTCTCTGCTTCAATTACGATCTCTGGGAGTTCATTCTAGAGCAGCACCAACCCTCTGTGTCAAAAAGGTTCTGCCCTAAATCTCTGGAATTCAAGCTTCCACATTGTAGATCACTTATAATGAAAACAGTCTGTTTCTATCTCCAACCTTTCATAATTTGAATAACTTCTATCAAATCAACAACAACTTGCATTTATATAGTGTCGTCCCCATGGGAAAGCATCACAAAGAGCTGTCAAGAGTACACCCTTAGGGATGCCCAGGCAGTGTGAAAGCAGAAAGCCAAACCAATCGTGGAGTTTTCATGGCGATAGCTGGATAGGTCAGAGTGGAATCAGGCGAGGGCAGCCCCATCCAGCTGGACAATGAGAGATTTGGAGGAGGATAGTGTGGTTATTTATGTCAAAGGCAGGTCAAGAGGGGCAAGGCAGGGATGGGTTATCTTTGTCACATCCACATAGGATGCCATTTGTGACTTTGAGAAGGGCTTTTTCAATACCGTGGCAGGGCAGAAACTGTAGAAGGGTTCAAACATGGAGTTCCAAGAAAGGTGTGCACGAATTTAGGAGGTGACAACATGTTCAAGAACTTTGTAGAGGAAAGGAAGGTTGGAGATGGAACAGTAGTTTGCGAGGGCAGAGGGCCAAGGGTGGGCATTTTGACGAGAGAGGTCATAACGCCAGATTTGAAGACAAAGGGGACAGAACCCGAGGAGAGAGAACTGTTGACAATATCAGTTAATATGGGAATTGAGAATGGGAGTTGGCTGGTCACAAGCTTGGTGAGAATAGTGTTGAACTTGTGCTTAAGAAAACAAATGGAGCGGGTCTCATGGGCAAGTTGAACTCAGTGATACATGAGGGCTGATGTGTGAGAAACTAGACAAAGATGCAAATTATGTCTCGGGCACTGGGAGCCTTCAGAGAAGGCTGGCTCGTTGGACTAGGGGGAGTTGATGGAAGATATGGAGGCAGCTTAACACATTGTCTTAATCTTAGTGACAAAGTAGTCCAGGACTTCATGTTGGAGGTGAGGGTGAAAAGGAAAGAGAGGGAGGGCTTTAAGAAAATGGTTTGTAATGGAGAAGAGGAGCCGGAGAGTTACCTTTCCTTTCCAGGATGATCTTTGAATAATGGGAAGTTTGGGAAGATGAGAACAATAGTCTCTCAATAGTTCATGCGAGCATACGAACATATGAATTAGGAGCAGGAGTAGGCCACTCGTCCCTCACGCCAGCTCCGCCATGCAATAAAATCATGGCTGACTTGATCTTAACCTCACATTCCTGCCTACTCCGATAAGCCTTCACCCCCTTGCTTATCAAAAATCTACCTACCTCTGCCTTAAAGATATTCAAGGACTCTGTCTCAACCACCTTCTGAGGAAGAGAATTTCAATGTCTCACAGCCTTCTGAGAAAAATTCCTCATCTCTGCCCTAAATGGGCGACCCCTTATTTTGAAATGGTGACCCTGAGTTCTAGTGTCCCCCACAAGAAGAAACATCCTCTCCACATCCACCCTGTCAAGTCCCCTCAGGATCTTATATGTTTCAATCAAGTCACTTCTCACTCTTCTAAACTCCAGCAGATACAAGCCCTAGCCTGACCAACCTTTCCTCATAAAATAATCCGCCCATTCCAGGTAATAATCTAGTAAACTTTCTTTGAACTGTTTCTAATGCATTTATGTCTTTCTTTAAATAAGGAGACCAATACTTTACACAATACTCCAGATGTGGTTTCACCAACGCCCTGTACAGCTGAAGCATAACCTCCTTACTCTTGTATTTAATTCCCCTGCAATAAACAATAACATTCTATTAACTTTGCTAATGACTTGCGGCACCTGCATGCTAACCTGTTACGATTCATACGCTAGCACACCCAGGCCCCTCTGCATCTCAGAACTCTGCAATCTCTTGCCATTTAGATAATATGCCTTTTTTTTATTCATCCTGCCAAAATGGATAACCTCACATTTTCCTACACTATACTCCAGCCATATCTGGCAATGAATGACTAAACCACATGCCTGATACACTCAAGTGTACATCCTTGGATGCAGCAAAGATGCAGCCATACCAGAGGAACAAACAGTGGGACCACCCTTTAATCTTCTCTGTTCTTCCTTCCAGTATCACCACATCCAATGATCTCTTGGAAAGCTCCACTCCCATACCCAGAAATCCATTCTAGCTTTTGTTCAGGCTTCATTTGAACAAGTGTTTCCTGACATCAGCCCGGAATTCGATTTTAACCAGTTTCTGGCCCTGAGTTTGCAGTTTACTTTGACTAGTCCTTTCGCCTCCATTTGTTTTCTTAAGCACCAGTTCCTAATATTTGAGTCAAATCTGCCATTTGAACTCTAGGGGGCAGGATTTTGCCCTTGGCGGGGGAGGGTGGGAAGCCGACTGCCACCAGCAATCGGCTTTGCACCGTGATTTCAAGCAGGCCGGCCCTGCATGGATCGCAAGCGCTGCCTATGCGGGCGGGAGGAGGAGGGAGAACCAGGCCTAGCGTACAGTTTGTGCTTGCGCGAAGCTACCTCAAGAAAGTTGAAGCGCTGTTTAAAAAAAATAATGAAGAGAATAAAAATTTAATAAAACATGTCCTCTCATGTGACTCTGTCACATGAGCTGGGACATGTTTTTAATTCAAAAATAAAGTTTTTATTTAATGTTTATTTGCTTTAGGAAACCTCGTGGATAAGGTTTCCTAAAAAATGTAAAGGCCGCATTGCCTTTTCGCCTGCCCACCAACCGTTAGGTTGGACAGGCGGGCAGTGTAAATTTGAATTTAATTAGATTGCTAATGGCTTTAATCGGCCTATTAATTATCGGCAGGCACACAGCCGACTCCGGCGCACGCCCGTTGAACGAAATATTGCAAGACTGCGCAATGATGTCGGGACGCACGCCCGATGTCACCACACGTTATTTCACGCTCGGGCATGTTGAGCGCGCACCTGCACACCGAGCGTAATATTCTGCCCTAGGTCACACGCTCCATCCAACTGTACAGGTCAGGAATGTGTTCTTTGACTTGGTCAACCAATACAGGTTCTACCTCCAGCCTAAGGGCACGGCGTTGAATTATAATGTTCAAGTCCGCTAATTCTTTTGTCAATTGAGTGTTTCAACAGGACTGTTAACAAAGTAGTGAAGGTTGTAACAGCTGTAAACTCATGCCAACACTGGCATGATTACAGTCCACAGGCCACAGTTGACATTAGATAGTTCAACGGATAGCACTTTGGCCTTTGAGTCCAATAACTGTGACCTGAAGCCTCAACCCACAGGCTTGAGCGTAAAATCTTAGTTGACTTTTTTGTGCAGTAATGAGGGAATGACGCATAAAAGGATGAGATGGTAAATTGGTGCTCCGATTGCCTTCTTGGCTGAACATGAAATGTCTCAGTACTATTTGAAGAGGGGACTTCTGCCTGGTTTTCTGGCCAATATTTATTCTCAATCAACATCACTAAAACTGATTTTCTGGTTGGTATCTCATTGCGTGTGAGATCTTGCTGTGCACTAATTGGCTGATGCATTTCCCTACATTACGACACTGACTATACTTCAAAGTGCTTCATTGGCTGTGAAGCACTTTGGGATCTCCCGAGATCATTAAAAATGTAATTTAAAAAAAAATTAAGTACATTACAGCCTTGGAAAAGTACAGTTCATCCATTTGCAACAAACTTCACCATTTCAATTTGACACAACCAGTTGAACCAGAGGCCTTGAATAAGGAAGCCTCATCCAGTACCATTGTAAGATGCTATTCCGAGTTTAAAGAGTTGCAAAAATTAACCACAAACGCAGGAAAGCTGAAACACTAGCAGTAAATATTGGAAGTGCACAATGCAGATCTGTCGTGCAGTGCAGCACAGCTCATCGACTCTGGATTAAATGATTTTAAAAGGATCTGATAACCCGCAGGTCAGGCAAAAACCAGACATCTAATGTTCAGGACCAAATGAATGTTGGAGATTTCAATTCCTGGCTTCTCGACTTCAGTCAATGTTACTGAGATGGATCCCATTGTTTAAAGATTAAGAAATAAATCTCCACAGATTAGGGAGATTATTGGTAACAAAGAGTTCCTTTGCATGCTCAGGGATCCTGGGTTTCTCCTGCATCATTCCATCAGCTGAAGGCACATTCCTACAAGACATTTTGGAAACAAACACTGGCTATTTTTCCCCAAGGAATCCAGTTCTACTTGACCTATCAGCCCCACTTACTCACCTTCTCATCATATCCCTGAATTCCTTCTCTGTCCCTGGAAAGCATAGCCAATTGTCCTTTTAAACCATTTATTTCTAGCTGGATCAATAACTAGCTCCCTAGTTAATTTACCCACAACCCTATTATTCTCTGTGCAAAAAATATTCTGTCAGACTTCCCTTCTTCATCTTAACTTCCTGCTTTTGAAGCTTGTGACCCCCTTGGAAATTGAACCCTTCATTGTCATTAACAAATTGCCTGGACCATTTTGGTCAATCTCACCCATGATCCTGAAGACTTCAATGAGGTCACCTTCCCCATCCCAGAAGTAAATCTAACTTTCTCAGTCTTTGCTTGTAACTTAGAGCAATCAGATTCCATATACAATAAGTCAGCTCCATTGCTTGCCTCTATAAATCTCCATCAAGGGCTACAATATTCAAATGAAGAATGAAGGCAAGAAATGAGAGATGCCAATAACATCCCCTACACTTGCAGACCTGTATTCCCTTGCTGCGAGTTACAGGCTCCTTAAGAATAAAGATATTTGAGATAATAGCACATTGTGTCACCCAGCTTTTGTTGACACTTTCAGGATGAAAACCTATTGGCAGTAGCCAAGAGAACTTCTGCTTATCCACAGCTGAGATTGCTTTTCCACAGGGCAAGAAGCTCCAAGATGTTTAAAATTCATCAGGAATATTAGCTAACCAGGGGAATAGCTCCAAAACAGATAACCTTTTCTTTTTCCCAAATTCCAGGAGCTGCATCCAAACTCCATCAGACTCTGGGGATACCAACAGCTAAGCAACCTGCTTATAAAGGGTAAGGATCATACAAAGAAACATTGCAGGTGAGCTGCTTCAATCTCTACGGGTTATCTTTGAACACACAGATCTCATTAGTGCATCAACATTGACTGCAAATCTCCTTATACAATCATGACCTGTACCGCAGAGTTGTTGACTCTTGGGGACTGGATTATATTGGCTGTTTCAAAGGGACAACTATCACCAGGACTGAATATAAAATGAAAACAAGCCTCCCCTTGGCAGCAAGTTAACGGCTTGCACAGAATCCCTTCTCAGCCTCAGTTTTAAAGGGTATTGCCCGTGCCCAGAGCCTTTAAAACAGGCATCGCTGTCTTGGGGTCTTTATGAAAATAGAATCGCCATGGAATGCGGCCTGGTTAATAGGTTGAGGCCTGAAAGCAGTGAATTATTTTCTAAACCTACCTCCCTTCACAGGGGTGCATCCATGTAAGGATTTTTAAAATGCTGTTATTCATTAATGGGAAATGGGCAAAACTATTAAATCCAGCATTTATTGCCCATCTTGAGTTGCCCTTGAGAAGGTGGTGAGCTGTAGTCCGTGTGGTGAAGATGTTCCCACAGTGCTGTTAGGGAAGGAGTTCCAGAATTTCAACCCAGTGATGATAAAGGAATGGTGATATATGGGTGGTGTATGACTTGGAGTGGGATTTGTAGAGGATGATGTTCCCATGTGCCTGCTGCCCTTAAACTTCTGAATGATAAATTTCGTAAGTCTGGGAGGTGCTGCTGAAGAGGTAATGGTCGTTCAAAACTCTACCTGGCTCCTCAACCAAATGGCCATTCTTGTGTGTGTCTGGGCAGTGAGTGCTGGCAGGTTATCCCACCATGACTCTATTACTGAACTTGGCCTTGACTTATTGGACATCCACTGATTGGTCCTTTCCAGGAGGTGTCAGTGGAAAGCAGTGAAGAGCAGTGACCATGGCCAATATCTCTCTTCCTTAAAACAGGCTAATTATAGCATTACAGAGAACAGTACATGGAACTGATAAAGAAGTTCAAGTGAGACCAGGAAATGAAACCTGGGACCACATAGGCATATGTGGCTCAGACCATAAATTGAAAATGGTTATGAAACAACCAAGTGCAGTAAAAAAAATGAGAACTCTCACCTCTGAGTTAAATGGTTGTGGGTTCACGTTGTACGCCAGAGACGTTTGTACAGAATCTAGGCTGAGAGTCCAGTCCAACGCTAAGGGAGTGCTGTATTGTCAGAACTACTGTCCTTTGAATGAGATGTTAAACTGACCCTCTATCTGCCCTCTCGGGTGGACACAGAGGACCTCATGGTACCTTTTTGAAGAAGAGCAAAAGAGTTTGTCTCTGTGCCCTTATTTTATCCCTCAGCTATCATCATTAAGACAGATTTTCTAGCCATTTTCACATAGTGGGAGCTTGCTGTGTGCAGATCACTTGCTGCATTTCCTACATTAAAAACAGAAAATGCTGGAAAAACTCAGCAGGTCTGGCAACATCCTCTTCAGAGTCATACGGACTTGAAACATTAACTATGTTTCTCCGCCACAGATGCTGCCAGACCTGCTGAGTTTTTCCAGCATTTTCTGTTTTTATTTCAAAAGTACTTAATTGGCTGTAAGGTACTTTGGAATGTCCTGCGGCTGTGAAAAGTACTATATAAATGCAACATTAGCTTCTGCACCATCCATACCAGATAACATAACTGTACAGAACCAGTGGAAATTTCTCAATCCCATATGACATTAGTTCCTTGGATCTATTTAAATGGATTGAGACAAACGGATAGTCAGATGCCTGAACATGACAAAAGAAAATATTTCCCAATAGCTTCCATTTAAAATGCTCAGTTTTTACTAATTTGATAGCCTCATGCATTTCAGTTCTTCCCCCAACACCGCCACACCATTTTTTTTTAGTTCCATGGTATGTGTGTATAGGAGCAGAGATCTCAGCAGCTGAGGAGCCAGACACTGCGAGCGACCCAAGCCCCTCATTAATCCTGCCACCATGTAATCCTGGGGTGACTGCTGTACCACGCACATCACATTCAAGGCCGATCCTGTCTTCAGCAGTAATCTACACAAGGTTGATTTTTCCCTCTCTAATCCAGGGGGCACGGACCCCAGTTGTGTGGCAAGCCAATCACTGCATATTCTTCCCTCCTTGCATTTTGACATGAGACTACCTGAATCAGAGTGCAGTCACAGATTGCAGTACCAACTTAACTAACAGAGGGGTTGAGGTGCAGGGCTGTGCCCCACTAAACCAGCCCCCCGATGCCCCAGATATGATAATTAGTCGCAGAGTGGTCCATGTACTCAAGAATAATTGGTAGAAGGATTAAATGCAAGATTTGCATTTATATAGCGTCTTTCACAATCACCGGGAATTTCAAAGCACTTTACAGCCAAAGGCATATTTTTGAAGTGTAGTCACCGTTGTAATGTAGGAAATGTGGCGGCCAAGTTGCGCACAGCAAGCTCCCACAAACAACGTGATAATGAACAGATCACCTGTTTTTGTGATGGTCATTGAGCGATAAATATTGACCAGGACACCAATGATATTCACCCCTGTTCTTCTTCAAAATAATGCCATGGGATCTTACCTGAGAAGCCTCAGTTTAATGCCTCATCCAAAAGTTGGCATCTCTGACTGTGCAGCACTCCCTCAGTACTGCACTGGAGTTTCAGCCTTGATTTTTTTTTTGTGTTCAAGTCACGGAGTGGAACTTGAATCCAAGCCTTGTTAAGGGTGCTGCCAACTGAGCTATGGCAGACGCATGAGGGGATTAGAGGAAATTGAAGAGAAATTATTTAACCTAGAGGACGGTTTGAAACTCTGCTTAATAGGGTGGTCAAGGCAGAAACCCTCGTCACATTTTAAAAAGAGCTTGGATATGCACTTGGTGCTGTGACCTACAGGGCTATGGACTGGGAAATGGGATTCGGCTGGATAGCTCTATTCCTGCAATGGGCTGAATGGCCTCCTTCTGTGCTGCAATTTTCTATGAAGACAGTTCCATCAATGAAGCGAGCATAAGTTCCTGGTTAATGGGTGTGTTGATGTTTATGCAGGGTAACACATGACAGCCATCATCTACCCCAAACCTCATATTAACAACGTTCCTAGGGGCTCTCCTGTTGTCCTCTCATATGCTGTCGATCCCTCTGTCTCTTGCATCTTGCCCTCACACTGGCATAGCATTGTAGCTCAAAGCCCCTCCCTCCTTCTCTCATTATTCCCATCCGTAAGTGGCCACGTTTCTCTCAGAGTCAGTTGCAGAGTGGGCGTGAAAACAGTGCAGCATAAATAGAATGCTAAAGTCGTGAATTTGGTGAGAGCAACCTCTCTCTGGAAAGTACAGGTGAATATTTCTCAAACTGAAATTTAGTTTAACACTTTGAGTTCAGCTTAGCAAGCAAGTAAACATAAATTCCCTCCAAGGACAGCAAAATGCCAATCAGTTGCAAATCATTTTCTGAATAGGTGCTAATTGTAGAGTGCAGCAATCCGAATCAGCATTTATAACTGGGTGTGGCTTAAAAGGCATATAAACAGTATCTGTTAATGTACAAAATGGTCATGAAAAGAGTACAGTGTTAATAAAAAGCAAAAATCAGGAATTTGGTGAGTTAGAGAATTTGGCACAGAGGGGGTGAGGAGGTAATTTCCAATATTGAGGAATTAGATATTCAACGTTTTTGTCCATGGTTAGAGCTTAGTGGAAGTTAATATGTAGAAAATGTTTTTACAACAGACCAAGAAGTAAATGCAAATAATATGAATAAACTAGACTAAAATATGGCAGAGCAGGTTGTGTGCCTGGACTGTAGAATGTGGAGCTTGGGGATAGCAAGACTGTCCTGACCGAAAGCAATCTCTGGCTCAGAATCATTGGGCTAGAGTGTGCCTTTCCGATCCCCCCCCAACTTTTATTTTTACTTTCTAATAATTTATTTAGATTTTTCTTTTCCCACCTATTTCCATTATTTTTAAATGTATTTCCATCCATTGTTTTATCTCTACCTTTTAGCCTTTTTCGATTCCTTCACCCCACCACACCCCCACTAGGGCAATCTGTACCTTGCTTGTCCTGCTTTCTACCCTTAATTAGCACATTCTTTAGATAATAGCACCACCTTCAAAACCTCTTTGTCCTTTTGTCTGTGACATCTTTTGGTTATCTCCACCTATCACTGGCTCTCTATCTAATATTTGTCCCACACCCCCACCTTAAACCAGCTTATATTTCACCTCACTTCTATTTTGACTTAGTTCTGTTGAAGGGTCATTTGGACTCGAAACGTTAACTATATTCCTCTCCGCAAATGCTGCCAGACCTGCTGAGTTTTTCCAGGTATTTTTGTTTTTGTTTTGGATTTCCAGCATCCGCAGGTTTTTGCTTTTATCATTGGGCTAGAGTGTGAGTAGGAGCCACTTAGAGGAGCCTTCTGCCTTTTGCCATCCAGAATTTCAAATAATACCAACCTCACCAGGCCTAGCATCTGTCATTAAGGATAATGACTGAAAACATTGAAAATTTTCAGTGAGAGCCAATATTGATTTATAAAGGGTAGACCACGTTTAATGAATCTGGTTGAATTTTTTGAAGCGATGACAACATTGGTGGACATGGATATGTCTATGGATGTTATTCATAGGGGTTTCCAAAAGGCATTTGATAAAGTCTCTCATAAGAGCTAGCTAAAGTTAAAGTTCAAGGAATTAAGGGCAAATTATTGACCTGCTCAGGGAAGTGCTGAGCAGCAGGAAAGAAAAAGCAGGAATAATGGGCAGGTACTTTAATTGGCAGGTACTTTAATTGGCAGGATGTGACTAGTGCTGTCCCGCATGGATCTGTGTTGCGTCTCAACTATTCATCATAATTAATGACTCAGATGGTGGGATAGAAAGCCATGTGCCCAAATTTGCTGATGACACAAAGCATAACATTACAAAGAAATGTTAATGAGATAAGTGAATGGTAAAACTGGGGCAAATGGATTTAGATACAAGCAAATGTGGGGTCATCCAATTTGGACCTAAAAAGAATACAGCAGGGTACTTTCTAAATAATGAAACAGTGAAGGTCCCAAGGGACTTGGGGTTCCAAATACATAAATCATTAAAATGTCACACAGGTACAGAAAGTATCAAAAAGGCTAATGGAATGCTGGTTTTCATAACTGGAGGGCTAGAATACAAGAGGGTAGAAGTCACACTTCAGCGAGACAAAGCCCTGGTTAGACCACATCTGGAGGTACTGTGAGCACTTTTTAAAAAATTATTCATTCATGGGATGTGGGTGTCACTGGCTAGGCCCG
Source organism: Carcharodon carcharias (assembly GCF_017639515.1). NCBI lineage: Eukaryota > Metazoa > Chordata > Chondrichthyes > Lamniformes > Lamnidae > Carcharodon > Carcharodon carcharias. The sequence goes on along the minus strand of NC_054468.1, from coordinate 89,859,398 downwards.
TATTTATTGCCTATCCCTAACTGCCCTTGAGGAGGTGGTGGTGAGCTGCCTTCTTGAACTGCTGCAGTCCATGTGGTGTAGGTACACCCACTGTGCTGTTAGGGAGGGAGTTCCACCAGGATTTTGACCCAGCGACAGTGAAGGAATGGTGATATGTTTCCAAGTCAGGATGACGAGTGGCTTGGAAGGGAACTTCCAGGCGACGGTGTTCCCATGTGTCTGCTGCCCTTTTCCTTCTCGATGGTAGTGGTCATGGGGTTGGAATGTGCTGTCTAAGGAGCCTTGGTGAGTTCGTGCACTGCATCTTGTAGATGGTACACACTGCTGCTATTGTGCGTCAGTGGAGAAGGGAGTGAATGTTTGTGGATGGGGTGCCAATCAAGTGGGCTGCTTTGTCCTGGATGGTGTCGAGCTTCTTCAGTGTTGTGGGAGCTGCACCCATCCAGGCAAATGGGGAGCATTCCACCACACCTGACTTATGCCTTGTAGATGGCAGACAGGCTTTGGGGAGTCAGGAGGTGAGTTACTCTCTGCAGGATTCCTACCCTCTGACCTGCTCTTGTAACCACAGTTTAATTTAACACTATAGACCACGATTCACCCATGAAATATAACTTCACGCACCAATATTTTAAAACAACTTGCCCGATATTTCCTAAAGCACTATTTGCTCTAATTCAACAGTGATCTTTCTTCATGTGCAAATGTTGGTAATAAGCACTGGGGCATCCTAACAGGACCATTACTCCAACTCCACATGCAGATGCACTATCCAGCAGCAATAAGAGGGCAGCGATCAGGGGTGGCAGTGTAAAACAGGGGGCAGCATGCCCTGCACCAGCTCGAGTTGAGGAGTTTGGGATGGGAGTGTGCAGAGTGGCAGCATGAAATGATGATGGCCAAAAGAGAGGTGAATGCTGAAATGATATGCACAAGGATGGAGAAGTATTCCACGGTGATCTAAATGTAAGGGGAAAAGAGAGAGAGAGAGAGAGAGTGCCAACTTGAACTGACAAAGGCTCGTCAAACACATCTCAGAACACTGTAAAGCAAAGTTGAAGAGCACTGATTGCAAACTTTAGGAATCTTTAGCTAAAACAGATCTATTAAGGCAAAGTGCCCAGTAAAATCAATCCAACCGCAAACTTCAAATTGAACAAGGTCAGCTACACATTTAAACACATAGAAAATGATGCACTATATCTGCTCACGTCTACACAACATAAAATGCAATAGTCAATGTTTAAAAGAAGAACTTGCATTTATATGGCACCTCTTTCTTGACCTCAAGGTGTCCCCAGTAAAACACTTTTGAGAGTATAATGACTGCTGTAACGGAGGTTATATAGGGAACACAGCAACCAATTTGCCATCTGTAGGTTCCAGAAGCATGTGTAAGATAAAAAGACAAGTTGTTCTAGTGATGATTGGTTAAAGGATGAATGCTGGCCGGGACACCTGCACTTCTTTGAATAGTATCAAGGGATCTTTTACGTTCATCACAGAGGACAAGTAGAACGTCAATTTAATAATTTACCTGAAAGATGGCACCACTGACAGTGCAGCACTCTCCCTCAGTACTGCACACGGGTGTTGGTCTAGATTGTGTGTTCAAGTCTCTGTTGTGGAGCTTGAACCCACAAACTTGCAACTCAGAGGTGAGAGTGTCACCATTGAGCAGAGGGAAATCTTCAGTGTAAAGTCCAAAAATTTCCAAAGTTTTCCTAATTCCCCCAGGAAATTCAGTACCACTGTACAATCCAACGGTCCCTTAAATTTCTTCAGTTAAACTGCTGGCACCAGTCCAGTACTTGGTAAAAGCACAAAAACAAAGTCTTCTCCACAAATTGTAGCCACTGTTGTAATGTATGAAACGTGGCAACTAATTTGCACACAACGAACTCCCACAAACAGCAATGTGATAATAGCCAGATAATTTATTTTGCTGATGCTGGTTAAATAATAAATACTTGCCAGTTCACTAGGGAAAACTGGCCTGCTGTTCTCTGAATAGTGCCATGAGGTCTTTTACGTCCCCTAGAGAGGGCATCCAAAAGACAGCACCTCCAATACCACCACGTTCCCTCAGTGCAGCACTGAAGTGTCAGCCTGGATTATATGCTCAAATCTCTGGGATGGGAGTTGAACAAACATCCTTCAAACTCAGAGGTGAGATTGTAATCAATGCATCAAGTAGCCACAGGCCGAGTTCATTTCCTTCTCTATCACAAATTATCCCGTCATCATAACTCCATCGTTGTTATAACACAGAAAACAGGCTATTGGTTCAACAGTGTGTTTTACTCCGAAGCACATTTATCCATCCTGTTCCTATATCCCTCAACCGCACTTCCTTCCCTCCTTATCCAATCTGTTCTTAAAAGCCTTACAAGAGGTTTCTCCTCTCCTTTGTTCTTGATCTCTAACATTTAATCTTATATCTATGACCTCTCATTCTTGACCCCTCAACAACCAGAAATAGCCTGCAAATATCGGCCTGTCCCCATCCTTCCATAATGTTAAACATTTGCTTTCCAGTCAAAGACAGCATAGCAATGAGACTGGGAGGCAAGGTTATCCTAGCTTCTGTTAAAGGGAGTCACTTAAAATCAAACTTCCAGCCCTGGTTTCCATTTGGCAATTGGCCACAGTGGCACATCAGAGTGAGGAAATGTCCTGTCCTTCCATGGGTGCAGAATTCCTGAGAATCACCCTCAGGCAATACGGGTTAAGATTGCAGCCTTTGACAAGCTATTAACTAGTGCTGCACAAGAAGAATATTGCAGACAGTGGAGTGTCTAGCCGTGCAATCCCAACAAACGGCACTTCTTAAAATTCAAATGCTTCCCTTCATAACCATTTACAAATTCCAGTTAAAATTCTCCTGCAGCATCCTGGTCTACAATGTTCTTTGCAAAAAAAAAATGACAAAGGCTGCAAGGACTCGGCAGAATCTATTTGAATTTAGAATGTATTTTGGTCAGGGGCCTATTTAGTTTCTATGGAAACCCCAGCAGTGGGTCCAAAAGGTCCACTCCTGTGGAACACAAGTTCACAAAGGAGGCTTCCGTCAATTACAGAGTTTACCAGCTCTTAACTTTGCAATAATCCATATAGGGTTCCTCGCCCTGCTACCGTATTGTATGACATTGTGCACTAGTCAGAAAGCTGGCATTTTAAACAGCGTTTGAAACAAAGGCACATTTAAGCAAGTCTATTTTCTGCCAGGGAGAAATGTAGGTAAAGGGTCATTCACACATTATCTTTGCGAAGGTTAATAGCACTGCAACGGGCATTGTTCAAGAGACATTCTTCAGGCAGAGCACAACAAAGGCTGAATGAGATTTGTCCTTGGTAGGTAGGTGGAGATTGTAGGGAAGAGGCAGAGTGGGTGGGGATGATTGATGACAACAGGTCTGAGCATGTCCAGACAGCCTGGCCAGCAGTCCAGACAAGGCCAGACAAGTTAATAGCAACAGATTTTCTTTCTTCTCCTTCTCTTCCTCACACGCCAATTAAAAGGCCTATATCTGTCACTCAAGGGATTTTATATGAGGTGGGGGGGGGGGGCTGCACGTAATTAAGCTCACACAGTGATGAATTCATATAGCAAATTAATTTTTATATCTATACAGCTTAAACATGCGGGAGGAGAGGTGGGAGGTGGGAGTATTATAGTGGAAGGGTAATTTTAGGGCCAGCAGATGCTAATTACTCCCCTTCCCCCACCCACCCCTGCTGCTTGGGGCAGCTGTGATTGGGTTTCTCCCTATCATTCAAGGTCGATAGCTCAGTTATATAACACAACTCCCTTCTAACAGACTGCTAGCATGTGGAACATTCCCCACTTATACCGTCAGAGTGTCAGGGATATGTGCACAATCACCAAAGGTCCAAAGGGGAACATCAGGGGCAATGGCAGGATTGGAACAAGAAGCGAGGGGGAATAAAATGCTTGTAAGATTGCCAATCTTCCAGGATGTCCAGGAATTAAAAGATTAAACTCTAGGACACTGCAGCTCTCCAACTGGTGGGGGAAGGCAGTGCCTCATGAGGGTAGATGCGCCAGGCAACCAATGGCAGGAGCGTCAGCTGGTCCTCTATGCCTGTAAAATAGGAGGGAGGTCCCATTCCTGCTTTGGGCAGCCCCACCAATGGCAGTTGTGCACTCATTGCTTAACTTTTAAAAAGTGGGATGACAGTTTCAATTTTCTAGTCCTGGTCCTTGCCCATTGTCATGAAGTTCCACCCAGACCTCATCACTCACCAAGAGCAGAAGAAACTCCCACCATCTGAGGTCCGTCTGCAATGCACAGGACCAGGACCATTTTGAAAGAAAGTATTTTTATAGCACTTTTCAAAACCACTGGACATCTCAAAGTGCTTTACGACCAATTAAATAGCTTTTTGAAGTGCAGTCACTGTTGTTATTCAGGAAAGGTGGCAGCCAAACTTGCATACAGAAAGCTCCCACAAACTGCATTGTGACAATGACCAGATAATCTGTTTTTCGTGATGCTGATTGAGGTGTAAATATTGGTCAGTATACCAGGAATAACTCCCCCTGATCTTCTTCAAAATAGTGCCATGGGATGCTTTACTTCCACCTCAGTTTAACATCCCATCTGAAAGGATCCACGTCAGTTGGCAAAATCAAAACTAAGACACAGATCCTATCCTTGCTGAGAGTTTAGGGACTTTGTTCAGCATCAACACTCTTCACATCTACCCAGTATCCGAGCCATCTCCTACTTATATGTGTTCAAATACCCATCACCAGTTTCCCTGAACAATGTATTTGACGTTAACCAAACCTTCACAATGTAATTGATAATACATTGACAGGCAGCACCCTCAACAGCGTAGTATTGAGTGAATGTCAGGTGTGGAGTGGGACTTGAACCCCAAACCTTGTGACTCAGGGCAAGAATGCTACCAACTGAGCCATAGCTGTCTGGAGTCAAAAGAATTTGGTTGTGGCAGGGACTAGTGATGGGGAGGGTGGAAGTATTTCCCAATTAGGACAGAGTGAGAGGTTCAAAAACAAGGAGCTAGGCCCATGGAAGTTAGTGAGAATGAAGGAGATGGGTAGCTACTATTATGTGTGGAGGTTTCTAACTATAACTGACATTCCCTGGAGTTTGCAAAGTGCAAAAAGTGTAGAGAAGGTAGTGAGGACAGCAATGGAGATGAGGTTGGTGTGGAGGAGGACCTCAGCAGCAGATGGAGTGAGTTAGGAGCATGAGAAAGCAATGTGCCAGAAGTGGACAAAATCAGTAATGGGTGTGGGCCAAACATTGGTTAGACAGCCCCGCTCATGGTCAAACAGAGTGCCAATGGTTGTCCATTGACAGCTTCAACCAAAGTATGTAGTCCAAAAATTTCAAGGCAACAAGCGATCATCTCTAGGCGTGTACATTAGGCTCATCAATCAAAGGTACTACAGGCTGGAAGAGTAGCTCTCCCTTGGTGGCAACACACACAGAACCAGCTCAAAAATAAACTTTTCCAGCTGAGGGAATGCCACTGGGGATCCTTTCCCCTCGACCCAACTTCTCCCCTTCCCCTGCTTCAGAAGGAGCTGACTCGTGCTACAGTACAGTCCCACAGTCAGCAGTTGTCACCCAGTATCTCAACCAATTGACCATTCATACATCATAAGTGAGCCTGGACCTTGAGTGTTGGCAGGCTGTGGGGGCTTCACAGTTGAGCCCAGGCCTGTCCTCAACCAACGTCCAGGTGTGTTTATGTTCTGACGAAACTTTACAAAACAGAGAAAGAAAAGTCAGTGCAAATCAAGCAAGCTAATGAAATAGTCAATATGTCACAGTCAAAGAGAAGGGAGTCAGGAGCCTTCAGAAAGCAGGGACGAGCTAGCGAGGTGGAACGATGTGAGGTCAGGAGGTGGTGGGGTGTGCAGGCAAAGGGATATTGTTGCTGGATTAATGGCCACCAGTGATGGAGCAGAGGGAACAGGAAACAATGGTACTGGAGGAGTGCTGTGGGACTGAAGAGACATTTGATTAGAGGAATTTGCCGATTTAGAATGCGGTGAGGCTGTAAGTGGATTTGAAAATGACAATGAGGACCTGCAATCAGGAGTGGGAACACTGATGGCCTTTCCCCACTCTATGACCCACAAATAACCAAGACTTAACTGTAGCTCATCAACTGCTGCTAAATCAGTACAAACTGGGGATTAAATGTGGGCATGTCCTGGTTTACTGTCATACTGGGCAGCTCTTCACAAAGCAACCAACTAAAGCATCTGGTAAAAGACATTCAGCTTTCCACTTTCCAAAAGAAAGCATTTGTACTTGTTTTCATTTCAGTAACGCACACAAACACATCTTTTGAAGGGCGCAGATAGATTGAGGAGATAGACTTAACTGCACAGGAGTCACGACAGCTACCAGCATAAACAAGAGAGCAAAACCAGTCACACCAGATTACAAGGTGAGATTGCAATTCATGTACCTTCAAGAGCTCATTAAACAAAAGCTTTGACATTTTCAGAATAATAGGCACATTGAATAATAAACACTTTAAAGGGATTACTCAAGTACCACTTCTAATCGCAGAAACTTTGGGGATCCAACAATACTATAAACAAGGGTAGCATTGCCTTGTGGAAAAGCAAAGTACCAAGCAACAAAGTGATTGAGAGCAAAATCTGAGAAAGATAAATTAGGCCATTTTTACTTTAGCGGTGACGTTGAGGCCACCTGGCCTAAGATTTTAAGACTGAAGGGTTCACCTGTAAATTTTTTCTACCATAGCAAACAGATCAAATTCCAGGGACACAGGTTAAAAATGAGGGAAAAGGTGTTGGAAATCCAAAACAAAGCAGCTAGGTGCACATCATTCATCAGAGCTGGATGAAATGAAAGATGAACAGCGTCGACCCACACTCAAGTTTCCAAGTTTGCTGACGACACAAAACTAGGTGGGAATGTGAGTGGTGAGGAGGATGTTAAAAGGCTTCAAGGTGATTTAGACAAGTTGATTGCGTGGGTAAATACATGACGTAATGTGGATAAGTGTGAAGTTATCCACTTTGGCAGGAAAAACAGAATGGCAGAATATTATTGAAATGGTGATAGATTGGGAAATGTTGATGTACAAAGGGACCTGTGTGTCCTTGTACACCAATCACTGAAAGCAAGCATGCAGGTGCAGCAAGCAATTAAGAAGGCAAATGGGATGTTGGCCTTCATTGTGAGAGGGTTTGAGTTACAGGAACAAGGATGTCTTACTGCAGCTGTAAGGGCCACGGTGAGGCCACACCTGGAGTATTGTATGCAGTTTTGGTTTCCTTACCTAAGAAAGGATATACTTGCCATTGAGGGAGTGCAGCAAATGTTCATCAGACTGATTCCTGGGATGGCAGGATTGTTGTAAGAGGACTGACGAGGCCTATATTCACCGGAGTTTAGAAGAATGAGAGGGGGTATCATTAAAAAGTATAAAATTCTGACAGGGCTGGACAGACTAGATGCAGGGATGGTTTTTCCTCTGGCTGGGGGTCTAAAACAAGAGGTCACAGTCTGAGGATAAAGTGTAGGCCATTTAGGACTGAGATGAGGAAAAACTTCTTCATTCAGAGGGTGGTGAACCTGTGGAATTCTCTACCACAGAAGGCTGTGGAGGCCACGTCACTGAATATATTTAAGAAGGAAATAGATAGGTTTCTAGAATCTAAAGGCATCAAGGGGTATGGGGAGAGAGTGGGAGTACAGCGTTGTGATGGGAGATCAGCCATGATCATATTGAATGGCGCAGCAGGCTTGAAGGGCCGAATGACCTACTCCTGCTTCTATTTTTATGTTTCTATGTTTCAACATCCCCCTCCCACCCAGTAAGCATCAGCATACCCACATCCCATGTAAGGCGGGGGGTGGGGGGTGCAGGTGGGAATTTGGGTTTGTTTTGGGACCCTCTGTTGGTTGTGGGGGCAAACTGTTTTCGTGTTGGCCTGCATTTATCTTCTCCCGAACACCCAGATTGCTACAGCCTGCTTTGCTTTGCTGGTTACTCATTCTTCCATAACGACTTGCCTCAGCCTCCCAAATGGCTCAGGAATTTCATACATTCTCTGTGTCTTGATTGCTCTCGCTATGTCCCCTATTATCTCATGCTAATGTTATTTCAGCCACTTAACCATTCCCTGTTTTCAAACTAAAGCATTTTGTTGAACAAGTCTATTTCTTCCTTTATGCACACATGTGTCTGTGTGCACGCGCGTGTGTCTGTGTGCACGCCTGTGTGTCTGTGTGCACGCCTGTGTGTCTGTGTGCACGCCTGTGTGTCTGTGTGCACGCGTGTGTGTCTGTGTGCACGCGTGTGTGTCTGTGTGCACGCGTGTGTGTCTGTGTGCACGCGTGTGTGTCTGTGTGCACGCGTGTGTCTGTGTGCACGCCTGTGTGTCTGTGTGCACGCCTGTGTGTCTGTGTGCACGCCTGTGTGTCTGTGTGCACGCCTGTGTGTCTGTGTGCACGCCTGTGTGTCTGTGTGCATGCCTGTGTGTCTGTGTGCACGCGTGTGTGTCTGTGTGCACTTCTTCTTCACCCATCATTCAGTTCCTTTTAAAATGCTGTTCATCTGTATTTTTTACCCCAATTCGAACAAAGGCTCCATAGCTGAAACATTAACTTGTCCGTTCTCGCCGCAGCTGTTGTCTGACCTTCTGAGCACGTCCAGCATTTTAAGAATTAGAAAGTTGGTGGAGGGTGGGGGGGGCGGGGGGAATAATTTTATTTTAACCCATCATTTAACGGACTAAACAAATCCAGCTAATGACTCCACCCTCTGGCAGCTATTCCGTACTGAGTGCGGCTGCACTGCAGAGAAATCCCAAGCAGTGCAAGTTCACCAGAGTGATACCAGAGCTTAAAGGGCTGGCTTATGAGATCGGGTTGCATAATGTTGGCTTGCACTCCCATGAATTTAGAAGGTTGAGGGGATCATCTAATCGCAGTGTTCAAAATGATAAAAAAATTAGATACAGTCGATGCAAAGAGGGGAGGTTTTGTGGCACAGTGGCAGCACCCCTACCGCTGGGCCAGAAGCTCTGGGTTGAAGTCCCAACGCAGGACTTGATGGTCACAGAATGTGCGTTTATAATGTGGCCAAACAGGTTGATTATCAGCCTGCGAATTCTTCCAATACGCCTGATGGTAAGCAGTAAGAGCGCAAGTGTTTCCTGGTCAGCCACACTGCAGCAGGCAAACCACTGCAGTGCTTTGCAAAGTATAATCATGGACCAATCCAATGGAAGTCTATGGTTGCCAATGCCCTCTTAGGACATGGTACCTGAAGGAGGAGGAGGTGATACAGATAACCTATTTCCTTAGTGGGTGAATCAAGAACAATAAGGCATAATCTTAGTACTACAGCCAAACCATTGAAGAGCAATTTTCACCCAGCATAATGGAAAACTGGAACTCTCTCCATCAAAAGGCTGTGAATGCTGGCTTCACTGAAGATTGAGATTGATAGATTTTTGTTAGGTATTCAGTGATTTGCATCAAAAGAGGGTAAAGAGAGCTAGGGTACAGGTTAGCCACAATCCACTAGAGTAATTGAACAGAATGGCTGACTTTTGTTCCAATGTTCCAAACATGGCTTCAGAATGCACCTCCACATGAAACTATTTTACCACAACCCTTAAAGGACATTTAAAATAAATGTGTTAACATTTCCACTAAAATAGAAAAGATGTGAATCTCAGATGAACATGTCAAGCTATCATATTGTGCTGTCCCATGGTGTAATTTTAGTGCTGCTGTTTTTCTGAAGTTAGGGCAATGCAATTAACCTCTTTCCCCTCGCTGGGTGAGTTAACCATCTCCCAGCTTCAACAGCCCCACTTCACATCCAATGAAGCAAATTGCACAGCCCCTAGGATTTATATCTCCCTGCCTTGCTCAATGCAAAAAAAAAGGGGTTGGAGATCAGTACACATCATTGTAGCTCTCTTTTAGGTCCGTCTCACGATCATACTGTTTGAACCATTCACTGAAAAACAAAACGATGTCGGGATGCTCCAGCTATCATTGTGTGGGCTGGGCTTGATGAGCCAGTTCATCTTTTCCTGCTGCCAGTTTTGCACAAACACACAATGTTTGGAGGTAAAGTCAGCCCACCCAAAAAACTGCAAGACATGTGGTTGAAAAGAAACACTGCGATAGGCTGGAGCATCGCCTTCAATTCTGGGCACCACTCTTTCAGGAGGATGTCAAGGTCCTGGAATGGGTGCAGAGAAGGCTTAACAGAATGGTACCAGGGATGAGGGACGTCAGTTACTGGGGAGACTGAAGAAGTTGAGATTGTTCTCCTTAAGTTTACGGAGCAGAGAAGGTTATGGGGTAATTTAATGGAGGTGTTCAAAATCATAGAGTGGACAAAGAGAAACTTTTTCCCTCTGGCAAGCATGTTAGAGTTCACAGATTTAAGATACTTGCCAAAAAATGAGGTGGAAGATGAGTTTTTTTTTAAATTGGAGCGAGCTATGAGGATCTGGAATGCCTGAAAGGGTATTATACCGAATTAATCCGGGTACACGTGGAAAACGTACTAATCAGCAATGAATTAATTGAATGGCAGAACAGGCTCAAGGGGTTGAATGGCCGACTCCAGTTCCTATGTTTCACTGACTCCCCTTAACCTGTGGATTCCAGCAAGGACAGAACTGGTCTAGAAACTTCCTAGCCTCCTTCCAGCAGCTATGTTCTCTACTGGGTAAAGCCAAAAAATATATATCGAAAGAGGATAGGGATGGGTCAGCAGGTGACAGAGAATAAACGATATCCTCATTTTAAACACAAAATATAGACATAATGAAGTGAACAGCAACATGGTGGCATGGTATTAACTAACCGTTCAAATTATAAGAGTAGAGTAGCAGGTGTTAGACTGAAACCCATAAATGAACTTGAACACTACCCACATGAATTTTTTCACGGGGCAAATTCCAAAGCTCTTCTGTACCGTGGTAGGGAGGAGGACTCTGGGCGGAGACCAGCAGTTACAATATCCAACAGACAGGTGAAATAATAAAGTCCCCGGCACGGCTCAACACACCTTACATAGCTGCGGGAACCAGGGGCAAGCTACCAGCTGGCTTTCATTTTTGGTTGTATTCATCCTCAGGACATGCTGCCGAGGCCAGCATTTGTTGCCAATGCCTAGTTTAGAATGTGGTGGGGGCAGTGGCGGGCCTTCTTTTTGAGGCACTGCAGCTCGTGTAGTCAAGGCGCTGTGGGGTAGGAGGGTTCTGCTGGATTTTGACCCAGTGACCACGGAGAACTGATAAGGAGGGCCAGGCAAAAAAAAGATTGGAACAAATATTATCAAAGACTAACCAGAGAAGGGTAGCCATGGGGGAATGATTAATACGCAACCCCTCACCTCCTTTAAAGGGGGCCCATCAATATCTGCCCCATGAATTACTGCTGTATAGCAAACAGAGCATCACACACGGAAGGAGCCACTGGAGTTTAGCAATAAAGAAACTGCTGAATATATTTATTGTTCAAAGTTAAAGCATAAGTTCAGTGTGAAATGTGCTACAGCCTGGACAACCAGCACCGGGCTGGAGAGAGGCCAAGCTCGTCAGCCTTTGTGAGGTGGAATTTTTAATGTGTGAGCCAAACATTTGATGAGTTCAATTTTATAAAAAAAAACATTTTCTTTGGCAACACGGGGAGGGGGCGCGTGCTGGGGGATGAACCTTTGATAGATCCACTGTGAATGAAGTAAGACACCCACACAAATCGGTTGCCAACAAGCAGATGCACAGCAGGCAATCAGGTCAGGATTTTCCCTCGGCTCTCCCAACCCTCTGAGTCAGGTTGTGGGCTCCAGCCCTAATACCAAAGATTTGAGCACATAATCTAAGTTGGAATTCCAATACAGTAGTGAGGGAGTGCTGCACTGCTAGAGATGCCGTCTTTTGGATGAGATGTTAACTCAGTACCCCATCTGCCCTCTTAGGTAGATGTTAAAGATCCCATGGCACAATTTCCAACAAGAGCAGGGGAGTTAACCTCAGTGTCCTGGCCAATCTCTCAAACAGCATTACAGAAACAAGTGACCTGGTCATTTATCACATTGCTAATTGTGGGAGCTCACTGTGTGCACATTGGCTGCTGATTTTCCAATGTCACATTGGGACTTTTCACTCAGTTGCTGTAACCCCTGCAGTTAATTTTGTGCTTTTTCCCCCACTGCCTTCACCCCACCCTAAGGGACGCAAGGGTGCTGGGGTCCCAATTTTCAGGCGTTATATTATGTTTGTATGCAAACCTGGATAGTCAGCATCAGTCGCCTCTCTTACCAAGGGAGGGAGTTATTGTGACTGAGCTCAACCTTCTCATCATCCAACATCTGTACACCTATACGTTCCAGCAAAGGTGGGGGAGGGTTCAGCAGCAAGTGTTCAAGGCCAGGAACTGTACCTCTGGAACGCTGCGGTCTAATCATATTAGCAACAACATGAACTTATATAGCACTGTTAACGTTGCAAACAAGGCCAAGGGGCTTCTCAGAAAGGCATTCAGACACAACTTGGCCTCAAACCAAAGAAGGAGATATTAGGATAGGTATCGCAATATTTTAGAGTGCAAAGGGAGGCCATTTGGCCTTATGAGTCTGCACGAGCTCTCTGAAAGAGCATTCCACCTAGTCCCACTTCGCTGCCTAATCCCCATAACCTTGCACATTGTCTCTTTTCAGGTAGCAATCCAATTCCCTTTTGAATACCTTGATTGAACCTGTCTATACCACCCTTTCAGGAAGTTTGTTCCAACCACCCTCTGGATAAAAAAAATTTTTCTCACATCACATTTACTCCTTTTGCCAATTATTTTGAATCTGTGCCCTCCAGTTCTTGATGTTTTCTTGAGTGGGAACAGTTTCTCATAATTTACCCTGTCCATGCCCCTCAGGATCTTGAACACCTGTATTAAGTCTCCTCTCAGTTTTCTTTTCTCCAAGAAAAAGTGTCCCAACCTCTCCAATCTATCCTCATTGCTACAGTTCTTCAGCCAAGGAATCACTCTTGTGAATCTTCTCTGTACTCTCTCCAATGCCTTCACATCCTTCCTCACGTATGGCACCCAGAACTGGATGCAGGACTCCAGATGAGACCTAACTAGTGTCTTATACCAGTTTAACATGACCTCCTTACTCTTGTACTCAATGGCCCTATTAATAAAGCCTAAGATATTACATGCTTTATTAACTGCTCTCTCAACATGCCCTGCCATCTTCAATGACCTATGTACATATACACCAAGGTCCCTCTGTTCCTGCACCTCCTTTAGAGGCTCTTCCTTCATTTTATACTGTCTCACCATATTTTTCCTGCCAAAATGAATCACCTCACACTTATCTACATTGAACTTCATCTGCCATTTATCTGCCGATTCCACCAATATGTCTATGTCCTTTTGAAGTTTAAAACTGTCTCCATCGCAATTGACAACATTTCCAATCTTCGTATCATCTGCAAGTTTTGAAATCATGCCCTGCACATCACAGTCTAAGTCATTAATACATATCAGGAAGAGCAAGGGTCCCAACACTGACCCCTGGGGAACTCCACTACATACCTTCCTCCAATCTGAAAAACAACCATTTATCACTACTCTGTTTCCTATCACTACAGCCAATTTTTTTATTCAAGTGCCTAATTTCCCTTTTATTCCATGACCTAGAATTTTGCGCACAAGTCTGTTGTGTGGCACTGTATCAAATGCCTTTTGAAAATCCATATACACCACATCAACAGTGTTGCCTTTATCAACCTTCTCTGTTACCTCCTCAAAATATTCCAGCAAGTTAGTTAAACATGATTTTTCCTTAATGAGTCCATGCTGGCTTTCCTTAATTATCCTGCACTTGTCTAAGTGACTACTGGTTTTATCCCATACTATAGTTTCCAGAAGTTTCCCTGCCACTGAGGTCAAACTGACTGGTCTGTAGTTATTTGCCAGCTTTATCTTTGGAACCCTTTTTGAACAAGGGTGTAACATTCACAATTCTCCTGCCCTCTGGCACCTCCCCTGTGTCTAAGGAAGACTTGGAAGATTATCACCAGTGACTAAAATCAGGCGACTGAGTCAAAGACATTGGATCTTTTAAAAGGAGAGGCTTAGGGAGGGAATTCCTGAACTTAAGAGTGTGGACAGTTGATGCACAACCCCAAGTGACGAGGAAAAGGGAATGGGGTATGCGCAAGAAGCCAGAGTCGGAGGAATTTGACAAGGTCCCTCATGGCAGACTGGTACAGAAGGTAAAGTCGCATGGGATCAGAGGTGAGCTGGCAAGTTGGATACAGAATTGGCTTGGTCATAGAAGACAGAGGGTAGCAGTGGAAGGGTGCTTTTCTGAATGGAGAGCTGTGACTAGTGGAGTTCCGCAGGGATCAGTGCTGGGACCTTGGCTGTTTGTAGTATACGTAAATGATTTGGAGGAAAATGTAACAGGGCAAATTAGTAAGTTTGCAGATGACACTAAGGTTGGAGGAGTTGCAGATAGTGAAGAGGATTGTCAAAGGATACAACAGGATATAGATTGGTTGGAGACTTGGGCGGAGAAATGGCAGATGGAGTTTAATCCGCACAAATGCGAGGTAATGCATTTTGGAAGATCTAATACAGGTAGGAATTATACAGTAAATGGCAGAACCCTTAAGTGCATCGACGGGCAGAGGGATCTGGGTGTACAGGTCCACAGGTCACTGAAAGTGGCAACACAGGTGGATAAGGTAGTCAGGAAGGCATATGGCATGCTTGTCTTCATTGGCAGGGGTATTGAGTATAAAAGCTGGTAAGTCATGCTGCAGCTGTATAGAACCTTGGTTAGGCCACACTTGGAATACTGCGTGCAATTCTGGTTGCCACATTACCAGAAGGATATGGAGGCATTGGAGAGGGTGCAGAGGAGGTTTACCAGGATGCTGCCTGGTCTGGAGATTATTAGCTATGAGGAAAGGTTGGAGAAACTCCAGATTGTTCTCACTAGAGCAACGGAGATTGAGGGGCGACTTGATAGAAGTTTACAAAATTATGAGTGGCATGGACAGAGTAGATAGTCAGAAGCTTTTTCCCAGGGTGGAAGAGTCAATTACCAGGGGACATAGATTTAAGGTGAGAGGAGAAAACTTTAGAGGAGATGTGTGGGGCAAGTTTTTTATGCAGAGGATGGTGAGTGTATGGAATTCACTGCCAGAGGAGGTGGTTGAAGCAGGTACGATAGTGGTGTTTAAGAGGGAGCTTGACAAATACATGAATAGGATGGGAATAGAGGGATACGGACCCCGGAAGTGCAAAACGTTTTAGTTTGACAGGCAATATGATCGGCGCAGGCTTGAAGGGCCGAAGGGCATCTTCCTGTGCTGTACTTTTCTTTGTCCTTTGTTCTTTGAATGCAGAGCTCTCGGAGTGTTGTAGGGCTGGAGGAGGCATCAGAGATACAAACATTGAGGCCATGGAGGGATTTGAGAACAAGGGTGAGATTTTAAATTCAAGGGGTTGCCACGCAAGCTTGGAGATTTTTTTAAAATTCTTTCACAGGATGGCAAGGCCAGCATTTGTTGCCCATCCCTAATTACCCTTGGACTGAGTGGCTTGCCAGGCCATTTCTGAGGGCAGATAAGAGGCAACCACATTGCTGTGGACATGGAGTCACATGTCAGATAGAGCAGGTAAGGATGGCAGATTTCCTTCCCCAGGGGTATTGGTGAACCAAATGGATTTTTATAACAACCATTGATAATTGTCATGCCCGCCATTACTGAGACTAGCTTTATATTCCACATTTATTGAATTTAAATTCCAACAGCTGCTGTGGTGGGATTTAACCCCATGTCCCCAGTACATTAGCCTGGGCCTCTGGATTAGTAGTCCAGTGACATTACCACTACACCACCATCTCCCCCAAATGATGGGTGAACAGGTTTTTGTGCACTTTGGGATAGAGAGGGTGAAAAATGGCAAGCCAGCGGAGCTTTCGAATAGTCCATTCTAGGGGTAATGAAAAGCATGGGCGAGGATAGCACCTCCTTCTGTTCCTGCATAGAAGACCAGCTAAGTCAGCACAGATCAGAAATCAAGTCTGCAACCTCCAGGGCTGCTCCTGCCTCAGTAGTACACACTGCTTCAGCCAACTGAACTATCTGGATGACTGTCAGGTAACCTCAACCAAGGCACAGTGCCCATTTACTGCCTGGCTCCCACCCACTGATCTAGTGTTTCCTGAGCAATGCCATTTATCATTCACCATACAGAATCATCAATTAGCAAAAAAAAAAGCGAGAAAGATCTGTTTAATGGTGAATTCAAAGATCCTCACTGGATGAGCTGGGCAGTTCGCCCTGTGTCCCAGCCAATGCTTATCCCTCATCTAATATCACAAAGAACAGGTTATCTGGTCATTTATCTGTTATTGCTGTTTGTGGGAACTTGCCGTGCAAACTGGTTAATGTGTTCCATCACAGTACAGCAACGGCTACCAACAAGAATCATTGGCTGTAAAGCACTTTCCGATGTCCCAAGGTCAGAAACGGTGCTGTAGAAATGCAAGTTCTTCTGACTTCCTTCGAGAAGAAAAACAACAAATGGGCAGCAACAAGCAACATCGTCTTTCTTGGACTGAAACTAAAAACAGCTTTTCTCCTCCCCCCCACAACCTTGAATAAACGCCATTGGTTTATTGACTTTCTTATGTAATTCTTTGCTTAAATGACAAAGCGGGTTGTGGTGGTGGTGGTGGTGGGTGGGTGGGGAGGGGTGGGAGACACCACAGAAGCTGTGGCCCAAATTGGTCAAAAGGGCAATGCAAATTTGGAGGCAGGCAGGAAAAACAACCTGTATTTTTATAGTGCCCTTAACTTAGAAAAACATCATCCAACGCTCAGGCCGCCTGGAAAGGAAAATGGACATCGTGTCAAAGGAGCATGGGGAGAGGGGTGAGCTGAAACTTCATCAAAGAGATGGGCCTTAAAGGAGGGGAGAGGTGGCAAGGTTTAGGGAGGGAACTTCAGCATGTAGGGCCCAGGTGGCTGAAGGTACAGCCACCAACAGTGGGGCAAAGGGAAACACGTGCCTATTCTAGAACCAGCCCAATGAAATTAATGATCTAAAAACCCAATGTTCTTTAAATGAAGTACAATCCACTCCACCACCTCACCACCCTGGAGCTGAAGATGCAAATACCCACCCTATGTCCGTGGAGGGAAGGAATCAGGGATTTGAAACCTCCCCCTTGTTCTGTGCTTGTGTGACAGACTAGGATTCAATCACTACAGTCTTATCACTGGGATTTGAGCAAGGCAGTTTTCTCACTGGTGATGGGAGCAATTTGAGGTGTTGAATTAAGAGCATCACACCAGAAGTGTGCTCCACAGCAATGAAATAAATTAACTGATGTGAGACTTTTCCTATAGTTTATTGCTACCAACACACTTAATATTCCCAGTACTGTCACCAGAGAATAAACATTTTTTTTATAAACACAAGCTGCAATTGTTACAAATGCAAGTCGAACAAAAAATAACATTTTGCAATACAATGTATGAGCAATTTGAGAAATGGCATGTGTTGTGTGGGCTGGTGGGGAGGAACAGCTAACTTTGGACCCATGGTTCCAAAAGTTTCCATCACTGTGGTTTCCTCGCCTCATGTCTGGATCTGCTGTTGGCTTTCATTGATAGAGATTGGTGCTGAATTAGTCAACAACTCCGTTCACATTGTCACGCAACTACCAGGAGGCAGACGGACCTTAGCCCTTCTTTGTCTAAAAACCATGTCACTGCCACTTGTTTTAAATGTTTCCCCGACAAATGTTCTCTGCTGAAGATACTGATGCATTTGGGGCTCTAGACACCAGCACCTCTCCATGTGTCTGTCAGTCAATGAGAAGGCTATTCCATGCATGGTGTGGGGGCAGGAGTGGTGAGATCCACCATGATCCAGGGGGACCAATCAAGAACAGGAAATCTTATAGCCCAGTGGCAGTGTCGACAATCGGACCACCCAACCATTGGTGCAGTGAGATCATTTGAATCCGACCTGGGATCTTTCAGCTTTAATGGCCGGATATGGTGGCTGTTTACCCAGAAGCCATTAATAGCCTGATTGGCCACACTTCTGATCGAAGATTCTCATGACCATGTCATAGGTTTCTAATTGGATCAACGGTATAGTCAAACAATGCCCTTTAAGATACCACTGATGTGTCACCAATATGGTGGGGCATTTACTATGTCTCCCACACCTAAATCTTAAATCACAATGAACATAACTGAAAAGGAGCTACATTCCCTCACTAGATACAGCCCTAGGGCTGAATTTTCCATTCGTCGGGCGGGCAGAGCCGATCCAATCGTGGGCGGGCGCAGCCCCGATCGCCACCGGCAATCGGGGCCGTGCCGCCATTTTGCGCAGGCCAATTAAGGCCCACCCAGCGTGACATCCACAGGGAAGCACTATGCGCTCCCTGTGCGGGTGAGGGGGGAATCCCTAAAATGGAAAGTGCGCTCTTTTGCACATGCACACGAAAGAGTGCACTCATCTCCCTGAGGCTAAGTGCTGCCTCACGGAGATCAGCTCAACTTTCAACAATATTAAAAATAGAGGAAAAAAAATTCTCTTACATGTCCCCTCATGTGACAATGTCATGTGAGTTGGTACATGTTCATAATTTCCAGAAAAACTTTATTAAAATTTTTCAAACCCTACATGAAACCTCATCCCGCCGGTGGATGAGGTTTCATGTTTTTTCTAGTTCCCGCCGGGGCTCCTGGCCTGCTCGCTAACCTTAAGGTTGGACGGGCAGGTCCACTAATTACTTTAATTGATGTGTCAATGGCCTCAATTGGCCATTGACACGTCGGTGGGCCTGCAGCTGATTTTGCTGAACCCCCACCTTCCTGAAAATTTAAATGGGGCGCGGTGACACCAGGAGTTCCCCCCGATGTCATCCCGCGTCATCTTATGGGTTGGTGAGCAGGCCCTGCCCCCACTCGCCGACGGTAAAATCCTGCCTCTAGAGTGGCAGGGCACAATCTAGAATCACTCTCCAACAGTTCAAGAAGACACACTCGGAAAAGTTCACACAGCTATCCTGGTGGTCACTCCGAGCACGATCTCCAGATCTCACTTCCATTTTAGCTAAGATGGGCACCAGGAGCATTGCAGGCCCCTCTGTCCCAACCACACAAATCCTCCCCATGCCCCCTCCCCGCCAACACACCGCCACCAACACAATCCCTCTCCCGACCCACACAGTGCCCCTGCTCACCGACATGATCCAGCATGGCAACAGGGCAGGAGGAGGCAGGAGAGGCTGAGCAGATGGGGGAAGACCAGGGGGAGACAGGACAGAGGGAGGAAACAGGATGGGGGAGGCAGATGCCACAGAGGCACAAAGGGCAGGTACGCAGACAGGATGGGGGCTTTCATGCCTAAATAATGGTAGAAGTTCAGGATTTTGAACTGGTGGCGATGGGAAAACAGAACCAGCCATGAACCCCACAGATTTTCCACACAAGCTGGACTAGCCCAAGAAATGCCAAGCTGATTTCTGCAGATACAACAGCAACTTGCTTTTATATGTGCCTTTGATGCAGTAAGACAGTGGTGTTCTGGGAATGAAAGATGGTCCTTTGCCACCATAAGCCAGCACTGAAATATATGCTCATCAACAGTGGAATAAGGAAACCAGGCATCAGTATCTTAGAAGTGTAAAAGAAAGGGGAAGATTTACATTTATATCACACCTTTCATAATCTCAGCATGTCCCAAAGCACTTATAACCAATAAAGTACTATTGTGGTGTGTTGTCACTGCTGAAATGTAGAAAACGCATCAGTCAATTTGTGCACAGCAAGCTCCTACAAACAACAGTGAGGTCATTACCAGACATTAGTGATGTTGGCCGAGGGATAAATATTGGTCAGGAAACCAGGGAAAATTCCCTTGCCCTTCAAATAGTGCCAAAGGGACCTTAACGTTCACTTGAGTGGGCACACAGGCCTTGGTTTAACAACTCATCCAAAAGACAGAGAGAGGGGCAGAGGGGGAGGCGGGCAGAGAGTCAGAGAAAGAGAGTGGGGGCAGGGAGAGAGAGAGAGACAGGGCAGAGAGAGGGAGGGAGGGGCAGAGAGAGAAAGAGGGGCGGGGGCAACGGGAGAGAGACAGAGAGGGAGAGAGGGTGGCAGAGAGAGAGAGAGAGAAAGGGCAGAGAGAGAGAGGGAGCAGAGATAGAGAGGGGGCAGAGAGAGAGCAGAAGGGGAGAGAAAGCAGAATGAGTGAAGGCAGAGAGAGAGAGAGAGAGGGAAGAGAGAGAAAGGGCAGTGAGAGAAAGGGCAGAGAGAGGTAGGGAGAGAAACAGAGAGAGAGAGGGTGAGAGAGGGAGGCAAAGAGAGAGGCAGGGAGAGAAAGAGGCAGAGAGGAGAGAGAGAGAGGGGGCAGAGAGATGGGGCAAAAAGCGAGAGAGCAGCTTTTGAGAGAGAGATGGCAGAGAGAAAGAGAGTGGGCAGAGAGGGCACAGTGAAAGAGAGGGTAGAGAGAGAGGGCAAAGAGAGAGAGGGCAAAGAGAGAGAGAGAGGTCAAAGCGACTGAGGGCAGAGAGAGAGAGGGCAGAGAGAGAGAGGGCAGAGAGAGAGAGGGCAGAGAGAGAGAGGGCAGAGAGAGAGAGGGCAGAGAGAGAGAGGGCAGAGAGAGAGAGGGCAGAGAGAGAGAGGGCAGAGAGAGAGAGGGCAGAGAGAGAGAGAGGGCAGAGAGAGAGAGGGCAGAGAGAGAGAGGGCAGAAAGAGAGGGCAGAAAGAGAGAGGGCAGAAAGAGAGAGGGCAGAAAGAGAGAGATAAAGGGCAGAGAGAGAAAGGGGGAGAGAGAGGCGGAGGGGCATAGTGAGAGAGAGGCAGAGAGACGGAGAGGCAGAGAGAGAGGGGGCAGAGAAACGGGGCAAAGAGCAAGAGAGCAGAGATTGGGAGAGAGAGGGCAGAGAGAGAGGGCACAGCAAGATAGAGGGCAGAGAGCGAAGGCGGGCAGAGAGAGAGATGGCAGAGAGAAAGAAAGAGGCAGAGAGACAGAAGCAGAGTGAGAGTGGCAGAGAGAGAGAGAGGAAGAGGCAGGGAGAGAGAAGCAGAGAGAGAGGAGGCAAAGAGTGAAAGAGGGAGGCAGAGAGAGAATGAGGGAGGCAGAGAGAGAATGAGGGAGGCAGAGAGAGAATGAGGGAGGCAGAGAGAGGGGGCAGTGAGGGATGCAGGCAGAGAGTCAGAGGGAGGGGCAGAGAAAGAGAGTGAGGGGGCGGGCAGGGAGAGAGAGGGGGCAGAGAGAGAGATGGGGACCAAGAGAGATAGATGCAGGGGCAGAGAAAGAGAGAGATGATGCAGAGAGAGAGAGAGAGACAGGGCAGAGAGAAAGAGATGGTGCAGAGAGAGATGAGGTAGAGTGAGAGAGAGAGACGGAGGCAGAGAGAGATGGGGCAGAGGGAGAGGTGCAGAGAGAGAGAGGGGGGCAGAGAGTGAGAGAGAGACATGTTGAGAGAGACAGGGAGACAGGGACAGAGGGCAGAGAGAGAGAGGCAGGGCCAGAGAAAGAGAGACGTGGGCAGAGAGAGGGATAGAGAGGGGCACAGAGAGAGACGTGCAAAGGGAGGGAGAGAGAGAGAGACAGGCCAGAGAGGGAGAGAAAGAGACAGGGGTAGAGAGAGAGAGAGAGAGAGAGAGAGAGAGAGAGACGGGGGCAGAGGGAAAGAGAGTGATGGGGCAGAGACAGAGAGATGGGGCAGAGAGAGTGAGAGAGACGGGGGCAGAGAGGGAGAGAAAGAGAGAGATGGAGGTAGAAAGAAAGGATGGCCAAGAGAGAGAGGGGGCAGAGAGAAACAGCAGCAGAGGGAGAGGCGGGGCTGTGAAAGAGAGGGGGGAGGCAGAGAGAGAGAGGGGGAGGCAGAGAGAGAAGAGGCAGAGGAAGGCGGACGAAGAGAGAAGGGGCAGAGAGAGAGGGGGTAGAGAGAGTGTGGGGGGCAAAGTCAGAGAGAGAGGGAGCAGAGAGAGAGAGAGAGAGAGAGGGGGTGTGGAGAGAAAGAGGCGGAGAGAGAGAGTGGCCGAGGCGGGGGCAGAAAGAGAGAGGGACAGAGAGAGAGAGATGGGTCAAAGAGAGATGGGTGCAGAAAGAGAGAGAGGGAGTAGAGAGAGAGGCAGGGGCAGAGAGGACAGTGTGACAGAGGGCAGAGAGAGAAGGCAAAGAGAGAGGGAGAGAGGGCAAAGTGAGAGAGAGGGCACAGTGGGAGAGGACAGAGAGAGAGAGCAAAGAGAGAGAGAGAGAGGGCAGAGAGAAAGAAATAGAGGCAGAGAGAGAGAAGCAGAAAGAAAGAGAGTGGCAGAGAGAGAATGAGAGGGACTGAGGGGGTGAAGACAGAGAGAGGAGGAGAGAGAGAGGCAGAGATGGGGGCAGAGAGAGAGAAAGATGGGGGCCGAGAGAGAGAGAGGTGGGGGCCGAGAGAGAGAGAGGTGGGGGCCGAGAGAGAGAGAGGTGGGGGCCGAGAGAGAGAGAGGTGGGGGCCGAGAGAGAGAGAGGTGGGGGCCGAGAGAGAGAGAGGTGGGGGCCGAGAGAGAGAGAGGTGGGGGCCGAGAGAGAGAGAGGTGGGGGCCGAGAGAGAGAGAGGTGGGGGCCGAGAGAGAGAGAGAGGTGGGGGCCGAGAGAGAGAGAGATGCAGGCAGAGAGTGAGTGACGGGGGCAGAGAGAGAGACAGAGGCAGAGAGAGAGAGAGAGAAAGAGAGACAGAGAGAGACGTGCAGAACAAGACAGAGAGACGGCGGCAGAGAGAGAGAGAGAGGGAGGCAAGGGCAAAGAGAGAAAGACAGGCAGGCCAGACAGAGAGAGAGGGGCCGAGAGAGAGACATGCAGAGAGAGGGAGAGAGAGGAGAACCAGGGGGAGAGAGAGAGATGGCGACAGAGAGAGAGAGAGACAGGGGCAGAGAGAGAGCAAGAGAGCGGCAGAGAGAGAGCGAGGATGGCTGAGAGAGAGAGCGGCAGGGAGAGAGAGAGAGAGAGAGAGAGAGAGAGCGGCAGACAGAGAGAGAGGTGGGGCTGTGAGAGAAGGGGAGGCAGAGAAAGAGGGGGAGGCAGAGAGAGAAGGGGCAGAGGGACAGGGGGGCAGGGGAGGGGGGTGAAGAGAGGAGGGGCTGAGGGAGGGAGACAGAGAGAAAAAGGAGGGGGGCAGAGACAGATAGAGGGGGCAGAGAGAGACAGAGGGGGGTTGAAGACAGAGATAGAGGCGAGGGGAGAGAAAGAGACAAAGATGGGGGCAGAGAGAGGGGGACAGAGAGAGAGACAGGTAAGAGAGAGATAAGGGCAGAAAGAGGGAGAAGGGGTAGAGAGAGAGGTGGGGGCAGAGAGGGCAGAGCGACGAAGGGCAGAGAGAGAGGGTATAGAGAGGGGGAGAGAGGGCAAAGCGAGAGGGCAGAGAAAGAGGGCAGAGAAAGAGGGCAGAGAAAGAGGGCAGAGAAAGAGGGCAGAGAAAGAGGGCAGAGAAAGAGGGCAGAGAAAGAGGGCAGAGAAAGAGGGCAGAGAAAGAGGGCAGAGAGAGAGAGGGCAGAGAGAGCTGGCAAAGAGAGAGAGGGCAAAGAGAGAGAGAGACAGAGGGAGTGAAGACAGAGAGAGAGGAGGAGAGGGGCAGAGACGTGGGCAGAGAGAGAAAAAGACTGGGGCAGAGGGAGAAAGACAGGAGCCGAGAGAGATAGATGGGGGCCGAGAGAGAGAGAGAGAGATGGGGGCCGAGAGAGAGAAAGGCGGGGGCAGAGAGAGAAAGAGATGGAGGCAGAGAGAGAGAGAGAGAACGGCAGAGGGAGAGAGAGATGGGGCTGTGAGAGAAGGGAAGGCAGAGAGAGAAAGAGGGGGAGGCAGAGAGAGAAGGGGTAGAAGGACAGGCAAGGGGGAGCGAAGAGAGGAGGGGCTGAGGGAGGGAGGCAGAGAGAAAAAGGAAGGGGGCAGAGACAGAGAGAGGGGGCAGAGAGAGACAGAGGGATGGTTGAAGAGGGAGATAGAGGCGGGGAGAGAAAGAGAGAGACAGAGACGGGGTAGAGAGAGGGGGACAGAGAGAGACAGGTAAGAGAGAGATGGGGGCAGAAAGAGGGAGAAAGGGTAGAGAGAGAGGCGGGTGCAGAGAGAGAATGAGGGAGGCAGAGAGAGGGAATCAGAGAAAGAGAGAGACAGGGGCAGAGAAAGAGTTGGGGGGGAGAGAAAGAAAGCGACAAAGAGAAAGGAAGGCATAGAGAGAAAGTGACGGATGCAGGGAGAGGGAAGCAGAGAGAGAGAGGCAAAGAGAGAGAGGGAGACAAAGAGAGCGAGAGGGAGGCAGAAAGTGAGACTGAGGAAGGCAGAGAGAAAGGGAGGGAGGCAGAGAGAGAGAGGGAGGCAGGGAGAGAGAGGGAGGCAGGGAGAGAGAGGGAGGCAGGGAGAGAGAGGGAGGCAGGGAGAGAGAGGGAGGCAGGGAGAGAGAGGGAGGCAGGGAGAGAGAGGGAGGCAGGGAGAGAGAGGGAGGCAGGGAGAGAGAGGGAGGCAGGGAGAGAGAGGGAGGGAGAGTGAAGAAGGTACAGAGAGAGTGAGGAAGGCAGATTGAAAGGGAGGGAGGCTGAGAGAGAGGGAGGGAGGCAGACAGAAAGAGAGAGGGAGGGAGGCAGAGAGAGGGAGGATGGCAGAGAGAGGGAGGATGGCAGAGAGAGGGAGGATGGCAGAGAGGGAGGGGGGATGCAGAGAGAATAAGGGTGAGAGAGGGAGAGAGAGGGAGGCAGAGAGAGGAGACACAGAGAGAGACAGTGGGGGAGGCAGAGAGAAAGCAGAGGCAGAGAGAGGGAGAGAGAAGCAGAGAGATAGGAGACAGAGAGAGAAATGGAGGCAGAGAGAGAGACGAGGGCAGAGAGAGAGAGAGAGAGAGGCAGGGCCAGAGACAGAGACATGGATAGAGAGAGAGTGAGAGATGGGGGCAGAGAGAGAGACATGCAGAGAGAGAGAGACTGGCCAAAGAGAGAGAGAGAGACAGGCGAGGGCAGAGAGAGGGAGACACGGGGCCAGAGACAGAGAGACGAGGGCAGAGAGAGAGAGAGAGAGACACCGGGCCAGAGACACAGAGAGAGGAGGCGAGGGCAAAGAGAGGGAGAGGCAGAGAGAGGGAAGGGGGTAGAAAGAGAGGGAGGGGGGCAGAAAGAGAGAGAAGGAGGGGGCCAGAGAGAGAAGGCTGCAGGGTGGGCAGAAAGAGAGGGGGCAGGAAGAGAGGGGGTGGCAGAAAGAGAGAGAGTGCAGAGAGCAAGAGGTAGAAAGAGAGAGGGCAGAAAGAGAGACAAAGGGCAGAGAAAGAAAGGGCAGAGAGAGGCAAAGAAAGAGAGAGAGAAAGGGAGGGAGAGAGGCAGAGAGAGAGAGAGAGGCAGAGGCAGAGAGACGGGACAAAGAGCGAGAGAGCAGAGACTGGGTGAGACAGGGCAGAGAGAGGGGGCATAGAGAGAGAGAGAGAGGGCAAAGAGAGAGATGGCAGAGAAAAAGAGAGAGATGCAGAGGGAGAGAATGGCAGAGAGAGAGAGGCAAAGATAGAAGAGAGTGGGTAGAGAGAAAGAGGGAGGCAGAAAGTCAAAGAGGGAGGCAGAGAGAGAGATGAGGGAGGCAGAGAGAGAGAGTGAGGGAGAGAGGGTGCAAAGAGGGAGGTGGGCAGAGAAAGAGTTTGGAGGCAGGGAGTGAGAGAGGAGGCAGAGAGAGAGGGGGGACAGAGAAAGAGAGAGACAGACGGAGGCAGAGAGAGAGACAGAGGCGCAGAGAAAGAGAGAGACTGGGGCCAAGGGAGAGAGAGGCAGAGTGAGAGAGGGGGGAGTAGAGAGAGAGACAGGGCAGAGAGAGAGAGAGGTAAAAGCAAAAAACTGCAGATGCTGGAAATCCAAAACAAACTCTGTTGAAGAGTCATACGGACTTGAACTCCTGTATTCCTCTCCGCAGATGCAACCAGACCTGCTGAGTTTTTCCAGGTACTTTTATTTTTATTTTTGTTTCAGAGAGAGAGAGAGAGAGACGGAGGCAGAGAGAGAGGGAGAGATGGGGGCATGGGGGCAGAGAGAGAGATGGAGCAAAGAGAGGATAGCAGAGATAGAAAGAGGGGGTGGCTGAGAGAGAGTGGGGCAGAGAGAGAGATGCAAAGAGACAGTGTGTCAGAGAGAGAGAGGGACAGGCAGAGGGAGAGAGAAGGAGAGAGGGGGGAGGCAGAGAGATAGGAGGCAGAGAGTCAAAGAGGGAGGTAGAGAGAGAGAGTGAGGGAGAGAGAGAGGGGGCAGAGAGTCAGAGGGAGGGGCAGAGAAAGAGATTGGGGGCAGGGAGAGAGAGGGCGGGCAGCAAGAGAGAAAGAGGGGGCAGAGAGACGGGGCAAAGAGCGAGAGAGCCGAGATTTGGAGAGGGCAGAGAGAGAGAGGGAGTGGGTAGAGAGAGAGGGCACAGTGAAACAGAGGGCAGAGAGAGAGAGAGAAAGAAGGGGGCACAGACAGAGAGAGAGAGAGAGAGAGATGGAGACACAGAGAGAAAGACAGAGGCGGAGAGAAAAAGAGAGATGGGGGCCAAGAGAAAGAGAAAGAGAGAGACAGGTGCAGAGAGAGAGAGGCGGGGACAGAGAGAGAGGGAGAGATGGGGTAGAGAGAGAGAGAGAAAGAGCAGAGAGAGAGGGGGCAAAGAGAGAGAGGGCAGAGAAAGGGTGACAGAGAGGACAGAGAGGGCTCAGCGAAAGGGAAGGGGGAGGGCAAAGGGGGGGCAGAGGGAGAGACAGAGGGTCAGAGTGAGAGGACACAGTGAGAGGGCAGAGAGAGGAAAGAGGGGGAGCGCAGAGAGGGGGGCAGAGGGAGAGACAGAGGGTCAGAGAGAGAGAGGGCACAGTAAGAGAGGGCTGGGAGAGGGACACAGCAAGAGTGGGCAGAGAGAGCGGGCAAAGAGAGAGAGGGCAGAAAGAGAGAGGGCAGAAAGAGAGAGGGCAGAAAGAGAGAGGGCAGAAAGAGAGAGGGCAGAAAGAGAGAGGGCAGAAAGAGAGAGGGCAGAAAGAGAGAGGGCAGAAAGGGAGAGGGCAGAAAGGGAGAGGGCAGAAAGGGAGAGGGCAGAAAGGGAGAGGGCAGAAAGAGAGAGGGCAGAAAGAGAGAGGGCAGAAAGAGAGAGGGCAGAAAGAGAGAGGGCAGAAAGAGAGAGAGAGCACAGAGAGAGAAAGGGCAGAGAAAGAAAGGGCAGAGAGAGAAAGGGCAGAGAGAGAAAGGGCAGAGAGAGAAAGGGCAGAGAGAGACAGAGAGAGAGGGAGGAAGAGGCGGAGAGGGAGAGGCAGAGAGAGAGGGTGGGCAGAGAGATGGGGCAAAGAGCGAGAGAACAGAGATTGGGAGAAGGCAGAGAGAGAGCAGAGAGAGAGGACAGAGAGAGAGAGCAGAGAGAGAGAGAGGACAGAGAGAGGGCAGAAAGAGAGGGCAGAGACAGAGAGAGGGACAGAGGCAGAGAGAGGGACAGAGGCAGAGAGAGGGACAGAGGCAGAGAGAGGGACAGAGGCAGAGAGAGGGACAGAGGCAGAGAGGCATAGTGAGAGAGAGGCAGAGAGAGAGAGTGGGCAGAGAGAGAGAGTGGGCAGAGAGGGAAAGCAAAGAGCAAGAGAGCAGAGATTGGGAGAGAAAGGGCAAGGAGAGAGAGAGGGCAGAGAGAGAGAGGGCAAAGAGTGAGGGCAGAGAGAGATGACAGAGAGTCAGAGAGGCATAGTGAGAGAGAGGCAGAGAGAGGGAGAGGCAAAGAGATGGAGAGGGAGGCACAGAGAGAGAGGGGACAGAGAGAGAAAAAGAGAGGGAGGCAGAGAGAGAGAGGCAGAGAGAAAGAAGGAAGCAGACAGAGGGAGAGGGAGACAGGGAGTGGTGGAGAGAGCCAGGGAGAGAGAGAGTGAGGGAGGCAGAGAGAGAATGAGGGTGGAAGAGGGAGAGAGAGAGGGAGAGAGAGAAAGGCAGAGAGAGAGAGGCAGAGTGATGGGGCAAAGAGCGAGAGAGCAGAGAATGAGAGGGAGAGGGCAGGGAGAGAATGAGGGAGACAGAGAGAGAGACGGAGGCAGAAAGAGAGAGAGAGAGAGAGAGGCAGTGAGAGGGAGAAGCAGAGAGAGAGAAGCAAAGAGAATGGCAGAGAGAGAGGGAGAGGCAAAGAGAGAGAAACAGAGAGAGAGGGTGGCAGGGGAAAGGGAGGCAGAGAGTGAAAGAGGGAGGCAGAGAGAAAGAGATGGGGGCAGAGAGTGAGAGAGGCGGAGAGAGGGAGGTAGAGACAGAGTGAGAGAGAGGGGGAGGGACACAGAGAGGCAGAGAGTGAGGGAGGCATAGATAGAGAGAGAGAGAGTGAACGAGGTAGAGAGAGAGGTAGAGAGAGAGAGAGAGACGGGGCAGAGAGTGAGAGAGGCAGAGTGAGAGAGGCAGAGAGAGGGAGGCAGACAGTGAGAGTGAGGGAGGCAGAGAGTGAGAAATGGAGGCAGAGAGAGAGAGAGACAGGAGGCAGAGAGAGAGAGAAAGAGGGGTGGAGCAGAGGCAGAGAGCGAGATAGAGAGAGTAGAGAGTGAAATAGTGCAGAGAGAGAGGGCAGAGCATGCGTGAGAGGGCAGAGCGTGAGCGAGAGGGCAGAGAGAAATAGGGCAGGAAAGGGCAGAAAGGGAAAGAGGGCAGAGAGAAAGGGCATAGAGAGAAAGAGCAGAGAGAGATAGAGAAAGATGGCTGAGAGACAGAGAGTGCAGAGAGAGAGAGAAGGCAGAAAGAGAAAAGGAAGAGAGAGAGAGAGGGAGGAGAGAGAGAGAGAGAAGACAGACAGCGAGAGAAGCCAGAGAGAGAGGGCAGAGAGAGAAAAGGCAGAGAGAGAGGGCAGAGAGAGAGGGAGCAGAGGGCAGAGAGAGGGCAGAGAAAGAGAGCAAAGAGAGAGAGGACAGGGAGAGAGAGGCCAGAGAGAGGGAGGGCAGAGATAGAAAGAGGGCAGAGATAGAAAGAGGGCAGAGATAGAAAGAGGGCAGAGATAGAAAGAGGGCAGAGATAGAAAGAGGGCAGAGATAGAAAGAGGGCAGAGATAGAAAGAGGGCAGAGATAGAAAGAGGGCAGAGATAGAAAGAGGGCAGAGATAGAAAGAGGGCAGAGAGAGGCAGACAGGGAGAGAGAGAGGCGGAGAGAGGGAGAGGGGCGGAGAGAGGGAGAGAGGCAAAGAGGCATAGTGAGAGAGAGGCAGAGACAGGGAGAGGTAGAGAAAGTGGGCAGAGAGACAGGGCAAAGAGCGAGAGAGCAGAGATTGGGAGAGAGAGGGCAGGGAGAGAGAGAGGCAGACAGAGTAGGCAGAGAGAGAGAGGGCAGAGAGAGAGAGATATAGAGAGGGCAAAGAGAGAGAGAGAGACGGGGTAGAGAGAGAGAGGGGGCAGAGAGTGTGATGGAGAGGGTAAAGAGCGAGAGAGTGTAGAGATTGAGAGAGGGCAGAGAGAGAGGACAGAGAGAGGGCAGAGCATGAGTGAGAGGGCAGAGCATGAGTGAGGGCAGAGAGCGAAACAGGGGAAAGAGAGAGAAGGCAGAGAGAGAGGAGACAGAGAGAGAGAGGCAGAGAGAGAGAGAGAGAGAAACAGGGGCAGAGAGAGAGAGATGGGGGCAGAGAGAGAGAGAGACGGGGGCAGAGAGAGAGAGAGACGGGGGCAGAGAGACAGAGAGATGGGAGGAGAGAGAGAGGGAGAGACAGGGGCAGAGAGAGAGAGATGGGGGCAGAGAGAGAGAGAGACGGGGGCAGAGAGAGAGAGAGACGGGGGCAGAGAGAGAGAGAGACGGGGGCAGAGAGAGAGAGAGACGGGGGCAGAGAGACAGAGAGATGGGAGCAGAGAGAGGGAGAGACAGGGGCAGAGAGAGAGATGGGGCAGAGAGGGAGAGAGATGGAGGCAGAGAGAGACAGAGAGAGAGAGAGCCGGGGGCAGAGGGAGAGAGAAAGATGGGGACAGAGGGAGAGAGAGTGAAAGAAAGAGGCAGGGCAGAGAGGGAATGAGAGAGAGGGACAGACAGTGAGATGGAGAGGGTAGAGAGCAAGAGAGTGCAGAAATTGAGAGAGGGCAGAGCATTAATGAGAGGGCAGAGTGTGAGTGAGAGGGCAGAGTGTGAGTGAGAGGGCAGAGTGTGAGTGAGAGGGCAGAGTGTGAGTGAGAGGGCAGAGTGTGAGTGAGAGGGCAGAGAGAGAAAAGAACAGAGAGGCAGAGAGAGAGAAGCAGAGACAGAATGAGGGAAACAGAGAGGGTGAGAGACAGGGCAGAGAGAGAGATGGGAGGGAGAGAAAGGAGGCAGAGAGACAGAAAGGGAGGCAGAGAGTGAGAGAGATGCAGGAAGATGGAGGCAGAGAGAGAGAGAGAGAGAGAGGGAGGCAGACAGAGAGAAGGAGGGGAAGGCAGAGAATGAGAGCAAGGGAGTCAGAGAGAGAATGAGGGAGGCAGAGAGAGAGGGGGAGAGAGACAGAGAGAGAGAGAGGCAAAGAGAGAGAGAGAGATGGGAGGAAGAGAAGGAAGGAGGCAGAGAGACAGAAAGGAAGGCAGAGAGTGAGAGAGATGCAGGAAGAGGGAGGCAGAGAGAGACGGAGACAGAGAGAATGAAGGGGAGGCAAACAATGAGAGTGAGGGAGGCAGAGAGAGAATGAGGGAGGCGGAGAGAGAATTGAGGGAGGCAGAGAGAGAACACAGAGAGAGACAGACAGAGAGAGAGGAAGGCAGAGACAGAGATGGAGTCAGAGAGAATGTGGGAGGCAGAGAGAGAGAGGCAGATTGATGGGGAAAGGAGGCAGAAAGAGAGAGGGAGGCAAAGAGAGAGGGAGGCAGAAAATGAGAGCAAGGGAGGCAGAGATAAAGTGAGGGAGGCAGAGAGAAGAAGGAGAGAGGCAGAAAGAGAGATGGAGGCAGAGAAAGAGAGAGGAAGTTAGAGAGAGAATGAGGGAGGCAGAGAGAGAGAGGCAGAGAGATGGGGAGAGAAAGGAGGAGGCAGAGAGAGGGAGGCAGAGAGAGTGAGGAAGGCAGAAAGAGATAGGCAGAGAGAGACAGAGAGAGCAAGAGAGGCAGAGGGTGAGAGGGAGGCTGAGAGAACGAGAGAGGCAGGGAGAGCGAGAGAGAGCGAGAGAAGCTGAAAGAACAAGGGGGCAGAGAGAGAGGAGAGAATTGCCCAAAGGGCATATGCAAAGAACTGATCTACCCGCAAGCCAGGAAGATGCCAGTGGCTCCAGCCAGTTCTGCAAGTCTGATACCAAAATAAGAAGAGACTCTGCACTGAACGCAGGAACTCGCTGGTGGGTCCAGACCTTTGGCAATCTTCATTAAACAGCAGGTCTCACTGATCCGTCAGATGGTAAAAGGACACCGCAACTGGTCCCTGCATTAAGGAAGGGGGTCAGATCTGCCAGGATTACTGCAGTTCAGCCACACCTGTGCTCATCAGGAGCTGCGATGATGCCCCTATGGCTGAAGAGCCCACCCAATGTCTCACCTCAGGAGCAAGGTGCCAAGAAACCCAGCAGCACCAAATGAATCTGTGCCTCAGGAAAGCACTGATCAGTGTGCCAACTGAAGGAAGGAGAACTGAATAGAAAGCTTCAATTGCCACATACATTTGAAGGTGGGGGGGGGTGTGGGTCTGATCCGCAATTCATTTAACCAAGGTAAATAAAACTACAATAAATAACCTGCTGTATTTCCTCAATCCCTCCCCTTTCCCTGAACAAGAAGCCCCTGTTAGTGGTAGCGTCAATTCCTCGCCAAATGAACAATAAGCCTGAGGTGAAAACGACTCCCTTGAATCCTTCCCCGAGCATCACAAGTAAACTGTTCAACAGTAAAATGCCCTGCAAGTATACAGCAGTCATCTTTCTGCAGTAATTGCTATTGTCCTTGCAACATAGCTCTGATTACATTAGGGCTGGAGGATAGGGGGAACATGACTGCAAGCAGCTCGCATCAAAGAGCAGTACAGGAGCAACTAGAAGCTGTACCAAGAAGAGCAGCTTCGAGCTCAGGGACCAGCAGCAGACTGGCATCACTTATACACCCGTCGCCAACTCCTGGTGGAGGCAACGGGGGGGGAAAATCTTTCCTTCATTAATCGCCCGCGAAAAAAAAAGGACAGGACGGGATGGCGGAGCAAGCAAGCGCTCAGCCAACTCTCAGATGGCTTGTTGAAAGCCCAGAAAAAGGCGCATGGCATTCTCAAAATGAACAAAAGGATCTCTGACCAAAAAAAAAGAGTTCACACATAGGTTCCCTTTGAAGACACGGGAATTCCCTCCCGCTAAAACAGGGCATTGTTTGACTTGGCAATTCAAAGTGGGATTTAGAGAATCGCTGCAGTTTGAATATCCCTCACACACACACACACTTTCTCTCTCACACCACCAGTAGCCCCCCGCCCCCCCAAAAAACCTTTCCCTCCCTCAGTCTTCAAATCACTCCCCAAAACGCTTGTCCCATTCCCCCCTCGTCACACTGGGCAGAACAGACCCGTTTGGCTGGATCCTTCGCCCCCCACCCCCACCCCGCCCCCCTCTCTAGGGGGTTGGGTAATTTTATTCCACAATCCCAACAAAGAGGAACCCAGGCTGCGCGGCTTCTAGCTTCCAATAGTCTGGAAATCCTTATTTACATTCTAGTCGCTGTTAACTCTAACTGTCTCATCCAAGAAACACACACACACACAAAACGCTCAACTTGCTAATCGCCCGGCACAATTTTAGATATTATTGAGGGGGGCTTAAACAAATGACTATAACCTCAAATCAGCCATGCTTTACGGGGCCCTTGCAATCTTCACAGGCTTTATTGCACATTTTTCTACAGATCTTGCTAACCAGCACCAATCGCAATGTGATTTCCATCCGAGATTCAATCTCTTTTTCTGAAGATCTCGCACAACAGGGCAAGACAAAACAAGTCCCTTTCAAAGGAGTCCTTTGCCTCCTCTTTGAAGCTGAAGTCTCCCTCCCGTCCCCCTCTTACCAGAGATCTCGGTTGAAGGCACCCCAGTCACTGCGAACCCCTTGGAGCTGTAAAGATATTTCATGTCCGAGCAGGTCTTAGGTCTTTGCTCCCCTTGAACAGGAGAGGATAGCAGTCCCAGAAAAGCCAGAGAGAGCGCAATCCACACCATCTTCACAGGGGCGATGCAAACAAAGCGAGAAATATATGTGTGTGTGTCTATGTCTGTGTGTATGTGTCAGAACAAAAATCCAAAAGCGAGATGAAGGGATCCAAGTCAGTCAGATTTCCACAAGAGGCTTGAATCGTCACACAACAGGGGGAAAAAATTCCAACAAAGTTTTCCAAATCCGTTGCAGTAGAAAAGGGACCACAAATGTTTCTTTTTTTCCTCTCTCCAAGGATAAAAAAAGCGGCTCGTGACTTGCAATCTTCAGTCAAGAAACGTGGGCTTCAATCCATCCTAGGATTTGCAGATGAAAACGGACTCATTAATGTCACAGCAAAATCCACAGCCCCCAAACACATACAGGCACACACAAAGGGATGGGTCTGACAAATTGTCTTTCAGAAATAAATAAACACAATCCTTGTGAGCCTTCTCTTTCTTAATTCCAGTTCTTTTCGTTTAAACTTTGTTTGTTGCTGTACAGATGGTGGTGCAGCCTCTGGGTAAATGATGAAGTGTGGAGAGAGAGAGAGCGAGCGAGAGATGATGTGTGGATGAGGAGTCCCACCTGGCACAGACAGAGACAGAGTAACTACCTCCCGTCTCTGTCTCTCTCTGTGCAGACTGTGCTTTGCTGAGCTTTGCAACTCCACCCCCCCGCCGCACCTCTCGCAGGATGTTACGAAAGGCTTGGGCTGGGACCAATGAAGATGCACATGAGCTTTTTTAATCACTGCCCCTTTTTTATTGTCACCGAGCCACAGGAATGTCATCTCCGACAGCCAGAGTGCTAGTGAGCAAGTGTGCACTGGTGTCCCTGCAAATATTATATGTGTTTGTGTCTACTTACAATCTTGCATTCATTTAACCCTTGCATCCACAGTCTGTTACAAATTTACACACACTAAGACAACTAGAGTAGTGAGATACAATTGTACAACCGGCTGGACTCAAGTGATCCAAATTCAAATGGATTTTCACCCTGGCCTGTTCGATACTAATTCAAATTTTCAGGAGAAAGACTTTGTTATTCCCATTCTATTGATAATGGTACTTTATTTATAGAGGGGGGCAAATGGAGGAGCCATCTGAAAAACCTCTCGCCTCAGCCCATGCCTCACTTATTGCCATGCATTGAACAGACGTGAAAATTTTTTCCAAGTTCGATTGCAGGGGCTAGGGTTAGGGTTAGCGGGTACATGACCTTTGCCCCAGCATCTCTGGGCTAGAACAGGGAATCATATGCAATGTTATAATAAAAGCAAAATACCGCAGATGTTGGAAATCTGAAACAAAAACAAAAATTGCTGGAAAAACTCAGACCTGACAGCATTTGTGGAGAGAAGGACAGAGTTAACGTTTCGAGTCCAGATGACTCTCCTTCAGAATAAGCAATGTTATCTTCTGCTCCTGCCCCAGCCTAGCCGCCTCTGCTGGTCAGAACAGGATCTACCTTCAAGCGCTGTGAGGAGAGAACCCCCCCACCCCGTTCACAATCAGGCATCAAAGATGGGCCCACCCCTCAGGTAGTAGGGTGGACAGGGTATTTTCTATCTGAAGGAGGGAGTGTTTAGCTTGCCAATCTGAACAAAACAACTTCAAAATATCTGTTTTACAAGTAAGAATTTTACAGTAATGTTCAAATAGTAAGATTATTACAGTCCCCACCCCTTAAAGAGGGTGCATTGGTGTTAATGTAATCACCCAAATACTGGGTTACTTAAGTGTATGCCTCTGTAATAACAGTGGTGTTCAGTTTATGGAATGCACAACAGATGTCATCCACGAGAGTTGCCAGAAAGAACAAATAGTGGATTTTCTCCTGCTTTGCAACTCCGGATCATTGGGATTCCAATTTCTCCAGAAACCTCCGTGAGGTCCATTTGCTGCTACAGTAGAGCTGACAGTTTGAGCATTTTTCTACGAAGCAACTGCAACACAACAGCTCTGAGGCAACATAAAGCTAATTAGCCATATTCACTGCCAGCAATGTCACGGCAGTGGTAACCACCATCAAATCTACCATTGCTCAAAAAGGTTGATGCCTTTTACACATTATAAATGGTGTCTTTGTAAATTAAGCAACTGATTAGCTCTGGTTGGGAGTAATTGGAAGAAGTGCAGTGAAGTGTTATGTGCTAGAAAAATATTGCTGAAACTGAAAGGAAGGATCTGCAAGACTGGCCTTGTTATAGATTGCAGAAACTTGGCAACATCAAGAAGAGAGGAACAACAACTGGAGAGTAAGATGTGGATGCTGAGATGGGTGTGAAGCATAATGAAAAAGGGCAAAATCAGGAACAGCACATCGGGGGTCAGTAAAGATTGTGGGAGCACCAAAGAATATGGCTGAGGAGAGATTGAAATGGTATAGTCATTTGTTTCAGAAAGAGAGAGGAGGTAAATGTAGTGAGGATGGAGATGAGACTGCCAGGGAGAAGGGAAAGGGGACAGCCTAAGATAAGGAGGGGAGATGCTGTGGCGAGAGATTTAAGTACAGTGGGATTGGAGAAGGAATGGGTGATTGACTTGAGAGGATGGAGAAGGGTGATTAACCAGTGTTCTGGCGACATCTTAGTAAAATGGGAGAAGCAGAAAGAAGAAATGGTGCCTTTGTAATTGAGGCCTCTGGTGATGGCAAATGTTTAGTACCGTTTACACATCCTGACGGCTTCCCCTTATAAGCTGGTATGGTGTAAGTGGCAGAAACAGTACTTCCAATAAACTAAGAATTGAAATAAAAACAAAACAAAAAGAACAAACAGTCTTGTTAGACAAAAGCCTTAAAACACACAGTCCAAACCCTGGTTATAAGTTACTGATCTAGCAATAACTTTATTACAATTCACTGCAATACTCAGGTGAACATTGAACAATGTCAACACTAATAATGTATTTTCACTGGTCGAATTATAGAACTGACTAGCTGCAGAAGAACATTCAATTGTTTCTGTGGTTCAATTAAATGATCTAAGGATAATAAGATTAGGGGTAGGCCATTCAGCCCTTCGAACCTGTTGCACCATTTAGTGAAATCACAACTGATCTGTGTCTTAACTTCATCCACCCACCTTGGCTCCATATCCTTTTTTATGCTTGCCTAGCAAAAAACCTAGAATTTTACAGACCGTGAGCGGACGCCCGACCAGGAGTAAAATCGTGCATAGTGACATCGGGCAAGTGTCCCCATGTCATTGCGCACCCGTGCAATATTTCGCTCGATGGGAGCATGCGGGTGTCAGAGCCGCACCCACCTTTAATTAAGTGCCAACTTTAGGCCCTTAAGAGTCCAATTCACTGTGATTTTTCCTTGCCTGTGTGACTTCCAGTTCGTTGCATGGGCAAAACGGGCAGGCGGCCAGCCAACATTTTCACAAACCTCATCCAAGGGCAGGATAAAAAGGGTCAACGGCATTGCCAATGTGAATAATGAGGATTTCAGAAGATAGTTTTCTGCTGGTTGCTTATTGGACTTGGCAGCCTCATTTCTGCCCAGGGCTTCATTTTTAGCATTTCTAGGCTCATTTCAGGACTATTTGCTGTCTGTAAGGCCTCCGGAAGGTTCAGACTGTGTGGACCCTTCCAGGCATCAGACAGTCTTCCCATGCCCTGGTAATGGGGATTGTGATCTCCGCTGGAGGCACCTCCTCTGAGGAGGAAGAGAGGCGCAGAAGGGAAAGGAGGTCACAAGTCCCTGTGCCACTTCCATGGGAGAGGCCTGTGGGAGGAGAGGCGCAGGCACAAAGGGCACAATGCCAGCCGGCAGTCCAAAGTGGAAGGGGCCACAAAAGACTAAGGTACCGCACATAAGGCTACTTAAAAAGATAAGAGCCCATGGTGTTGGGGGTAGTATGTTAGCATGGAAAGTGGATTAGCTAACTAATATAGACAGAGATTTGGCTAAGGGGGGCATTTTCAGGATGGCAAGCTGTAATAAGTGGAGTGCCACAGGGATCAGTGCTGGGGCCACAATTATTTACAATATATATTAATGATTTATATGAGGGAAGTGAATGCGGTAACGCCAAGTTTACAGATGACACAAAAGTAGGTGGAAAGGCAAGTAGTGTCTACAGAGGGATAAAGACAGGTTAAGTGAGTGGGCAAAAAGTTAGCAGATGGAATATAATGTGGAAAATGTGAGATTATGCACTTGACACGAAGAATAGAAGAGCTGAATATTATTTAGATGGAGAAAGACTGCAGAATGCTATAGCACAGAAGGATTTGAGGGTCCTCAGTCATGAATACCAAAGAGCTAACATACATGTTCAGCAGGTAACAGGGAAGGGAAATAGAATGTTGGCCTTTATTTCAAAGGGAATGGAGTATAAAAATAGGGAAGGCTTGCTAAAACTATACAAGGTACTGGTTAGACCACACCTAGAATACTGTGAACAGTTTTGGTCACCTTATCTAAGGAAAGATACACTGGCATTGGAGGCAGTCCAGAGAGGATTCACTAGGTTGATCCCAGATATGGAGGGATTTTCTTATGAGGAGAGGTTGAGAAGGTTGGGCCTGTACTCATTGGAGTTTAGAAGAATGAGAGGCAACCTTACTGAAACATATAAGATTCTTAGGGGCCTTGACAAGGTGGATGCTGAGAGGCTGTTTCCCCTTTTTTGAGTGTCTAGGACCAGAGAGCATAATCTCAGAGTAGGGGGTCGCCCATTTAAGACAGAGGTGAGGAGGAATTTCTTCTCTCGAAGGGTAGTGAATCTGTGGAATTCTTTACCACAGAGGCTGTAGAGGCTGGGTTACCAAGTATATTCAAGGTTGGGTTAGACAGATTTTTGATCAGCGAGGGAATCAAGGGCTATGGGGAAAAGGTAGGAAAGTGGAGCTGAGGATTATCAGATCAGCCATGATCTCATGGAATGGCGGAGCAGACTCGATGGGCTGAATGGTCTATTTCTGCTCCTACATCTTATGGTCTTAGCCTGCTACCAAGATTTACAGGCAGCGATGCAGCTACCTCAATATATCTGAGGTGCAATGCCGAAGGAGGCTCTGCCTCTCAAGGGAAAGCATGACCTCCATTTGCCAGATGATTGGGCCTAAGATCAGCTCTGACTGTGTGGGTGGACACCCCATGCCAGTGGCTCTGAAGGTCACAACAGCCCTCAATTTCTGTGCCTCCGGCTCTTTCCAGGGGTCAATGGGTGATCTGTGTGGAGTCGCCCAATCAGCTGTCCACAATTGCGTCAAGCTGGTGACAGAAACTCTATTGAGGTGGGTACTGACCTTTATTCTTCACTGTATGGACAAGGCCAGCCAGACTGAGCAAGCCAGGGGCTTTGCAGCAATTGCTGGGTTTCCTCACTTCCAGGGTGTCATCGACTGCACACATGTGACCATCAAGGCTCCAGTGGGTCAGACCTTTGTCAACTCGAAGGGCTTCCACTCCATGAACGTGCAGATAGTGTGTGACCACAGGATGCAAATTCTACAAGTCTGTGCGAGGTACCCAGGCAGCTCCCATGACAGCTACAGCCCGAGACCCTTCCAGGTGCCGAGGCTCTTCAGTGCTCCAGCCCGACTGGATGGATGACTGCTGGGTGACAAGTGCTATCCATTGAAAAGATGGCTCATGACTCCTCTCCACCACCCAAGAACAGAGGCAGAGAAGTGTAACAATACAAGTCATGCCTCCACACGGGCGGTGATAGTGAGGACCATAGGTCTTCTCAAGATGTGCTTCAGATGTCTGGACCATCCAGGGGGAGCACTACAATAGCCCCCAGAGTGGGCGTCATTAATAGTGGCTGCATGCTGCACTCTCCACAATCTGGCACTGGCAAGGGGGGACCCACTGGAGGAAGAGGATCTTGACACACCACAGAGGATAAATCCAGTGGTGAGTCAGAAGAGGAACACGGTGAGGAGAATGCTGAGGGCATAGAAGCAGACCTCAGTAGCCTCCAGGGAAGCAGGGACACCTTGATCCAACGCTCCTTCAGCTAGGCTACCAAAGCTCAGCTTCAACTGCATGCCAGGACTTCCGCCTCCATCTTGGATGTCTGAAATGGCCCTTTCATTTGAACACAAAGAACACTCAGTACCTGTGCAATAAAGTTCAGAGTCACTTCCGTCTAGCATTACATACTGGCGTACCCGGCACCAGTAAAATAAAAAGGTGAAGCATACTCAGGCTATGGCGACAAAGGCAAAATTTATCTCCTTTTGACAATTCCAAACTATTTACATAAACTTCTCTGGTCTTCATTCCCAGACCAGTATAGAAAAAGTAAACATAAAATCACCCATGACCTGTCCCTCTTGTACTCATGGTGCCTTTAACTTATGCTTGCGAGTGCTATGTCTTGGTGCACCTCTCTCCCCCACTTCCTAGCAGCGGCATTGGAGGCAGCCTGCTGACTTTGGTATCTTGTGGCCTTGATGCCCATGGTGGTTGTCCTCTGGCCATTGGAGCCTGTGCTGGCCCCACTTGGGAGGGAGCGGCCAGTGCCAGTGCTGGCATCCCCCTGGTCATCCTAACCTCATTAGATGCCACGGTCACTGGTGGAGGGACGAAGAAAATGCTGGCATCACCCAGAGCACCCTGAGCGGAGCCCACAGAGATGACAGGCAGCTGCTGCACCAACGTGAGGTTGTTCTGGACCTCCCTGCTCACCATTGATGATTGGGCACCTAGCTGGGATACTGGGTGCCTCATCCATCTCCCACACTGGCACTGACCACCTGAGGTCAGCGCCTGTGTGGGGGCTTGCATGTCCAAGCGCAACCCCAGGAACTCCTGATTCTGTCCCTGGAGCTGCCTCCCCATGAGATTCACCAGTCTCTCCATGGAGGAGGCATTGCGCTTGACCATTAGAGTCAACACAGTGCTCATGCTCCGCATGGACACCTCCACAACAGGGACTATGGCATGCATGCCCTCATGAATCTCTGCCAGATCCTCCCGCACACCTTGCTGGACTTCCAGCATCTGCCACCTAATGGACGACTCCGGAGGCTCATCATCAGTCTTTGTCTGAGCATCGTCCTGGTCTCCAGAATTCCTCCGACTGCCGGCGCCCTGGGCACTCTCTGGGCCTCCGCCTGCATCTCAGTCGAGTGTGAAGTGCCCTCGCCAATGTGCACCAAGATACTAGCCACCACTCCAGTGCCCAATGAGGTGCTGGTATCTGGGCTGGTGCAAATGATGACCAGTGGTCCTCTGGTATCAGGGGTGGCCCTTCGGGGTCTGGAGAGCAGACGCTTCTGGCGAACCTAAAAGGGAGAACAAGGACATCTCATTAGGTAAAGTCATCACTCTTTCACTGTGCATGCCAGTCACCATAGTGAGACAATGGGAAGCTGCATCACGGTGCCCTCGTCTTTGAATGATCAATGGGGGCTCCAGGTTCGAGGCTCACATCAATGAAAAGACTACATTAGAACGTTGCACAATCCAAAACTCTCACCTCTGTGCACTGCACTCTTACCTTCATCTGGCAACCCTGCCTCTCCACAGCTGGTTGCATGTGGGGCATGCTGGCTCTCGAGCTCCAGGATGTCTTGCCCGGATCTCAAGAGGATCAGGAGGCTAGCAGAGCATCCACTGGTCATGATCTTTCTATTTTGTTGCGGGCTGCCTACTCCTGAAACAACAGAGGAGCATTGATTATTCCACTCTGTTCCTGCATCGCCGTTGCAGCCTGGCCAACCCCAGCTGAGGACCACCTAGTAGGGCCTTAATTGGCCCGCCAGCGTGAAATCATGGTCGGAGCCCGATCGCGGGCAATGGTCCATTTCACGGCCATTCCCAGGCCCGCCTGCCGTGCCGCCCAACGAGGGGAAAATCCTGCCCATGGATCTCAGGTTTAAAATTGTTAAACAAGCAATGAACCACTGCTTTTTGTAGGAGAGTGTTTCACAATTCGACAACCCTTCACATAAAGAAGTGTTTTGTAACTTCTCTCCTGAATGGTCCAGCCCGATTTGAAGGCTCCCATGTAAAAGTCAAGTTTCTGAGACCAATCCTTTCGGGAAAAATTTAGGGGTCACGTTTTACACGCATAATATTTTCAAGCATGTTGACATGGGAGCTTGAAATGGGCCCACATAGCATGAAACTATGATCAAAACAAAACCTTAAGTGAAATATTTTTAAAAAGTCGCTCCAGCAATTAAAAAGTAAAGTCTTCTGCGTACTGTCAACTCTAGGCAGTCATTATTTTCCTTGTCCATTGTACAAAAAGATTCCACCATTGGTTTTCATCTGTTAGAGGGGCATATGAAAAGAGACGGATGAGCATTGCAGTCTAGTCAGGAAGTTTGAAGAATCTCACCATCCCAAGAAATGCACTTCCACAATTTGTGTGTCCCAAACATCTCTAAGATTATATTTGGGTTCTGAAATTTTTCAGGCTTTGACACATGAAAATCTATGGGCAACTTTTACATGAGGTAAAAGAAAGATTGTGGATTTTTAAGCCAAAAATCATGTGTTAACTCTGATATGAGCTTGACTTTTATACAGGGTTATATGGTATGTCCTCTTGTGCTAGACTCCCCCCACTAGTGAAAAATGTTTCTTTCTATCTATCTTTACAATTCCTTTCAAAATCCTAAAAGGCACAATCAAATCACCCTTTAACTTTCTATATTCCAGGGAATATGAGTCTAGATTATACAGTCTCCCCTCATAATCTAACCCTTAGAGACCAGGTAACATTCTGGTGAATCTGTGCTGCATTCCTGCCAAGACCAAACTATCCCAGTTTTCCAAATGAGGTCTAACCAGGGATTTGTGTAGCTGTAGTGTTCTTTCAAAAGAAGGAATGGTCCAATAAAAAAAAAATAGAGTTTCATGCGTTGTTTGAACACTTCCCTGCCTACGCTACTGACATGAGATACTGGATGGCTGCAAGCCAACCATATACAGAGCATCATCAGAAGGAGAGGGGATAAGATTTGGCAGAAACAAGGAACCAACATTAAATAGTACATTTTACATGCCAAGGAAGAGTAAACCCAGATTATAAATTCAATATTGTTATAAATTCAATGGTTGGGCCTGTACTTACAATGGCGCAACTTAGAGATCCAAGTGAGTCAGTCAGTGGCACTTTGGTGTTGTGCTTTGCTGTTGGTGATGTTGTTGCACAAATAGGTTGTGCACACACACTTACTTCTTAACTTCCTGTTTTAGTGGAGAAGATACTTTGAATGGGTTCTTCGTCCATTACAATGGAGGGAGCTGTCACAAGCAAACTAAGGGGTGAAAATTTGCATAATCGGTGAAAAGCTGCAGAAACCCTTTAAAAAACAAAGTTGCAGTGAACAGGCAAGAGAACCCACACAGTAATCCAACTCCATGAGTTAGTTTAACAACATCGCTGACAGCAACTGTAACAGACTCCCAGGCAAAGCAGTTCAGTCTGATTCAAATCTAATGAAAAGCTATTAGATTGAAACATTAACCCTTAACCATTAACTTTCCTCTCTCCACAGTTGCTGCCTGACTTGCTGAGTGTTTCCCGCACATTTCTGCTTTTGTTAGCATTAACTCCCTTCTTCCCATCTTTTAAGTTGTATTTTTAACTCTTTCATTACAGATGGTTTTCTGTTCTCCACCAGTCCATTGGTGATTTTCTCTCCCCCTCTACTGAAGTTAGTCATTCCCCTTTGGGAGAAACTCTAAGAGGCAACAATTGCCCTTCAGTGTTCCTGCCAAGAGGCAGATCTTAACACAAAGAAAGAAAGACTTGCATTTATATGGCGCCTTTCACAATCAGGATGTCCTAAAATGTTTTATAGCAAATAAAGTACTTTTTAGAAGTGCAGTCACTGTTGCAATGTGGGGAAACGAGGCAACAGCAAGCTCTCACATACAGCAAAGTGTTAATGAATAGGTAATCGGTTTTGGGTGATTTTGTCTGAGGGGTAAATATTACCCAGGACACCAAGGAGAAATAATATGCAAGAAAAATATTGCGGATGCTGTAAATCTGGAATAAAGACAGAAAATGCTGGAAGTACTCAGCAGGCCAAACATCTGTGGAGAGAGGAGAGGTAGCATGGCTCTGTCAGGTTTGTGACCTTTTATCAGCATTGGCAAAAGATCTTCGATCTGAAACACTAACTCTGTTTCCCTCTCCGGAACTGCTGCCTGACTTGCTGAGTATTTCTAGCATTTTCAGTTCTTACTATCAACAGGAATTCCCCTGCTCTTCATCAAATAGGATCTTCAATGCCCACTTGAGAAGGCAGTTGGGGCCTCAATTTAATGTCTCATCCAAAAGACAGCGCCTCAGTAATGCACTGGAATGCCATCCTGGATTGTGAGCACTCAAGTCTCTGAAGTGAGACGTGAACCCATAACATCCTGACAGAGGGGTGAGTTCAGAAAGGGAATTGGTTTGAAGACAATAGGAGTAGTAGATGGAGTTGATCAAATACTCCATGGGGCCAGAATCTATCCTATCATGGAATAAATCACTTTTCACAGCCCGTGTATACTCTACCCTATCATGGACTCTAGCCAGTCATTTAATCTCTTTCCGCAGCCAATGTACAATTGATCTTAATGTGGATCCATTTGTTTGATCTCATGTATGGACATCCCCGAAAGAAATCGAACAAAACCGCAGATGTTCACCCATTCTCACATCTCCACTATTCATCCTTCATCTGTTGCCCTTCAAACACAGCAGTACCTCTATCCTACCTCCCCAGTATGCTATCCTATGAAGTATTGGATCATGTCACTCCTATTCTCAAAACCTGTTGTAATGCTTCTCCCAAACAGGTCATAATCCAAAAGCAAAATACTGCAGATGTTGGAAATCTGAAATAAGAGCAGGAAATGCTGCAAATGCTCAGCAGCTTTGGCAGCATTGTGCAGAGAGAAATGGAAAGCAATGAAGGTGAACAGGACGAAAGAGACAAGTGGAAGTCCTGTCAGAGAGAAGAGTGGTACTTCTTCAAGGTAGGCATTCCTGGAAGAGAAGTGGCAGTGAATTAAACAGTAAAATAAAAGCAAAATACTGTGGATGCTGGAAACCTGAAGTAAAAACAGCAAATGCTGGAAAAACTCAGCAGGACTGGCGGCATCTGTGGAGAGAGAAACAGAGTTAATGTTTCAAGTCGAATATGACTCTTCTTCAGCATTCAATTATTTAATTATTCCAATACCTGTGTTGAATATTCCTGTTGTGAATATTTCTCTCTCCGTATATGCTGCCTGACTTGCTGAGTATTTCCAGCATTTTTCGTTCTCATCCACAGGGTTCTCTCTTCAGGTCAAGGACTTTCATCAGAATTGGGAAAAGTTAGAGATATACTAATTTTTACGCAAGTGAAGATGGGTGGGGTGGTGGGGGCTGGGGGTAAGAACAAAAGGAAAAATCTGTGATAAGATGGAGGGCAGGAGAGATT
Source organism: Carcharodon carcharias (assembly GCF_017639515.1). Taxonomy (NCBI): domain Eukaryota; kingdom Metazoa; phylum Chordata; class Chondrichthyes; order Lamniformes; family Lamnidae; genus Carcharodon; species Carcharodon carcharias. The sequence goes on along the minus strand of NC_054468.1, from coordinate 89,814,847 downwards.
AAATAGCAAAAAGGGTTAATGGTGCAAGAGCACACAGAGAGTGATAATAGAGACAAGTAAAGAAACACAAGATGTGTCTGGAGGAGGTGTAAATAGCAGAATGATGAACAGCTGCCACCCAAAAGCAAAACAAAGGGAGTAAAAGAGATATAAACAAGAGAGAAAAGCAAAAACCAGTAAAGAAACAGGAAACAAAATGGGATATAGGTTGTGATCTTAAATCATTGAACTCAATGTTGAGCCAGAAAGCTGTAAAGTGCCCAGTTGAATGATGATGCGCTGTTCCTTGAGCTTACCTTGGGCTTCATTGGAACAGTGTAGGAGGCTGAATACAGAACAGAGTGAAAGAAAGATAGAGAATTAAAATGACAGTTAACAGGTATTAATCCAACACCCTCCATAGAAATCATGGAAAATTTATGTCACAGAGGGAGCCCATTCGGCCCATCATGTCCTTGCCTGCGGGCAAAGGGTTACTCAGCTTAATCCAACCTTCCTGCACTAGGTCCGTAACCCTGCAGGTCACTGCTCTTCAAGTAGTCATCCAAGTACCTTAAATAAGATGAGAATTTCTTTCTCTATCATCCTTCCAGGCAGTGAGTTCCAGATCCCTACCACCATCTGGGTGAAAAAATGTTTCCTCACACCCCCTTTTGAGTGAGGCAATCGTCTCCAATTTTTATTTCTCTCTAGCAGTCTGTTCCATAAATAGATCATTTTTGGGAGGGCGGAGGGGGTAATCATTTATTTTGCTAACTCTGCAAATGATTAGGCAGACAACACAATGACTGTGCTGTGTAGATATAGAGCAAGGCACAGACAGAGTTATGCATCTTACAGTTCTGCTGTATTACATTGGCTCGGAACATCATATTCTTATCTTCAGCAACAATCTATACTCGTGGGAGAAAGGGAAGGAGGGAATGAGAGAGAAAGAGGGATAGAGAGAGAGGGAAGCAAGAAGCCAGGAATGGAGCAAAGATCCAGGAGAGGTACATCAAGCCTAGTGATGTCATGTGCTATGTGTTATGATGTGGTGCACATGGTGTCACTGTGGAACAGACTAGCAGCTGTTCTGCTGAAAGCTCTGTAGTTATTTTCCTTAAGGTTCTGGTTGGAACTGAAAAATATGATGGAACTATTCCATGTGCCAGCACACCATAAGGCACAAGACATTTTATGTGAGTACCGTTATATGAATTTCTCTCCCATTATACCATGTGTGTTGACCATTTCTAGGGCACGGTTCCACAAGTATTGATCATTTTCTGGTGCCTTGCACACTTTATATTTTCCATATGTTAACCCAGGCAATGTTTTTATTCATTCACGGGATGTGGGCTTTGCTGTCTAGGCCAGCATTTATTGCCCATTCCTTGCTGCCCTTGAGAAGGTGGTGGTGAGCCGCCTTCTTGAACCACTGCACTCCATGTGGTGTCGGTACACCCACAGTGCTGTTAGGAAGGGAGTTCCAGGATTTTGACCCAGTGATAGTAAAGGAATGGCAATGTATTTGCAAGATAGGATGGTGAGTGACTTGGATTGGTGTTCCCATCAATCTGCTGTCCTTGTCCTTCAAGATGGTAGTGGCCGTGGGTTTGGAAGGTGCTGTCGGAGGAGCCTTGGTAAATTCCTGCAGTGCATCTTGTAGATGGTACACATTGCTGTCACTGTGTGCCGGTGGTGGAGGGAGTGAATGTTTGTGAATGTGGTGCCAATCAAGCGGGCTGCTTTGTCCTGGACAGTGTAAAGCTTCTTGAGTGCTATGGGAGCTGCACTCTTCCAGGCAAGTGGGAAGTTTTCCAACACACTCCTAACATGTGCCTTGTAGATGGTGGACAGGCTATGGGGAGTTAGGAGGTGGGTTACTTGTTGGAGGATCCCTAGCCTCTGACCTGCTCTTGTAGCCACAGTATTTACGTGGCTGGTCCAGTTCAGTTTCTGGTCAATTGTAACCCCTAGGATGTTGATAGTGGGGGATTCATTGAATGCCATTGAACATCAAGAGGTGATGGTTGGCTTCTCTCTGGTTGGAGATGGTCATTGCTTGGTACTTGTATGGCACAAATGTTACTTTCCACTTGTTAGCCCAAGCCTGGATATTGTCTAGGTCTTGCTACCTTTGGACGTGGACTGCTTCACTACCTGAGAAGGCACGAATGGTGCTGAACATTGTGCAATCATCAGCGAATATCCCCACTTCTGACCTTATGATGGAAAGAAGGTCATTGATGAAGCAGCTGAAGATGGTTGGGCTGAGGACACTACCCTGATGAACACCTCCAGTGATATCCTGGAGCTGAGATGACTGACCTCCAACAATCACAACCATCTTCCTTTGTGCTAGGCATGACTCCAATCAGCAGAGAGGTTTCCATTGACTCCAGTTTTGCTAGGGCTCCTTAATGCCACACTCGGTCAAATGCGACCTTGATATCAAGGGCAGTCACTCTCACCTCACCTCGGGAATTCAGCTCTTTTGTCCATGTTTGAACCAAGGTTGTAATGAGGTCAGTAGTTGAGTGGCCCTGGTGGAACCCAAACTGGGCATCAGTGAGCAGGTTATTGCTAAGCAAGTGCCACTTGATAGCACTGTTGATGACCCCTTCCTTTACTTTACAGATGATGGAAGTAGACTGATAAGACGGTAATTATCCTGCTTTTTGTGTACAGGACACACCTGGGCAATTTCCCACATAGCCAGTGTTGTAGCTGTACTGGAACATCTTGGCTAGGGGCACACAAATTCTGGAACACATGTCTTCAGTGTTATTGCTGGAATATTGTCAGGACCCATAGCCTTTGCAGTATCCAGTGCCTTCAGCTGTTTCTTGATATCACGTGGAGTGAATCAACTTGGCTATTGACTGGCATCTGTGATGCTGGGGACCTCTGGAGGAGGCCAAGATGGATCAACCACTCGGCACTTCTGGCTAAAGATTGTAGCAAATGCTTCAGCCTTATTTTTTGCATTAATTTGCTGGGCTCCTCCATCATTGAGGATGGAGATATTTGTGGAGCCTCCTCCTCCTGTCAGTTGTTTAATTGTCCACCGCCATTCACAACTGGATGTGGCAGGACTGCAGAGTTTAGATTTGATCCTTTGTTTGTGGGATCGCTTAGCCTTGTCTATCACTTGCTGCTTTGGCACGCAAGTAGTCCTGTGTTATAGCTTTATCAGGATGGGTATGTCTGATGTTGCTCCTTTTGTGACTTTGTAATGGTTTGATACAACTGTGTGGCTTGCTAAGCCATTTCAGAGTCAACCACGCTGCTGTGGCTCTGGAGTCACATGTAGGCCAGACCAGGTAAGGACAGCAGATTTCCTTCCCTAAAGGATATTAGTAAACCAGATGGATTTTTACAAAAATGATAATGGTTTCATGGTTATCATTAGACTTTTAATTCCAGATTTTTACTGAATTCAAATTCCACCATCTGCTGTGGTGGAATTCGAACCCAGGTCCCCAGAGCATTACACTGGGTCTCTGGATTACTGGTCCAGTGACAATACCGCTACACCACCACCTTCCCTAGGGAAGAATTTTCCCCCCCGTCAGGGGGAATGTTCAGGAGCGGGCGCACTGCCATTTTACATGGGCGGGCCAATTAAGGCCCGCTCAGCATGACGTACGCCAGGAAGCGCTATGCGCTCCCTTGTGCGGGCGGGGGAGGGGGGGTGGGATTCCCTAAGCTGAGAGTGCGCCCTTTCATGCATGCACGTGAAAGAGCACACTCATCTCCCTGAGGCTAAGTGCTGCCTCAGGGGGATCGGCGCCAAATTCAAAAATGCGAAATATAAACAAATAAAATTTCCATGACATGTCCCCTCATTTGACAGTGTCACATGAATTGGGCCATGTCCATCACATTTAATTAAACTTTTATTAAATTTTTAAAAACCTACATGAAATCTCATCCCGCCTGTGGATGAGGTTTCATGCTTTTTCTGAAACCCGCCAGGGCTCACAGCCTAACCGCCAACCTTCAGGTTGGACGGGCAGGTCCTTTAACTACTTCAATTAGTTTTTAAATGGCCTCAATTGGCCGTTGATACGTTGGCGGGTGCACAGCTGCTTCGGCTGGGCCCCCGCTGACCTGAAAATGGAAATGACATGGGGTGACGTCAGGAATTGTGTCCAACGTCATCCCACGTCATCCCATGCCCTGGCCCCCCCCTGCTCACCGAACTCAATATCCTGCCGTTTATGTTGATAAGCTGTTGAACTGTGGAAGGCAGAACAACTGAGCATGCTCCTGTTAATGTCCAACCAGCTGACATTTACCTGAAATGTTACTGGTTATCAATCAGGAGAGAGAATCCTGCTTCGTATTTGTTACTCAAGGGACATCAAGATCTATATTCTTAGCCTAAACTGTATTCTTATCTCCACCTCCATAAAATTGCCCAACTTTGCCCCTGTTTCACCTCATCTGCCACTGAAACCTTCATCTACATCTTTGTCAACTCTACACTTATCTATTCCAATGCATTCCTGGCTGGTCTCTCACATTCTACCCTCCACAAACTTGAGGTCATCCAAAAATGCACTGCCTTAGTCTTAACTCGCACCAAGCTCTTGTTCATTTATCACTCCTGTACTTGTTGGCCTACAAGGGTTCCCAGTCAAGCAATGTCTTGATTTTAGAATCCTCATCCTTGTTTTCAAATCCCTCCATGGCCTTGCTCCTTCTTATCTCCTCCAGCTGCACAACCCTCTGAGATATCTGTGCTCTTCTAATCCTGGTCTCTTGTATATCCTATTTCAATTGCTCCACTATTGGTGGCCGTGCCTCCCGCTTTCTAGGCCCAATCTCCAGAAGTCTTTCCCTACGCCTTTCCGCTTTTCTACCTCGCTTCCCTCCGTTAAGACACTCCTCAAAACCTACCTCTTTGACCAAGCTTTTGGTCATCTGCACTGATATCTCCTTATATGACTGGGTGTCATACTTTGTTTAAAAATTAACCTGTAAGCACCTTGGGATATTTTATTATGTTAAAGGCGCCATATAAACATAAGTTATTGTTGTTTTATTCTTACTAAGATCAGCTAATTGGGAACATTCCACCACACACCCATTTCCCCCGACCCAAACCAGGGGCCTGATCTGTAAAGTTCGGTTCTACATGTCGGTGTGGTCAGGTTAAATGTCTTTACAAATTAGGACATGAAGGAAACAAGAGGAGAACACCAATTCTTGTAGTGGGAATGGCAAATTTTAAAATAAAGAGATAGGCCTGAATTTTTCGGATGGCAGGGTCTCACTTCCCACTCCGAGACTCCGAGTGCCCCGCAGCCATTTCACACTTGAATGAGCGTTAGGTGGCTGCAAACAGGACTTTGGCCCTACACTCCGGAGGAAGTCCCGCCTTAGAGAGCTGCTGGCCAATCAGGTTGCTGTCCGTTCCCTCAGCTACAGTGCTGCAGTGGACAGAAGAAGAAAGACAAGAGCACGCCTGAGGCACCGGAGGCCCAGATCAGTTCAAGGGATCCCAGGGAGGGAATGGAAGGCCTGGGCGGGTGTGAAGGGACGATTGAGGTCTCAGGGAAGAGGCTGGGATGGACAGGGAAGTCTGTAGGCCAGCGGATCTTAAGTGGGAGGGCCCAACTTCAGAAGGAAGGTTCTGATGGAGGATCCAAACACTTCACACCCAAGCTGTAAGTCTGTTAATTTTTGGCCTTGCCCCACACAAGGTCAATCCTCCCACATGCCTAAAAATTGAAGCTGGGTGGGAAAGGACCCTTAAGTGGCTAATAATTTGCCACTTAAGGGCCTCATTTGAGGAAGGGCGGGCTCCCGGCCTGATGTCTTGCCCGGCCCAGCATAAAATCGCTGTGGGGCTGAGGCGGGCGGGAACCCGGAGGGACTCCCATCCTTCAATTTCATGCTACTCACGGTTTAAAAGCCCCCAGTGGGGGAGCGTCAAATTCTGACCATAATTTCCAACACTGCAACACAGTTAAACAAATGCCAATACATTTTAAAATGGCTGCTAAAATTGTTTGGTCAAACAACAGTTCAACAGCCATAGTCATTTTACTATTTGATGCTTAGAGAAGGTGCACGGGCAGTTCTGTCCCTTTTGATGGATACAAGAAGTAGGCTTCAGTTCTATAACTACATTTGAGCTCCATTTGCTTTAGAAACAGTTGACTCTTCCCTTCCCACAAAAGTCAGCCATGGCTCAGTTAGAATCTCAGTCATGGCTTCAAGTCCTACTCCAGGGAATTAATAGCAAGTCTTGGAATGGCACTTCAGTGCAGCACTGAGGGAGTGCTGCACTGTTGCATGTGCCATCTCTTGGATAAGATATTAAACTGAGGCCATGTCTGCCCTCTCAGGTGGATATAAAAGATCCCATGGCAATGTTTGAAGAAAATAGAGTATTTCTCCTGGTGTCCCAGTCAACATTTATCCCATGACCAAAAACTGATTAATTTGTCATTGATCAGAATTCTGTGGGACGTTGCAGTGCATTGGTTCCCATGTTTGATTTGAACAGCAGTGGCCGCAATTCAAAAGTAATGAAATGGCCAAAAAGCTTTGGAAACGTCTTGAAGATTTGAAATGTGTTAGGTAAAGGCAAGATCTTTCTCTATTCTCTCTAATTGATCTCAAAAGGTCATGAAATCATAGAACATATATTGTAACAAGCAAAGGTGAAAAGGTATTTGCCATAGAAGGGCATTCATCTTGTTCTTTCAAAATGTACAATGTAGAGCATCGATCTACACACATGCTCTTGTTTTCTGCGTATTTTCAGTGTTATTTAATTCACTGAATTTTAAGGCATATGAAGTTACAACAGTGAGGAATGTCAGTGTTCAGGAAAGGGACATCATAAATAATTATAAAAACAAACGTGAACAAACAAAAGAGCTTGTATTTATCCAGGCTTGTAACCTCAGAAAGTCCCAAAGTGCTTCACAGTTAATGAAGTACTTTTAATGTTTAGTCAGTGTTGTAATGTAGGGAACACAGCCAAATTTTGCACAGCAAGCTCCCATAAAATGCAACGAAATAAAAGACCACATAATCCGTTTTGATGGTGTCGGTTGAAAGATAAATGTTGCCTAGGAGAATTCCCTGACTTTAAAATACTTTGAAGTAAGTTAAATGCTGTCACATCAAATGCTCCCAAGTCATGTTCTGTAGGGGTTAGATACAAAGCAAAGCTCACTCTGCACCAACTCATCAAACACTCCCAGGGCACGTACAAGATGGGTTAGATTCAGAATAAAGTTCCCTTTACACTCCCAATCCAGTACAGCACTGGCTAGCTACAGAGTAAAACTCTCTTTGCACTGTCCCATCAAACACTCTCAGGTACCTTCAAGACCAAATTGGACATACATCACTGCTCCTCCATTATATTTCCACCTTTGTAGTATTGTTTGTCTCTGTCGTGCCTCAGCTGAAAGCCTCATCCATGCGCTATGAAATACGTGGTTTCAGAGATGGTCCCTAACTGAAAAGGGAAACTAAGAAAGGAAACTGACCCTCCCAGCTTCTAAGGAAATTAATACTGAAACTGAGATTGAAAACTTTGGGGAAGACTTGAAACTTTTGAAACATATAAAAGACCACAGAGCCGTCTGAGTTCAGTAGATGATGCTGATTCCAGTGGTGCAGTATAGGCAGACTGAAAAAGACAGAGGCTAGATCAGAAGCTGAGGATAAGCAAAGATCCAATTGCTGCAGCTGTTTCTGTTACTTGAAGATAACATGGTGTAGGATGGTGGATCCAAGCTATCAAGACCATCATAAGTGGAGTTGAGGAGGTTTTGCAGACGTGTACCACCTTTGGTGAAGACATAGAACTCAGACTGGTTGTTCACTGTCATCAACTGGGGATTAGGTAAAATACTAGAAAAAAAGGAACTAAAATTATTCGTGAAGAAGACAGTTTTGTAGGACTTTGTGACTGACATTCATGACATATATGCAGAATGGACTGTCAAGCCAATTCATAAGACCTAAGAACATAAGAAATAGCAGGAGTAGGCCATTCGGCCCCTCAAGCCTGTCCCACCATTCAATAAGATCATGGCTGATCTGCCCCAGGCCTCAACTCCTCTTTCTTGCCAGCGCCTCATAGCACTCAATTCCCTGATATTTCAAAAATCTATCTATCTCCTCTTTAAGTACCTTCAGCGGCCTAGTCTCCATAATTCTCTGGGGTAGAGAATTCCAGGCATTCACTGTCCTCTGAGAGAAGAAACTCCTTTGCATCTCCGTTTTAAATGAGCGTCCCTTTATTCTGTAACTGTGTCCCCTAGTTCCAGATTTCCCCATTAGTGGAAACATCTTCTCAACATCTACCCTGTCAAGCCACCTCAGAATCTTGTACGTTTCAATAAGATCACCCCTCATTTTTCTAAACTCAAATGAATAAAGGCCTAACCTGTTTAGCCGTTCTTGATAAGTCAGCCCCTTCATCACAGGAATTAGCCGGGTGAATCTCTTTTGAACTGCCTCCAATGCCAGGATATCCTTTCTTAAATACAGGAACCAAAACTGTATACAGTATTCCAAGTGCGGCCTCACCTACACACTGTACAGTTGTAACAAGACTTTCCGATTTTTAAACTCCAACCCCCTACCATACAGGCCAAAATTCCATTTGCCTTCTTAATTACTTGCTGCATCTGCATGCTAACTTGTTGTGTTTCATGCACAAGAACACCCAGATCCCTCTGTGCTGCGCTTTTTTGGAGTCGCTGTCCATTTAAATAATAGTCTGCCTTTTGATTCTTCCTACCAAAGTGTCTGACCTCACACTTTCCTGCATTAAACGCCATCTGCCAAGTTTTTGCCCATTCACTCAAACTATGTACATGCTCTTGCAGAATCCTTATGTCCTTACCACAACATGCCTTCCCACTTATTTTTGTATTGCCAGCAAATTTGGATACATTACACTCTGTCCCCTTCTCCAAGTCATTAATATAGATAATAAATAATTGAGACCCTAGGACTGATCCTTGTGGCACTCCATTCGTTACATCTTTCCAACTTGACAATAATCCTGACTCTGTCTTCTGTGTGTTAACCAATCCTCAATCCATGCTAATACATTACCCCCAATACTGGGAGCTCTTATCTTGTATCCTACCTTTTATGTGGCACCTGATCGAATGCCTTCTGGAAATCCAAATACACTACATCTACTGGTTCCCCTTTATCAACTCTGCTTGTTATATCCTCAAAGAACTCTAGCAAATTTGTCAAACATGATTTCCTTTCACAAAACCATGTTGACTCTGTTTGATTGTGTCAAGCTTTTCTAAATATCCTGCTATTTCTTCCTTAATAATGGCCTCTAGAATTTTCCCAATCACAGATGTTAGGTTGACTGGCCTATAGTTTCCCACTTTTTGTCTTCGTCCCTTCTTGAACAGAGGCTTCACATTAGCAGTTTTCCAATCTGCTGGGACCCTCTTGGAATCCAGTGAGTTCTGGAATATTTCGACCAAAGCCTCCACTATCTCTGCAGCCACTTCCTTTAAAACCCTTGGATGCAGGCCATCAGGTCCTGGCTACTTGTCTGCCTTTCGTCCCATTAGTTTGTCATATACTTTGTCCCTCGTTATAGACACTGTTACAAGATATTTCCTCCCATTAGCTCCTTGCCTATTTGATATCTTTGGGATATTTATTGTGTCCTCTGCCATGAAGACCGATGCAAAATAATGATTTAAATTATCTGCCATTTCCCTGTTCCCCATTATCAATTCTCCAGTCGCATCCTCCAAGGGCCCCAAGCTCACTTTAGCCACTGTCTTTTTATAAACCCATAGAAGCTCTTGCTGTTTGTTTTTATATTTCTTGCCAATTTACTTTCGTAATCAATTTTCTACCTCTTTATTAGCTTTTTAGTCATCCGCTGCTGGTTCCTAAAATATTCCCACTCCTCTGGCCTACCATTAGTTTTTGCCGCTTTGTATGCCTTAGTTTTTGATTGAATACTCTCCTTGACCACCTTGGTTAACCATGAGTGCTTCATCCTTCTCACCGAGCCCTTCCTTTTTACCAGGATTAATTTTTGCTGAGCATAATGAAATATCTGCTTAAATGTCTGCCGCTGCTCATTCACTGACGTTCCCCTTAGTCTATTTTTCCAGCCCACTTTAGACAAGTCTTTCTTCATTCCTCTATAATTAAGTTGATTTAAGTTGAGGACAGTGGCTTGAGACCCGAGTGGCTCGCTCTCAAACTGAATTTGAAATTTTACGATGTTGTGATTGCTTTCACCTAGGGGATCCTTAACTACGATATCTCTTATTAATCCCACCTCATTACACATTACTAGATCTAAAATAGCCTGTTCCCGGGTAGGTTCTGCAATGTACTGCTATAACAAACAATCCCTGATGCACTCTACAAATTAATCTTCCATGTCACCCCTGTCACTCTGATTTGTCCAGTCAATATGCAGATTAAAATCACCCATGACAATTGTAGCACCCTTCTTACATGCCTCCATTATTTGCTGATTTATACTTTGTTCTGCAGTGAGGCAACTCTTCGGGGGCCCTATAGATGATTCCCACCCATGACTTCTTCCCCTTGCTATTTCTTATTTCCACCCAAACTGATCCCACATCGCGATCTATTGTACCTATATCACTACTCACTATCAGATACCTTTCTTTATTAACAAAACTGCCCCACCTCCTTTCCTTTCTCCCTATTTTTCCGGAAAGTCGAACGCCCTTGAGTATTGAGTTCGCAGTCTTGGTCACCCTGCCATCATGCTTCTGTAATAGCTATCAACTCATATTCATTTATTTCTATTTGTGCCATCAACTTATTTATCTTGTTACAAATGCTGAGTGCATTCAGATAAAGAGCCTTAAGCTTTGACTTTTTAACCATTATTACTCATTCTGGTTCTGATGCACTCTTCTGCTTATATTTTTTGCCCCTTCCTGTCACATTTTGATTTTCATTCGCCTCTTCGCTACACTGCAGCTCTGCTCTCTCATTTCTTTTTGATTTTTTAAACTTCCCTTCAATTGAACCCTCCCTCCAACTAATTAGTTTAAAATCTTATCTACAACTCTAGTTATACGATTTGCCAGGACACTGGTCCCAGCATGGTTCAAATGAAGCCCATCCCAACAGAACAGCTCTCTCCTTCCCCAGCACTGATGCCAGTGCCCCATGAACCGGAACCCATTTCTCCCAGACCAATCTTTGAGCCAAGCATTTACCTCTCTAATCTTATTTACCCTACACCAATTTGCACATCGCTCAGGTAGTAATCCGGAGACCATTACCTTTGTAGTTCTGCTTTTTAATTTAACCCTGAGCTGCTCATAGTCCCTCAACAGAACTCCTTTCCTAGTCCTACCTATGTTGTTGATACCTACATGGACGCAATAACTGGATCCTTCCCCTCACACTTCAAGTTTCTCTCCAGTCCAGAAGAGATGTCCTTAACCTTAGCACCAGGTAGGCAACACAGTCTTTGGGACTCTCTGTCCTTGCTGCAGAGAACAGTATCTGTTCCCCTAACTCTGCTATCCCCTATTACTACTACATTTCTCTTTTCTCCCCCAACTTGAATGGCGCTCTGTACCACAGTGCGCTGGTCAGTTCGCACATTCTTCCTGCAGTCTGTGCCCTTGTCCAAATCAGGAGCAAGAACCTTATATCTATTGCACTGGCTGAGGCTCCTCCAAAGCTAAATTCTGGATCCCCATACCTGCCTCACTCGCAGTCGCACCCTTCAGTTCCTGACCACGACCCAAATTTGATGTAATTAGTCTAAGGGGCATGACTCTGTCCTGAAACACAGTGTCCAGGTAACTCTCCCCCTCCCTGATGTGTCGCAGTGTCCACAGCTCAGACTCCATCTCATCAACTCTGAGCCAAAGTTCCTTGAGCAGCCAACACAGTGGATTGCACCGGCGTCCACCAACTCCCGTATGCTACAGCTGCAACACATCACCTGCTCAGCCATCTCTATTCTATTTAATTAATTAATTTGTATGTTAAATATTTTAAATGTGAATTTCTTAACTGTACTCCTCAGCTGTAATAACGTCTCCTGATTTAAACCACCTGGCAAATCAAAAGAGACATGGAAGAGATACCCACCAATTGCCTACCTGTTTTCCTGTGATGTCACACTGTGGCTCTGACAGGTAGAAACAGGTTGAAGGGACTCTCAGCTTTTATCTCTCACTGCCACTGCCCCTTCTCACGCAGGTCCGCTCCCCATGTGCTCAGTTGGTACTGCCGCTTAATGTGTAATTTATGGTTTATATTCGACTGCAATGTCTCTGCTAATTTATGCCTAACTTACATTCATTTGGGTTTTAGAGTATTGATCGCTATCAAGGATAGTATTAAGTGTTTGCTTTGTTCTTCTGTTTTAAACAGTGGAATTTTGTGGCTTAATTCTTTCAATAAATAACTGGCTTTCGGATTTCTCTTTTTTTAAAAAAAGTTACTGGTCTCTACTGAGGTCATAACACATGCCTTTGTAGTCTTCAGACGTGACTATTCTAAAGCTCTCTTGGCTAGTCTCCCAACCTCCGTAAACTTCACCTGATTCAAACTCTACTTCCCGTAAGCTAACTTGCACCAAGTCCCAATCATCCATTGTCGCTGTACTTGCTGACACACACTGATTCCCGATTCAGCAAAGCCTGGAATTTTAAATTTTCATTGCTGTGTTCAAATCCTTCCATAGCCTCAATCCTCCCCGTCTCTCTAAACTCCTCCAACCCTACAAGGTCTGTGTGTTCCTTCAATTCTGGACTCTTGTGCATCCCCAATTTCATTTGCCCCGCCATTGGTCACTGTGTCTTCAGCTGTTCAGGTCCTGTGATCTGGAACTCCCTCCATCTCCCTCTCCATCTTCCTTTAAGGCACTTCTTAAGACTTCCCTTTTGGTCAAGTTTTTCATCACCTGTCCTAATATCTCCTTATATGACTGCCTCAAATGTTGTTTGCTAAAGATCCTGTGAAGCACCTTGAGACATTTTAATAAGTTACAGGCACTATATAAATCCATGTTGTTATTGTTGTTGTTTTCACTGGGTCAGAATGCTGGGAATCCTTAACTAACACTTTTGGGCAGAATCCCCCCAGATTTGCACAAAATGTGGTAGCAGGCATGAAAAAAAGTTTTACCCGCCAGCTGCAGTGGCGGGTTTTCGTGCCGTCTCATTCCTGGCATGTTCCACTGCATTCTTGGGAAACTCGCGAGGTCACTGGGGGGGCAGCCTCTGATTCGCCCGCCTTGCCGTCAACTCAGGCCTTCAATAACCTGGGCGCCATATATAAAGGGAGCCCCTCTCTAGCACTCCAAGGGATCAGAGCTGCTGGAAAGTCATGGCTGCCAAAAGGGAGGAAACATGCTGCCCCCAAATTTAGCAATGCCTCCCTCGGGTGCCCACTGGCCTACTGGAGGCCCGCCATAAGGTCCTCTACTCCTCTTCTGGGTGAAGGCCAGCAAGAAGGTCACCAATTAGCATGAGAGGCAGTGGTGGTCAGTGCCAACACCCTGCAAGAGAGAACAGCCACCCAGTGCCGCAAGAGGATGAATGATCTCCTACGGTTCTGCCAGGGTAAGTCACTATTCTCATCACTCTCAACTCATATACTCACAAACCCGCCACATATCCACAGGGATTTAACTCACTGCCAGTTCAAGGGACATTACCATTCAGTATCTCACACACTACTTCCTGTGGATGGTCCTGTGGATCATGTCCTCATCCTGTCCATGGCACCACTCACCACCTACACATGCCAGACATCCTTCCCATCTGGTCTGGGAGGCGTCCTGCTTACACTCTCTCCATCTGTATTCATGCAGGCCAAGTTGGCGGTCAAAAGAGAGAGGTTGCAAACTGGTGGAGGAATGCCTGACATCAAGACCCTCACAGACTTTGAGAATAGAGTCATCCAGCTGGCCCATGACAATCTGGACTGTTCCTGTGCTGATGGTGAGGTCGGCAGTGCTCAACCAAGTGAGAATCCAGCAGCACAACATCCATCATTCTACCATGCTGTGAGTGACTTCCCCTGTTCTGCAGTCCCCTGCCATTCACTAATTATCTCTCCTTGCTTTCACAGGCACATCTGGGAAACAGTCAAGGGGGATCACGAACCAGGTCCTTGACTTAAGCCCCGAAGGTACCTCAGAAGATAATCCGATGACACCCCCATAGAAGACCCATCATAACGCTCACCTACACCCTTCACCAGTACAGAGACACACATCTCGGTGGGACCTATCTCTAGGGTGGCCTTGGGGTCACAATCTGGTGAGCATATCACACTGTCTGATCCACAGAAAGCAAAAGCAAGGACTTCCCAGGATTCCAGCACTTGATTGACTAATGGAGGCTAGAAATCTGCTGAGTCCAAGCCAGATGAGGAGCCTCTGGACTCCGTCATATCTCAGTTCCTGGAGCTGCAAAGGCAAGCTTGGGAACATCAGGAAGGGATGTCCACTGCACTCCTCAGATTGCAAGGCACAATGGAGCAGTCCTTCCTCCCTTGGCCTGAGGTGATAGTGCCAGCCATAGAGACCTTGGTTCAGGTTGTGCACTGCTACGCAGGCTGAACTTCATCTCTGATGCCTTAGTTGGCCTCCAGTAGTGTCAATGTGAGAGGGGTCCGGGGCAACTTGTTCTCACTCCAGCTTCCCCTTCTCCTCAAGTAGTCAGCCTGGGACCCTCGGGCACCCATAGGGAGGAGGATCAGCAGGTGCATAATCTGGAGCTGTCCACTGAGGTGACTCCCAGAGTGTCCAGCCCATCCAAATCTCCTCTTCCTGTGACCCCAGCAGCTCTAGTTCCAGGCCGAGGAGGGTGCCACTAACACACAGCAGGACTCAAAAAGCAGTCTAGGGCCCTCCAAGCCTCAGCCCTCCAAAGGACACCTGCCAAGGTACCTGTCCCCCACTCCCGCCTGCCTTCCGGCATTCATCACAAGGATTTGGAGCAGTTCAAGAAAGCCCATCACTGCCTTTCCATGGGCAATCTTTCCTGATATGGAGAGTCAGTCCTAGGCAGTGCCTTGAACAACTGAGTCACAGCGGAATTTAAGGGGTTAAAACTTGATCCATTTAAAAAAAAAAGCCCTCAATTTCTGTCAGGTTCTCTTGCCTCATATTTGCTGAGTGATAGGTGAGAATCCTCTTCAGGAGGCACCATTGTTAAGCATTGACAGCATTTCTCCAAGAGTTCACCAGCTTTATGCCAAATAACCTCTGCTGAAGTTCCAGGTAAGTAAGAATATACTGGAAAGAATGTTGGGATTCACTGCTTTTAATCAGAATCAGATTCAAAAACTGTTCTCCCAAGTTGACCAGTTTGAATTTAGTTCATTTAATTTTTAAACAAATTATATTTTTCTTGTTAAATCCAAGATTTCAAGACAAAGCACTGTTAATTGGTTAAAGGGGATGTTATGGTCCTAGTTCATGTCACTGCTGGAAAAGCCATTCCAGGGTGGGACCCAGCTTGATAGATGCTAACTTTTACTTTTTGTTTAGATACATGGAGAATGGCCACTGAACAGATTCACAGGAGTCAGTTGATGAACTTTTAACAAAAGAATAAAACATTTATTAAGCAAGAAAAGATGAACTATATTACAATACTCCTTTACCCACAATTATACCTTTACAGATAAAAACAGATTCGTAAGGATAACACAAGATACAAAAGTTATCTTATACTCTCATGATCACAGTAAGTACACAGTCCATGTAGAATAATAGGTGGCCTGTGGTCAGGCACACCACAGTCTGAAACCAAGTGACAGATGCCACCCCAAACAGATGCTATAGGTCTCTCTTCAACTCCCTCCAGACGCTTGTCACACCATGAGCCAACTGGCCTCACTGAACTCTGTCTTTCACATGAGGGTTTCCAATCTCCACTCTTGAAGAACTCGCTTTGGAAGTTTCTTCTGAACCAACGCTTTCTCTCAGATGTCTTCCACAAGGGTTCACCTCCAGAATTTCAAGCTCTCCTGTGTCACCATATGCATTCAAGCTTCCTTCTATACACTCTCTCTCAAATGCTCAGTGTGCCAACAGAACACCACTGCTTCACATGCCAATAATAGAGATACGGACCTTCAGCTATCTCCTTGGATCTTCTGGCTTCTTACAAGCCTATGTTGCTTTAAATCTGCATCCTGCAGCTTCTCCCTTTTAGGATTTGAACATTTCTCTGCTCTTCACTTGTAACTTCACTTAATAGGACCTTTTCCAGATTCCTATTTGTTTCCTTTGACTAGAAGGTCTTCTCAAGACCCCTCTTCCACTATTCTTTGGGGAAGCCTGTTTCCTGCAGCTCTCTCCTGCCAGCTTCTCCTGGTGGCTGGTTTCAACTTTAGTTTGGGACTTGCTACTTGTCCCTCTCTGATGCTGCTCCTGCTGGAAACTCCTTTCAACTTTAGAGCACACTGACCAACTGAACTCAAACTGCTTTTGGTTTCTCTGTCTGTGTGCGTGTGCGTGTGCATGCACGTGCATGTGCGGGGCCTCCCTCTCTGGACCCCTGTTGCCTGGCAACAGCATTGTTTTTTTCTACTTTGTTTTAACTTTCCTAAGCCACTGCCCCCTTGATAACACAGCCATCCACTTCAAGGGTCATAAAACTCAATAAGAATTCAGGCATCTTTTAAAGTGAAACTAAAACTCAGGTTTCATCCTTTCAACCTACAAGTACATATTAAACTTCATTCCTAACAGCCACAAGTACAACTTACTTAAACTATCTCTAGTTCTGAACAGAAAATCCCCACAGGAACCAATTTAATAAATCAAATCAGTAATTTTGCCCCAAAAATCTGGTGCCAACTGCTACATGTCACTGAGAACTTTTTAAAATAATACATTTGTCACCCCCATTGTAGAGGTACAGACCTTTAGCTGTCTCCTTGGATCTACTGGCTTCTTGCAAGCCTTTGTTGCTTTAAATTTGGTCCATTACTTTACGTATAAACTCTTTAAACCCTCCATTAGATCCCAGCCTATAACTTACTCCCAGGTATCTATACTCACATCGCCACCTGAATGACTAGATTAGATTTCAGCTGTTAAGTCACTCCAAATTATCCATTATTCTAAATATAAACCACCTGAACCCCTCAATAAGATTCCTGCCTGTAGCTCAATTCCACATATTCATTTTTCTAAATACAAACCATCTGACCCACTTTATTAAATTCCAACCTGTAACCCACTCCCAGGGATCCATTATTCTATATATATAAACCACCCAAACTTCTTGATTATGTTCCAGCCTGTAGCTTACTGTGAGGTATATTCTTTTCAATATATGAACCAATAAACCTCAAACATGCATGTGGGAACATGTGTGTGTATGTGTGCATATGTATGTGGGTGCTGATACGTAGATGATTGTGCGTGTGTGTGTGTGTGGCAGTGGAGAGACATTCATCAGGAAGGTTGTGCTCCAGTGTGTGTGTGTATGCGTGTGTATGTATGTGTGTGTATGTGTGTTTGTGTGTGTTGGTGTGTGTGTGTGTGTTAGTGTGTGTTGGTGTGTGTGCTGACGTGTGTGTGTGTTGTTGGGTGTGTGTTGGTGTGTGTATGTGTGTTAGTGTGTTGTATGTGTATATGTGTGTGTGTTAGTGTGAGTGTTGGTGTGTGTATGTGTGTTGTTGGGTGTGGTGTTGGTGGGTGTGTGTTGGTGTGTCAGTGTGTGTTGGTGGGTGTGTATTTGATTTGTAAATTTAGAATTGGGATTGGCTGTGATGTTTCACAAGGTTGTCTAGCCTGCCTGTGCTCAATGAGCTCACACAAAGATAATCATTGGACAAGAGAAGGAAGGTTGACAGTGGCCATGGGATATAGCTGACCAAGAGTCAAGGGGGAGAGGTAGGGGAAGACGAAGGGGAATAAAGTTTAAAAGCACACTTCAACAGATACATTCTTTTTGCCTAATAACAACAAGGATATCAAGAGTTTTGAAGTAGAGGCATGTTGGACTCGAAACATTAACTTTGTTTCTCTCTCCACAGACGCTGCCAGACCTGCTGAGTTTTTTCAGCACTTTTTGTTTTTATAACAAGAGGATTGTGATGGAAACAGTTTCCAGGTAGGTCTGCCTTTCACCACCACCCCCAGCCGAAAAATAACAACCATAATTGTGCTGCTGCTTTAACTGATAGAATGCTTAACCAGTGTTGCACTTGAACTATTGCCCATCAGGAGCTGAATCAGACACCAAGAAACCTCAATGGGACTGAAAATTGGAGCTCTTTCTCACATCTTCCACTATCTGCCCACTCCAACTATCTTTCCTTTATTATTTAATCCTTGTCAAATTAGATACCTAAGGGGGAAAAACAGCTTTTGCCACAGAATGACCAACAAATTGAGGCAAGCTATCAGTTAGCCCAGAGCTGTCAAACAACGCTGCTCACACATGGGGCTCCAATTTCAGCCGAAGACAAAGCCCTGAACTCTGATGCGAAAAACCTCTAACACCATGACAGGTAACATTCAGCAAGTATCAAAGGGTCGATTGTTCCAGATAAAGACACAGACGCATAAGCAGGAGAGACAGAGGCTTCTCAATATCCAACATTAGGTAGTAATACTGGAGGGCAGTTTAAAGAAGGGATATCCTATTTCCTGCCAGGTCAGGAATTACATTCTGAGTTATCAATAAAAATATTTTTAACTGCCTATGAAAAATGCCTTCAATGCTGCTCAAGAGACATGATAATTCATGACTAAGTTTGATGAGGTGACCAGTTTCTGGAGCAGTCATTTTTTTTGTTTTCAACACACCACCCTGCTCTCATGACCACATGTTTGTCCTTGGCCTGCTGCAATGTTCCAGTGAAGCCCAACGCAAACTGGAGGAACAGCACCTCATCTGATTGGGATGCCAAATCAGCCTTTACAGACTTCCGGACTTGACAGTGAGTTCAACAACATCAGACCATGAACTCTTTCCTCTATCTTCACCCCTTTTTTAATCCAATTATTTTGCTCATTTTATTTATTTATTAAAAAAAATTAAATCCTTTTTCCCCAACACCCACCCCACCAACACAGAGCCATCTGTCACTTGTTTTTATGTTTTGCTTTCACAGAGCTTTGGCCCTTGTTCTGCTATTAACATATTTTGCTATCTTACCTTTATGCCACTATCAGCACCTTCTTACTCTTTAACATGACCATTAACACTCCCTTTGTCCTGTGTCCATGGCATCTTTATCAAATTTCTCCTTAGTCTCCAACTATCCCTGACCTTCTATCTTGCCCTACCCCCTCTTAAACAGCTAGAAATCCACACATTTCTACTCCTCGTTAGCTCTGAAGGAGAGTCATATGGACTCAAAATGTTAACCCTGTTTCTCTTTCCACAGATGCTGCCAGATGTACTGAGTTTTTCCAGCATTTTCTGTTTTTATTTCTTTTTCTGTTAAACAAGACGCCTCTCAGCACAGCACTGAAAAGAGCAGGAGAGGGGTGTGAGATGCTGAATAGTTTACGTTGTTGGCGCTGCTCACCTGGCTCTGGCATGCTCACCTGCCAAACTGAAGGGTGTGAACTTCTTGTCATCTGGAGGCTCAACTGGAACAAATTGTACTAAATGAAGCTAATTGACCAATTGAGGTAAAATGATGAGTCATTTGGGGCAAATTGGATTAAGATTCAATCTTTAAGTGAGACTGGATGAGCAAAGTCTCAGGAAGACCTGACATTGTTCAGAGCTCCTTGTAGACAAGAGTATTATGTCCCAAATTAATGATATTTTTTGTGTTAATTATATATTCCTACTGCAGGACCATGCTTCCTGGCTGCTCCATGGCCATTTTCTGCTGTTGACTGTATGAAACATGCTGTGATGAACTATTCAAATCACATAAATTTAATAAACTATTTGACCTTTGTGTAAATAGGTTTCCTAGTTGGACACATTTGAGTGACTGTAGAACTCAAAACTATCAGTCTTTATGCATTAGAAGCAAAAATCACTCATTTTGGATTTACAAGATAACAAGCTTATGTAAAACATTGTGTTGCAGTGGTAGTATCCCTGCCTCTGGGTTCAAGCCCCACTTCAGGACTTTATGGCCTAGAGGTTGTGTTCATAACATGGTCAAACAGGCTGATTATCACCCTGTAAATCCTTCCAACATACCAGATGACAGGCGGTAAGAGCGGGAGAGTTTCCTGGTCAGCCATACTGCAGAAGGCAACTGCAAACCACTGCAGTACTTTGCCAGGCATAATCATGGACCAATCCAAAGGAAGTCCATGGTCGCCAACACCCTCTTAGGTGACGGTACCTGAAGGAGGAGGATGTTGAACATTAAGCTGCATAGAATGTATAGCACATACAGAAACATACACTTAGCCAACTTCTATTTATGGTAGTCCCCTTAATGACTCCTTGTAGGCAGTGAGTTCCACATTCTCATCACATATTGGATAAATTAATTTCCCCTGAGTTCCCTCTTGAATTTATTAACAGCAACTTATATTTATGTAGCACCTTTAACCTAATAAAGCATCCCAAGGCATTTTACAGCGGTATTATGCAACAAAATATGGCACTGAGCCACATAAGAAGTTATTAGAGCTGATGAACAAAAGCTTGATCAAAGAGATAGAAGTGTCTTGAAGGAGGAAAGTGAGGTAGGAGGTGTAGAAGTTTAGGCAGAGTATTCCAGAGGTTAGAACACATGCAGTTCAAGGCATAGACATGAATAGTGGAGTGATTAAAATTGGGGATGCCCAAGGGGCCATAATTAGATGAATACAGATATCATGGAGGATTGTGAGGCTGGAAGAGATTAAAGAGAAAGGCAGGGTGAGGCCATGGAGGGATTTGAAAACATGAATGAGAATTTTAAAAGCAAGGTGCTGCTTAGTCAGGAATCAGTGTAGGTCGGGAAGCACAGGGATAATGGGTGAACGGGATTAGGTGTGAGTTAGGACACGTGCAGCAGAGTTTCAGAGGACCTCCAAGAGGATTTTTCCCTCGGTGATTTGGGGGCGGGGCCCGCTCGCCGAGGGGAAAATGACACAGGATGACATCTGACGTCGGGAGGAACCCCCGATGTCATCCCGGTCCATTTAAATCTTCAGGAAGGCAGGCGGACAGCGAAATCAGATGTCTGCCAGCCGACCTGTAAATGGCCAATTAAGGCCATTGACAGGCTAATTAACCTTGTTAAAGACTCTGCCCATCCAAGCTTATGGCTGGCGGGCAGGCCAGGAGCCCCAGTGGACTCCAGATTATTCATGAAACTTCATCCACTGGCGGGATGAAGCTCATGTCCGTTTTTAAAAAAATTTAATAAACTTTAAGTGTTTCTTATTAACATGTCCCATCTCATGTGGCATTGTCGCATGGACGGGCAGGTCCATTTGTTACTTAACTGACTCTGTCAATGACAGGTCGGCAGGCGCACAGCTGATTTTGCCTACTTGAAAAGTTAAATGGGGCATGGTGACATCAGGAGCTCCCCCTGAGGTCACCGTGCATCATTTTATGCATCGGCAAGAGGGCTCCGCCCCGCTCACCGACAGGAAAATCCTGGCCATGGGTGAGGGTTTCAGCAGCAGATGAGCTGAGGCAGAGTCGGGAGCTGTTATGGAGGTGGAAATAGAAGGTATTAGAGATGGCACAAATATGTAATTAGATGCTCACTTTGGGTTCAAATATTGCACCAAAGTTGCAAACAGCCTGGTTCAGCCTCACACAGTTGCCTGGCAGAGGAATGGAGTCAATGGCTGGGAATCAGAGGCAGGGGCCTAAGAAAATGACTTCAATCTTCTCAATATTGAATTGAGAAAATTTCTGCTCATCCATTAGTGGGTGTTGGCAAGCTGTCTGACAATTCAGAGACATTAGAGGGGTCAAGAAAAATGGTGGTGATGTAGAGCTGGTGTCATCAGGTGACATTGGCTGGAATTTTACAGCCCTGTTGGCACTGGGCATCATGGTGGGAAGAAGTGGTGACAACATGGCGAGATGGCCAAAAATTGGTTGCACTCCGTCATGAAATCATTTTGCAATCGTCCACTCCACCCGTAAATGGCAAGCTGCGTTTCCCTCATCTGCATGTCATACTTCAGCATCTCATTATAAGCCCTGCACACCGGAATCATCCCCCCCACACTGGATCATCCAAACATGTTGACATGATTACATGCTGATGTGTTTCACAACTGTACATAAGCGACGTGCACTTGGAGGGCTGCACTTTGCTCGGGACTTCAAGGTTTGTTTACCTAACTTGCTTCAGGCAGCACTCGCAGTCATCAGCACCAGGCTTCACAGACAGCACTGTTAGGGGGACTCACGATTGGGTCGCTATTTACTAGACCAGCCGTAAGGCGGGGGGTGACTTTTCAATAGCTACAAGGTTGGGGTTGCTTGGGGAAGGGGGAGAAGTGGCCTCAGGCTGCAGGGCAAAGGTTGTACTGGGGAAGCGGGGTATCTCAAAGTGCGTGTGTGGGCACATGAGGGCTCAAGATGGTGAGGGCTGAGGAGGCAGTCTCCAGAGGAGATGGAGCAAGATGGAGATGTGAGGGTGTGTATGAAAGAGTGAGTGGTGATGTCCCTACAGCTAGCAGTGAGTGAGATGTCAGTGAATATGTGATGGCCTTGTGAGTGTGTGAGTTTAGAGTGATGCCTTACTCTGGCGACACAGATGAGATTATTCATCCTCTTTCTGCACTGGATGGCCGACCTCTCGTGTGCAACATTGGTAATGACCGCCTGTGCCACCACCTCCTGAGCCGGAGTGGTGAGACTGATGGGCCTCTTGCAGACAGAGTGGGGGGTAGATGACATTGCAGTGAGCCTCCAAGGCATTCAGAAGGCATCTCAGGGATGTGTCACAGAATCGGGGGGCTGCACTTTATTTGGCTTTTCGGCCATGCATTCACTGGAGCAGTCCTGGGCTACAAGCATTGAGAAGTGCGCATGCAGCTGCAGTTTAAACATGGTGCCCTGCATGAAGAAGAAGCGAGGTAATGGCATGGCGGGTCAATCGGAGGCCGCCCACCAGCGAGACTGCGTGTTTCCAGTGACTGCATAATTAATGAGGCAGGCATGGGACAATACAGAGTGAAAACCCGCCACTTTGGCAGCAGGTAAGACAACTTTTTTCCTGTCCAACACCACACTATGTACAAATCTGGGATGATTCCACCCATTGTGTTTTCACCATGCCTCCTGCCAACGCAAGATGGCTGCGCAAGATAGCCACGGATACCCATCTGCACATGCACCCTTGTCCGCGCATGTGTGGAGAACCAATGATGTCATTTGCAGGAGACACAATGCCAGAAAAAATCTGCATGCCATGGGGTAAAACAACATTTTTAACATGTGTTTAATAAACAGCGTCAGTGATAGGGAATGTTATGAATTGGCTGATTTTACCACAAACTTTAATTAGCCTATTTTTCACCAGTGTAAGATGTTTGAGCTGAATCACAATGCATCTGCAGCCATGACTTGAGTCTGCGGAGTGCTAGAAATTAACACTGTGAAGACAAGTCAATCCCTGGAGTTTCCTTTTATAACCCCCTCCACATCTTCAGCCTCCTCATATTAATTGTGACCCCACTTGATTTCTTACATTAACCCCACCAGGGCAGCGCTTGCTTCTGGAATAAATCAAACAATTGAGTGGAAAATGGACCCGATAAAGTCTGTCTCTGATGATGAACCATGTGAGGATTGGGGTGAATAAAGAGCAAAGAGTTGAACATGTAAACTGCATTCAATGGATGGAGGGAAAGCATGGAGGAGAAGGTGAGGTTTTTTAAATCACTGTCTTTAATAACTTTCTGATAAGCATCTCTGCTCCTGGCCGCTACCTATCCCATCGCTTGCTATGTGTCATGGAATAAAACAGTACAACTGCGCATGTACAGCATTTGCAGCAAACACAGCCTTGTCTTTTTGGATAATGTCAGAGGGGCAGCATGTAGATGAGAAATAGGAAGGGGTGAAGGATAGATCCTCAAGGCCCACCGGAGGTAACTGTGGGGGAGCAGGAAGAGAAGCCATTGCAAGCGATACTCTGGCTATGATTGCATAGATAAAAATAGAACCAAACAAGTGCAGTCCCACCCAGCTGGACAACAGTGGAGAGGTGTTGGAGGAGAATGGTGTGGTCAACCATATCAAAGGCTACAGATGGATTGAGAAGCATGAGGGACCTTTGTTAAGGTCACATAGGATGTCACTTGTGACATTGATAAGAACTGATTCGGCAGGGGCAGAAACCCAATTAGAGGGATTTAGGCATGGAATTCCAGGAAAGACGGGCATGAATTTAGGAAGTGACAGCATATAGAGGACTTCGGAGAGGAAAGGGAGGTTGGAGATGGGGTGATAGTTTACAAGGACAGAGAGGTCATGGGTTGATTTTTAAGGAGAGAGCAGATTTGAAGGAGAGGGGCACAGAAGCTGAGCAAAGAACCATGAACAATATCAGCCAAGAAGTGAAGATGAGAGTATCAGCAGCGAGCTGAGAACGCAATGTTATGATAGCAGTGGATGTTATTTGCTGAGCAAGCCAAATCCCAGAGAGAAACTTGTTTTACTGATCATAACTTTTTTTTATGTATTTTGAAATTGAGGGGAAAATTACCGACCCCAGAACCATAGAATCCCAGTATCACTTTTAGGATTTTAAAAGATTTATTAACCAGAAGAAAAAATAACTTAAACACACAAGATTAAAATTATATAGTTGAAACAGTGTTACAAAACATTCCCCTGCAATAAACCCACTGGATCGGAATGCACAAGTAAACTACTTGGCAGCAGCTCCCTTATAGATTTTTAACCATAAAAATCCAGTAATATTACCCAAAGCAAAAACTGCTGCTACTTTAGTAAAGTATACCACACAATTTCTCAATTTCTTCCACTCTACTGTGGGAATCCAAAGCAAGCTCAGAAACATACTGCTTTCTGAAAACAAAGGCTTTCCTGGCTTGAAACAGAATGGCTGCTTCAAATTCATGGCTTTTCTCAGCATAGACTTGGTCTCAGGACATCTCCCCAAATGGCCACCTCAACTGAACTAAACATCTCCCTTAAATATATTCTCTTCCCTTTCATCCTAAACACTATTGTCCTAAGCACCTCTTTGAGCTCAACTTTTCCAAAATATAAAAATCTTTCATGCCTCCTTATTGCCTCCACTTTCGAGTCAAGTAAAATTTAATAACCTTCCCTTGTTTACTTATGAACATTTGTAAGTTGTAAAAATCCCTTAAACTCCCTTTGAAATTTAGTAGCTGAAAAGTCAAGTTTTCACCTATCACTAAATGCAAATTTTAAAACCCAATTTATTCACTTGTAATTCCAAATTCCATAGCCTCTCATTACATATGCATGTATCTAGCACCTTTACCTTTCATCTCTCAGTTCCCAAGACAAGCTGTCTTTACTAACCTTCCCCCCGTTTAATTACCCATGGACACATACACACACCTACAGCCTTCTTTACAGAATACCACCATATTCCCAAAAATATTTAAAAAGATAACATCCATCTTTACAATAAGGAGAGAAGGAGCAGCCACAACCCAAGAACAAGACAGGGGTAAGTTGTGAAGTTGGATCACAGCACAAGGAGTCACACAGGATGAGCACAGTTAAATTTTTAACTTAATTTAAGTTAATCAACTATAAAATAAGAATAGATCAATCAGTATAAAAACTAAAGACAATCTGATAGTTTGTCAAATAATTACAACCAGCCTGTTGTGTCTTCTGGTTCTCAGAGTTCAAAATAATCACGCTTCAAAATGTTGGAACTCCATTCAAGTGTATTTCTTGCAGTTTTTTCTGTGGCTGGTGGACGAATAAACTGATAGATTGTTGCTCACACATGAGTGCAATGCAACAGTAAAACCTGCATCACCCCGGATGTGCATTCTTATAATAATCAGCTCCTATTTCTTCATGAATCAAAAAACAATATAACAACATAATATTCCACTTTTAAAAAAAAATGGGAAGAATTCTCCCTCTGAAGGGGGTGGGTGGGAGCGAACACAAATCCAATCAGCGCCCCCGGTCGGGTGTGCGCCGCCATTTCACGTGGGCGAGCCAATCAAGGCCGGCCCAGTGTGATGCACACCCGGAAGCGCTGAGCACTCCCTGTGAGGTGCCTCAGGGAAATTAGTTTAAATTGTGGAAAGTTTAATAAAGGTGGGAAAAAAAATGTCAAGGATATGTCCCCTCATGTGAAACTGTCACATGAGCTGGGACATATCCATTAAATTTTTCAAATTTTTAAATTTAATTAACAAACGCTTCATGAAACCGCCCGTGGGTGAGGTTTCATGAAAAATATGAAGGCCGCCTGGGCTCTTCGCCTGCCCGCCAGCCTTAAGGTTGGATGGGCAGCATTCTTAACAATTTTAATTGGTTTAATAATGGGCTTAATAGGCCTTTGACAGTTCGGCGGGCGTGCAGCTGAACTGACAACCTAAATGACGCGCAGTGATGTCGGGATGCCCGCCCGATGTCACCACACATCATTTTACGCGCCAATGGGAAAATTCAGCCCATAATGTCTCTATTTCAGTATAATTGTTCCAATCATTAACTTTTTCTTTCTAAATTAAATCTTTAACAATCAACTTTTATAAATAAATGAACACCTTAAGAGTCTTTTCTAGCTTGTTTTCTTTTCTAAAAGTACTATTCATGGTGTCACTTAGGTGGTAGGAGGTTGTGCCTCCATCTTGTAGATTTGGCATTCATCACTCTCAGTCGTGAGTTGGCATGCTGCACAGGTATGTGTTGCTCCTGGTGTTGTAGGAGTTGTGCTTGATGTTGCTGATGTTGTGTCACTTGCTGGTGTTACTATGTTGCACTGTTTGTTCGTGATGCTGTCAAGGTTGTCTTGCTGGTTAGTGATGTTGCTGGTGTTGTTAATGATTTTTTCTGCTTTTCCAGCTGAGGTGTAGGTAGAATATGTAGGGTTTGGCACTTACAAGGTTAATGTCGGACTGAGTACAGTAACATCCACACAGTGATGTAAGAAGGCACGTGACCCAGACCCAGGGGTCTGAGCAGAGACTGGTTAAAACCTAAACATGGAGGCAGCTCCTAGTCTGTACCCTTTACTGTACATGGCTAAATAGTTTTAGTAGTTAATAAGACTTACAGTTAACCTACTGAAGACTACAAAGATTTCTTTAAGAAACACCATTCTGCAACCAACGCCCCCCTCCCAACAGAATATAGGATATGTTCCATCTCATTAGCTTACTGTCTTCGGTTTCAATGAGGTATAACCTTGGAGTCTCAGTTTCACCAACAGCTTTTGCTGGTTGCAAGTTTTCATGATTGGATCCTGCACATGTATAGTTTGTCCTTTCAACAGCTCAGGCAGGGACTTAACATGCTTCTTGAAGTGTTGACTGCCTTCTACCTGTACATCAGGGAGGTTGTCTTCCTTCCTCCTGGTCCATTGGAGCGAGTGTCTTGCTGGCAGAGTTGTCTTATACTTTTTTCCATTCAACAGCTATGTAGGTGATTTCATGCCAGCCTTGAGAGGTGTAGACCGGAGTCACAATAAGACAAGGTTAGGGTCGTCATTTGTTTCTCAGCATTTTGTGAGGGTTCTCCTGATTAACTGGACATGTCTTTCTATAAACCCGTGTCCCCTTGGGTAATATGGTGATAAGGTGATGATGTTGAAACTCAAAAATATTCAGCAAATTTCTTTAAATTGGGTTCAGCATCACATATTATTCTTTCAGGAATTCCTTGTTCAGCAAACAGAACTCCAACAGTTGAGATGATTGTTGTAGCTTTCAAATCTTTCACCTTTTGGATTAATGACAACTTTGAGTAGTAGTGTGCAACTGTGAGACACCATTTCTGATTGCATGTGAATAAATTGGCTCCAACAGTATGCCATGGTCTGGGTAGCA
The DNA here is from genome assembly GCF_017639515.1 of Carcharodon carcharias. Classification (NCBI taxonomy): domain Eukaryota; kingdom Metazoa; phylum Chordata; class Chondrichthyes; order Lamniformes; family Lamnidae; genus Carcharodon; species Carcharodon carcharias. Next base: position 89,786,895 of record NC_054468.1, on the reverse strand, counting down.
CTTCAGCAGTGAGCATCTCTTTCTGCATTTCTGTACTTCTGACATGCTTTGGATACAGGCACCATTACTTTGATGTCATTGTGGATGCCTGTCCAGTACACAGCTGATCTGGCTCCAAGTTTACACTTTTCTATTCCCACGAGGCCTTTTTTTTTCTGGAGAAGTTCTTTCTGTGCTCTGGTATCAAGTTTCAGCTGCAAGTTTAAGGTTCTGGGCTTCTTACTCACCTTGTTCCTGATCTGAATGGGGTTTTTCTTTTAGATGGTGAAGCCCAGCCCGCTGTTCGTAATGGCGGCAACTTGCACCTGATTCTGTGCTTGGAGCCTCGTTATTTACGCAGAGTTGTATTTCACTCCGAGTCACCTGGTGGATCAGGAGCTGATCTGTCCACCCACCATCAGCTGGCAGGTTCGAAGGTCTGGGCACCATATTTAAATGCCAATCCAACACACAATTCTCAATCTCTCCAATCCACCAGAGATGTCTGCAACCCATAAGAGAAAGGCTGAGTGCCTCAGGACGTAGTCAGCACCCTGCTTCACCCACCAGGCCCTCCAGGACTTGGTCAGAGGGGTGCAGGAACAATGGCACATGCTCTGTCCCACGGCTGGCTAAAGGAAGCACAGGAGCCTCACTTCTCAGGTCTGGGACTCCCTAGTGGAGCGGGTCAGTGCAGCTGGCACCCGCGCCCAAAGTGCCACCCAGTGCAGGAAGAGGATGAATGATCTCACCTGCACTGCCAGGGTAAGTCATTCTTCAACACCCTCCAATATCAAACTCTCATCATGGCATCTTGCACTCAAACAGCTCCTCTCTTCAGGGGTCTCACACAGCAATTACCGGGCAACACATATCAACACTCGTTCTCTCACCAAGACGTTCACATCGCCACCATCCCATCTATCATGTTGCTCACATTCCATCCTCTGGCCCTTCTGGGGAGGGCACACCATTGTAGGCTATTCCTACTGCCTGGGTTCAGAGGTTTACTCTGGATATCAGTGACCCAAAACTTGAGACTTCACCCAAAATGAATGCACTTTATTATTTGATTTCTGTTGTAGATAGCTCAATAATACTTATACCAATGGCTACTCACCCTGTGCTTTACTTGCTTGGTTTCCCCATGAAACAGACAGGATTGCGTGGTCATTCTGTCCTTGTCCATTCTCTGTTCAGATAGATGACCAGGCTATTCCCCCTTCCTCGTCCGGATGCAGCGATGACCTCGAACTTAACGAACACCATGTTTAAATAGGCCTCTGCTTCCCACCCTGCATTGTACATACTGTCTGATTGGCTCCTTTCTCTGATAGTGACGGTCAATGATTAGTTCCTTTGTCTGATAGCGACAGACCATTATTGGTTCATTTTCGCCCTCGGCAACCCTCCCTCGACATCAAGTTTGGCTAACCTCCTCCTAGAATTGCTTGCTTCAGCACCTCCCCCAACTGTCCCCAGTCCCACCAAGCAACCGTTGCGTAAGGGTGATTACAAACTGTCGAATTTCTACTTGTTCAATGATATTCTAAACAAACAGCAATCATCAGTTGCATTACATTACATGACCTTTTAACCTTACTTTGAGTTTTAAGCAAACAACTTTACACGATATTTGTAATCAAAAAGGTCACAAACTGAGAAAAAAACAATTGTTGCCTGGCCTTTAACCAATTGTTGCCTGGCCTAACCAATTACTGCCTGGCCTTTAACAAGTCACCTTCCTAATATTGAACATGAACACAGTGTAAAGATTCTCTGTTAACTCATTTGCAGAAGTTAGCCTATGTTAGCCTTATGAGTAACGTTAAACAGTAATTGTAAGCTTAGTTTTTCCCTGTGTCCATAAAATGTTTCCACAATGTAATTACCCTTTTATTACATTTGAAATGCAGCAGCTGCCCACAGCTGTCCACACTTTCAGTACATTTTAGTTCCTCTAGACTCCAAATGTGCTTACAATAATTTCTGCATTTCCCACTCCTCTTCCTCTTTCCCCTCTAAGGCCTTTTCCATTAATCTCCTCATTTCCTTGTTTTTCTTTCTTCACCGGAAGGTGCAGGTTAGATAAATCATGTATATCAACACCAGCACTGGGGCCACTACCAAAACATGGGAGAATATTCTGATCCAGGGATGAATTTGCACATTAAGCTCCCAGTCCCACAAGTCCTCCCACCAAGTTGTGAGTTGGATTTCCTTGATATCCTGCTGTACCTGCCCACCCCTCTGTTGGAGAATGTAATAGGTTTCATGAACCCTTTTCAGGCCCTGGCTTTCAAATGTTCTGGCTGGGGAGGGATGGGATAGGAGAATTGATTAACATATTGCTCTAGGTTTTCCCTTATGTCTTATGTGGTTTTCAAAACCACTGTCTCTCTCTTATGTACGTCCACTAGCTCGATCCTTCCCACTCGTGATGGGAACACTGGGGTGAAAAAAACAGTTCTTTCCAACAGTGGGCATTCCATAGTCCCATGTCAGAATGAGGTTTGGGAAGTGGTGACACAATATTGCCCTTTGCCCACGTAAGCCAATCAGATTGGGCTCATGACAGCCAAAGCTGCCTCCATGGTACAGTTTACTGTCATATTGAACCCACACAGAGCCTCTTCTGTTGCATAGGTAGGATGTGGATGCAAAATGGTTGATTTCCCCCATTAGGCACCCCTCCAGGGATGTGCCGAGCATCACTTCTCCTTTCCTCACAACAGAAGGTGGATGTGATGGTACGTCACATGGTGACCCGCTCTCATTGCTCCAATTTTTTCTACCCTATATACACCCTTGGGAACACCCTTGTCTGGTGTTATATTAGGTATGATCAATACCACTCCCAACAATGCAATCCGTATTAGTAGAATGCACCCACAAAAGACCTGAGTTGGCAACTGGTTATGCTGGACTTTCCCATTGTTAAGTTACCCAATTGGTCATTACTAATCCATAGAGGTACCTCCCCTTGGTGAACCAGTTTCAGGTTGTTCCTGGTTTGCTCTACTACCCAGGACCCGTAAGTGCTACATGCATCATTCTTGGCAGCCCGTTCAAAAGCCCACTGATCCTCCTTGATCAAGTTGTTTATTGTTTTGGCATGGTTTTCCAAAACAGTGGCTACCTTCTACACTTGATCCACAAAACACTGGCTATTACCCAAACTGTCGGTCTGGATCTTTTGTCCAGCTCGTAGAATTTCCTTCGTGTCCAGGGTGTGCACCTTTTGGTCCAGATCAGCTATGTCCAAGGTATTTACCATCCCCATCCCTGTATTAAACCCACTCACTAAATCAGTAACCAACCCTCACTTTTCCTTCTTCAAGCCACGTTGGGGTTTCCATTGACAGGGTCTCCAGTTGGGCCCTCCCCCTTCTGGAGCTTTCACCTGTGATCCTTGAACCTGTGTTTCCTAATTAATAACCTGTTTTACCAACCTTTCATATAATGCCCTGGTCAGATTGGAGAACCAGGATGGGAGATCGATTTTTTTATTCATTCACGGGATATGGGCTTCACTGGCTGGGCCAGCATTTATTGCCCATCCCTAGTTGCCCTTGAGAAGGTGGTAGTGAGCTGCCTTCATGAACCGCTGCAGTCCATGTGGTGTAGGTACACCCACAGTGCTGTTAGGAAGGGAGTTCCAGGATTTTGACCCAGTGACAGTGAAGGAACGGTGATATATTTCCAAGTCAGGATGGTGAGTGACTTGGAGAGGAACTTCCAGGTGCTGGTGTTCCCATCTATCTGCTGCTCTTGTCCTTCGAGATGGTAGTGGTCATGGATTTGGAAGGTGCTGTCAAGGAGGCTTGGTGAATTCCTGCAGTGCATCTTGTAGATGGTACACACTGTTGCCACTGTGAATCGATGGTGGAGGGAGTGAACGTTTGGGGATGTGGTGCCAATCTGCACGCCTCTTTGTCCTGGACAATGTCAAGCTTCTTGAGTGGGAGCTGCACTCATCCAGGCAAGTGGGGAGTATTCCATCACACTCCTAACTTGTGCCTTGTAGATAGTGGACAGGCTTTGGGGAGTCAGGAGGTGAGTTGTTCATCGCAGGATTCCTAGCCTCTGACCTGCTCTTGCAGCCACAGTATTTATATGGCTAGTCCAGGTCAGTTTCTGGTCAATGGTAACCCCCAGGATGTTGATAGTGATGTTTATGCCATTGAATATCAAGGGGCAATGGTTGGATTGCCTGATACTTGTGTGACGTGAATGTTACTTGCCACCTATCAGACCAAGCCTGGATATTATCCAGGTCTTGTTGCATTTGGAAATGGACTGCTTCAGTATCTGAGGAGTCACGAATAGTACTGAACATTGTGCAATCATCAGCAAACATCCCCACTTCTGACCTTACAATGGAAGGAAGACCATTGATGAAGCATCTGAAGGTGGTTGGGCCGAGGACACTATCCCGATGTATTCCTGCAGAGATGTCCTGGAGTTGAGATGAGTCACCTCCAACAACCACAACCATCTTCCTTTGTGCTAGGTATGACTCTAACCAGTGGAAAGTTTTCCCCTTGATTCCCATTGACTCCAGTTTTGCCAGGGCTCCTTGATGCCACATTTGATCAAACGCGGCCTTGATGTCCAGGGCAGTCACTCTCACTTCACCTCTGGAGTTCAGCTCTTTTATCCATGTTTGAACCAAGACTGTAATGAGGTCAGAAGCTGACTGGCCCTGGCGGAAGCCAAACTGGACGTCAGTGAGCAGGTTATTGCCAAGCAAGAGCTGCTTGATAGCACTGGTGATGGCCCCTTCCATTATTTTACTGGTGATGGAGAGTAGACTGATGAGGCAAGAATTGGCCGGGTTGGACTTGTCCTTCTTTTTGTGTACAGGACATACCTGGGCAATTTTCCACATAGCCGGGAAGATGCCAGTGTTGTCGCTGTACTGGAACAGCTTGGCTAGGAGCATGGCAAGTTCTAGAGCAGAAATCTTCAGTACTATTGTCCGAATATTGGCAGGACCCATAGCCTTTGCACTATCCAGTCCCTTCAGCCCTTTCTTGATATCAAGTGGAGTGAATCAAATTGGCTGAAGACTGGCATCTGTGATGCTGGGGATCTCCGGAGAAGGCCAAGATGGATTAACCACTTGGCACTTCTGACTGAAGATTGTAGCAAATGCTTCAGCCTTATCTTTTGCACTGATGTGCTGGGCTCCCCCATCATTGAGGATGGGGATATTTATGGAGCATCCTCCTCCTGTAATTGTGCACCACCGTTCACGACTGGATGTGGCAGGACTGCAGAGCTTAGATCTGATCTGTTGGCTATGGGATCGCTTAGCTCTGTCTATCATTTGCTGCTTATGCTGTTTGGCACACAACTAGTCCTATGTTATAGCTTCACCAGGTTGACACCTCATTTTAAGGTATGCCTGGTGCTGTTCCTGGCATGCCCTCCTGCACTCTTCATTGAACCAGGGTTGATCTCCTGCCTTGATGGTAATGATAGAGTGGAGGATATGCCGGGCCATGATGTCACAGATTGTGTTTGAGTACAATTCTGCTTCTGCTGATGGCCCACAGCACCTCATGGATGCCCAGTCTTGAGTTGCTAGATCTGTTTGAAATCTATCCCAATTAGCACGGTGGTAGTGCCATACAACATGATGGAGGATATCTTTAATGTGAAGCCAGGACCCACTATTTTTGTGTGTCACCCCACATGCAAGGCCGTAGGATCCCCTCACAACTGGCCATGGGTACCGTTCCCTGTCCCTGATCTGGGGTTGAGACATGTACCCTTTTCATTTGATTGATGTGGAACCATTATATTTGCTTGGATGGCATAGACCATGGGGCTAGCCTTGACCACGATGTTGTAGGGACATTTAGACAAGGGTTCAAATACCCCCACCCTTGCATAGTTTTGGACCATTACCTGGTTATCAATGACCCACTCTTGAGGTTCCCCACAATCATGTTTATGCCTTGCAAAGGCTGCCACATTTTGCTGTACGTGACTCCGATATCATTCAGGCACCTTTCTCAATAACTCCTGTAAGTCATATGATTTCATGGCAGCTACTGACCACCCTTCTGTTGTTGGACAGGGATCACCTGTATTCCCAGTTCCTCCATCAGTACCTCCCCACATGCAGTTGTTGGCCATATTGATGGCCACACAATGGGCTGTCAACCAGTCCGCTCCTAACACTCCTTAAGTCAAATCCCCCCCATCTGGCTAATGTGCATTCCCATTGTGTCTCAAGGGGCCCCACCCTTAGATCCAATGGCTGAGATACCACTCCCATTGCCGAGTGAACCCTTCCAGCTGGAAAATCACACCGCTAGATAGAGGCGAGTTTCACAGTGTAGCCACGTGTTCTGGAGGCTCCTGTGTCCACCAGGTAGCAACCCACCCTCCCCTCCACACTCATATGGATACAAGGTCTTCCCCTTTCATCATACATTATCAGGCACAGGTACTTGAGATGGGCGCAGCCCCTTCATGCCTGGGAGGAGGCTGGGGGGAGCCCCCAACCCCTCCAGTTTGTGAGTGGACCTTTCTCATTTGGGCCTTTTACTCTTCCATTTCCTTTTGGTGCTCCTCTCCCTCAGAACTTCCCTTGTCCAGGTGTTTATTCAATTCCAGATGTGGCCTTCTCCCTATCGGGGGTGTTTGACGCTCTTGTTTAAAACGTCCCTTTTGTCCACAGTTATAACACTCCAAACTATTGCTGTTACCTTCCTTAAATCTTCCTTCCTGTTTCCATGGCATCAGAGCTGTACTCTTGGCCTCACAGACTTTTCCTTTTTGCTTCTGCTCAGACCCAACTTTCTTATCCCACTAGCGCCTTTCAAACCACAAGGCCATTTTCTTTGACACCCCTGCCTCTGTGTTGGAGGTAGCTTCAGGATCAATGTCCCTGAAGGCTACCTGTAAAGAATGGGCTCTCAGGATCCTCAGCCAATGACTCAGGGGATGTCCCTGTAACTGACCCCGATTTAAGGGTGGGCCCCCTATATACCATATCATAGGTGGCCCAGAGATGGTCAGCGTAGGCATTGGGTGATTCTGTGGGTCCCTGTGTAACACCTTCCAGTGGCTTGAGGGGGCTCCCCCTAGTGTTTCCCATGGCGGCTAAAACATTGTTCTGCAAGGCAGCATATCACCCTCCTCCCCACTTAGCCTCGGTGGGGAGGGCAGAAAAGAGACAACTGCCTAACGTGACCAGTAATACTTCCTTCTTTTCATCATCATCCATACCATGTAATATGGCCAACTGACCCATCTCTAAGAAGGGCCATATGGATCCCTTCCCGTTTCTAATTTCCGGTTTTTATCGGCCATGCCCCGCAACTGATCAAGGGTATATGGAATGACAAATTGCCTGTCCAATTGACCATTGGGCATCCACCAGGATTCCGGGACGGGGCCTGTCCACTCGAATGCCCTGTCATTGCCCATCTTCGTCCTTCGACTCCTCTTCGATATCCTCCTTTACTTCTCTTCGCCCCATTGTATATACTATTCCCCGTTTTATATGTAATTCCCTTTTCAACTTCTCAATCTTGTCCTGACACTCTGTGTAATCTGTAGTGCCTGCTGGGTCCGGTGATGTTCCTCCACCAAACACGGGCAGGCAACCCTCAGATCGGCACACTGCCTTTCAGCTTCCTCTGCTCTGCATGTCTGTGTGTGTTCCTTTGCTCCCATACGTCATGCTGCCTTTCGTTATTCACGCACGGGCTTTCCACAAATTGTAACCGACTACACCACTTTTCCTTCTGCCTTGTGCTTTTCTATCTTCTCTTTTTGCTCCTGCTGTTCTTTCTTGAGTTCTTTCATTAGCCTATTGACAACAGCTTCCCTTTCCTCTAGCTTCTGTTTCTGTTGTTCTATCTCTTTCAATTGTATAGCTCGGTTCTTTTGATATGCTGCCAACCAGATTGACTTTTCTATGTTCGGCCTCCAGGTCGACCCCTGTGTCCACCCGTCTGCCTTGTCCATCGGATTCTTACTCTGTAAGATCGTCTGGACCCATTTCTCTTCAAGAGATGATTTCTTGACTACATAATGAACCACTAAACCTGCCATCCCGAGTTTAGCCCTTTCTCTACTTTCAACCTCCTGGCTGGCTCACCAAAATCCTGTAGGCTATTCCAAACCTGGGTTTGAAGGTTTACTCTGGATATCAATGACCCAAAACTCCAGAGTTCTCTCAGAGCAACTGCGCTTTATTATTTGAGTTCTGTTACATACAGTTCACGAATACTTATACCAGTGACTACTCACCCAGTGCTTTAGTTGCTTGGTTTCCCCATGTAAGATCCAGGATTGCGTGGTCGCTCTGTCCTTGTCCATTCTCTGTTCAGATAGATGGCCAGGCTATTCCCCCTTCCTCATCCGGATGCAGTGATGAACTCGAGCTTAACGAACACCATGTTTAAATAGGCCTCTGCTTCCCACCCTGCCATGTACATACTTTCTGATTGGCTCCTTTCTCTGATAGCAACAGTCGATGATTGGCTCCTTTCTCTGACAGTGACAGATCATTATTGGCTCAATTTCACTCTCGGCTGCCCTCCCTGGATCAGGAAGGTCCTGACATCAGGCTTGGCCAACCTCCTCCTAGGATTGCTTGCTTCAACACCTCCCCCAACTGTCCCCAGACCCACCAAGCATCCATTGCGTAAGGGTGATTACAAACTGTTGAATTTCTACTGGTTCAATGATATTCTAAACAAACAGCAATCATCAGTTGCATTACATTAAGACATTACCTTTTAACCTTACTTTGAGTTTTAAGCAAACAACTTCACGCGATATTTGTAATTAAAAAGGTCACAAACTGGGGAAAAAACTGTTGCCTGGCCTTTAACCAATTGTTGCCTGGCCTTTAAACAATTGTTGCCTAGCCTTTAACAAGTCACCTTCCTGATATTAGCACAAACCATGAACACAGTGTAAAGATTCTCTGTTAACTCATTTGCAGAAGTTAGCCTATGTTAGCCTTATGAGTAATGTTAAACAGTAATTGTAAGCTTAGCTTTTCCCTGTGTCCATAAAAAGCTTCCACAATGTAATTACCCTTTTATTACATTTGAAATGCAACAGCTTCTCACACCACACACAGGGGACATGCATCTCACCCAGCCTCTGCTCCATCCCTTCTCATCACTTGCTTTTCTTTCATCTTCATACAGACCAAACTGGTGCACAATAGGCACCGAAGATCGCAGACCAGGCGAGGGAAGTCCGATATCCTCACCCTCTGTGAATTCGAGGAGGCTGCAGCTGAGCTGGCTTGGGTGGGGCGGGGGAGGTGGGGGGTGGGGGGGTGGGGGTGGTAGTGGGAGGGGGGGTGGGGGTGGGGGCGGTGTTGGGTGTGGGGACAGGGGTCACTTCTGTGGGAAAGGGGAGATCGGCCTCTTCCACCAACCCAGCACAGATCACAGCTCCATCACTTCATCACATCCTGACATTCACAGTGAGTCTCTTTTCTATTTTCTAGGCACCAGCAGATCGAGGCCCCCAAGCTAGTCCAGAACCAGTGCAAGGCCCTGGACCTTATCCGAGGAGGAAGCTCCTGAAGAACCCTCACAGCGCTCACATGCACCCTCCAACAGCTCAGGGACACACAGGTCAGTGAGACACAGATGTAGATTAGGCTTTCGCTCACTTTCTGGGAACACGTCACTGACACGTCCCTGCAACATTCAGAGGCAGGGACAGCCCAGGTCTCCAGCACTCGGAGGGCTGCTGGAGAACAGCCACCCGCTCGGTCCGAGTCTAGATGATGAGCCTCTGGAAGTAGCTGCCACCTCAATGCTGGAGATGCAACAACAGGTGGCAGAACATCAGGCAGAGATTCGACAGTCACTCAGCAGGTTAGAGCAAACGATGGAAGAGTCCATCTGCATTCTGTCTGGTGTCATGGCCCCAAACATGCGAGCAGCTCGAGGTCACCATGGGAATACCAGCGATAACAATGGAGACCTTGGTCCAGCAGGTTTTGCTGAATTTGTGCTTGGCCCTGCACTCCATGGCTACACACCCTGGTGGGCACCATCAGGATGTAGACAACATGGGTACAAGGCACCTTGACCTCTCTCCAGGTGAACCATCTCCTGCAGGAGTCAGGGAGGGGCCCTTGGGCACCACAGGGAGGATGAGTATCAGCCGGACACCCCGGGGTCCTCCTCTCAGGACACTCTAATGTTGTGCAGCCACTCACAGCCCCCTCTGCCTGTGACCCCGTCCACTCCAGCTTCTCAGGCTGCCGAGGGCACTTCTGCCGCTGAGCAGGTGACCCTTATCAGGCCAGGGCCCTCCAGGCCTTGGGCCACCAGGGGACGTCTGCCAAGGTCATCACAGACATCAGGACATAGCAGTCAGCAGGCTGCCTCCATCTCTGCTGCAGATGTTGGGGCTGCACCCGGGTGAAGTGCTAGAGTTAGGAAAGTGAAGAAGATTTGATGTCACTTTTGGGTCACGGGTGTGCTAGACATGTAAATAAATTGTACTGTTGTTAATAGATTTGATGGTTATGTGATTGTTCCTGTCAACTGAAAGCATTGTGATTTTGTATTTCGGAATCCTCTTATTTTGAGGTTTAGCCTCCCTCCCACTCAGTGATAGTGTCCCACTGGGAGATTCACATTCCTGTGATGTCAACCTCAGTTGAACTAGTATCTGTACCCCTTGTGTGATGTCAGAGAGATGCGATTAAATTTTTTTTTGAAATGTGTGATGTAAGCGTTTCTAACCCTTCTTCCTCAAAGAACACCATTGAACGAGGGCAGATCATCAGCATTGATAATGTAGTGGCATTTATGTCTCTTCATTGGTAGTGGCAGAAGAAAAGACATGTACGGGAGGGGGACACCCCTCGGCATGTCCAAATCTCAGTCACAGCAACGTTTGCATCATTAGATTGAAGCGAAGGCTTCAAGTCTTCTCTCGCATCAATCTTGTTCCTAAGCGGACTTTTAGTTCCCAAAGTGAACTCACTCACAGGGCCCCATGGACCAAATCAAAGATCATGGCCTGGCGATTCATGAGGTAAATGTGAATGCAGGACATGTTCTCACTGCAAGTGAAAGAAGATGATATTGAGGACTGGAGAGATGTGGCCTTATTCCCTCACTTGACTTTACCCTTCCTGGAACCTGTCAGCAATGAATGTATTACAGCACGTCTCCCATGTCTTCCTTTCTCCATGGTGTGATCGTGCTCATGCTGACCCTCAGCAGCCTCCTGAGGTTTCTGGGCCTCCTGATTTTCATCCTCTGATGAACTCTCATCCTCCTCCATTTCATCCTCTGGCAGGGGGGTCACCTCTTTGCATTGCCAGATTGTGAAGGGTGCAACACACTGTGATGATGTGGGAAAACCTGTCAGGAGTGTATTGGAGTGAGTCATCTTAGTGGTCCAAGCATCAGAAACACATCTTCAGAAGCCCTATGGTCTGCTCTATAAGGGAACGTGTGGAGCTGTCAGCAGCTTTGTATCTCTCCTCGGAACAACTCTGAGGGTGACGCACTGGTGTCATCAGCCAGCGTTTCAGTGGGTACCCCTTATCCCCAAGCAGCCATCCCTGCAGACACAATGGCCCCTCAAAAATCTCAGGCACCTCAGGGTGTAGGAGTCATGGCAACTCCTGGGGTACCATGCACAAACGTGCAGTATGTGCTTCTGGTGATCACACACCAGTTGTATATTAATGGAATGATAGCCCTTGCGGTTTCTAAACATTAGAGCCTGCTGCCATGGAGCCGGTATAGCCACATGTGTGCATCCTGCACTCTGGGGAAGACAATGAAGCCTCATTGGCGAAGCCGGTGAATCTCACAGCCTGGCTATCTTCATCCAGAGCAAACCTGACATAATGATGGGCCTTCCTATAAAGGGCATTTGTGATGTCCTTTATGCATTGATATGTTGCGGACTGAGAGGTGCCACACAGATCGCCTGTTGATCTTTGGAAAGAGCCAGAGGCCAAGAAATTGAGTGCAGTGGTCACCTTCAAAGCCACTGGCAAGGGATACCCTCCAACTCCATGTGGCGTCAGGTCTTCATGAAGAATGCGGCATCTGTGATGTACCAGAGCTCGGGACAAGTGCAGACAGGCACAACATTGTCACTCGCTCATTTGTAAATAGGAGACTCTTGGACAATAAACCCTGGGTCTGGTGATTTAGCCCCATTGTCTCCGTCTCTCCTGCTGACCCTCCTGTTCATGCTCTGGCTCTGCTTGACCATGTCCCTCTTACTGGAGCTGTGTGCAGTCACCTCTCCCTCCTCTAACTCCTCCATTACATTAGGACCCTGACAAAGGCAGCATTAAGCCCTGGATCCATATCTGCTTTTGCCTTTTCTCTGAAAGGAAAGATTGAAGACTTTAATGATTCAAGGGGCAAGAAAGTGAAGCTCAGAGGATGACACGTTTGGAGACTGTAGGGGTCCATAGTTTTTCCTGCCCTACTTGTATGGTGACTGATGCCGCCTTGTCCTTGAGACACTAGCCACACATCGAGGTGACCACGTTGGCATTGCAGATATGTAACATCTTGAACCCTGCGTGGGATGCTAAAGTTTAAGTAAGTTCATTGACCCAACCTATCTCTGTGCTCCAATCTCTGATGTGGAATATTAATGACCAGTTGCTCATGGTCAGTGAGTGGATGCCATTTGGCCCATTGGAAGTGTCACATCTGGTGAACACGTGACAGACCTTCCTTGAGGGAATGCCATATATGACACAGCTGTGCCCCCTTCACTATTGCCTACATTCTCAAATTCTACATTCCTATTTTTTTCTCTTGAAATGCAGCAACTGTGATGTGAAGCCATTGAGTTCTGAGTAGCTCTTTAACAGTGCTAATGAAGCCATTGACTTTAAGTGGCTTTCATCACAAAGAGGTCTTCTTTCTTTCTAAGCAGATTCTTGCTCACTCCAGTAGCAAAAAGAGGCTAGAGGGTGACTCCAGAAAGGCCCCCTCATATTTGGCCTTTTGCCTGACTGCATTCCACAGCCCTCCCACCCCGTTGGCCCCCTCATGTTTGTCAGCCAGACCCCTTGCCTCGCAGCCCACCCCCTGGTTGAAATGCTAGTCTCTGAAAGCGGAGGTTTGCATGAATTCCACAGCACAGTGATGTTCTTTGGGACAATGAAAGCAAAGAGAAGGAGCAGACCAGCCCTACAGCCTCAGCAGAGTGGCATTCATCACAACAAGACTGGCGCAGCACTATGGCAGGTATGTTCCACTCACCTCGAAGTTACAGCGAACTGAGGTCCGATTTGTGCATGCCATCCCTTTTCAAACAGATTCGAGGCTGACATAATTTCTTGCTGGTGTGATGGAAGATTGGAAGTTGTGGCAAGATTCAGGCAAGCAGCTGTTTTAATGAACATTCATGCCATGAGTTGGCAGGATAAATGACTCACCATGAAAACACCGTTGGGAGAATTGCGACCTGTTTTTCATGGCTGGTTTCCGATTTTTTGCCTCCAGCTGGATTCTCTGCTGCCACCCGCCATGAAACCCACCATGGGCGGGATGGGAGAATTCCACTCAAAGTTTCAAATCTCTTATGAGTTCAAGTTCAGTTCTGAGGAACAGGAGTGATATTGGACTCAAAACATTAACTCTGTTGCCCTCTCCACAGATGCTGCCAGACTTGCTGAGTTTTTCCAGTGCTTTCTATTTTTATTTCAGGTCTCCAGCATCGCAGTATTTTACTTTTTTTGCACTGCGTTATTGCCGATTGTGTCTACTCTATCTTATAAGGCCAACCCTGGATCACTTGCTGAGAGAGCATCTGTAGCTTCTCATCTTTGCTGGTCTCTGTTGCGTTCAATAGGTGGTAGCTCTTTATACTTAGATCATCATTTACTGGGATAAGCTGCAACCCTTTGCAAATGCTTAACCACAGGATAGCAAGACCATCTGTTTCAGTGACAGCTAACATAGAGTTGCCATCTTTTCCTTTGTGTGCCTTTCTGATTTGGGTTGTTTCTAGCTGTCGAATCTCAGTTCCCCCTTCAGACACTTCGGAACATGTTTCCTTGGGTTTCCTTGCTTCCAAATTTTCAGGGAAGATCTGTTATAGTCTGAGTGATGATGTTACTCTGTGTTCTGGTATTAAGTTTCAGCTTTAGATTTATGATTATGGACTTATTTCTCACCCTGTCCCTGAGCTGAATGGTGGATTGAATTTCTTGTCTCTGGGAGCTGTCACGTCCAGCCATATGGTTCCTATGCCTATTGCATTCTCAAACTCATTGTTATCTCCAGGGTATGGATGCTTTGGTTTCTTTTGTTTCTCATTCACCTGTTGCTCTGTCCCTGATGACTTGTTTACCATCTCATTTCTTTGTTCTGCATATTTTCCCAATGATTGGGCTTTCCACTAGCTCTGCAACATGATCCATATGCGGGACATTTCTTTCTGTCTGTGAACTTATGTGGTCATCCATAGCTCTTGCCTGGCCTGCATTCTTTTATCATATTTCACTGCAACAACATTGCTGTCTTTCTCTTGACTTAACCAAAAGTCAACCATTTAGGTAGTCAGTGTCTTTATCTGTCTATTCATGTCTTCATGTGCTCTGGCAGTGTCTATATCCTGTGATATTGTGAGCTTGCCCTTTACAATCAAATCCTTTTGTGCAGAGTCCCAAATGTGCTGATCTACCAGCTTTTTATCTATGTCCTTGAATTTACATTTTCTGGCTGTATTTTTCAGTCCTGTTAGGAAATTTTACCAACATACGAACATACAAATTAGGAGCAGGATGGAGTAGGCCACTCGGCCCCTTGAGCCTACTCTGCCATTTAATAAGATCATGATTTTAACTTCAACTCCGCATTCCTGCCTACTCCCATAACCATTCACCCCTTTGCTTATCAAGAATATATCTACATATGTCTTAAAAATATTCAAAGGATCTGCTTCCACCACCTTTTGAGGAAGAGAGTTTCAAAGACTCACAACTCTCTGAGAGAAAAAGTTTCTCCTTTTCTCTGTCTTAAATGGGCAACCACTTATTTTAAAAACAGTGACCCCTAGTTATAGATTCTCCTACAAGAGGAAACATCATTTCCACATCCATCCTGCCAAGACCCCTCAGGATTTCATATGTTTCAATCAAGTCATCTCTTACTCTTCTAAACCCCAGAGGATCCAAGCCTAGCCTGTTCAACCTTTCCTCATAACACAACCCACCCATTCCAGGTTTAGTCTAGTAAACCTTCTCTGAACTGCTTCCAAAAAGTTTACATCCTTCCTTAAATAAGGTGACCAATACTGTACACAGTACTCCAAACGTTGTCTCACCAATGCCCTGTACAACTGAAGCAGAAACTTTTGACTCTTGTATTCAATTCCCCTTGCAATAAATTATAACATTCTATTAGCTTTTCTAAGTACTAGCTGTAACTGCAATTTTGCGATTCATGCACTAAGATGCACAGATCCTTCTGCAGCTCAGAGCTTTGCAATCTCTCACCGTTTAGATAACATGCTTCCTTTTTATTCTTCCTGCCAAATGGAAAATTTCACATTCTCCTACATTATACACCATTTTCCAAATCTCTTCACACTCACTTAACCTATCAATATCCCTTTGTAGCCTCCTTATGTCCTCTTCACAACTTACTTTTTGACCTATCTTTGTGTCATCTGCAAATTTAGCAACCATACCTTCAGTCCCTTCATCCAAGCCATTTCAGTAAATTGTAAAAAGTTGAGGTCACAACACTGATCCCTGTGGCATGCTATTCATTACATCTTGCCAACCAGAAAAAAACCCATTTATACCTACTCCCCATTTCCTGTTAGCTAGCCAATCTTCTATCCATGCCAATATGCTATCCCCTACACATGAGCTTTTATTTTCCGCAATAACCTTTGATGTGGCACCTTATCGAATGCCCCCTGGAAATCTAAGTACAGTTCATCCACCAGTTCCTCTTTATCCACAGCACGTGTAGCTTCTTCAAAGAACTCCCATAAATTGGTTAAACATGATTTCCCTCTCATAAAACCATGCTGACTCTGCCTGATTAACTTCACTATTTCTAAGTGCCCTGCTATAACGTCTTTAATAATATCTTCTAACATTTTCCCTATGACAGATGTTAAGCTAACTGGCCTGTAGTTTCCTGCTTTCTGTCTCCCTGCCTTTTTGAATAAAAGAGTTAGATTCACTATTTTCCACTCTAATGAGGCCTTCCCTGAATCTAGGGAATTTTGGAAAATGAAAACTAATGCATCAACTATTTCACTTCTTTAAGACCCTAGGATGAAGTCCATCAGGACCCAGGGACTTGTCAGCCCTCAGTTCCGTCAATTCGCTCAGTACCACTTACCTGGTAATTGTAATTTTCTTGAGTTCCTGCCTCCCTTTTATTTCATGGTTTACATCTATTTCTGAGATGTCACTTGTAATCTCTATAGTGAAGACTGATGTAAAATATCTGTTCAATTCATCTGCCATCTCCTTATTTTCCATTATTAATTCCCCAAACTCACTTTCTGTAGGACCAATACTCACTTTGTTAACTCTTTTCTTTTTTAAATATCTATAGAAATTCTTACTATCTGTCTTTATATTTCTAGCTAGCATTCTCTCGTACTCTAATTTTCCCCTCCTTATTAATCTTTCAGTCATTCTTTGCTGTTTTTTATACTCTGTTCAAACTTCTGACCTGCCACCCATCTTTGTACAATTACATGCTTTTCCTGTAAGTTTGATACTATCTTTAACTCTTTCAGTTAACCATGGATGGTGAGTCCTCCCCTTAGAATTTTTCCTTCTCACTGGAATTTATCTGTTCCGTGTATTCTGAAATATATCTTTAAATGTCTGCCACTGCATCCTATCCCTTAATCTAATTTGTTAGTTTACTTTAGCTAGCTCTGCCTTCATACCTTTATAACTGCCCATATTTAAGTTTAAAATACTAGTCTTAGACTCACTTTTCTCTCCCTCAAACTGAATGTAAAATTCAATCATTTTATGATCGCTGCTAGCTAGGGGCATTTTGACTACGATATTATTAATTAATCCTATCTCATTGCACAATACCAGGCCCAGTATAGCCTGCTCTCTGGTTGGCTCCAGAACATGCTGTTCTATGAAACTATCCCAAAAACATTCTACGATCTCCTCATCTAGGCTACCTTTGCCCATCTGATTTTTCCAATGTTTATGTAGATTAAAATCCCCAATGATTATTGTTGTATGTTTTTCACAAGCGCCCATTATTTCTTCCTTTATAAACTGTCCTACCATTTGGTTATTGTTAGGGGCCTGGATACCACCCCCACAGGTGACTTTGTGCCTCTATCATTTCTCATCTCTACCAAACTGCTTCTACATGCTGGTTTCCTGAACTTAGGTCATCTCTCTCTATCGTGCTATATCATCATTAACTAACAGAGCCACCCCTACACATTTTCTTAGCTTCCTGTCCTTCGTAAATGTCATGTACCTTTCAATATTCAGGTCCCAATCTATGTCATCCCGCAATCATGTCTCTGCAATGGCTATCAGATTGTAATTATTTATCTCTATTTGCACCACCAGTTCATCTGTTTTGTTTCAAATGCCACATGCATTCTGATACAGTCTTTAGTTTTGTAGTTTTTACTACTTTTGTAACTTCTAGCCTTATCTGTTGAATTACTCTTAGATTTGAAAGCTCTGTCACTTCCTGTCAAAGTCTGTTTATCATTTCCCATATTAATACCTTTCTCTCTTGCCTTGTCTCTACTCTTTGATTTACCACAACTTCCCAAATTTGATCCCCTGTCCCCACTATTTAGTTTAAAATCCTATCTACTTCCCTTGTTATGCAGCACACTAGAACTTTGGTCTCAGCATGGTTTAGATGTAGACCATCTCAAAGGTACAGCTCCCATTTTCTCCAGCACTGATGCCAGTGCCCCATGAAGTGGAACCCACTTCTCCCACACCAGTCTTTGAGCCATGCATTCATCTCTCTAATCTTATTTGCCCTTTGCCAATTTGCACGTGGCTCAGGTAATAATCCAGAGATTATTGCCTTTGAGGTTCTGCACCTTAATTTGGTGCTCAGCTCCTCATTCTGACTATGCAGAACCTCTTTGACTGTCAGGCTTACCTGGTTCTTGCTTCAGGCTTTGAAACTCATATCAGTGGATCTGATGATTTGACTTTGGCTGAGATATGTGCTAAATTTCTCAAATATCTCTTTTGGATTTTTGCTGTCGTCTTCACACAGCTCCCAGCTATTAGATAAATTTAAACCTTTCTCTCCTGCCCACAAAAGGATGTGGCTGACCCTTTCCTCTTCACTAGTGCCTTTTAAAAAGCTATTGATCATCAAAAGTGCACTTTTGTCTAAATTTCTCAAATGCCTCTATGACATCATCAGCCTGCCAACTCATCTTGGGCTGGAGCTGCGCATTGGCCTTTTCCTTCACGCATGATTCACTCAGTTTTTTTTCTCTCTCTCTGGAACTAATTAGAGTTTATTTTTCTCAATTTAATTCAACATTCAATCCGTTTCAACTATTTGGGTTCTTACTTTCAGGCACTTGCTGCCACCAAGCTATGTCTTCTGGTTGCCAGAGTTCGAAATAATCAGATTTCAGGCTCAAAATGCTAGAACTCACTGAGTGTATTTCTTCCAGTTCTCCATTGACTGTTGCACTGTTACTCAGCACATGACTGCGGTGCAACAATAACATGAGGCACACCAGGGACAGCATTCCCCTCCCCACTCCTGGGTTGTGCTGGAGTGGGTATGAGCGGGCGGGTTCACGAACGGCGTCCCCAGTTGGGGGCATGTCACCATTTTACGTGGGTGAGCCAATTAAGGCCCACCCAGCATGACATCTGCCTAGAAGCGCTCCTGTTCGGGCAGGGGGGGGATTCCCTGAACAGGTCTGCGTGCTCTTTCACACATGCGCGCAAAGTGCTGCCTCAGGGAGATAGTTTGAACTTTTAAAAATTTATTAAAGCTAAGGAAAATTTTTCCTGACATGTCCCCTCACGTGACACTGTCACATAAGCTGGGACATGTCCATGAATTTTATTGAAAAATTTTCTGAACATTTTAAATCCCTCATGAAACCTCATCCCGCCCGTGGACGAGGCTTCACGCTTTTTCGGAAAGCCGCCTGGGCTTTTCGCCTGCTGCCAACCTTAACGTTGGATGGGCAGGTCCATTAATCATTTCAATTACTTTTCCAATGGCTTTAATAGGCTATTGACAGGTAGCTGGCCTGTGTGCCCACTGAACTGAAAATTTAAATGACATGGGGTGACCTCGGGACACATGCCCAACATCTCCCCTCGTCATTTTACACATCGGTGAGTGGGCCCCACCCCTGCTCACCGACTAGAAAATGTTGCCCCAAGTGTACATTCTCAAAATAGTTAGTTCCTATTTCTTTAAGAATAATATAACAATAAAACTCAGTCTTCAATTAATTAATTTGATTGCGGGATAAAGTTTACTTTAAATAACAAAGGATAATAATATGAAAAGCTTCCAAATTCTTCACTCAGTGTCTGAGGCATTTCAATAACAGGGTTTAAGTAAAAACATTTCAGCTACTCTCCCTACAAAATCAAGTGATGTCAGCACAAGGAAAGGAGCTGGTTGGCGAGTAGCTGGTGAATCCTTATTTATTTAATTCTTAAGTTTATTTCCATTAAGTTAGTTAATAGTCTTATAAATAGAGGCATGGCAGGGCACCTCAACCTCATGGAGTGCACATCCTCTGTCACTTGGGAACTCCAGAACACTCCTTGTGTGTCCTGGACAACAACATGTGCAGGAAGTGTCATCAGCTAGAGGAGCTTGAGCTCCAGGTTTTGAACATTGAGCAAGAGCTGGCATCACTATACCACATCTGAGAGGCTTAAAATTTCATGGATATCATGTTACTAGAGGTGGTCACCTAATGGTGTGCAGATAGGAGGCAGTGGGTGACCACCAGCCACTGAAGGAGGGCTAGGCAGGTAATGCAAGAGAGACTGATCACATTTAACTCTCCAGCTGATAATTCAGT
Organism: Carcharodon carcharias; assembly: GCF_017639515.1. Taxonomy (NCBI): domain Eukaryota; kingdom Metazoa; phylum Chordata; class Chondrichthyes; order Lamniformes; family Lamnidae; genus Carcharodon; species Carcharodon carcharias. The sequence continues at coordinate 89,766,867 of NC_054468.1, read as the reverse complement.
TCTGAATACTGGTGAGACTGGGGAATGCAGCCAGAACCAAATTCAGGGTGATTAAGGGTGGAGGTTGGCAGGGGGGCAGTGTGTGTGCACAGGTGGAATATGGGGAATGCAGTAGGGTATATGGGGTTCTGCAACTAGGGGAACAGACAGGCATTTCAGTGGGCTCAGATGTGAACTTAGGGTGATGTTTTGCCTCCATGGTGCCAGGGTTAAGGATACCACTGAATGGCTGCAAGGCATTCTGAGGAGGGAAGGGTGAACATCCATGGTCGAGGTCCATGTTGGTTCAATGACATAGATAGAAGAAGAACGTCTTGCAGGCAGATTTTAGTGAACTCAGAAGGAGCGAGCAAGCAGGATCTCAAAGGTCTTTTGGATTACTGCTGGAGCCACATACTGGTGAGTATAGAAATATGAGGGCAGAGCAGATGAATACTGCTTGAGAGATGATGTAGAAGGGGTGGCATTAGAATCCTAGGACATTGAGACCAGTTCTAGGAAGGTGGGATCTAAAGAGGTCAATTAGAGAAAAGCCTTCCTGTCCCCCTGGCTATGGAATCGCTACTAACAACTGCATTTCTACCCTTTGCTGTTCTCTTCTGTGCAGTCCCTTGCTCATTGGTGCCATGGCTGCACTCCTTCAAGGTGTCATCACACTTAGCAGCCTCCAAAGCTGAATACAAATTTGAGAGTGGCACACACCCCAAATACCCATGTAATTCCTGCCTCTCCCTACTCTCTATTATCCCGAGATCTCACTGACTGTGGGGTGGCTGCCTTGTGGAATGTGTGATCCAGGAAACACTCAACTTCCCTGATACAACTTGAGGTATGTGATGTTCCTGCACACTTTCAATGGGAAGTCCTGCAGAGGCCAAATTCATGAAGGGCTTAGCACATGTACTCCTGACAATCATTGGCACCCAGCAGAGCTGGCAGATCATGATATCAATCAGTATGATTTCACGCCATTTTGGTAATCTAAGTTTCAGCTAACATCCTTGCTTAACCTCACTCAGCAGAACAGGACATTAAACATGAAGGAACCCCTCCTTGTCCCCAACAATACTGTTGAAAGGGATGATCAATGACCTGCAGGTTAATTGCCAGATTATTTCATCTGGCTGTCACTACAATTCTAAGCATTTTTGGTGTTTATCAAAACTTATTTGAAAATTTCATTTGAGTGACCTGGCTGAAATACCTTTTGATCATAAACCGCTTGCTTGCAGGTATTAGTGCACTAGTAAGCCTTCCTCCTGGCATAGAGCATGGCTGGGAGAATGAGCAGAGGTGATGCAGAGCAGGGTAAGCTGTTGGAGAGGAAGGAGGAAGGAGTGAAGGGCTCTCAGCAGGAGGCTATACTTGCAGAGGGTGATTAGGAAGCAATTCTCTTTCCTGAACTTCAGCGAGGAGTACTTGAGACACCTGCCCTTCACTAAAGAGGCTGTCACTGAAATCTTCCAATTGCTGTAGCCCTAACTCCAACCACAGAACAGGGCAAGGATAGCATCGCCTGTGACTGTCAAGGAAACATGGCTCCTTCCAGGCTGGGGATATAAGCAATATCCCATAGTTTGTAGCCCACTGTTACCTAAGGGCAGTCAGTGAGGCTCTCCAAACAAACAGAGTCAACTTCATCTCCTTTCCTTTAGCCAAAAACAAGCAAGTGGAGCAAATATGAGGGTTTGTGCAGGCTTCCCTATGGTAACTGCACACATCTTACTTTAGGGGTACCTCATGTGAACTCGACCATTTTCCTGAAGTGAAAGGGATTCCAATCTCTCAATGTGCAGCTGGGGCAGAACCACAGGCAGTGCACCCTGCTGGATAATGACTTGTTCAGTCCTCAGCAGTCCTTTGTGCCAGCTGCACATCAACCACCATGTCAAATCCAAGGTTAACTCTTGGACGCCAAGGGCTAACCACTCATGCCATGACTCATGGCTCTGGTTCATAATCCATGCACAGCTGCACAGCAAGCTTATAAGAAGAGCCATACTGGCACAAGGAATCTTATAGGGCAACAGAAACATGGGAACATCAACCCTCCAAATTCCCCCTCATATACCAAGCTGACTTGAAAATATATTGCCATTCCCTCATCATTACTGGGTCAAAATCCTGGAACAGCACTGTGGGAGCGCCTTCACCACGTAGACTGCAGCACCTCAAGAAGAATGGCAACCACCATCTCAAGGGCACCCAGGGAGTGCCAGTAAATGTCAACCTTGCCAGTGATGCCCCACACCCTGAGAATGAATTAAAGGAAGGCCTGCTCCCCCATTGTTGTATGCAATCAGCACCCTGACACCAAGCCAGTCTTACCATAGAATGGTCAATGCCCCAATCTGAGATTTCTCCTGATCTATTTGGCTCACTGGCTTGCCAATCCAAAGAGGAAGGGCTGTATGAAGGTATATCTAACCTACTATTTTTTCTATACATCACTATCAGAAAAGGCTATGCACTGAGGGCAGTACACTATGTACAATTTCTTTATCAGTAAAGGAATGAAAAGCAAATCACATTAAGCACAGGTCCTGGTTAATCAGAGAGCATTGTAGTGAAGAAGCATTAGGAGACAGTTAAATCAGAACTGGAGGAAAACGGTAGTATGGGGCAGTGTCAAACCAGGGTCCATATTAAACCAACAGGGCTTACAGTGAGAGCAGACAGTGCACTATCAGTGGGGCAGAATGAAGGTACAGTTATCATTTAATCACAGCTATATGGAAGGGTGCAGGATTTCAATTGTTTTCTTGCTCTAGTTTCATGGATGCAGAGTAGCAGTGGCTTTCAAAATTCAAGTTGGATTAAACCCCAAAAGACTCTCAGTGTGAAAAGGAATTTCAGCTCTTGTTAGACATAGAACTATCTGACACAGAAAGAGGCCATTCAGCCCATCATGCCTGTGCCTGCTCTTTGAAAGAGTTATCCAATTAGTCTCACTCCCTCTACTCTTTCCCATAGCCCTGCAAGTTTAGCCTTTTTCACATCTATCTATACTCCATTTTCACAATTGGCAGACATGACTTCAGCTGTCTAGGCCCTCAGCTCTGCAATTCCCTCCCGAAATCTCCCCATCTCTTTATTTAGGTTCACTGCTTTAAACCTACGTTTTCATCAAGTTTTTGGTCATTTGTGATTATCTTACAATGTTCATTGTCATATTCTGTCTGCTTTACATTCTTGTGAAGTGCATTGGGATGTTTTGGGATGTGTTAAAGGCACTATGTAAATGCAAGTTATTGTCGTTCACATTTCAATTCCCTTGTGAAAGTCCCCATCGAATCTGCTTCCACTCCCTTTTCAGACTGAATTCCAGCAGATATCAGGAATAATACAGCCATCGGCACCAGCTCATTACAATCAGAGGTCAATGGTCTTGTTCCTGGGAGCCTTGTCCTGCTAAATAAGTCCTGTAATATAAGATGATGGAAGTGAGTTCACAGAGTCAACAGCAACTTGCATCTGTGCGAAGGAATCATCTGTGCGGCTTATAATTATTGTTTATTTGCTCTCAGGGAAGCTTCTTGGATGTGTAGGAACAGAAATTGCTTTGCAAGCAAGGCCATAAACAAATCTTTCCGAAGGAGATCATAGCACCACAGCTTGATTTACTGTTGCCCCTTCACTTTTCTGCAGCACAAACAACAGCTTCACCAAGATAACCAGGGAGGTGACTTAAACTTTGGATGATGGTGAAATAGTCACATTGGATGTTATTCCTACCTGATTTTCCTTGTATGACAGGGATCTAGTAGCCACCCATTTTAAATCAGTGCCTGATGTTGATGTGACCGGCCATTTTGTTTTCTGCATACCGTGGGCTGCTGACATTTCCATTCTTTCTTTGCCAAGTTGCTGATCCCTCATCTGCCTCAGGGGTCTGTGGTTCTGGAGCTGCCCCCAATCCTGGACACTCACACACAACAGATCCCTCCCCCTGCCCCACCACTGTTTTCATTCAAGGCTAATCTGAGTTACATGGGGACACTTGTACTAATGGAGCAGATCACTGGGGAGAGAGGATTCAGATCAAGGGTTAGGCGGTGCCACACCCACTCAGTGTTGTGATGGAGTACCCAATGCGGAAGGGAAGACCAACCAGGTAACAGACAACATGGTATTCTGCTGTTAATGTGTGGCTGCGTTTAATTTGTTCTGTCCCTTTAAAATAAATACCTTGGGATGTTTTAGGTACTCTATAGATGCAAGTTGTTGTTATAATTCTAATTGTGCTGAACAGTGGCAGACTGAAGCAAATTACTTTTGGTGAAGGACAGTTTACAATTTTGCAAGTGCTTGTAAATTTGAGGTTCCAGGTGAGAAGGAACCTGCTTGAGTGATTGGATGCAGATTAATAATAATTGTTAAAGGATAAGAAGACTTGAGCCCCAATTGCCTGCTTGTTGTGGGGTGACGAAGCTGGTACTTTAGATTGAGTAGTTCTTCAGACACTTGTTAGCTGGAACACATTCTGTTTATTTACAAGGTACTCAGCAGCTACACATGGGTGCTTCTGCACCCAGCTCTATCTACATATTTCTGCCGCTCACTTGCAGCCCACTGACTTCCAACTGACTACTAACTAACAACAGAGTTAGCCCGCACCTCTCCATTTTTGGTTACACAAGATCATGTGATCTTCATTTATAACATCCTCCTTAAAGGTATACTACATCTTAGATAAAACCATAGTTACCACAAAGACATAACAGGTTTCTGATTCATTGTTAAGTGACATGGCTTTGGAAATTCTCGGTCTTTTTTAAGTATGAAAGATCTATCCCTGATTGGTTTACAAAAAGGCTAAGTTAAGAGAATTGCCAGATAAGTTGAAATTAGAATTAACCAAACAGGCAAGGAAAGCAGACATAATTAAGGTAATAGCGCAGAATTTGAAATTGGAAGGCATACAAGAAAGACCACATTCTCCAGGGGGTGAGCAAATTGAATTAGCTAGGATCTGGTTGTGAAATGAAGTAGCTTAAACACAAAAATAAAAATGGAGAAACTTAAACTTGAACAGGAAAGGGCAAAAAGAGAATTTATACAGCTAGAACTGGAGTATAGATGTTGGGGAATGTTTTGCAGATGGAAGAACCTATCCCAACCCGGAGCCCAGTGGGGAGATGTTTAAATTTATACATGCCCTTCAAAAGTTTGAGGAAAGGGATGTTGAGGCATTCATCATTTCTTTTGAGAAGGTGGCTAGGCAAATGAAGTAGCCAAAAGCAAACTGGACATTGCTCCTGCAAAGTAGGTTAGTGGACAGAGCTCATGCAGTTCAGGCATCACTTTGGGAAGAGGTGTTATGGATTATGATGCAGTATAAAAGGATATTCTTAGTGCATATGAGTTGGTCCCTAAGGCAGACAGGCAAAAATTCTGAAACATAAGGAAAAGTCTGTGCAGACCTATATTGAATTTGAGAGGGTAAAGCAATCTAGCCTTGATTGTTGGATATGGGCACGAAAGGTTGAGGTCATGTGTGAGACCCTTAGGGAAAAAATTCTCCTGGAGGAGTTTAAGAATTCACTCACTCCAGTAGTAAGAACTCATGTAGAGGACCAGAAGTTTTCAACAGCTAAACAGGCAGGGGAGATGACTGATTACAAGCTTGTCCATGGATCCAAACCCTTTTTCCGTTATCCCCACAAACCTCAGAAGGATAGAAAGTGGGAAGGTGAAAGGAAGACAAGTAACCAGAGAAGAGAAGGGACAACTGGGAATGTTTTGAGGTCTCCTTCTGAGCCCAGAAAGGAAAGTTCTAAGAGTAGGAGCGATGTCTAAATGCCAAGATTTTAGTGAATAATATTGGTGGAGAGTATATACCTATACTTATGTATTGGGTGCACCTAGTGTGAGCTAATGTCTGGAATGGTAACAGTGGAAGTTGTTCATAGTTTGCCAGTAGATGGAGTTGACTTACTACCCAGAAATGATTTGGCTGGAGCGAAAGTAGTAGCTTCTCCAGTCATTATAGAAAGCTCAAGTGATTCAAGGAGACAGAGCAGTTGCAGGAAAAGGTTTCTGGAAATGTCTTTCTTGTATGGTGACCTGAACAATGGCTAAACAAGTTCCATCATCAGAGGTAAAATTGGCATCACAAACAGATATTTGGCTACCTGAAAATTTTCTTTGTGTATTTGAACAATTCAAAGGAAATGTTCAGTAAATCGTCTCTGACTGAGGTTCAGCAAGCTGAACCAGAGTTATGTAAAGTGGCACAATCAGCTTAAACTGAAATTGAAGCAGAAGGGGTTCCAGAATGCTACTATATTAAAAGTGGGATTCTGATGAGGAAGTGCAGAACTCCTCATGGACCTGCAGACAAAGAGTGTACAGTGGTTCATCAGGTAATGATACTGCCCAAATACCATGAGGAAATATTAAGGATAACTCATGAGATTCCTATGGCAGGACATGTAGAGATCCAAAAGACCCAAGTGCATATAAGTCAACATTTTTACTGGCCAGGTCTTCACAAGGACATGGTGCAGTTTTGTAAAACATGCCATACATGCCAGATGGCGGGGAAACCACAGCATACAATCAAACTGGCACCCTCAATTCCCATACCAGTTTTAAGAGAGCTATTTAGTAGGTTGTTAGTAGACTGTGTGGAACTGTTACTGAAAATGAAAGCGGGACACCTTACTATTATGAGTATGACAACTTGATTTCTAGAGACCATCCCTTTGAGAACGATTGAAGCTAAAGCCACAGTAGAGAAGATAATCCAATTTTTCACAAGGTATGGATTACCGATAGAGATCCAGGCAGATCAAGGTTCCAATTTTATGTCTAAAACTTTTCAAAACATAATGGGCAGAATTTTGTCCTTAGCAGATGGGCTCGATTGGGGTGGGCAGTGGCGGTAGAGAAGCTGACCACCGCCTGCGATCGGCAGCACACCACGATTTCACCTGGCAGGCCAATTAAGGCCCGACCAGCGTGAAACATGAGTGGCAGCATTGAGTGCTGCCTGTGCAGGGTTGGGGGGGGAGGGTGAGTGGGCCGAGTGTGAACTTCGCGCATATGCGCAAGTGAGCACTGCATAATGTGGGCATAAGGCCCTTAACAGGCCTTTTAATTGTTGGCAGATGCGCTGCCGACTCCGGTGTGTGCCTGCCGACTGAACTATCGCGCGACTGAGTGTTGATGTCGGCACACTTGGCCAACATCATCGAGTGTCATTTCACACTTGAGTAGATCGGGCATATGCCTGCCTGCTGAGAGAAAGTTTTTGCCCACTGAGCAGTTTGGTTATAAAACAGTTAACGTCCACAACATACCATCCACAGACACAAGCAGTTTTAGGCAGGTATCATCAAACTCTCAAAACATTAATGAAAGCATATTATCATGAATATCCTCATGATTGAGACAAAGGACTGGACTTACTTTTACTTGCCACCTGGCATTCACCGAATGAATCTACCCATTTTTGTTCTTTTGCGTTAACCTATAGACATGAGATAAGAGGTCATCTGAAATTAATCAAAGAGAAGTTTTAAGAACAGAGGGACAAATCCTGAATATTAGGTGATGTGTCCATGTTCCAAGAATGGCTCATGGGAGCCTGCAAAGTGGCTCAAGAACATCTTAACGTTTCTCAAACAAAGGCGAAGGAATGGGCAGATTAAAAAAAACTGAGACCCAAACATTTCAACTAGGAGATGAAGTGTTATTGTTATTGCCTTTAAAGGAGGATCCTCTGAAAGCACAAATCAGTGGTCCATACAAGTACTTAAGAGCATTAGTAAAGTAAATTATTTGATAGACACCCCAGAAGGCAGGAAAAAGAATCGGCTATGTCACGTCAACATGTTGAAAACATACCTCCATAGGGAGGAGGATAGGGAGGAGCAGGTATGTCAGGTAGTAAGAAGAGTGGAGGATGAAGGAGACAGTGAGAGGCTGAAGGCAATTTTAACTCATGAACAGGTGTTGGCTGCCCCTAACTTCCAGCAAACCCTTCATGGTGGCAATCGATGCCAGTGACTTGGGGGTAGGTGCAGTCTTATTGCAAGAAGGTGAATCAGGCAGAGAAAAGCCAGTGGGATACTTTTCTAAAAAGTTAAATCAGTATCATAAAGATATTATACCATAGAAAAGGAAACCCTGAGATTGTTACTGGCTCTAAAACATTTTGAAGTATATGTCCGTCATGGCTTCAAAGAAACCCTAATATATACTGACCATAACCCCCTGTAGAAACATTTTTTGTAGAAACATTTAAGACTCATAATGAGAGACTGTTTCGGTGGAGTTTGTTGCTATAGCCTTATAACTTGAAGATTGTCCATATTGCTGAAAAGGATGATGTAATTGCTGATGTGTTACCCAGAATGTAATTTTTGTTAGTATAACATAGAAATCAAAAGATCAGAACCTAGACAGAGATTTTGTATAAGGAGTGAGTAAGAATGTGTGAGTGCATGTTTAAAATTTTTATATATATGTTGTATATGTTTTTTCTACATGCTTTGTAATGAAACGCATTTGAAAATGCCACTTCATTCCTTCCAGACGGAGGCTTGTGAGAAACCTGTTTTTTGGAAAATTTGAAGGACATTGAACTTTGGACATTCTTCCTCCTGAGTTATTTTTAAAAGTTTGCAATATTAATTCGGGGCTGTGACTATGCCATTCTTCAAGAAACTATGGGTCAAGATAAATGTCCTGTGAGGAACACCTGGAGAGGGAAGTGATACTTTGTGCTTCTAAGTTAACAAAGAAATGCTGTTGCCAGCCTAAAGGCTCTTGCTGATTGGTTAAAAGCACCTGGCCTAAGAGACGTATTCTTTTAAACCTTAGTCTTTAAAACTCTCAGGCAGAGTGAGTGTGTGTGTGCCTTAGAAGCAGGCTGCAAGAAAAAAGACTCTATTTCCCTCTCTCTGCTCCACCTTTTGTTAAACTTTCCTCAGAAATGTCTCATCAGAATAAATCATCTGTTTTTCTTGAAAGTCTGCAAAGTCATGATAAATAAGAGCCATCAAGGACAGTTTCACCAAAAAAACCACCTGAAATAGCTTCCAGACCTATTGTGACCAGAATTCTGTTAAATCAACAATGTCAGTGAGAGCAAGAGGAGCCGCATGTCCATTAACAGTGAGAGAATGAGAGGAGCAGCATGTCCATTAACAGTGAAAGAGTGAGAGGAGCAGTGCGGCGTTTAACAGTGAGAGAGCGAGAGGAGCAGTGGGGCCATTAACAGTGAGAGAGTGAGGAGCAGTGGGGCCTTTAACAGTGAGAGAGTGAGAGGAGCAATGGGACCATTAACAGAGAGCGAATGAGAGGAGCAGTGGGGCCATTAACAGTGAGAGGGTGAGAGGAGCATTGGGGTCATTAAGAGTGAGAGAGCGATAGGAGCAGTGGGCCATTAACATTGAGAGAGTGAGAGAAGCAGTGGGGCCATTAACAGAGAGAGAGTGAGAGGAGCATTGGGGTCATTAAGAGTGAGAGAGTGAAAGGAGCAGTGGGCCATTAACATTGAGAGAGCGAGAGGAACAGTGGAGCCATTAACAATGAGAGAGCGAGAGAAGAATGAGAGATCCCATTAAAGAGTACATGGAGTAGCTGATTGGTGAGTAGGATTGGTGAGTATTTCTAGCCTTTAAAGTAAAAGTAAGATCTTTGGTTTGTGTTTAGGTCTCTAGTCTTTTTTTCCCCCTTTTTCTTTGAAATAGCTTGTTAAGTATAAGAATCATACCAGTGTGTAAAAAAATTACAATTAAGTGTAAAGAGCGGGGGATTCTTCAAATGTAAAGAGCAGGGATACTCGAGTAATTAATTAATGAATTAAATAAAATACAATAGTAATGGCTGGATGGGTGATATGTTGTTGCTGCAGCATGTGGGAGCTGCTGAACACCAAGGTGATGCAGAGCAAAAACATCTGTGCTAGGTGTTTGCAGCTCGAGGAACTTCTGATCCGAGTTAAGGATCTAGAGTCTGAGCTGTGGACATTGCGCCACATCAGGGAGGGGGAAAGTTGCCTCAAAACTTTGCTCCAGGAGGCAGTCACACCTCTCAGATTAGGTAATTCAAATTTGGTCTGTGACAGGAGAGCGTGATTGCAGGTGAAGCAGGTATGGCAACCCAGGGGGTAGCATTCGAGGAGCCTCGGCCCCTGCAACTGTCCAACTATTAAAGAGGTTCTTGCAAGCTGGGTGGACAAGAACGGGGGCTGCAGGGAGGATGAATGAACTGACCATGACATCATGGTACAGGGAGCCATTCAAGTGGGGGGAAGAAACATAGTAGTGGTAGAGGACAGTATAATTAGGGGGATAGACAATGTTCCCTGCAAACGTGAGCGTGAGTCCTGAAGGTTGAGTTGCCTGCCCAGTGCCAGGGTTAAAGACATCTCCCCAGGGCTGAAGAGGAACTTGGAGTGGGAGGGGAGGGATCCAATTGTCGTTGACCACACTGGTACCAACAACGTTGATAGGATTAGAAAGGAGGTTCTGCTGAAAGAATCTGAACAGCTAGGAGCTAAATTAAAAAGCAAGAACTTCCAAGGTAATAATCTCAGGATTACTACCTGAGCCATGGGCAAACTGGTATAGGGTAAATAAAGTGAAGGAGTTAAGCGTGTGGCTCAAAGGTTGGTGTGGGAGGAATAGGTTTCAGTTCATGGGGCATTGGCATCAGTACTGGGGTAGAAGGGAGCTGTTCTGGTGGGGTGGGCTTCACTTGAACAATGCTGGGACCAGTGACCTGGCAAATCAAATAACTAGGGCTGTAGAGAGGGCTTTAAATTAAATAAAGGGTGGGGGAGGGTTATGGAGAGGGGCTACGTAGGCTAACAAAGCAAAAGCACATGGCAGCATTGCAGGGCAGCTATTTAGATAATGATACCCAGAGTGTGACAGGAAGGGACAGAGTGTACAAACATAAAAAGAAAAGCAAGTAGGATCAAAGGGGGAAACAATGGTAAAAAGACATAATTAATGGCTCTTTACTTAAGTGCATGTGGTATTTGGAACAAAATAAGTGAATTAATGGCACAAATACAGGCTAATGGCTATGATCTCATAGCCATTATGGAGAAGTGGTTACAAGGAGATCAAAGCTGGGAACTAAATATTCAGGCGTTATGTGACTTTTCAAAAGGACAGGCAGAAAGGAAATGGTGGTGGTGTAGCTTTGTTAGTATGAGATGGAATAAGTACAATAGCAATAAATTATTTTGGATTGGAAGATGTAGAATCTGTACGGGTGGAGGTAAGAAATAACAAAGGGAAGAAGACACTGGTGTGAGTAGTCTATAGGTCCCTAACAGTAGCTATATTGTATGACAGAGAATAAATCAGGAGATAATGAGGGCATGTAAAAAAGGCAGTACATTAATCATGGGTGACTTTAATCTTCATGCAGATTGGGAAAATCAAATTGGCAGAGGTAGCCATGAACAAGAATTCATAGAGTGTATTTGGGAGAATTTCCTAGAACAATATGTTGTAGATCCAACCAGGGATCAGGCTATTTTGGACCTGGTAATGTGTAATGAGGCAAGTTTACTAAATGATCTCAGAGTAAACGGTCCCCTAGGGAACAGTGACCATATCATGGTATAATTTAGCATTCAGTTTGGGGGGTGAGAAACTTGGGTCGGAAACACCTGTTTGAAACTTAAATAAGGGTAATTACAAAGGAATGAGAGTAGATTTGGCTGAAGTGGACTGGGAAAGGAGTTTAGCAGAAAAGACGGTTGATGAACAGTGGCAGACATTTAAGAAAATAATTCACGACTCACAACAAAGGTATACCCCATTGAGAAAGAAGTATTCTAGGAAGGGAATAAACCAACCATGGTTAACCAAGGAAGTTAAGGATAGTATCAAATTGGAAGAAAAAACATAAAACGTTGCAAAGATTAGTGGTAAGCCAAAGGATTGAGAACATTTTAAAAATCAACAAAAGATGACCAAAAAAAGGGAGAAAATAAACCTTGAGGGTAGACTAGCAAGTAATATAAAAACTGACAGTAAGAACTTCTTTAAATATATAATAAGGAAGACAGAGGCAAAAGTGAACATATGCCCCTTAGAGAATGAGATTGAGGAAATAATAATGGGGAACCAAGAAATGGCAGTGGAGTTGAATAAACACTTTGCATCAGTCTTCATGGTAGAAGACATGAAAAGCATTCCAAAATACTAAATAATCAGGGGGCGAAAGGGAGGTGGGGAGGAAATAAATACAATAACTATCACTAGAGAAAAAGTGCTAGGGAAACTAATGGGGCTAAAGGCCGATAAGTCTCCTGGATCTGATGAGTTGCATCCTAGGATATTAAAGGAAGTAGCTACACAAATAGTGGATGCATTGGTAGTAATCTTCCAAGAATCCTTAGACTCTGGAAAAGTCCCAGAAGCTTGGAAAGCTGCCAATATAATGCTATTATTCAAAAAGTGAGGGAAACAAAAAACAGGCCAGTTAGCTTAACATCCGTCATTGGGAAAATGTTAGTCTATTATTGAGGATATAATAGCAGAGCACTTAGAAAATGCATAATATAATCAAGCAGAGTCAGCACAGCTTCATGAAGGGGAAATCATGCCTGACAAATTTATTAGAATTCTTTGAGTAGGTAACAAGCAGGATAGATAAAGGAGAACCAATAGATGTAATATATTTGGATTTTCAAAAGGCGTTTGATAAGATACCGCACATGGAGATACTTAATAAGATAAGAGCCCATGGTGTTGGGTGTAGTATATTAGCATGGACAGAGGATTGGCTAACTAATAGAAGGTAGAGAGTTGGGATAAGGGGGATATTTTCAGATAGCAATCTGTAACTAGTGGAGTGCCACAGGGGTCAGTGCTAGGGCCACAATTATTTACAATATATATTAATAAATTAGATAAGGGAAGTGAATGTACTATCACCAAGTTTGTGGATGACACAAAAATAAGTTGGAAGGCAAGTGGTGAGGATGACACAAGGAGTCTACAGAGGGATATAGACAGGTTAAGTGAGTGGGCAAAAACTTGGCAGATGGAATATAATGTGGGAAAATGTGAGGTTAAGCATTTTGGCTGGAAGAATAGAGGAGCTGAATATTATTTAAAAGGAGAAAAACTGCAGAAAGCTACAGCACAGAGGGATTTGGGAGTCCTCATGCATGAATCCCAAAAAGCTAACATACAAGTTCACCAGGTAATAGGGAAGGCAAATGGAATGTTGGCCTTTATTTCAAAGGGAATGGAATATAAAAATAGGGAAGTATTGCTAAAACTATACAAGGCACTAGTTAGATCACACCTAGAATACTGTGAACAGTTTTGGTCCCCTTATCTAAGGAAAGATACATTGGCATTGGAGGCAGCCCAGAGAAGGTTCACTAGGTTGATCCCAGGAAACATATAAGATTCTTAGGGGCCTTGACAGGGTAGATGCTGAGAGGTTGTTTGTCCTTGTGGGAGAGTCTAGGACCAGCGGGCATAATCTCAGAGTAAGTGGTCACCCATTTAATACAGAGACAGAAGGAATTTCCTCTCCCAGAGGATAGTCAATCTGTGAATGCTTTACCGCAGAGGGCTGTAGAGGCTGAGTCGTTAAGTATATTCAAGGCTGAGATAGACAGATTTTTAATCAGTAAGGGAATCAAGGATTATGGGGAAAAAGCAGGAAAGTGGAGTTGAGGATTATCAGATCAGTCATGATCTCATTGAATGGCGGAGCAGACTTGATGGGCTGAATGGCCTACTTCTGCTCCTAAGTACTATGGCCTGCTGGTCAAGATCTCTGAATTTTATTCTTTTTAAAAGAAATGTTCCCGTACTCCAGTCTCTGCAGGGGTCTGTGTTTATTACATTGTTTATGTGAGTGTATGAGGGTTCGAATATCTGTTTTTTGAAAAAGGGGGAAAATTGTTACAGATCTAACTCGTATGTTAACCAGTTTATTGACTTGTTTTAAAAAAGAAGTTTGTTTGATAATAAATCAATTATTTGTGTTTACTGAAAGATGCCTGGTTAGAATTTTTTTTACTGCTGGGAATAACAGTATCAAAAGTAAACAACTGGTCAGTTTTATAGGTGAATTAAACATTTAAACTATTGTTGCTACCTGTGGAGAAGTGGGGCTACAATTAACTGCACACTCCTCCCATCTCAGTCCATAACACTTGGTATTATAATATGTTTGCATTGTGGACTTTTTTTTTCATTCATTTACAGGATGTGGGCATCACTGCCTGGGCCAGCATTTATTGCCCATCCCTAATTGCCCTTGAGAAGGTGGTGGTGAGCTGCCTTCTTGAACCTCTGCTGTTAGGGAGGGAGTTTCAGGATTTTGACCCAACGACAGTGAAGGAACGTCGATATATTTCCAAGTCAGGATGGTGAGTGATGGAGGGGAACTTCCAGGTGGTAGTGTTCCCATCTATCTGCTACCCTTGTCCTTCTAAATGATAGCAGTCGTGGGTTTGGAAGATGCTGTCTAAGGATGAGGAATATGTAAATTCAAATTCCAAAACAAACCAGGCATGCCGTGGCACACACCCTAACTTCCTACTGACAGATCCTCATTATTGTCAATAAATAAAACAAATAAATGAAGAAACTATTTTTAGTTATTTACATTTGAATTCAGAGCCCTATGGTGCAGTAGCTGTAATGACATGGCTTGACCCAGCACTCTCTAGAAAGCTGCTTAATTGGGATTTTAATGCACTTTTTTTTTGCTGACATGGGGTGAGAGAGTGTGGGACTCTCCAGCACTGCTCCAACAAACCCTCCGGGAAGACAGTGCTGAATTCTAAAAAGCCTGTAGTGGGAAATCTGAGTCAGCAGTACTTCTGTAGGCTGATATTTACTGGGAGGTGAGTTTTAATTGCCAGGATTTGTGGTGTCTGTGATAGCTCAGGGAGGGTGTATGAGACAGAAATTAACAGAGAGAGCAGTAGACATAGAGAGAAAAGAGACCAACAGAGAGAGGGGGGTGGAATTTTACAGCCCCATCGGGGCAGAGGCAGAGCCAGAAAATGCAGCAAGCTGTTCAAAAGTCCATTGACTTTGGCGGGACTGGAAAATCCCACTGGTGGGGAGGGGCATAAAATTCCGCCCAGTGTGATAGAGAGAAAGAAATTGACAGCAGAGAAAGAGAGAGTAACAGGCAGTAAGACTGATAGACAGGGAGAGACTGATAGAGAGAGACTGATAGACAGAGAGAGACTGATAGACAGTGAGAGAAGACATACACAGTTGGAGATGTCATCACTCAGATGAGGTGTTAATCTGAAGCCCTATCCACCTGCTCAGGTGGATGTAAAAGCGACCATGACACTATTTCAAAGAAGAGGAGGAGAGTATCTTGTCCGATATTTATTCCCCAATCAACAGCACAAAAAAACAGATTATCTGGTTATTATCACATGGTTGTTTGTGGGACATTTCTGTGTGCAAACTGGTTACCATGTTTCCTTTATTCCAACAGTGATGGTGCTTCAAAAGTACTTCATTGGTTGTAAAGCGCTTTGAGTCACCTGGTGGTCATGAAAAGTTCTACTTAAATGCAAGTCTTTCTTTCACTGATAGATACTGACAGAGTTAAGAGACTGGCAGAGAGGGAAAGAGAGAAGACAAACGGAGGAGGGACACCGGCAGAGAGAGACTGACACAGAGAGAGAGAGAGAGAGAGAGAGAGACACAGACAGAGACAGAGATGGGGAAAGAGACAAACAGAGGGAGAGAGAGACATTGACTTTCTCTCAGAAAGAGAGGCAGACAGGGTGGGAAAGCAAGAAACTGAAGGTCGAATTTTCCAAGCCCATTGTTGGCGGGTGTGATAGGTGACATGCACGGAAAATATGGCGCAACCTGCTCCATGAGGGCTTGAAGGCGGGTTGCGATTGCCCGCTCAGCCCGTCAACAGCCGGCCACGCTTCCCGCCATCGGTCGGCGAGGTGCTAATTGTGATACATCAGCATATAACTAAAAGGCCATCCCGCCAGGCTCTTGAAGCCCCACCATATTGTCCGTCCACATTGGCAGGAAAGCGCACTGACGTGTTTCACAACAATGTGCATGAACTGAGGTGAGTGAGCAGCAGCGTTCACCACAGCTCGCCTGTTGTTTACAGGCCTCAGGGACACCGGGGTGGGGGGAAAACTGATACCTGGCCCCAGAGACAACTGCTGAAGTGAGGTTGGGGGTGGGGGGGTGGGGGGGGTTGGTGGGGGGGGGGGGGGGGGGGGGGGGGGGGGGCTGTGCGCGGTGGTGGATGGTGTCCGGGGGCAAGTGCTGACCAGCTTCGGAGGCGACCGTTGCCAGTAGTGGGGGGGTGGTGGGGTTGGTAAATTGGTGCCCTGGCCTGCATCCCGCACGCAGGCACTCGAGGTGTGGGCCAGGGTAAGCGAGGGCAGTGGCTACACATTAGGGACACTGTAAAAACTGACCAGGCCTCTGCGACTGAGACAGATCAGGCGCAGCCACAGGGATATGATTGGGGTTGGCCTCCCAGCCTGCCCGTCCATGCAAGCAATGCAGAGGCACCAAAGGGCTACCAAGTGCTCCATATCTTACCCCCCATCCTCCCTACCCCCTGCACAGACTTCGAGTTTGCCACCGCTTTATTGGACCATGGAGCAGTTGGACTGCACACGTTGTACAATCTCCTCGCTATCGCTGGCCATGTAGCAGTCACTGCTGGAGGTGCTCACAGCTCCTTGCAATCTCAGCATCCTGGTTTGGACCAGTATCCCCCATGTCACAGGTTGACAGGGCAGCCATGCAGCGCACTCATCTCTGGCCATCCGAGGGGTAACTAGCACTCTCCGGGAAGCATTAAGGGGCGGTCACACAGGGTCAGGAAAGGTGCTAAGTACAGCCATGATAACCACGTCTCTCTCTCTTTCATGCTGTAGGAACATGGATCCTGGTGACCTAGCTGTCTGCCTGGTGGCCTACAGAGACAGTAGAAGATGGGGGAGAGAGTGACTGAGGTACCTGGCTGTGCAAAGGCAGGAGCAGCAACCTCATGAAGAAGGGGCAGCAGGGGCTCCTGCACACACTGCCCAGGGGTGACAGTGAGCCGTGGCTGGTCGGCGCCTAGAGACACCCAGGGTCTATAGATGCTGCCTGCCATTCCTGCAGATACTGAGAATCAGTGTCACTGACGACTGCACATGTCCATGGACCTGGTGGCTCACATCTGCCACTTACTGCAGTAGTTGGCACCAAGGGGACATGGAGGGCATCCACTGCCAGTGGCTGTGAAAGTGACAGCGGCGCTCAGTTTCTATGCCAGTGGTTCCTTTCAGGGCTCCACAGAAACTTCTGTGAGATTCACAATCCGCCCCACAAATGTATCCATGAGGTCACGGATGCCATCTTCTCCATGGCGCACAACTTTGTGCATTTCACCTGGGATCGGGACAGCCGGGATGCAAGGGCCATTGGATTTGCCCTGATCTCGGGATTCCCACAGGTGCAGGGTGCGATTGACTGGACTCATGTGGTGCTCAGGTCTCCATCGCTACACTCGGTGGAGTTCATCAATCGCAAGGACTTCCACTCACTGAATGTGTAGCTGGTATGTGACCACCAGAAACACATCCTGCAGGTGTGTGCACGGTTTCCAGGAAGTGTGCACAACGCCTACATCCTGAGTCAGTCACAGATGCCTGATGTCTTCCAGGTCCCACAGAAGCTGCAGGATTGGCTCCTTGGGGACAAGGGCTGCCCGCAGAGGCCGTGGCTGATGACACCCATGCAGCAGCCTCAGACTGCAGCAGAGCGACGCTATAATGAGGCTCATGCAGCAACTCACAACTTGGTGGAGTAGACCATCGGGATGCGGAAGATGAGGTTCCGGTGCCTGGACCGGTCTGGTGGAGCCCTGCAATACAGTCTACAGAGGGTGTCACACATCATCGTTGTCTGCTGCACCCTTTACAACCTGGCACTGCAACGGGGACAGGAGCTGGTTGAGGAGGAGATGGAGGAGCTGGAGGTCTCCTCCAATGAGGAGGATGATAGGGATGATAGGGATCGGGGTGAGGGGGTCCTTGGTGGTGACGATGATGGGGATGAGGTTCTTGCACTGGCTAGATGAGGCTGGCACACTTGGAGAGCTTCACTATTGTGGAGGATGATAATGACATGCAGTGAGGTGTCCCCATAGATCCTCACATCACAGTTATGAACATTAGACTCCAGTCTGGCTTATCTCACCGCCAATACCTTCTGTGAGAATGTTCCTGTCTTGGGGATGTGGTGGGGGCCCCAATAGTCACTCGATCGCAGGAGGATGATGACAACATGCAGTGAGGACCCTCCATAGATTTTCACAGAGCCTCTGAGAATGTCTGACTCCTGTCTGGCTGAGGGCAGCTCACTTGCGCTCCGTGATCAGGGCCATCTCAGAGACGCAGCCATGAAACTTTAGACACATCTGATGCTGTGTCTGCCTTCAGCGCCTCAGCCCTTCAGGAGCTGGTGCAAAGCATCACTGGTCACGGATGCTGGTGTGATGGGGGCCAGACTCACCTTAAAGGTGTTGAGAGCGCACAGAGAGTATGAGAGAACTCTGTGATGTCTGCCCACTACATTCTGGCAGCAATGACCAGTACCGCCGAGGTGCAGGCATCAGCAATGCTTCCAGGGAGTGTGAGGCTGTACCATCACTGTGGTCTGAAGGCTGCACAGAGCACAGGGAAGAGGGCCTGGACTGAGACACCTGCCTTTTATATTGTGCAGAAATGTTTCACATCTGAGTGACACGAACACTGCTCATCAGAACAAGGAGCCACAGGCAGGGAGAAGTTCTTAGGAGTTTATTGACAATAGTGAACAGTAGGTACAAGTGATCAACACCCATGCCCAGGCTGTGCAACTACATCTCCTTAACTTTCCTAACCGTGCCGCTATGTCTTGGTGCTCCCCGGACATCCACAGCAGAGATGGAGGCAGCCTGCTGACTGAGACGCCCTGTCTGTGATGACTTTGGTGGGCATCCTCTGGAGGGCTGAGACTTGGAGGGCCCAGGCCTGCTTTCGGGGTCCTGCTGTGTGGCAGTGGCACCCTCTTGACCTGTGGAGCTGGATCTGTGGAGGTCACAGGAGGAGGGGATTCAGATGGGCCGGTCACTCCCAGAGTCACCTGGGTGGATGGCCCCCATGTGTGCACCTGCTGATCCTCCTCCCTCTGGGTGCCCAAGGGCCCCAGGCTGACTCCATGAGCAGAAGAAGTAGCTAGAGTGAGATTGAGCTGCCCAGCTCCCCTCTCACATACACACTGTTGGAGGCCAACAATGCCATTAGCAATAGAATTAAGCCCGCACAGCCATGCAGGAGTGACGTCCTGGACCAAGGTCTCCATGGCAGGCGCCATCCTACCAGTGTTGATCTCGGAGCGCTGCAATGCCGGCGCTATCACCTCAGCCTGAAGACAGAAGGACTCCTCCATCGTGCCTTGCAATCTGAGGAGTGCAACACACATCCCTTCCTGATGTTCCCGAGCTTGCCTTTGCAGCTCTCGCAACTGTGACATGACCGAGTCCAGAGGCTCATCATCTGACTCAGACTCAGCAACGTTCTGGCCTCCAGCAGTCCTGAGTGCTGGGGACCTGGGAAGTCTCTGCCTCCACCTGCTGTGGATCAGAAAGTGTGATGTGCTCACCAGATTATGATCCCGAGGCTACTCTAAAGCTAGGTCCCACCGAGTTATATGTCTCTGCGCTGGTGAAGGGTGTGGGTGAGCACTGTGATAGGACTTCAGGGAGGGTGCCTTCAGATTCCTCTTTGGAGGTTTCTTCGGAGCTTGCTTGGAGGCTCTGGGTCATGGACTCCATCAGCTGCTTCCCAGATGTGCCTGTGAAAGCAAGGGGAGATAATTAGCACATGGCAGTGGCCTGTGAAACAGGGCACATCACTCACAGCGTGGTTGTCTGATGGATGTTGCACTGCTGGATCCTCACTTGGTAGAGCAACACCGACCTCACCGTCAGCACAGGACCAGTCCTGGTCATCACCGGCCAGATGGATGGGTCTGTTTTTGAATTCTGTCAGAACCTTAATCTCTGGCATCCCTCCACCTGTCTGTGACCTTTCCCTCCTGTTGTGTGCCAGTTTGTCCTGCATGAGTAGAGATGCAGAGAGTATATCAGGACTCCTGCCGGGCCAGATGATAAGTATGCCTGGCCTGTGTGGGTGGTGATGGTCCCATGGACGGGATGAAGACAACGACGGTGTGTGTGAGAGAGTGAATGGTGATGTCCCTTGCACTGGCAGTGAGTGAGGGCCCTGTGGGTGTGTGATGGGTTTGTGAGTGTGTGTGTTGGGAGTGATGAGTGACTTACCCTGGTGGAACAGAGGAGATCATTCATCCTCTTGCATCACTGGGTGGCTGTCCTCCTCTGCAGGGCATTCACGCTGACCACCGCTACCACTGCCTGCCAAACCAGGTTGGTGACATCACTGCCCATCCTGCAGCCAAAGTGGGGGTAAAGCACATCCCGTCGGGCCTCCATGGCATCCAGCAGTTGCGCGAGGGACCCATCGGTGAAACGGGGGCTGCAGTCTTTTTGCCTTTGCTGGCCATGTCTCCCAGACAGCGGTGATGAGCTGGTGGTGATGAGCGTTTTGCTAGTGGCTGCCTTTTAAAGATGGCAGCCGGTGTGATGCAATTGCGGGGTGATGGCGAGCGGGCGAATGAGAGCCCACCTGCCATGGAACCAGTATGTTCCATGGGAGCGCATAAATAATGAGGCGGGCTCAGGACGATACAGTGTGAAAACCCACCATTTTCATCGGCAGGTAGGATTCTATTTTACCGTCTTGAGTGAGGGAGAGCGTCAGAGGGAAAGAGAGTGAGCAACATAGAGAAAGTGACTGACAACTTCAATTTTTGAGGTAAAGTCATTAATTAAAAGTTTTCAAATAATTTTCACCAACAGCAAAACAAAAACATCCCACATGTAATCTACCTCACATCCTTCGTTAAAGAAAGAAATTATTCTGCATTTATACAGCGACTTTCACATCCTCAGACCATCCCAATGTGCTTCATAGTCAATGAAGTATAGTTACTGTTATAATAGAGGGAAATCTTTATCACTAATTAATACCATTCAATGTTTGATTTCTATCTTATCCTGCTCCCTAGAGTATACAGCTGGGTTTCTGTAATCCTTAGGGATCAGGCTTGTTGGTCATCACCACACACTCACTAATGTGTGTACATTTTGTTTATTTGTGGAGAACAGAACTAAATACAATATCCAAGTGTTGACTGGTCGATACATTGTATATCCCTGTATTGTGCTACCTTTTTAACTTCTTTCTCCACAACTCTAGGCATTGACAGTAAAGTATCTATTATTAGTTCCAGATCCATTTCTGAATATTTCAGTGCTAATGCTGTCCCATTGATTGTGCACTTAAATTGCACAATATTCACCCAATGTGTATTATTTATATTTATCGGTATTGAATTTCATTTGCTGTTTGTCTGCCCAATTTGGCTGACTGATTTAAATCTGCATACTCATCCTTAACTGTGTTTTCCTTTTCTACTGCATTCTGCACAATTGGTCTGTAAATTTGACATGTTTTCAGGTTTCTGGATCTCTTATGTCAATCAAGTACAGCCCAAGTACTGACCACTATGTAATTCCACTGAACAATTTTCCCTGTCTAACCTTACTCCCTCTTTCTTACCTCTGTTATGGAACAGAGGATGGTAAATGCTGAGCTGCTCAAATCCCAGAGGGAAACTTGAAACAGCTACCACAACTGTTTTGCAATTTGTATTTCGAGGGGCGTGCCTTGAATTCAGTAGTAATAAGTCCACTAAAGCTTAGAGGATTTTTACTAAACTAAGTTAAACATTTAGTAATAGAAGAAAAGATTTTAAGCACATACATATGTCTACAAATTACTACTATAGTAATTCCTAACTCCCCTAATTAATCTGACTCCCAGTTACACCTCCGTTAAGGCAACAGTAAAACAAGATAGGTTTCAACAGACCCAAGCAAAGCACACAATACCCTGGACAGGGATATTCACAATGAGTTTTCTTAGCTTCTGTTCCTGTAGACAACAGCTTGATACATACGGGCTGGAGTCTTTTCACACTTGTTAGATCTTAGAATTTCTTCTTCCTTACATATAACCTCATCTCATCTCCTTTATACAAGTTTCTCCCTTTTTAATGTAAATTCCATTGTTCCAATATGTTTTTGCAACTTTACTTTTTCCATAATATAAATCTTCTATAGTACTCATATTATCAATAACCTTTGGGAAAAATAAATACACTGCTTGGCTTATCTTCTTAACTTCACCATCATTCGAGAAAAAATACTGAGCAAACTATTGGGATTAAAGGGTGACAAGTCCCCAGAACCTGATGGCCTACATCCCAGGGTCTTAAAGGAAGTGGCAGTGGCGATAGTGGATGCATTGGCTTTAATCTTCCAAAATTCCCTGGATTCTGGAAAGGTTCCAGTGGATTGGAAAAATGCTAATATAATGCACTTATTCAAAAAGGGTGGTGGTTGGGGGGGGGGGGGGGGTGCGCAGAAATTAGGAAACTATAGGCCAGTTAGTTTAATGTCTGTCATTGGGAAATTGTTAGAATCCATTGTTAAGGAAGTAGTAAAGGGGCATGTGGAAAGTCAAAATGCAATCCATCAGAGTCAGCATGGTTTTATGATGAGTAAATTGTGTTTGAATAATTTGCTAGAGTTCTTTGAAGATGTGACAAGCAAAGTGGATAATGGGGATCTTGTGGATGTAGTATATCTGGACTTCCAGAAGGCCTTTGATAAGGTGCGCACAAAAGATTAATTTACAAGATAAGATCACACGGAGTTAGGGGTAATATATTAGCTTGGATAGAGGATTGGCTAACCAACAGAAAGCAGAGAGTTGGGATAAATGGGTCTTTTTCTGGATGGCAAGCTGTAACTAGTGGGGTGCCACAGGGTTCGGTCCTTGGGCCCCCACTATTTACAATCTATATCAATGACTTGGATTCAGGGATAGATGGTACTGTAGCTAAATTTGCAGATGACACTAAAATAGATGGGAAAGTAAGTTGCAATGAAGAAATAAGAAATTTACAAATGGATATGGACAGGTTAGGTGAAAGGGCCAAAATTTGGCAGATGGAATTTAACGTGGATAAGTGTGAGGTTATCCATTTTGGTCAGAAGAATAAAAAGGCGACTTATTATTTAAATGGAGAGGAACTTCAGAATGCTTCAGTGCAGAGGGATCTGGGTGTCCTCGTGCATGAATCACTGAAAGCTAGTATGCAGGTACAGCAGGTAATAAGGAAGGCAAATTGAATTTTGGCATTTATTGCTAAAGAAATAGAGTATAAAAATAGGGAAGTGTTGTTGCAACTGTGCAAGGCATTGGTGAGACTGCACGTGGAGTACTGTGTACTGTTTTGGTCCCCTTACTTGAGGAAGGATGTAGATGCATTGGAGGTGGTTCAGAGGAGGTTCACTAGATTGATTCCAGAGATGCAGGGCTTGTCTTATGAGGAGAGATTGAGCAGTTTAGGTCTATACTCGCTAGAGTTTAGAAGGATGAGAGGAGGTATATAAGATGCTAAAGGGGATAGACAAAGTAGACGTGGAGTGGATGTTTCCCCTTCTGGGGAATTCTAGAATGAGAGGCCATAGTTTTAGGCTAAGGGGTGGTAGATTTAAATCAGAGATGAGGAGGGATTACTTTTCTCAAAGGGTGGTGAATCTTTGGAATTCACTACCTCAGAGTGCAGTGGATGCCGGGACACTGAATAAATTTAAGGAGGAGATAGACAGATTTTTAATTAGTAACAGGTTGAAAGGTTATGGGGAGAGGGCGGGAAATTGGAGTTGAGGCTGAAATGAGATCAGCCATGATCATGTTGAATGGCGGGGCAGGCTCGAGGGGCTGAATTGCCAACTCCTGCTCCTAGTTCTTACGTTCTTATGGCTACACCTTACCATCTCTTTGATATTCAAACTAATCTGGTTAATCTAAAAATGCAAATATTCATTACACCTCACATTCTAGAACTTCAGCCATGTTTAAGTATTTAGCATTTCAAACTTAGCTTCCCTTTTGATAACTCAAAAGCTCCATACCAGCTGTCTTCAATTCAATTAAACCCCCACACACAACCTCACACAGAGAAACTGATCTAAACCCCACTATTAACCTACCTTTACAATAAGTTACAATAATATTATGAAATTTATTATATTTACATGACACCTTTGACCCAATGGGCTTTCTAAATCACATTCCTTAACTTGGAATTCTGTGACTTTTACTTTAGTGAGAAGTCTTTCCTATGGAACTTCCAATCATCCTGAACTTTGCTGACCAAAGCCTATCCTACACCAATTTCCACTCATCTATCATCCCTGTTCTTGTCCACCTACATTAACTCCCTCTTCCTCTGACTTTGGGCTCCTGTGGATCCTCCCTTTCTGTTGCTCCACGGTTGGTGGTTCCACTTTTAGCTGTCTGGGCTTAACACTCTGGAATTAGCTGCCTAAACCTCTCCGCCTCTTCACCTTCCTGCCCTCCTTTTAGACCCTCCTTAAACTGATCACTTCATCCATTTTGTCCACTCATTATATTTAAAAGGATCTTCCCTTATAACCCATTATGTGTTTCTTATTCCTTCTTGAATTGCCCTGAGATGCTTTCCTTTTCTTTATGAAAGGTGCTATGTAATCGTATGCCATTATTGTTGACAAACATTTGTGGTAAGCCCAAATAATGCATGATAATTGGAAGTAACTAAAAAGTCAATGAGATATGTCAGACAGGGCTGAACCAAATGATGTGCTGATTCTGTCACTGTAACTACGCTGCAGTAAGTAGAAATCAGAGGCATTCCCCAGAGACTTGTTAGAAAGGACCTTCTCTTTCTAAAAGAGAATTGAAGCAGGTCTTTAAAACAAATAAAAGCATGGATAAGATTGAAATAAGCAAACTCTTTAATTTGACACAGACATGGGATGAATACAGAATACCTTAAGCGACAGAGATTGGAATGTTCACCATAGAATAGTCAATGTGCAGAACAGGGTCTCAGAGAACATAATTAATTTAGGGTCAACTGACACCTGAAAAGGGAGCTGGATCGATATCTGTTGTTAACAACACACACTGGATATTTTTAGGGGAGGTGGCTCCCCAACTCTTCAGTCTTTCCAGATTGTGTGCCTCCATCAAAGCCACACAAGGCAGTAATCAGAGAGCCTCCATACACAGGTCACTGTGCTTCAGCAGCTCACAATAAGGAAAACATCCTGATTATGGCAACCAAATTCTCAAATGCTGCCAAAAACTTTGGCTGTCAAATCAGTGTCTCCAACACCAAGGTTATGTTTCAGCCAGTACCAGTCACGTGCTATGAAGCACCAGACATAACCTTTGATGGCACCAGTCTCAACTCAGTAGAAAAATACTCTTACATTGGTATTGTGCTCTCTAGGGACACCACTATTGATGACGATATCCGTGTACACATCGCAAAGCAGGTTCTGCCTATGACCAACTCCATGAACATGTCTAGAAGCAGCATGGCATTAGCTGAAGACTAAAATCAAACTCTACCAGGCCATTGTCCTAACCACCCTGCTGTATGTCTCAGACTCCTGGATCTGCTGTAGGAGCCACACCAAAGCTCTGGAATGCTTCCACCAAAGACATGGGGGTCCATCATGAGAACCTGATAGCAGGACAAAATCACAAACAACTATGTCTTTCATCATGCTGCGCTCAACAGCATGGAGACCACCCACCAGAAAATTCAACTTAGATAGACAGGCCATGTCTCCCAAATCAATGACTACAGAATCCCCAAGCAGATCTTCTATGGGGAACTGTCTCATGGCAAGCAACATCAAGGTGGTCAACACAAACGATACAAGGTCATCCCAAAAAGGAGCTTTACTTCTGCAGACCACCTCCTTGGAGAAAACTCAAACAGAGGCAAGCACTGAAACTTGGTTCAGCATACTTCGAGGGCCATCTATGCCAAATTTGCAACATCTAGCACCCCCAGAGGAAGGGCAGAGGTGGTGTAGCATCAGAAGTTCCCCCAAGTACCAATGACAATATGAACTTCCAGTTCTGTGGACATCCACATCGGTTCCGCATCAGACTCTTCAGTCACGTGAGGACACATGGGAGACAATGAAATCGTTGACAGTTTGGACACACTTGAACAACAAGGAGTCTCCCACTAGAGAGGAAATGGGGGAAAGCTTAGAGGTACTTTATTTTCAGAGATTTTTTGGAAGATCAGCAGTAAACTCGGTCAAACAGAGTAAACAATAAGAGATTGGGAGAGTGCACACAAAAATTGTACTGTTTAATATTCCTTAAAGGATAGGCATTAGTAGGTGGTTTGGGGATGTTCATGATAGAATAACCACATGTTCTCTGGGTTTGTTATCCTGCATGGCCTTTACTTGGTTAATGCTTTCTTATGTCCTTAAATCTCTGCATTTGGTTGTTATTAATCTATTGGTGTATTAGAGTTCCTACTTAGTTTGGTTTCTACCACTTGAGCTCAAAAGGTGTTAGTGTCAGTGTGGCTCAGTTGGTAACACTCTCGCCTCAGGATCAAAAGTTTGTGGACATGTTCAAGTGCTTTGAGAAAATAATCCAAGCTGATACTCCAGTGCAGTGCTGAGGGAGCATTACAGTGTCAAAGTGCTGTCTTTCAGATAAAATGTTTAACTGAGGCCAATTTGCCCTCTCAGATGGATGTAGAATGTCCCTTGGCACTATTTCAGGAAAGATTTGGAGGGGGGGGGTTCTCCCTCGTATCAGGCCAATATTTACCCTTCAATCAACATCCCAACAACAGATAATCTGATCTTTATCACATTGCTCTGTGTGGGGTTTAACTTTGGGTAAATTCTCTGCCACAATTTCTCCATATTACAGCAGTGATCACACTTCAAAAATACTTTTTGGCTAATAAGTGCTTTGGGATTTCCTGAGACCATGAAGGGCACTGTCCCCAGCATCACAAATGCCAGTCTTCAGCCAATTCGATTCATTCCAGGTGATGTCAAGAAACTGCTGAAGGCAACGGATACTGCAAAGGTTGTGGGCCCTGACAATATTCAAGCAATAGTACTGAAGACTTGTGCTCCAGAACTTGCTGCATCCCTAACCAAGCTGTTCCTGTACAGCTACGACATTTGCCTAACAATGCAGAAAATTGCCCAGGCATGTCCTGTCCACAAAAAGCAGGACAAATGCAACCCAGCCAACTACTGTCCTATCACTCTAGTCTTGATCATCGGTAAAGTGGTGGAAGGTGTCATCGACAGTGTTATGCTTGATAAATGCCGCTTGGGCACTTACCCAGCAATAACCA
Source organism: Carcharodon carcharias (assembly GCF_017639515.1). Lineage (NCBI taxonomy): Eukaryota > Metazoa > Chordata > Chondrichthyes > Lamniformes > Lamnidae > Carcharodon > Carcharodon carcharias. The sequence continues at coordinate 89,739,490 of NC_054468.1, read as the reverse complement.
CCTCTTTGATGCTCAGTTTGGGCTCCACCAGGATCACTCAGCTTCTGACCTCATTACAGCCTTGTTTCAAACATGGACAAAAGAGCTGAGCTCCAGAGGTGAGGTGTGTTATGATCTATGCAGTTGGTAAAGTGGAGTTATTTAAAAATCCCAGAGGGAAACTTTAAACAACTGTCATAACCTATAATTTTAAGTGTTATGTTTGAGATGCAACTCTAAGTCCAGGATTCAGACCACCAGTTCTCGAGGTTTTACATTAAGCTAAAGGAAACATTTTATTAATTTACAGAGGTTAAAATATATACACATGACTTCAAATTACTATTATCATAACTTATAAAAATTCCCAAACTAATCTCCATTAAGGCAACAGCAACTCATAGACTTAACCAAACAGCAGGCAAATCATTTTCACTTTACGAATTCAAAATGAAGTCCTTTTCACTTTGGTTGCTGTGGAGAGAGTTGAAGGCTTACAGGCTTTGATCTTACATTGCTTCTGCTCTGCACACCCAAAACAGTTGTCTTTTTACACGTACCACTGCCCATTGAATGTTAATTCTCATTGTATCAACAACCTCTGAACTAAGCCTCTCTAACAATGAAACCCCTTTCATAATACCAATTTTATTATTAATATAAACATTTTGCTTGGTATCTGCTAGAAAGGTGCCAAGTTTCCACCCCACTTCTTGAATTCTCTATTCAAAAAATGCAAATGCACGCTATCTCTCTTACATATCAAAACTAGTACACATCAAAGCCCCAGACTAGCTGGCTTTAATCCATATTAAGACACACCCACAGACTAAACTTCTATTTTACGAGAAAAATATTTTCCAAAATATTATTTACATTAATACCTTCATGACAGGGAAGGGTGACTGTCCTTGACATCAAGGCAGCATTTGACTGAGTGTGGCATCAAGGAGACCTAGCAAAACTGGAGTCTATGGGAATCAGGGAAAAATGCTTCACTGGTTGGAGTCATACCTAGCATAGTGGAAAATAGTTGCCGTTGTTGGAGGTTAATCATCTCAATCCTGCAACAACATTGCAGGAGTTCCTCAGGGTAATGTCCTAAGCCCAACCATCTTCAGCTGCTTCATCAATGACCTTCCCTCCTTCGTGAGGTCAGGAGTGGAGATGTTCAGTGATGATTGCACAATGTTCAGCACCATTCATGACTCCTCAGATAGTGAAGCAGTCCATGTCAATACACAGCAAGACCTGGACAATATTCTAGAAACTGAACTGGACTAGTCATATAAATACTGTGGCTACAAGAGCAGGTCAGAGGCTGGGAATCCTGCAACAAGTAATTCACATCCTGACTCCCCAAAGCCTGTCCACCATCTACAAGGCACAAGTCAGGAGTGTGATGGAATACACTCCATTTCCTTGGATGAATGCAGCTCCAACAACACACAAGAAGCTTGACAACATCGAGGAGAAAGCAGCCCACTTGATTGGCACCCCAGCCACCACCTTAAACATTCAGTCCTTCCACCACTGATGCACAGTGGCAGCAGTGTGTATCACCTACAAAATGTAATGCAGCAACTCACCAAGGCTCCTTCGATAGCACCTTCCAAATGTGCAACCTCTACTATCTGGAAGGATAAGAGCAGTAGATGCATGGGAACACTACCACCTGCAAGTTCCCTTCCAAGCCACACACCATCCTGACTTGGAACTATATCGCCATTCCTTCTCTGTTGCTGGGTCAAAATCCAGGAACTCCCTTCCTAATTGTGGGTGTTCCAACAACACAAGGAGTGCAGTGGTTCAAGAAGGCAGCTCACCACCACCTTCTCAAGGGCAATTAGGGATGGCCAATAAATGCTGGCCTAGCCAGCAACATCCACATCCCATGAACAAACAATAAAAAAAAATGCAAGTCTTATAAACTGAGGGGGAATGAGCCTGTTCTGATAGATGAATTGTAGCCATACTTTGGTGTAACTTTTCAAATTGCAGTGAACTGCCCTGTTCAACATTGTTCCCTCAACCAAAACAGAGGCCCCAATTTTATGTGATCCCGGGCTTTATAAATACAGGTATGGAGTATAAAAGCAGGAAAGTTATGATGTACCTTAAAAACTACTGTTTTGGTGTCAACTGGTGTATTGTGTCTGGAGCTTTCTGGGCACCTCAGTTTAGGAAGGAAATGAAGGCATTTGAGAGAGTGCAGTGAAGATTTACAAGAATCATTCCGGGGACGAGGGACGTCAATTATGTGGATTGATTGGTGAAGCTGAGACTGTTCTCCTTAGTGAAGAGATGCTTGAGAGGAGATTTAATAAAGCTTTTCAAAGCCATGCAGGTTCTTACAACTGACAGCTGCTTGTTCACTTTTACAATACCTGATTTTTATTTCCAGATTTCCTAATAAACTGAATTCAGATTCTCGAACTGTAATGGTGGGATTTTAACTCAAGTTCTCTGATTTATTAGTCCTTTGGATTGCCAGGCCAGTAACCTAATTCTACCATGTCCAAGACTAAATCTGCAGCACAAACATTCAGTTCTGCATCCTTTGGGCTTAAGGGAGTGGTGATGTAGGCTGTACCACGAGTAATGACCAGACTGGGAGAGAGTAAGGGTTTTACTTCAGACAAGGGCATCAAAGGTTGAGATGATTGAGTAGGTTAATAGCTGCAGAAATGCCCTGGTGAACAGAGGGCCAAAGGTTAGAGAATTGGGATTTGGAAAGTGTCATTGTCAGTGACTTGGGAAGAGTGTTTTTTTCAGGGCCTAGCGCAGAATTAAGTTGGGTTGGAAGGCCGAGGGGGGATGTGAGTAGTGAGGGATAAATGGAGTGATCAGAGATGGCCTTGTCTGTGATGACATAATAGGAAGAGAGAGGTAGTGTGAGATGGTAAGGTTGAGAAGATGGCCAGGAATATGTGTTGGGGCGTTTTTACAGAGGGGGAGATTATGGGAGGACAGCACCCAGAGGAAAGAATGTGAGTTGAGATGGGGTGGGGTGGGCGGGTTGAAACCTATGAGGATGAGCAGTCACTCATTGCCAAGACTAAGGGAGGAAAGCTGTGAAGATACCTCAGTGAGAAAGAATGTTGGAGTACATTATGGTTAAAAACAAATGAAAGGAATGGTAGATTTAAGCCTGTATCTTGACATATTTACACAGAAAAGAAAGAATATTCCAGAAGCTTCATTCAAACAAGCAGAAGCCTTTCTGTTGATGTGGTGACGTTGTGAAGATATTCATGTCTCAAGGCAGCAGCATAAAAAGGGGGAGAAACTAATTTAAATTTGAAAGGAGATGCTGAAGTTTTATAAATAAAAGATCAATGTGGGATCATTCCAGAATCAGGATTTTAATTTTTAATGCAGCTATAATTAAGTGTTCAGAAGATGACACAAATCGAAATGTGCGAGCCGCACATTGATTTCCTACATTACAGCAATGACTAAACTTCAAATAGTTCCTCATTGGCTGCAAAGCGCTTTGAGAGATTCGGTGGCACGATATATATGTGAGTCTTTTTAAGAGATTGAAACTGATCCAGGGACAGGACAAATCAGAACCCACCCCCCTCGCCTGAAAAACATTTTAGACCATAGGCAGAATCTTACAGCCCTGTTTCGGCGGGGATGAGGCTGTAAAATGTGGTGAGACATTCTAAGCCTCATTGGCTCTGGCAGGAACGTAAAATCCCGCTGCCGTGAAATTTTGCCCCATTAATCAACTGACTGACAATGGCCTTCCTAAAAAAGGAGGAGCTTAGTCAGACTTGTTAAACTTTAAATTAATACTTAAAAGCCTGGAAATTGCTGCCTGGTCTAGCTGAATGGGGCTGCTTTTGTTTGATTCCACACTTGCCTATCCGCTCATAGCCAGAGAATCTCCTGCAATGTCTTCTCTTCCCATTCCTGCACTGTTATCTTTGGTGTGCCCCAACTGTCCTATCCTTAGCTCCCACCTATTTCTCATCTACATGATGCCCCTTGGTGACAACAGCTGAAAACACAGCACCAGTTTCCACATGTAAAATGATGACACCTAGCTCCACCTAATCACTACCTCTTTTGACCCCTCTAACATCCAGTCCTAGATAAGCACCAATGCGCTCCAATTATATATGAGGGAGCACCTTCCCTGGCCACTGTTTCAGTTTAGCCAGACTGTTCGCAAACTCAGCATCATTTTGGTATTTATTCATGTAATGTGGGCATCGCGGCCAAGCCCACTTTCCTGAATCACTGTGGTGCAGATACACCCACAGTGCTGTTAGGGAGGGAGTTACAGATCATTATCCCAGTGACAGTGAAGGAACAGTAATATATTTCCAAGTCAGGATGGCGTGTGACTTGGAGGGGAACTTGCAGGTGGTCCTATTTGACCCTGAACTGAGCTTCCAACATGACATCCTCTCCACCACCAAGACCATCTATTTCCCCAATGTCACATCACATATCCCCGCTTGCAGTTTGTCTGCTGCTGAAGCTTTCAACTATGTTTTTATAACCTCTAGAATCAACTATTCCAATGATCTCCTCACTAACCACCTATCTTCCAGCCTCTATAAACTTGAGCTCATCCTAAACTCTGCTGCCCATATCCTAACTTGCATCAAGCCCTGATAACCCATTACCCGTATGCTCACTGACTAAGATTGTCTATCAGTTCCACAATTCCTGATCGCCCCTCCCTATCTCTGCAATCTTGATGGTGTGCACAATCGTGTGGCCGATTGTGTCAAAGTATGCAGAGAGATTGTGGAAGACGAGGAATGATAATACAAAGCAGTCACAAACAAAATCATTCTTGACTTTGATGGGGGTGATCCTGAATCAGGAATGGGGACATTGGTTGATTTTCCCTCATTCAAAATCCCTAGGGGAGAGTGAGTTTTACTTTTTTCAACCCAGCTCCAATGCACTCATTCCCAGAATCAACAGAGCTGCCTTTGGATGCCTAGTCAGGACCTTAATTAGTGCAGGTGGGCAAGTGTCTATTACTTAGGGGTCATTAATGAAGCCATTTTGCAATAACTTTGAATTAGTTTTAAATTCAACGTTTCCATCTTCCAGAGCTCGGGAAACTAACCAGGGAAATTGAGGCATGATTATACAGTTATTCAAGTGAATATTTATGTTTTAACTGTTCCATCTGGACAAAGTTCATTTATTACAATTGGTGTCTCAGTTTCCTCTGGCTAATGTTTGACTGAGAGTGCTTGTGTGGATATAGCTTTTACAAAACCATGGAGCCTTTCAAACTGCCAAGTTAAGAATGGGAGGCACATTGGATGACAGCACATCAGAAGAAGATGATCACCAGCCAAGGTAGTGGCGATGTGTTGTGGTGTGATCGGCACATGTACATAAAAGAGGTGCACAGGAGGGGGCTAGGGCCACAGGAAGCACCATCCCTGTAGCAGGGTGTACAAATGCTCAGTTTCCTTGACCTCTCGGATGAGATATCCTTCCACAGTCTGATACCATAGATATCTCCAGCCTCCTAGAAGAAGTGAAACTTCTTTTTCCAGTGGTTGTGAAAGTCACTGTTGTTACGCTTCCAGGAAACCAGGTGTGGTGCAGGATAGAACTGGAGCCAATCTTTACACATTTAAGCACTTATTTATGGAGATACACATTATAATTGCACATCTTCTCACCCAAACGCCTCAATTTTAGTCTAATCTTATCTATAGGAGTACAAGTGAAACTGAGTTAATGCCTATCACCTGCTTATAATTAAATACATTAAATATATTTAGTATATGTCAGCCTCAAATTTTTTTGCCTCTGATTCCTTTCAGGGCTCCAGCAGACACACCCTAAGGTTCTTGGAGTGTGCTGCACATAAATATATAAGGCAGGTGACGTATGAACTGCTTGCCAGGGCTGGGAGTTATGTTGGATCCAGAATGAATGGCACTGGGATCTGTCTCCCTGGCTGGATTTCCTGAAATACAGGATGCCATTGATTAGTAATCCTAGCACCAGGATAGCAACCAGAGATTTTCAGCAACCACAAGTAATATTCTTCCATCAATGTCTTGCTGGCGTGCAACTACTAGAAGAGGTTCAGGCAGCTTTGTACTGGGTTCCCTGGGAGTTGTCACCAGGCCTTTGTATAGTGCAGCAGTCCAACATTCCAGAACATTAGACTCTGGGGAGAAGTCTTAATGGCTGGCTTGTAGGAGGCAAGGGATAATCAATTCAAACATGGCTCTGGAAACCTCTGAGGAACCCCACGAATGAGGCACAGAAATGCTACAAGGTGAGCCATCACCAGATGTGTCATCGAGCAAGCCACTGGAATGCTGCAGATGTTCTTTGGGGGCTGAGATCAACCTGGAGGCATCCTTCAATACTTAACAGTGTGTCCAGAACAATAAAGTGTGCTCCGTTTTTTATAGCATCTTGTGGCAGGTGGAAGAGGATGAAGGGGTTCAACATTCATCTTTGAATGATGACACTGAGGAGGAGCAGGAAGAAAATGGAACACCCATCACCAGACCAGTTGGGCACACCGCTTTCCTTGATGCCAGGGATGCCCTGATAGGGGCTAGAAAAACTCAGTAGGCCTGGAAGTACGAGGGTATTGACAGTTCAGAATGAATAAGAGTCATATTGGACTCTAAACATTAGCTCTGTTTCTCTTTCCTCAGTTGAGTTTTTCCCACACTTTCTATTTTTATTTCAGATTTCCAGTACCTGTAGTATTTTCCTTTTATTTTTGTGCCCTGATATTGCAAAGGTTTATCTCGTGCTTGTGTGGTGCAGGATATAACTGGAGCCAATCTTTACACATTTAATTCTTCCATTCTGGAGCCTAAGTCCGGTGGCGGGTGGGTTTTGCGCTGTGCGGCAGGACAGCTAAACACGCAAGATCGCCACTGTTCAGCTCATTAATTAAGCATCTGTGAGGAGCTCAGTGAATCTCATGACGGGCAGGGGGTCACCCACCCCCGCTGTTAAATCATGGGGCTCAAGGTCTTGGCACCATATTTAAAGGGCACCCAGACAGCCATTCACTCTCTGCAGACGAGGAGCTCCGCATTACTCCTCCAGGGTCCTTGTGGCTGCAGCTGGTACTGGAGAAGCTGGCAGATGCGAGCAACCAAATCCCAGGGCATACGAGGCACCTCCGGCATTGCCTTTCACTCACCTCTAGATAACAGCACAGCCAGCGATACACCCATTTTCAGGCCAATGTTCGTCATTGCATTGCTCCATGTTCGCCAGCCTCTTGACCTTTCAGAGGCCCCGTTGCCTCTTGCTGTTGAAGCCCTTGTTCCTCCTGTCCCCTGTGCCAACCTACAATGGGGCCCCCTCCTCCTCATCTCGATGAGAGCCATTACTGAGGCAGGGTTTCCTGCAGCCAGCATCATCGATGCCTGAGAGGACGTGTGAATGAAATGAAGTGATACATTAAGTGAGCATGTCCTTTACACATTTCCCTCCATCTCAATACCAGCAGGCAAGTGTTGAGCCTTTCACCTGGCCTCCGTCTAGACATGTTATCCCTACCCCACCCCTTCCAGGTGAAGGATATCCTGGAGGACCAGAAATGGGTGTTTCTCCTGTTCATACATGACTGCACATGGATACATTGTCTTTGACCAGGGTGATAAAAGCCATGTGCGAGAAGCCTCCCTCTGACACTTTTCCGCTTGTCTCCACCACCTTTGAGACTCCATAGAGAGACCATTGCCTTGTAGCATGGACAGACTAACCACATGAACCTTTGTCAGCCATGACCATTAACGCAGGAAGATGGAGGTTTGGAGTCGTGAGTTGACTTCCCTTCACCAGCCATATCTCTTGGTGGCATCCACCTCCCTCCCTCCCTTCCTCCTTCCTCCCTGTCTCTGACTGCAGCCAATGGCAAATGCCACAGAATGAACAGCAGCTCCACACCTTGCTGGGATCTCGATGTTATGAGATCCATGAGTTAGGAACAAACCTGCTGCTGTGTGGGTTTGACCATAGAGAGGAGAACAGAACTGAGCATGCTGGACATCCAGTTGCCTCATGATTATTAGGGTGTCCCTTTAGTTAGCCACTTGCGTTGATCTTGATCTCCACTCACCCGAAAAGACCTTCCTCCCACTTGGAGGGATCTCACTGACTGACTGTGTGGTCAAGGTCATATTTGAAAAATGGTGTGCATCACCTTTCAGACTCAGTCCACCATCTTCTATTCTCCTCCTGCCACACACCAACTTCCCCCATCACCATAGGTCCACCCAATATCACCATTCCTCTCCCCTCTGTTACTCTTGAACCTCTTCCCGTTACCTCGACCCTATGATAATCCACCTCCACATGCCTTCCTTGCCCTCACAACTGAGACTAATTACCATCCCCATGCGCTTCCTGACCCTGCCCCCTCCTGTTATCCGAGCCACCTTGTTTTGTTCCCCTCCAGAACACCCCATGAGACATTCACCTACCACAATCTCACCCTGGACCTGCCCCCCTACTGCACCTCACTCCCCCTCTGACTGTGACTGTGCCCTCCTATCACCAGTACTCTGAGTTCACTTCCCCTAGCACCCCACAATTGACACCGCCGACCCCACCCTCTAAGACAATCCCACACCCGTGCCGGACACTGGCGCCACTGCTCCCATTCCTCAGACACTATCCCCTCCTTCACCGCTTAGCCTGCCTCCCCTGTCCAGTTTTCACTTCACCCTACTGCGCCTGCTACCCCCAATTCCAGCCTTCACCTGCCTCCTGTGTCCAGCCTTGGTGCAGTGTTTGCTAATGGCACTTGAGTGAACTTATGTGGGTTCCCCAAGAAGGAGAGAGCAACGTCTACAGATGTCAAAGTCGTGGAAGAGGTGAAGCCCACCACGTGCACGCGACTTATATACAGTCATAAAACTGAACATTGTAAATCCTTGCTGGCGAGGAATTTAACTTAGAGGGGGAGGCCATTTAATGAGCATGTATGAAACGTTAATGAATGTAAATGGGGTTCCCGACATTGTTCGTCGGGAAGCTCGAACCACCTTTAACCCGCCTTGAAAGCCAGGAGAGCAAAATTCACATGTTTATCCTGTTACCAGGAAGTAGATTTTTTGCCTCCCGCCAAATTAAGTGCCCCCGCCCACCATGATTCCATTTGCTGGCAGGGCCGGAAGAGCCTGCCCCTGGTTTTGACATACACCGGAATACATCATAACTGAATCTCTTTGGGCAGCTCTTGCTACCACCACTGTCACCTCCCTTTGCATAAGTGGAGCTGGATTTTACCAGCCCACCAGGAGTAAGGGGGAGACACGCTGGTGAGTCTGGGGGGGTGTTGTGGGGGGAACAGGGTACATTGGGTAGTGGAGCAGGCATCAGTAAAATTGTGGGAAGCCATTTTGTATCAGCTCCCTGACCATGTCCCGCTGTTGGGGAATTTTAATTTTGCCCATGGCGGATTGATCTCCCACTGCCCCAGTATTCCCAGCTCAATAAAAGGGGTTTCTCATCAGCAGCTTGGGGTGGGGGAATAGTTTTATAAAGCAAAGGCACCCGTGGTCCTAGCAATTTGCCTGGAGGAATTTCCCCTCCATCACTTAGCCTTGTATTTTTTTAAAAGGTTTCTTTTTGCCTACATTCTGTAGGCTGCGGGACCCCTGCCTGTCTCTGGAGTGGCCACTGCTCCTGGTGGCACTGCTGATCAGTCAGCCCTGTGATTGAGCCAGCAGTTCTTGGTGGGCAATGGCCATCCATAAAATTCAGAGACAAGTCCCACCTTCCACCCGTACTTGTCTGCCATCATTTTATTGGATGGCAGAGCAGGCTTGATGGGCTGAATGGCCTACTCCTGCTTCTACATTCCTATGTTGTCGATAACATGCATTTTCTTCCACTGTATTCCATTCAGTAAAATCCAGGCCAATCAATCCTTCAACTACACAACCACACTTATTGCAAATCGACCCACTGGTTCCCATTGTACATTGGCATTCAACATGAAACAAGTGAAAGGGTGTGTTAAAACTGGGGCTTAATAATAGGCAAGACATATGGGCATGGTGCTAATCAATACATTGTATTTGTCCCTGTAAGAAAAGGAAACTTAACACCATTTTGTCCAGTGTGCATGCTTTTGGTGAATTACAGTTATGCTCTTATGTGCTGTGTCATATGTGGCTTCAGCAGAGGTTGAGGCAGGCTGTTCAGATCCAGGTTCTGACTGCTGCAATGTCCTTTAACTTGTGTCCACTGGGGTTTGGGGCCCCTGATGACCTCACCAAGGAACTTTCCATCTGCAAATGTCCAGGGACCAACTTAGCCATTGGGTGACAAGGCAGCGGACTGGGCACTGGCAGAGGGCTGGGCAATGGGAGAGAGGTTAGAGCACTTGAAGTGGGCTTCCCATATCCATGCCCCCTTTTGCCATCATCCATCTCCTGGGTCAATGCCCTTACCAGTCTACTACAGGCCACATGGGTGAAGATCTGCGGTGCATTGTAAGGTCATGGATAAGGTGTATCATCCTGTTTAAGACAGAAGAAATGTTGGTATCCAAAATCTTGCGCAGCCACAGTTCTGGCTTGCATAGATTTATTTGAGAAGCTCGCTTGAAGTTCCATGTAGATGGCCACTCTCTCCCTATGGCGGACATTTTTGCTATTCCCTGTACCACCAATCCACCGATGTTCAGGTTGGACTCTTCCATCCTCCCAGCTATTGTGGAGGGCATGTGAGGCATGTCTGCCCATACCTGGCTAAGTTTCTGAACTACCTCTAGCATTCCCCTTCTCAACTGTGCACCCCGGGGTTCAGGGTCTATATCCGTTGAGCAGATGTTGGAGAGGATTGTGCTTCCAATGTTGGCTCTCCACAGCTGTCCCTGCCACCAGTGTCCCCCCTACCCCATGCTTACTTGTGAATCACCAGCTTCAAACTCAACTAACCATCTAAGTGGATGCACTGAAAGGTGAGTATTTGTGCTGTCGCATGGCAATATGTCTTGTGACAATGCCCTCAGACGGAGTGGGATCCACTGCAGAATTTCCTCATGTATGTCTTGTGACACCTGCTTTACATGTAAAGGCCCTGGAAGACAAAAGAAAGGTTTATGAATTGTGCCGGCAAAGTAATTTTCCTGACCTTCACCACAACTCAGTCTTCTCATAGCTCAGCCTGTGATGAAATAAAGTGAATAAATGTGTGTCAGAGTTATGTGTAATTCTGTCACCAGCTACCTGCAAGTTCCCCATTTCTCCATCTCCAATAAGAGGGACACAAATGTGCCATTCTCCTCCTCTGAATCTACCAGCTGGACTACTTGTTGTGGACAGCTCCAGTCCTCTCCCTCCCATGTGCATTTTGTGCTCTCTTCACCTTTAAGGGGTAAAAGAGCAGGCTGGTGTGTGAAGGTCAGATAGTCATCCAATGGACTCAGCCTATTCAATGAGGATGACTACCAGACAGATGCATTACATTACAAAAGAATGGGGATGATCGGCAATAGGGGATGTATAAATGAGGGAGTGATGAAGTGCATAGAATGTAAAAGGCTGAGTTTGCTGAAAGTCAAGTGGGTCTGATAAATGATGTTTCTTCCTCCCATTTCTGGGGAAATGCATATCCCTCCTGCTCACTGACTGCATCCAGCGGTAACCCCAGTGATGTACTATTAAATCTGGTAGAAAACAGAAAACACTGGGAATATTCAGCAGGTTTGGCAGCATCGATGGAGAGAGAACAGAGTTAACATTTCAAGTCCAATATGATTCTTCTTCAGAACTGAAGAAGTGTCATATTTTCTCTCCGTTTATCCTTTCATGGGACCTGGGTGTCACTGGCAAGGCCAGCATTTGTTGCCTATCCCTAATTGCCTTGAACATAGTGGCATGCTCAGCTATTTCAGAGGGCAGTTAAAAGTCAACCACATTGCTGTAGGTCTGGAGTTACATATAGTCCAGCCGATTTCCTTCCCTAAAGGTGAACCAGATGGGTTTTTATAACAATCAATGGTAGCTGTCTCAGTCACCATTACTGAGACTAGCTTTATATTCCAGATTTATAATCAAATTAAATTCCACCAGCTGCCGTTGTGAGATTTGAACCTATGTCCCCAAGGCAGTTAGCTACATTTCTGGATTTTAACTCCAGTGACATTACCAATACACCACCATCTCCGATTTGTATAATACCCCTTTAAATTGAACTGAGACCATCTCAGTATGCCTGCTGTGCAGCTACGAGAAACATTAATTGCTTCAGTTGAGTTGCGATCACACATCCTAACTTGCTGATTTTGACTTCACACAATTCCACCACCATGTTTTAATGGTTTTTATTACTGTAGCTGAGCATTAGTGAGGTTTTGCTAATAACATGCTTCCTGGACTTACCTAAACTTGATGAGGCTTTGCTTCCTTTTGGATAGGCTTGACCTAGCTAGGATTGTTTAAATTCAAACCTCATATTAAGAACTATATACAAAGACCTCAGAGTAAACAAATGGTAATCAGGACAGAGACTGTTCTGCTCCTAGCTCTCTTGCAGCCTCTCAGTCATCTGACTCCCGCTATCACCATTATATCTTTTATATCAACATGGTCTCATTAATATATTCATCAACCTTTACTCTACATTTCCCCCCAAGCATAATCTCGAACTGTTACATTCTTTGGTTAAACTATTTACATTACATTTTCCAACTTCTGTAAACCCTCGACACTGTAACAGATTCTATCCAATTCCTACCCTTCACCCCTGCTCCAAGTCACTGTCAATAAAGGTCTTCAATCTTCAACAGTGTTCTTGGCTCTCTTGGAGGATGTTATGGACATAGGCAATCACTCCTATTTTTCCTGGAAGATAAATGCATTGGCAAAGTAGGATAGCAGCTTTCCATGACTGCTGGTAGCTAGGCTGTGATCTCCATGATGCATGAACTGTAAGGGTCATGAAATCTTTTGAATGAAAGACCGATTCAAGAGAGAAAATTTCAGGACCTGGACAATGATACTCTCTTGAATGTTTAAAAAATTATTACTCGTTCATGGGATGCGGGCGTCGCAGGCCAGGCCAGCATTTATTACCCGTCCCTAATTGCCCTACTCAGAGGGCATTTAAGAATCAACTACATTGCTCTGGGGTCTGGAGTCCCATGTAGGCCAGACCAGGTAAGGGCGGCAGATTTCTTTCCCTAAAGGACATCAATGAAGCAGATGGACTTTTACAACAATTGACAATGGTTTCATGGTCATCGTTAGAATAGAAAGAGGATAAATCAGCTACTGAAGAAAGGCTTGAAACTTTGAAGCATCTTCAATTTTGACAAAGAATTTCACTGCTTTGTCTCCACTGCTGCATGGATGACGATCTGAGATTTGAATAAATCTGGAAGACGAGGAGAAGAATGACAAAAGTCCTGTAGACATCGCAGGTTATGAAGAAAATACAACTTCCCTATTACACTTAGGGCACTAGGTGTATTTTCTGTAGGTAGTGGTAACATTGCCATGCTCGTTTCAGCATGAAGCTACTCCGCTGTAGGCAATGGGATGACCGTGTCAGCATAAGAAGGTAAGACTACATCATCTTCAACAATGGAATAAATTTCCAGAAGTGAATCTCGATGAAATTCCTGTATAAGACTCTTCAGCTGTTGGAAGCCCTGTAGTTTTGGCCTCTGCTTTTGCACTGAAGGATGGTTTAAATATAAGCATAACTTGCTGATGAGATTGAAGTGTGGGATACAACTTACTTTTACACAATCTTGTCGGCTCTGTAATTTATCTAGTAGTTTGATTCAACTCGGCCTCAAGCATCTCCTTCTCCCTGGACAGCTCACCATAGACAGCCAGCAATATACAATATATCTCATTGGTGAGTTCAGTGGGGCAAATATATAAATGCAGCTCCTCAGTAGCAAACAAAGCTGACTGCTTGAAAAAGAAAACAGAGACTTTATATGCTTTGGCAGTGGATCCAACGAGTGCAACAATCTCTAGGATCACATCTTCCAATGGATCACCTGTTTCTGCAACAGTCTCCTTCTCATACATAACCTTTGTCAGGAAACAGCTAACCAAGGGCTAGCAGCTCCTCTAGTGGATGCTCACTGTCTTCTTCAGTGCCTTCTATTTCTGTGCCTTTTAGCCTGTCTATGTAAAGAATTGAAAGATCTGCAATCTCCTCCTGGAGTTCAGTGGATGGTTCTTCTATAATAAAGAGTGACTCACTGTGTAATGAATGAACTTCAGTAGCTGCTGCTGAATCGAAGTCTGTCGGTTCTTAAACTAACATTGGAACTTCTTCCTTAAATGGTACCTTGTACTGATACCTTGTCAAGCTTTTACATAAGATTAAGTCTTTAAAAAGCTGACCTGCTGAGCAGAGCAATTGGCTGATTCTGTAAAATATAGAGACTTTTGTGAATTTATTTTCCTTCATGACAAAGGGTGGTGTCAAACAGGCCCTTCATTTGGAGGTTTGTGCCCCCAGGCCCCTGTGGCTTTAAATCAAATGGTTAAACTTTGACATTTTTAAGCCAATTTGGAAGCCAGTCCATGGGCAGAACTTTGCCATCGGCGAGCAGAGGGTGGGGGGTGGGGGGGGAGGTGGTGGGTGGCGGGCCCACTCTCCGACTTGTAAAATGACACGGGATGACATTAGGTGGAACCCTCGACATCATCCCGCCCCATTTAAATTTTCAGGAAGGTGGGGTCTCAGAAAAATCAGCTGCGTGCCCGCCGACCTGTCAATGGCCAATTGAGGCCATTGATAGGATCATTTAAACAATTAAAGGACCTGCCTTAATGTTGGCGAGCAGGCCAGGAGCCCCAGCGGCAAATAGAGAAAACACAAGACCTCATCCACCGGCGGGATGAGGTTTCATGCAGGGTTTTAAAAAGTTTAATAAACTTATTATGTAAATTATGAACATGTCCCATCTCATGTGACATTGTCATTCGAGGGGGACACATTAAGGATTTTTTTTCCTCTATTGTTAATATTTTTCAAAGTGTCAGTGATCTCCCTGAAGCAGCACTTAGCCTCAGGGAGGTGTGCACTGTTTCATGCGCATGGGGGAAAGAGCGCACTCTCGTTTTTGGGGAATCCCCCCCACCCGCACAGGAAGCGCATAGCAGTTCCTGCCGGACGTCACGCTGGGTGGGCCTTAATTGGCCCACCCACATAAAATGGCGGTGAGGCCTGCTTCTCTGGTGGGGATCGGCTCCCCGCCTGACGGGGATTGGATCGGGCCCACCCACCTGACAGGCAGAAAATTCTGCCCCATCTGTCCGATAAAAGAGAGAGACTCATGCACTGGTATTGAGTTTAAATTCTTTTCTGTAGCCTTGAACTTCGAATTCCACAGACCAGAACTGTTTATTGGTTTCTTTGATATCTCCTCGGAAATCAATGGGTTGGAAAGATATATCTCCTATTTCTTGGACTTCAAACTAGCTGGGAACATGTTCCAATTTTCTTCCCATGAAAGCTGTTCTTGGTTTACAGAACTGTTTAAAATGACCAGTCCTGCCTCAGAGAAAGCACTCAGCTTCCCCTACTGAGAAGTCTTCATAGTGGTGCTGTCTGTTCGCGCCACATCTTGAGCACCTGACTATAGATGGAAGAGTTCTCCCTGCCCCCTCGCTGGTTTTGGCTGGCTTTCTCACGGGCTTTTTGGTGGGCAGAGCTCCCAATATTGGGTTTAGGTACTGGACCGACCCTTCCTGAATCTCAACATCATCTCGAATTACACCTCTATTTTGGCATCTCAACTTGGCTTGCCTTGTGATCTGCTCGGCCTTCTCTAGGGTCAGATCCTCTTTGCATTGTAACAAGTTGGGCAATGCATCATCAAAGACGCCAACTACAATGCATTCTCTAATGAATTTGTATTTAAAGTTCTGTAATTGCAAGCACTTGCTAACCGATATAGATTATTAATGAAGGGATCGATAGACTCCCCTTGTCTTTGGGTTCTCTTGATTAAATTTTGCTCTTTCTATTACAAATTCTTTTTGGGGCTAAAGCATTTCTCAAAGATCTCCATCACCTTTTCATATGATGCTGAATTTTCCTCAAAGCCTTGCACACAAGAACATTGTCAGCTATAGCGCCCACAGCATATAAAAACATATAGATGTGGAGTTTCTGAGGTTTCCCTGCAATCCCAAAATCGTTCAGTACCTTCTGAACTGTTTCTCCTAGAGCTCCCATCGCTGTCCTTGCTGTTGGCCTTCGATGCATTGGAAAGGCTGTGGAAGGGATAGTGGCTGCTCAGTGGCTAGTGACATCATGAGTCTTTCACAGTTCCCTCACCATGGTAGCTTTCGGATCCGATCTTTGTCGCTGCAAAGTCGATTTTCTTCCTCTACCGGTTGTCACTTCTGGGTCGCCCGTTCTATGACCGCAGTTTGCCATACTGGCCTCCAGCGCTGCCACCATGTATTGATGGCTTTTGGAGCTATAGCTGAGCATTAGTGAGATTTTGCTAATACCATGCTTCCTGGACTTACCTAACTTTGACAAGGCTTTGCTTCCGTATGGTTTAACTTCAAACCTTTTATTAAGAACTATTTATAAAGACCTCAGAGTAAGCACATTGTATTCAGGAGACAGGCTGTTCTGCTCCTAGAACTCTTGGAGCCCTTCAGTCATCTGACTACTGATGTCACAGATCATTTATATGATCATGGTCTCATTAACATATTCATTAACCCATTACTCCACCCCCTTCTCAGTAATAGTAAGGCTATTGTTTCACATACCTTGCTCTCTGATAGCATCAAACAATGCTGAAAAAGGATGACAATATTGCACAATTTTTATCTGGCTCGGTAATGCTGTTCAAAGTAGTTGATTATAAGTAATGAGCTCACTGACTGGTCAAACCCCAGCAGCAGTCAGCATCACAGTCCTGGGCTGTAGTTGCAGAGACACCAGAGCCAGATTTGCAAAGCGGGCTCAGGAACCCTGAACCTGGATTAATTCGGGGTCCTGACCCCGCACCCAAACTGCACTGTGCTGTTTTTAAATGTAAACGGACTGATTCAGAAGGAGGCAAGCTCACCACCCAATTAGAGGGACCGAGCATCTCCAGGAAATGGGAGCTGCCTGCCTGGTAGCAGTGGCAAAAGCAGGCACCAGCCATGTCTGTGGTTGCTGGGTGGGGGGTAGCAGGGAGCCCATAATAGGGCCAGGAGGATAAAGACAGCTCAAAATAGCCCTGGATTCTAAACTCGATCCAGCACTATCTGACCCCATCAAATTTCCCAGAAATATAGATGGAAACAAACATTCTTTTGCCCCTTAGTGATCCCGACAGCTGGGTAGCAGCATGCACCGGACTCTTCTGCCTCACCCAGATGAAAGATTGAAAATCTCATTCTGTTCTTGACAGGTCACTTAGCAAGCTTGTTAAGGAGCTTAAACAGACATTAATTGGCAGCAAGCAGGTTTCCCATTATGTACCCTCACCCACCTCCCCCCCACAGCCCCTCCCAATCCCCAGCCCTCCCTTTCAAAATTGCAGATTGTTCTAGTAGTGGCAGGCTCCAATGCCACCCTCTGGGAACACAGTTTTCAAATCATGCCCACACCTGTTTCCACCCCCACCCGCAACTGAGAATCCAGCCCCATTTCCCTACAGCCTCTGAAAGCCAGGGCAACCTCGGGATTGGGCACAGACGGTTGCTCCTTTGAACGACGCTTCCTCCCAAAGCTCCATAATCAGACCCTGGCATGTGTAGAGTTAATAATAGCACAAATTCATGTAACTGTTTGAACAAAAGGATTATTGCAACAATATAAAAATGTTAACCCTTCAATGCAAACTAAGCAGCTTAAGTGCTAAATCTGGCTGTTGGCAGAGACGGTTTATTTTCTCTCGATTGTCTGGGAGATGCAGGTGATGTTGATGAGAGGAGATGGCGAGTAGATATCAGTCCTTCTTCCTCTCTGTTCAGTTCAAGGTTTAGGGAAATATTATAGTGTTTATTTCTGTCTGATGCCAGTGGTTTAAGTCAATATGACAGCAAATACTGACAGAATGGCTGCTTAATTCCTCTCTCACATCACTGCAGATTGTGGGATTGGCAGCTTTTGTGCACCAACGTCAGGTTTTTCTGGCATGGCCCCTTTGATAATTTTAAGCAGCAAGATCTCAGCCATGAAAAGGAATAGCGCAGCAACCCCTGATGCAAAAGTCAGAGTGGAGACAGATTACTGGACAAATGAAGCGAGTAACCATCTTGAATGTAACTGAGAGGCTTGCGTGATTAAAAAAGTAGATTTGAGGATATCTGGGAATGAGTTACCATCTAGAATCTTATCAAGGGATTCAGGTAGTTTAAAACATAGAAGAATGGAAACCTGGAATTGAGCTACAGGCTAGAATCTTATCGTGGGATTTAGATTGCGTATGTACAGAAGAATGAACACCTGGGAGAGTGCTACAGACTGGAATCTCATCAAGTGGTTCAGATCATTTACCCTCAACATACAACAATTCACAGATTGCTCGTGCTTTCCATAAAATCTTCTATGGAAACAGTTCTTGTCAGAATGTCCGGTTCAAAAGTCCATAGGTATCTGCCATGATTCCCTGTCATGTCACAGGCTGGTATTTTAATAGGATTTCTAGTACTAACCTAATCTAGTCACCATTGAGGCTCCTAGCTACACCAACATGTGATGTACAGCCTGTTCATACCTTGCCAAATCTTCCTCTGTTTTCTGGCTTTCAGATCAGTGCAGCTCTCTCCTTCCTGTCTGCCTGTGACTCAAGTAAGGTCCATTTTCCCTGGCCCATCTCCTTCAAACGTATCCTTTAGACCCTGAGACCTTAAATTCATGATCCCACTCCCTGATCCAATGCCTTCTGCACTGGCCTCACTCGGGGAAAGGGTTACCAATTCTGACTTCATCGCAGCACCTCCAACCCCACATTTCTGTTATTTATCACCCAACATGCCCAGCCTAATGCCCCTTTGTTGCCATGCCAACTAGGAAATGAACAGGCCCTTAATTCATCCACTGGATGATTCTTGACCATCAGTCAACCAGCCTTTTTCCAAATTGCAAGCCAATCATGGAGCAGCGGCAACCCTACTTTGAGAACTCACCACCAGATTGACAGGCCCCATTCAGCGCTCGTTGCTTCAGCTCCCAGCACCTCTCTGGGAAATCTTCCCCCTCCCAAACCCTATCTATCCCTGAGCACTTCTCCCTGCTCATTGGCCCCAGCCCCAACATCTTTGTGTTGGAGCTGCCATTCCTTTTGACCTCTTTTCCAAGCCAACTTCCAAGCCTGTCTACATCAGTTTCCATTCACTAAAGCAGGATAAGATCTTATAATGCTAACTCTGCTAACTTTAAAATTAAAAAATAGCAAATCTTGTTTCAAAACTCATCAGCAACCCAGCCAGGAATGTATTTAATAGATAATAATTGCCGCTTTATTTCAGCACTATGGTATATGGATATCAATTTAACCAAGTCTCTATACAATCACATTAGGGGACAGAGGTAATCAAGAATTGATTTAATACGTTTTAACTTACTCTTCCCACCAAGTACTTCCATTCCCCAATGCCCACAGCCACCCCACATATCAACCATCTAATTGTTACCCATCGCCAAACCATTCACATCTTCCTAATACCCCTACCAAGTATACACATTCTGTTGCAATGTGGTGTAATTATCTCCATTTGTATCCCAACGTCAATTTAAGCCAAATTTCCTGTCTTAATTAGAAACATGGAAACAGGAGGAGGCCATTCAGCGTCTCAAATTTGTTGCAACATTCAATTAAATTGGGGGTGATCTGTCTCTTAACTCCATTTTTTTATGCTTTCAGAGGGATGTGGGCATCACCTCCAAGGCTAGCATTTGTTGCACATGTTTAATTGCCTATGAACTGAATGGCTTGTTAGGCATTTCTGAGGGCAGTTGAAAATCAACCACATTGTTGCAGGTCTGAAGTCACATATAGGCCAGGCCAGGTAAGGATGGCAGATTTCCTTCCATAAAGGTTATTAGTGAACCAGATGAGTTTTTATGACAATCGATGATAGTTTCATGGTCCCCATTACTGAGTCTAACTTTTCAATTCCAGATTTTATTAATTGAATTAAAATTTCACAAGCTGCTGTGATGGGATTTGAGCCTATGTCCTTAGAGCATTAGTTTAGGCTGCTGGATGACTAGTCCAGTGACATTTCCATTATGTCATCATCTCCATTTACACACCTTGCTTCAGTAAATCTTAACACTCTTGCCGAACAAAAATTTATCAATCCCAGTTCTGCAATTTTTAACTGACCCTCACCAGCAACCCCACCCCCTCCACAACCACCCCCCTGGCCTCAACAACTTTTTTGGGGAGAGACCTCCAGATTTTCACTGTCCTTTGTGTGAAGAAGTGCTTTATGACATAAACCCAAAACAGCTTAGCTCTAATTTTAAGATGCTGCCTCTTTATTCTGGACTCTGATACTGGAGGAGATAGTTTCTCTTTATATTCCATCAACTCTTTTAATTATTATTTTTTTCTTTATTCATGGAATGTGGTCTTCGCTGCCTGGGCCAACAGTTATTGTCCATCCATAGTTGCCCTTGAGAAGGCGGTGGTGAGCTGCTTTCTTGAGCCACTGCAGTTCATCTGATGTAGTTACACCCATAGTGCTGTTAGGAAGGGAGTTCCAGGATTTTGACCTAGCGACAGTAAAGGAACGGCGATATAGGAGAACTTCCAGGTGGTGGTGGAATTCATGCAGTGCATCTTGTAGATGGTACACACTGCTGCTTACTGTGCATCGGTGGTGGAGGGAGTGAATGTTTGTGGATGGGATGTCAATCAAGTGGGCTGATTTTTCCTGGACAGTGTCCAGCTTCTTGAGTGTTGTGGGAGCTGCACTCATCCAGGCAAGTGGAGAGTATTCCATCATACTCCTGACTTGTGCTTTGTAGATGGTGGACAGCCTTTGGGGAGTCAGGAGGTGAATTATCCATCACATGATTCCTAGCATCTGACCTGCTCTTGTAGCCACAGTATTTATATGGCTAGTCCAGTTCAATTTCTGGTCAATGGTAAGTCCCAGGATGTTGATAGCGAGGAATTCAGTGATGGTAATGTCACTGAACAACAAGGGGTGATGGTTGGATTCTGTCTTGTTGGAGATGGTCATTGCCATACTTATGTAGTACGAATGTTACTTACCATTTGGCAGCCCAAGCCTGGATATTGTCCAGGTCTTGCTGCATTTGGACATGGGCTGCCTCACTATCTGAGGAGTTATGAATGGTGCTGAACATTGTATAATCATCAGCGAACATTCCCACTTCTGACCTTATGATGGAAGGAAGGTCATTGATGAAGCAGCTGAAGATGGTTGGGCTGAGGAAACTACCCTGAGGAACTCCTGCAGTGATGTCCTGGAGCTGAGATTACTGACCTCCAACAACCAAAACCATCTTCCTTTGTACTAGGTATGACTCCAACCAGTGGAGCGTTTTCCCCCTGATTCCCATTGACTCCAGTTTTGCTAGGGCTCCTTGATGCCACACTCAGTCAAATGCTGCCTTGATGTCAAGGGCAGTCACTCTCACCTCAGCTCGGGAGTTCAGCTCTTTCGTCCATGTTTGAATCACGGCTGTAATGAGGTCAGAAGCTGAGTGGTCCTGGCGGAACCCAAACTGGGTGTCAGTGAGCAGGTTATTGCTAAGCAAGTGCAGCTTGATAGCACTATTAATGACCCCTTCCATTACTTTACCGATGATGGAAAGTAGACTGATGGGACGGTAATTGGCCGGGTTGGATTTGTCCTGCTTTTTGTGTACAGGGCCAAGTGGCTGGGGAGCAGCTACTTGCAGATAAAACTGCATCAGAGCAGTGGGAGGTATTCAAGGAGGAAATAGCGAGAGTACAGGGCAAATATGTTCCTGTAAAGACAAAGTGAGGGGACTAAGTCCAGAAAACCCTGGATGTCAAGGGACATAAAGACAGGATCGAGAAAAAAGAGAAGCTTATGGCAGATAGCGAGGGCTCAATATGGCAGAGTCCTTAGAGGAGTATAAAAAGTGCAATGGTAACCTAAAAAGGAAATTAGAAAAGCTAAGAGAGTGCATGAGAAAGCATTTGTGGGTAGAATACAGGAAAACCCAAAGGGTTTTTTAAAAATATATAAAGAGCAAGAGAATAACTAGTGAAAGAGTAGGGCCAGTTAGGGACCATAGAGATAATCTGTGTGTGGAGCCGAAAGACATGGGTACAGTCTTCAGTGAATATTTTGCGTCAGTCTTCACAATGGAAAAGGACGATGCAGGTATAGACATCAGG
Source organism: Carcharodon carcharias (assembly GCF_017639515.1). Classification (NCBI taxonomy): domain Eukaryota; kingdom Metazoa; phylum Chordata; class Chondrichthyes; order Lamniformes; family Lamnidae; genus Carcharodon; species Carcharodon carcharias. Next base: position 89,717,193 of record NC_054468.1, on the reverse strand, counting down.
CTGGAGGACTGTGAAATATTGGAGGAAATTAACAGAGAGAGGAGGTACTAGTGAATTTAGCAGCCTTAAAAGTGGATAAATCCACAGGCCTGGATGAGATGTATCCCAGGCTGTTGAGGGAGGCAAGGGACGGGTATCAGGGACCATGGCAGTAATTTTCAAATCCTCTCTGGCCACAGGTGAGGTGCCAGAGGACTGGAGGACTGCTAACATTATCCCATTATTAAAAAAGGGAGGAAGGGATAGACCAGGAAATTATGTCAGTCAGTCTAACATCGGTGGTGGGGAAGTTACTGGAAAGGATTCTGAGGGACAGAATATATCTGCACTTGGAGAGACACAGGTTAATCAGGGACAATCAGCATGGATTTGTCAAGAGAAGGTCATATTTGACAAATTTGATCGAATTTTTTGAGGAGGTAACCAGGAATGTTGATGAGGGTAATATGTTTGATGTAGTCTACATTGACTTTAGCAAGGCTTTTGATAAGGCCCCTCATGGCAGACTGGTCAAGAAAGTAAGAGCCCATGGGATCCAAGGAAAAGTGACACATTGGATCCAAAATTGGCTGATAGGCAGGAAGCAGAGGGTGATGGTACAGGGATGTTTCTGTGACTAGATGTCTGTTTCCAGTGGGGTTCCGCAGGGCTCAGTGCAGGGGCCCTTGCTGTTTGTGGTGTACATAAATGATTTGGATTTAAATGTAGGGGTATGATCAAGAAGTTCGCAGATGAAATGAAAATTGGTAGGGTGGTAAATAGTGAAGAGGATAGCTGTAAACTGCAGGATGATATCAATGAACTGGTCAGGTAGACAGAGCAGTGACAAATGGAATTCAACTAGGAAAAGTGTGAGGTATGCACTTGGGGAGGGCTAACAAGGAAGGAATTACATTGAGAATAGTAGGACACTAGAAAGTATTAAAGTTCAGAGGGACCATGGTGTGCATATCCACAGATCCCTGAATGTAGCAGGGCAGGTAGATAAGTGGTTAAGAAGGCATATGGAACACTTGCATTTATTAGCCGAGGCATAGAATACAAGAGCAGGGAGGTTATGTTTCAACTATATAAAACACTGGTTAGGCCACAACTGGAGTACTGCATGCAGTTTTGGTTACCAATAGGGAGGATGTGATTGCACTGGAGAGAGTGTAGAGGAGATTTACCAGGATGCTGCCTGGGCTGGGGGTCTGAGCTATGAGGAAAGGTTGGACAGGCTGTGGTTGTTTTCCCTGGAGCAGCGACGGTTGAGAGGGGACTTGATAGAGGTATGTAAGATTATGAGGCCCATAGATAGGGTGGATAGGAAGGCGCCTTTTCCATTAGTAGAGTGTTCAATAACGAGGGGGCATAGATTCAAGATAAGGGGTAGAAAGCTAAGAGGGGAGTTGAGGAGAAATTTTTCACCCAAAGGGTGGTGGGTGTCTGGAGCTCACTGCCTGAAAGGGTGGTTGAGTCAGAAATTCTTGTAACATTTAAGAAGTATTTAGATATTCACTTCCGTTGCCATAGCCTCCAGGGCCATGGGCCAAACGCTGGAAAATGGGATTGGTGTCGTCAGATCTTTGTTGACATGCGTGGACACGATGGGCTGAATGGCATCCTTCTGTGCTGATGAGTCTATGAGAATATGAGGATGTACCTGGGCAATTTTCCATATAGCCGGTAGATGCCAGTGTTGTAGCTGTACTGGAATAGCTTGGCTAGGGGCACGGCAAGTTCTGGAGCGCAAGTTTTCAGTACTATTGCCAGAATATTGTCCGGGCCCATAGCCTTTGCAGTATCCAGAGGCTTTAGCCATTTCTTGATATCACGTGGAGTGAATTGAATTGGCTGAAGACTGGAATCTGTGATGCTGGGGGCCTCCAGAGGAGGCCGGTTCCAACCCAGTTAATTTACTCCTTCATTGCCCACCTTCAGGAGAATATAAAACTAGTTCATGCAATCTGTCCTCATAACTTATCTCTTTTAAACCCAGTTTTATTATCAATAAGACATGAAAAAAAAATCAGAACTGTAAGCATCAAAACTTCATTCTTTTTTACTATTTTAAAATGGACTTCTGCTGAATCACAAAATGGCTGTTACAGGTCACATGACTACAAGATTGACCATCTGTTCTGGGAGTTACTAACAGGAATTACAAGAACAAAAGAGTTCCACTTTCCTTGTGAAATCGCACACCCCATTGTAAGGCCATGTTATAATCATTAAACCAGAAAACTAATAGACTGCCACAGCAGGGATGATAACAAAGACAGACCTCAAAACTCATTATACCTGAAGAAGCATTAACAACCACCATTTCGCTCCTAAGGGAAACAATGGATTTTGGTCAGAAGCACAGAAACTGCATCACATGACCCCATACTTCAAACCTTTTGGATCATTTTAATATTACATTTCTAGCCTCTGCTGATTTAACACCAACTGGAAAGAATTCCGCTCCTTCAGCATCATTCGCTTCAAGGATTTCCGTGTTCCTGCCTCCAACAGGAACTCATCTGAACTGAACTCTGCCATGAAGGAAACACCTTCTGGACTTTGGGAATCAGGTAAACTAATATTCATTTCTGTGACCCTTTTAATATTGTTGCCCATAGCTATAAATTTTCCTTTTTCCTATTCCCCTTTACTGTATATATATGTGCGCAAGTATGTGTGTGTATGTGTGAGTGATATTGCGAACACTCCCCCACACCCTCCACCAACCCCTCCCCCCCGGGTTTGAATGTGAATAAACTAACTTCTGAGTTCATCATAGCTCGAGTTTGCTGTAAGTTATTATTAAATTGGATCACACAAACTGAGGGTTTGGGGAAACATGCCAGAGCCTACTTTAAAAAATAGTTCAAAAACACCTCGGCTTGCGGACAGATGGGGTGGTGAATCTGTGCTGCATCCCCTCCAAGGTCAATATATCCTTCCAAAGCTGTAATGCCCTGAATTCAACGCAGCACACAAAAAAAAACAAGACTACAGAATATAAAAGACTTGCATTTATATAATTCCTTTCATGACTTCAGGATGTCAGCAAGTGCTCTACAACAAATGAAATGTTTTGAAGTGTCTGTTGTAATGTGGGGAAACATGGCAGCCAATTTGCTCACAGCAAACTCCTTAGAGCAGCAATGTGATAATGACCAGATGATCTTCTTTTCATAATTGGCTGAAGGATAAAAAGCCTGGACGCCGGGAAGAACTCATTGGCTGTGGAATTGATCTTCACCAGTGGGGTGAGGTGGTGGTGTAGTGGTATTATCACTGGACTAGTAATCCAGAGACCCAGCATAATGCTCTGGGGAACCTGGGCTTGAATCCTACCATGGCAGATTTTGAAATCTGGAACTAAAAAGTTTAATGATGACCATGAAGCCATTGTTGATTGTCACAAAAACCCACCTGATTCGCTAAAGTCCTCTGTCTCCCTTATCTGGTCTGGCCTACATGTGACTCTAGACCCACAGCAATGTGGTTGACTCTTAACTGCCCTCTGCAATGACCTAGCAAGTCACTCAGTTCTCAAGGGGCAATTAGGGGTGGGTAATAAATGCTGGCTTAGCCAGCAACATTCCCATCCCACAAATGAATAAACAAAAGTAATGAGGAAATGAGCTGCCAGTCAATTTACACCCTGCCCAATTCTCATTCCCACAGTGGAAACGCAAACTAGAAATGATGCAAAATGGATGGCCAATTCAGTATGAAACTGTTCCCTGTTAAGAATGAAGAGTAATCTCCCCTCCGGCTGTGAGATGACTGTGGTGCTATGCTCTGTTTGTTCAATTTAAATGGACTGATGAAGGGATTTTTTTGTCTGTATTTTTTCAATGAATTGATTGCACCCCAGATAGAACAGTATTTAAGTTGGTTTTTAGCCTTTCATTATGATTTATTGATAAACCCATGAGTTACAGCTTGCCAGATTAAATGGACAATAAAGCAGGTCTAATATATTTATGTGCTAGTGTTTTTGCTTTGCAATTCCAGGGTTGGGACTGTATTTGCCAATCTCCCTGAGGAGTGAGAATTCAAAGGCCTGATATTTGGGATGCAAATTTACACCCGTTCTCACCCATGTGAGCACAGGAAATTGGCCTGGCTCACTCCTTCAAATGAGGAAGTGGGGCCATGTTAATGAGTGACAGAGGGTTTGGGCAAAGCTTTCAAAAGGACCAATACAAAATCTGGAGGCCATTCAAGTGAGGAGTAAGATCGGGTGAAAATTCTTCACCCAGAATTTCCTTGAGCTTTTGCGATAGAATTTGACAGATTGACGGGTAATTCCAAAACCCCAGTTTGTAGATAAACCAAACCCTTCAATTAGATTCCAGTCTGTAACTCACTGCCAGGTATGCATAATTCCACATATAACCCACCCAAATCCCTTGAGCAGAATGCGGTTCTGTTCACTCTCTGGAATATGATAATAGTGACAGTAACATCACTGCTAATTATCACAGTCTTCTCTTATTTTGGTGAAATTCACTTTAATGGAATAACTCAAGGTGACAAACTCACCAATTAAAGCCTATTAAAGGTGTGGCGGATCTTAGCTGGAGGAAGCAGATGTTAAGCAGAGCCTATTTAAATCAAATTTAAAACAAGCCTGAACACTTCGCACTGATTTATATTCACACTTTTATTTCAGTGATTGTGCACCGGCACTAATCTGTAGCTGAACATACAGTTGGAAGGCTTCAGCACCTTTTGCTCTGCCGAAACCTCGATTGCGCTTAATTATTTTATATCTTCATCCATGTGTTCACTGAGAAAATTAGTGACAGCTTCAGAAAGCATCAGAAAATGCTGAGAACGCACTAAGAAGCAGCCCGGCCAAAATTCCCCCACTGTGGCTTCTGGTTAGTTTGAAACCCTTTTAACTTGACGGTTTTCAGTCCCAGCAACATTTGCATTTTAACTAGGCTGCCCCCACTCCCAGTTCAAAAAGTGAGGAACCAATTTGAGCTCCCTCTGCCTGGCGGACACAGGGCAGTGGCAATCCGGAAAATGGCACTGGGTCACTTAGCCTCCATCGATGGTACCACCATCTGGGCTATGGTGCTGAGCTGGGTGTCTGATGTGCTCACCTCTTTCAGGCAGGAGGTAAGATGCAAATCAGGCTCTCCACAAAGTGCAAACTGTAGGGAGCCCCTGACCGTAATTTTGAGGTACAGAGGGGCAACACATGCCATGATTGAATGGAGGAGCAGACTCGATGGGCCGATTGGCCTAATTTCTGCTCCTATGTCTTATGTCTTATGCGCTAGGAAGGTTCCACCAATTGGTGCCAGCTGGTGAGTAGCCCAGTCAGCGGCTCTTACTACCTGAAAGTGCAGTGGATGCCGGGACGCTGAATAAATTTAAGAAGGAGATAGACAGATTTTTAATTAGTAACGGGTAGAAAGGTTACGGGAAGAGGGCAGGAATTTGGAGTTGAGGCCAAAATGACATCAGCCATGATCGTAATGAATGGCGGGGCAGGCTCGAGGGGCTGAATTGCCTACTCCTGCTCCTTGTTCTTCTGTTCTTATGTTCTTAAATGCACCACTGCTGAACACTGCTCCTTAAACAGCCCGGGCTTGGAGGTTCAATATGGCAGAATTTCACAGCTATCAGATTGGCGGTTGGACAGCTGGCCGTGATTGTTTTGTGGAGCATTCATTAGCATCTCATGAATGCTCATTAAAACAGCAGTTCGCCAGAATCTCCTAATGCCTTCACTCCATGAAGGAGAACATTTTGAAAGCTCTGCGGCTCGCTGCCCCTTTAAAGACATTTGGTTAGGCACCTCAGGACTCTGGAAATTTGGTCTGAGTTTAAGCACCATAATCTCTATTAGTCTCAACGAATTGAGGAGTGCAGGTCCGAACTCGGTGTAGGAGGCCCAGGCAAAGGGCACAGCCAACTTAGCAGTGGCCTGAATATTCATCTGCACTGCTAAACAAGGTATTGTTGTGCCCTTTCTAGGCCCCTAATTTGGGCACAATGTTATTGAAATAAAAAAAGCTGCAAATACTCAACAGATCAGGCAGTGTCTGTGGATAGAATGACAGTTTCAGATCTGAGTTCTGATCAATGATATTAACATTAGGACATGGACTCGGCGCTTCAAGAAACTGGCTCACCACCACTTTCTCAAGGGCAATGAGGGATGGGTGATAAATGCTAGCCTAGCCAGCGACACCCACATCCCATGAACAAATGAAAAAAAAAGGACCTTGACCCTCTAAGCCATTAAACGATACACTGGGTGGGATTTTCCCATCCCTCCCATGGTGGATTTCAGGGCAGGTGGCAGTAGAGAATCCAGCGGGAGCCAAAAGTTCAGAAGCCTACTGGTGTAAAAACAGATTGCAATTCTCCCGAAGGTGGGTTTATGGTAGGTCGGCTATTCCTCTGACTAATGGCGTGAACGGCATTAGCATTCATTAGCATCTCATGAATGCTCATTAAAACAGCAGTTCGCCAGAATCTCCTAATGCCTTCCAATCTTGCGTTATGCCAGTGGGAAATTATGTCAGCCTCAAACCCCTTTGAAAATGAGCAGCGAGCACAAGTCGGGACTTAGCTTTAGGGCCTTGCTCAGCTCACAGGCACCTGACAAGAGGGAGATGATGAAGGCTACAGCTACCGAACCCTGGAGGAATATATGCATCGCATGGTAGGTGGAGCCTTATCCACATGGATACTCCGCAAAGCTGCTTTCGGAAGTTGGGAGGTCTCCACGCAGTAGCTTCAACTTCGCTGAGGCTTCAGACCATCTTCCAGGGACTTTGGCATTGGGGATGGGAGCCTCAAGTTGCGGGATAGAAGGCAACGGGAGGTACTGATGGGAGGCGAAGCAGGGGCACGGTGGAATGTCCAAGTCTGAAGGGGGGGTGCGCAGATGTCCAGGTGAATGTGCTCACAGGGAGGGGTTGATGGAGTTAGTTTCTGACTTCTGGGTGCGAACCCAGGGTAGGTGTGATAGGAGGGGATAGTTAAGGTAAGAGGTGGCAGACGGAACCGATAGGGAGGGAGGGTGAGGATTCGACAGTGTCAGGTAAAGGGACAGTAAGGGTTGTTAATTGTGACATGGAGAAAGACATAGACACGGGGGTTGGGAAGGAGGAGGTTGGAGAGATCAACGTGAATGGTGATGGGATGCTCTGGAAGGAGGGGAACATGCACATTCACCTGGACATCCTGGAAGGAGAAGTGTTCAGACTGGGGGGTGATGATGGGGAGGTTGAAGGTGATGCCAAGGAGTAATGGTGATGGTGGGGGAAAGGACATGGGAGGGGAAATTGTGGTGGAGCTCATAAAGAAAGTCACTACAACCAAATGGAAAGTGAGCAGAGTCTCGTGTCGAATAGCACAGGTGCTGCATGGGAGTTGGGTCAGTGCGTGGGTGGAGAGCCAGTTCAATTGGTGACAATTATTGTCTTCTGCAGTGCAACAAGATGCATTCAAAATGTTTTGATTTTTCTTGGCCTTCCACTCCTTCTAGGTGCTGCCCTGACATCTGCAGCAGGGGTGGAGGCAGCCTGCAGAGTTGTTTGTCCTCTTGCCGCTGAAGCCTTCAGTGGTCATCCACTTTGAGGGCTTCAAACACCGCTGTGTGATGTTCCCTGTCTCTTGCCAAATATCCACCATGAATTGGAAGGCAGCTTCCAGAATCTCATCAACTGACTCGGACCGAGCGGATGGCTGTTCTCCAGCAGCCCTCCGAGTGCTGGAGACATGACCTGTCCCTGCCTCCGACTGCTGCGGGGAGATGTCAGTAAGGTGTTCCTCATCAAGCGAGCCCAAGCCTCATCTAGAAATGTGCCCCACTGAGGTGTGTCTATGCACTGCTGGAGGATGTGGGTGAGCACTGGGACAGATCTTCAACATCTTCCTCCTCGGATGTGGTCTGGGGCCTGGGAGTTCTGTTGGAGTCCATTGTGTGCCTCGATCTGCAGGTGCTTATAAGATAGAGAATGGAGTTTTTAGTGGAAGTGCATGAAGAATATAAGATTGCAAGTCTCTCATTGTGTTTGTCAGGATGTGATGAACTGATGGAGGAGTGGTCCGTACTGGATAACTGAGACAATCGGATTCCATGATTGATGGGGTGGTGGTGATGTAAAAGGTTTCTTTAGTCTATTAGTGCTAATAAGTGTTCCCTGGTAATGGCTGTGTGAGATCACTGAAGAGAGTAGCCATTTGACTACATGATGCCATGATGAGAGTTTGATATTAGAGAGGGTTGAATGATGACTTACTCTGGCGGAGCTGATGAGATCACTCATCCTCTTCCTGCACTAGATCTCATTCCAGTTGCGACTGGCCTCCGCGGTGATCTCCTTAGGATAGCCTTCCAGGCCCAAGAGGCGAGGTTAGTGTGCTTCCTAGAACCGTCCCTGGGATAGAGCACACCCCTACATGCCCACACTCCTCTGATCAAGGCCCGGAGGGCATCGCGTCTGAAGCTGGTGCAGCCTTCTTGTTGTGTGTGAAAGACATCTGTCACGGTCTCCTGGAGTCAGGTGGACTGCAGAGAGTGAGATGTACATGTTCAACCGATGTTTAAATATGGCACCAGCTGATGGCAAGGTGGACGAATCAGTTCCCGACCCGCCAGGTCATTGATCCGATAGTCGCCTGTGGATAGTTAATAAACTTCCATGCACGGAATCAGGCGCAACTCGCCTGCCATTCTGAGCAGCGGGATGGGCACTGCCGAAACTGCCACCGCACTTAGGCTGGGATTTTCCAGCCCCGTTGGCATCAGGCACTATAGCAGGTGCGGGGGCAGTGGGAGGGTGGGGGGGCGGGGGGACAATATGGTGAGAAGGCCAAAAATTGGTTTCACTCCACCCATTAACGGCGGGCTGCATTTCCCACTGCCGCATGTCGGAAATCTAATTTCAAGACTTTAGCACCTCATTATAAGCCCTGCTCACTGGAATCATCCCCGCACCCCACCCGCCACACTGGATCATCCGGACATGTCAGTCTGATTATACACCAACATGTTTCACAACTGTACAGGAGCAACACGGACTTAGCAAACTGCACTTTGCTCAGGATTTCAAGGTTTGTTTCTCTACCTTGCTTCGGGCAGCACTCGCAGTCATCAGCGCCAGGCTTCACAGACAGCACCACATCACTGTTAGGGGGGGCTCATGGGCAGGTCTGTACCTACCAGACCAACTGTAAGGCAGGGATGGCTTTTCAAAGCCGCATAACTAATGAGGTGGGAATCCCTGGGGAAGTGGCCTCAGACAGGGGAAGAGGCTGCAGGGCGGGGGCTGTACTCGGGAAGGAGGGTATCACAGGGTGTGTGTGGGGGAACATGTTGACCTGTGCAAATGACCTCAAGAGGGTGAGGGCTAAGGAGGCAGTCTCCAGAGGAGATGAGGCCAGATGGAGATGTGAGGGTGTGTATGAGAGAGTGAGTGGTGAAGTCCCTTGAGCTGGCAGTGAGTGAGATGCCAGTGAATGTGTGATGGCCTTGTGAGTGTGTGAGTTTAGAGTGATGAGATGGTTGCCTTACCCTTGTGGCACAGATGAGATCATTCATTCATTTTCTGCAATGGATGGCCGGCTTGTATGCAGCATTGGCACTGACCACCACTGCCATTGCAGCAGCGTGGTGAGACTGATGGGACTCCTGTGGCCAGGGGACATCGCAGCGGGCCTCCACAGCGTCCAGCAGCGTCCCAGGGCTGTGTCACGGAAGCGAGGGGCTGCACTTTTCTTGACTTTTAGAGCCATGTCTTCACTAGAGCAGTCCTGAGCTGCAAGCGTTGGGCAGTGTGCGCGCAGCTGCAGTTTAAATATGGTGCCCTGCGTGAGGAAGCGGTGAGCTAAGGGCGTGGTGGGAAAATCAGAGGCTGCCTGCCAGCGGGATGGCATGTTTCCTATGGCTGCATAAGTATTGAGGCGGGAATGGGAAAATACTGCACAAAAACCTGCCATTGTGGCTGACGGGTAAAAGGTCCTTTTCCCACCCGCTACCGCACCTAGTGCAAACCTGGGGTGATTTAGTCTCATTTATGGAATATCCCACCAGCTATGTCTGGTTTACTCCATCACTCCCTTCATTCAGAGTTTCATATTATATTTTTAGCAATTTGATTTCTTGGCATTTTTCATGTAAAGGAGAGTCAGACTTTTAATTGTGGGGCTTTCTTTGTTAAGGGACTGGAAGACCCTTTCACCCTGTGTTATCATCACCCACATTGGCTACAGTGCAAGCCAATTGTGTGATGGGAGCTCTTGACCCTTGACCCTAGCTCCAGGAAGGCAGCAATATGACATTTCCATTTCCTGCACTAGTCATTCCTGGGGCCGCTCTGACCGAACAATCGGCATTTTCATACTGGTTTGACTTGGGGCTTATGAAAAAGTGCATATTGTATTCAGACCCTTCCAGCCAGCAGACAGAAGAGACGGTTTTCTCCTCGTTCTGGGCTGGAACCGAGCCCCAAGTGCCAGGTGAAAGGGGAATATGCTCAGCCATGGTACCAGTCAATTTCCCATGTCTAATCATTTGTGAAAGTCCTTCCAGTTGTTTGTGCTATTTTGCTGTGGTTTTTAGCAATTGAAGAACTAAAATCTGATGAGCTTCTTGGAATCGAGTTATGGAGCTGGCCTTGTGGCTGAGATCCTAGCAAAGTGGTTTCAAGCTTTGAGCATTTTGTTAAGAATGTGGTCGAGTCACTGCCTGGCTGGCACCACATGATTCAAACTTGTTTTTTTTTAACCTTTAAAACATCTCTGTCAGTCTGCCTCCTGACAAGTGCTGACTCCTGTCACCTCAAGCCATGAGTCATGGCGCAGCAAACTGTTTACTGCCTCGTGTTGTGAACATAGACCTTGTTTCAACGCAAACCCCCTTCTCCTCAAAACAACACAATCAACAACATTCAGGCCATCATGCGTGGTCTACCATTCAATCAGAGAGAGGAGGGAAGTTCTGCCAGAACTCTGTAGAGCACTAGTTAGACCACAGCTTGACCACATATGGTCCTGATCACCACATTACAAGAAAGATGTGATTGTACTGGAGAAGGTGCAGAGGAGATTTACGAGGACATTGACAGGAATTATGAGTTTTAGTTAAGGGAAATATTGGATAGGTTGCCATTGTTTTCCCTGGAACAGAGGAGACTGAGAGTGACATAACTGAGGAGTATAAAACTACGAGGAACCTAAATAGAGTAAATAGTGACAACCTATTTATTGAAGCGGAGGGGTCAAAATCAGGCGGCATAGATTAGAGGGGAGATGAGGAGACAGTTTTTTCACCCAGAGGGTGCTTGGAGCCTGGAACTCACTGCCTGAAAGGGTGGTAGAAGCAGAAACCCTCACCACATTTAAAAAAGCACTTCGGTGTCCACTTGAAGAGCTCTGACCTGCGGGGCTATGGGCCTAGTACAGGAAGGTGGGATTAAGCTGGGTGGCTCTTCATCAACTAGTACAGACACGATGGGCTGAATGGTCTCCTTCTGTGTCATAAATTTTCAATGATTTCAGATCGTGGTTGATCAGTACCTTAACCCCACTTATCCCACCTATGCTTCCTATCCTTTGACGCCCATCCTTAAAGAAGATCCATCGACCTGACTCTAGAAAATTTCACTTGAGTCAGCATCTACAACCTTTTGGGAGAGGGTTCCAAATTTTCATTACCCTTTGTTGAAGAGAGTCCTTCCTGATTTCACTTCTGGATAGCCTAGTTCTAATTTTAGATTGTGTCTCCTTGTTCTAGTTTCCCCAACCAGATGAAATAATTTCATTCTCTCTATTCTATTGAATTTTTTAAACATGTTAAAGGCCTCCATTTGATCACTGCTCAATCGTTGCTCTCACAGAAACCGGATGTATTTCTGCAGAATTTCAGGATTGCAGAACGATGTGCAATGGGACAGGCCTTTTAATTCTGTAGCCTAGGCTTTTCAGCACCTATCCTAATATCTCTTTATGTTGGCTCAGTGTCAAATATTATCTGACTATGCTCCTGGGAAGCAGTTAGGGATTCTCTGCAGCATTAGAGGTGCTATATAAATGCAAGTTCTTGTTGTTGTTTTTGGTGGTAAAAGTTCTATTTGAATTAGTCTGGACTAATCCCTGGTGAGCCAAGGACCCACAGTTTGAAATGGTCCTTGGTCTTGCATTCACTCTTGCCGATCATGGGGTTAGGTGTGGGGGGGGGGGGGGGCAGCGGCGTGTAGCGGCAGGGGGCTGAAGCATTATCTGCCAGCATTAAAGCTAGCCTGGACTTCTTAAAGAAGAGGTTGATTATGGCTGATGGAGGTGCTGAAATCATTGGGAATAATGGTGTGCAATCTGTCCTCCAACAGATTGCAGGGGCACCCCAAGGCAGAAACAGTGGCTCTTCTCCCCTTTCAAGATGGTAGCATGGCTGACCATGGAATACCAACATTTTCCTGTACTGCGCTGGAGGTCTTGGTGGAGGAAGCGGACAGTAGGAGAGAAGTCCTCTCCTCACCTCTCCAGGCACAAGCTGAGAAGGCAGTGGGAGCAAATATCTGTGGCAGTCAATGCCTGGAATAGACCCGAGGAGTTGAATACAGTGCTGCAAGAAGTGGCCAAGGTCAGTGAATTCATCTTCCATACAATATCCCACCAATGGCACCACTCGCCTCACATACTGCAGCTTGTAAATCAAAAGGAATTATGGGCATCACTGGCCCAGCCAGCATACTGTGAACGAACAGAAATAAAACATCACTCACTTACCAATAGTTTCTGTTAATCAGGGCTCATACTGTAAAGAACATATCTTTTTATTCCAGTGGGACTGTTGTAAAGAACATATCTTTTTTATTTCTGTTAGACTGTGGATTAAAATTACAATGGCTGCAGTTTGAATGACATACCTGCTGGAACAATGTGAGGGTTATGTACAATGTTGCTGTCCTGGAACAGAGTGTGCCATGAAAGACAGGATGGTGCTGAGGAGGAGCCCAGTCTAATGGGGAACTGCCTGGCGACAATGTTTTAATTGGTTCCTGACTAGGTGACCATGGTTTGTGTGAGAGCAGTGCAGCAGAATAGCTCCTAGCCAGAAAGGAAAAATACCTATTCTTCTGTGTGTGTAAGATTCCAGTAATCCTGCAGTAATACCTAGCTGGCTTTTTTCCCCATATCTCTTTAACCTGCTCTCTCTCTCTCTGAAAACCCCTGTCAGGAGGCAAAAGGGAAAATCACTGTTAGAGACATTGAAAGGCTAGTGCTCAACCAGTGAACTAAATATTGAAAGTGCTGAACGACCACCTCATATCATCAACAAAGAAATAAAAGGAATTTGGATGACATTGATCAAAATCAATCCATCGAATCCTATACTCTGAAATTGGTGCAAATGAATTGTTAAATGCCACCCTTAAAATCTATGTTTTTGTGTGTCTTATGAGTCTTGAATGTGTGTATATAAGGATTTAAGAAGGGGTAGAGTTTAGGTTATAGAGTTATAAATTAGCAGTTCATAATTCTTTCTTTCACTACTGGTTAAAGACAATTCGTTCAATAAACAGTTATTCACTTATTAAGTTTACAAACTTGGTGCCCGTATTCTGTTAACCTAAATTAAACAATTAGGTGGGTTGATCAAATTTTTGCATGTTTGTCGCGGCTCAGGTAGCAGTGGGGTTTGATATTACAGCACACTATCCCCAGTGAGTCATGACAATACCAAATATTAACATGCTTCACCAAAGCCTCACACACTTTGTACGGCTGCGAGACCTCACATCCACATCTTCCGGCTTGCACTGCCAGCTATTGTACCATGACAGCCGCATTTTGCACCACACTCACTGGCACACTCCCCTGTCTCTTGCAGGAGAAAGTGACACACAGATGAAGGCAGCAGGAACTAACCAGGGTAGGAGAGGTGTGCCTGAATGTTCTAACCCTCATGGAGGAGTCAGTGCTGGTAAGGCTGAATGCAATGAAGGTGCTGGTATCCTCATCCCTAATGCTTAGGGTTGCCAACCCTCCAGGATTGGCCTGGAGTCTCCAGGAACTTAAGACCAATCTCCAGGATAATCCTGTGTGCAACCCTGGAGAAAAATCATAGGGACATTAAAAAAGATAGTTTTAAAACATTTTCTTTGAACATTTCTCTTTAGCAGAAATAAACATATTGAAAGTGGGCAAAAAAAGGCTATTTGACTGACAGTTGAGCATCATCCAAATGGGTGATTAGCCTTTTTGCTTTCTAATTGGCAAGGAAGGCAATATACATCACAAGGTTGGCCGGCTAATGGCGAGAGCATGGAGGCAGCTCATGATTTACAACTTCCAGAAATACATTTAATCATAGTTCGTAATCCTATTCATGGCCCTTATCTTACATTCCACTGTTCCCTTAACCCACATTCCCTTCTGAGTCACAAGCTGCAGATGCTATAAACATGTATCTTCCACTTCTTCCCTCACCACAACCTGGTGTTTTTAGTCTTTCAGATACCCAAGAAATTCAACCTGGCCAGGCAATGGTGGACACCAAGTAATTAATGAAAACCCTTTTGAGTTTTGGCGAGGAGTGGTATGGCCGGGGGTGGATGGGGGGGCTTGGCGGTTGGGGGTAGCGTAGAGCTTGCCCCTCACACACCCACGTTAGAAAAATCAATCATGAACCAACCGACTTTAAAAAGGCCACTCCGCCGGGATAACCAGCGGCTGAAACAAACTGGGATTTGAACTCCAACCCTTAGAGAGCTCCGCCAATCTGATTGGCCGGGGGGTCTAGCAGTCCCAGCAGCATCAGAGCTCAGTCATGGGCACTGCTGTGACTGCAGGCAGACCCACGAAGAAGGCAGCAATGGATCCCGGACTCAGGTAAGTCCGGGATTTTTGAGTGGTGAGGGATTGGGCATCCAAGGGAGGGAGGCAAGGGGGGAGTTTGCTTTGGAGGCCAGGCAGGGAGGCAAAAAGTGGGGGCGGGTGGGGGGTATCATCTTGGGGACAATAGGACGTCCTACCCTGCCTTCCTTCCTGCTTTTTCACCTCAGGTGGTGAAAAGCAGACTCCACTCTCTCACCTGCCTGCCTTTGCCAACTGCATTATGGCATAAGCAGCGTAATATTTGGGTCAATTGGTTTGTTAACGATCTTAAATGCCTGTTAATAATTTTTGTAAATAGTGGGTGGGCGGCCAATTTTGGCACTAAACCACCTACTGTATTATGGGAAACAGGCAATTCAACATTGGGTTTGCAACCCAATGTCATCATGCCGGCTCTTATGCAAGCATGGGATGGCAGCAGTCCTGATTTGCAAACATGAAATCCCAGCCACTGTCATTTTATTTCACACTCGCATCCACCAGCTCAGATACTGATACACTCTGTTTCTGAGAGGATAGCCTTGAGGTGGGATCTCCATGCGTTGGGAGACCGAGTACAAGTGCACTGGTGGGTGAGGGCAGCACGCGTGCCAGCTCACCAGATGATGAGGTGGAAAACTAGTTCTGCTGCAGGGGACACGGCTGAGAGTTTCCGTAGGCCAGGCTACTGAAGAAGGCAGATGGATGCACACAACAAAGTGCTTCTCGCACTGGGAACTCTGCCAGAAAGCCATGATACAGCGCCTGAAGGCCAATATCTCATGTTCCATTACAGCCAAAGTCTGGACACTACAGTGGAAGTTCAGACTGAAGTTATGAAAGGCCAGGTTACTGCCCCACACCCTCAGGCTGCTGTCATCAGGGCTGCGCATACCAGTGTTCAAAAGGGCATTCTGAATGCCACAGCACTCCTGCAATCAGTCCTCCAACAATTCCTAGGCTCAGTGAGGCATCACCCCAGGGCAAAGACAGTGGCTCCGAAAGCCATGAACCCACTGCTCTTTTTCAGGCTGACAACATTCATAATGCCGTCCCTGCCACTTTTATGGTGCCCTTGCTGCTGGCAGTCAGTCAGGCAGTCCAGACTACTGCCACCCAGTGCAGTGTGATGATGGGTCACTGAAGCTCAGAGCTGCTGGAGGTCACCCTCGCTGGCCATCTGCAGTCTTCCTCATTGAAAACCATCAGACTACAACTAACCACGCTGCAGCTACTAACAGGCACTAAGGGAATGGAGAAGAGTTAGTTTAAGCTTGTATGCAACATGGCATGGTTAAATTTGATTTGGAATGTGTATTTTGTATTGGCTGTTATTTTCACATGGTAGCCAAGAGGATGCTGTGATGGTCAGTGGCAAAGGGATGGGAAGGAGTGTGGAACTGCTGGTGAATGAGGAATTAGGGGTGAGGCTACTGGTACAGCATTTAAATGAGTTCTTCACATCCAGCCATAACTGAAAGGGGATATCTAGGCTTCAGCAGCCCTCCCTCTTCATTCTCCTCTTCGTCGTTCACCTCTTCATTCTCCTCAACATCTCGCCTGATAGGCAGTGACAATGGTTGTTCCTTCATGATAATGTGCAGCATGAAGCAGACAGCCACAAGGCTTGAGTCCCTCTCAGCTGAATACTGCAGAGCTCCTCCAGAGTGGTCCAGGCATCCTCAGCGCACCACAGGTCTGCCCTATAATATTTCTTGTAGCAAAACATGGCGCTCATTATACTTCTATTGCACACGTGTGCCTTGGTTGCGAGCTGGAGTCATGAGCCAAGTTTTCAGTGGATAGTCCTTGTTGCCCAGTAGCTATGCTTTGATTTTCCCTGGTGGCTGAAACACAGTTGGCACAGTGCCCTGCCACAGGACAAACACATTGTGATTGCTGGAAGGATACCCAGCATTGACCTGCATGATGTGCTCCCCATAACCATATATCAGCTGCACCTTTGGCTCCAGTGCAGGGCAGAGTTGCCATGTGATGCTTGCAAAGCTGTGTGTGCCCAGTCAGTGGCACCCTGTAGCATGGGGAAACCTACAAACCTAGCAAAGCACGGGTTTGCTCCATCACCTTTTCCCTGGGCAGATGGAATGATGTGAAGTTATTGTTCTTTGACTAGACCGACTCAGTGAGTTCCTTTATGCAGCAGAGCACTGCAAACTCTGAGATGTTGCAAATATCTCCAGCAGCAGCTTGGAAGGAGCCAAACACAAGAAAGTTCATCACCATGGTCCCCTGCACAGCTGTTGGCAGTGAGGTCGCTTCTGTGGCTGCAGCATTTGGCATATATTTCAGTGACGAGCTTCCTTGAGATGTGCAGACATGTCAAATATTGGTTGTTGCTAAGGTACAGGTAAGAATTTCTCCTTGAATTCCCCAGAGCTCTTGCTAGAGCCCTTCTCTCCCTCTTCCTCCCTCTTCTAGCCTTTTTGTCCTGTGCTCTGTTGCCCTGTTCATTCTCCCAACCATGCACAATTCCAAGAGACAGGTTTACTAGTGCACCCATGTCTGGGAGCAAGTAGTTTGTGCAGAAGCCTTGAAGTAAGTAGAAAGGTCCTTAAGAACCTGCAACACCACTCTCTTTGGAAACATGAAACAACTATAGAAAGCATTAAAACCATGTAGAATTGTAACTGCCACCAGAAGAATTTGTTATGGAACATTTTATATTGAAAATGACTTTATTTATTGTGTGGGCTGAAACCATCGAATAAATTTGAAAAGACTGACCACAGCATTTTAAATTATGTAAACAGCAGCTCTTAAGATGGCCGAAAATTTACATTGCTTCACTTTGCAAATTACAAAGCCAGCAGAAAGGAGCTGGACCGTGTATAAGTAGTCCACCAGAGACAACCAACAAAACAAGTGTAAATAGCCCATCCCCTGAACCATTCACAGATATCTACACATAATCTGTTATTCAGATGGGTGCAGACCAAGCTGTTAGCTTCAATCACTTTGGTCAATGGAACCTGGCTGAGAAGGGAATCTCAGTGGTTATGTAATCTAATCACTGTGAACAATGGACCTGGAATGAGAGTTCCCCAGCTTGCTGCAGCTACATTTGGTAACTGGCCAGTTTGTGAATGGAGGCCGTGTGTTTAACAAAACTGCTTTTCCAGGGTTAGAGAGGAAGATAAGAAAGACCAATGAGTTGATAATATTAAGAGAACTTGCAGTTCTTTCTCTCTCCAACCATTCTGCAAGTTAGTGCCCTGCCTGTATCTGACCAAGCAAACATTGCAGGCAGCATCTTCAATGGAATCCAAATAGCCAGGGGAAAAGACTGAGGTTGTCCATCGAGTTTTTAAATTGTCTCAACGCAGAATCCAGAAATTCACAGAGTACAGCCTGAAACCATCCAAAGAGTCAATCTGCAAGAACCACAAATGATTGACTTCCTTTTGGCCACAACAATTTAACCTACCCTTTCTCCTTGTAACTTTCTTCGTGTGTGTGTGTGAATCTCCTGGATACATGTGTGCGCGTGAGTTGGAATACATTTGTTACTTTTATCTATCGACTGTTAAGGGCAATAAACAACATTTCCTTTTCTTTTAAAACTTTTAAGAAAAGCTGTCTGTGTGTGACTTTTACAGTTATAGCACTTAAACAGTTAAATACTCACTGAGTTGGCAAGCAAATTGTTTTAAAGGTGCAGCTGTTGCGGTGAACCGAGAGGTGGAGAGGGAGCCATTCTGCCACTTCACGCCTGTCCATAACAGAAATCAGCAACTAACCTGCAAGTAGTTGATAATCCCTCCAAATAATGATGTTGGATAGCCTTCATGCCGCTTAGCATATGGTCAGCTGTGTGAGGGTAAGAGGATTGTTACTTGGAGTGTGAAGCTCCGAAATGCCAGTGCTGGCAACAAATCTGTATCGTATGCTGATTGTTGTCATCATCTGTCTGCTGTGCATACTTCCGTGGGACATTAAGTGAGCATCTGTCTTAACCGCTTTAGTAAGATGGTGTCTCGCCCAGTTCACATTGTGTATGCATTCCAGACATCATTATGGAACCCTGAAAGCGGGCACTACTGAGTTCAATTTCTCAGCCTAGAAATCATCTCGGTGCTGTTCTGTTGCACTGGTGTAAACTAATCAGGGATGCTGTAAACCCATTATGAGGGCAGAGCAGAAGCAACTCCTAAGAAACTCTAAGCCAAAGTTTACATGGATTGATGGGTGGGAATGGGGAGGAGAGGAGAGTTGTACCAAGACAAAAATTAACATAGAAAGTCAAGCATTTCTCAAATTTGTGGATAAGGACTCTGATTGTCTACATCATAAAGAGCTGCTGAACGATAAGAAAAATTATGAGGGCAGATTCCATGGACTAGGCTTGTATTCCTTGTATTACACAATATTAAGATGTCTAAGATGCTTAAAGAATTTGAGAGGTTAAGTAAAGAGAAACGAGTTCCTCTGTTGGGGGTCTCCACAATAAGGGGGCATTATCTTAAAAGCAGAGCTAGGTTGGTCAGTGGTGATATCAGAAAGCACTTCTTCATGTAAAGGTTAGTGACAATCTGGAACGCTCTCCCCTAGAAGCTATTGAACTGGGGGGTCAATTGAAAATTTCAAAACTTAAATTAATAGGATTTTTTAGACATGTTTATTGAGGGATATGGATCCAAGGTGGATAAATGGGGTAAAGCCGTCGATCAGCCATGATCTAACTGAATGGTAGAACAGGCTCGAGGAGCTGAATATCCTCATCCTCTTACTATCCTAAACCAGTTTTGAGTCTTTGGCAAAAGATGTACTCGGGTCCTGTAGTGCTTGAAGAATTGTGATACTATATGTGAAGGGGCCTAGTGTACATACTGTGCTTGACATGAGTGCAGCCAATAAGGAGCTCATTCCTATAGTAATCCATTGGGAAATTAAATGGCTGCTGCAGGAAGTTAAGTCAGAGCTTCTGAAATAATTAATGTAGAAAACTGGCAAAATAAAACTGACACTGCCATACGAGCCTGAGAATTAAGAGAAAGAAGTATAGCCAAAAGGAAAAACCTGTTCAAAATTTTCAAATGCCAGTAAAATTCAATAGTACTGGCACCAGCAATATTAGAGTCCATTTTAAGGTACACAGAACCAGTCTGGGCAAATTTCACTGTATCCTTCTGTTGTAGTTTGGCTGAATTGTACTATTAGTGATAGAGAACTGCAGACACTTCTTGGGTGGAAACATTAAGTTTATTTACATTATACTCAGCAGCAACTACACGAGTGCTTTAAACTCTAACTCTATTTCTACACTGACTCTGAGGTACCCTGCGCTACTCTTCTATTGGTTACTACAGATCAAGTGATCTTCCCTAACAAGTATTTTTTAAAGGTACATTACATACTAAATAAGACCATAATTACTACATTCCCCTCCCTTTAACTCAGCTATACATATTATATTTACAAGTACATATTTTTCAAGACAACATAATATTTACACTGGGTAAGGAATTTACAAGTTCAGTCTTTCAGGTGGTTTCCTGGTATGTGTGGAACATCGCAGCTCCACAACTTCAGATTCTTTGTCAGGAACCTCCTTTTCTGGAGTTGCCTGAACATCAGGTGCTTCGATGGGCACTTGCAGTTCTGTATCCTCAACTCTTACAGGAACATCAGACAGGTCAGTCCTGGGTTGAGTATCCTCAACAGGAAACGCAGACCCGGTCATGATCACTGGTGGAACCAAATCTTGGTGATTTGTCTCTCTCTTCCTAAATGCTCCACATGTTTATGGATGATCTGGCCTTCCACCTCCATGTGGTAAGCTAGAGGTCCAGTCACCGCACTTATTTCACCCGGTAACCGCTTTGGTCCTTCCCCGAAGTTTTTCATGTATACCAGCTCTCCCACGGTAAACTTCCTCTTGTGACTATGCCAGTTGTGTCTAGTTTTCTGGCTTCCCTGATTCCTTTCCACCCTCCCCTCTAAATTCAGCGTTATTAAGCTCAATCTCGTGCTTAGATGGGATTTCAACAATAACTCCGCAGGTGTGACACCTGTTGTTGTGTGAGGGGTAGTCCTGCAATGAAAAAGAAAGCGTGCTAGCTTGGTTGCCAAGGATTGACCAATTAGTTTTTTTAATGCCTGCCTTGAACATTTGAACCACCCTTTCAGCCAGTCCGTTTGAGGAAGGGTGGTATGGTATAGTTTTCACATGAGTGATACCATTGAGGCTGATAAACCGTTGAAACTCAGCACTCGTAAATGCAGTGCTGTTATCAGAAAAGACTATTTCTGGTAGTCTGTGAATGGCAAAACTCTGACGTAGTTTCTCAGTTGTAGCGGCTGACATTAGTGGCTTCACCTCATATACATCCAACCATTTTGACTGGACATCGACAATGAGCAGAAACATTATTCCCAAGAAAGGTGCAATGTAGTCAATGTGTAACCGCACCCAGGGTCTACCTGGCCATTCCCATTGGTGTAATGGAGCTGTCATTGGCAACTTTTGCAGTTGTTGACATTGTACACAGTGCTTTACTAAACTCTCTATTTCACCATCCACCCCAGGCCACCATAGATAGCTGCGTGCTATTGTCTTCATTCGGGAAATTCCTGGATGGGCACTGTTTAGTTCAATTAAAAGTGGTTCCCTTCCCTTTGGAGGAACTATCACTCGTACTGCCCACAATAAGATGCCATCCTGGCTGGTTATTTCATGTCTTCTGTTGAAGTACGGTTTCATTTCAGCAGATACAAGCTCCTGTGACCAACCATAAAGCACTTGTTCTCGTACTTGAGATCAGACTGGGTCTCGACTAGTCCAGTCTCTGATCTGTCGAGCACAGACCAGCAAAGAATCTAAGAAATTTAACAGTAAAACAAATTCCTGTGGAACTGGGACGTGCTCATCATTTTCTTGTAAAGGCAAACGACTAAGGGCATTGACATTTGCAATTTCATTGCCAGGCCTAAGTATAAAAGTGTATTCATATGCTGCCAGAATTAAGGCCCTGTTAGTATTTCTGTACCTTCTTTCTACATGCAGACTTTAATCTCGGCCTTCTTTTCGACTTCACTATTGGCCAAACTTCTCTCAGATGCAAGCTCAACTTGTCTGAGCTCAGTGGTTGAGTATCCCTGTCAGGAAGATATAATAATTCTCATAATGCTATTGGAATTTGTTGTAAAATAGCATTATCTGTGTCTGTATGAGACTTAATTAAATTAAATGCAACTGATCTGAAGTCGTTGATATAAACTTGGTAAACATGGGGGAAGCTGAGAATGTTATGTGTAAAAGGATATTTGCATTTTTAAACAAACCAGATGAGATTGTTTTCAAAGGAGGAGTGAAATGTGTCACCTAGCCAGGTGAAGTTTAGAAACAGTGAGTGGAATTTTTCCAAATTTGCACTAAGTGCGGTAGTGGGTGGGTAAAAAGATGTATTACCCGTCGGTCGTGATGGTGGGTTTCCTGCTGTATCGTCCCAAACCCGCCTCATTATTTATGCACTCTCGGGAAACACAGCGTTTCCACGGCGGGCGGGCTGTCATTAGCCTGCCCGCCGTCAACCAGCCACCACATCACGCTGGGCACCATGTTTAAAGTCCAGCTGCAAGCACAGCGCTCATTGCTTCCAGCCAACCATTGCTGCACTGAAGACATGGCCTTGAAACTGAGGAAGACTCCAGCCCCTTGGTTTAATGACAGGTCTCTCGGACGACTTTTGTATGCCATGGAGGCCCGCCGCTATGTCCTGTACCCCTAGCCAAAGGATGGGCAGCAACGTGACCACTCCAGCTTGGGAGGTGGTGTCAGTGCCAACGCCCTTCAGAGGCGGACTGCCACCCAGTGCTGCAAAGGGTGAATGATCTCCATTCCACCAGGGTAAGTCACTGTTCTCATCACTCTCAACTCACACACTTATAACCCCATCACACATCCACAGGGCCCTCACTCACTGCCAATTCAAGGGACATCACCATTCACTCTCTCACACTCATATTCATTGTCCTCATCCTGTCCATGGGACCACTCAACACCCACAGAGGCCAGGCATGCTTTTCATCTAGCCTGGCAGGCCTCCTGATACACTCTCTCCATCTCTATTCGTGCAGGATAAACTGGCTCACAACAAGAGAGAGAGGCCGCAGACTGTTGGAGAAATGCTTGAAATCAAGGTCCTCATGGACTTTGAAAACAGAGCCATCCAGCTGGCCAGTGAGGATTTGGACCGGTCCTGTGCTGACAGTGATGTCGGCGCTGCTCTACCGAGTGAGGATCCAGCAGTGCAACATCCATCAAACAACCATGCTCTGAGTGATGTGTCCTGTTTCACAGGCCACTGCCATGCACTAATTATCTCCCCTTGCTTTCGCAGGCACATCTGCCAAACAGCTGACAGAATCCATGATGGAGGGCCTCCACTCAAGCCCCGAAGACACCTCAGAAAAGGAATCTGCTGAAACCCCAACTGAAGACCCGTCACAGCGCTCAGCCATACCCTCCGCTGGCGCAGAGACATCCGCCTCAGTGGAACCTAGCTTTAGTGTAGACTTGGGATCACAATCTGGTGAGCACATTGCACTTTCTGATCCACAGCAGGCAGAGGCAGGAACTTTCCAGGTCTCCGGCACTCGGAGGGCTGCTGGAGGCCAGAACGTTGCTGAGTCTGAGTCAGATGATGAGCCTCTGGACTTGGTCATGTCAAGTTGCTGGAGCTGCAAAGGCAAGCTTGAGAACATCAGGAAGGGATGTCCACTGCACTCCTCAGATTGCAAAGCACGATGGAGGAGTCCGTCCGCCTTCAGTCTGAGACGATAGCGCCGGCATGCCAATGCACCGAGGTCAACGCTAGTAGAATGGCAGCTGCCATGGTGGCCTTGGTCCAGGACGTCACTCCTGCACTGCTGTTCAGGCTCAACTCAATCGCTGATGCCATGGTTGGTCTCCAATGTGAGAGGGATGTCGAGTAGCTCGATCTCACTTCAGCTACCCCTGCTTCTCAAGGAGTCAGTCTTCAGGGCACCCATAGGTAGGAGGATCCACAGGTGCACACTCCTGGCCCAACCATCCAGGTGACTCAGAGAGTGTCTGGACCATCCGACTTCCCTCTTCCTGTGACCTCAGCAGCTCTAGCTCCACAGACCAAGAAGGGTGCCACTGCCACACAGCAGGACCCCGAAAGCAGGCCAGGGCTCCCCAAGTCTCGGCCTTCCCAGAGGATGCCTGCCAGAGTCATCACAGACAGGTGTCACAGTCAGCTGGCTGCCTCCACCTCTGCTGCGGATGTCGGGAGCACCAAGACGTAGCGGCAGGGTTATGATCGCTAAGGAGAATTAGTTGCACAGCCTGGGCATGGGTGTTAAACACTTGTACATACTGTTCACTATTGTCAATAAATTCCCAAGAATGTCTTCCTGCCTGTGGTTCCTTGTTCTTATGAGCAGTGTTCTGGTCACTCAGACGTGAAACCTTTCTGCACAAGATAAAAGCAGGTGTCTCAGTCGAGGGACTCTTCCCTGTGCTCTGTGCAGCCTCCAGACCACAGTGATGGTCTGGCCTCACACTCTCTGCACACATTAAGCTGGGGCTAGCTGCCATCTCTTCAGCATCTGAAACCACTGATGTTGTGCTCCTGAAGGGCTCAGGTGCTGAAAGTGGACATCAAATGCTTCTAAAGTTTCATGGCTGCGTTTCTATGGTGTGACCCTGATCACAGAGCACAAGTGAGTTTTCCTTGGCCAGACAGGAGTCAGACATTCCCAAGGCCGTGTGAAGATTTATGGCATGTCCTCACTGCATGTCATCAGCATCCTCCTGCAATCAAATGACTATTAGGGCCTCCACCACGTCTCCATGACACAAGCATTCTCACAGAGGGTATCAGTGCTGAGAAAAGCCAGATTGGACTCAAACATTCACAACTGTGATGTGAGGAAGACCATAAGACCATAAGACATAGGAGCAAAAATTAGGCCATTTGGCCCATCGAGTCTGCTCCGCCATTCGATCATGGCTGATAAGTTTCTCAACCCCATTCTCCCGCCTTCTCCCCATAACCTTTGATCCCCCTACCAATCAAGGACCTATCTATCTCAGTCTTAAATACACTTAATGACCTGGCTTCCACTGCCTTCTGTGGCAATGAATTCCATAGATTCACCACTGTCTGGCTAAAGAAGTTTCTCCTCATCTCTGTTCTAAAAGGTCTTCCCTTCACTCTGAGGCTGTGCCCTCAGGTCCTAGTCTCTCCTACTAATGGAAACATCTTCCCCATGTCCACTCTATCCAGGCCTTTCAGTATTCTGTAAGTTTCAATCAGAACCCCCTTCATCCTTCTAAACTCTATCGAGGATAGACCCAGAGTCCTCAAACGTTCCTCATATGTTAAGCCTTTCATTCCTGGGATCATTCTTGTGAACCTCCTCTGGACCCTCACCAGGGCCAGAACATCCTTCCTGAGATAAGGGGCCCAAAATTGCTCACAATATTCTAAATGTGGCCTGACCAGATCCTTATAAAGCCTCAGCAGCACATCCCTGCTTTTATATTTTAGTCCTCTCGAAATAAATGCCAACATTGCATTTGCCTTCCTAACTACTGACTCAACCTACAAGTTAACCTTAAGAGAATCCTGGACTAGGACACCCAAGTCCCTTTGTATTCCAGATTTCTGAATTCTCTCCCCATTTAGAAAATAGTCTATGCCTCTATTCTTCCTCCCAAAGTGCATGATCTCACATTTCCCCACGTTGTATTCCATCTGCCACTTCTTTGCCCATTCTCCTAACCTGTCCAAATCCTTCTGCAGCCTCCCCGCCTCTTCAATACTACCTGTCCCTCCACCTATCTTTGTATCTGCAAACTTTGCCAGGATGCCCTCAGTTCCTTCATCTAGATCATTAATGTATAAAGTGAAAAGTTGTGGTCCCAACACTGACCCCTGCGGAACTCATCGGAGGAGACGTGTAGCTCCTGCATCTCCTCCTCAGCCAGTTCCTCTCCCCATTGTAGTGCCAGGTTGTAAAGGACGCAGCAGACGATGATGATGCATGATACTCTCTGCAGACTGTATTGCAGGGTTCCACCAGACTGGTCCAGGCACTGCGGAACTCCACTAGTCACTGGCTGTCATCCTGAGAAGGACCCCCTTATCCCCACTCTCTGCCTCCTGCCAGACAACCAATCTTCTATCCATGCTAGTACCTTGTCTCTAACACCATGGGCTCTTATCTTACTGAGCAGCCTCCTGTGCAGCACCTTGTCAAAGGCCTTCTGGAAGTCCAAGTAGACAACATCCATTGGCTTTCCTTTGTCTAACCTACTCATTACCTCCTCCAAGAATTCTAACAGATTTGTCAGGCATGACCTCCCCTTGATGAAACCATGCTGACTTTGCCCTATTTTACCATGCACTTCCAAGTATTCTGAAATCTCAT
The DNA here is from genome assembly GCF_017639515.1 of Carcharodon carcharias. Classification (NCBI taxonomy): domain Eukaryota; kingdom Metazoa; phylum Chordata; class Chondrichthyes; order Lamniformes; family Lamnidae; genus Carcharodon; species Carcharodon carcharias. Next base: position 89,690,943 of record NC_054468.1, on the reverse strand, counting down.
CCTTAATAATGGGACTCTAAAATCTTAACAACGACCGAGGTCAGGCTAATCGGCCTGTAATTTCCCGTCTGTTGCCTCACTCCCTTCTTAAACAGGGGGGTTACATTAGCGATTTTCCAGTGCTCTGGAACCCTCCCTGACTCAAGTGATTCCTGAAAGATCACCACTAACGCCTCCACTATCTCTTCAGCTATCTCCTTCTGAACTCTGGGGTGTAATCCATCTGGCCCAGATGATTTGTCCACCTTCAGACCTTTCAGTTTTCCTAGAACCTTCTCTTTGATAATGGCCACCATACTCATCTCTGCCCCCCGACTCTCTTGAACTTTGGGCATGTTACTTGTGTCTTCCACCGTGAAGACTGACGCAAGAAACCTATTCAGTTCCAGAGGAACTATGGGGTCACCTCACTACATGTCATCATTATCCTCCACAAATCTGACAGGTATGAGGGCCTCCTGAGTGCGCCTGCCTCGTCTAGCCAGTGAGAGAGCCTCATCCCCGTCGTCATCACCACTGAGGTCCCCCTCACCCTCATCCCTGTTGGTGTCCTCCTCATCGGAGGAGACGTGCAGCTCCTGCATTTCCTCCTTAGCCAGCTCCTCTCCCCATTGTAGCGCCAGGTTGTAAAGGGTGCAGCAGACGATGATGATGCATGACACTCTCTGCGCACTGTATTGCAGGGCTCCACCAGACTGGTTCAGGCACTGGCACCTCATCTTCAGCATCCCGATGGTCTGCTCCACCAAGTTGTGAGCTGCTGCATGAGCCTCATTATAGCGTCGCTCTGCTGCAGTCTGAGGCCGCTGCACAGGTGTCATCAGCCATGGCCCCTTGTCCCCATGGAGCAAACCCTGCAGTTTCTGTGGATGCTGGAAGGCCCCAGGGATCTGTGACCGACTGAGAATGTAGGCTTCGTGCACAGTCCCTGGAAACCATGCTCACACCTGCAGGATGCGTTTCTGGTGGTCACACAACAACTGTCCGTTCAGTGAGTGGAAGCCCTAGCGGTTGATGTAGTTCACCACATGTTGCAATGGACACCTGAGTGCTACATGAGTGCAGTCAATCGCACCCTGCACCTGTGGGAATCCCGAGATCAGGGTGAATCCATCGCTCTTGCATCCTGGCTATCCCGGTCCTGAGTGAAATGCACAAAGTTGTGTGCCATGGAGAAGATGGCATCCATGACCTCACGGATGCATTTGTGGGGGAGCCTTGTGAGATCCCACTGAGGTCCCTGTGGATCCCTGAAAGGAGCCACTAGCATGGAAATTGAGCGCCACAGTCACTTTCAAAGCCACTGGCAGTGGATGACCTCCATGTCCACATGACACCAAATCCTGCATTAACTGGCAAATGTGAGCGACCAGTTCTCTAGACATGCGCTGTCTTCGGTGACACTGGTTCCCAGTCATCTTCAGGAATGAAAGGTGGCGTCTTTAGATTCTGGAGGTTGCTAGGTGCAAGACTGCGATGGTGTACTGTGGTTCTTAGGCGGCATGTATGGGAGCCCCAGTCAACCCTTCTTCCTGAGGTTGCTACTCCAGTGTCTGCACAGACAGGAGCCTCAGTCTCTCTCTCCTCCAGCTTCTTCACACTCTATAGGCCATCAAGCATACAGCGAGTTAACCAGTCTCCATGATTCTGATGTACTCCTCCTGCAGAATGAAAGAGAATGACACGTGGTTAGCATGGGTGTGTGAAGACCTAGTCCTGGTTAAGTCTGAGGGCCCCTTAACGCTTCCTGGAGAGGGCTGGTCACCACATGGGTGGCCAGAAATTAGTTGCATTAGTTGCAAGCCCTGTTAGCTTGAGCCATGGGGGAGACTGCTTCAAACTGGGATGCTGAGATTGCAAGGGGCTGTGAACACCTTCAGCAGTGACTGCTACATGGCCAGCGATAGCAAGGAGATTGTCCAACGTGTGCAGTCCAACTGCTCCAAGGTCCACTAAAGTGCTCATGAATCTGCAGTCTGTGCCGGGGCAGGGGGTGGGTGGGTGTTGGTGAGCGGTGGGGGGAGCACTGGAGAGCTTGGTGGCACTTTTCTGTCTCTGCATTGCTTGAGTGGGCAGTTAAGTTCAAAGCCCGACCCAATCATATCAATGTGGTTATGCCTAAACTGTCTTAGTTGCAGAGGAATGGTCACTTCCTACCAGTTTCCCAAATGTGTTGCCACTTCCCTCACCCACTCTCCTCCCCACCTGCCACCCTGAATGCTTGTGCGCTATATTCAACAGCAGGCCCCCCACTCCACCTCACAAGTCGCCTCAGAGGCAGGGCTACACCTGCACCCCTGCACTCCATCATCCTCGTAAATCGCCTCGCAGGCAAGGCTGCACTTGCCCCCCGCTCCCCCTCACCTTCAAAAGTCACCTCTGAGGCAGGGCAACAATTAGCCCTGATGCCTCTGAAGCCTGCAAAGCAACGGGTGACCCTGGTGAGCTCTGCAGAACGTTGCTGTGCACTCACCTCCAGTTCACCCAAAGTGCAGGCCGCCAAGTGCACGTCACCTCTGGGCTGTTGTGAAAAACATCAGCATGCTTTCCTGTTGACATGCACAGATAATCCTGACGGGGTGCAAGAGCCTGGCGGGATGGCCCGATAAGGATGAGCTGATGTATTAAAATGAAATTCCCGACAACTGATGGTGGGAAATGCAGCCCACCAACGAGGGGCTGAGTGGACAATCGCGACCTGCCCTCCCACCATCGTGAAACTGATCGTGCCATATTGTACGCTCAAGCCGCATATCATGCCCGTCACCAGCGCGCACAGAAAATTCCACCCAGTGTGTTTATTTTTCCCAAAATTACTAGTAAAACTTAGTGAGCTATTTTTATTATCAGAAAGATGAAGTCCAAAAACATAGTGAAACAACTGGAATTTGCATTCAAAGGGGAAAATATGTATAAAGCAGCAAAGGCTGTGTATAAAGGTAGGCATGATTAAGATCCAACAAGTGTGAAAAGCCTTCAGCATCTATGCCACAAGCTGCTGTTTTCAAAGAACTAAAGTTAAGAAAGCTCACTTTGAATTCGACTGGTTCAGGGTATTGTGTGTCACTTTGCCTGGGCCTTTTAAAATCTATGGGTTGAATTCTCCAGTCAGTGAACAAGAGCGGGGCTCACTTGCTGATTCATAAAATGATGCGTGGTGACGTTGGGCGGGTGTCCCGACGTCACCACGTGTCATCTAGATTGTCAGTTTGGCGGGTGTGCAGCCGAGTCGACTGCACGCCCGCCAAACTGTCAAAGGCCTATTAAGGCCATTAACAAAGTAATTAAAGCTGTTAAGAATGCTGCCTGTCCAACCTTAAGGTTGATGGGCAGGTGAAGAGCCCAGGCAGCTTTCGCATTTTTCATGAAACCTCATCCACGGGCGGGATAAGGTTTCATAAGGGGTTTATTTAATAAAATATTTTGAAAAAAATTACTGGACATGTCCCAGCTCATGGGACAGTTTCACACAAGGGGACATGTCCTTAAAATTTCTTTTCAATTTTATTAAATTTTCTAGAAGTTAAACCAATCACCCTGAGGCGCCTCTGTGCCTCAGGGAGATTTTTGCGCTCTTTCGTGCGCATGCGCAAAAGAGTGCAGATCCTGCCTCAAGGGATTCCCCCCCCCCCCAAGCCCACTCAGGGAGCGCACAGTGCTTCCGGGCGTGCGTCACGCTAGGCGGGCCCGCCCATGTAGAATGGCGATGTGCACCCGACTGGGGGCGCTAATCGGGTTCGCGCTCACTCCTGCCCGCCCCCGCAAAACCCCCTTGACGGGGGGGGAAAATTCTTCCCTATGTGTCTTACTGTTGCCTTAACAAAAGTGTAACTGGGAGTTTGATTAAGTAGGGGATATAGGAGTTATCATTGTAGTAACTTGTAGTTCTATGTATGTATTTAAAATAATTTCTCTTATTAACAAATGTATGTTTAATTTATTTTTGTAAAAACCTATAAGACTTGGTGGTCTTATTACTCCTGAATTCAGGAGTATAAAGAATAATTCAGTGGTATAAAATATAATTCAGCATCTTAAAATTTATACAAATTGCAAAACAAATTGTGGCAGTCGTTTCAAGTTTCCCCTTGGGATTTGAACAACCCAGCATTTACCATCAACTGTGCCATGACACTCCCAAAATTTCATTACCTGTCTGCTTGTTGGAAAATTCTGTGCCTTTTGCTTTCAACCTCTTTGGCTTCATTTAGCTGATTTTTCAGCTCTTCCGTCTCTTTTTGTAATTGCTTGCTGCCTCCTGGAAAATTGAACAGTGATGTGTCTTCTCTGCCAACTGTTTGTTCAGAGAGGTGCTGGATTCTTTCTATTTCTCTTCATACTTTTCCAGAGGTACAAACTTTGACCTGAGGGAATCTTGTCGCGTGTGAAGGTCTTTCAACAGGTTTTCTTTTTCCCTTCGAAGGTTGGTCACCTCATCTCGAACCCTGTCATGTAGCAGGGTCTCTTTGAGTTTCTTCCACTGTTCTTCCAGGTTTTGGCTTAAGACAGCCTACATTTCTTCAGGTTGTTAAGTCTGCACACACTCCTTTTTCAAACAGGGACACTTCCAGCTTCCTTTTTGGAATCTCAGTTTAATCAAGGTTGATTTCCCTGAGCCAATTTTGCCCTAGAAGGATTGGCCCTCTGCCTGTCAATACTCACACTGGTAGCTTTGCCAATTGGCTTCCATAATGGACAGTTACTCTGCTTATGCCTTTTACTTGAATGTTTTTACCTGTATGTTTTTAGTTTAGCAGTTGTTTGTTCTAAGCTTAATTGATGTTCACCATAATTCAAATATCTAAAGGTATGTTCCCCAATTACACTAGTGGAAGCTCTCATGTCTAGTTCCATTCCAACAGGTTTACCATTTACTTTCACTGTGACAAATATTTGTTCTGTCTTTTCAACTTTCAGATTTAACAATGAGTAAATGTCAGAATTTGTTGTTTCAGGCTCTTTTATTTTGTGGATTTCATTGGGGTTCTCCTTTTGTTTACAAGCCTGCTTGAATCTTTCCTTGCACTGCTCATCATATACCCATTTCTGTGGCAATAGTAGTCTTCGATTTTTTTAAACTGCCAATTGCTAAAAGACTGATTGTTTCCACCCCTATTAAAATTATTCTTCAATTTTGCTGTTTTTTTTTATTCTTCAGCTGGCGGGGACTGTTTCCCGCTTCTCGACAGAGTCTTGCCTTTTCGCATCACTTTCACTTGAGGGTTCCTGCCCAATGTGGAAGACAGCTCCATTTTGCGCACCCTGTATTGCTTGTGAATCTCTTGCTGTGCTCTCCATGGCCAGCGCTATCTCTAGCGCATTCTTGAAATCCAGATTCACTTCGGACAGCAATCTTTTCTGAATAGTGTCCTCTCTCACACTTCACTAAACCATCTCTGACCATGCTGTTCAGAGTTGTACCAAACTCACAATGTTCCGTTAGCTGCTTCAAATTTGCCACATAGCATGTAATTGACTCACTCAGGGCTCTATTTCACAAATTAAACCTGAGTCTCTGCCCGCGCTACTCTCCTATTGGTTATTACAGATCTTGTGATCTTCCCTAACCAGTATTATTCTTAAAGGTACATTACACACTAAATAAAAGCATTATTATTACACCTTTGTTTCCCAGTTTTACTGTTTTTTCCTTCTATTCGTCCATTCGGCTTAGGAAAACACCAACAGGTGTTATTCTTATTCTGTGCTTCCATGGTGCCTTGCCAACAAAGAGCGCTTGTCAGAAATTCAGGCATAAGTTGCCCACAATTTTCATGCCATTTATTTACATAGTTGGGAAATTGTGCCTGAATTTCCAGTGTGTCTCCTAGGTAGATGAGACTCCCTGCTGGGAGCATAGAGCTGGAGAATTACCCTGACTGTGACATCAGCTTGTTTATAGTGATCATGTCGGCTTCACCTTGAACTAACATCAAACTAGTTCCCCCAACAGACCACCGTCCCTGTTACACACCCACTTCTTAGTTGTTTTAGCATCTAACATTGGCAGGAAATGCTGATACCGGAGACAATTGTGGGAAAGTACGTTTTATTTGTAACATTTTATTCGATGGGTCTTCAAACATCAAACTAATATTTAAAACATCTTCAGTTAAGTTGGTTTCAGATATTTTTGTGCAAATTAACAAGTTGTGTTGATTAAACTAGCATTAAATAAGGCTTTTTCTTTCCATCTATGTTCCCTCTTTCCTCAGTGACACACTCATTCAAACCAACGAATGGCATCTTTCTTTGTCGCCTACTTTTAGGCACTTGAAATTGTCTTGGGAATTTGGAAAGTCAAGGTGAGTGCTCCAATGATGGGACAATATTGACCATCTATGTCACCACCACCACACTGCACCACCAGCCCCCTCCTGTCTGCCCCTAAAATACCCCTGCAAAATGGTATGTGCATCAGACCTTAACACCAACTAACAACACAAGGATTGGAGTCCAGGAGCTGCCGCTAACCCCGGCACGAAAATAAAGATTTTCTTATCGAGTACCTTTTAAATGACTGGATAATGCAATGCAACCGTGCTTCAATCATTGCTTCCTCAATAAGATTTGCAAATTTATGGGGATTGGGATGGTGCAGTTGGTTAAGTGTCATCCTTTGACTTCCTGGTTCTGTGTCTGCTTCCAAACTGATCTAGTAGGATGAAAGTTTTCTCATTTAAGTGTTTAGTGTTTGGGCAGTCACATTCTTGCTACCAGGGGGCACAAGCCCACAGCATGGAACCAATACCATGTGACATGCTTTTTATTAATTTGCCAATCCAATTCAGAGAAGCTACAAGTTGGCCAGTATGGGAGGTCATGTCCTCACACGGGTCCAGCAAAGGATGCTCCTATGTGTTTGGGCTGTGCTTGTGAGGTTGGGGTACATTGCTGGGTTACAGTTGAGGGAACTTTACTCTGAACTACCCATGATACACGGCCTGGAGAGCTACATGTTGACAACTGGGTGACAAAAATGTTCTAGTCCATGCCAACTATTCCACACACCAACAGGAATACACAAATCCACGAAAAATATAAATTTCTAAATTATAACATTTAAATTAAAAATCAGGGATGTTTTGACAAAACATGAAATTACTCAGAAATTTGTTCAATGCAGTGTTGACATATCCTGGAAAAGATTGGCTTGTTAATCAGCAGATTCCATTCATAGCAGACAACAGCTGTTAGCATTACTGATGTGACATCATCACAAATTGTTCCAGAATAATTTTCAGAAAAAATACACAATGATTGTCGCTGGGTCAAAATCAGGACATCCCCACCTAACAGCACAATGGCAGCACATGTGGGCCTCAGGATTAAAGGGTCCTGCTGGCAAGCCCAGCATTTGTTGGCCAGCTCTGAATACCCTTGAGACTGCGGTACTGAGCTCTCTTCCTGAATGGCTATAGTCAGTGTGGTGCAAGTACACCCAGAATGCTGTTAGGGAGGGAGCTCTTGGATTTTGACCCAGTGTTGATGAAGGAACGGTAATGTATGTCCAAGTCAGGGTGATGTGTGACTTGCGGGGGTGGAGGAGCTTGGAGCTGATGTGCTCCAATGAAGCTGCTGCCCTTCTCCAACATCCAACACCAGTCATAGTGCGACAAAAACAAAAAATGCTGGAAAATCTCAGCAGGTCTGATAGCATCTGTGGAGAGAGAGAGACGGAGAGAGAGAGACAGGGATAACGTTTCGAATCCGTATGACTCTTCTTCAGCTCTCCACAGATCTTCTCCAACATCCAACACCAGTCATAGTGCTCTGGGTTCTCTGGGGAGGGTCCTTTGGAACAATTCTTCTAACATCTAGCAGGTGCCACACCACCTCGGCTCCTCCAATCATCAAGTTGTGTGTGTGTGTGTGGGCTGGGGGCGAGGGGGGGGCAGGGGGCGGGGAGGGGTGTGAGGGAGGTGGGGAGGAGAGGATTCAGCTGTTGTGAGGCTTCATTGCTTGTCCACAGGCTCCACTTCCATCTGCCACAGATATTTTGCCGTTGCTCAGCCTTGCCACACATAGAAGTAAAGTTCGGCAAATTTTCACCTGCCTTTTGCAGGCTTCACTGCTTTACATTGGCCTTTTAAGGGCTGTCGTTATACTTAATTCCATGGCCTCCTGTTCCTTTTCATTTTCTTGTGCAATGTGCTCTGGCCAGGGGGCGGAGGGGGTTGGGGGGGAGTGGGGGGCAGTGGAGGGTGGTGGTGGGTTGGCAATGGAGTCGCCTGTACATTTAATGAGGGTAAATCTCAGGAAATTTTGCAAGGCATGCACGGTACCCTTTTGCCAGGAGTCACACTCTGTGGCTGGGATTTTCCGGCCATGCCAAGGCGGGCTTCCATGCGGCGGCTGCAGCGTTATCTTAGGCAGGGCAGGAAGATCCCAATGGCGGGGAGGGCCTGGAAAATTCTGGCCTGTGATTCCACCACTGCAGGGTGACTGTGAACAGGGAACTTACCCCAGCATGTTCTTAATGAGGTGGCTAGTGCATGGTTCAGAATGACGTTAACAGCACAGGCTCGATTCCCCCACTGGCTGAAGTAGACTTCGAACCTGCCTCCTCGCCCTGTCCCCGAGAGTGGAAGGCAATGCCAAATCGCCACTCATAAACAGCTCAGGATGAAGCAGCAGCAGACAATGAGCCAGGGACTTGCCTGGGGGCAAAGCTCATATACTAGACCATGTTCTTAACCTGTGACCCGGAGGGCTGAACATCGCACCCTCCTGCACGGTGCCACAGAAAGCCATTCACAGAAGATAAATGAGAAACAAAAGCTCAAATCCGCTGTTAACAACTACCTCGCAGCACGTTATCGATTTTTCCCACAGCTGGATCATACAAGTTCCAACTCAAAGTGCTTTTGTTATTGTTCCGTTAATTACAGATATCATTTTTACAATCACTTGGGCCCTTTGCCAACAACATCCATAAATTATGACTGACAGAATATCAAGACCTTACTGGAGATTGGAGATTGGAGAATAACAATAAAAATTTCTTAAGACTAATATTACATGACATTACATTGTATATTTGTTGATGCGCTCATTGCTATAGGAACAATGGTAGACCAATAGCTTCTCTAGCCTGTTTGCCCACTCAGTTAGAAAACAGCTGATCTGTACCTTGACTTCATATACCCTGCCTATCCTTGGTACCCTTGTCTAACAAAGATCTATCAATCCCTGTCTTGAAAACTATGGATTGACCCAGCATCTATGGTCATTTGGGGAATGGGTTCAAAATTTTTACCACCATTTCTGTGAAAAAGTGCTTCCTGATTTCACTCCAGAGAGGCTTAGCCCTTATCATTAAAGGATTGTGTTCCAACTATAACTAAGTATTTCACCATGAAGTTTGATGTTCCCAGTTGTATGTAGCATTGCCAACCCTCCAGGGTTGGCCTGGAGTCTCCAGGGATTGAAGATCAATCTCCAGGACACTGTTTTGTGCAACCCTGGAGAAAAATCATCAGGACATTAAAAAAGATTGTTTTTTTTGTCATTTTTTTTGAATACTTCTCTTTACCAGATATAAAAATATTGAAAATTGTGGAGCGGGGAGTGGGGGAAGGAAGAAAGGTTGTTTGGTTTATAGTTGAGCATCATCCAATTGGGCAATGAACCTTTTTGCTTTTCAGTTGGCGTAGGAAGGCAGTGCGTCACAAGGATGGATAGGTTGTCTGACAAATGGCTGGAATGTTGGGGCAAGTCATGTGACGAAACCTCCAGGAATACATTTAATCACAGTTGGCAACCCTGATTGTATGCTGGATACCAGACTTTTGTAAATCACAATGGATGGATCCAAGAGAAGGAGATATGATGTGAGTTGTGTTGAGATCGATCAAAATCAGACTGGATTTGTATTGACCTTTTCCAGTTTACAGTTATAGTCAGTTGACAGAGGCAGGCTCAATGATTACTGTTTGCATAGCACCAGTCTGTGTCTGGGTTAGGGCAAGAAGTACTAAAAATAAAACCTTCAATCCATTAGTTTGCAGAACTGAGCAGAGGCCTATCAAGGATTGGGCAAGCTAAATATCACAACCATGCTCCCTGTTCCTGGCTACATGTGTACAAAAACACAGGAGCTCCACTTGTTTGCACTATTTTACTTCAGATGCCATGGCACAGTGTCAGGGTGTCCCTGTATGGTTCAAACAAGTGCCTTAAATGCCGAGATGTCTTTGTATGTGGCTCAACAGGTGGACAGTGAAGGAAACTGAGTATTGGGAACCTCAGACAGCAAAGGAAACTGTAATTACTGAGAACACTAAGCACTTTACTGTAGAAAGTGCCTCTTGGAGATCCATGTATCAATGTACATCATGGGGAGAGATCACAAACAAGCAAAACAGTTGAACTCTTGTGATCCAGCAATATGTTAGCCCGACAGAAGATTCTTCTGAAACACCCCAATCACAGCAGGTCATACTTCACTCACATGGTCTTCATCCATACGACAACTCAGAAGATAAATGGAATATCATGTCTCTTTTGTACAGGGAGTTCTTTGATGACTGAGCAGGCCCATTTTTGCTGGGAAGAAATGTCCACATATTGAACAGTGGCACCAGGTTGGAAATCTTCCTTTTTCCAAGTGAGACTTCTTCAGCTAGTGTTTACTTTTAACATCAATGATGTAACGGACCTCATGTAGGAGCTGCCTTCACTGATGGTTTTCTTATCTTGAGAAAGCTGTCCCCACTTGTGGATGTCTATTTAGTACTGTTTCAGAGTCACTTTGAAGCACTCTTTATATCCTCTTGCTGCCCACCACTCAATTGCTTCCCATTTGTCAATGCGCTGTACAAGGTCATCTTCAAGATTCATTTATTAGACATTCACTCTGCATGACCTGATTACCTGCACCATGCATTCATGATAAAAACAGCTACGGCTTGGTACGGCAGAACTTTGGGGTCAGGGGTTCAATCTTGCCTTCTGATCTTCATTCATAAACTTTACATGGTACTATTTTAAAGGAAGTATGCAGGATGAAGAAGGGCTAATGTTGGCAGATTGGCTGTGCCCATCAAATTACCAAACATTTCTGCATGTCTTGACCACAAGCAGATCAGCCATGATCTTACCAAATGGTGGAGCAGGTTCGAGGGACTGAATGGCCTACTCTTGTTCTTGTGTTCTTGACACACTTGTATGGAGTGGCTGCAGCTGTCAGTCTTCTCAGGGTTTGGATCAGCAGGGAGGCAGTTGCTGAACTGTGCTACCTGCTGCAAAGGCACATGTAGCTGCCACTGTTACAACTATAAGGTTTATAAACTTATTATATTTTGGGACTGTAACTTTAAATTCAGAGTAAATGAAGACAGTCATGTGATCTGCTCTGGAGTCTGCCTGACTATAAAGCTGGGTGGCTTGATTGTTAGGGATCAAAGGAAGGCTTAGATTGTTTTATTAAGAGGAAGCTGCAAGTTATTTACACTTGGAGACAATAGCAATAGTCTCTGAGTTTGCAAAGAATCTCCCAAAGCCTCAAAAAGGTGCTGTTGGTATTGGGTTGTAAACAGTTGTGCTGTAAACTGTCCATTTACTTTTATGATGAAAGGGAATTGAGATCAAGGATAGGTAATTAGCATTTCTACCTGGATTCAAGGTTAATGTGTTTCATGTTGCCATGGGAAGAGGGCAGAGGAATGAGATCAGGTTACAGGTTTCCTACAAATTAATGAATATCACAGATAGACAGCAGAGGTCCTGTGTGGTCAGCAGTGAGAAAAGGCTGCTTGACTTTGTGAGCTACCACAGCTGGGTGGAGAAGGAAGACGGTCTACTAGTTGAATAGACGCATCCTGCAGCCTTCTATGGATTCTAGGAAATGCATCCTGGCATGACCAGGGAGAAGAAGAATCATCAGAAAAGGCTTTACTGCTGGTGGTGGTTTTAAGAAACTCCCTGAAAATTGAGGAAAGTGCCTGGAGACGGTCACTTGAAGTTACTACTTGGTGAAACGGGGATACGGGATCCTATTGGAAACTGGGAGCAACTGTGGACTGTTTGCAAGAAGGGCCATAACTCCGTGGTGAGTGAGATGGGTGATAAGTACAACAGAGGAATGTTCCTCTCTGTAGTCTAAAGTATAAGTTGCCTAAAAACAGAAAATTGGGTTTATTCAATAGTGCTTCTGGTCATTTGTTACAGTAAAAACCTTAAAATGTGAAATCCTGCCCTGCCATTTTTTTAGCTTTAATTAAAAGTTTTAATCTCTTTTTAAAAGTTATCGGTCTCTACGGAAGTCGTAACACCCTGCAGGTACCATCAACCATGGTCTCAAAATTCTTTCTGGGAAATATGCTGCAGTACTAACTGATGGTGAGGTGCTGTAAAAGGGCACAGAGCAGAAACCACCCTCTAAGTTATCTCATGCAGCACAAGCTTGACATCAATGAGGAGATCTGCTGCTGTCTTACCCTGTAAACTTACTGCAAATTCATGCCTGCACCTAGGGTTCCGTATCTTTCTTTTTGCTTGGCAAAAAATGATAATGGGCTAAGATGCCTGAATATTTATGCCACCCCACATTACCTACCCCCCACCCTGGAGATCTCACACTCATGCAATTTCCCCATCTTGTTACAAATTTGATTTCCCTGCCATATTCTCTTTCCACCACTTGGATGGTCCCTAGACATGTCTGAATCTGCATGAAATTATGCAACTGAGCTTAGTGCTCTTAGCATTTGACCTTTCCAAGTGGAATGTGAGTCTGTTCTAAACCACATAGAACTTGCTTGAAAATAGTAGACAAAAATTTTCCACCAGTTTGCGTGGGAAGGAAGAAAATTGACATGTACCAATTGCCAAGTTTCCTAGTTGGTTGAGTGAGCAGTTTCCCTCTCTAGTCAGAAGGAATTCTTTGCTGCACAAATGTGACATTTCCATTTCCCATATTAGCCTGATAAATTGGTGCTCAGTTAGGGGTAGTTTCATGCCCTGGACTGGTGTTGACTAGGAACTTGATTAAGCCTACTACCAAACTCATTTCACTGTGACACCCAAATTGAGCACGGAAGGAGACTGTTGCCCAACTAGAGTGGACTAGATTGAACACAGGTCTCTGAGATGAAAGACCAGTGTTACAAACCACTGCACCACCCAATCCCTAACTTGGTTACTTTCAGCATATACAATGGTGTACTTGACTGGTTCCTCTCCAGGCACCAAGGTTGTATTTGGGACATCTCAGTAATTAATACAATCAATTCAGTACAGGGGGCAGTCTCTTTTTGAGGTGTTGAGGAGTGTGGAGAGATGGAGCTTTGCCGTAAGTGCAAATTCAGTAATTCCACACTGCAGAGTTATAGGCCTATCTCTCACACATGCTTTCATCAGGTATGACTCCCCACTGGAAGCACAAGAATCACTGAGTTTGCCCCATGACCTCCAGGCCAAGCTTTCCCAGTCACTGTTGGTGTACAAGATAATATGGGTTAAAACAGTATATAAAATAATTAACTTTATTGGCAAAGTTGTTTTCTTTGTTAAAGGTGGTTGAACAAACAGTTCCTTAACATGAGGAGTCATAGAGAGCACAATTGCACAGACAGCAAGTGTAGCAGTGAAAGGGCATTGCTGCTGCTTGTGTATTGAAGCAAGTGTTTCTTTTAAACTTGTTACTCTTCCTCTTCCTGTAATATGTAGCAAATGTAATCTTATAATTGTTTAGTTTTGAAGGAAACACTTTAAAAGCTGCAATATATTATAGTAAAATGGTGCTTTTGAAGTCCTCCATTCTGCAGAAGATTAACTGATAGCTAGGCACATGCACCCATCGGCACAGAAATGCATTGCAGGCAAGAATTGCTGCATCTGACATTAGTTCTGAACCCAGGCGGTGGGTCAGTGCCCACAAAGAAGGACAACCCTAAGTTCTGGTTTCAAACACAGGGAGCAGGACAAGAATATAAGGACAGTGTGTTCCAAGGGATATATGGCACAGAAACAGGCCACTTAGCCCAACCAATCCACACCGGAAATATGTTTTGCGGCTTGGGAGGAAGGAAAAGGACTTGTATTTATATGGTACCGTTCATGGTCTCAGCATACCCAAAAGTGCTTTACAATGAAGTACATTTGAAGTGTAGGCATCGGGGCAGCCAAATTGTGCACAGTAAGCTCCCACAAACAGCAATGTGCTAATGACTGGATCAGCTATTTTTCGAATGTTGGTTGAAGGGTAAAAACTGGCCACGACAGTGGGGAGAATTTCCCTGTTCTTCTTCTGAAAGTGCTGTATGAGCGCTAACATCCACCTGAGAGGGCAGAGGGGGCCTCGCTTTGACATCTTATCTGAAAACGAGCACCTTCAATAGTGCAGCACTCCCTTACATCTGCACTAGAGTATCAGCCTAGTCTACTATACTCAAGTTTGTGGTGTGGGACTTGAACCATCAAGCCTCTAGCTCAGAGGCAAGAGTGCTAGCAACTGAGCCACAGTTAACATGTTAGAAAGAGAGTCTGGATTCTCGACGTGACAGAAGGATACGCTCCTCAAGCTTGTTTGGTCAGTAGGTCCAAGACCTCACGTGATCTGTCCTGAGAACCTCCTACCTACAGTCAGCTTGTGCGTGAGCTCTTGCCTAAAACCAACAACTCATGCTTAGGAACTTAAATAAAAGTGAGTAGATTTTATAGGGATATCTAATTCAGCGGGCACAGTGCTCCTCATTGGAACTGGTGGCTCTGGGTCAAGTACCATCTCCAGTCAGCAAAGGATACTGAGGGGCTTGCACTTCAGAGGGCAGTTAAGAGTCAGCCACGTTGATGTGGGACGGCAGTCAGATGATCAAGTAAGGGTGGCAGCTTTTCTTTCCCTAAAGGCTATTAGTGAGCAAGTTGGATTTTTATCACAATTCAATAGCTTCATGGTCACTTTTGCTGACATTAATATTTTATTTCTAGATTTTTATTTTAACTTGAGTTCAAGTTCTCAAACTGCCAGAAGTGGGACTATGAACGTATGATCTCTGGATTATAAATCCACATTTCTGCATAGTTAGACCAGTAATATAATCATTACATTACCGTACCTAAAGTGAAGCACCAGCATGCTAAAATGTGGGAAGAGGAGACTTTGTATACTATTTGCATGCTGTGCTTACTGATAACCTCAGCCACTCAGATGCCAATTTGTTTGAGCAGTGAAAATCACCCCTTGATGGTGAGATGGCAGTAATCTCTGAAATGCTTTACCCACTGCTCTGTGGTAAAGTGGGATACAGCTCACTTGAGAGGAATCGGTGAGTGGAAATTTAAAAGAAGTGAGGGATTTTCACCCCCATCAGTACATCCCCTCATTAAATGGGTTGAACCACTAAACAGAGAGAGCAAGGGTATCTCCCTGCCTCACAAAACAATGAGAGAAATGTTTGTTGCTCCGAAGCTAGAATGTTCTTTTAAAGTATTGAGCTGCGGGTCAAAAAACCCTTAATAGCAGTGTCTGTGCATGGGGCATTGAGTGAGGCATAAGCTCAAGGCCTCAAAGCTCTTGTTGAACCCTAGCCAACAAAGAGGTCTTTTTTCTAAAGCAAAGCTGCCTGCCTTGTTTTTTTCCAAAAAAAAAAGTAACTGGGTGATGTAATAAACTGAAAGCACCAACATCTGGTGAACCACTGACATTGCATGGGCCAAAAATATCTGCCTGTCGACAGGAGATATAGCTGAGGATTGAGGATGCCACAGGGCGCTTCAGTTTTGGCTGAGGTCAGACGCTCTCCCAGGATTGGGCTGTGAGGATTACAGTCCTAACGTGAGCATACTGGTGCTTCACTTTAGGTACGGTAGTGTAATGGTTATATTACTGGTCTAGCTATGCAGAAACATGAATTTACAATCCAGGGATCATGTGTTCATAGTCCCACAGAGGCAGCTTGAGAATTTGAACCCAATTTAAAATAAAAATCTAGAAATAAAATATTTATGTTGGTAGAAGTGACCATGAAGCTATCGAATTGTCATAAAAATCCAATTTGCTCACTAATAGCCTTTAGGGAGAGAAAACTTCAGGGTTGGGTTTGATCTCTTCATTGTGGGGAGTGGGGGCAATGAGTTTGTTGGGAATGTGCTTCCTGTTGGAGGTAGATGGCACTGCTGCCAGATGTGCTCGTAAAGAGGTTCCCTGTCATGCTCTGCAGCTGGACGGAGGCTGTGTAGATGAAACAGGTCGAGAGATGGGAAGAGAGAGGGTTGCGAGCAGAGAGGCCTCCCACCAGCCATCTGCAGTGCATATGTTCCCAAGTAACGCAGATAAACTTTGAAGATTACTGTCGTTGAGCAGCATTTGAAATGTAAACTGACAGTCTTCCAGATAATAGGCTATATATAGAAGGGACAAATCAAAGACAGAGAAGAAACTTACTTTTATATTGCACCTTTCATGATCTCAGGGAATCCCAAAGTGCACTACACCCAATGAAGCACTTTGAAGCGTAGTCACTGTTGTAATGTTAGGAAGCATGACAGCTGATTTGCACACAGCAAGATCCCACAAACAGCAATGAGCTAGAAGATCAAAGAATCTGGTTTTAGTGATGTTGATTGAAGGAGAAATGTTGGCCAGGATATAGTGAGGAGAACTCCCCCGCACTTTAGGATCTTTCATGTCCACTGAGAGGGCTGTTGGGGCCTTGGTTTTACATCACTTCCAAAAGAAAAAAATCCAGCAGTGATTAGCTGACAAGCAAGCTTGGGTTTTCAGATGTCGGTAGGCTGCAGGTGGATCAGATCGGCTGTGGATAAAAAGACAAAGTAACCCTCGGAGATTCCCAGTTTGAGGTGCTGGGAGAGGGTGGCACAGTGCGGCAAACCCAGACAGCAGCACAAGAAGATCCCACAAACAGCAATGAGTTAAATGACCAGATAATCCGTTTTTGTTGGTGCTGGATGAGGGTTAGCTGTTCACACAGTAAGGAGGATTATATGAGTGGATTACAAACATCTCCCATTCCATTCCTTATGCAACACAGAACCAGTCTCAATTTCCTTAAGGACAGGTTCCGGTTACAAAGAAAACCAATGTTTGCTTTCAACATAGATACCTCTCAATTGGTACACCCAATCCTACTTACCATTAGATCCCAGAATCCAGTTGGAGACAGGAAATGGTTTTCGGGAAATTTGAACTTCAGATCGAGCAATTGTTTAAAGCTTCATTGTAAATAAACAAAAGCCTCTCCACTCACCAAAAACCATGTCATTAAAGGAAAGGTATCTCCCACTTTTTCTACCCTTCATTTCTTAACATTCATGTGCACGGTTCAATCTACAGGAGAGGCTACCTCACTTAAGCAGCAGCCATTCAGCAACTGCAAGCCAATTAGGCAGATGTGAATCATTGTGACTCTAACCTTGGTGGCAAAACAGGGGGGTGGGGAGGGGTGGGAGTGGGGTGCTGTTTACCATGCCAATGCACCCCCGCATTCCCCCCCCCCACCCCCCCATCCCTTGTGCAGAGATTGGGTTCGGGGGCCCCTCTGATAAAATCAAGATTAATTGAGCTCAATTGTCACAGTTATCGCTGGATCTGCTCGCCCTTGTGGCCAGTACACACACATACATTTTCCAGCGGCAGTCACTGTTAGGAGACCCTGGCTGATTTCCCCCATCCCTTCCTAGGCCCAGAAGTAATGAGATCAGTAATGATACCCCAAATGGCTATCCCATCTGGGGATCAAAGCTGGGGCTTCCCTGGCCTATGAAACACATCTGCTCACCAAGGCAGTCAAATTGATAAGGGTAAGACAATTAAAGGAGCAAGCTGCAAAACAACAAGTTATATTATGCCTCAGTGTAAGAAGCACACTGAAGTTACTTAGAAATGAATCCAAGGGGAAAGGACATCTGTACACAGAACTCATGCTGAAAGGGATAGACTATTTGTATCTTGGGCAGTTCCATTACCTCTAAATCCACTGCCTTTTTTTTTTACAAACTATGTACATTTTTTCACATGATTCATTTTGTTTAAACAAAACCCTTCTAGAATAATAGTTTGCTATAGTATATTGCAGCTCTCATCTATATTACAAGAACACAGACCCTAAAGCATCACTTGGCCTCCAACAAAGAAAAAAGCTGTGTGACAGTTGTAGTACAGGATAAATAACAGCGGGCAAGGGCACCCACAATGCATCACAACTATAACAACCAATGACACAGCAGCCCCAGTATTGTGACCGTGGCAACGGAGGACAGGCTGCAGTGATTGGGCGCTGCTCCTGGCTTGCTCCCGGTGTCGGAGGTGGAGCTCGTGGAGGCCACCTTTGCTCCCTTCAGAGTGGGGGCCACCGCTGGGAAAATGTTGTTCTTCGCCCACCGGTCTTCTGGTGCATCTGAGGAGAGGAGAGAGACAAAAAATGGATAATTAGAGAGTGGCTCATTTAATGGGAATGTGCTAACTTCTGTGTTGGACTGTGACAGAATAGTTTGTATGAAAACCCTATGAATAAACTTGCCAACTCGTAACCATAATAGCCAATACTTATAATGCATCAATACTAATGTTAGCCAATAGCACCACACCTGCATGGCTGCAAAGAATTCCTTCTGCACCTTCTTATTTGCTCCTCTCCTATTGTAAAGGTCCCTGGCTTAAGCTAGCAGTTGGTTTCAAGGGCCCCTTGTGCCCTCCTAACCCTGTCATCCTTTCTGTCGCTCTCCAGCAGCCATGGCAGAGGATAGTACTAGAGCCAATCTTTACTTAGTCTTACATTTATTTACAGAGTTAAACATTACAAGCATATACCTCCTTACTCAACCACAGTTTCAATAAGTATCTCTTTATAAATGTTCAAGCGAAACCCCAGTAAATGTCCACCACCTGCATAAAATTAAACACAATTAATTTGGAATTAACACTTTCTTCACTTGTGCATGTTAGGAAGCTATTCCACAATGGGAGTATCACTGCCACACACCAACCCTGCCCTCACCTTGCATTCAGCAGGGGGTCAGAGGATAGCAATTAGGAGTGGAAAGGCTTGTCAAAGAGGGCAATACCAACAGCCCTGTGGATCTTAAGGTTTTGGTGGTGTCTTTGGTTCAATAACTCACCACTTTTCATGGCCTCACACATCTTGATCCCCCTGAAACTGATACATTTCCAGGAATGCCTTCTCTTCCCAATCCCACAAGGTCAGCTCTGTAGCAACTCATGGTTCCAGCTTGCCACCAACTTCATACCCCAGTTTACATGCTGTGTCTCAGCGATCCTTTCCATAGACATGGGCTCAGACTTCATATCTCTCCAAGACGCTCTGTTCAAATCCTTCCACTGTGCTACAGTGTGACTTAAAAAACCCTAACCAAAGTTGTGAACTATGATGTGATGGTGAAGTATAAAGAAAATTTAATTCAGCTCAAGCTGTAATTATAATTTATCTTACTGAGGGGTAATATAGTAGTAGAGAGGCTGGTCACATGAAGAGCAGGGCATTATTAGGTAGGCTCCATACAGGCATTAATAGTCCAGGGAACTGGAATTCCAATCCCATTACTGCAATTTGAGAATTTGAATTCTGTTTTTTTAAAAATTGGAAATAAAAATACTGGTAATATCCCTAAGCGACAAACTCCATCCCACCCCCTGACCACTGCCTCAGGCTGAAGCAGACAGTTGACAACCTCTCTGTCTATTTGACCCAGAGCTGAACTTGCAGCTCTATATTCTTCTCCACTACTAAGTCCACCTACTTCCACCCCTGTAATATTACCTGTCTCCACCTCTGTCTCCATTTATCTGCTGCTGAAACCCTCATTCTTTTTGTTGCCTCTAGACTTAACTATTCCAAAGCTCTCCTGGCCTGCTTCCCATCTTCCATCCTCCATTCTCCTGTGGCCTTGCAAAGCTCTATGGCCCGTACTCTGACTCATACTAAGTCATGTTCACTCATCGCCCCCTTGCCCACTGACTTATATTAATACTCAGTCCACCAACACCTCAATTTTAAAATTCTCATTCTCACGTTCAAATCCCTTGATGGCCCCACCTCTCCCTTTCTCTGTAATCTCCTCCAACTCTACAACCCTCCAACAACTCTATGTTCCTCTAGTTCTTGTACATCCTTCACTCAATCATTGATGGCTGTACCTTCAGCTGTGTCAATTCTGGGATTCCCACCTTGAACCTCTTCGCCTCTCCAGCTCCCTCTCTTTCTTTAAAACATTGCTAAATTCTAATCTCTTTGACCAAGCATTTGGTCACCTGTCCTAATATAACCTTTTTTTGTTCAGTGTCAATTTTTCTTATCTTATTACCTTCCTGTGAAGAGCCTTGGGCTACTTTTAAAATGTTATATCAATACACCATGTTGTAAAAGTAACTGTGAAGATGTCAGATTGTCCTAAACATACGAATTAGGAGCAGGAATAGGCCACTCGGTCCCTCAAGCCTGTTCCACCATTCAATAAGATCATGGATGATCTGATTGTAACCTCAACCCCACATTCCTGCCTACCCCCGATAACCTTTCACCCCATTGCTTATCAAGAATCTATCCAGCTCTGCCTTAAAAATATTCAAAGACTCTACTTCCACTGTCTTTTGAGGAAGAGAGTTCCAAAGACTCAAAAACCTCAGAGAAAAAAATTCTCCTCACCTCTGCCTTAAATAGACAACCCCTTATTTTCAACCAGTGACCCACTAGTTTTAGGTTCTCCCACAAGAGGAAACATCCTTTCCACATCCTCCCAATCAAGACCCCTCAGGATCTTATGTGTTTCAATTAAGTCACCTCTTACTCTTCTAAACTCCAAACCTTCTAAACCTAACTGGCTCACCAATACATTTAAGGGAAGGAAACCTGCCATCCTTAACTGGTCCATGCATGATGGTTCCAGTCTTACACTAACATGGCTAAGTCTTAACTGCCTAGCAAGCCACTCAGTTGTATCAAACTGTGGTAAAGTGGAGTTCTACGTACTTTTAAGAGAGTTAGTTGAGCATGTGACTGTATCAACCAATCGCTATATAGTGCAGGCTACTTGGGTAACTGTAAGTCTAGAGCTGGAGGTGATTGAAGAAGCACACATGGTGTTAGTGTTCTGTTCTTCGTTCCAATAAACCATCAGTGTTTGTTCAGTTAATTGGTCTCTCTGCCTACATTGTTTCAAGTACCAACTAATATGTTAATATCAAACGTGCAGCTCAAGTTCGCCGGACAAAAGGAACTTGATAACCAAAAACATAAAACAAACATTAAATGAAAGCCCAACCTGTGCCTGCTCCTCCATGCGATGTACCGCAACCAATGATAACAATCAATCCTTGAGCACTTCAATTTGCAACTGACCATCCACCAATTACTTCCAAACAACAATGAGGCAGAGGGAGACAAGCAGACAGAAAAAAAGACGCAAATAGAGAGGAAGCATACATGGGCTGAATATTATGGACAGGGGGAGGGAATGGTTCGCCCCACCCCACCCCCGCCCCACCCCCCCAGGTGCAATGCCTGCATGGAGCCGACCCGCTCCATGACGGCCTTTCCTGCAGCCATAACGCACTGCAGGCGGGCTTAACAAGGGTCAGGTGGGACTTCTGCCCCCCTCAATGGGGAGGAAGTCCCGTCCTCTGGAGTTGCCGGCTAATCGGATTGCCCGGCAGCTCCATCAGTCCAGACAGTGCACTGCCGGGACTGCAAGAGAAGGAGGAAGAAGGCCCATGGATCCCCAAAGCTGATATGTCTGTAGTCTTGGGAAGGTAGGGGGCCAGGTTAGGGGGTGGAGGGATCATTGGGTAGGTTGGGCTTAAGGCTGAGGGTGTTCAAGAAGAAAGGGTAGGGCGGTTTCATCTTAGATGGACCGACCCCAAGCCACAAAGGGCAGACCCCAAAAATCGACCTCCCCCCTCACTTCCCTCCCAGCCTTTGATGAATGTAGTTAAAAAATCGTGCTGTCCATTCCTGCCTGACTGCTCACACCAAACATTTTATGATCTGGGAAGTATATTATCACAGTGAATTGGCTTGGTAACAAGCCTAAATGACCCTTGATAACCTATTTAAATATACGCTGTTGTGCTGCACTGTAATTGAAGGCAGAGGATTGAAGGATTCAGCCTGTACTGGCTTTAACCAAGTTATCCACCCTGTTGCAACGTGTTGCACTCTCTTGCCTAAGCCTTAACTGCTCAATTCCAAGCTATTCCTTCAGTTTGTCGTGCTGTTATCCTTGTCATTGCCAAGATTTTTTTAAGTGGTTGACAAGGACACTGACTCATTGTGTAGTCTGGGCTAAAGGAATAAAAAGCATAATTGTTGTTGGGAGGCCAAGTTGTACTCTTAATGATAGATAAGTGTCTGCAGATACTTCTTGGGTGGAAAACTTAAGTTTATTTACAATATGCTCAGCAGCGACTACACGTGCGCTTTCAATTCTATCTCTGAATGCTGAGGTAGCCCGCGCTACTTGCCTATTGGGTACTATAGGTCATGTGACCTTGCCTAACAAGTATTATTCTTAAAGGTACATTACACACTAA
Organism: Carcharodon carcharias; assembly: GCF_017639515.1. Lineage (NCBI taxonomy): Eukaryota > Metazoa > Chordata > Chondrichthyes > Lamniformes > Lamnidae > Carcharodon > Carcharodon carcharias. The sequence continues at coordinate 89,668,436 of NC_054468.1, read as the reverse complement.
ATAAAACCATAATTACTACAATACTCCCCTATAACTCGGCTATACATATTATATTTACAAGTACATATTTTTCAAGACAACAAAGTATTTACACTGCATAAGGAATTTACAAGTTTAGTCTTTCAGGTGGTTTCCTGGTATGTGTGGAATGTCACAGCTCCACAGCTTCAGATTCTTTGTCAGGAACCTCCTTTTCTGGAGTTGCCTGAACATCAGGTGCTTCAGTGGGCACTTGTAGTTCTGTATCCTCAACTCTTACAGGAACATCAGACAGGTCTGACCTGGGTTCAGTGTCCTCAACAGGAAATGCAGAACTGGTCATGATCACTGGTGGAACCAAATCTCTCTTTTCCTTAAATGGTTCACATGTTTACAGATGATCCGGCCTTCCACCTACATGTGGTAAGATAGAGGTCCAGTCACCGCACTTTGTTCACCCAGTAACCACGTTGGTCCTTCCCCGAAGTTCTTCATGTGTACCAGCTCTTCCACAGTAAATTTCCTCTCGCAACTATGCCAGTTATGTCTAGTTTTCTGGCTCCCCTCACTCCTTTCCACCTTCTCCTCTAAATTCGGCATTATTAAGCTCAATCTCATCCTGAGACAGCGTTTCAACAATAACTTCGCAGGTGTGATACCTGTTGTTGTATGAGGGGTAGTCCTGTATTGAAAAAGAAAGCATGCTAACTTGATTGCAAGGAATCACCAGTTAGCTTTATTGTGCCTGCCTTGAATGTTTGAACTGCCCTTTCAGCCAGTCCATTCGAGGAAGGGTGTTACGGTGCAGTTTTCACGTGAGTTATACTGTTGAGGCTGATAAACCGTTGAAAATAAGCGCTTGTAAATGCCGTGCCGTTATCGGAAACAACTAGTTCTGGTAGTCCGTGAATAGCAAAACTTTGATGTAGTTTTCAGTTGTAGCGGCTGACATTGGTGGCTTCACCTCATATACGTCCAACCATTTTGAATGTGACTCGACAATGAGCAGAAACATTGTTCCCAGGAAAGGTCCAACGTAGTCAATGTGTAACTGCACCCAAGGTCTACCTGGCCATGCCCATGGGTATAACAGAGATGTCGCTGGCAACTTTTGCAGTTGTTGACATTGCACACAGTACTATACTAAATTCTCTATTTCGCCATCCATCCCAGGCCACCATAGATAGCTGCATGCTATGGTCTTCATTCGGGAAATTCCTGGATGGGCACTGTGTAGTTCAATTTAAAGTGATTCCCTTCCCTTTGGAGGAACTATCACTTGTGCTCCCAACAATAAGATGCCATCCTGGCTGGTTATTTCATGTCTTCTTTTGAAGTATGGTTTCATTTAATCAGATACGGGCTCCTGTGACCAACCCTGCAGCACTTGTTCTCGTACTTGAGATAGGACTGGGTCTCGTCTAGTCCAGTCTTGGATCTGTCGAGCACATACCGGCAAGGAATCTAAGAAGTTTAACAGTAAAACAAGTTCCTGTGGAACTGGGACGTGCTCATCATTTTCTTGTAAAGGTAAACAACTAAGGGTATCGGCATTTGCAATTTGATTGCCAGGCCTATGCGCAAAAGTGTATTTGCATGCTGCCGGAATTAAAGCCCATCATTGTATTCTTGCTGAGGCTATGGGTGGTATGGCCTTGGCCTCACTAAACAATCCTCACAATGGTTTGTGGTCTGAAACGATTGTAAAATGGTGGCCATGTACAGACTGGTGAAATTTCTTGACACCAAAGATGACGGACAGGCCTTCTTTTTCTATCTGTGAGTTTTCCTTTTCCTTGTGGTGAGAATTCTTGGTATGTGATCTATTGGCTATTCTGTGCCGCCGTCCCTCCGATGAGAGAGCACTGCTCCCACTCCATAGGGAGATGTGTCACATGTCAGCACCAATTCGTTTGTCTGGTCATAATGAGTTCTGAGGCGCTCTTTGGCGCAGGTGCCTCTCTTATGGCTCTCACTTTCCCCTAAACCAGGTGGAGGCCCTGTGAACCTGCCCGGTGATCCAAGTAGATTGCCTCCCCTCCCCCACTTGGAACATGCACTTTTCTTTTTTCAAACACACTCCAGCTTGCAAGAAATGTTTTAAGGCTTCCTCTAAGTTTGCCAGATGCTCTTTTTCAGTGAAGCCTGTCACCAATACATCATCTAAATAGACTATAACTGGGGTAGCTCTTGCAGTAAGCTTTCCATTCATCTCTGAAAAATGGCACAAGCAGAGGAGACACCGAAGGCCAACTGTGTATATTGGTACAACCCTTTGTGGGTCTTAATTGTGACAAATTCCCTGGAGGCATTATCCAACTCTAGTTGACTCCTGTCAAGCTTTGTGTACATTGCCCCTCCTGCCAGCTTGGCACTCAGGTCTTCAATTGTTCGAATGGGTTGTTTGTCTAGCTTAGCTACTTTGTTAACCATCAGTTTGGGTGTCTCCACAAATTCAGCTGCTTTGGTTGGGTTTAAGGATGGGAACTATGGGTGCTGCCCATCCTGAGAACTGAACAGGTTGTATTGCGCCCAGTTTCTCTAGCCTGTTCAGTTCAATGCTAACTTTTTGTCACAGGGCATGTGGCACTGGTCTCACCTTCATGAAGCATGGGTTTGCTTCCAGATCCAAATGAATCTTGGCCTGCAGACTCTGGATTTTCCCTAGTTTGTCCTTAAAGACGATGGCGTACTTTCTAAGTAGCTCTGGTAGCCCACTTGCTCTCAATTGAAAATTTCAGACCATTCTAACTTAATCTCCTTTAACCAATTTCACCCCAGGAGGCTTGGCCCTTCACCTGCCAACACCATCAAGAATAGCTTTGCCAGTTGGCTTCCATTATGGACAGTTACTCTGCTTATGCCTCTTTCCTGAATGTCTTTGCCTGTATGAGCTTAGCTTGCCATCCATTTCTTTGAAACTTAATTGATATTCACCATTATTCAAATATCTGAAGGTATGTTCCCCAGTTACTGTAGTGGAAGCTCTCTCCACATCCATTCCAACAGGTTTGCCATTTACTTTCACTGTGACAAATATTAGTTCTATATTTCCAACTTTCAGATTAAACAATGAGTAAATGTCTGAATTTATTGTTTCAAGCTCTTCTACATTGTAGATTTCATTGGGCTTCTTCTTTTGTTTACAAGCCTGCTTGAATCTTTCCTTGCACTGCCTCATCATATACCCATTTCTGTGACAAAAGCAGTCTAGTTTTTTTAAACTGACAATCGCTAAAAGACTGTTTCCACTTCTATTAAAATTATTCTTTGACTTTGCTGTTAAGTTATTTTCCTTTATTCTTCGGCTAGTGGGGGCTGTTTCCTGTTTCTGGGCAGAGTCTCACTTTTTCACGCCACTTTCGGTTGAGGTTTCCCACCCAATGTGGAGGATGGCGCCATTTTGCACACTCTGTATTGCTTTTGAATTTCTTACTGTGCTTTCCATGGCCAGCACTATCTCTAGCGCCTTCTTGAAATCCAGATTCACTTCGAACAATAATCTTTCCTGAATAGTGTCCTCTTTCACACCACATGCTAAGTGATCTCTGAGCATACCGTTCAGAGTCATACTGTACTCACAATGTTCTATTAGTTGCTTCAGATTTGCCAAATAGCATGCAATTGTCTCACCTGGGGCTCTAATTTGCGAATTAAACCTGAACGTCTGTATCGTGACTGAGGGCTTATGTTGAAAATGACCTTCACGAGGTTCACCAATTCATCAAAATTCTTCGAATCTGGGGCACTGGGTGCCGTTAAACTTTGAATCAAGCTGTAGCTTTTGCTCCCACAAATACTCAAGAGAATCACTCACCTCTTCTCTTCCCCCGTAATCTTAATCATTTGAAAAAAAAAGGTGAGGCATTCTATGTATTGAGACCAATCATCCATGGCAGGTTCTAAAGGATCAATTCTCCAAAATTGTGGCATTTTGAGAGGGGATAACTTCTTCAATTCTAATGGAACTTGCTACTTACAATCACTGAGTAAGATACAGTATCGATTTCTTTCTAACTTGAAAACTTCTGTTCAATCCTGCTTTACCCTCATCGCCAGTTTGTTGTAGGGTGGCTGAGTTGTACTATTAATGATACAGTTGACCTGCAGGCACTTCTTGGGTGGAAACCTTAAGTTTATTTACAACATACTCAGCAGCAACTACACGTGTGCTTTCAACTCCAACTCTATCTTTACACTGACTGCTGAGGTAGCCGTGCTACTCTCCTATTGATTACTACAGATCATGTGATCTTGCCGAACAAGTTTTATCCTTAAAGGTATATTACACACTAAATAAAACCATAATTACTACACTAATTGTAGAGTTTCATTCTTTATTCCATTAATTCATTCTTGTAGGAAAAATACATCCCAGAAATTAATTATTAAAGCATCTATTAATTGATATATCAAAATTTTTGGAGCCTGCTGTTAATCACAACTATATCCTACTGCTATGATTTAACACTTTTATGACATTGGAAAAAGCTAGAGCTTTGTGACTGAAGTACATTGCTTCTACTCTCTTTAATAGTGAGCAGTCGAGTGAGTTGTTGGCACAGTGATATCACACCCATAAGATGGTACAGGGTTTGAACTTCACTCCAGTCACTCTGAGTGGAAACTGGAACTCTGGCTCTGAACTGTAGGCTAACATCCAGCAGGATTCTCATGTCTGGTGGGTGTAGGTGGTCCTCCTACCTCATTGTATGGGTTGTGGGCTCCTATGAAATCCTCTGGCCATAGCGGTCCAACCAGCCTACTGGATGGTATAGAGATGGTTACAGCCATAAAAGAAGCATTTAAGTCTGTTAATCAGCCTGTGAATCCCTCCACTCTTCACTTTACTTTCTCCCAGGGAAAAGCATGAAAGTACAAAAAAATGACAATATGTGCACCTGAATTTCCAGTCTATGATCTCAGCTGAGAGTGCAATGTTGGACAATTACTCTCGCTAATCAGTTGCCCCAAAACAATCTATGAGTTTGGAAAACCTTAGGAAATCTGGGTGGTAATCTTTACTGACTGAACAAATGGGGTTTCCACTGGATGGGGCAAAGTTAACGCAGCTCAGCTGGGAAATTCTCAGCTTACATTATGTTTCCAAGTCCTGGGGTGGGAACTTGACCTTCTGATATAAACTCTCTAATCCGTTTGGTATTTCAGTTTTATAGGTTGTCCAAGAACTACTCATGTGTCAGCTTTGGCTCAATTAGTAGCATTCCTTCCTCTGAGTCAGAAGGTTTGTGTTTCCAGCTCCACTCCAAGGAGCACATATATCCAGGCTGTCACTTCAGTACAACACTGAGAGAATGCTGCACTGTTGGATGTGCTCTCTTTCAGATGAGATGTTAAACTGAACATGGACATAAAAAATTCCAAATGGCACAAACTGTAGATAAGCAAGGAAGTCCTGCTAGTGTCCTGGCCAAGATTAATCCCTCTGTAAACATTGCTGAAACAGATTACTATCACAATGCTGCTTGTGGGAGCCTGCTGTGTGCAAATTGGCTCCTATAGTTCCTACATTACGACAGTGGCTGCACTTCAAAAATGCTTCATTGGCTGTAAAGCACTTGGAGACATACCGAAATTGTGAAAGGTGCTATATTAATGCAAGTTTTTCCTTCTTTTTTCAGAGGTAGGAGTGTTCCAAAATTAACTGAAATGAGTGCTCAATATCTACTGTCAGCAAAAATAAGAAAATGACAGTCTGGTTCCAAAGTAGGTTTGATCCTGAAATACCACAACACATGAAACTTTAAAAATATATAATCTCACTCTGTACTCGCTACCACATGGAGTGATTGAAGCAAATGTCAGCTTGAATTAAAAAATTGGCTTGAAGACAGAAAACAGCAACTTGTGGTAAATAGTTGCTTTTCAGACTGGAGGATGATAGACAGTGGTGTTCCCAAGGGTTAGGAGCACTGCTTTTTTTGCACACATAAATGACTTGGATATTGGAATACAGAGTAAAATTTCAAAATTTGTCGACGATACCAAACTTGGAGGTGGTGCAAATTGACTGCACGAGGATGTAGATAGGCCAGCAGAATGGGAAGACAAGTGGCAGATGGCATTTAATACATGAAGTGTAAGGTGATGCATTTTGGCAGAAGGGATAGGGAGAGGCAATATAAACAAAATAACGCAGTTCTAAAGATTGTACAGAGAGAGAGGGACCTGGGGGTTCATGTGCATAGATCTTTGAAGGTGGCAGGACATATTGAAAGAATAGTTTGAAAAACATTCGGGATCTTAGGCTTCATAGATATAAGAATTGACTATAAAGGCAGGGAAGCTATGCTAAACCTTTAAAAAGTTGGTTAGGTCACAACTAGAGTATTGCATCCAGTTCTGGTCACCACATCTTAGGAGGAAGAGTGCAGAGGAGATTGACCAGAATGGTTCCAAAGATGAGGGAATTTTGCTATATTGCTGGGTTGCAGAACCGGGGGTTGTTCTCCTTGGAGCAAGGCAGGTTGAGGTGTAATGTTCAGTTATTTAATGCTTTTAATATCCATTACAAGCCTACTGACTCCCACAGCTACCTCGACTACAGCTCCTCACATCCCGCTTCCTGTAAGGACTCCATCCCATTCTCTCAGTTCCTTTGCCTCCGTCGATGCTGTTCTGATGATGCCACTTTCAAAAACAGTTCCTCTGACATGTCTTCCTTCTTCCTTAACTGAGGTTTTCCACCCACGGTGGTTGACAGGGTCCTCAACCATTTCCAGTCCATCTCCCACACATCCGCCCGCACACCTTCCTCTCCTTCCCAGAACCATGATAGGGTCCCCCTTGTCCTCATTTATCACCTCAGCAGCCTCCGCATTCAAAGGATCATCCTCCGCCATTTCCGCCAAATCTAGCATGATGCCACCACTAAATACATCTTCCCTTCACCCCCACCGGCAGCATTTCGCAGGGATTGTTCCCTCTATGACACCCTGGTCCACTCCTCCATCACCCACTACACCTCAACCCCCTCCCACGGCACCTTCCCATGCAACCGCAGAAGGTGCAACACTTGCCCCTTTACTTCCCCTTTCCTCACCGTTCAAGGGCCCAAACACTCCTTTCAAGTGAAGCAGCATTTCACTTGCACTTCCTTCAATTTAGTATACTGCATTCGCTGCTCCCAGTGCGGTTTCCTCTACATTGGAGAGACCAAACGCAGACTGGGTGACCGCTTTGCAGAACACCTTCGGTCTGTCCGCAAGCATGACCCAGACCTCCCTGTCGCTTGCCATTTCAACACACCACTCTGCTCTCGTGCCCACATGTCTGTCCTTGGCTTGCTGCAATGTTCCAGTGAAGCTCAATGCAAACTGGAGAAACAGCACTTCATCTTCCAACTAGGTACTTTACAGCCTTCCAGACTGAATATTGAGTTCAACAACTTTAGATCATGAAATCTCTCCTCCATCCCCATCCCCTTTCTGATCCCCCTTTTTCCAATAATTTATACATATTTTTATTTTCCCACCTATTTCCATTATTTTTAAATTTATTTCGATCTATTGTTTTATCTCCACCTTTTAGCCCATTTTGATCCCTTCCCCCCACCCCACCCCCACTAGGGCCATCTGCCACTAGCTTGTCCTGCTTGCTACCCTTAATGTCCCCATTAGCACATTCCTTAGATAACATTGCCACCATCAACACCCCTTTGGCCTTTTGTCTATGACATCTTTGGCAATCTCTTCTTTGCCTCCACCTATCACTGGCCCTCTGTCCAGCTCTACCTGTACCAGCCACCTCAACCAGCTTATATTTCACCTCATTTCTATTTTTCCTTAGTTTTGATGAATAGTCCTATGTATTCCTCTCCACAGATGCTGTCAGACCTGCTGAGTTTTTCCAGGTATTTTTGTTTTTGTTTCAGTTATTTAATATTTGATTATGTGTGCCTGCTGACTACTTACTGTGTATGATTAGTCTAGCCTTGGTGTGATCGCTTAGAAAAAGAAACCAAACTTAGGCAAGCTGCTGTGACCATGAGAGTAGACATTTTAAAGCATTGAATAAAACAAGTATCATCTTTGCATATCTCCAAGGCATAAAACACAACAGAGCATAGACCTGATAGAGGTATACAACAAAAACACCAATGACTTATATTTATATAGTCCCTTTAACATAGTGAAATGTCCCAAGGTGCTTCACAGGAGCATTATAAAATAGAGTTTTACACTGAGCCACAGAAGATATTAAATCAAATGACCAAAAGTTTGGTCAAAGAGGTAGGTTTTTAAGAAGTGTTTTAAAAGAGGTGGAGAGGTGGAGAGGTGTAGAAAGGGAATTCCAGAGCTTAGGGCCCAGGCAACTGAAGCCTGTAATGGAGCAATTACGATTGGGAATGCACAAAAGGCCAAAATTAAAGGAATGCAGGTACCTTGGAGTGTTGTGGAGCAGGAGGAAAATACAGAGATGGGGAGGACAAGGCCATGGAGGGATGTGAAAACAAGGATGATCATTTTAAAATCGATACATTGCTCGAACAGGAGCCAATGCTGGTCAGTGAGCACAGGGATGATAGGGGAATGGCACTTGCTGCGAGTTGAGACACAGGCATCAGAGTTTTGGATGACCTCAAGTTTACGGAGGGTAGAATATGGGAAACCAGCCAGGAACGCATTGGCCTGGAGGTAATGATAGCTTGGCTGAGGGTTTCAGCTGCAGGTGAGCTGAAACAGGTGTGAAGTTGAGTGATGTTATGGATGTGGAAATAGGTGGTTTTATTGATAGCATAAGTATGAGGTATGGAAGCTCACTTCAGGATCAAAAGTGACATCAAGGTTGTGAACATAATGGCTTAATCTCAGACTGTTGCCAGCGAGAGGGATGGAATCGGTAGCTAGGGAATGGAGTTTGGAGCTGAGGCCAAAAATAAAGCCCTCAGTCTTCCTAATGTTTAATTGGAGGAAACTTTTCATCATCCAATTGTGGATGTCGGATAAGCAGTCTGATAATTTACGAACAGTGCAGGATTTGAGGGAGGTGTGAGGTAGAGCTGGCTACCATCAGCATACATGTGAAAAATAATGCTGTGACTTTGGATGATGTTGCCAAGGGGCAGCATGTAGATCAGAAATAGGAGGGCCAAGGATTGATCCTTGGGGGACACCACAGGTAAAGGTGTACAGGATTATGACAGGTTAAGTAAGGTAGACAAAGAAAAGCTGTTCCCATTAGTTGATGATACAAGGACTAGGGGAGGGCACAGATTTAAGGTCTTGGGCAACAGATAGAGGAGGAATGTGAGGAAGAACATTTTTATACAGCAAGTGGTAATCAGCTGGAAAATGCTGCCCATGAGGGTGTTGGAAGCAGAGATGATCAATGATTTCCAAAGGAAATTAGATAGGGCACTTGTGGGAAATAATATTGCAGGGCTACAGCAATAGATCAGGGGAATAGGATTGACTGGGTTGCTCTTCAGACAGCATGAATTTAATGGGCTGAATGGCTGCTTGTTGTGCCGTAATGACTCTATGGGCAGAATCATTCCAGATTTCAACTAAGTGTGATAGTAGGTGTGAAAAAAGACATTTTACCCACCAGCTGCTGTATCATCTGCTTCCCGTCTCATTAATTATGCAGCCACAGGAAACATGCTGTCCTGATGGTGGACGGCCCTGAATCACTCACCCTGCCATTACCTCACTGTTTCCTCACTCCGGGTGCCATACCTAAACTGCAGCCGCACACACAGTTCTCAATGCTTGCAGCCCAGGACTGCTCCAGTGAAGGCATGACCCTGAAAGCCAGGAAGAGTTCAGTGACCCATCACTGGAATGCCTTTTGAAGACCCGCTTTGATGTCCTCCACTGTCGCTCCGGCTGCAGGAGGTCCAGCAATCTCACCACTCTGGCTTCGGAGGCGGTGGCTGTGGTGGTCAGTGCCAATGTTGCACAGAAGAGGCTGACCATCCAGAGGATGAATGATATCATCATGTTGCCAGAGTAAGGCAACCATCTCATCACTCTAAACTCACACACTCACAAGGCCATCACACATTCACTGGCATCTCACTCACTGCCAGCTCAAGGGACATCACCACTCACTCCCTCACACACACCCTCACATCTCCATCTAGCCTCATCTTCTCTGGAAACTGCCTCCTCGGCCCTGACCCTCTTGAGGCCACTTGCACAGATCAACATGTGTCTCCACACAAACCCTGGGATACACCCCTTCTCCAGTACAGCCCTGGTCCTGCAGCCTCTTCCCTTGCCTGAGGCCACTTCTCCCCCTTCCCCAAGCAAGCCCTAGCCCTGCAGCCATTGAACAGCCACCCCTGCCTGAAAGCTGGCCTGGTAGGTAGAGACCTGCCTGTGAGCCCCCCTAAAGGGATGTAGTGCTGTCTGTAAAGCCCGGTGCTGACGATCACGTGTGTTGCAAGGTAGGCAAACAAACCTCAAAGTCTCGAGTGAAGTGCAGCCCGCCAGGTGCACGTCGCTTATGTACAGTTGGGAAACACGTTGGCGTATAATCACACTGATGTGCCCAGATGATCCAGCGTCAGGGGATGATTCCAGCGAGCAGTACTTACAATGAGATGCTGAAGGATTGAAATAAGGTTCCCGACGTATGGCGGTGGGAAACGTGGCCCCGCCATTGATGGGTGGAGCAGACGATTGCAAACTGGTGTCACTATGGCGTAAACCCGATTTTTGGTTTTTTTGCCATACTGTCCGCTCATGCCCGCCATGACACTTACAGCCAACAGGAACAGAAAATTCCAGCCAGTGGCTCAATAGGTACATTAAGTACATGAAGGAGAAAGGAATCAAACATTATGCTGATGGACTTAAGTGAAGAAGATAGGAGGAGGCTTGAGAGGACCATGTGTGCTGGCATGGACCGGTGGACTGAATGAATGTACAGCACAGAAACAGGCCAATGAAATTCTATGTATCCCCTATAAAATCTGACAGTATATTCCCAGTTTAATTTCACTGTTTCCCATTGTATATCACTTGTATAATCTCATTGTTTCTCCTTAAGTATCCCCTATATAATCACTCTTTCTCACTCTGTATCCACTTTATAATCTCAGGGCACATTCCTATGCATCAATGTGTCTCAAAGTATATACTACCAAAAACACATTAACTCATCATTTACCTCATTGTTGTCTGTGGGACCTTAATGTATGCAAATTAGTTACCTCATTTGCCCATATAACAACAGTGACTATCTTTCATGAGTAATTCATTGGCCTTGACACGTGTTAAGATGTCCTGAGGATGTGAGGAGTGCTATAAAAATGCAAGTCCTTTCTTTATGGAAAGTAAGGCACATCAGGGCACAATCGGATTCAACTGTGATGGACCCAATAGTTGAATAACAAAAACAAAAATAGAATTACCTGGAAAAACTCAGCAGGTCTGGCAGCATCGGCAGAGAAGAAAAGAGTTGACGTTTCGAGTCCTCATGACCCTTCGACAGAATAGTTGAATAGCCTGCTGATATGCACTAAAAAGAACAAGGAAGGCTTGCATTTATTTAACACTCCTCACAACTATTGGATGTCTCAAAGCACTTTACAGCCAATGAAGTGCTTTTGAAGTGTAGTCATTGTTGCAGTGTCAGCATCGCATCAGCCAATTTGTTCACAACCAATTCCCACAAACAGCAAAGTGATAATGACCAGATAATCTGCTTTTGTGATGTTGATTGAGAGGTAAATATTGGCCAATACACTGGGGTAACTCCCCGGCCCTTCCTCAAAGTATGCCATGAGATCTCTTACATCAAGCTGAGCAGGAAGGTAAGGCCTCCCTTGGTTTAATGTCTCATCCAACAGATGACGCCTCTAACAGTGCAGCAGTGCACCGTCAGGACTGTGCTGGGGTGTGAACCTTGACTATTGTGCTCAATCTTGAAGTGGGACTTGAACCTGGAAACTCGTGACTCAGAGGTGAGAGTGCTACCAACTCCGAAATGAAGAATGGACACACAGAACAGCTGGCACCCAGTGATCATATTTCAGGATGCATCAGAAAAGGAGAACATTAAAGGCAGGGGTGGGAGGGGGTCATGGGAGAACCGGAGGCTAAAAGAACATTACAGGAATATAATAGTTTGGCCCTTGCCAACAAGAATTTAAGATGGATTTAAGAATCCCTTTTCCCTCCACTGGTCTTTGCTCAACAACTGGTTTCCCAGGTTTGGGATTTTGGCATTGACCTTTATCCATATCCCACATATGGAAGGGGTGGGGGGGGGTGCGGTGTTGGTGCTGGTGTCAGAGGGTGGTGGTGGCATAGTGATATTGTCACTGGACCAATAATTCAGAGACTCAGGGTAATGCTCTGGCGACCCAGGTTTGAATCCCATCAAGGCAGGTGGTGGAATTTGAATTTTAAAAATCTGCAATTAAAAGTCCAATGATGACCATGAAATTATTGTTGGAAAAACCCATGAGGAAATCTACTGCCCTTACCTGGTCTGGCCTACATATGACTCCAGACCCAGTGAAATGTAGTTGACTCTTAAAATGCCCTCTGAAATGCCCTAGCAAGCCACTCATCGGTATCACAATTGCTAGAAAGTCTATAAGGAATGAAATCAGACGGACCATCCAGCATTGACCTTGGCACCGGAATCTAACACAAACTTAGCCCTGTTAACCCCGCAAAGTCCTCCTTACTAATATCTGGGAGAGTTGCCCAGCAACAGCCTGACAGATTCATACTCAGGGATTCAGAACTTAAAGAAAATGTCCCAGACACCACCATCAGACACCTGGATTCGTCCTGTCCCACCAGCAGGACAGAATTAACAGTCAGGAGGGAGTTGCCCTGGGAGTCCACAACATCGACCCTGGACCCCATGAAGTCTCATGGCATCAGTTCAAACATGGGCAAGAAAACCTCCTGCTGATTACCACGTACCGCCCTCCCACAGCTGATGAATCAGTGCTCCTCCACATTGAACACCACTTGGAGGAAGCACTGAGGGTGGCAAGGGTGCAGAAGATACTCTGTGTGGGGGACTTCAATGTGCATCACCAAGAGTGGCTCGGTAGCATCACTATTGACTGAGCAGGCTGGTCCTAAAGAGCATAGCTGCTAGACTGGGTCTGCGGCAGGTGGGGAGGGAACCAACAAGAGAGAAAAACATACTTGACCTCATCCTCACCAACCTGCCTGTTGCAGATGCATCTGTCCATGACAGTTTCGGTAGCAGTGACCACTTGTGGAGATGGAGTCCAGGCTTCACATTGAGGATACCCTCTGTTGTGTTGTGTGGCACTAACCTGTGCTAAATGGGATAGATTTCAAACAGATGTAGCAATTCAAGACTGGGCATCCATGAGGTGCTGTGGGCCATCAGCACCAGCAGAACTGTACTTGAACACAATCTGTAACCTCATGGCCTGGCATATCCCCCATTCTACCATTACCATCAAGACAGGTGATCAACCCTGATTCAATGAAGAGTGCAGGAGGGCATGCCAGGAGCAGCACCAGGCATATCTAAAAATGAGGTGTCAACCTGGCAAAGCTATAACACAGGACTACTTGCGTGGCAAACAGCATAAACAGCAAGTGGTAGACAGATCTAAGTGATCCCACAACCAATGGATTAGATTGAAACTCTGCAGTCCTGCCACATCTAGTCATGAATGGTGGTGGACAATTAAGCAACTCATTGGAGGAGAAAGCTCCACAAATATCCAGCAGTGATGGGAGAGCCCAGCACATCAGTGCAAAAGATAAGGCTGAAGCATTTGCAACTATTGTCATCCAGAAGTGCTGAGTGGATGATCCATCTTGGCCTCCTCTTGAGGTCCCCAGCATCACAGGTGCCAGTCTTCAGCCAATTTGATTCACTCCACATGATATAAAGAAACGGCTGAAGGCACTGGATACTGCAAAGGCTATGGGCCCTGATAATATTCTGGCAATAGCACTGAAGACTTGTGCTCCAGAACTTGCTGCGCCCCTAGCCAAGCTGTTCCAGTACAGCTACAACACTGGCATCTACCTGGCTATGTGGAAAATTGCCCAGGTATGTCCTGTACACAAAAAGCAGGACAAATCTAAACCAGCCAATTACAGTCCCATCAGTCTACTCTCCATCATTAACAAAATGATCGAAGGGGTCAGCAAGTGGCACTTGCTTAACAATAACCTGCTCACTGACGCCCAGTTTGGGTTCCGTCAGGGTCGCTCAGCTCCTGACCTCATTACAGCCTTGGTTCAAACATGGACAAAAGAGCTGAACTCCTGAGGTGAGGTGAGAGTGACTGTCCTTGGCATCAAGGCAGCATATAGCATCAAGGAGCCTGAGCAAAACTGGAGTCAATGGGAATCAGGGGGAAATGGTCCATTGGTTGGAGTCATACCTAGCACAAAGGAACATGGCTGTAGTTGTTGAGGGTCAGTCATCTCAGCTCCAAGGCATCACTGGAGGAGTTCCTCAGGGTAGTGTCCTAGGTCCAACCATCTTCAGCTGCTGCATCAAAGACCTTCCCTCCATCATAAGGTCAGAAGTGGGGATGTTTGTTGATGATTACACAATGTTCAGCACCATTCGCAACTCCTCAGATACTGAAGCAATCCATGCCCAAATGCAGCAGGATCTGGACAATATCTAGGCTTGGGCTGACAAGAGGCAAGTAACATTCGTGTCACACAAGTGCCAGGTAATGATCAACTCCAACAAGAGAGAATCTAACTATTGCCTCTTGACATTCAATAGCATCACCATCGCTGAATCCCCCACTATCAACATTCTGGGGGGGGGTTACCATTGACCAGAAGTGGAACTGGACTAGCCATATGAATACTGTGGCTGCAGGAGCAAGTCAGAGGCTGTGAAATCTGTGGTGAGTAATTCATCTCCTGACCCCCCAAAGCCTTGACTACCATCTACAAGGCACAAATCAGGAGTGTGATGGAATACTCTCCACTTGCCTGGATGAGTGCAGCTCCAATAACACTCAAGAAGCTTGACACCATCCAGGACAAAACAGTCCACTTGATTGACACCCCATCCACAAACATTAACTCCCTGCACCACTGATGCAGTGTGCACCATCTACAGGTACGCTGTGAGAACTCACCAAGATGCTTCAGACAGCACCTTCCAAACCCACACCCGCTACCATCTTGAGGACAAGAGCAGCAGATGCATGGGAACACCACCACCTGGAAGTTCCCCTCCAAGCCATGTACCATCCTGACTTGGAAATATATCACCATTCCTTCACTGTCACTGGGTCAAAATCCTGGAACTCCCTCCCTAACAGCACTGTGGGTGTTTCTACACCATAAGGACTGCAGCGAACATACAAATGTATGAACAAGGAGCAGGAGTACGCTATTCAGCCCCTTGAACCCGCTCCACCATTTAATAAGATCATGACTGATCGGATAGTAACCTCAAATCTGCATCCCACCTACCCCCGATAACCTATCAACCTCTAGTTTACGAAGAATCTATCCACCTCTGCCTGAAAAATATTCAGAGATTCTGCTTCCACCACCTTTTCAGGAAGAGAGCTCCAAAGACTCACAACCTTCTGAGTGAAAATTTTTTTTTCTCATCTCTGTTTTAAATGGGCGACCCCTTATTTTTAAACTGTGACCTCTAGTTCTGGATTCTCCCACAAGAGGAAACATTCTCTCCACATCCACCCTTTCAAGACCCCTCAAGATCTTATATATTTCAATCAAGTTGCCTCTTGCTCTTTTAAACTCCAGTCTGTCCAACATTTCCTCCTAAGACAACCCACCCATTCCAGGTATTAGTCTGGTAAACCTTCTCTGAACTGCTTCCAATGCATTTACATCCTTTCTTAAATAAGGTGACCAATGCTTTACACAGTATCCAAATGTGGTCTCACTAATGCCCTGTAAAACTGAAGCATAATCTCTCTACTTTTGTATTCAATTCCCCTTGCAACAAATGATAACATTCTATTAGCTTTCCTAATTATTTGCTGTATCTGCATACTAGCCTTTTGTGATTCATGCACTAGGACATCCAGATCCCTCTGCATCTCAGAGCTCTGCAATCTCTCACCATTTAGATAATATGTTTCTCTTTTATTCTTCCTGCCAAATTGGAGAATTTCAAATTTTCCCACATTATACTCCATTTGCCAGATATTTGCCCACTGACTCAACCTAGCTATATCTTTTAGCAGCCTCCTTATGTTCTCTTCACAACTTACTTTCCTACCTATCTTTGTGTCATCAGCAAATTTGGCAACTATCCCATCCATCCGATAATCCAAGTCATTTACATAAATTTTAAACAATTGAGGTCCCAGCACTGATTCCTGTGGCACACCACTCGTTACATCTTGCCAACCTGAAAAAGGCCCATTTATGCCAACTCTCAGCTTCCTGTTAGCCAGCCAATCTTCTATCCATGCCAATATGTTACCCCCTATACTATAAGTTTTATACTTCTGATGTAGTATTTTACCAAATGCCTTCTGGAAATCTTAAGTACAGTACATCCAACAGCTCCCCTTTATCCAAAAAGGCAGCCCACCACCCTGTTCTCAAGGGCAATTAGGGATGGGCAATACATGCTGGCCTAGCCAGCAATGCCCAAATATGTACAAATATAAAAAAATAATAATTTCCCACATATAATAACTCAGAAAGTTGGCCCATTCTAAAACACCTTTCTTGACATGGAAGAACCTAACTGTCAGTTTGTGGCCCTTTGGTGTAGGACGTAATATCATAGGCAGCTGACAGAAACCACTGGCATTGTATGTCAGAAAATACCATCATATTTTGCAAGCTGTTACAGTCAGTCATACCCAAAGGAATATGAGAGCCTTGGGCTTTAGTTAGTTGGAGAGGAGACGCACTGTTAAAGGCAGCAAGTGTCATTTGAGGAATTCCTCAGGGAAAATCAGCTTCATGGTATCAACCATCCAGGGGAAAATTCATCGGACAGCAGACAATTGTAGCAGATATACCATGAACATTTTTGCAAACTAGGAAAGCTTGGTGCAATGCCTAACAGTGACGGAGCCCGCCTAGAAATAAATCAAGATGTTGAGTTTTGGCGTGACATTTTAGGAGCAAGTAGAGCCAGAAGATTTGACTTCTATTCATTTGTGGAACATCAGCACCGCACCAAAGCGATTTACAGCCAATGAACTACTTTCTAAGTGCAGCCACCTCATTGGTTGGAAAGTGCCTTTGAGTCAGAAGTTAGTGGGTTCAAGTCACACCCCAGAAACTTGCACATTTCATCCAGGTTGACAGTCCTCAGGTTTTCGGATGAGATGTTAAGCCAAGACCCTTTATGCCCTCTCAGGTGAAAACAAAAGATCCCAAGGCCTGATATAGGAAGAAGAGTATGGGAGTTCTTCCGATGTCCTGGCCAATGCTCATCCTTAGTTAATGTCAAGTAAAACAGATGAGCTGGTCATGTATTGCATTTCTATTTGTGGCTGCCATGTTCCCTACATTACAACAGTGACTATACTTCAAAAATACTTTATTGGCTGTGAGGCATTTTGGTACATCTTTGAAGTTGTGAGGGACAAGAACACAGGGCTGGATTTTATTTGCCCCCATTGGGTGTGTTTTTGGTGGGGACGGGGGGTGGGGGGAGCAGGGGCATGTAAAATTGGGCAGGTGCCAACCATACCATCTTGCTTCCCTCCCCTGAGCTCACCCCCATAATACTGGGAAATCAGTGGGCACCAAAATTGGCAGCCCATCCGCCATACTTAAATAAATAATCAAGGGTCAATTAAATTTGTTAACAAGCCAACTGACGCAATAATACATTGCCCACACTATAATACGGTTGATGTGGGCAGTCAGACTGGAGTGGGCAGGCTGCCTTTTTAAAAAAAACTTTTTAAAAGGGCAGGAAGGAAGGGGGATACTATCTTTGGGGACTGCCCTTTGCGCAACTGGGGGCAGCCCCTAAAATAGCACCTCCCCTTTCTTTGTACCCGCCTGCTCTATAAAACACACCACCCTCACCCACCCACAGCCCTCCCCAACCCACAGTAATATGCTGCCCACAGGAACAGGAGTAGCCCAATTATCCCCTCAAGTCTGATCCACAATCAATGAGATCATGGCTCATCTGCAGTCTAACTTTAAATATATCCACATACTCATTCACAAAATCCATTAATCTCAGGTTTTAAATTAACAATTGATTGAGCATCAATTGTCTTTAGCAGAAGAGAATTCCAAACTTCTACCACTTTTTGTGTGTAGAATTGTTTCCTAATTTCACTCCTGAATGGCCTGGCTTTAATTATTAAACTATGCCCCCTATAGTCCTGGACTCTCCAACCAGCAGGAATAGTTTCTCTCTGTACCCTTTACTATCTTAAAAACTTCAACCAAATCACCCCTTAACTGTCTAAATTCCAGAGGATACACAGATATAAAGGTCAGCATTCCATTTGGGTTGTTGAGTATTTTCTGTACATGTTCATGACATTTTAATGATCTGTGGAGCTGGACCACAAAGTCTCTCGAGACCTCCACTGTTTCTAGCTTTTCAGAATTTCGGAAAAACTTAAGACTGTAGTAGGAGTTGTACATAGGCCCTTGGTAGCAGATGTGAAGTGGAAGATGCTGTGTATATGCAAATCTTTTCTTTCCTTTAAATCCATCTCAGGCTCATGACATAAACATAACCAGAGATGTAAAATGGCTGAAAACAGAATTTCAGGCCCTCCCCTTTACCTTATAAAGGTCCATGAATGGCTAAATTGGCTGATCTGAGAGAAAGCAGAATTTAATGTTTTTATGTCTTAGGTCTATGAGTTCACTAGTCGAGTAAACTTGAATTGCATGCCTTCATATACACTTGTTTGTTGATGCTCACTCACAATAACGGAGACCGACATAAGAACAAATGTGATTGTTTATTGCAACAGAAGGCAGAGCGCTAAATCCTTGCTTGCTCCCACAACCATCTCCAGCTCTAGGCTTAGTTAACCAGTAGCCCATGCTGTACAGTGATTGGTTAGCACTGTCACATGGTTAGTCCACTTGAATTCTCTTAAAGGTACATGGCCTCCACTTTACCACAAATGGGTTATAATCGGTCTAAAACTGGACTTCATACTACTGATTGCTAATATCATGTACCTCTGAGAGGATCTCCATGATTGAACAGACTTCTGAAACTGACACAATGAAGAATGAGCACTGGAGTATGAGAGTGAATCCATCTCCTAACACCTTGAGGAAAAGGGGAGGGGAGAAAACTGGAGAAAGAGTGGGAGTGCAGATTCAATAAGCAAGAAACAGACTTCCATGGAGATCCCAGCAACAAATAGCTTTTCACACAGGGCCTACCATTAAATGCCCAAGAGAATTTTGCCTGAACATTGTGGGCTTGATCAGGCATGCACACCTCAAAGGCTAAAGGATACTCCAACCATTCCCCAATCCCACCCAAAAAACAAACATTAGTGTTTATCGATCGCTATGAGAGTTACATAACTCTCAGTCTTATCAATGGGAATTTAATTATCCCACCATTACTCTAGTACAGAAAAGAATTTGATGCCTTTAAGAGATACAAGAGAACCTTCAAAATGTTATTGAGATAAATTACCAATAAATCACTTTGCTAGGTACATTTGGGCAGATCCTTGGCTCCCTTCAAACTTCTTTCATTATCTCCTGCTGCAATGAATACAACACATCCCTGCAGCATCCTGCATTCTATTACATCCCATCTTGCTGACTCCAGCGCTCCAGAATCATCTGATTAAATTAAGACCTCACTGGGGCAAATCTATTTCCCTTTCTCAGTCAACCGTGTCCAGTTTGGTAACTCAATTGCTCGCTATAAATCAGCCTGACCAAAAAAATGTATTCATCCAGTTATTCCTCTCTATTGACCCAATTTGAACTCAAAGTTCTTTTGATGGTTGAAGTGCAGGGAGACCACTAACTGGTTACGAAGATTCACAGACACTTCAAACCACTATTTGTGGATCTCGATGCTCATCAAAAAAAAACTCGAAAGACCTGTATTTATAAAGCGCTTTTCACAAACACAGTATGCCTCAAAGCACTTTACAGCCAATGGAGTATTTTTTGAAGTGTAGTCATTCTTGCAATGTAGAAAATGCAGCAGTTAATTTCTGTTTCGCAAACTCCCGGAAACAGTAATGTGATAATGACCCTGATTTTATGGGCCAGAATTTTGAGGTCGTTGGGTGGGCACAGTGGGCGGGCCCTGGGAGCGGCCGGGAAACGGCCCACTGCTCTCGATCAGCCCCCGACCCGCGATTCCACACTGGCTGCCAGCGTGAAAGGCCCATTGAAAGGCTCAGTGCTGCCGGGGTGGAGGTGGGAGAAGTCAGTGCAGGCACGGGAGAGCGCGCAATGAAAGCTGCCTCAGGGAGCTGAAGAATTAAAAACCATCAGATAAGAATTTAAAAATGCAGAAAAAAATGCCCACTCATTGGACTCACTCACCTAAACATATAGACTATAAAAATTCTGCCCAAACATTTTTATTTTTTGAAGGTTAATATTGGAAACCTCATCCCGCCCTTGCATGAGTTTTCCTGAAAAATGCAAAGGCCACCTGGCCGATTCGCCCGTCCACCAACCATAACGTTGGACAGGCAGCGGAAAATCCAGGTTAACTGATACATTAATGGCCTTAACGGGCCTCTTAATTGTTGGTGGGCATGCGCAAGACATCGCACAAGTGCATGGTGATGTTGGGATGCTCACCCGACGTCATTGCGCATGATTTTATAGCCGATCGGGTCAGGCACGAGCCCACCTGTGGGACATAAAATTCTGCCCATGATGTTGATCGAGGGACAAATATTGGCCGGGACACCAGGGGAAGCTCTTCTTTAAAATAGCGCCATAGGATCTTTCACATCTGCCTAAACAGGCAGATGGGGCCTCAGTTTAATATCTCATCTGAAAGACAGCACCTCGGACAATAACACACTCACAGTGCTGCAATGCAGCGTCAGCCTTGAGTTTTTGTGCTCAAGCTCAGGATTGGGATTTGAACTTCAAACCTTGTGGCTCAGAAGCAAGAAGACTGAGCCACAGCTGACATTTCAAGCAGTCATCAGTGTACTAAATGTACTTTGTGAATGGCTTTGTCAAAAGGCCTCAGTGGAACATTTATTAATATCACAGTAATATTGCTCTAACACCCTCCCACCATTCTTCTCTTTCCTCGTGGCAGCGTCAGTTCCACAGCTAGCTACTCCTCTTGTTTGAGTTTGGATTGTGAGGCTGGCATTGTCTTCTTCGTGCTGCAGCTAGGGCAAGACCTCCAATTTCACCTCAGCTCCATTCTATTTCCCTCAGTCATTAAGAGCTCATTAAGAGATCCCTGGTGGGATTCTAACCAAGTGACAGCGCGAAACGAACAGTCTAAGCACATCAGAAGTGCCAGAAGAGCCAGTGAGGAAATGTAAAGGGGTAAAGATCTGATTCCCTGACTCATTTACAATCCTGAACAAGACAGGGGCTTTCAGAAGGTTAATACTTACAAAGTGTTTTGATGGAGTAAATAAGCAGAAACTATTTTCAGTAACAGGAGGGTTGGTAACCAGAGGGCACAAATTTAAGATAATTGGCAAAAAAAGCAGAGGAGAGGTGAGGAGAATATTAGTTATGCAGTGAGTTGTTACGATCTGGAATGCACTTCCTGAAAGGGTGGTGGAAGCAGATTCAAAAATAACTTTCAAAAGCGATTGGATATATGCTGAAAAGGAAAAAATTGCAGAGCTTCGTGGAAAGAGCAGGGGAGTGGAACAGTTTGGCCAATTCTTTCAGAGAGCCAGCACAGACCAATAGGCTGAATGGCTTATTTCTGTGTTATATGATTCTATAAAATATTAGGGGCCAAACTGGGAGGAGAGGAGGCTGTAGAGTAAAGGGTTAACTGTAACAGTACAATAATAATGGCTACTCAGCATGTGTGTAAGGAGTTATATCATAATGATTAATGACCATTAAAGATCTATTCAGTAAACATGAGGACTTTGAGCTAGATCTGCTCAGTTCTTGCTCTACAATGTTGCAGATTATTTTCACCCATGCAAGCTTATGAAAGGCCACAGACTAAGAACCCAACTTCTTTTCCTTCCTCAAATGCTGATGCCAAACATCACAGTAGAAGACCATGGTCGTGCCAGACAAAGGGAAGGCAGTTATAGAACAGGTCAAGCCCCCACATTCAACCAGCGACATAGGGCTCACCACCTCCCCAATCTCCAAAATGGAGAGATGGTGTCAATTAGAGACCCGCAGCAAGAAGCTAGTGTGATGGAGAAGTTACAAAGACCAAGATCATATCTGGTCTAGACAGAAACAGATATATGCAGAAACAGGAGTGCCTTGATTTCAATAAATAGAAAACCATTAGCAGAATGAGCTGCATACCCTGATCCTCAGGAGGGTGTCACACTGCAGAACCACTAACAAGGGAAGCAAGGAGTGTCAGCTCTCAGGGAATGGGTTTGGAGGATGTGTATATAGTATGTAGGAATAAAGACTTGGGTGGGGGGTGGGGTGATGTAGAGAGAAGTGTTAACTCTAACATTACTCTAATAATAGTTACTGAGCGTATGGAGCTATGTCATAATGATGTCACTCAGAGAAAGATTAGTGAGGAGACCCAAGAGAGGAGCAGTAGCTTTGTCCTAATCTTGTATTTAGTTATACGCAAATAAAAGTGCTTTTAAGGAAATATATTTGCCTCAAGTCAAACCTCTAACTACAGTAAGACACCCAATGTCTCCCAAGACAATCCAACAATAACAGAGAGGCCACGACAGGACGGTCTCCCTTCTTGAGGAATTGGGATCGGAGGCCTCATGGATCTTTCATCGCTTACTAAGGCCTACCACCATGGCAGCTCCAGGGAATTGATGGTAACACAGGAGACTGCAAACTAAATCTGTTAGGGACTTGGGCTCCAACCCACTGTCATCAACGTACAATTGGACCAACAGCAGTCCCATCATGAGCAGGGAGCAGGAAATACAGGCCAGGCAGTGAGGCCTCACTATCTACAATTTCTTTGGTTTTACACCAAAGCCAGGCTGATGGGACAGTTCAAAGTTATATAATAAAGGATAATAAAATTGTGAAACTTTAACTATCCCAAGGTAGACTGGAATAAAGGTAATGTTTGGGGCGAAAGTGGCAAAACACATTTTACAATGCATCCAGGACTACTCCTAAATACAGAAAATGCTAGAAAACACCCAGCAGGTCAGGCATTGGCATTATGGAACCCACTGCAGTTCTGAGCGCAAACCTCAGAACATTTCTTTTTAATTAAATGTCATCAGCTAACCCATTCCCTGTTTTGTTTCACATCTCCAGTAGTTATGCCACAACCATGAGAGGAATTGTCAAAACAATCCGATTAATGCTTCCTTGCTGTGTAACAGCCGTCCTACCACAATAAAACATTAAAAAATTAAAGTATTAAAAAATATGTTTGTATAGCAACAGCTCCAAAAGGTTTTTTTTGGAAACTGTATTTTCTCAGTTCATTTATATCATGCAATTTCTTTGAAGACAACCACTAAGAAAATATACCTAGATTGACAGATATTTGGTCTCTCACAGAATCAAGGGACATGGGGAGCGAGCAGGAAAGTGGAGATGCTGCGCAAGATCGGCCATGGTTGTATTAAATGGTGGAATGGATTCAAGGGGATGTGTGGTCTACTCCTGCTCATATTTCTTGTGTTCTTATGTACCTATTTTTGGGTCTCTCAGAAGCCACTCAATTTTTTAAATATCAAATTTGTGTACAACACATAATAGAGGCAATAATGTCGGATTGGTTCTAGTTCCACCCTCCAAACAAACTGGCTGACTGCCTCTTGTTCTGCCTTGATTGGTTAATAATGGCAACCCTCGCTGTCAATGAAACATGTCAATTTTGTTGTGAAATTCTAAAACCCCATGGTTTTAAAATAGAATGATTGGTGCACTATTAATGGGTGGTTGCTTACCGTATACATATGACATGTCTCTACCCCGTACCTTAAATTAGCTGTGGCTCAGCAAGTGAACTCTTGCTCCTGAGTCAAGTGGTCACAGGTTCAAGCTCCACTAGAGAGCAGAGACTTCTGCATGTAATCCATGCTGATACTCCAGTGTAGTACTGAGGGAATTCTACACTGTCAGAGGTGCCATCTTACAGATGAGATGTTTGCCCTCTCAGAGTGTATGACCATATCTCAAAGTAGAGCAGTGAGTTCTCGCGCATTTCCTGGCCAATATCATCCCTCAGCCAACATCTCTGCCATGTTTCCAACATTACACAAATGGCTACACTTCAAAAAGTATTTCAGCGGCTGTAAATTGCTTTGGGACATACTGAGGTTGTGAAAGGCACTAAAATGGGTGAGCACTTCTGCTAAAACAGTGAACAGAGAAATGTCACACAGACATATCAAGTGTTTATCCACTAATATCACCAAGAGAAATTTCACGGCTTGCGTGTATGCCACATGATTTTTAACTCATGGAGTTTGACAACCAGTCATTCTACATGAATTACAAGGCTGCAGGAACTCAGGGGTTTGCTTAATTTCTTTTTATCCCTCCTCTCAGAAAAGTGGCTATAAATAAAAATTACAGTGGGTCCCATGAAAACCCGGGCCTAATGCAATCAGCTTTGCAGAGTCGAGCTTTTCAAATGAGTTGCACACCAGTTGGTAAGTGTTAAAATCCAGCCCTGTAATAGCGTCTCTTTGTAAGCATCCAGCTGACAGTGATGCTTTGTGTGACTGCTTGCTCTCTCTCTCTGACAGTCCCTATTGCTATTGCAAACAGGCATTTATACAATGAGTAAAAGCTACCTCTACGTTTATACATCTCTCTCGATTGACTTCATGCATATCCAATGTTATTCACTGGCCCACTTATCCTTTATGCTGAATTTGCAGTACTACTGTTTTTATTTCAGATTTGTAACACTGTAGGCAGTAATCCAATGTATTACTCAGGAGCTGCAATCTTTCAGATGAGACATTAAACCAGAGGATAAACATTAGCTGGCACTCTCTACTCTTCTTCAGAATAGCTCCATGGGATCTTAGACATCCACATACATAAGAGGGCAGATGGCACCTTGGTTAGTTATCTGATCTGAAAGACTGCACCTCCAACTGTGCCACACTCTCTCAGTACTGGCCTGAAAGCGTTAGCCTAGATTTTATGCACAAGTCTTTGGAGTGGGATCTAACACCTCAACCTTCTGAATCAGAGACAAGAATGCTACCAACTGAGCCACCATGGATAACTTAAAGTTTGAGACACTCTGCCTTATGGTCACTCAGCATGGATATTAAGTCCTGGAGGGACACAAAAAGCCCGATAACGTTCCATAACAGGTCACCCCATTGATAGTCGCTGAAGGAGAGTATAGGGCAGTGGGGTTTCTCAAACCTTCTCATCTGTGGATCACTTAAGCAGGGCAAAAGACTCCGCTGGTGACCAACGGATCCTAACCCAGTTGGCTTTAGTGTATGTACAGATTGAAAATATAAAAACCATGCTTTGAGAACCACATCCTCAGTGGTCTTCCCATCTAAATCCAATTAATGTCTGGCAGGCACAAGAGCAGACCAATAATGGCTGACTTGTGGGAGGTTGTTCTGGTAGGTCAATGGAAGGCACCATGTCGTAAGGCCAGTCAACAGCCTTCATACAGGCTGCATCCAGTGAGGGCAGGACACGATAGGCTGTGGCGGAATGGCGGCAGTCAGAGGAAGGGTGACTCTATGGTTCAGTGGCAGTTCTCTGAAGGTGCTCTTGTAGGCAGTGAGGGAATGAAGAGAGGTTCTCTTCCCAGTGGACGGGATGAGGAAGCTCACGAACTTCACAAAGAAAGCATGGCTGGAGGTGGCTGAGGAAGTCAGCAGCTATGGGGTGGTCACACAGGTACGGGTGCAGTGTTGAAAACAATACAATGACCCGATACGATTTGACAAGGTGAGTGGCTTTCATAATAGCAAGCTCATGGCCATGTGTGTGGAAATACTGCCCATGAGCAGTGAGTTGAGGTGACTGATCAATGCATCGGGTATGAGCAGGGGCAGCGTCCACAGTGAGACACAGAATTGCCCTGCACCAGAGGCCCATGGTCAGTCAGTCACTGCATTGATAAGGCTGAATGGTCACTTGTAGCAGGCCTCCTTGTGCCACGATGCTGGACATGGAAAGTGGCACAGACTGATGAGAACGGCTGGACTGTGAGACAAGGGTGACACTGGATATATGTGGTTGCAGGGTAAGTGTGCTCACAATGCAATGCAGCGGAGGCAAATGGCAGGTGGGGTGCCCTTCATTACTGTAGTGATGGTGATGGAGGAGGAGGCGAGGAAGATAGGATGGATGGCAGCAGGGCAGCCTGCCTCTGAAGGTGAGGCAGATGTGGAGCCCATAGTGAGTGAGTAGGTAATGGATGACAGCATCAAACCTTCTAACAAGTACCAACTCTGTGGGCTTGATGAACACAGGAAGCTTCAGGTCAAGGACAAATAGCAGGAGTTGGCTGAAAGCACAACTTGTTACATAAGGTCAGGAGTAAGCCATTCGGCCCCTCGAGCCTGTTCTACCTGTCAATAAGATTATGGCTGACCTGACTGCGGCTTTAATTCCACTTTCCTGCCTGTCCTCTATAACCCTTGATTCCCTTGTCAATCAAAGATCTGCCTCATTCAGCCTTGAATATGTTCAATGGCCCAGCCTCCACTGCTCTCTACGGAAGAGAATTCCAAAGACTAATGACCCTCGGAGAGAAGAAATTCCTCCTCATCTACATCTTTAATGAGAGGCCACAGGTTTTTAAACTGTACCCCCTAGTTCTAGGTTCCAGCATAAGCGGAAGCATCCTCTCAGCATCTACCCTGTCAAACCCCTTCAGAATCTTACACATTTCAGTTAGATCGCTTCTCATTCTTCTAACCTTCCAGTGAGTATAGGTCCAACGTGCTCAACCTTTCCTCATAAGACAATCCCTTCATTCAAGTCATTCCCTGCCTAGTAGCAGATGAGGGGCGGAGGACAGCTCCGTGACCAAATCAGATCTCAGAGGAGGATCTGACATCTGAGGAGATGACGTCACATCAGTCGAGTGTAACCCTCTCCCCACCACCAGTGTAGTTACTTGCCCATCAGTGGGCACTGATGCTAGAAATGGTGTCAGAGTGGCACAGGTGCGCATGAGCAGGTAACAGAGGCAGTGACAGCTGTGGCCACTCCCCACTGAAGGACTGACGAAGGACGCAGTGATGTTCAGCTTCCCGCAGGTGTGGAGCCTCAGGAGTCATCCATAGGTGCTGCAGAAGCAGTGTGAAATGTGTAGCCGTCTGTCAGAGTTCCCAGAGGCTGTTTGATCACATGTGCATACGATGGGGGAATCCATCAAAGTTATGAGGAGCGCCATGTCTTTGGGTGCGTGAGCGAATGGCCTCCATCCTTGACAGAGTGGCAGCCCTCATGGAGAGCCAAACATGGTAGACCACCCAGTGGATGCAGGTGATGCACACCAACCTCCACAGAAAGGCTTCATCTAAGAGCTGTGTTGAGAGATGGGAAGGTGAGATGACCGCAAGACACATAGGGCAGAACTTTGCCGTTGGTGAACAGGGGGCGGGGTCTGCTCGCCGACTTGTAAAATGACGCGGGATGACGTTGGGGGAAACCCCCGACATCATTCCGCCCCATTTAAATTTTCAGGAAGGTGGGGGAGCAGCAAAATTAGCTGCAGGCCTGCCGACCTGTCAATGGCCAATTGAGGCCATTGACAGGATCAATTAAACAATTAAAGGACCTGCCCATTCAACCTTAATGTTGGCGAGCAGGCCAGGAACCCCGGCGGCAAATAGAGAAAACACGAGACCTCATCCAGCGGCGGGATGAGGTTTCATGCAGGGTTTTGAAAAGTTTAATAAAATTATAGTGTAAATTATGAACATGTCCCATCTCATGCGACATTGTCACACGATGGGGACACGTTAGGGAATTTTTTTTTTCTATTTTTCATATTTTTAAAAATATCAGCGATCTCCCTGAGGCTGCACTTTGCCTCGGGGGAATGTGCACTTTTTTGTGCACATGCGTGAAAGAGCGCACTCTCGCTTTTGGGGAATCCCCCCTCGTCCGCGCAGGAAGTGTATAGCGCTTCCCGCTGGACATCATGCTGGGCGGGCCTTAATTGGCCCACACACTTAAAATGGCAGCAGGGCCCACTTCTCCAGCAGGGATCAGCTCCCCACCCGAGATTGGGTTGGGCCTGCCCGCCCGACAGGCAGAAAATTCTGCCCATAGACCCATTGCAAGGTGTTGCCCCGCTCTTGGTATGCTGGGAAGGGCAGGTGGGCCTTGAGGAGCAGCTGCCTGAAGCCTATTGGGGTTCTTCTCAAGGTGCTCTTTGCATTGATGGTGGGTCCTCAGCCCATTTGGCAGTGGCATAAACATCAGTGGCATGAAGCCCTGATGACAGAGGTGGCCACCACACAGACGTAGATGGCCCTGAATACGCTAGGCCCTGAATGTGCTGGGTCCCTCAAGGGCTCTGACACCTGTAGGCTGCCTGCCACAGCTATGACCAGCAGCCTTTGTCCACATCAACTGCAGGTGTTGGGAGAGCGCAACATAGGGTCACCCGGAGATGTTCATGTGGATTCTCCTAGTAGCACTTATTTGACAGCCAAATAAATATGGCCGATATTAATTTGCTGAATGCCAAAGCCTTAGGTCTTTGGTTAACTTTAAAGGTTCTGGAATTCATTCTTCAATGGATCATCTGTTCATTTCTGCATTGGTGAGCCATTACCAAATGTTGAGCATGTGAGCTGAGGGCAGCAAAAGGTTTTCCAAAATGGGGCCAATGGTGAATGTGGCCTTCAGAATGATGTACTGATGGGGCCAGTGAGATGATAAGGGTGTTTAATAAAAGGCCACCAAGGCCAGCTCAGAGAGAAGACAGAATCTTTTCCAATGTGCTTATGAGTGAGTTGTGAGGCTCTCATGCCAATGTCCGCTGACATCGGACCCACAGATACATTTCCATTGGCCGCCTGGTCTCAAAGCTCCTCCAACTTAACCTCCTTCATGTGGTAGTGTGCTCAATGTGGCTACCAGTCTCCAAAACAATTCCCCTCTGGAGTGCCAGGTTGTGCAGAGCACAGCACACTGCCAGCATATATGAGATCATTGATGAGGCATTCTGCAGGACTCCTGCAAATCTATCCAGACACCTGAAGCTCACCTTCAGAAGGCCAACTGCTCAATAACCCTTGTTACCCGGGATCCATCCATGAAGATGATCAGGAGGCATGTAAATGAGGCACCTGGGACTGTCTCAGGGTGAATGAGTCATGGCAGCTTCCTGGGAACACCTACAGGATCCTTTTGAGGCGGCCAGACTGTTTGAACATTCAGCAAGCGGAACTACTTCCTGTTCATGAAGGTTCCTGACAGCTCTTGAAGACTGTGCACAGTTGATACCCTTGGCACCCAAGGGAATCCACACATGATCCCGAAACCAATCTCCCTGTCAGCCTGACCAGGTCTGATCGATATGAGGGCTGATGTATTGCCCTGCTCTCTGGCATCTTGATGCAATGATGGGTCCGCTGACTGCAATATCCCACATATGTCTTCAGACGATGCCAGGAACCACCCTGTAGTGCAGAAGCTGAGCACCATGGGCTACTTTCAGCGCCACAGGCAATGGGTGCCCACCACAATGGGCTCAATTTCTCCACCAGCATTCAGCATAGGTCAGCAACACATCTGGACAGACACAGTCTTCGGAGGCACAGGTCTCCCAACATCTCCACGAAGCACAGCCTCTGTCTGTAAACCCTTTCAGCTGGGTAGTGCCTTCTGTGAACACTAGCCTACCTTATTGCCCCTATGCACCCTCCTCATCAGTAATCTATGGTGGTGTTACTCGTCGGGCTGCTGTAAGTCCTGTTCAATGTAGCTGGACCTGTCTCTCTCTCTCTTCCTCACTGGGGGAGTCAAACACAGAGTGCCGAGCACCCACTGATATTTGGAGCCTCCATAGTTCAATGCCTGTCAAAACCCTAGTCCTGCCTGCACTTGCTGCAGCAATTCTGGGGGACAGCCTTTCCAATAAATGCTCTCCGATAATACCGCACAATCTGCAACCTTCCAAATGTACAAAACTTCACTAACCTGACCTCAGCCTGCTTGGCTGACAACACAGCTGTACTCTATAGCTGTCATTTCCAGCCACTGAGCTCTTCCTTCCTATAAGCAGGCGAGCTGCTGACACTCTGTGGAATCCATGTGTCACGTGAAAAATTAAAAAAACATTTTAAAATAAATTGCTCTCGAGTGCCTCCCTGCCTCCATCCTATGTGTTCCTCATCCCACCTGACCGTTCTTGGGAAATTTGGCCATGGCTGGACATAAGTCGGGGATCTGTTGTGACATGACCCCCAATATTTTGCCGGCTGCCCTGCCTTGAAGGCCATCGCCACAGGCACAGTAAAATTCAGCCCATTGTTCTGGCAGAATAGAGGGAAATTTTCTCTGCATCTGGGTAGTGCCGTAACTAATCTGAAGTATTCCATTACCTAATGCTAACATCCCTCAAAAAAATCTAATTGAAATAAAAGCAGGAGTGTTGGGTGTGGGTTCACCTCCAGCTTCTAACCCAACGATCAAGTGAGTAAGAATTCGAAAGGCCTCTCTGGGGGCACAGGGCTTCATATGTAGCCAGTGCTGACTGTATATTATCAGATGACCTGCCAATGAAAGTAATTGGTGGAATGAGTTGGCGATATCATAAGCAGAGTGTCACTGACCTTCCTATCTGCTTCAGCTGCACTTGAGGCCCTGTTAGCAATGCAGAGCCTGGTATATCAGGTTTATCACCATTGCACTCCTAGAGCAATGCCAAAATTGTCATTGGGATGCAGTACTCTATTGCTGATAGCCCAACAGATTCTCAAATTCTTTTATTTTATCTAACTTTGTATCCATTGAAAAGATTTCACTTCAAAGTAAAGCTGTAGTGAGGAATACAAGAGTCTTTTTTTTCTTAGTGATTGCTATTTCTCTCTCTCTCTCTGGTGGTTCTTATCTGTCAATTAATTCATTTATTTGCAGTGCAAATTAAGGTGAGGGATCTATGTCACTGATTGCATTCTTTACGCAGTCATCAGTCAAGCTCTGAGCCGTGCTGCATTCAACTGACTTACATCTTCTCAGGTAGACAGACATGTAACACAGTCCCCTTGAGAACCCTGGCAGACACCAGCCCTTCACACCCATGGGAGCAGCCAAACCTGCCACAGTGTTCTCTAAATTGGACCACATTTTTGAAAACAAAATGGGAATAATTTGTCTATTTCACAAAAGGCTATTGCTTCTTAGGCTGTGGCGGAACATTCGCTGCGCATCTGCAGCCCGCATACACTCTCAACACTAACCCATTCTTAGAATCTCTTTCCTAACCTGAGGTTTTCCAAATCAATCAGAAACAGGGTACAAATGACAGCAGTCTTACTATATATATATATATATATATATATATGGACGTGTGCTATTTTCCTCAGGTGTCCTCTTCTCCTGTCATGGTGGTGCTCACTCCTGCCTGCTGCAGGCATTGACAGTTCTCCAGTATGTCCAACATAGCCTGGACTGTACATATCAGCAGGCTATTCACCCACAAGAGGCATCACAGCCCAAAACCTATAATTGGTTGACACCTAATAAGGCAATTTTTGGATAAAGATCAGGAGCAACAACCAGTCGCAATTTTAGAAATGGCTTCATTGCTCAATGTGCACAGGGTTTTAGTTTCTCGAGGTGACTGGGGCCCCTCATGAAATGGTACCTTTTTACATCCTTGGCATGATTTTGGCTTTGGGTGTTAATCAGGCGAGCGGTGATTTAGGTTCTATCATCAAGTGACATGGAGGTCACTTTTTATTTTTTTGGCAGCTTTTTGGACTTGAATTTTCACCTATATCCAAAATCCTTGAATTGGTGGCACTGGGTGGGATTTCCATTCTGGAGTTCAGGCCTGCTGTCAGGAGACCAGCTCTAGGTCCTGACCTCCACAAGATGTGATCCTGACAAGCTCATCTTAATTTTTACTGTGTCAGCCAATTATTGGCCAGGGAATGGACTTGCTGTCCAATCAACAACAGTGGACGGGCCCTCGAGATTGGAGGCCAATGGGAAGTCCTCCAGCTATGCCACTTCAAAGGCCCACTGGCTGATTCGTGATGGACAGACAGGGGGCAGACATGGGGCGCCTCAATATGGTGGTGTCTTCTGAGAAAAGGTCATTTAAAAAATATTAAAATGGCCACAGTTGCTTGGCTATGATTGTTGGAGGGGGGGCAACCTCTCCACTGGACAGTTATCAGCCGCAGCTGTGGCCTGGCATGATGGGTGTGGCGGGGAGGGAATACCTCACAGATCAATTGAACCAACCCACCCCTTTCCTACCGTGAGGTTGCCTTGAGGCACTGGCCTTGTTTTGGCTCAACCTGCAAAGCATGAATGGTGGCCGGAAATCCCAGTCGGCATGGAAAAAGGGCCTTAGCAGGCCTTAATTGCCTTCGACTGGCCACCTGCTGGCATCAAACTGGCACAACAGTTGGCAGCGTGAGTTTCAGGCCCACCCACCTTCCAATCCTGACTCCACGGCAGGCTGAAAGTCCCACCCACTGTCACAAAATCAATGTGTGACAGGGATGGCCATGGCAACACCATTGTTCTTATTCGCTTCAGAGGTAGTGACATTTGCTCTCTCAGCCTGTCACAAGAAACAGCAATGGCGGCTGGGGAAGTGTGTTGGCTGTGTCTTTACCAATTACGGCATCACAGGAAAAGGAGAAAATCCCCAATTATTAAGGGGAGAATGGTGCTTTTTGAATAAAGTGGTAATTTAATTTCCAACACTGCAACACAGTTAGACAAATTCATTTAAAATGGCTCCTATTGTCTGGGCAAACAATTCACCAGCAATTGCCTTCCTAATGATTGATGCTTCCAGACAGTGCAGGGGCAGGTCTGTCCATTTGATGCATACAAGGAGTAGACTTTGGTTTCATAATTACATTTGGACCCATTTGTTTTAAAAACAGTTGAGAACCACTACCCCACCCCACCGACCCCAGTACACTTAATGCCAGATGTGGTTTAATTGGTAGCCTTACTTCTGAATCAGGTAGCAGACGAGTCAAGCCCCATTTCAGAGATCTGACAGCACAATCCAGAATGATACTCCAGTGCAATGCTAAAGGAGTGCTGCACTGTCGGAGGTGCTCTCTTTCAGATGAGAAGGGAAACCGAGACCTGACCTATCTTCTCAGGTAGATATACAAGATAATATGGCAATATCTGGAGAGGAACAGGGGAGTTCTCCCCAGTGTCCTAGCCAATGTTTAATCCTCAGCCATTACATAAAAACAGATGACCTGTTCATTTATTTCATTGATGAAGCACTTTAGAATATCCTGAGGTCATGAAAAAAGTTATATGAAGGTTATGATATAAAATAACTCAAAAAGTCTAATGGAATGGATAATGAAATTATCTCAAGGGGAATCGAGTTCAAAAAGTGAGGACAAAGTGCTTTTGTTGAACAGTGCCTTGGTCGGACCCCTCCCACAGTTTTGTGTTCAGTTTTGTGCACTGCACTTAGGACAAATATATTGGTCTTGCAGGACATGCAGTGTAGGTTCGTCAAAATGATAACGGCTTATATTCAGGGTTTATATTCACTTGATTTTAGAAGGTTGAGAGGTGATCAAATCAAGGTAATTAGAATGATATATTCAGTGAGGTAGATCCAGAAAAACTATTTCCTTTGATGGGTTATCTGCAAAATGAAAATTCCTGAGGTCAGTGCTATGTCACAACTGTACTCCGTGCGACTTATTCTATGCATTAGCAAAAGCCTCCTGTATTTATATTAGCTAGGCTTCCAAGGACCTGAGTCAGGCCCTGCTGGCTAGAGAACCAGTTCTAGCTAATTAAATAAGTGTACAGCTGCTATGAGCAGGCAGCTCGTTTATCACTGACTAAGACTGAAAGAAATTACAATTTAATTCAAACTAAAGTTAAATGCTAAATGCAATACTTGACTAAATTTTAGAGAGAGATCAATTTAAGTTTAAGGGACACAGTTTCAGAACAAGAGGTCTCCCTTTACAATGGAGATAAGGAGAAACTTTTTCTCTCAGGGTCGTTGTGGAGTTCTCTTCCCCAGAAAGCAGTGGACGCTGGGTCATTGAATTTATTCAAGGCGGAGTTAGACAGATTTTTGGTAGTCAATGGAGTCCAGGATTATGGGGGCGGGGGCAGACAGGAAAGTGCAGTTTAGACCACAGCCATGATTTTATTGAATGGCAGAGCAGACACAAAGGACTGAATGGCCTACTCCTAGCTTTTATGGACCCTTAAAACACTTAGAATTCTCTCATTCACCACCTTCACGAGTTTGGTTCTCTGTCAAAGATGTCACTCTATCAAGCGGGCCTCTATGCTACTTACTCCAACTAGACCTGCTAGACCATTTAGGACTGGAATCAGGAATAAGTTTTTCCACACAAAGGGTGGTGGAAACCTGGAACTCTAGGCTCCAAAAGGCTGGGGTCAAGTGAAATCCTCAAGACTTAAGGCAGGTAAATGGAGTTGTACATATCAGCCATGATCTAATTGAATAGTGGTACAGGATCGTGTAACTGAATGACCTACTCTTGTTCCTATGTTTGACCTCTTGGTTAAAGAGAACATACACAGAAATGACAGTCAAACTCTCCTGGAGCATCAGTCAAGAAATTTCTCTGACAATCTTTGGATTTGTCCTTGGCATGCCAGTCAATTTTGCTTAAAGTGACAGAAAGGACGGAGAAAAATAGACAAACCATGTGGTGAAACTGGCTTCAAAATTTTGCAGGAGTCATATATCAGGGTTACTGAAATGATGCTGTGTAACACGCTTTTCAGAGAGTGCCTCGTCTGTCATAGTCTGATAAATTAGACCAGATGCACAGCAGTCATCCATTTATACATAACTCATTAGTCCAGGCATTCAACTTGGCACACATACACATCCAGTCTGATTTTCCTCTTACACATCTCTCATGCTCCTACCCAGACCTTTAGTCACAGTCCATCAGGTTCAACACTGATGCTTTGTGCTCGGACTACAGCAAATTGGGCTGGCACCAAATTTGCCCTAATTTTTTGCTTCTTTCTCTGCATTTTCCTCTCCCTTCCTATGCTCTCCTCTTTTTTTTCTTATCCCATTTTCTTCTCCATTTTCTCTTTCCATCCCCTTCCCACATTTACCCCATTCCCTCTCACTGGGAGTCATTATGACATTTGGAGATAGTGTAAAATGGGCAATATTGATTAATCTGCTTGTTAAATACAACTCTCCTGATTTTCAACTCCAACAAGCCCTAGTTTTACATTACCATCCAAAATCAAAATTGCTGCTACTTTCACCTGTCTTTGCCTCACTCCTGTTATCTCGTTCTTCCACTATTTCCCTCCCCTTGTTTTTTGCCTCCTGTATTTTCTATTCTCTCTCATTCTCTCCTCCCTCATACTCTCAGTGTTGGGCCAAGGATTTACGTGAAGGCTGTGCATGAACCCCTTATGAATTAATACAGGTCGGCGGACATTCCCACTCTTCTGAGGCTTCTGCCCTTGATCCTTTCGAATTTTCACTTCCTATTCTTGACCAAGGTGGGGGACAAAGGGCAACTCCAACACATCCACCAATATTGCTCTGAAACAGGCTTCTTGAAGACAGGTGGCAGTCACTCTCCAAAAGCACCTGGCAACAGCGGAGCAAATCCATGTGCTAAGTCCTGGAGTTTCGAGATGCACAGGGCCATTTAGTGAGATTGGCATAAAAAGCACTACCTGCTCTGTGAAGGGAGTTGACATTTTGAAGACACCTTAAATGTGCTTCGGATAATCTCACAAGCATTGTGAGCTGAAATGACTTGGAAATGGGAGATCTAAAGCTCCCACATAATTTGGGACTTGCAGAAAATGTCACAGAAGCACAGAGAAAATAGCAACAGGCTGAGAAGGCATATGTGCAGCTAGCGCTTCAGCATTCAAAGGTGGTAGCCACAAGAGGAAAGGAATATTGGCTGAGGATGGGCGAAACCTGACTGTATTTTAATAGACAAGCTTGAGGAATATTTCGCACCCCAGGTAAACACTGGGTTCAAAGATGTGTTTGACACCAGGCTTTGTGCTCAAGGAGATTGCCTTGATCCACGCATAAAAAAATGTGGGGGGGCGGGGGGGGGGGCGGTGTGGAAATCACCAAGTCTTATGGCTCATTGGCAACTCAAGTCATCAGTAAATGGATGACCAAGTCAGAGCGAGTGTCTAGATTTACAGAGTGTAGTTTCTAATCGTAGTGTAGCTAGAGCACAACTCAAGCCCCTGTATAACACCAGCAGTGCTGCAAATAATGGGAGTGGAACTGAGGTAACACTTCCCCCAGCAGCAGAGAACAGGACATATCATGGACTGCAAGAACAGAGGGTGAAGCGGGCAATTTTCAACTACCAGCTGAAAGTTGGGTGGCAGAGGAGAGGGACATGAGAGCAGCCTCACTGACTCCCATTACTGCTTAATATGCAATTTCCAGGTGGGATTAGAAGGCCTGCCCAAAACAGGCTGCTCAAATAGGCAAATCAGGGTCCTAGGGGAGTTACAGGATCCCACTGACAGTTTTCAAGATATAAGTGCATGGGTAGTGTATTGTGCAGGCTCAATGGAGTCATACCAGGTGTTGAGCACTCTACGAGCAATCCTTAAAGGGGCTGCCATAGGTCACTCAATAAAACAGCCCAGGAAGCTGACAATATTTCCTTAAGATAAAAGCAAAATACTGCGGATGCTGGAAATCTGAAATAAAAACAAAAATACCTGGGAAAACTCAGCAGGTCTGACAGCATCTGCGGAGAGGAACATAGTTAACGTTTCGAGTTTGTCAGACCTGCTGAGTTTTTCCAGGTATTTTTGTTTTTGACAATTTTTCCTTGTTTTGTTGGGCGCAAGAGGGGCAGGAGAGCCCCCAGCAAACCTGCAGCCCACTGCCAGCCGGTTCAGGGGCCCCCACTACCAAATTGCACAGCCCCCTTCTTGGGATTACCTCCTACTTTCTGCCTAGATCCTATCTGCTGCCTGACTCAGCATGGGAGCTGCCCAAATTCCTGCCATCCTGGAAACAGAAAGCTGCAGTGAGAAAAATGGCTCATGTCTCATAGGCTGGCATGAGCAAGGGAGCAGAGCAGCCTTCTCCCATCGACTTGCCGCCTGATTTGGACACTGCTCGAAAACCCTCCCCACCACCACCCCGCCTCCGCCCCTCCCCCACCCCCAAAATATTCATGTGATCAAATATATGCATGAAGTTCGATTAAAAAATGAAAACATCTTCTTAGTGTGCAAAGCCAAAGCAAATCTATCCTTATAAGATGAGAAAGGAAATAAAAGGAGTGCTTGTGGGGTGAAAGACCAGTAGAAGGATGATAATGAATTTATTACGAATGCAATTCAGACAGGAGAAGATAGAATTACATAGGATATACAGCCCAGAAACAGGCCATTCATCCCAACTAGCCCACATCGGTGTTGTATATGGCACTTGAGTCTCCTCCCATCCTTTCGTATCTAGCTTTCAGCATAATCCCCTATTCTCTTCTCCCTCACTTGCTTGTCTAGCCTCCCCCTAAATGCATACAAAATATGAACAAGGAGCAGGATAGGCCATTTGGCCCCTCATGCCTGTTCCACCAATTAATAAGATCGTGGCTGATCTGACAATAACCTCAAATCTACATCCCGCCTACCCCGATAACCTTTCACCTCCTTGCTTATCAAGAACCTATCCAAATCTGCCTTAAAAATATTCAAAGACTGCTTCCACCGCCTTTTCAGGAAGAGAGTTCCAAAGACTCACGACCCTGAGAGAAAAAAATTCACTTCATCTCCGTTTTAAATGGGCGACCCCTTATTTTTAAACAGTGACCCCCTAGTTCTGGATTTGCCCAGAAGAGGAAACATCCTCTCCACATCCACCCTGTCAAAACATATCAGGATCTTATATGTTTCAATTAAATCACCTCTTACTCTTTGAAACTACAGCGGATGCAAGCCTAGTTTGTCCAATCTTTCTTCATAACGCAAATCAGTATTAGTCTGGTAAACCTTCTCTGAACTGCTTCCAATGCATTTACATCCTTCCTTAAATAAGGTGACCAATACTATACACAATATCCAGATGTGGGGCTGAATCCTTGGCTCGGCGAGCAGGGGTGGGGCCCATTCGACGAGGTGTAAAATGATGCAGAGTGATGTCGGGCATGCGTTCTGACGTTACCACATGTCATTTCGATTTTCAGCTCGGCGTGCTGCGCGACTGCTGAACTGTCAAAGGCCTTTTAAGGCCACTTAACTAACAATTAAAATAATTAAAGGAGCTCCCCATCCAACCTTAAGGTTGGCGGGCAGGTGAAGAGCCCAGGCGGCCTTCGCATTTTTCTTGGAACCTCATCCACGGGGGAACTGAGGTTTCATGAATGATTTTAAATTTTCTCAAAAATTTTTATTGAAATTAATGCACATGTGCCAGCTCATGTGACAGTTTCTCATGAGGGGACATATCCTAAATTTTTTTTCAACACTTCATTGAACTATTAAAACTTAAAACTAATCTCCCTGAGGCACCTCTGAGATTTCTGCACTCTTTCGGACGCATGCGCACTCCCATCTCAGGGAAACCTTCCCTCCGACCCCCCCCGCCCGCACAGGGAGCACACAGCGCTTCCGGGCACGTGTCACACTGGGTAGGCCTTAATTGGCCTGCCCACATAAAATGGCGCTGACCCAATCGGAGGCGCCAATCTGGTCTGTGCCTGCCCTTGCACAACCTCCCCGACGGTGTGAAAATTCTACCTGTGGTCTTATTAGTGCTCTGTATAAATGAAGCATTACCCTACTTTTGTATTCAATTTCCCTTACAATAAATTATAACATTCTATTAGCTTTCCTAATTATTTGCTGTACCTGTACACTAGCCTTTTGTGATTCATGCACGAAGACACCCAGATCCCTCTGCACCTCAGAGCTCTGCAATCTCTCATCATTTAGATAATATGTTTCTCTTTTATTCTTCCTGTCAAAATGGACAATTTCACATTTTTCCACATTATACTCCATTTGCCAGATCTTTGCCCACTCACTTAACCTATCTATTTATTTTTGTAACCTCCTTATGTCCTCTTCACAACTTATTTTCCAATCTATCTTTATGTCATCAGCAAATTTGGCAACCATCATGTCCATTCCTTCATCCAAGTCTTTTATATAAGTTGTAAACAGTTGCGGTCCCAGCACTGATCCCTGTGACACACCACTTGTTACATCTTGCCAACCTGAAAAATACCCATTTATGCCAACCCTCTGCTTCCTGTTAGCCAGCCAATCTTCTATCCATGCCATTATGTCATCCCTTATACTATGTACCTTAATTTTCCACAATAACCTTTGACGTGGCACTTTATCAAAAACCTTCTGAAAACCTAAGTACAGTACATCCACTGGTTCCCTTTATCCACAGCATAAGTTACTTCCTCAAAGAACTCCAATAAGTTGATTAAACATGGGGGAAAATTTTCTCTCCATTGGTGGGGGGGGTGGGTTGGGCAGGAGCGGGCATGGGCGGGAGCACAGCCGATTGCTGCCCGTGATTGGCTGCACGCCACCATTTTATGTGGGTGGGCCAATTCTGAGCACCCAGAAGCACTCAGTGCTCTCTGTGCGGGCAGAGGGAGTAGGCTGAGTTGGGACCTGTGCCCTTTCGCGTGCGTGTGCGCTGAAAGGCACAGAAATCTCCCTGAGGTACACAGCTGCCTCAGGGAGATTACTTTGATTTTTAAAAAATTTTAATAAAGGAAAAAAAAATTTAAATACATGCTCCCTCATGTGACAGTGTCCTTCATGAAACCTCATCCCGCCCGTGGATGAGGTTTCATGATAAATGCGAAGGCCGCCTGGGCTCTTCGCCTGCCCGTCAACATTAAGGTTGGACAGGCAGTGGTGTTAATTATTTCAATTAGAATTTAAAAGGCCTTAATAGGCCTTTGACAGTTTGGTGGGCGAGCAGCTGACTTTGGTGCGTGCCCGCCGAACTGAAGATCTGAATGATGCGCGGTGATGTTGGGACGCACGCTTGACATCACCATGTGTCATTTTACACTTCAGCGAGTGGTGCCCCACTTGCCGACCCAAAGATTCTGTCCATGATTTCTCTTTCACAAAACCACATTGACTCTGACTGATTACCTTGAACTTATCCAAATGACCTGCTATAGCTTCTTTAATAATCACTTCCAACATTTTCCCCATGACTGATGTTAAGCTAACTGGCCTGTAGTTCACGCTTTCTGTCTCCTTCACTTTTTAAATAATGGAGTTACATTTGCTATCTTCCAACCTAGTGGGACCTTCCCCGAATCCAGGGAGTTTCAGAAAATTAAAACCAATGCATCAACTATCTCACTAGCTACTTCTCTTAACAACCTAGGATGAAGTCCATCAGGACCCAGGCACTTGTCAACCCATAGCTCCACCAGTTTACTCAGAACCACTTCTCTGGTAATTGTAATTTTCCTGAGTTCCTCCCTACCTTCCATTTCCTGATTTATAGTTGACTCTGGGATATTACTTGTATCCTCTATAGTGAAGACTGATGCAAAATGTCTGGTCAATTCAGTTGCCATATCCTTATTTTCCATTTTCAATTCTCCAGACTCACTTTCTATAGGACCAACACTCGTTAACTTGTTTCTTTTTAAAATATTTATAGAACCTCTTCCTCTCTCTTTTTATATTTCTGGCTAGCTTTCTCTCGTACTCTAACTATTCCCTCCTTATTAATCTTATAGTCGTCTTTTGCTGGTCCTTACGTTCTGGCCTTCCAGCTATCTTTGCATAATTATATACTTTTTCTTTATATTTGATACTATCTTTAACCTTTCTGGTTAACCACAGATGGTGTGTATGTCCCCTGGACTTTTTCTCACTTGTTGGAATGTATCTATTCTGTGTATAAGGGGGAGGTGGTTGCTTGGTGGTATTGACACTGGACTGGTATTCCAGAGACCCAGGGTAATGCTCTGGGGGCTCAGGTTCGAATTCCAACCACGGCAGATGGTGAAATTTGAATTCAATGAAAATCTGGAATTAAAAGTCTGATGATGACCATGAGACCATTGTAGATTGTTGTAAAAACCTGTCTGGTTCACTAATGTCCTTTAGGGAAGGAAATCTGCTGTCCTTACCTGGTCTGGCCTATATGTGACACCAGACCCACAGCAATATGGTTGATTCTTAACTGTAATTAGGGATGGGCAATAAATGGCCAGCGATGCCCACATCCCATGAACAAATAAAAAAAAATCTGAAATATCTCCTTAAATGTTTGCTACTGCATCTCTATTGACCTTAACCTAATTTGCCCAATCATTTTAGCTAGCTTTGCTTTCACTGCCCTCATAATTGCCCTCTTCTTCCTCCACAAGCTGAATTTAAAATTCAATCATATTATGATCGCTGCAACCTAGGAGCGCCTTCACTATGTGGTCATTAATTAATGCATCTATTCACTTCAACAACTCCCTGTGGTAATGAGTTCTACATTCTCACCACTCTTTGGGTAAAGAAGTTTCTTCTGAATTCCCTCCTGGATTTCTCGCTGACTATCTTATATTGATGGCCTCTAGTTATGCTCTTCCCCAACAAGAAAATATTCTCTCTGTATCCATTCAATCCAATCCTTTCATAATTTGAAAGATGTCTATTAGGACAACCCTCAGCTGTCTTTTTATCAAGACAAAAGAGACCCAGCTTATTCATCATTTCCTGATATGTATAATCACATAGTTCTGGTGTCAGCCTTTAATCTGTTTTTTGCGCCCTTCCAGTGTTTCTATATTGTTTTTGTTATATGGCGACCAGAACTGTTCAAAGTGTGGTCCAACCAAGGTGTACAATAAAGGGTTAATGTTTATAGTAATGAGATGGTGATGTGTATTGTGATGTAACAGTGACATCAGCCGTCATGTACAAGAGACTTGTGAAGATAAGATGGAATAGTTTGTACAAGAGAGAGATGTACTTACCTCGAAGCTTAGCATGCACTAAAGTGTAAATAAAGGGGTTTTTGAAGAAACCTACTGGTGTTAGACCTAAGGTCACCTGGATCAGGCCACAAGTTACCCGAAGAGACTTCCAAATAGTCTTTAAACTGGAAACCAAACCACAAGGTTCGACAATGTTTAGCATTATTCTCTACTTTTCAATCCTCGCCTCTAAAAATCGACCTAATGCTTGGTTATGTTTTTTTTAAACAACCTTATTAACCTGCAATATACTCTTATTAATGAACGTATTTGTATTCCCAGATCCCTTTGCTCCTCTACCCCATTTAGGTTCTAGTTTTCCAAATAATATGACCTCCTTATTTTTCTTACTAAGTTGCAATACCTGATGATTATCCATGTTGAAATTCATTTGCCAATTTTAACCCCATTCTTCAGGTTTATTATTGCCTTCTTGTAATTTGTTGCAGCCACAGGTGTGAATATGGTCCTGATTTGGTGTTACTTGCAAATTTAGAAATTGTGTTTTTGATTCCAAAGTATAATTTGTTAATATAAATTGTGAACAACAGTGGTCCAGCCTGATTCCTGAGGGAACCCAATTCTCACCCTCCCCCACTCTCATTACCCCTACTCTCCAATTTCTGTCTTGAAGCCAGCTAGCTATTCGTTTTGTGTCTTATCCCCTGGCTCCCCATGTTCAAGCCTTATTCATTAGACTATTCCATGGTCGCACATCCAGAGCATTTTTTCAAAATGCTTAAATTTGACAAGAGGTCACTAGGGTGTTTAAAGGCCTGAGATTATAGAGTGGGAAAGCAAAGCATCTGCTAAACCCAGACACACAACCAGCTACATATGCCTTCAGTTGAGGAATGGGGATACTATTACTATATTATGTGATCGATCGGTGTTCCTGTAGTAATATCAATGCAGGTATTGCCAAACAGAAAAAGAATTTGCAGTTGTAGTATTTGGTTGTGAATGCTTTCATCAATTGTATGCAAGGAATTTTGTGGACGAATGATGATAAAACTTTGAATGAGAACAGATTGCCAGTAAAAAAGACAAGATACGGCCAGGGAAAGCTGAAGCTCTGAAGAAGGGTCATACGGACTCGAAATGTTAACTCTGTTTCTCTCTTCACAAATGCTGTTAGGCCTGCTGAGCTTTTCATCATTTTCTGTTTTTGTTTCAGACTTCCAGCATCCACAGTACTTTGCTTTTATCTTAGGGGTAAAAGGTAGGCTTTCCAATGAGAAGAGTGATGATGGCAGATTTGAAAGGGAGTCGGACAGTACCAGAGAAGAGGGAAGCAATTACAATATCAAACAAGATGGGAGCCAGGAAAGGAAGTTGGATGACCAGAGGGTAAATGAGAATAGGGTTGAGGGCGTCGCAGGTGGATCTCAAGAACAAGGTAAAGTCATAGAGGGAATTAGGGGATTTAGCAGAGAACCTAAA
Source organism: Carcharodon carcharias (assembly GCF_017639515.1). NCBI lineage: Eukaryota > Metazoa > Chordata > Chondrichthyes > Lamniformes > Lamnidae > Carcharodon > Carcharodon carcharias. The sequence continues at coordinate 89,624,806 of NC_054468.1, read as the reverse complement.
GAAAGATTTAAGTTCAGGGCTTGGGCAAAGCCATCTGGGAATCCAGAAATAGCACGTAAATAGGGTTAAAACCACCAGTCTACATTACAGCATTTCACAGAAAGGCAGACAAGGAAGAACATTATAGCTCTGTTACCAAGGAAACATTATTAAAATTTAATGCAGGTCAGGGATGATTGATAATGATCATCAGGGCTTGACCTTATTGACTTCTCTTTCCAAACATTCATTGTGTATACACAGGTGGGGCAAAACCAAAACCAATATGGTTTCCGCCACTAACTGGAATAGGATTCAATCGTGAACTCTTGGACACATTCCCTGTTGACCATGATAACAACAGTCCGGGGATCTGTCAAATCACACAGGCAGTGGGAATGTTCCAATGGATCAATAGGCTAACCACTGTGAGGCTGAGGGATAGAGATCAGGAAGGGCTAGGTTCTGATGCCTGCTCTTACTGAAGTTTTCTGCTCAGTGCCGGAATGGAGGTCCGAGTGCTAAGTTAGTCTTGGGGCTCCTGAACTGTGAGCAGGCAAAAGCAGTCAGGGTCAGGGAACTGTAGGCTGTTCAGCCCCTTGAGACTGTTCAATTGCATCATGGCTGATCTGCATCTTAGCACCAGCTACCCATCTTAGTTGCATATTTTTTAAACACCCCTGCCTATCAAAAATCTCAGTTTTGAAATTTTCAATTGTTTTTTTTGAGAAGAGAGTTCCAGATTTCCACTACCCTGAACAGCCTAGCTTTAATTTTAAGGCTGTGTCTCCTTGTTCGGGGCTCTCCTGCCAGAGGAAATATCTACCCTATCTTTTCTCCCACACCGTCCCCTCCCCCACCCCACCACCACTAGGCCCATCTGTCACTTGCTCATCCTGCTTTCTACTCTTAATGTCACCATTAGCACCTCCTTTAGCCAGTATCACCACCATCAACACCCCTTCCACCTTGTGTTTATGACATCTTTTGCAATCTCTCCTTTGCCTCCACCTATCACTGGCCTTCTATCCAGCTTCACCTGTCCCACCACCCCGCCACCACCCTCCCCCCCCACCCCCCTTAAACAGTATATATTTCACCACATCTTTACTTCTCTTTAGTTCTGAAGAAGAGTCATAAGGACTCAAAATGTTAATTCTGTCCTTCTCACCACAGATGCTGCCAGACCCTGCTGAGTTTTTCCAGCAATTTTCGTTTATGTTTCAGATTTCCAGCATCCGCAGTATTTTGCTTTTATCTACCCTATCAACATCATCTTACGCATCTCAATTAGATCACTCCTTAACCTAACTCAGGGATTCCTGCCACCTGACCACCACCCTGTGATCCCTAAATCAGCCTGACTTACTCGCTGAGCCTCGTGCTTAGGATGAATGTCCATGTGGGCTGACTGGACCCACAGATAGCCCAGGGAGTGTCAGTTTCCTGAGAGGAGGGGAAAATTGGAGCGGGGAGAAAAAAAGCCAAGGGAAAAAAATTGGGACATACACAATTACTTCCAGCAAAGAGTACCTTGGAATGTGATGTTAAACTGAAGCCCTGACCATCATTTCAGCCGGCTATGGAAAGTTTAGAAGGGAAATAGAAACTTCAAAGCTTTCCTACCGCCCCCAACCCCCACCCACAAAAAAATCCCCTGCAGCACTATGCCTCTATTATCACATTCCCAGCATTGACTTCTGTCGCGGGAGAGATTGTTAGTCACTGACTCATACAGTTGCCCTGCTTGTTTAGATTATGCTGAATAACTACAGGCATCCAATTTGATTTGTTTTTCTTTAATTAGATGTGAGTCACTGAACTAAGAACGGGTCTTCTGTGTGGTTTAGATTTCCTTCGCTTTTCAGGTCGGTGACTCATGCCTTGGGGGAAGGACTCACACATTCAGCAAGCTGCCATAGGGGAGAGACCAGGGATGGGGGAGTCACAACTGAAGCACTGTAACCCATCCTGTCCTCACCTGATGTCAAATTGTATGAAAGCAACTGAGAACCCACTCCCCTGCAACCATGTCCCTCTCCCCACCATCCCCACCCCTTTTTGATTTTCTCCATCCCATCCCAAGGGTGCTCAGGGAGTCAAAATAGCAGAGGCTGGAGATCCAAGCTGGCTGTATAGTGCAGTCTCTCACCCGATGGAGCACTGAACCATTAGGGGGCTACTTCCTTTTGTGCTGACCACTGTCTTGAAGCCACATGAAAGGAAGTTTAAAGTAATTTAAAGTACAATGGAACACTGATGAAAGGAAGGATTTTTCTACAGAACCCTTTCATAATCTCAGAATGTCTTAATGTGCTTTACAGCCAATGAATTACTTTTTGAAGTGTAGTCACTGTTGAATTGTGGGTCAAGCAGCAGCCCATTTGTGCACAGCAAGATCCCACAAACAGCAATGTATTAATGACATTTCATATCTGCAAAATAATACTACGAATGTGAGGTTTGTGATGATTATGTTTTGGACTGTCTTTTTAATTCAAGTTAAAACATAGGGATGAAGAGTCGTGTGATCTGCTATGAGTTCATCCCAATAACAAGCCCGTGTGGTTTGGTTACCATGAGGACTGGTCAGATGCTATTAAAATATATGTGTCTGGTTTTAACACGTGAAAACAAAAGCAGAAGATGTTCTTGTTATTGCAGACTTCCCCTCTCAGAGAGTTTGAACAGAGAGAGAGAGAAAGAAAGAGAGATAAAGACCAACAGTTGATTCGGTCTGCAGAGAGAGAAAAGGCTGTTTTCTCTGTTAGCTACCAGGTAGAATACTGGGGAAAGCTTGTCCGCTGGTCGAAGAGAAGGAACTCACAGTGATTTAAACACGCTGGAAGATTTGTCCTGGCAAGACCAGGAGAGGAAATCACCAGGATCGGCCTTACTGCTGAAAGTTGTATCTGGAATTCTCAGAGGACTGAGGGCGGGGGGTGGGGGGGAGGGGGGGGGCACCTTGCACAGCCAGTGGACTTTACAACTCGGCAAAACAGGGAGAAGTAAACTCGTTGGAAGCTGGGAGTGACTTTGGATTGTTTCCTGAAAAGATGGCAATTCTCTGGAAAGCGTGTTGTAAAGTATATATGCAGCATGGGGTTATTGGTCACGTTAAGTCATTAATAAGGTGATTCCTTTCTGTACCTTTAGATTATTAGTTGCTATTAGTTTTTTTGTTACAGTAATAGTTGAAATCTTGCGTTGCCACTCTTTTAAGTCAGTCACTGGGAATTCAAATACAAACACAAAAATGCTGGAAAAAACTCAACAGGTCTGACAGCATCTGTGGAGAATAAGACGGAGTCAATGTCTCGAGTCCGTATGACTCTTCTTCAGAGCACTGAGAATTCAAATATCTCTTTAAAAGTTATCAGTTTCTATGAGAATCATAACAATAAACACACTCTGTCTATTGCGATGGAATGTTAATGGCTTTGAGATTATTCCTCCTTCGGGGGCAAATATGGGTTCAGACCCCGATGGTTGGAGTGTCCTGACCACCTGCATGATCTGCCCAGTAGTAGCCACAGAATCTTAGAACGTTACGATGCAGAAGGAGGCCATTTGGCCCACTGTGTCTGTACCGGATCTCTGAATGAGCTTTATGACTTAGTGCTGCTCTCCTTCCTCTTCCCTGTATCCTTGCACATTGTCTCTATTCAAATAAGCATCTAATGCCCCCTTGAATGCCTCAATTGAGCCTACCTCTGCCATACTTCCAGGCAGTGCATTCCAGACTCCAACCGCTCGGTGTGTGAAGAAGCTTTTTCTCATATCACATTTGCTTCTTTTGCAAATCACTTCAACTCCATGCCTTCTTGTTCTCAATCCTTTCACGAGCGGGAACAGTTTCTCCCTGTCTACTTTATTCAGCCCCCTCATGATTTTGAACACCTCTATCAAGTCTCCTCTTAGCCTTCTCTCCAAGGAATACAGTTTCAACCTCTCAAACCTATCCTCATAACTGAAGTGTCTCATCCCTGGAACCATTATTGGAAACCTCTTCTGCACTCTCTCCAATGTGTTCATATCCTTCCTATAGTGTGGTGTCCAAAACTGTACACAATACTCCAGCTGAGATCTAACTAGCGTCTTACATAATCTCAGCATAACCTCCCTGCTCTTCTACTCTTTGCCCCTATTAATAAAGCCCAGGATACTGTATGCTTTATTAACTGCTCTCTCCACCCATACTGCCACTTTCAATGATCTATGCACATTCACCTGGGTACCTTTGCTCCTGCACCCCCTTTAGAATTGTATCTCTTTTTTATATTATCTCTCCATGTTCTTCCTACCAAAATGCATCATCTCACACTTCTCCACATTGAAATTCATCTGCCACCTATCTGCCCAATCCACCAACTTGTCTATGTCATTTTGAAGTTCTACACTGTCCTCCTCACAGTTTACAATGCTTCCAAGTTCCGTATAATCCACAAACTGTGAATCTGGCCCCTGCACACCAAGATCTAGATCATTAATATATATCAGAAAAAACAAGGGTTCCAATACCGATCCCTGGGGAACTCCACCAAAAACCTTCCTCCAACCTGAAAAATATCCATTGACCATTGTCCTCTGTTTCCTATTACTCAGCCAATTTTGTATTCCATGAACTATAATTTTCTCACAAGTCCATTGTGTGGCACTGTATTGACTGCCTTTTGAAAGTCCATGTACACCACAGCAACAACATTACCCTCATCAACCTTCTCTACTACCTCTCAAAAAACTCCAGCAAGTTAGTTAAACATGATTTCCCCTTTAGGAATCCATGCCAATTAAGAGACTGTCTCCAGGAGCCCTGTCCAATTAGCTTTGATTGGTGGTCTCTGCATATGGGAGGGCCAATGGTAGTTTCCGAGGCTGTGGGCACCTGGCAGCTCCACTGGGAGAGATGGGTGCTGCTGAGATAGGAAAGAGACATTGAGGGTGCCTCAAGATGGATGTGCCCTCTGAAGTCGTAAAAAAAAACTTAAAAGACCGACTTCAGCCATCTGCCGGGATTTGGCCTCAGCGGGCAGCTCGTCTGCTGCCTGTAAGATCCCAGCAGCATCCCTATTTTGACCCCAAGTGACCACACAACGGCTGCTTATTGGTTACCTGCCACTGCTGAACAGGTAGCTGTGGCAGATTGACTCCACCTCCGTCAGGGTTAAGTGTTCAGAGGTGAGAACACATCGGGCCACCAGCCAATGCCTTCACATTCTACTTGGCACCCGGTCCTGCTTTCAAACCCGCCTTGGAAGATTTTGACCTTGGAGAGGACTGAGGGGAGTTCTTAGATTGTTATTTAGTGAATAAGTTGGCACTGAGGTGCCAACTAGGTGCTCAGTGAGGTCCCGATAACCACCTTGTTAACTGATGTATTTTAAAATCATTTGGTTATTGACTGCATTTCTTTTGGACACTCAATGTCAATCTAGTTCTGATCAGCTCAAAGAACCTATAATGGAAAGTCAGTGTTAGTTTGGCACAAATCGGTGCTGGATTGTGAAACTCAATCAGGATGGTTGGTGTAGGGTATGGAAAGCTGCTGCTCTGGTTCATTATGGGATGTTTATGGGTCCTTTGCTTCCTCACTGGTGATTGTTGCTTTGTACTGCCACCATGTTCTGTGTACTCTTGGTGTGGTTCCTGGTTACTGGTATTCATGACCTATCTTCCCTAGACAGACTGTAGTCTTACTCTAGTACTTATTTTAAACTAGTTTATTAACACTCCACATAAGCAGGTTACAGAGTAGGTATGTCTCTCCTGAGCACAGTGTGTTCCATCCTGTCATGAGAGAGGCTAGCATGTGACTACTGATGCCTCCCCCAACATGTATTCCATCAACTTGTTAACAACAGTATGAAGCTACATTTGGACTATTTACATTGCATTTCTGTAACTCCTTTTTACTGCTACAGATTCTACCCAACTCCTACTAACCCCTCCCTGAGTTACTGTTATGAGGGATTCAGTCCCCAACAGTGTTCTCAGCCCTTGGAGACATGAGGGTGTTCCTCTTCTCCTCGGAGGACATCATCATCAGCAAAATGGTACAGCAACTTTGCAGTTTTGCTGGTAATCAGCGAGTAGTCTACAGGACTGCTGAACTGTAAGGACCATGGTCCTTTTTTAAAGAGAGACCGATGCTAGAGAGAAGACTGAAAAGCATCAACCCTTAGATTCTCTGGAACTAGAAGAGAAGTAGGACTCTCTGAAAAAAGTTCTGTTCCTTCAAAGCACACTGAAGAAAGACCTGAGAAGATGAATGATCTTCAACTCCAATGAAGACTCTCACAGCCATATCATTCAGTGTTGCATCATTGACAAAAAAGGTATTGAAGATATGAAATTCTATTGAATTTGGACGATGAGAAGAAAAATGACAACATTCCTGTAAGCATTTCAGGAAACGAAGAAGAGATGATTTTCCGATGGTATTTCTGTAGATAACATTGCCACACTTCTCTCTGTGTGAGGCTGCTCCACCATGGGAAATGGGAAGAATTTATGAAGATAAGACAACACCACTTTCTACAATGGGATGAATCTCTAAGACAAGATGAAGATGAATTTCCTGAAGACAAATTTCTTGTGTGGGATTCTGAAGCTTTAGAAGCTCTAAAGATTCTGACTCAGCTTCTGTGCTGAAGAACAAACAGCTCTAGTGGGAAGAAGATTTTCAGCTGGGGGTGAAGTGTGAGCATCAATTTACTTTCACCGCTGGATTTAGGTGCTACCAGCTCTTTGGCAGTGTGATTCTCTGTGGATTCAAGCCCAGAATCAAGCATGTTGTTCTCCCTGGAAGACTCTTCATGGTTAACCAGCAATATACTAGTCTGTACATTGGGTATGTTCAGTCGAATAAATGCTGCTCTGCCTCAAGAAACACAGCTGACTCCTCAAAAAAGGTCCCAGAGACTTCATATGATGCATCTGTCGATTGGAATTATAGATCAACCTCTATGCCCTCATCCTCTGACAGTCACTCACCATGTGCTACAATCGCCTCTTTCTCTACCTTCTTCAGGAAAGAGCCAACCCAGGTCCAAAAGGTCTTCTTGCGGATGGCCATGGTCTGCCACAGTCTCTTCTGCATCTACCAATTCCGGCCTAGTTTTGGATTTCCCTCATCAAACTTCTCCACCTCACTCTTTCAGACTCTGCTTAGAACCAATCTCTTTTAACAAGTTCAAAGGGATTGGTTCTAAGAAGAGTCATACGGGCTCGAAACGTTAACTCTGTTTTTTTCTCCCCACAGGTGCTGTAGGACCTGCTGAGTTTTTCCAGCATTTTCTGTTTTGTTTCAGATTTCCAGCATCCACAGTTTTTTGCTTTTAGCTTTGACAAAATTTTAGGGCGCCTATTCTAATCTTGCTTATTAGATGCTGAGAGGATGATTCCTCAAGTGGGAGAATCTACGACTAGAGGGGCATAGTTTCAAAATAAGGGACCTCCCATTTAAGATGTAGATATATATGAACGTGCACACAATAATATGAATTAGGAACAGGAGTAGGCCATTATGGCCCCTTGAGCCTACTCGCCATTCAATAAGATCATGGCTGATCTGATTGTGGCCTCAACTCCACATTCTTCCTAAGCACTATAAACTTTGACACCCATTTTAGTCAAGAATATATCTACTTCTGCCTTAAAAACATTCAATGACGCTGCCTCCACTGCTCTCTGGACAGTTCCAAAGACCCATGACCTTCTGAGAAGAAACATTTCTTCTCATCTCCATCTTAACAGGGAGATCCCTTATTTTTAAACTCTGTCCCCGACTTCTAGTCTCTCCCACAGAGGGAAACATCCTTTCAGCATCCACCCTGTCAAGTCCCCTCAGGTTCTTATATGTTTCAATAAGATCACCTTTAATTCTTCTAAACTCCAATGGATACAGGCCCAGCCTGTCCAACCTTTCCTCATAAGGTAACTCCCCCATCCCAGGTATCAGTTGGGTGAGCCTTCTCTGAACTGCTTCTAACATATTTATATCCTTTCTTAAATAAGGAGGCCAAAACTCTACACAGCATTCCAGATGTGGTCTCACCTATGCCCTGTACAACTGTAGCAAAACATCCTTACTTTTATATTCCATTCCCCTTGCAATAAACAACAACATTCTATTTGCCTTCCTAATCACTTGTTGTATCTGCAAACTAACTGTTTGTGATTCATGTACCAGGACTCCCAGATCCCCCTGTACCTCAGAGTTCTGCAATTTCTCTCCATTTAGATAATATGCTGCTTCTCTAATCTTCCTGCCAAAGTGGACAATTTCACATTTTCCCACATTATACTCCATCTGCCAAATTTTTGCCCATTCACTTAACCTATATCTTTTTCCCTTTGCAGACTCCTTATGCCCTCTTTACAACTTACTTTCCTAGCTATATTTGTGTCATCAGCAAATTTAGCAACCACATATTTGGTCCATTCATCCAAGCCATTTATATAAATTATAAATAATTGAAGCCCCAGCACTAATCCCTGTGGCACTCCAGGCGTCACATCTTGCCAACCCGGAAATGACCTATTTATGCCTACTTTCTGTTTCCTGCTGTTAACCAATCCTCTATCAGTCTATTGCCCCTTACACCATGAGCTCTTATTTTACATAGTAACCTTTGATGCAGCACCTTGTCAAATGCCTTCTGGAAATCTAAGTACAGCACATCCATGGTCTCCCCTTTATCCATGTTGTTTTGTTACTTCCTCAAAGAATTCCAATAAATTAATCAAACATGGCTTCCCTTTCACAAAACCATGTTGACTCTGCCTGATTACACTGAGATATTGTAAGTGCCCCGCAATAATCATCTTAATAATTGATTCCAGTATTTTCCCTCTGGCAGATGTTAAGCTAGCTGGTTTGTAGTTTCCTGATTTCTGTCTCCCTCCTTTCTTGAATAGAAGAGTCACATTCCCTGTTTTGCAATCTGATGGGATCTTTCTCGAATCTAGGGAATTTTGGAAAATGAAAACCAATACATCTACTATCTCAATCGCCACTTTTTTATCTATAAGGACCCGGGACTTGTCAACTTTTAGTTCTAATAATTTTCTTAGTACCCTTTCCCTCACACCCTTTTAAGTTCCTCCCCCTCTTTCACCTCCTGATTCACAATTATATCTGGGATGTTTTTTCTATCCTCTACAATGAAAACAGATGGGAAATATCTGTTCAATACATTTGCCATTTCCTGATCTTCCATTATTAATTCCCCATTCTCACTCTCTAGAGGACCAACACTCACTTTACTTACTCTTCTCCATTTTAAATTTTTGTAGAAACTCTTACTATCTGTTTTTATATTTCTGTCTAGCTTCCTCTCATACTCTAATTTTTCCCTCTTTATTAACTTTTTAGTCATTTTTTGCTGTTCTTTATATTCTTCCAATCTTCTGACCTGTCACTCTTTGTGGAATTATATGCTTTTTCTTTCAATTGAATATGATCTTTAAATTCCTTAGTTAGCCATAGATGGTGTGTCTTTCCCTCAGAGTCTTTCTTTCTCACTGGAATGTACCTATTCTGTGTATTCTGAAATATCTCCTTCAATGACATTTCTTCTCTCAGAGGGTCATTAGTCTTTGCAATTCTCTTCAGAGCAAGCAGTGGACGCTGGGTCATTGAATATTCAAGGTTGAATTAGACAGATTTTTGATTTACAAGGGAGTCAAGGGTTATCGGGGACAGGCAGGAAAGTGGAGTTAAGGCCACAGTCAGATCAACCATGATCTTATTGAATGGCAGAGCAAACTTAAAGGGCCAGATGGCCTACTCCTGCTCCTATTTCCTAAGTTCTTATTTTATGTTGGCTTGCGTCAATTTTTGTCTGAACAGTGCTCCTGTGAACCACCCTGGGATGTTTTACCATGTTAAAGGTGCTACATAGATGCAGGCAGTACTTGCTGTTGTTTCTCTGGGGGTTGGGACCGGGGCACAGTGTTAGGTAGGAATGTAAGAGGAGGAGGAGGCCATTTAGCACTTGAGCCTATTCCGCCATTCAAAGGGATCATGGCTTAGCTGCAAACTAACGCCTTTGCTCATTTCCCTTAATACCTTCAGTGAACAAAAATCTACCAACCTCAGTTTTAAATTTAACAGTTGATCAAACATCAATTGCTGTTTGCAGAAGAGAAATCCAAACTTTTACACCCTTTCTGTGTCGGAGTGTTTCCTAATTTAATTTCTTAAAGGTCAAAGGAAGCTTACTCTGCAGTTAACCTATAACCAACTGATGACATGACAGCACTGGATGGTGGGGATGGGGAGGGTCATTTTCTGAATATGTGCTGGGGGTTAGAACCACCCCCAGTGGAAATTTTCTGTGCACACATTAGCTACCAGCACAAGAGAGATCTCACTTCGAACCTAGTTCATTGTAAATCGAATGCTTTGGGGTACTGTAAAGATAATGATGAGGTGTCGTAATACTCTTGCCTAAACACCCTTAGCCAATGAATTCAACCTGAGGCTCTCAATGTTGCTGACAATACTTGATAAAGAAAGACTTGTATTTTTATAGTGCTTTGCACGTCTACCAGATGCCTCAAAGTGCTTGACAGCCAATGAAGTATGTACATCTTGAAGTATGGTTACTGTTGTAATTTAGGAAACACGACAGCCAATTTGCACACAGCAAGCTCCCACAAACAGCAATGTGATAATGACCAGATAATATCTTCTTTTGGGATGTTGGCTGAGGAAGAAATATTGGGCAGGCATCAGGGATGACTCCCCTGCTCTTCTTCGAGATAGCGCCATGGGATATTTTACATCCACCTGAGCAGGCAGCAATGGCCTTGGTTTACCATCTCACCTGAAAGACAACAGCTTCAACAGTGCAGTATTCACTGAGTACTGCACTAGAATGTCAGCCTTGATTTTTATGTTCAAGCCCTGGAGGGAACTGAACCCAAAATGTTGTGACTCAGAGGCAGGGCGGGGTAGATGGGAAGGAGTGGGCGTGTCAGTGAGGAGGTGAGGAAAAATCAAGTTATTATCCAGCCCAACAACATTATACAAGAAAAGTATCATGCCATATGCTTATACCAGATGGGTATGCCAGGTTCAATGAAATGTGCAGGAGGGCATGTCAAGTGTCGCATCAGGCATACCTAAAAATGAGGTGTCAGCCTGGTGAAGCTATAACACAGAACTACTTGTGTGTGTAAGCAGCAAGTGATAGGCAGAGCTAAGCGATTCCACAACCAACAGATCAGATCTAAGCTCTGCAGTCCTGCCACATCCAGTCATGAATGGTGGTGGACAATTAAGCAACTCACTAGGGGAGGAAGCTCCATAAATATCCCTATCCTCAGTGATGGAGGAGCCCAGCATGTTAGTGCAAAAGATAAGGCTGAAGCATTTGCTACAATCTTCAGCCATAAGTGCCAAGTGGGTGATCTATCTCAGCCTCCTCCGGAGGTCCCCAGCATCACAGATGCCAGTCTTCAGCCAATTCGATTCACTCCACGTGGCATCAAAAAATGGCTGAAGCCATTTGATACTTCAAAGGCTATGGGCCCTGACAATATTCCAGCAATAGTACTAAAGACTTGTGCCCCAGAGCTTGCCATGCCCCTAGCCAAGCTGTTCCAGTACAGCTACAACACTGGTATCTACCAGCAATGTGGAAAATTGCCCAGGTATGCCCCGTACACAAAAAGCAGGACAAATCCAACCCGGCCAATTACCGCCCCATCAGTCTACTCTCGATCATCAGTAAAGTGATGGAAGGGGTCATCAACAGTGCTATCAAGTGGCACTTGCTTAGAAATAACCTGCTCGCTGATGCTCAGTTCGGGTTCTGCCAGGGTCATTCAGCTTCTGACCTCATTACAAGCTTGGTCAAACATGGACAAAAATGCTGAACTTCAGAGGTGAGGTGAGAGTGACTGCCCTTGACATCAAAGCATGCCATCAAGGGGCCCTAGCAAAACTGGAGTCAATGGGAATCAGGGGCAAAACTCTCCTCTGGTTGGAGTCATGCCTTGCACAAAGGAAGGTGGTTGTGGTTGTTGGAGGGCAATCATCTCAGCTCCAGGACATCACTGCTGGAGTTCCTTAGGGTAGTGTCCTTGGCCTAACCGTCTTCAGCTGCTTTATCAATTACCTTCCTTCCATCGTAAGGTCAGAGGTGGGGATGTTCGCTAATGATTGCACAATGTTCAGCACCATTTGTGACTCCTCAGATACTGAAGCAGTTCAGGTCCAAATGAAGCAAGAGCTGGACAATAGCCAGGCTTGAGCTGACAAGTGGCAAGTAACATTTGTGCCACAAAAGTGCCTGGCAATGACCATCTCCAACAAGAGAGAATCTTAACCATCGCCTCTTGATATTCAATGGCATTACTATCGCTGAATTCCCTACTATCAACATCCTGCGGATTACCATTGGCCAGAAACTGAACTGGGCTAGTCATATAAATACTATGGATACAAGAGCAGGTCAGAGGCTAGGAATCCCGTGGCAAGTAACTCACCTCCTGACTCCCCAAAGCCTGTCCACCATCTACAAGGCACAAGTCAGGAGTGTGATGGAATATTCTCCACTTGCCTGGATGAGTGCAGCTCCCACAACACTCAAGAAGCTTGATGCCATCCAGGACAAAGCAGCTCACTTGATTGGCACCCCATCCACAAACATTCACTCCCTCCATTACTGATGAACAGTGGCAGCAGTGTGTACCATCTACAAGATGCACTGCAGAAACTCAGCAAGGCTCCTTAGACATCATCTTCCAAACCCATAACCAACACCATCTAGAAGGACAAGGGCAGCAGATAGATGGGAACGCCACCACCTGGAAACTCCCCTCCAAGTCACTCACCATCCTGACCTGGAAATATATCGCCATTTGTTCACTGTTGCTGGGTCAAAATCCTGGAACACCCTCCCTAACCGCACTGTGGGTGTACCTATGCCACATGGACTGCAGCAGTTCAAGAAGGCAGCTCACCATCACCTCCTCAAGGGCAATTGGGGATGGGCAATAAGTGCTGGCCTAGCCAGCGAGGCCCACATCCCCTGACTGAATAAAATAAGATGGGTACACCAGACAGGTACATCTGAGGGGTATACTAGATTGGAATGCTGGACGCATACACCACACAGGTGTACCAGACCAAAATGCCAGATGCATATACCAGACAGGTACATCATTCAGGTACACCAAACTGAAATGCCAGATGCGTATGCCAGATAGGTACACTAGTACTGAATGCCAGGCCACATTTTTGCTGCTAGTGAACCAAATTGAGAAAAGTAATGGTTTCTCGGAGCTGAAGCCCTGCTGTGTGTGGATGATTTAAAGAACGCAATCGTCTTCCTAACAGGAGAAATTAGTGAGAAACTGTGGGGAAACAAAATCAATGCAGAATTGTAATTCAGAGCAGACGCAGTCTACACTCACAGTCGTCCCTATTTAACACAGGCACTGGTATTCTGAATGGATGACCTTTCCTGATCTTATCTTTGTTTACTGCATATGAGACAGTTTTATTCATCTCATTAACAGACCCATTCTTTTATAAATAGTGTGTACGTCCTAGTACCTAATGGCAAATGAAACAATCGATTGCAGCTTTGATGGGGAGTCTAGGCTGAATTAGCTGATTAGGCAGGAGCAGCATTTGGTGGGCTGGGGTGGAGCGCAATGTGCTAATGGGTCTGCCCAATTGGATGGCTCCTGGGAACTCAGGGCAAAAAAATGCTATATCCTGTCGCCCCTAAGAAACAGTGATGCTGTATCATAACACAAATGGGAGGCACTAAGATGTCTCCACAGACAGCCTGCTGACACACAGACTCCAGATTCGCACATAAAGAATGCCCACCAAAGCCTGAGGGTTACCATCGAACAGCAGGGGCTAATTTTCTGACCACCTGCTTTTATTGGGATAGGGCAGGAGGGACAGGGGAACGAATCTCTGCCTGTCCACTGGCAATGCATGTGCTGCCCAAGTTCCTGATGTGCAACTCCAGGCAGGCATCCTTGCGGGGAATGTGAAATCAGGAGCTGCATTCCGGCAGTATCATGAAAAGGAAGAAGGAAACTTACATTTATGTAGCGTCTTTCACAACCTCAGGAGGTCCCAAAGTGTTTTGCGGCCAATGAAGTCCTTTTGAAGTGCAGGCGCTACTGCAATGTAGGAAACGTGGCAGCCAATTTGCACAGAGCTAGATCCCAGGTACAGCAAGAATTAATGAGTAGATAATCTGTTTTAATGATGCTGGTTGAGGGAGAAACATTGGTTAGGAGAAGTGCCCTGCTCTTCTTTGAATAATGTTGTGAGATCTTTTACTGAGGGGGCTGAGGGGGCAGATGAGGAATCAGTCTAATGCACTACCTGAAAGGCAGCATCTCTAACTGTGTAACCGTCTTTCAGTGAAAAAAAAGACTTGCATTTATGTATCAAAGGGTTTCACAAACAATGAAGTCCTTTTTGAATTGTAGTCACTGTAATGATGTAGGAAACATGACAGCTAATTTGCGCACAGCAAGCTCCCACAAACAGCAACGTGATGAGTAGATAATCTGTTTTTGTGATGTCAGCTGAGGGATAAAAATTGGCCAGGGCACTGAGGAGAACTAATCTTCAAAATAGTGCCATAGGACCTTATATATCCACCTAAGCAGGAAAATGAGCTAAAAGCAAAATACTGTGGATGTTGGAAATCTGAAACAAACAAAAAAATAGCTTGAAAAACTCAGCAGATCTGACAGCATCTTCGGAGAGGAACACAGTTAACATTTCAAGTCCATATGACTCTTCATCAGAACTAAAGTTTTAAAACTAAAAATTTCTTTAGTTCTGATGAAGAGTCATATGGACTCGAAACGTTAACTGTGTTCCTCTCCACAGATGCTGTCAGACCTGCTGAGTTTTTCCAGGAAAATGGTGTCACAGCTTAATGTCTCATCTGAAAGATGGCATCTCTGACAGTGCAACACTCCCTCAGTACTGCACTGGAGGGTCAGTCTTGATTTTTGCGCTCAAGTCCTGGAGTGGGATTTGAATGAAAACTGCCCTGCAGTGTCAGCCTGGGATGAATGGCTGAAGTCTCTGGAATGGGATTTGAACCCACAGCCTTCTGATTCAGGCAAGAGTGCTACCAACTGAGTCACGGTTGAAGCGCAGACTGGCAAACAATAAACACATTTACAGACACTTGGGGCAGTCCATCTGTTGTTCTGGTTGGCTGTTTGCTGCTTTCATTCCTTCATGATCAGTATAATCCAGCTGTGTTGATACACACAATGGCAGGGATTGTGAAATCTATATCCAGGTCACAGACAGGAGCTGCACTAATGGATTTATAATAAGAGAAATTTAATGAAGGTTTAACAGGATGCCAGGAAGCCTACACAGTACATTGACAGGAATTTGTCTATTGATTTACTTTTGAGAATTTGAACACATAATTGTCAACATTGAGCGCTCTCAGGTCAGGTACAACACGAGTTGGGTGCAGAGGCCCAGGTTTTCGTCCCCGGTTCGGGTTCGCAGAGTCGTGAGATTTCTTGGTTTGTAGAACCCATTGAAAATGGCCGACCTAAGGTGAGATTTTTGGTCGGTCGCAGTGGGGGAGTGGGGAGATGCATGGACTGAAAAATGAATCAGGATGGGAGACCCCGGAACAAATCTTCAAGCTGCCAGGTACAGAGGTGGGCTGAATGCAAGGCCTGCCTCTATGCTCTGGCACTGTGTTAAAATAAATAAAAATAATGCTAAGACGAAAACATTCATCCAGCCATCACCCCACCAACACACTCTCTATGCCCCATCCTTGCCCACCTATGCCAATTCATGTCCCCCACCCACCCCAGGGCTCCTACATCCCTATGCCAACTTGGTTATCCTCTACCCACCCCCCCCCCATGAGCCCTATGCTCCCTATGCCAACTTAGTGCCAACTCATGCTAACCAATGCCCTCACTCATCACCCGATGCCCTTATCCCCTCCATGCCAACTTACCTAATATCCTAGGACATTTCCTTGACAGTTTTGACACTTCCAGGGTTGCTTTGACAGTTTTGACACTTCCTGGATAGCTTTGACAGGCTTGAGAGCTGGACAGCTCCTTAACATTTCCTTGGCAGCTGGACAGTTCCTGAATGGCTGGACAGTTTCTGGACATCAAGACAGTTCCTGTACAGCTGGATGCCCCTTTTACATTTGATAGTTCCATTGAGTTTGTGTGTAAAAAGTACATAAAAATGTTCACTTTTTAACAACCTAAAGGGTGTCTTACTTTTCCAGAAGGGCACCTTACCTCTCCCAAAGGGTTTGGGTTAGAGTTTGTCCATAAGGATCTGCCAAGTTCAGACTTCCTTTAACCTGGTTGAAAATGCACATTCCGCATTCTACACTCCTGTTCTTCCAAAATCCCACTTCAGTGGAAACAGCTGGTTATTTAATGCCAGCTGCCTCCACAAATCGCACATGTGCGAGCCCTGGCCCCGGCTCCAGTCCTCCCCCTGTGAAGACGGGGAATGCCGGGTTCGGGACGGCCACCTCTGGGATCCTTGCAATGGCGGAGAGAGGCTTTCCGTTGTGCCGAAAATCCAGGCCAGAGTAAAAGCTCCCTCTACTCTGTCTCCAAAAGCACCGAGGCAGAAACAATAAAAGTTAGATACACAGTCAACCTGTTCAGATAATGTTTATGATCCCTTGGCACTATCTGAAGAACAGCGGGGAGTTTTACTGTTATCCAAGCCAGCATTGCTCCCTCATCTAATGTCATTAAAAACAGATACACGTGGTTGATTATGGGAACTTGCTGTGCATTTATTAGTTGTATGTTTGCCTTTATAATGATACACTTCAGAGAGAATGCCATAGGACATTTATTCAAACCTTCTTTCCTCATCACTCACGTTCATGGCATCTCTGAATGGCATTGCCAATTTGCGGCTGAGATGCTGCTCAAAAGGAAATAGATAACTCTGCTTCCAAAGCAGTGCACATTGCAGCCAGTAAACACTGGGTTGGATTCAATGCCAGCTCCTATAGATAAAAATAAATTATGGTTAACCCACTCTGCCATGCACCGACAGCCTGGCAATGTCATTCCAATAAGCAGGGGATTGGCATGGAATTGATTTGCAACATTAGTAATCTTGGCTCTCGGTGGCCCCCTTCTGGTTGCTTTAGGAAAGAGACTGAAACAAAAACCCTGGATCTCATGAAATTTATTGGGAGTCCTCCCAGCAACAATGCCTGTAGCCAGGGTTTTCCTGGCTGCTGGGAAGCGGACTGGGAAGCTGGGCAGGCTGGTAAAATTGCAAGGAGCTGCATCAGGAATATTTGCACCTTGCTTCAGCTACTGGGGCATTTTACCAGTGGAGGGACTGGATGCAGAGAGGGTGCCTGCTCAGAGGAAGTGGGCAGCTAATTAGCATAACTAAAGGCCAAATTAGCGGTGGGTCATTTTATGGCCTATGAGCTAAATGGAGGGCAGCCTCCCTGCAGCAGTCTGGAAAGAGAAGAGGAGGGTAGCTGGAGGCTCAATGGCCCAAAGAAGAGGCTGCAAGCAGGGAAGGCATATAAAATATAAACTTATTTATATATATTTTTAAAATTTTGTCTCAGCTCCCGAGGTTTCCTGTCTGCCTCAGCAGCACCCACCTCTCCCAATGGCGTTGCTAAGACTTCAGAGCTGCTGGCCTCTGATTGGACTCGGAGCACCAAGAGACCACCCGCTATCTTTCATTGGATGGCGGGCCCAAAGGTGGCTAATTAAGAGGCCACCTGAAGTAAAATTGCTGATGTGGTCCCATCGAAACCCACTTCTCACATCGGTGTTGGATGCCAATGCATTGGGTAAAATTTAGGCCTGCATTTCTACTGATGTTAATCCAGCTTCCTTTGGGCTGTCTCATCATTTACTCCCAGGTCAGTTACAGCACAGGTTAGATACAGAATGAAGGAGAGAACCACTTTGTGACTTGCAGGTTACTGCCCTCCCCGCAGTTTTAGTGGAGCCCCCTCAAGCACAGGGTGACTGGCCAGTATCAATGGCTTGTATGGATGGGCCACCTTTAGGGTGCGTCGAGGTAGCAGCAGTGACATCTGATCAGAGGTGGTATGTGGACTTTCAAAGCAAAAAGGAAAGGGAGTCTCCATGCTGCCCAGATGTGTTGGTGCCATCATTCACACCTTGACACTGATGGTAATGTTAGGCCAATTACATCAACAGCGGCAAAGCATCAGGCTGTGCCAAGCTCCCTTAGGCTGGTCACTTGGAGACATACTGGGGTGTACAGGCTGGGATTGTGCCAGCCATCAACTGAACTCAGCCATCACTACGGTGGGCATGCTGCAATTGACCTCACTATCCTTGGAGGTTGGTGGAGGGGGAAAAGCTAGCTGTCTGGCAAGGGGATTGTGAGGTCTCATACCACCAGGTGAGACAGGAAGCACATGCTGCCTTGTGTAAGTCAGCAGAGGATGTGATCCAGCTTAGCGGCAATTCCCTATTCAGTGGAAGTGCTGACTGATAATCACCATTGGGGCTTGCAAGTGCAGAAGAGCTGAAATGAGACTGTGCATCAGCGCTTGTCAGTGCCTTCAGGAGAGGGAGAAAAAAGAAAGGTGATAGGAAAAGAAAGTGAACGCAGGCTAACAATCGCTCAGATGGTGAGGGTACCTCATCAATTAGGACATTCTGGCCATAGTCTGGGAGCATTAATAGTGGAGCACTCAGAAAGTCATAAGAAATAAAAGCAGGAGTAGGCCATTCGGCCTATCAAACTTGCTCTGCCATTCGGTAAGATTATGGCTGATCTGACTGAGGTCTTAACTCCACTTTCCTGCCTGTCCCCCATAAACCTTGACTCCCTTGTAGATCAAAACCTGTCTAATTCAGCCTTAAATATATTCAATGACCTAGCCTCCTCTGCTCTCTGGGGAAGAGAATTCCAAAGACTAACGACCCTCTGAGAGAAGAAATTCCTCTTACTCATCATCTGAAATGGGAGACCTCTCATTTGTATACTGTGCCCCCTTGTTCTAGATTCCTCCATGACAGGAAACATCCTCCCAGTATCTACCCTAGTAAGTCCTCTCAGAATAGTATATGTTTCAATAAGATCACCTCTCATTCTTAAACTCAAATGAGTATCAGCCCAACCTGCTCAACCTTTCCTCATAAGACAACCCTTTCATCCTAGGAATCAGCCTGGTGAACTTTCTCTGAATTGCCTCCATTGCAAGCATATCCCTCCTTAAGTAAGGAGATAAAAACTGTACACAGTACTTTACATGCAGTCTCACCAATGCCCAGTATAATTGTGGTAAGACTTCCCCACTTTTATTCTCCAGTCCTATTGCAATAAAGGTCATTGCCCTCCTATTGCTGCACCTGCAAACTAACTTTTTGTGACAAAGACACCCAGATCCCTCTGTACTGCAGCCATCCTGCAGTCTCTCTCCATTTAAATAATAATCTGCTTTTCTATTCTTCCTGCCAAAGCAGAAAACTTCACATTTTCCCACATAAAACCCCATCTGAAGAAATCTTTGCCCATTCACTTAACCTGTCTAAGCCCTTGGAGACTAAGGAAGTTAAGGATGGTATCAGATAGAAAAAAGATGTACAATGAAGTAAAGATTAGCGGTAGACCAGAAGATTGGGAAAATTTTAGAAACCAGCAAAGGGTGACTGTAAAAATAAGAATGGAGGAAAAATTGGAGTATAACAGAAAACTAGCAAGAAATATAAAAACAGACAGTAAAAGCTTAAAAGATAAAAAATCCTTTAATTCTTATTTTTTATCATTTTCTACAACTCTTACCTTATTTGCTGATGCACTTACGTTTGTTTGCTTTGTTCCTTCACAATCTAGTTATCATTACCCACATCTCTACCATGCACTATTACGGTGTCCTTTCTCTTAAACTTTCCAAATCTGACCTTACATGAACTCTTCCCTCACTATTTAATGTAAAGACCTTTCTACAGCCCTTGTTATATGATTGGCCAGGAGAATAATCCCAACACAGTTCAAGTGAAGACAGTCCCAGCAGTAAAGCTCCCTCTTTCCCCAGTACCGGTGCCAGTGCCTGACAAATTGAAACCCATTTCTCCCACACAATAGTGGTCATTATTTATAATTACAACAATGAAGCTGGAGTCTTAATACTTGGCTAATTCTATGACTGATTCATCATAAGACAAAAAATAAGTTATAGTAGTGAAATGGAGAGTAATTCAGGAGTATTAAATATAAAGGTACACATTTTTTTATTGTTGCTTTGTATTAGCTTCCACTTAGTGCCAAGAAAACACTTGTCCTTCATACACTTGGCTTTGCCACTTAATTCTCATTTCCATAATTAAAAGTATTGTGTCTGATTTCCCTGCTCCTCTATCACACGGCTTCTCTTTATCCCTCCCCCCTTCCACTCTAATACTCCTCACTGCTCCTTCCCTCCTCCCTACCAATGGGCCACTGTCAACACCCCCTTGCCTTCCCTCTCACACTCTGCCACTCCTCATTCCTCCATCCCTCCCCTCTCACACTTTGCATCTCTTTAGCCCTCTTTCCCCCTCACCACACCTTCCTCCCTCTTCTCTCACACTCTGCCATTCCTCTTTCCTCCATCCATCCCTCCCACTATCACTGCATGTCTCCTCACCCCTCCCTCCACTCTAACACTCTGCATCTCTTCACCCCTCCCTCCCTCCACTCTCACACACTGCATCCCATCATCTTTCACTCCGTCCCCACTAACATTGGACTTCTCCTCATCCCTTCCTCCCCTCATTTACCTCATCCCTTGCTCCTCTAAAACTGGACTTTGCCTCACTCCTCACTCTCCTTTTTGGCTAACAAGGGCCCTTTCCTCACCTCATATTCTGTCAGCCCCTCTTGCTTCTATTTGCTTTTCAACTTTGCCTCTCAATCCTCTTCTCAGTTCCTCTTCAATTGCCCCCTTCCTCTCTGCTTTAATAGTTCCCCTCAAATCCTTCCCTTCAAATGTCCCTGATTTTAATCTTTCCATTTAACAACTTGTATTTATAATGTGTTCCACAATGCTTCATAGAGGCAGAATGAAAACATGAGTGTTGAGACACAGAAGGAGATATTAGGAGTGGTGACCAAAGCATGGGTGGCTTTTAAGGAGGGTCTTAAAGGAGAGAGGGAAGTGTTGAGGCAGAGGGATTTCGGGAGAGAGTTCTAGCGCATGGAGACTAGAAAGCTGATTGCCTAATCATGTGGAATGTCACTCTATTGTTTAAAAGACAGGAGGGTGGATGAAACTGGGGCCACCATTTCACGCTCCCCTGCCGGTGGGTTTTTAGAAAGGTGGCTGGGGTGAGTGTAGAATTTAAGGAACAGGATTCCCTCTGCATCCCCGCCTGCCCCGACTACGCAGTGATTTAATGCTGGGGCGGGCAAGGCCTTGGACGGGAAGCCCGCCATTGCTCCAATTGAGGCCTTTAGTTGGCCAATTGTTGGCCACTTAAGGGCTGTTTTCCGCCCAGGGCGGGAAGATGGGTGGGGAGTGGTGGAGGTGGAGGATGATTGGGGGGGGGGGGGGGGGGGGGGGTGCACCTCCATCAGAAATCCCCTTCTGTCTGCGGGCAACACCACCTTAAAGATCCAGTGGCCAAAGGACCTTCCTCCATCCCTGGCCTTTCCCCTGGCACCCCAATCACCGCCCCCCCTCCCACCCCACCAATCCCCCACCCCACTCCCAGGTTTTCTCCACCCTCCCTGCCCTGGGACCCCTTTAACTTACCTTGTCTTCTGGTTCCGGGACTTAGGCTCAGGCATATTGGTGTATTTCCTCTTCAGTCCACTGCGGCTCTTGTTGCTGCAAGGACTGGAGAGCTGCCAGTCAATCAGTTTGGCCGGCAGCTAAGGCAGGACTTCCTCTCGAGTGAGCTGTGGAAGTTCAGCCTGCAGCCACTTAATGCTCATTCAAGGGGAGGGAGATCCAACTATCTGAAAAATTCAGGCCCAGGAAACTATATGCCTGTCAGTTTAACATCAGTTGTGGGGAAGTTACTGGAATCTATGATTAGGGACAGAGTGATGGGACACTTGGCCAAGTGAATACAGATCAAAGGCAGTCAGCATGGATTTGTGAAGGGTAGGTCATATCTGACTAAACTAGTGGAATATTTCGAGGAGGTCACTAATGTGGCACATAGGGGAGAGTCCACGGATGTTGTCCAAACTTTCTCCTAGAAGGCATTTAATAAGCTTCTGAATAAGAGATTATTCGCAAATGTAAAAGCACATGGAATTGGATGTAACCTTGTGAGGTGGGTTTGTAATTGGTTGGGAAGAAGGAAAGAGAGAGAGAGAGCTGGATACAGAGGAAGAATAATATGTGGCATTGGAGGATTGAACTGACAATGGTATGGATGAGGGTTTCAGTGGGTGAGGGTTTCAACGGGTGAGGGTTTCAATGGCATATTGGCTGAGGTGGGGTGCAAGGCAAATACTGTGATTCAGGTGGAAATATTCAGACAGGAAATGGAATTGGATACTCAGCTTGGGTCCAATAGGTAGTGAATAATCCGAGTCAACTCAAGAGAGTGGCCAGGCTGCAGTCTGGAATTGGTGCCTAGGGTTTGGTGGGACTGAAGATGGTGGCTTGAGTTTTCCAGGAAGAAAGTTGCAGGTAACTAAAGACTGGGTGTCAGAGAAGCAATCTGACAGTGCAACCGATGTAGCGAGCGGTGGTGGACAGCTAGAGAAGGGTACTACCAATGGACAGGTGGAAGGTGAACCCACAAAGATGTTGTCATTGGTCAGTATGGAAAGGAGAGGACTAAGATTAGATACTTAGGGGATGTCAGAGATGATGCAGTGCAAAGCAAAACTATTAGTTAATTGGGTAGAATAACATGGGCAATCCTCCTGGGCTGGACAACAGGGATGAGGCATTGGAGGGAGATGATGAAGACCATGTCAAGGGTTGCAGAGAGATGGTGCAGGATGAGGAAGGACAGTGCAATTTTCTGGCCTCTGCATTCCCCTTCTCTTCCTTTCTCTCATGCTTGGTGCCCGTTGATTCACTTTGCTGCAATTTGTAAAGTGTTCAGAGAGGTCCTAATGTGTGAGGAAAGCTGAATAAACGCAAGTCATTGTTTGTTGCAGTCATGGATCTCATAAATTTCACACATAGCCCACCAGAATTGATCTGGTTTGAACTCAGGCAACTCTTATCTATTGGCTGCAATTAGGGGAATGTCATTTGACATCACTGTCCCTGGGGAAAGGAGGGGAAAATCAGCTATGCTTCGTGCTCCTGATGACTATCCAGTAACCTCTTCCTGTATGGGTGTCAGTGAGAAGAGAATTGGGATTTTCTGAAACGCTCTCTTATTAAAATAACTTACTGGTACTCACTATAGACTCACAATTGAAGAATGAGTGAGCTAGATTTCACTTGGCCCACATGGAAATAACCCCTGCCCCTGGCAAGGGAGGCACAGGGAAACCCTTCAAATAAATGACATCCTCTGAGACATAGAGTTGCTAAATTAACACCCTCAGAGTTACTATCAAATGAGCTACAGAGATATTTGACTTCCAGACCTCTATACTAATCTGAGCTTCAGCAGACAACAGAACTCCATGCTGGCATACTTCCTGCCAGGTCTGGCTGTGGTAAGGAGTGAAGGTGGTTAGGTCTCATTAAAAAGTGTGACTTTCACTCTATCTCCTGCAAATACTCTATCTTTCTGACAGTGAGACACAGATAGATCGATCTCCACCTGCAGGCTGTGAGGGTCGTAGCTACTGGGCCCCGGGGATTGGAATGAGCACAGGCACAGTTAGGGAAGGTCAGGCTATCAATACTTCATACAGAGAACAGGGATAATGAGGCAGGATGAGCCCTGTGTTAGGTAGAAATTTTCCCACTGTGAACTCAATGCAAAAAAACCAACTGTTTCAAACTGAACCAGCATTTGTATTAATGCACCAAGCTTTTTTCAGTCAGTATCTAACCAAAATTATGTCATTTTGAGACAATTGTACTTTTAAAAATACATATTTGCACCCCATCAATTTAAGGTCTGTGTGTGGAATTTCAATCTTAGAACCACACACAGGCAGCATGCACTCAGGCCCTGGCAAGTTTGAGGTATTCAGTGGGGAAGAGGTGCAGCTCTGTGTGACCATGTTGTTAGATCTTTCAAATTTCCTTTCAAGCAAACGGGCTAATTCACAACCCCTGCATCATTCCAGCAAATTTAAGGAACTCGAGGGGCCGGGCTTTACCGCTTCCTCCCCACCCAGGGATGGGTTGCCCCTTAAGATGGCATGGGTGCCATGCCTGCCAAATATCCGTCTGTGTCTGTCCCTACCACAATTTTACCAGCAGCAGGGCAGCTGTCAGGAGGTCCACCTCCCTAGGGGCGAATTGAAGCCCTTCAGCAGTCATTAATGGCCACTTAAGGGCCTCATCCCACCAATGCTGGGATTCAACAAGCACTGGGCGAGGCGCACACCAAACACCCAGCCTGGCCGCTTTCACTGTGGTGGAAAATGAGGGTGCATCCTTAATGGGCCTTCTGAGCTCAGTGGATGCCCCTCAGGGTCTTCTGCTACCCACATTCCTCCTCCCCCATCCTTTCCACCCAAGTCCCCCCAGCCCGCCTCACTGGGGCCTGTCACCCTGGCCCCAATGAGACACGCCACCCCCTCACCTCCCCACCCACCAAACTTACTTTTAAATTCAGCTCCATGACTCCTTGTCATTGGGGAGTGGATGCAGTCCCAGAAGTGGCCAACCCTTCCAGTGGCACTGCTGGGACCAGACAGCTGTCGGCCATTTGGCTGGCTGGCAACTCTCAGAGGTGGGACTTCCTCCCCAGATGGGGGCAGAGGTTCTGCCTTAAACCAAGTAATGTCTGGATAGCTATTAGATCCATGCGGGGTAACCCGCCGGAGCCTGGGTGGGCTCACCCCTGACTTCTTTGCCAGGGGCGGGGACTCCAGTGCACCAAATAATTCCATCCAAGAGGTTCAGAGGAAAGTTGATAGAGATTTTCAAATCTCAGCATGTGCGTGGAATTAGTTTTATGGAGGAGATACTTGTACTGTAATGGTCAGAATTTCATTTATAATGATTTCAATATAGTAAATTATTACATTGACATATTTATTAATGATACCCTCTGATAAGAGTATCTATTATAAATATACTAGAGAATTCATGAATCGATATGTCACAGTGTTTATAATAAATACATTAGAGATAGTTCATTATAAACATATCCAAGGGTATTCATTATAAATATATCAGCCGGTTCATATAACTATTTCAGAGTATTCATTATAAATATACCAGAGTGCTCATTATAAACATACCCAAGTATCCATTATAAATACATCAGAGAGTTCATTATATAGTATAGAGTTCATTATAAATATGTGTCCATTATTATGTCAGAAAGTGTTAAATATAAATACTTCAGTGTTAATTGTTTATTAATTGTGTTTAATGGTATTAAGGTGTTGAGCATTAATTGGGTTTTTTTACTTGAGCACATAAAAGGAGACACTGATTGAAACTGTGGTGTGATTGCATTAGGACGTGTATGCTTATAGTGTTTCACTCTGTAAATAAATGTAAGACAGAGTAAAGACTAGCTCCCATAATTTCCTTCCTGGAGTAGAACATGCTAGTAGAGAATGGTTGCCTAAAGGTGAAGGTTGGAAGCTGACAAAAAATAAGATTAAAATCCTAGTAGCCATTGTGAAAAACAGCAGAATGCAAATGTAAATTGTCAGGGTATAATTACCATCTGATGTTTTCAGAATCTGAACCATATGACCAGTGGAAGAATTAATTGGATATGTGGAGAGGGGTTATGTCCTTACTATAGAGGAAACAAGGTTTGGCCTTAAAATCAGAAATGAAGTATTTTATGAGCTGGATGTTCAACAGTTGTATACTGATGAAGGTTTGGATCTTCTATTAAAGTCCTGAGACAAAATTTACAAGAAAGGTGATCTATTAAAAGCCTATTGGACATGAGAGACTTTGATCAATTTTGGAATACCGATGGGTATTCTTTGGAGGAATATATCATGGATTTTAACAGATTGTAAATGGCTGGTTAGTTCAGTTGGCTAGATGACTAGCGTGTTGTTCAGAATAATGATTGCAATTTTGGCTGAGGTAGACTGGAGACCTGCTTCCTCACCCTGCCCTTGAGAATGGGAGGCAAAAGCAAACCACCACTGACAGAAACTGCAAGAAAATGGCTCAGGATGCAGCATCAGCAGAGAATGAGTCAAGGGCCTGCTTTCAGGAGGAAAATGTATGGTGACAATGATTTGACATACTGTATAAAAAATTGAGGAAATTCAGCTTCGAGATTCCTGATTCAGTTGCTGGATTGTGCTAAGGTGTCACATATGGACAGGCAATGGGTTTTAACTAGTGTTCAGTTCTCAGAGGTGACCCTGTTGGTTCAGATGTGTGCTGCTTTAAAAAAAATTCCTGGGGGAGCAGACAATTCCTACAACCTTGGTGGAACAAGTGAGACATTCCGTAGTGACATGAAGAAGAGGACTCAATGCTTGCCAGATTTTGAAATGGTGCAGATACTGGATGCAGGCATTAATACAATGGAACGATTGAAGACAGGCAGAATGAGGATGAAAGCACCTTTAACAGATCTGGCTGTCACAGCAGTGTCCAAGCCAAGCGCAGGTTTGGGCTTTCAGCATCTACTCCCTGACTGATGCCGGGTCCCTCAGTCAGGCACTGAGTGCAAGACAAGGAGGGGCACCCCTTGAAGGCTGCTGGCAAACCTGACAGCATTTTCTGGACAGCCATTGGCAGGCATGGAAATCTGTGCAGTTCCCATTTAATTCCTGAGCCTCCACTAAATTGCAGTGAGCTTAAGGATTATGGGTGTCCACTGGCTCATTAATGAGCCTAATTGCCATCCTTATAAAAACAAAAAAACTGCGGATGCTGGAAATCCAAAACAAAAACAGAATTACCTGGAAAAACTCAGCAGGTCTGGCAGCATCGGCGGAGAAGAAAAGAGTTGACGTTTCGAGTCCTCATGACCCTTCCATCCTGCCAGGTGGCAGCTGGGAAACTTGGGGCAGACACTTCCATCTAGAGGCTTAATCAGGAGAAGGTTTTGCAGCTACCAAGACTGATGCAGGGCCTCTCCCATGATTGAGGGGGCCTGGTCACCATGTTGCCTGCTGGGATGGGCTGTATTAAATCCAGCCCTATGTTATTAACATATCAGAGTGCCCATTATAAATATATCAGAATGTCTATGTTATAAATATAACAGGGGGTCATTATAAATATATCAGAGTGCTCATTACAAATATATCATATCAGAGCATCTACAAATCTACATTACATATATTTCAGAGAATTCATTATAAATATATCAGTGTCTACGTTACAATATATGTGGGTTCATTAAAAATATATCAGAGTGCTCATTATATACTAATTATATCTGATTGTTCATTTTAAATATATCACAATGTGTATATTATGTTATGGACAGGAGGGGGTTTAATTTAAACAGCCCTGATTCCCTGATTTCTCCTCTCACCACCCATCCGTAAACAGAAAGCTGTTTTGATTTTGATTTCTCCCTTTATAAGTAGTGGCACATTTCCCAACCCCTCAGTTTTGGTGTGGTACAACTTTTATTAATATCCCCACAGCAAACTCGAGATAGGATAAACTCAGAGGGTTAGTTTATTTGCACACACTCAAAACATGGGAGGGGTTGTCGCGACATAGACCCTGATGCATTCATACAATAAAAGAGGGATAGAGAAAGAAAGATTTACAGGGCAAGGACCACAGAATAAAGAAATGTTGTTTCGCCTGAGTCCAGGATCCAGAATCAAAGTCCAACATTGTGTTTTTTCACAGAGATTGGCAGGCCGAAGACTGATGCTTGGTAATTCACTTTGCCAGTAGGGATGACTTTCACAATAGGACAGGCATGTAGAGATGAATTAGTCTTGTAGGCACTGGTACAGAAGTTCAAAAGTTCCAATAGAAACAGTGTAGATGTTGGATCAGGTGTTCAAACTTGGATAGAGCCCTTTTTCTGAGCCCTTTTGCTACTGGCTAGATGGAAAATGGCAGACTGATTGACAATACAGCAAGACAGTGTAACTATGTAACTGGTTCTCTCAGCTGAATGTGGGTGGGATTTCATGTGACACGATTCCAACCTGTCCACTTTGGCTTTGACAAAGGAAGTATATGCCTTTGGTTGGATTCTTGTTAAAGTTTGAACTATTAAGAATTTCAAAGGAATTTGCAGGGTCCTTTGTCCTAGCAGACTGGTAGTCTTCATTGCCAGGCCTGTAGATAGTCTTTGTATAATTCCTGTTGAATTTGACCTCTGCAGCCACAGGGGTGGTTAGCATTTTTTCAGAGATAACGAGGTGTCAGCTTCTTGGATATTGCCAGAAAGTTCCTTTTGTTCAGGGTTACAGGCAGACATAGGTTCAGCCTTTTTAAAGACATTGGCCAGATTTTTTTAAATTTTAGGAAGTAGCCATGTTGATATATATATTTCATGAAATATAGTGTGAGGTCTCAGCTCGATGACAGTTATAAATATATCAGTAGGCTCATTGTAAAATATCAGAGTTGATTATAAATATATCAGCGTGTTCATTATAAATATATCAGAATGTCCATGTTATAATTATATAAGTGGGTTTATTATAAAATACCAGAGGGTTGATTATAAATATATCAGAGTGTTCATTATAAATATATCAGAATGCCTTTGCTACAAGTATATAAAATTCATTCATGGGATGTGGGCATCGCTGGCTGGGCCAGCACTTATTGCCCATCCCTAATTGCCCTTGAAAAGGTGGTGGTGAGCTGCCTTCTTGAACCGCTGCAGTCCATGTGGTGTAGGTACACCCACAGTGCTGTTAGGAAGGGTATTCCAGGATTTTCACCAGCGACAGTGAAGGAACGGCGATATATTTCCAAGTCAGGATTGTGTGTGGCTTGGAAGGGAACTTCCAGGTACTGGTGTTCCCATGCATCTGTTGCCCCTGTTCTTTCAGATGGTAGTGGTCATGGGTTTGGTAGGTGCTGTCAAAGAAACCTTGCTGAGTTCCTGCAATGCACTTTGTAGATGGTACACACTGCTACAGTGCGTCGCTGGCGAAGGAAGTGAATGTTTGTGTATAGAGTGCCAATCAAGCAGGCTGCTTGGTCCTGGATGGTGTTGAGCTTCTTGAGTGTTATTGGAGCTGTACTCATCCAGGCAAATGGAGAGTATTCCATCATACTCCTGACTTGTGCCTTGTAGATGGTGGACAGGCTTTGGGGAGTCAGGAGGTGATTTACGTGCCACAGGATTCCTGGCCTCTGACCTGCTCTTCAAGCCACAATATTTAAATGGCTAGTCCAGTTCAGTTTCTGGTCAATGGTAACCTGATATTGAAAGTGGAGGATTCAGTGATGGGAATACCATTGAATGTCAAGGGGCGATAGTTAGACTCTTTCTTGTTAGAGATAGTCATTGCCTGGCACTTGTGTGGTGCAAATGTTACTTGCCACTTATCAGACCAAGCCTGAATATTGACCAGCTCTTGCTCCATTTGGACCTGAACTGCTTCAGTATCTGAGGAGTCACAAATAGTGCTGAACATTGTGCAATCATTAGCGAACATCCCCACCTCTGACCTTACGATGAAAGGAAGGTAATTGATGAAGCAGCTGAAGACGGTTAGGCCAAGGACACTACCCTGAGGAACTCCTGCAGTGATGTCCTGGAGCTGAGATGATTGCCCTCCAACAACCACAACCACCTTCCTTTGTACAAGGCTTGACTCCAACCAGAGGAGAGTTTTGCCCCTGATTCCCATTGACTCCAGTTTTGCTAGGGCCCCTTAATGGCACACTTGGTCAAACACTGCCTTGATGTCAAGGGCAGTTACTCTCACCTCACCTCTGAAGTTCAGCTCTTTTGTCCATGTTTGAACCAAGCTTGTAATGAGGTCAGAAGCTGAATGACCCTGGCAGAACCCAAACTAAATGTCAGTGAGCAGGGTATTCATAAACAGGTGCCGCTTGATAGCACTGTTGATAGCCCCTTCCGTCACTTTACCGATGATTTAGAGTAGACTGAAGTGGCAATCATTGGCCATTTTGGATTTGTTCTGTTTTTTGTGTAGAGGACATACCTGGGAAATTTTCCACATAGCCAGGTAGATGCCAGTATTGTAGCTGTGCTGGAACAGCTTGGCTAGGGGTGCGGCAAGTTTTGGAGCACAAGTCTTCAGTACTATTGCCGGAATATTGCCAGGGCCCATAGCATTTGTAGTGCCTTCAGCTGTTCCTTGATATCACGTGGAGTGAACAAATTGGCTGAAAAATCTGTGATGCTGAGGACCTCTGAGGAGGATGATATGGATCATCCACTCTGCACCTCTGGCTAAAGATTGTTGAAAATGCTTCAGCCTTATCTTTTGCACTGATATGCTGCGCACCCCGATCATTGAGGATGGGGATATTTGTGGAGCCCCATCCTCCGGTGAGTTGTTTACTTTTCCACCACTATTCACTACTGGATTTGGGAGGAATATAAAGCTTAGATCAGATTCGGTGGTTGTGGGATCACTTAGCTCTGTCTACTGCATGCTGCTTACGCTGTTTGGCATGCAACTAGTCCTGAGTTATAGCTTTACCAGGTTGACACTTCATTTTTAGGTATGCCTGGTACTACTCCTGGTAGGCCCTGCTGCACTCTTCATTGAACCAGGGTTGATCTCCTGGCTTGATGGTAATGGTAGAGTGGGGGATATGCCAGACCATGAGGTTACAGATTGTGTTTGAGTACAATTCGGTTGCTGCTGATGGCCCACAGCGTCTCATGGATGCCCAGTCTTGAGTTGCTAGATCTGATCGAAATCTATCCTATTTAGCACGATGGTAGTGCCACACAAAATGATGGAGGGTATCCTCAATGTGAAGACGGAACTTCGTCTCCACAAGGACTATGTGGTGGTCATTCCTACCGATACTGTCACGGACAGATGCATACGCGGCAGGCAGCTTTGGTGAGGATGAGGTCTAGTATATTTTTCTCGCCTGTTGGTTCCCTCACCACCTGTTGCAGACCCAGTCTAGCAGCTATGTCCATTAGGACTCAGCCAGCTCGGTATGCAGTGGTGCTACCGAGCCACTTCTGCTGATGGACATTGAAGTCCCCCACCCAGAGTACAGTTTGCACCCTTGTCATCCTAAGTGCTTCTTTCAAGTGGTGTACAACATGGAAGAGTGCTGGGGTGTGGTCGGGTGGGTAGGGTGGTGGTGGTACGTGGTACTCAGCTGGAGGTTTCCATGTCCATGTCTGACCATGTCTGCCATGAGACTTCATGGGGTCTGGATCAATGCTGAGGACTCCCAGGGCAACTCCCTCCTGACTGCATACCACTGTACCACCACCTCTGCTCACTACATTTTTACCAGGTTTTCTACATTATAAGTATATCAAGAGCACTCACTATAAATATATCAGTGTCTATGTTATAAATATATTAAAGAGTAAATTATAAATACACAAAAGTGTTCATTATAAATATATTAGAGTGTCTGGATTGAACCAGATGGCAGCAATGTCTGTGGGAAGGATCTTGGCATTTAGAGGCCCAACAACAATAAAATGAAGAGGAGAAGCAAGAGCAGCGAAAAGAACACGCTGTGACCGAACTGATAACACACGAGCAGACATCACACATGATAATAAATGCCCCACACATTATAAAATCTGCAGATTCTGAATCAGTCCCATCAGCCATCTTCAGACTCATGGAGAACAATCATCCTCGTTAGCGAGGGTTAGTCAATAATCAGCATGTCTATGTTATAAATATATCAGAATGCTCATAATACATATATCACAAGGGCCATTATAAGTATATCAAAGTGTCTATGTTATAAATATATCAGAGTATTGATTA
The DNA here is from genome assembly GCF_017639515.1 of Carcharodon carcharias. Classification (NCBI taxonomy): domain Eukaryota; kingdom Metazoa; phylum Chordata; class Chondrichthyes; order Lamniformes; family Lamnidae; genus Carcharodon; species Carcharodon carcharias. The sequence continues at coordinate 89,592,843 of NC_054468.1, read as the reverse complement.
TAAATATATGAGAGTGTTCATTATATATATATAAATGAGAGTGTCCCTTATAAATATATCAAAATGTTCAATACAAGTATATCACTGTTCCAATTATAAATATATCAGAATGTCTGTGTTATAAATACATCTGTGAGTGCATTATAATTATCAGAAAGTTGATTATTAATGTAAGAGTGTTCAATATAAATATGAGAAGTTCTATGTTATAAATATAGCAAGATGTTCATTATACATTTATCAGAATGTCTCTGTTATAAACATTTCAGAGCGTTCATTATAAATACAGGTACCGAAGCCCTAACCCGGTGTCCCGAAAACCAGCAGGACACGAGAACTGGCTATGCTCGAGGATGGCACAACTTGAGGCCATTTACCGCCTTCCTAAATGGTGAAGCTGAAATTGAACCTGATTTTAGTGGTTTTCATGTGTCTGAAGAGAAAAAGGTTGAAGACTTATTGGCACAATCAAAAGGTTTGCCGTGTGATGAAGAAACTGTTGAGGACTGACAGAGCAATGATGCTCTGGTCACCTTCAGCTTACAGGCAGTGAAACACGCAACATCCCTAATTACCCTTAAGAGTCAGCCACATTGGTGTGGGTTTGGAGTCACATGGAGGCCAGACTGGGTGAGGACAGCAGATTTCCTTCCCTAAAGGGCATTAGTGAACCAGATGGGTTTTTATGACAATTGGCAATGCTGTGGTGGGATGCGAACACAGAGCTGGTTTTCTGGAATACTAGTCCAGTGACAACACCACTATGCCACCGCCTCCCTCTACAAAATACAAGAGGTGTGCCTGAAAGAAAGGCCCACAGATCTGAAACAACTCAAGCTGCAGGACATGTTTAAAAGAAGTATGACAGAGCTTGAACTTCCCCAGCCTGCGTCTGTACAGCAGCTACCATCCCAGATGCTGACTCTTCTTTGCCTGAGATTTTTTTTTAATATTCATTCATGGGATGTGGGCAGCACTGCCTAGGCCAGCATTTATTGCCCATCCCTAAGTAACCACATTGCTGTGGGTCTGGAGTCACGCATCGGCCAGTCCAGGCGGACAGCAGATTTCCTTCCCTAAAGGGCTTTCGTGAACCAGATAGCAATGGTTTCATGGTCATCATTAGACTTTTAATTTCAGGTTTTTATTGAATTCAAATTTCCCCATCTGCTTTGGTGGGATTCGAACCCAGGTCTGAAGAGCATTACACTGGGTCTCTGGATTACTTGTCCAGTAACAATACCACTATCCCACCACCTCCCCATGATGTAATTTATGCAAATAAAAAAGTAAAATAATAAAATAATAAAAGTAAGTTAAAGTTTTTTTGCCTTTATTTCTTGTACTTTTTTCATATTATATACGTGCACATTACAGTATGAGACCCAACATCCATAAAATCTCCAAATCCATAACATGCCTGGTCCCCAGTATCCCAGATCAGGGGCTTGTTATCTCTATATCAGTGTGCTCATTATAAATATATTAGAATGTATATGTTATAAATATATCATTGTGTTCATTATAAATATATCAGAGGGTTCATTATAAATATATCAAGCGCTCATAAATATATCACAGTGTCTATTATAAATATATCACAATATATATTATAAAAATATCAGAGGGTTCATTATAAACATATCATAGCGTTCATTATAAATATATCAGAGGGTTCATTATAAATATATCAAGCGCTCATAAATATATCACAGTGTCTATTATAAATATATCAAGTGCTCATCATAAATTTATCGCCTGTTCTGCCCGTTGATGGCGGGTCACGTTTCCCACCATCAGACATCGGGAACATCATTGTAATACATCTGCATATCATTATAAGGCCAACCCACTGGAATCAATCCCCACATCGTTCACCCACATCAGTGAGAAAACACACCGATGCAGAACACGTCTTGACAAGTGTGACGTTCAGAAGTTGGGACTTACCACCAGGGCCTTGGTCACATTGTGGACATCTGAGGAGCAGAAGATGCTCAAAGAAGAGCCCAACAGCAACAAGGCCCTGGTGCAATGTCCATGGCATGCTGGGTAGATTCTCACAGACATGGGTCTGCCGCGAAGCAGCTCATAGAAGTTGGAAAGTCATGTTGAGGGTCTGCTCACAATGGATAATGGTCAAGGGGGTGGAGAGAAAGGTTCAGCTGTGTTTGGGAAAGGAAGATGTATTGGGGGCTGGGAGAGGAAGGTCTAGGATTGACTGAGAGAGGAAGAGGCTGGTGAGGTAGGGAGGGGGTAATAAAGCTGCTGGGGGGAAGGTTGGGGGGAGGGACTACAGGGGGAGGAGAGGGTCATGGGGCAGAAGATGGCAACTGGGGAGGTAGGTGTAAGGTGGGGTGGAAGCTGTAAGGGAAGGAGTTTAGTGGAATGGAGGAGTGCGGAGAGGGGAAGAAGTCCGGGGGAAGAAGGGGTCCAGGGGCAGGAAGGGGTCTGGGGGAAGGAAGGAATGCGGAGAAGGGAAGGAGTAAGGATGCAGGAAGTAGTAAGGGTGGAGGAAGGAGTTGGGAAGGGGGAAGGAGTAAGGGTGGAGGAGGATGTAAGGGTGTCTGAAGGAATCAGAAAGGGGGAAGGACTAAGGGTCGAGGAGGAGTCCGGTGAGGTGGGGGGGGGGGGAAGGGGTTCCGGGGGAGTGGGGGTGTGGGGAATCTGGGGATGGTGGAAGGAGTTCAAAGGGGTGTGGAGGCATGGGGAATCTGGGGATGGTGGAAGGAGTTCCAAGGGGGAAAGGAGTTTCAAGGGGGGAAGGGATCCGGAGAGGGGGGCTGTCTAGGTGAACATGGAAGGGAGTGCTCTGATGGGTCCATGACTGCCTCCTGGGGAACAAAGTGAGGGTGGGGGCAGTATAAAGGAATGGTGAGAATGACCGAGGGCAGAGTGGCGGTAGGGAGAGGGTGCAACAGTATCGGTAGAAGGGACAACGAGGACGGTTGATGGGGACTCACAGGCAGACACAGACATTGGGGGTGGGAAGGAGGAGGTTGGGGGAGTCAGTGTGCTCGGGGATTGCATTTTCGGGAAGGAAGGGCACGTTCACTTGGACACCCCCGGAAGAAAAGATTTGTGGTTGGTAGGTCATGGAGGGGAGGTGGAAGGTGATGCAAGGAGTTCCAAGGGGGAAAGGAAATGGGTAACTGGGGGAGGGAAAAGGGCAGGGAGCAAAAGAAAAACTGTAGCATTACCAGGCTGGCTAAATCGAAAGTGAAATGAAAGTTGTGGTGGGCGAGATCAGGTGCTGCATGGGAGTGAGATCAGTGGGTGAGTGGAGATGCAGGGTCAGCTCAGGTGGACACAGAAAGAGAACCCTAGCCGGCAGCATTGAAAATGCTCAGAACAGTGAGATGAGTGTGATGGAGGAAGGCTCCATGTGTGTGGGAGAGGCTTGCACCAGGCTCCGAAAGGCCCTGCTAAACACACACACACCTCCCCCCAAGATCATTTGTGGGCTGGCTGGGTGCAGCTGAAATGCTAGTGGGGGTGGGGGTGGGGGTGGGGGGTGGGGGGGTGCAGTGGGAGGACTCACAAAGCCTGTCAATGAAGCTGAAAGACACAATTACACATTATTCAGTGTAAGTGAATATATTTCCAGGTTGTAAAGTGACAAAATGTGTTCACCCATGTGACCAACTGCGATCAGAAATTCTTAACTTTTGAACACCTTAAATTTCTAGGTGCTGCCCTGACATCCACGGCAGGGGTGGAGACAGCCTGAGCAATCATTGGCCCTGTTGCCTCTGATGCCTTCGGCATGGGTCCTCTGGACAGCTGAGGACTTGGGGCCCCAGTTTGCTTTGGCTGTTCTCCTGTGGGCTGGCTGTTCCCTCTGCGGTGACAGAGGACAAGGTTGAGGTTCTCACAGGCAAAGGGGACTTGGAGGGAGTGGACAGCCTTTGAGATTCCTGAGCGATGACCCAGGGGTGTCCAGCTGTTGCTCCTCCTCCCTTCAGGTGCCCGAGAGCCCCAGCCTGATGCCTTGAGGGGAAAGAGAACCTGAGGGATGTCGAGGTGTCCCATTTCCCTCTTGTGTCGCCACTGCAGGAACTCACCCATGGCTACCGGGATGGAGGGCAGATCTGGACACATTTCCACATTCTGCTGGACCAGGGTCTCCATGGTGTCCGCCATCCTCCCCATGGAGATCTCCATACGCGCACATGTGGGCACCACTTCATCAGAGAGCTGGCAATTGCACTCCTCCGGCTTGTGTGCCACTCTGATGAAGGCTTCCAACAGCTCCATGTGACGTTCCCCCACCTTCTGCTGACTCTCCAGGATGAGTTGGAAGGCCAAATCAGAGACTTGTCATCTGACTCGGGCCTCACACTTGCCTCTTCCCCAGTTGCTCTCCAAGTGCCAGGGAGCTCGGCTGAACCTCCTCCTCCTGCAGACACGTTGTCATGCAGTGATGACCAGATTGTGAACCTGAACCTGCTCTAGATCAAGGTCCCACCAAGGTGCGTGTCTCTGTGCTGGTGAAGGGTGTACGTAAGCGCTATGCGGGGTCTTCCAGGCTGCTTATTTCCAGCTTTTCAATGGCTTGGCTTGAGGTGAGGATATGGATGGAGCTGAGGGACTGTCTGGCTGAGGGTATCAGTCGCTTGGCAGAGCTCCCTGTGAACCAAAGTAGAGATGATTACTGAATGGCAACAGAGTCAAAAGCAGGAGAGAGAGCACTCACATTTGCATTGAGAGAGGGATAATGTGGTGCAGGATTCTCCTGAGGGTATTCGTCACTGACCTCACCATTACCACAAGCACAGTCCACATTCTCACCAGTAAGCACAATGGCACACTCCTCAAAGTGAGTAAGGGACCTAATGTGAGCTGCTCCACCCCCAGTTTGGGACCTCCCCCTGATGTTGCGAGCCAGCTCCTCCTGCGTGAAAATGGATGGAGAGAGTGTGAGTAGGACACATGGCACTGTGTGGAATATTTATGTGCTGAGCGGAATCATGGATGGATTGAGGATGTGAGCTCAAGAGGATATGAGCCTGATGTAGATGTGAGGGTGTATGTGAGAGTTAGTGGTGTTGTCCCTTGAAGTGTGAGATCCCTGAGGATGTGTGATGGGTTTGTGAGTGTGTGAGTTGAGAGTGATGAGAAGAGTGACTTACCCTGGCGGAACGGATGAGACCATTTATCCCATTGCAGCACTGGGTGCAGTCCTCTTTTGCAGGGCATTGCCGCTGACCATTGCGCCACCGCCTCCCAAGCCAGATTGGTGATGTTGCTGCCCTTGCAGCGGTCAGAGCAGGGGTAGAGGACATCATGTTGGGACTCCACTGCGTCCCAAAAGGTAGTCACGGGACACGTCATTAAACGTGGGTTCTGCAGTCTTCTTGCCTTTCGGGGCCATATCTTCCGTGCAGCAGTCCTGGGCTGGAAGCACTGGGAGGCATGCGCGCAGATGCACTTAAAATATGGCGCCCAGCGTGAGGAATTAATGTGGCAGGATTGGGACGATACGGCGTGAGAAGCCACCATCATTGCAGCCGTTGGGTAAAAGTCATTTTTCTCACCCACTACCGCACTTAGTGCAAACCTGGGACAATTCTGCCCATAGTGTTCATTATAAACATATCAGAGTGCCTATGTTATAAATATATCAGAGTCTATGTTATAAATATATCGGCGTATTCATTATAATTAGACAAGAATTCATTATTAATATGCGAATGTTCATAATAAATATATCAAAGTCTATGTTATACATATATCAAGGACTTTATTCCACATATATCAGAGTGTTTATTATGGTTATACCAGAGTATCTATGTTTTGTATATATCAGAGAGCTCATTATAAACATATCAGTGAGTTATCAGAATGTCTATGCTATAAATATATCACTGAGTTTGTTATCATATGACAGAGTTCACTGTTAATATATGAGTGCTCACAATAAATATATTTGTGGGATCATTATAAAGGTGTCAGGATGCTCATTATAAATATATCAGAATATCTGTTAACAATAACAAAAACAAAAACAGAATTACCTGGAAAAACTCAGCAGGTCTGGCAGCATCGGTGGAGAAGAAAAGACTTGACATTTCAAGTCCTCGTGACCCTTCGACAGAACTTGAGTTCGAGTCCAAGAAAGAGTTGAAATATAAGCTGGTTTAAGGTGTGTATGTGGGGGGTGGAGAGAGAGAGAGAGAGAGGTGGAGTGGGGGTGTGGTTGTAGGGACAAACAAGCAGTGACAGAAGCAGATCATCAAAAGATGTCAACAACAATAATACAAAAGAACACATAGGTGTTAAAGTTAAAGTTGGTGATATTATCTAAACGAATGTGCTAATTAAGAATGGATGGTAGGGCACTCAAGGTATAGCTCTAGTGGGAGTGGGGAGAGCATAAAAGATGTAAAATAAATAAATAAATAAATAAATAATTTTTTTTTCTCCTTTTCTCTTTTTATAATGGAAATAGGTGGGAAAAGGAAAATCTATATAATTTATTGGAAAAAAAAGAAAAGGAAGGGGGAAACAGAAAGGAGATGGGGATGGGGGAGGGAGCTCACGACCTAAAGTTGTTGAATTCAATATTCTGTCCGGATGGCTGTAAAGTGCCTAGTCGGAAGATGAGGTGTTGTTCCTCCAGTTTGCGTTGGGCTTCACTGGAACAATGCAGCAAGCCAAGGACAGACATGTGGGCAAGAGAGCAGGGTGGAGTGTTAAAATGGCAAGTGACAGGGAAGTTTGGGTCATTCTTGCGGACAGTGTTCTGCAAAGCGGTCGCCCAGTTTACGTTTGGTCTCTCCAATGTAGAGGAGACCACATTGGGAGCAACGAATGCAGTAGACTAAGTTGGGGGAAATGCAAGTGAAATGCTGCTTCACTTGAAAGGAGTGTTTGGGCCCTTGGACGGTGAGGAGAGAGGAAGTGAAGGGGCAGGTGTTGCATCTTTTGCGTGGGCATGGGGTGGTGCCATAGGACGGGGTTGAGGAGTAGGGGGTGATGGAGGAGTGGACCAGGGTGTCCTGGAGGGAGCGATCCCTACGGAATGCCGAAAGGGGGGGTGAAGGGAAGATGTGTTTGGTGGTGGCATCATGCTAAGTTGGCGGAAATGGCGGAGGATGATCCTTTGAATGCAGAGGCTGGTGGGGTGATAAGTGAGGACAAGGGGGACCCTATCATGTTTCTGAGAGGGAGGAGAAGGCGTGAGGGCGGATGCGCGGGAGATGGGCCGGACACGGTTGAGGGCCCTGTCAACGACCGTGGGTGGAAAACCTCGGTTAAGGAAGAAGGAGGACATGTCAGAGGAACTGTTTTTGAAGGTAGCATCATTGGAACAGATGCGACGGAGGCGAAGGAACTGAGAGAATGGGATGGAGTCCTTACAGGAAGCGGGGTGTGAGGAGCTGTAGTGGAGATAGCTGTGGGAGTCGGTGGGTTTGTAATGGATATTGGTGGACAGTCTATCACCAGAGATTGAGACAGAGAGGTCAAGGAAGGGAAGGGAAGTGTCAGAGATGGACCACGTGAAAATGATGGAGGGGTGGAGATTGGAAGCAAAATTAATAAATTTTTCCAAGTCCCGACGAGAGCATGAAGCGGCACCGAAGTAATCATCGATGTACCAGAGAAAGAGTTGTGGAAGGGGGCCGGAGTAGGACTGGAACAAGGAATGTTCCACATACCCCATAAAGAGACAGGCATAGCTGGGGCCCATGCGGGTACCCGTAGCCACACCTTTTATTTGGAGGAAGTGAGAGGAGTTGAAGGAGAAATTGTGCAGCGTGAGAACAAGTTCAGCCAGATGGAGGAGAGTAGTGGTGGATGGGGATTGTTCGGGCCTCTGTTCGAGGAAGAAGCTAAGGGCCCTCAGACTCCTTCAACTCCTCTCACTTCCTCCAAATAAAAGGTGTGGCTATGGGTACCCGCATGGGCCCCAGCTATGCCTGTCTCTTTATGGGGTATGTGGAACATTCCTTGTTCCAGTCCTACTCCGGCCCTCTTCCACAACTCTTTCTCCGGTGCATCGATGATTACTTCGGTGCCGCTTCATGCTCTCGTCGGGACTTGGAAAAATTTATTAATTTTGCTTCCAATCTCCACCCCTCCATCATTTTCACGTGGTCCATCTCTGACACTTCCCTTCCCTTCCTTGACCTCTCTGTCTCAATCTCTGGTGATAGACTGTCCACCAATATCCATTACAAACCCACCGACTCCCACAGCTATCTCCACTACAGCTCCTCACACCCCGCTTCCTGTAAGGACTCCATTCCATTCTCTCAGTTCCTTCACCTCCGTCGCATCTGTTCCGATGATGCTACCTTCAAAAACAGTTCCTCTGACATGTCCTCCTTCTTCTTTAACCGAGGTTTTCCACCCACGGTCGTTGACAGGGCCCTCAACCGTGTCCGGCCCATCTCCCGCGCATCCGCCCTCACGCCTTCTCCTCCCTCCCAGAAACATGATAGGGACCCCTTGTCCTCACTTATCACCCCACCAGCCTCTGCATTCAAAGGATTATCCTCCGCCATTTCCGCCAACTCCAGCATGATGCCACCACCAAACACATCTTCCCTTCACCCCCCCTATCGGCATTCCGTAGGGATCGCTCCCTCCGGGACACCCTGGTCCACTCCTCCATCACCCCCTACTTCTCAACCCCCTCCTATGGCACCATCCCATGCCCACGCAAAAGATGAAATACCTGCCCCTTCACTTCCTCTCTCCTCACCATCCAAGGACCCAAACACTCCTTTCAAGTGAAGCAGCATTTCACTTGCATTTCCCCCAACTTAGTCTACTGCATTCGTTGCTCCCAATGTGGTCTCCTCTACATTGGAGAGACCAAACGTAAACTGGGCGACCGCTTTGCAGAACACCTGCAGAACTCCCTGTCGCTTGCCATTTTAACACTCCACCCTGCTCTCTTGCCCACATGTCTGTCCTTGGCTTGCTGCATTGTTCCAGTGAAGCCCAACGCAAACTGGAGGAACAACACCTCATCTTCCGACTAGGCACTTTACAGCCATCCGGACTGAATATTGAATTCAACAACTTTAGGTCGTGAGCTCCTTCCCCCATCCCCACCCCCTTTCTGTTTCCCCCTTCCTTTACTTTTTTTTCCAATAAATTATATAGATTTTCCTTTTCCCACCTATTTCCATTATAAAAAGAAAAAAATAATAATTATTTATTTATTTTATTTTTTTTTACATCTTTTATGCTTTCCCCACCCCCACTAGAGCTATACCTTGAGTGCCCATTCTTAATTAGCACATTCGTTTAGATAATATCACCAACTTTAACTTTAACACCTATGTGTTCTTTTGTATTATTGTTGTTGACATCTTTTGATGATCTGCTTCTATCACTGCTTGTTTGTCCCTACAACCACACCCCCACTCCACCTCTCTCTCTCCGCCCCCCACACACACACCTTAAACCAGCTTATATTTCAACTCTTTCTTGGACTCGAACTCAAGTTCTGTCGAAGGGTCTTGAGGACTCGAAACGTCAACTCTTTTCTTCTCCGCCGATGCTGCCAGACCTGCTGAGTTTTTCCAGGTAATTCTGTTTTTGTTTTTGTTTTGGATTGCCAGCATCCGCAGTTTTTTTGTTTGTATATCTGTTAACAATATATCGGTGGGTTCATTATCAATGTATCAGAGAATTCATTATTAATACACAAGTGTTCATTATAAATATATCAGGAGTGTCTATGTTATAAACATATCAAAGAATGTTCATTACATATAGCAGAGTATTGGATGGTCCCCAGTGCAGGGTAACTGCCCATCGGAAGTTTGAACTTCCTAGGCAATTCCTATGCAGTCCTTGTGTGGGGACGTCCAGAGGGTTTCCCAGTGCATCTTCTGGGGTACCTTCCGGTTGCGATCCCTTGGAAATCAGAGGTTATGGGCCTGCATAACCAGAACAAAATATTTTATTGGCAATTAAAAGTAAATGATGGTAACTTTGGTGTTATATTCTACGTTATAAATTTATGAGAGACTTTATATAAATACATTATAGCATCTATGTTACAAATGTATCAGAATGTCCATTATAAATATATTAGCACTCTAATTGGCTGGCATCTCTTAGAGGTGGGATATTGCATCTTTGAAGACATTGGAACTGTAACAACTGGCACTTGGCTGCCTGATAATCACGTAATCCTGTTGTGGCGACCGGAAATGGCCTTGATGGGGTTGGATGGGACCACCTCCATGGTCATTATATTTGACCCTTGAATGTTCAAAAAGACTCAGCTATCTTTGTGGCCACCTCAGCAATGAGACACGCTATCCTTCATTCTGCAGCCTCAACAGTGACCGTCGCTAACCGGTGTTACTGATTGGGCCAGCAGCTCTGGGGGTCGGTCTCTCTGCCTTTGAAGGCAACCCCAACCTGTTAATTGGCTGCCACTGGCAAAATACAGCCCCAGGGTCCTGCTGCCCACCTCAGATGGGTCAGCTCCCACTTTTGACCTTGGAGCCGGGAGTTGATTATCTTTGGAATAGTGTGCCCATTATAAATATGCCAGAGTATCCATTAATATTATACAGAGTGTGTTCATTATAAATATATGAACATGTAAAATATTCATATATCAGAGTGTTCACTATTAGATATATCCAGTATGTTCATTATTAAATGTCAGATTGTGTTCATCATTAGAGATATCAGAGAGTGTTCATTATTTAATACCTCTAGATAGTGTTCGTTATTAGGAGTATGGGAAAAGCTGTCACTCAAAGGGGGCAAGCTCATGGAATTGAACTCCAGCAGGAGTAAAATTTTCAAGAACTGGGGAACAAAAGAATGCTTGAAAATATAAAATCGTCTTCTCATCACTGATATCATCTTGAATCTCTTATTAAACACCATCTGAAAACATTTGCAATGACTATTTCTGTCAGATAAGGGACAAAAACCTTTGAACATCTGGATAGCTGACAGATGTGCAATGAAGTGTTACCCGTATTCATTCCCTCTGATATTTGATACAGCCTGAGATGACAAGGCAGAGTTGAATACTATCAGGCTGATGATTCACGATGTCAGCCCCATTAAGTTTATTTCTGGCTGTGAAAACTGGAGAGGAGAGCTAACTAACACTGTCATAGGACCCTAAAAAACCCTGGTGAGGTGTGCTGCATAATGGAGCAATTATTTGGGCAATTATGTTATCAGTTAGGGGACAGAATTAGAAACTTCTTTTGGTCAGGTGATTATACCACTTGAGTCTTTTATGATGGAACTGTACTATCTTCAAGCAGTTACTCTCTTCATCACAATGAGCAATTGTTATTAACGGCTGTTTTACCAAGCACAATTGAGCACTTTGACATCTTTTGTAACAGCTCTTATAACAGAAACTCAGCTTCCTGCATGAGTGATCCAGACACTCTGGGGTAAAATTTGGAAAAAGGCTTGTTCGTGGGTGTAGGAATCGCAATGTTCAATTGCCTCCCACCCGATGGAAGTTGCATAAGCAGCACACAAACTCCAGGTGCCTGGTCATCTCCATGGTTGCATCATGCAGTCCAGAAGTGCTAAATGTGTTGCTGGGTGGCTGCACACTCAGCAAGGGGCCCAGGTTCATGTGCAGGTAGCACCAATTAAAGCTTGCAGCTCTTAAAGGGGAGGTGTTGGAATTCACTGGGAAAGACTTTCCAAGCAGGAAGAATCCCAGAGCCATGGAGCCACAGGCCAGTGAGAGGGCTTCCACTCTCAGGTTCAGTGCTGGAGGTAGAAAGGATGAGGGAGATCATCTTTCTGCAGCGTGGGGGTGAAGGGTATAGGAGATCTTCCAGACACACGCTGCAAAGGCTGTGGGAACAGATAACCATGGAGATCCATGCCAGGAGTCTGGCTCTGAGGACCCGGATGCAGAGCTGGAAAAAGGGTCGAAGATCTCACACGAATGGTGAAGGTCAGTGAATGGATCTTCAAGTGGCATCTCCTACCATCCTCACATGCTGTTCAATGTACCCCACCCCTATCACTCACCCATCAACAATCTCCAGAAATCTGGACTCATGTCCAACAGTCCTATGCTCCATCTGCCCCTCACATACATACCCTTGTTGCCAGCTTCACACCCACAATTTGCAGCTTCCACATGTTTCTAGCAATTCAGTGATGACAGGCACATCACCTAAACACGTTATAACAAACTTGCCGACACTCACCACCCCGCCCCACCCCCCTTCCACCCCACCGCCTTATGCAGCACAAACAGACACACAACAGGAAACAGGAAGGAACAGCGAAGAACCAGAGGGTGACAGGCACAGTTGCATGTCCTACCTGCCTGGAGGAGACAGTGCTCAGCATTATTGTCAGGCCATCAGAGGACAGGGCAGGGCAGCCAGTGTGGCTGAAGATATCCAGGGTGACAGTTTGTTCCTGTCTTGTACAAATTCTCAAATCCCACTTCACACTCACCCTGCAATCTGCTCTGATGTACAAACTGCAGATGGTGCAATCAAGAACCTCTTGCTTTTCCACCCACACCCTCACCTCACCCCCACCTTCCCCTTGTGTATTTCCACTTTCAGAAGCCCAAGAGCTTCTGACTGGCCAATCAGTGATGTCTGAGGATGAAGGCCAAGACGAACAGGGAACCACCAAAGATCATCACTTGATCAGTCACTTGCAGCCACCAATCAGATCCTGGCTCTGTACATACATTAGAGGGTAATATAGAGGTGGGATCTGCACGTGGTGAGTCACTGGGTGTAAGTAAGCTGTAACAAGGGTCAGGCAAAGGAAAGCACATGGGCTAACTCCCCAGAGGGTAAGGCTGCATTCAAGTTCTGTTGCTGAGGACTCAGTTGAGGACTTTGATGAGGTGCTATAGAGAAAAAGGCTGATAGGCATGACACAGAAATTCTTGATGTATTAGCAGTCTCGTCAGACAGCTTGGTGTTACTGTCAAGGAACATGGAGGAGTTCAGCTCTAACTTGGCACTGGGATTCACACAGAGCTTGAAGCCTGTCCTTTCTAGTGTGGAAGTGGCGGCAAACTCCATGAGAACACTTGTGGACCCACCTGTGGTGCAGTGTCTGATGGTCCATGTCTCAGTTTCCATTACAGCACAGGCAGAAGCCACGCAATACAAAAACAGAATTACCTGGAAAAACTCAGCAGGTCTGGCAGCATCGGCGGAGAAGAAAAGAGTTGACGTTTCGAGTCCTCATGACCTTTCAGCAGAACTCAGTTTTTTCAGTTCTGCTGAATGGTCCTTAGGACTCGAAACGCCAACTCTTCTCTTCTCCGCCGATGCTGCCAGAGCTGCTGAGTTTATCCAGGTAATTCTGTTTTTGTTTTGGATTTCCAGCATCCGCAGTTTTTTGCTTTTAGAAGCCACGCAATGCCCGAGTGCTGCAGTGGAAGCTCAGTTGAAAGCCATGAGATCTCTGCTAATTGCCATACAGACCCAGCTTGGTGCCATGCAGCTTAACCTGCTGTCATCATGACTGCGGGTATCAGTGCTTAAAGGAGTTTGCAGGCTCTCACAGCAGTCCAACAATCAATGCTCCAGCCCTGCTGGAGCTGCAGTGGCTCTGTGGTATATGAATCTGCTGTGCTTTTTCTAGAGAGCAGCATTCGTTCCCCACCAATGCCACCCTGTCATCCATTCAGCTCAGGCTGCTGCTACCCATGGCAAGGTGACACAGTCTGAAGCCAGGCCTTCTAGGTCTAGAGTTGCTTCACAATATCCTGCAAAGACATCTGCAGTCACCCATAGTGACAGGCAGCAGACTTCCACCCCGACCATGTTGCAACCACTGAAGTAGCACCATGTAAGAACACTAGGACAAGCAAATACACCCACAAAACAGGCACTAAGGGAAAGCACAAGGATGAATTGAAGAGTGTTGGATGTTTTATTGGGAGTGTTTTTGGATAAAGTTGGTATAGAATGGTTGGGTTGTGGTACCTTTTATTTCAGGATTTTAGCCAAGATGATGGCCAGGAACAGAGGAGTGAAAAGCTGAACAAGTGTGGAACAACAGTGATCTGAGGGATTTTCAGGGGGACCAGTGACTGATGAGACACTCATGGGCAGCCCATCTGGAATGATTAAGTACCAGATGTCACATGTGTCCCTCCTACTCTTCCTTTTTCTGAGGCGGTCACTGAAGGTCTGGTGTTGACGGCTGCACGTGTCGTATGATGTCTGTGCCTGCATGCCATTATGATGTAAAAGTGCCTGGCAGGGTTACTGTGGGACTGGAGAATAGCATTGCTCACCGTATGATGTATAGTCACACAGTGATAGACTGAGAGCATTCTCTAGAAATTGTCAATCTGCATGGAGTAGCAGCACCATGCATGACATCAACTGGGATCTGTATATAGCTAAAGATTAATAATCAATGGTTCATGTTTAAACATACAAGTCTCAAGATCTCATCACTGAGACATCAAACAAACAGTTATCAGAACAGCGCCCTCACGATTGCTGGTTGTGGAGGACGTAGCAGATAACCATGTGTTGGGAGACATACCAAGTACTAGAGGGCATTCCCCCCTCCTCACTGAGTGGTCCAGACAGTGGAATCTTTGTTTCAGGACACCAATGGCCTACTCCATAATGTTCCTGATCCAGCACAGTTCTCATTGTAGGGGCCCTGTCCACATGTAGTTGGGTGAACACATGTGCAGCTGTGCATGCTTAAGAGATGGTATCAGCAGCACTTACAAGGGCCAAAAGGGCAGGTCATGCATCAATTCAATGTTAGACACTGGCTGGGTTTACGATCTTTCCACTTTTCATGCTTCTGTGCACACATAGGATGCCCATGCGCTGAAAGTGATTGGGAGCAGACTCCCCCCACTACCCCTACAACCATTTTTACATCTCCTGGCTCCTGTAGCACCCAAATAAACAAGACAAATTTTGCAACCTCCACCTTTACTTCTTGTTATTCCTTGCAGAGACACATATCCCAGGGCTCCAAACAACTCAAGCTAAAATGCACAATTGTTTACGGCTATCTCTACTGCTGTTAACCCAGTCACATTGTCAATTAGTAACATCTCCCCCAGCACCCTGTGTTATTGACTGCATCGCTATTGATGTTAATCCTGCTCCCTCACACTGTCACTTAGTAACCCTCATACCATCTGGAATCTACAGAACTGCTGCTTTCTCAGTGAATGTAAAAGATCCCATAGCATTACTGCACATTTTCTCCAATGTTCTTACCAATATTTTTCCCTCAACTGTCATCACTAAAAATGGATTATCTGGTGTTTTTTTTTTAAAATTCATTCATGTGATGTGGGCATCACTGCCTAGGCCAGCATTTATTGCCCATCTCTAATTAATTGCTGTGGGTCTGGAGTCACATATAGGCCAGACCAAGTAAGGACAGCAGATTTCCTTCCCTAAAGGGCACAAGTGAACCAGCTGGGTTTTTATGACAATCGGCAATAACAATCATTAGACTTTTAATTCCAGATTTTTATTAAATTCAAATTTCATCTGCCATGGTGGGATTTGACCCTGGGTCTCTGGAATACTAGCCCAGTAACAATACCACTATGCCACCACTTTCCCCTAGGAAGATAGACCTTGATCTTGTGCAATTATGTAAAATGGGTGATAGCAAGTCAACTGCCTGTTTTACATCCTTCCACATTGTTACTTCAATAAAAGCCAATGTTACCCATTTTCCGCCACTGCATAAAGTCTACCATGTTATTTCACTGCTATTTTAAGGGAGCTTGCTGTGTGTTAATAGGCTGTCTCATTGCCTACATTACAACATTAATGACACTACAAAAGTACTGGCTGTATAAAGCGCTTTGGGGTGTCCTGAGGTCATTAAAAGGTGCCTAGTGACTTAAAGTTCCTTTCTCCCTCTTTTCTCTCTCTTTTCCTCTAACAAGAGGAGAAAGCTAGGAGACTGGAGGAAGGAATGGAAGCTAATTGTATAACTTCTTGAAGAAGGGAAGCCATGGCACTAGGCACCTGTTCAAAAAAGAGAGTGTGAAAAAAACTCCAGCATCTTTTTTTCTTTTGTTCTCTCTCTTTCAGCTGATCATTGGCTATTTATCTTCCTAGACAGCGAGTGTTGTTTGCAACATTGAGGGAAGGGACAAGATATGGGTGGCAGCAGTGGGGAATTAATTTTTCAGAGTTACTGAGAAGGGCAGGGAGTTGAATAACATTAGTGAAAATAACAGCTATTGAGGGTAAGGGTGTTTCAGTGTTGACTGCTGGTTGTAATACAGCTCCCTCGCATTGCTGCCCTCAACTAGTATTCTCCCATTCCCAGTGATTTTAGTGGTTAGAAATAAACCCTCCGACCTATGATCATGTTTTGGATTCTCTCCCATGCCTTTGCCCAAGGTATGAATTCATGCTGAGTGACCCATACTTCAGCCTGACGAGCTGAAGGGCAGGGACTTGGATTCATCATGGTCAAGGCCACAATAAAAGCAAAACACTGCAGATGCTGGAGATCTGAAATAAAAACAGCAAGTTCTAGAAGAACTTAGCAGGTCTGGTAGCATCTGTGGACAGAGAAACAGAGTGAACATTTCGAATCCAATATGACTCTTCTTTGGACTGAAGGGCGGTAGGAATGTGATGGGTTTTATGTTGTTCAAAATGGAAGGAGGGGCAGTTGGAACAAAAGGGAAGGTCAGGGATAAGGTTAGAGGGCTTGGGAGATTAAGTACCAAAGAAGTCATCAAACAAATGGCAAAGGGAGTGGTAAAAATGGTTGTAATAAAGAAACAAAAAGGCACGGAATAGGTGTTAATAGCAGAATAAAATTCAGCTCCGCCTGAAAGCAAAAACAAGATACAGGCTGGCACTTTGGAGTCCATTTTTGGGGATAGACTATCTACCAATATTCATTACAAGTCCACTGACTCCCGCAGCTACCTCGACTAACCTCCTTACACCCTGCTTCCTGTAAAGACTCTATTCCATTGTTCTAGTTACTCCATCTCTGTCGTATCTGTTCTGATGATGCCACCTTCCACAATGATACCTTTGACAGGTCCTCCTTTTTCCTCAACCGATGACTTCCCCAAGGCTTACCCCCCACCCTCTCCCACAATGGTTGACAGGGCCCTCAACGATGTCTGACCCATTTCCGCACCTCTGCCCTCACCCCTTCCCTTCTCTCCCACAACCATGATAGCGTTCCCCTTGTCCTCACTTTCCACCCTACCAGACTTCGTATTCAAAGGATCATCCTCCACCATTTCACCATGTCACCACCAAACACATCTTCCCCTCTCCTCCCCTTTCTGCATTCTGAAGGGACTGCTCCCTCCTTGACACCCTGGGCCATTCCTCTGTCACCTCCAACAACTCATCCCCTTCCAATGTCACCTTCCCTTGCAATCACAGGAAGTGTAATACCTGCCCCTTTACTTCCTCTCTCCTCACTGTCCAAGGCCCCAAACATTCCTTCCAGGTGAAGCAGTGATTGACTTGTACTTCCTTCAATTTATTCTACTGCATTCACTGCTCACAATGCTGTCTCCTCTACACTGGGGAGACCAA
Source organism: Carcharodon carcharias (assembly GCF_017639515.1). NCBI lineage: Eukaryota > Metazoa > Chordata > Chondrichthyes > Lamniformes > Lamnidae > Carcharodon > Carcharodon carcharias. The sequence goes on along the minus strand of NC_054468.1, from coordinate 89,575,321 downwards.
ATACAGACTGGGTGATCACTTTGTGGAACACCTCCGTCCAGTCCACAAGCATGACCCCGATCTTCTGGTCGCTTGCTATTTCAATTCACCTCCTTGCTATCATGCTCACACTTCTGTCCTTGGCCTGTTGCACTGTTCCAGTGAAGCCTAATGCAAGCTTGAAGCACAGCACCTCATCATTCAATTAGGCACTTTACAGCCTTCTGGATTTGACATTGAGTTTAACTTCAGACCATAAACTCTAATCTCCATCTTAAATTTTTTTATATTTTATTTTGCTTTGCCAAATGCCAGTCTGTATCTTGTTTTGCTTTCAGACTGAGCTGACCTTTATTCTGCTATTAACAGCTATTCTGGATCTATGCTTTGTTTCTTTACTACAACGATTGCTAATCCCTTTGCCTTTTGTTCGATGGAGTGCTGTTTTGGCTGCACTGGAGTGCTTCACTTGGAGTTTGGTGACAGAGGGACTTTTAAGGGTTAATTTCTATCTAAAGTCTAATTTTTCTTTAATTTAGCAACTAACTAAAAGTTGCTCTTTGGGTTGGGAGAAGGTGAGTTTTAGTCCAGCTTTAAAGCAGGAGTTATACAGGCTCTGCTTGCATCTACAGCTAGTAAATTAGCTCTGGCTTAAACAGGTTTTCAGTAGCTAGATTCAGACAACATAAAAGCAAGCCATCTACAGTGCTGCTTTTGTCTGCACTGGAACGCTGCTTTGGGCTGCATTAGAGTGCTTCAGTTGGAGCTTGGTGATAGAGGGAGGTCAGTCAAGAGGGAAGGAGGTGATCCTTTCCTCTCCTCAGTAAGAAGAGTGGTGGCCTCAGTAAGTAGGATCTGGTAAGTATTTCTTCTGTCCTTAATATTCTCTTACCTAGAGGAACTGAAAGTAAAGGGAGTAATTTAAGGGTAAGTCATGGCAGGGCAGCCCTGCCAAGTGGAATGCTCCTCCTGTGTGATGTGGGAAATCAGGGACACTTCTAGTGTCCAGGGCGATCATGTGTGTAGGGAGTGTTTCCAGTTGCAGCTACTTGAAATCCATGTTTTGGAGCTGGAACTGCACCTGGAGCCACTGTGGAGCATCTGCAAGGATGAGACCTTCGTCAATAGCATCACACTGCAGATAAAGAGTGCACAGGCAGAAAGGGAATGGGTCACCGCCAGACAGAGTAAAGGCAACAGGCAGGTAGTGCAGGAATCCCCTGAAGGACCTCAAAGGTAGTAATCTCAGGATTACTCCCAGTGTCCTGTGCTAGGAATAGGAGAATAGACCAGGTGAATGCATGGCTGGAGAGATGGTGTAAGAGGGAGGGATTTAGATTCATGAGGCATTGGAACGATTTTGGGGAAGATGGAACCTGTACAAGCTGGATGTGTTGTACCCCAGCAGGACTGGGACTAATATCCTCGCAGGGGTATTCACTAGTATTTTGGGGGTGGGTTTAAACTAGATTGGCAGAGGTATGGGAACCTGAGCGGGGAGACACAAGAGAGGGAAACAAATATAGGAATGAAAGACAGCAAAATAGAAAGCAAAAGTGGAAGGCAGGGGAAACAAGGGCTAGCAGCAAATAGGGCCATTGTACAAAAGAAAATATGCTAAAATGTTAAAAAGGCAAGTCTAAAGGCACTTTACCTGAATGCACAGAGCATTCGTAATAAGGTAGACGAATTAAAAGCACAAATAGATATAAAAGAGTATGATATGATTGCGATAACAGAGACATGGCTGTTGGGTAACCAAAGCTGGGAACTGAATATCCAAGGGTATTTGATATTTAGGATGGACAGGCAAAAAGGAAAAGGAGATGGCATTGTTAGTTAAGGATGAAATCAGTGCGATAGTGAGAGAGGATATTGGATCATAAAATCTAGATGTAGCCTGGGTGGAGCTAAGAAGCAACAAGGGGCAGAAAACAGTAGTGGAAGTTGTCTCCAAACAGTAGTGATAAGGTAGGGGACGCCATTAAATAGGAAATTAGTGATGCATGTAACAAGGGTGCTACAGTAATCATGGGTGACCTTAATGTGCATATAGACTGGCAAACCAAATTAGTAATAATACTATGGTGGATGAATTCCTGCAGTGTGTACGAGATGGTTTTTTAGACCAGTATGTCGAGGGACTGACTAGGGAGCAGGATATCCTAGATATGGTATTGTGCAATGAGAGGAGTTTAATGAATAATCTTGTTGTGTGGGGAACATTGACCATAACATGATAGGATGGAAAGTGAAGTAGTCCGATCTAAAACTAGGGTCCTAAATCTAAACAAAGGAAACTACAAAGGTATGAGGTGTGTGTTGACTAAGATAGATTGGGGAACTTCATTAAAAGGCATGATAGTGGATAGACAATGGTTAATACTTAAGGAACAAATATATGCATTGCAACAGTTATCCATTCCTTTCTGGCACAAAAACACAACAGGAAAAGTGGCTCAACCATCACTAACAAAAGAAAGTAAGGATAGTATTAGATCCAAAGAGGAGTCATATAAAGTTGCTAGAAAAAGTAGCAAGCCTAAGAATTGGGAGCAGTTTAGAATTCGGCAAAAGAGGGCCAAGAGATTGATTAAGAGGGGAAAAATAGAGTATGATAGTAAACTTGCAAGGAACATTAAAGCAGACTATAAAAGCTTCTATAACTATGTAAAAAGAAAAAGATTAGTGAAGACAAATGTAGGTCCTTTACAGTCTGAAACTGGAAAGTTTATAATAGAGAACAAGGAAATGGCACAGCAATTAAACAACTACTTTAGTACTGTCTTCACGGAGGAAGACACAAAAAACTTCCCAGAAACACTAGGAAACCAAGCGTCTAGTGTGAAGGAGAAATTGAAGGAAATTAGTACTACTAAAAAAAAGTGCTGGACAAATTAATGGGACTGAAAGCCGATAAATCCCCAGGGCCCAATAATCTACATCCCAGGGTACTAAAAGAGGTGGCCATAGGAATAGTGGATGCATTGGTTGTTTTTTTTCAAAACTCTGTAGATTCTGAAATAGTCCTGGCAGGGGAGGTGATGGCATAGTGGTATTGTTGCTGGACTAGTAATCCAGAGACCCAGAGTATACTCTAGGACATGGGTTTGAATTCTGCCATAGCAGATGGTGGAATTTAAATTCAATAAAAATCTGGAATTAAAAGTCTAATGGTGACCATGAAACCATTGCTGATTGTTGTAAAAACCTATCTGATGCCCCTTTAAGGAAGGAAATCTGCTGTCCTTACCTGGTCTGGCCTATATGTGACTCCAGACCCTCAGCAATGTGGTTGACTCTTAGATGCCCTCTGAACAAGGACAATTAGGGATGGGCAATAAATGCTGGCCTAATCATTGATGCCCACATCCCATGAATTAAAAAAAATGATTAGAGGGTGAAAATGTAATCCCACTATCAAAAAAGGGAGAGAGAAAACAGCAAATAGCCTAACATCAATAGAACACAGGATGCTTAGGCAATATCAACAGCATTAGACAAAGTCAGCATGGATTTATAAAAGGGAAATCATGTTTTACAAACCTACTGGAGTTTATTGAGGACATAACTAGCAGAATAGACAAGGGAGGGCCAGTGGACATGGTCTATTTGGATTTTCAGAAAGCTTTTGATAAAGTTCCACAGGTTAGTGTGTAAAATTAAATCACATGGGATTGGGGGTAATATATTGGCATGGATTGAGAATTGGTTAGCAGACAGGAAACAGCGAGCAGGAATAAATGGATCTTTTTCAGAGTGGCAGGCAGTGACTAGTGGTGTACCCAGGGATCAGTGCTTGGGTCCCAGCTATTCACAATATATATCAATGATTTGGATGAGGGAACCAAATGTAATATTTCCAAGTTTGCTGACATCACGAAACTTGGTGGGAATGTGAGCGATACAGGGGGTGTTATGAGGCTTCAAGGCAATTTAGACAAGTTGAATGAGTGGGCAAATACATGGCAGATGCAGTATAACATGGATAAGTGTGAAGTTATCCACTTCAGTAGGGGAAAAAAAGAATGGCAGAGTATTATTTATATGATGATAGATTGGGAAATATTGATGTACAAAGGGACCTGGGTGTCCTTGTACATCAATCATTGAAAGCAAGCATGTAGGTGCAGCAAGCAGTTAAGAAGGCAAAAGAGGACTTAAGGACAGGAGCCAGGATGTTTTACTGCAGCTGTACAGGGCCTTGGTGAGACCACACCTAATGTATCGTGCACAGTTAGGTCTCCTTACCTAAGAAAGGATATACTTGCCCTAGAGAGAGTGCAGCAAAGGTTCACCAGACTGATTCCTGGGATGGCAGTATTGTCGTAGGAGGAGAGATTAGGCCGACTAGGCCTGTATTCACTGGAGTTCAGAAAAATGAGAGGAGATTGCATTGAAACATATAAAATTCTGGCAAGGATGGACAGACTTGATGCAAGGATGATGTTTCCTCTGGCTGGGGGGGTCTAGAACAAGGGGTCACAATCTCAGGATAAGGGGGAAGGCCATTTAGGACTGAGATGAGGAGAAACTTCGTCACTCAGAGGGTGGTGAACCTGTGGAATTCTCTACCATAGAAGGCAGTGGAGGCCAAGTCACTGAATATATTTAAGAAGGAAATAGACAGATTTATGAACTCTAAAGGCATCAAAGGGTATGGGGATAGAGCTGGAGAGGATCAGCCACGATCATATTGTATGGTGGAGCAGGCTCAAAGGATGAATGAGCTACTCCTGCTCTTATTTTCTATCTTTCTACCTTTGGTATTTGACCTCCCCCATCTCTAACCATTTTATGACCTTGCCCTTTGTTCCACCTGACCCTCCCCGCCTTTTCAAGATCAAGGTCATTTGGCCCTCCCCTGAGGTCCCACAAATGCAGGGATTTCCAAATCGCAATCCGAAATTCTTCCCATCCTTAACCTGGGGACACTAAGTTCAGCCAGCTCCCTACAGCCGATAGCTGCTTGCACAGTGCAGAGAGTACCACACTGTGCGAGGAAACATTTATCCAAAAATCCATCCACAATTTTTCAAAACATATCCTGGTGGTGAACGTCTGGGTGGGATTTTCCACACTTGCCCACCGCCGCGATCTCTTGGTCCCGTTGCAAGTCAATGGGCTTCTGGGTGGGGCACCACCTCGCTGAAGAAGGGGAGCCCGCCCACAACAGGGCCGGAAAGTCCCGGCCTCCATCTTTGAAGTGTTTTTTTAACATGCTTGTCTTGAGGGAAGTGTAACTGGAATCAAACTCTATCCAAGGACTTTATGGCCTCTTCCTGCAATAGGGCAGAAACAAGGTTGGGGCTCCACAATGCCAGGGAGAGAGAAAAGTCACCCAGTGATTCCTGACAGTGTCATCCATGGTAAAACGGCTCATTGCCAATGGCTGTCTGGGCTGACATGCTGAAAACGATCAATTCACACTGTTCTGCTCTACTGTACAGACTAATGGTGGCTGTAAAATGCAAAATCGGAAGATGAGGTGCGGTTCTTCAAGCTTGCGTTAGGCTTCATGGAAACAATCCAGCAGACCGAGGACAGAAATGGGAGCGCGAAAGTAATGTGGTGAACTGAAATAGCAAGTAACCGGCAGGCTGGGGTCATGCTTGTGGGCTGAACGGAAGTGTTCTATAAAGCGATCACCCTAGGCTTTGGTGGGGGTGGGGGTGCTGGTGGGGGGAGAGGGGAGTTCATTGAACCTGCATCCAACAAAGGTCTACCCAACAAAGTAGACATGACAGCACATTAAGTGGTGGGGTGGGAGGGGCACTCATTTGGCCTGTGCCTTTGCCTTGGCCAGAATGGGAAAATAGCGGGGAAATGCCAAGTGCAATTTAAAGCAAACCAACAAAACACACCGTGTTCCTCTCTGTCCTTGATTAAAACCCCTGTGGAAACTCAGGTGCAATCCATCTAGCCCCTGTCTTTCTCCCAAGGCCCTCATCCTCATGGAGTGAAATTGACAAAGCTGAGATCATAAATTGCCAAACAGGAGCCAGCAAATCGAGATGGATGAGACACAGCAGCTTTATTTATCATCCAGATCCATGGCGACAGAAAACTATTAGGTATGAAATAGTGACAACTGGCTAATGGGTACGACACAGCTTTCCTTGTCTAATATCAGCTATGCCGCCTCTCCGAGAGGAATGCCAGGCATCTTAGCTAAATTACCAGTCTGTAGAGTGGCCTAATGGACATTTCCCGCTTTGATTAAGGTACCATCCATATTCTCCTTGTAATTCATGCAGCGTCTGCAAACTCTGCAGCAGCGAGATGGCTTGTCAACATGTGTAAGTAGAACATCACTCAGCAGCCTGCCCATTTCTGTGTATTGAACAATCCACTGAATGGCAGGAATTGCAGCTCGGATGCTCCTAATTTGTAGTTCCTGCGCGGTCACATGCAGCCATTGTCTTTGGTCATTTTGCTCCATTTTCTGCAGAGGTCATTTACACGTGCTCTGGTGAAGTGAGTCGGCAAAAATTTGGGAGACGGTGTATAATGTTGGAAAATTATTATCGAATATTATTGAAGTGGAGAGACTGAAGAATGCTGCTGGACAGAGGGATCTGGGATCTGGATGTCCTTGTACATGAATCACAAGAAGTCAGCATGCAGGGACAGCAAGTAATTAGGAAGGCAAATGGAATCTTCACCTTTATGGCAAGGAGCAACTGTACAGGGCATTGGTGAGACCACACCTAGAGTAGTATATCCAGTTTTGGTCATCTTACTTAAGAAGGGGCATACTTGCATTGGAGGCAGTTCAGAGAAGGTTCACTAAGCTGATTTATTAGATGAATGAGTTGTCTTATGAGGAAAGGTTGAGCAGGTTGGGCCTATACTCATTGGTATTTCAAAGTATGAGAGGTGATCCTATTGGAACATATAAGGTTCTGAGGCGACGTGACAAGGTAGATGCTGGGAGATTGTTTCCTCTTGTGGGGGGAATCTAGAACTGAGGACAGTTTTAAAATAAGTGTTCTCCCATTAAAGATAGAGATGAGGAGGAATTTCTTCTTGCAGAGGGTCATTAGTGTTTGGAAGTGTCTCCCCCAGTGAGCAGTGGAGGCTGGGTCATTGAATATATTCAAGACTGAGTTATTGACAGATTTCTGATTGACAAGGGAGTCAAAGGTTATGGGGGTAGCCAGAAGTAGAATTAAGGCCACATCAAATCAGCCATGATCCTGTTGACTGATGGAACAGGCTCGAGGGGCTGAATGGCCTACTCCTGCTCGTATTTCTTATGTGCTGTGGCTATTGGGGAATGTCTGCCCTTTGGCTGCAGGAGTGGTCTTCAGCCAATGCATTCCAGCAAGTTGTTCGACAGTATTGCAGCACTCACCAAAGCTCCTTCGACAGCAACTTCCAAACCCGTAACCTCTACCATATAGAAGGATAAGGGCACAGATGTATGGGAACACCATCACCTGCAAATTCCCATCCAAGTCACAGACCATCCTGACTTGGAAATATATCATCGTTCCTTTACTGTTGCTGGCTCAAAATCCTGGAACTCCCTTCCTAACAGTACTGTGGGTGTTTCTACACAACATGGACTGCGGTGGTTCAAGAGGGCAGCACATCACCACCTTCTGAAGGGCAATGAGGGAGGGCAATAAATACTGGCCTAGCCAGCAACACCCACATTCCATGAACGAGAACAAAGGAACTTCACAGCCAAGCCCAATTCTGTTATCATCATGTGTCTACTTGCATACCCCTTTGAATGAAAGATCCTAGGAAGCAATTGGGATCAAGATTCCTGGTTAATTGTTCCTTTTCCAAGCCTTCAGCACTGTGGCCAGACACAGTACTCCAATGTTTGCCTTGACTGACCAACGCCTTAGTCAAACCAATTAACTTATGGCTACAGAGCTTGGTCACGTGGTCATTTATACTGTACCTTTCACAATGTCCCAAATCGCTGTACAGATAATTCAGTACTTTTGAGCTGTAGTCACTGGTATAATGTAGGCAATGTTATCAAATGCCGGAGCAGGCTCAAGGGTCAAAATGGTCTACTTCTGTTCCTAATATGTATGTTCGTATGTCATTGTGGGATGAGAATGAACTGGACTAGATGGCCTTTGGCATCCATAATTATCTTGCACACAGAGTATGGAAATGTGTCTGGAGTTCTGTTTATTTTGTTGCTAATGAAATTTTACTGTGTGCGGACTTAATGGGGTGAGATTGCCAGGACAAAGGTGTGTAATGGGCTCATGGTGAATCAGTAACCTGTTTTACACTGCACATGATTCTCAAGAGTCTTTTTCATTGACTTCAATCTTGTCCCTTTGTCTACTTACCTATAATCTCACTCTATCTTGGTGCTTTTTATGAGTTTTTTGAGGTATCGAAATACCATGATAAAATTGTGTTGCATAACAGATATTGAAAATACATTGTAATGAGAAGCAGCAATCAGCAGTCCTTAGACTACCTGATCAAGAAAACACAGATACAACTGTGAACCTTTTAGTCTTTGTCCTCTGGCATCTTTAAAGTTGTGTTGCACAGAGGCACCCCAGGGCTCCAATGCTTCTCACTGACAGTGAGTCATTTGATCTTTCTACCCTGTGAAGTTACTGATAAAATAGAATCCAATTACACCCCATGTATGAAATAATTATATTGAATAATACCATGCACCCCAGGCAGAAGAAAGTCTTCTCCTACTACAGAATGGTAAAGATCGTGTACCATTTATCTGGTTTGCAAGTATTGAATCTTTCCCCCAAATATGAATTTACTGTCACCATGTCCATATGGTCCAATGAGCAGAACATGTTAACGAGGGCTGAGTCAGTCACCGAAATCAGTGTTATCATCTGCACAGTGTTATAAATAACTAATGGGATATTTTCCTGTCAAGTTAACAATATTGTACAATGCTGTTAAAGTAAAATTTGTACTTTCTGGTTTATTTCATAGTCACGGTAGGATCACCTATAGGGTGCTAACACTGCATCATATTGTTGCTGCTCTGAATATTAATGACCCATGCTGCATATATATCTGACAATATTTGTAACCAGATGCCAACAATGGGCATCATCATTTTACTAGGACCTTTCTGTGATTGTTTGGTGAACATTGAAAAGAAAAAAAATATCATGCATTATTGAAGGAGAGAGTTAAAAATAGTGGGGAGGAATAAGGGGCCCAGAAACAGGAGAAGTGCCAGGGCCCATGCTTTCTCTCCCTGGTCTTGAGAGCCTGTATTCTGACCTTGATTCAATTGTCCTTTTCCCTAAAACCTTATATCAACCAAAACTATATTTGGTGTTGCCCCTTATTATGATCCCAGCTAAGGTTCCCCCTGAACAAGCCTGATCCCAGAGCGAAACCCAGCTCAATAGATCCTACCTTTTATTTTGTTTGTTTAGATACGTTGGAAAGCAGCTACTGAACAGAGGCTCAGGGGTCAGCTGCTGAACTTCTAACAAAAGAATAAAACATTTATTCAACAAGAAAAGATTAACTATATTACAATACTCCTTCTCCCACAACTATACTTTTACAGATGTATAAGGATTTGTAAGGATAACACAAGTTATAAAAGCTATCTTATACCACAATATACACAGTGCATGTAAATCTATGGCATTTTGTAGTCAGACACACCATTCTCTGAAATCAAGTGACAGATGCCACTTTAGCTTGATGCTATGGATCTCTCCTCAACTTCCCCCAGACGCTTATCACACCGTAGACCAACCAGTCTCACTGAATTCCATCCTTCTTTCCAATCTCCACTCAAGACCTCGCCTTGGAATCTTCTCCCAAACTGATGCTTTCTCTAAGATGCCTTCTGTGAGGGTTCGCCTCCAGGGTTTCAAACTCTCCTGATGTTCCTCTTCCCTGGATCACCACATACATTCAAGCTGTCTTCCACACACTCTGTCTCTCTGACTCAGCTGTCAACAGTACACCACTGCTTCACATACCCATAGCAAAAAGTTACACACCTTCAGTTGTCTCTTTGGACCTTCTTGCCTCTTGCAAGCTGTCTCACTTTAAATCTGCTTTCTGCAGCTTTTGTCTCTTTGAATCTGAAGCTTGGAGCAGTTCTGCCCCTCACTTTTAACTTCACTTAACAGGACCTTTTCCCAGGTTCCTATCCTTCCTTTCATTAGAAGGTCTTCTTTGGACTTTTTCTTCTTCCACTGCCCTGGGTTTTTGAGGCTTTTCTTTAGTATGGAGTTGGCTATCTGTCCCCTTTTTAGGGTGTTTCTGCTTCACAGATATCTTCAAACCAACTGAACTCCAACAGCTTCCAAAACAAACTTCTATTTTCCTTCTGTATGTGTGTCTGTGGGAGGGATCTGCCTCCCTGGCCCCCTGTTGCTAGGCAACATTCCAGTCCTTCTACTCTTGTATGTGCCTATCTGGACGCTGCCCTGGCAAATCTGGGAAATTAGCTTTTGCATTGCCACTGGCTATACAACACCCAAGCTCGCGCAACTAACAAGGCATGGGGCCCAATATATAGAAAAAATGTGCATTAATATGTTTTACTTTAGGGGTCATAAAACTCATTAGAAATGCAAGCACCTTCTTAAAGTGAAACTAAAACTCCATTTGACCTTTCTTTTAACTCAAAGATACAGAAATAAAATCAAACTTAAACTTTAAAGCTAAAACTCATTCCTAACACCCACAAATACCAATATAACTCATTTAAACTATCTCTATTTCCTAACATCCCTGTGTACATCGTCATGAGAAATCAACTCATACATGATTAAAGATCTTATTTACATATTCACTCGCTGTTTACAAAACCTCACTTGGTGTTGTGACACTTCTTATCATGCCATGTGTCAAACCTTTTTTCCAATATAAATTCTAATGTCCAAATTTATAATGGAACTATCTAAATAAACTCATCAACTCTGTTATTGTACAACCTAGATCCTAAGTTATGCAATGTGACATTTTCCACAAAAAATACTCAAAATGTTTTCTGTAAAATTTTCATTTGCCATTTTATCTCAGAAATCTCTAAAATTCAAAAGTTGTGCTTAAATAATTATATCTTTCACAATAATATCATTCTTATCCATTGGATTGTCCTTTGTATCTTTTAATATCTTCATTCAAGATTTTGGCTAAACACCACAACCTCTCGCAAAAGTCCAGGTTTGGACTTTGCCCAGAGCCATGAGCTGAATTTGTATTCTATCGTCTTGAGCATCCACAGTGTGCTTAATCTGGCAAACCAAAGCTGTCAGGCTTACGTTTCCTGTCTACCATGGTCTGGCTCATGCCCTCCTCCTTGCACAACCTTCTTAGTTCAGTGGTAGCACTCTTTCCTCTGAATCAGAAGGCGTTCACTTTAAAAGACTAGAGCGACTTACAAAAACACATAATTGGCTGTAAAGTGCTTTGGGATGTCCTGAGGTTGTGAAAGGTGCCATATTAATGCACATTTTTTCCTATATATTGGGCCAATTGCTTTGGTAGTTGTGTGAGCTTGGGTGTTGCGTAGCCAGTGGCAATGCAAAAGCAAATTTGACAGATTCGCCAGGGCAGGGTCCAGGTAGGCACGGTTAAAAATTAACAAGTCTTCTTGCCCTTGACCTTCCTAAAAGATCGCTGTATTAGATTCATGGGCACTCTTGCTACGACTAATACATTTTCAACTTACTTCTCTGGCTTCTAGGTCCTTTGGGATGACTTGAGAATGTGAAAGAAACTGGTCCATGCTGTTTTTTGGGGGCGGAGATCATGATTTGTGACCGGTCCATGCCTGTTGTCATGGAAATAGGCAGGATGCAAATTTAGTCCTGCCTCCTCAATTACCTGATCTTACCATTGGTCTCCGTGGGCTGCTCTACTGCACTCAGGAAGAGGACCAAGCAGTGTGTGCCGTTAGCATGTGGCGCAGCCAGCCTTCTTGAAGGAAAGCTTCACTGAATTGTAGGAGGCTGCAATTCTGAAGCAGAAAAATGGAGCACCGGGGGAAGAGGGTTCTCAAGTTCACAGATTTCGCATTGGAAGCCTTAGTGATGGATGTGGACATGAGAAGAGATGCTACAGTTCCACAGGAGGGCCAGGAGGCTCTCAAAGACAATTCTTAGAAGGCATTGGGAGCAGGTGGCCAGGGAGATAAATGCTAGGAGTCTGACTGTGAGGATTTAACAGCAGTGCCACAAGAAATCTAATGACCTCACCTGGGTGGTTAAGGTCAATTGATGCATTTTCATATCCCCTGCCATTGCTCCAATAGCCTCGCTCACTGCTCAATGCACCACCCCATCACTCACCCACCAGTGGTCCCTAGAACTCAGTCCTCACACCTAACATTCAGATACTTCACCTCACCCTCATGAACATTCCCGAGATGCCAACCTTCACATTCAGCTATTCAGCTGCAGCAGGCACAAGAACCAAACATAGTGCATGCAATCACTGACATTCTGCCCTGTCCCTTGCAGAACAAGGGAGCACACAATGAGCGGGAGCAAAGCAGAACCAGGACACAAGGACACTTGCATCTTCTGAGCTACATGGATGAGATGGTTCTCTGTGTTGTGGGATCGGCTGCGAGAGAGTCTGCGACATCTGCCATCGCTGAGGATATTGAGGATGGGAAAATCTACTTGCCTTGTACCTCCTCTAGGTTCCTAGTTCACTCTTATCATGCCAACTGGCATGTTGTGCAAGCTGCAGATAGTGTGACCATGGACCCCTAACATTTCCTCCCAATCTCCTTCTCTCATCCGCCTTCCCCTTTCTGGTTTCTTCCTTTCAGATACCCAAGAACTCACACCTGGCCAGTCACAGCACACCCAGGAGAAGAAAGAGGACAGGCAGTTATGAAGAAGCTCTGTCGTTTCATCTGGCACTAGGCAGCTACCAGCTCAGACACTGGCACTGCACTTGCCTTAGAGGCAGATATCTGTATGTGGTGAGTCTATGGGCATGTCTGGACTACAGCCAGAACAGGGGGAAAGATAGTTAGTGTGCCTGCTCACTGGAGGACGAGGCCACAGATGAGTTTTGCTCCAGAGGAGTCAGGTGAGAACTCAATAGAAGAGCACACGGGAGAAAGCAGATGAGGGTGCACACACCAAGATGCTGGGTACATTGACTGGCCTGCCATGCAGCCCCTTGTCACTGGCAAGGATGATGAAGGAGTCCAGCTCCAATTTTGCAGAGGGTATCATGTAGAGCTTGTCCTTTGCACAGCCTCTGCTCAATCTCTCTGTCGTGTTTCAAATTCAGAGTCACGGGCACTGCTGCCCCCCTTGGCTGTTGCAGCCTTTGTGTGTACAGCTCAACGAGTCCTCTGCTCTCCCTCAGAGAATTCAGCAACACTCCCTGCCAAATCCAGGAACTCAACACAACACCTCCAAAAACACTGCACAGTACAGCTCGATGCACACCTTTCTTTTACTTCCAGACACTTTGCAACAGCAGAAGTTATTCCAAATTATCTTATCTGCATAAATATAAAAGCAAAATACTGCGGATGCTGGAAATCTAGAACAAAAACAAAAATACCTGGAAAAACTCAGCAGGTCTGACAGCATCTGCGGAGAAGGATACAGTTGACATTTCAAGTCTGTCTGACCCTTCACCAGAACTAAGACATATAGAAATGAGATGAAATATAAGCTGGTAGAGGGGAGTGGGACAGGAAGTGCTCGATGGAGGACCAGTGATAGGTGGAGGCCAAGAAGAGACTGCCAAAGATGTCATAGACAAAAGAACAAAGGAGTGTTTTCGGTGGTGATATTATCTAAAGGATGTGCTAATGGGGACATTAAGGGTAGCAAGCAGGACAAGCTAGTGGCAGATGGCCCTAGTGTGGGTGGGGTGGGTAGAAGGGATCAAAATGGGCTAAAAGGTGGAGATGAAACAATAGATCGAAATAAATTTAAAAATAGGAGGGAAAAGAAAAAAATATATTTGTATAAAAATTATAAATTATAGGAAAAAGGGGGATTGGAAATGGGGGAGGGGATGGAGGAGAGAGTTCATGATCTGAAATTGTTGAACTCAATATTAAGTCCGGAAGACTGTAAAGTGCCTAGTCGGAAGATGAGGTGCTGTTCCTCCAGTTTGCGTTGAGCTTCACTGGAACACTGCAGCAAACCAAGGACGGACATGTGGGCATGAGAGCAGGGTGGTGTGTTGAAATGGCAAGCGACAGGGAGGTCTGGGTCATGACTGCGGACAGACCAAAGATGTTCTGCAAAGTGGTCACCCTGTCTGCGTTTGGTCTCTCCAGTGTAGAGGATGGGTACTGCATGGTGGGTACTTGCTCTTTTAAATAACACTAGTGTTAGGCGGCTTTTGAGGCTGCAAGTATGTCTTTTAGCGAGTGGCAAACAAATACACTGAATGGACCTGAGTGCTCAAAGATTACAAACAGAACATCAGCTCAGCTGGTAGGACTGAGTGATGCTGTGACTACACCTGTTCAGAGGTCTCTGACGCCCATACGAATGCCCTTCTTATCATGCTGGCCACACCAGAACCAGCTGGAGGTGCCGTGTACCCCATTCAGAAGCTTCCTTTGCGTCATTTCCTGCACTGCTTCAGACCAGCACTGATTCTGCCCACATTATAAATGTAAATTATTTCTTTCTTTTCAGTATTGACAATCACCAGGAATCCATCAGTGAGCCAAACCTCAAGGTTCTCCCTCCACACGGGTGTTTAAAATACTGTATTCCCCGCTCCTCCATACTGTCCAAATGGCTGCCAAATTCCATCAGCCCAATCACAGTACAGGCAAATTGCAGGATCCCTCAGCCAGGTGCGGCCAATTCTCAGGACCATCTCCCAGTGTTACCAAAGCACAGGACTCCCCTCAAGTGGAGCTAATGCCTATTTCTCCTCCTTAGTACTGCTAAATACTGAAGGGTAGGGAGATTGAATTCCTCTGGCTGATTACCCTGTTTTTTCAGTTCTTCCAATGAGATTACATGTCGACTGGAAGAATCCCTGAAGACATTCACCCTCAGATACCTATCTCCAATTGCTGGACCTTGAACACCATCTTGCTGTGCCCTCTCGGCTTTATCAAAGGCAAGGGGATCTAATAGAAAAACCACTCCCTTACAGTTTCCAAAGAATAATGAACAGAGTTATGGGAATCAATTGCCAAGGCAGCAGGAAAAGCCCTGGATTAGCATTGAACAAAAGTGAAATTTGATTGTAAATCAATGGTCTTGAAGTGATTCACTACATAAACGTCCCTTTATTATAAAATCACAAGTCTTTCCTCATCACCAGCAAAGCCACAGGTCTGTGAATGAAATGTCAATCGAGTAACGATCCAGATAGTCAGGTTTTCAGCCAATGACTGTTTTCTTTTCAATGGATAAACCTGAGATGTTTGGCTCCATGTTTTTGATGTCTTTCTCAATGGGTCATTCTTACAGAATCATCGAATGGTTACAGCACAAAAGGCAGCCATTCAGCCTGTCGTGCCTGTGCCGACTCTCTGCAAGAGCAACTAAGTTAGTCCCACTCCCTTGTCTTTTCCCCATGGTCCTGCATATGTTTTCTCTTTGGGAGCTAATCCATTTCCCTTCTGAAAGCTCCAATTGAATCTGTCTGCGCTCACACTGTCAGGCAGTGAGAAACTGAGCCACACAGCCCAGGAAGATTTTGGGTCTAGCTTCCCAGTTAGCTGCTCTCAGCAGCCCTGACAGAATTGTTCTTGTGTTAAGGCTGGGGGAAAGTCCCCCTTTCCCCCTTCCCAAAACTATCACACCCTACCATGTGAGAGGGCATAACTCGTTTAGGCTCGTAAAATGGATTAGGCTGGTGCACAAATGATGATCAGTCATCAACACCATCCAGGACAAAGCAGTCCACTTGATTAGCACCCATTCCACCACCTTTAACATCACTTCCTCCACCACCGATACACAGTACCAGCAGTGTGCACCATCTACAAGATGCACTGCAGCAACTCGCCAGGGCTCCTTTGATAGTACCTTCCAAACCTGCAACCTCTACCATCTAGAAGGACAAAGGCAACAGATGCATAGGAACACCACCACCTGCAAGTTCCCCTCCAAGTCACACACCATCCTGACTTGGGAATATATTGCCGTTCCTTCACAGTCACTGGATTAAAGTCCTGGAACTCCCTTCCAAATAGCACTCTGGGTGTACCTGCACAACATGGACTGCAGTAGTTCCCTTCTCAAGGAAAATTAGGGATGGGCAATAAGTGCTGGCCCAGCCAACGATGCCCACATCCCGTGAACGTATAAAAACAAATCTCCCAGACCACTGTGAACAATCTGAGAGAAAAATCATAGGGGAATTAAAGAAGTGTTTTATTTTTATTTCTTTGAGGCCTATTGTTTATTGGTAGTAAAAATATTGGAGATGAGAGGGAAAAAGATTGTTTAACAGAAGTGCATTGGTGGGGTCATGGGACGTGGGGGGCAGAAGATGATATGAAGAAAACTCCGGGAATGTATCTAACCACAGGGTAACAGCGGATCCAGCCCCCAGAAAGCAGCCACTGCTTACAAGAAGTAGGGGTTGTTGTGGTTGGGGGCAGGTGAGGGATGGATGTGGGGAAGAGAAAATTGATGCTGAAAGGAGAAATTATGACAATTTAAACATGTAACTTGTTTACTCAGTGACCTTGTGAATCTCAAGTAGAACTCAGCTGCAGAAAGGATCTGAATTATTGAGCGTTTACATCACATAGATAAATGATAATCACAGAACGTATGGCCTCAGAGAGGGAAAGCAATTTTCTGTTAATTATTTTCTTCTGTTATTATTCCAGAAATTGCTTCTCTTAAATCACTGGAAGGGGAAAAAAGAATGATGGGAGCCAAGTTCAAACTGCAGTTGTTTGGCAGCAACTCAAAGTGCTCTGCCGATGCTGCTACCTCTGCACAAATACCAATGTCATTATTTTCCATTCAGAGCCAATGGTCCTTAAAGGTTAAAGGACAGGAGTGGTACTTTAGCATTACTTGGAACTGTTCCTTAAATGGACTGTCTTCCCTGGGGTTGCAGTGTTCATAAACGAGAGCTGCTGGATCCTGTATACTCACCTGAGCCAGGATGTGTGGCTCCCTCTACTGCCAACCCACTAAGAGGTAGTGGGAAAGAAATGGGGAGAGAGGTTGGAGAAATTGAGAGAGTGGGAAAGAAGGAGAGGAGAGAGGAAAAGAGAGAAAGTGTGAGATAAAGAGAGAAGTTAAGAGAGAAAGAAAGAGAGAAGAAAGACAGAAATAGAAAAAGAAAGGAAGAAAGGGAAAGAGAAAAAGGGATAAATAGTGAAAAAGAGTAAGAAAGACAGAAAGAAGGAAACCGGGACAATCCAGATTTTGCTGATCTCAGTAGATTCACCATTTGGATGCTACAGTTGGACCTGACTTCTCAATCATTCCATCAGCTTAGGCCTGCTGCATGTGGGAAAAGGCAGAGGAGTGTGGTTTTGTATTCACAGATTCAGTATTGTTCAGTGTTTGCCCTGTTTCTGCTCCCAAAAACACCCATCAATATAAAAGTGGTAGCATTGGTCCCTGTTCAGTTCCTGAGACTCCTTAACATTTGGTACTTCTGTAACATGGATTACCTGAGTCATTATCACGTTGCTGTTTGTGGGATCCTTGCTGCGTGCAAAGTGGCTGCCAATTTTCCAGCTTTACAACATTGACTACACTTTAAAAGTGCTAAATTGGTTTTAAATCACTTTGGTATGTCCTGAGTCCTGAGGTCGTGAAAGGCACTGTATAAATGTGTGGTCTACATTTAAATTACTCTCTGTATGATCTGAGCTACAGAGGCATCAAATGTAGTAGGTGTTTCTGATCTATGTTCAGTTACCAGGAGAGCAACGGGGAAAAGTAGATCTGGCTCTGCTATTCTCTCGGCTTAACTGGGGAAATAATTGGCCAAAGTTCACACTTCCAATGGTCTTTGGCCTCCTGAAAAGGCCTCAGTTCACCTGGCTGATCTGACAGTGCATATCAAATGATCTGCCAGCATGAGTCAGTGCCTTCAGGAGAGGAGATTGGAACAGAACACAATATAGATACTATTAAAACATTTTCAAAAAGTTGCTTCTGACCCTGATAGGCCCACTTGGCACTTTGAGTGATTCAATTAGAGTGCCAAGGGAATTGTTCACTGTGAAAAATTACGCTCAATTAGATCTCTGCAGCTCTGCTCTTCAAGGCCCCATCTACCAGAAGCCATTGTCTTTCAATGTAATACCTATCAGTGAAGATGATGTTCCTGGAGTATTTGTGGTGCTTAAGAAGGTGGTTTAGTCACCAAGTTCTTGACAAGCTCCAGTGATACTTGTTAAATTAGCCCTTGAGGATTTATCAAAAGGAAATGCCGCATTTGTGCTCTTGACGCTGAGCAAAGTGGGACTCTTTAACCTGATAAATTCTTTCTCATCTTTCTAAAATGCTCAATGGGTTTGTTCAGCAAATTGATGCAAATTTCCCCCAATATACAGTGTGTTGGCTGATCTCAGCTAAGCTGGAGATGGAGCACTACAATTATCCTCTTGGTCTGGAGCAGGGGAAATGGCCATGGTTCCTGCTCCCTCCTGCTATCTAGTGTGTCTTGTTGGAAGTGCCTGCACACAGTCATTGGGTGAACATAGCACCAGACTGCTAACTACTTTTTAATTTCTTCATGGGAGGTGAGCACCACTGGCTAGGCCGGCATTTATTACCCACCTCTAATTGCCCTCGAGAGGGTGATGTTGAGCCGCTTTCTTGAACTGCCACAGTCCATGTGGTGTAGGAATATCATAGTGCTGTTAGGAACTGAGTTCCAGGATTCTGACCCAGTGACAGCGAAGGAATGGCGATATATTACAGCCTTAGTCCAAACCTGGACAAAAGAGCTGAACTCAAAAGGTGAAGTGAGAGTCACTGTCCTTGACATCAAGGCAGCACTTGACCTAGTGTGGTATCAAGGAGCCCTAGCAAAACTGAAGTCCACAGAAATCAAGGGGAAAATTCTCCAATGGTTGGAGTCATACCTAGCACAAAGGAAGATGACTGTGGTTGTTGGAGGGCAGTCATGTCAGCCCTGGGACATTGCAACTGGAGTTCCTCAGGGTAGTGTCCTTGGCCCAACCATCTTCAGCTGCTTCATCAATGAATTTTCCCTCTATCATAAGGTCAGAAGTGAGGATGTTCACTGATGATTGCACAATGTTTAGTGCCTTCTTCAGATGCTGAAGCAGCCTGTGTCCATATGCAGCAAGACCTGGTCAACATTCAGGCTTGGATTGATGAGTGGCAAGTAACATTCATGCCACACAATTGCCAGGCAATGACCATCTCCAACAAGAGAGAATCTAACCATCTCTCCATGACATCAATGGCATTACCATTGCTGAATCCCCCGCTATCAACATCCTTGTGGGGGGGCTATCATTAAGCAGAAACTGAACTGGACCAGCCATATTTCTTAGCTTTTATGTCAGCTCTCCCATGAAAGATGGTGACTGGGTCAAGACAGTGTTACCAGTGCTCAAGGAACTGTTCCCTACCTAGACAGCATCGTCAACAAAGAAAGGCAGAAAACTAGGACTATTTCCATTCTTCTTATACATTGCAGGCAGATTTTGAGTGACTTGAATGATGTGATAAGGAACTATGTAGACTGAGGTATTTCTGGTCTTATTCCTATCACTCTCAATATCAGATAAGTAACAGTCATTGGCTGTTACGAGGGTCAGCAGGTCAGGGAGCTCCATTCTGTCAATCTACCATTATGGCCCAGAAGTTTTGATTTTAATACATATGTTCAGTTTTTGAATTTGAGGTTGCTCGCGCCTCATAAATTTCAAAGGATCCCACCGACATCCATAATTTGAGAGAAACATGTTTCACCACAGAGATTCAAAGTACTGTGGAATCCCATAAATTCTGCATGTAGATAATTGGAATTCTATCCAAGTGACAAGTCAGAACTGAGAGACAGCGGCCGATCTGTTCCAAGATTTAGTAAGGTTATTTCACACTTTCCAGCATTTCATAAAAGGAAGAAAGTTCATTGAAGATTTACAGCGAGTCTTCAGTTCAGATTTTGAGTGCCTGGCAGAAAAGTTTTCTCTTGCCACCAAGATAAATCAACTTGAGAATAGAGCCTAAAACCAATGAAGGTGCTGTACTGTGCGCGCCTATCTGCCATGGGGCTGATTAACAGTTGCCAATTTAGGTTCCATCCTTTCTAGAGCAGAGCAACCCTGTCAATGCACTAAAATTAGATCCTTATTGTACTGAGCTGTTTTTATGCTTCTGTAACGAGCATGCTGCACCTCAATGTCCAGTGCATCCACTTTCTTCACTTATCTTCCTATATCTCTCCTTTCCCGCAGGGTAAATTTGGAGTTTGTGTGTACCAAACCAGGAGCTGTGCCGAAATGCAACAGAGGGCAGAAAAATGGCATTATTGTGTTCTAGCTTCATCTCCAACCTGTATTCCTTTTAAGTGCGGCACATTGAGAGGGATGCTGCTTCACTGAATTAACCCTGAGCGCCTCCTGCTGTGATGTAGTACATTATGAACAATTTTGTATCTCACCCCAAGTAGCCATTCTTCCAACGTGGGTCTGAGCACAGTGTGCTATTCAACCATGGGACATCACAGTTCAGCCCAATCTAGCCCTTCCACAGCAGTAACATGTGGTCACCCAATCGCCAGACATTTCCCCTCCCCATTCTAAAGGCACACTGACAAGAATTGTACATTACCAGGGCCATCTTTTCAATGTACACCTTACATCAAGGCAGCAATCCCTGCTGCACCAGTACACCTCAGTTAGACAAGCCATCTGAACACATCTAACATCATGCATCTTAAATATTGACCAGTTTTGTGTTTTGGAGACATGTCCAGAGAAAAATAGATTAAGACAGTCTAAGTTTATAAGGCACAGAGACCACACGTGTTCACCTTCTTATGAATGGCTCGGCTCACAGTAGTTTGCAAAGATGAGCACTATGGCATACTCACTGAGTCCCCCATTCTCAGCAGGCGTCCACACTCAAAGAAGGTGTGGGATGAAAAACTTGGCTTCATGGCGCAATATCCTTGTGTCCAATCTGGGAATACTGAATTGGTGTGTGTCAGCTGTGGTTCAGTGGATAGCACTCTTACCTCTGACTTAGATGGTTTATAGGTCCAAGCCCCACCCCGAGACTTAAGCGTATAAACCAGACTGACACTTCAACAATGCTCTTAGGATGGGGTGCTCAGTTGGAGGTGTTGATTTTCAGTTGAGTCCTCTGACCTCTGAGGTGTATATAAAAGCTCCCGTGGCAGTGGAGAGTTAAGAACAATCAAATTCTCTCCAGTGTCCTGGCAATTTTTATCCTTCAATCTTTTCATTTTTGTTTTCAAATCCCTCCAAACTTTCACCCCTCCCTATCTCTATTATCTCCTTCAACCCCACAACCTTCCAAGATATCTGTGCTACTCCAATTATGGCTTCTTGTACATCCTCATTTTTAATCTCTCCACCATTGGTGGCTGTGCCTTCAGTTACTTAAGCCCTAGGCTCTGGAATACCCTCCCTATAATTCTCTGCCTCTCTATATCATTTTCCTCATTTAAGGCACTCCTTAATACCTACCTCTTTGACCAAGTTATTGGTCATCTGACCTAATAGCATCTTATCTTATCTAAGTGGAACTTGAGGGTCAGTAGAATGCAGTGAGGATCTGGAGAATTAATTTCAGCTAGGCTGTTGGTGGAGCACTGCACAGTTGTGAGTTGATTCTGACTTATAGAGAGGTGTGTGTTATACTTGATTTTATAGTGCTCCTGCGAAGCACCTTATACATTTTGTTATGTTAAAAGCATTGTATAAACATTGTTCATTATCATTGTTGTTCAGCCACCAACATTAAAACAGATTACCTGGTCATAGTTTGTTGCTGCTTATGGGAGCTTGCTGTGCACAAATTGGCTGCCTCATATCCTACATGAAAATAATGATCACACTTCAAAAGTACTTAATTGGCTGTAAAGCCGCTCTCTGAGGTTGTGAAAGGCAAGTTTTTCTTTTTTTATTACTTCCTAAACTCAATGCCAAAAGTTGTTTAGATTCATTTAGCAGAATTTAACCATAGATTTCCAAGGATCTAGAGTGCAGTAGGAGGATGGTAGTACTCCATTTCAATTCAGAATCAATTTGGGCCTTAACACCGATTTACACTACATAGGTTTTAGATGGTGTTGTACCAACACTAAACATACAATGTGAATGGGCCCTTAGGGAATAATGTAGCCTGAAGTTCTTAAGTGTATCTTGCATCTACCATCACCTAAATTATAGCACAGCTTTTAGCATTCAATTAATGTCAGAAAGACTCCACTTCATTATAAGGTCAGTAATTCCAAACCACATGCATTTTCCATTTGATACCATTCCATTCCCCAGCTAATTATATACAGCCATTCAGTCACTCACTGCCTCAGCAGCACTACAACACAGTAACACATGCATTAGGAAAAGTCATTTGTCCTAATGATAGTGCAATATCATTAACCTGCACATCAAATCAAGCTGAAACTGTTTGAGGTCTTTCCTACCTATTAATGGGAATGATGTGCGGTCAGCTTGATGGGGGCCCTCAGGGTGTTAAAGGCTTTACCAACAGCACTTCATATTCATAACACAATTTACAGAAATGCATCACGCTTTGGCAAAAAGCAGCTTCACTCAAAAGTGGAAAGCCAGCTTCTGTGGCATCTCTTTAATTTCATACAGAAGAAAATGGAAGCAATAAGCAATGTGCTGTCGATGAGATTTGTTATCCCTTCCTTCTATCCAAGTGATTTTTCTATTAGCTGCTACAGAGCAGTCTGGCCCAGTGCAATGTCTCAGGGACCTGCAGCAATTTACTGGCTGGATACATTGTGCAAGTCCTTTTTTTTTTCATTCATTCATGGGGTGTGGACTTCGCTGGCTGGACGAGCATTTAAAGTTCTGAGGCCCTCGGCAGGATTTCTGGTCTGGTGTGAATTTAACTTCATTTGCTGGGGAGGGGTGGGGTGGTTGTGGCGGGGATAGTGGGGTAGGGTGGGGTGGGGTGGGGGGATGGACTGCTCTCAACTCAGAGCAGATAGGTTAAGCCTCAGCAATGATCCCCTGCTGGAAAGTGCATAAGTGTGAATGGCAAGTGTGACACTCACCATTGTCCAGTACCCTCAGTCAGTCGGCTCGTATACAAAGGATAGGCAGTAATAGAGAGGACTGGAGCTCTTGGCACCAGAGCCCAGCAAAGTGTCAGGTTTTCCAAAAAGGGAGGGGATGTGTGTAGAATGAATGGATGGAAGGTGCGGTGGACTGTGCAGTTTGGATCTCCAGGACACTGCTGGGAACAAACCAGGGAGAAAAATCACAGTGTGTTAAAACTTTTCATTTTTGTTTATGAGCTATAAAAGTATTGGAGAAGGATTTAAAAAAAGCACATGTTTAACTGGGTAGGGTATGCAGAGATGGAAGGTGGAACATGCAAGGGTATATATACAACCAGATTTGGCAACTGTGTGTGCAATGGGTAGGCAGCCCTTCATGGCAGTGCTTTGATCCATGCTCCTGCCATAGTGCGCTGCATGCTGGGAGTGGAAAAGCTAAATATTCACCTTTAAAGCCTTCAGGCAAAACCCACTCAACAACTGAGAGTAAGAGTAAGTAGTTCAGGTATGACCACCTCAATAAAGCAGAGATGACGAGGCAAGGCAGAATGTGATGAAGATCAGCCAAGGAAAGATCAAACCATGTATCAGTGCCAAATGCAGGTAGATAGAAATTTGCTTTTTATGATTTTGTTTTCACTTGCAAGTCAAACTACAAAGCCCAAGAATGATCTGCAGTGGGCTTTTCTGTCACTTTTCACTGTATTCATTTTTTTTTGCCCCGTTTTTGAATTTTCACCTTCCTTGGTTTCCAAACCTCTCAGATTGTCCCGTAACTTCCAGGATTAATCTCCTCAACACAGCTGCAGGCAACCCCAAGGAAACAAAATCATATGGCCATGTAAAAGCATATTTTTTATTTTCATCTAACACTTTAATTTGTTAGTTATTAAAATATTAAAGATGGGAGAAAAAGGCTTTTTGACTGGGTGGGATGCTTAGAAGCATGAGATCAATTGAGGAAATGTAGTCATCTGATGTGTAATATACCTTTAAGACATATGTATAATGAAAGATTACATGATCATGGTATCCAATATCAGGGTAGTGTGGGCTATCTCTGTAGTCAGAAGTCTTGGGTTAGAGTCTGATGTGTAAAGACAGAGTTTTGAGTTGTAAGCACAAATGTAGCTGCTGAGTTCCTTTTGTAAATAAAGAGGATGTGTTTATTCTAAGAACAATCTGCTGATCTTTTCTGTCTTGGTACCAACTCAGTCAGCCCGAAACAAGCGTGCAACCCGGACCCTTAAGTCCTTATGAACCCGGGCGCAGGATCCAACAAACTGGTGATGAGAGTAAAAAGCAAAGAAAAGACATGAAAAATGAGAAAAAGCAAGAAAGAACCAAGGAAATCAAGAGAACCAAAATTGCATGGTAATTGTAAGTAAAGGAAAATTTCCATCCTGACCGTCGATGTAATCGTCTCGGAGCATGCCACAATTTGGAAGAGTGAAACCTTTCGATCCAGCCTTGGACAACTGGTCTCATTATGTTGAATGCCTCGCATTCTTCTTCCAGGTGAACGACATTGCGGGGGAGGAGGAGAAGTGTGAGATCCACATGTGGGAGTAAGACGTATGGATTAATTCGAAATTTGCTGGTGTCCAGTGCCCGAGATTCGAAACATTTTGATGACTTAGTGAACCTCGTAAAGAATCATTACCAGCCAAAGCCTTCAGTGAAAATGCAACGGTTCAAATTTAACTCAAGGAATAGAGCCACGCGGGAGACAGTTGCTTGTTATGTGGCAAGTCTGAAACAATTAACAGAATATTGCAAGTTTGGTACCAATCCATCATTGGCACGCTTAGAGATCATTTGGTGTGCGGTATAAATGAAGATGTGATTCAGAAGAGATTACTGTCTGAAACAAATTTGGATTTTCAGAAGTCATTGGAAATTGCTCTGGCAATGGAAGGTGGAGTGTGGGACTCGGAAGCCATACATGGACGCTTCTTGCCTAATTTGTCAACGGAACTGGCACCGACCGCAGTATTACTTGCTCAAGAAAAACCAAGGATGGGTCTTGGCAAACACCACAGGAAGAACCTTTCACAAAAGTGAAACAGTTATTGCAATCATCTAACCGGCTAGTACATTTTGACCCGAAGGAAGAGTTGGTGTTAACTTGTGACGCATCTCCCCATGGAGTGGGAGCGGTGCTTTCCCATCAAATGGATGATGGATCTGAAGGGATATATCAAGAACACTCAGTACAGTGGAAAAAAGGTACTCACAGATAGAAAAAGAAGGCCTTTCAATCATTTTTGGTGTTAAGAAATTTGACCAGTATGCACACGGTCATTTTACTATCTTATCAGACCGCAAGCCCTTGCTGGGATTTGTTCAGTGAAGACAAGGCTATACCACCCATAGCCTCAGCAAGAATACAAAGGTGGGCATTGATCTTGACAGCATATGAGTATACTTTCATTCACAGACCTGGAAGTCAAATTGCAAACACTGATGCGCTTAGTCGTTTGCCCGTGCAAGTAAATGATGAGGATGTTCCAATTCCTCAAGAATTTGTTTCGTTATTGAACTTCCTGGACTCACCACTGATATGTGCTAGACAGATTAGAGATTGGACAAGTCTTATCCAAAGTACGAGAACAAGTTATTCATGGTTGGTCACAAGAACAGGAATTTGACTAAATGAAACTGTATTTTCAGAGACGATATGAAATAACCAGCCAGGCAGGTAGCTTACTGTGAGAAGCATGAGTGATTGTTCCTCCAAAAAGACAAAAGCCATTGTTGTTATGAACTTACTAGCGCACATCCAGGAATTTCCTGAATGAAGGCCATAGCATGCAGCTATCTATGGTGGCCTGAGATGGAGGGAGAAATAGAGAACTTAGTAAGAAGTTGTATGCAGTGTCAGCAAGTGCAAAAGTTACCTTCAACAGCTCCGTTACACCCTTGGGAGTGACCAGGAAGGCCAAGGGTGCGATTACACATCGACTATGCGGGACCTTTTATGGGAACAATATTTCTACTTAATGGTGATGCTCACCCAAAATGGATGGACATATATGAGGTGAAGTCACTGACATCTTCTGTCATAATTGACAAGCCAAAACAAAGTTTCGCAACCAATAGATTACCAGAAGTGGTCATATCAGACAATGGAACGGTATTTCTGAGTGCTGAGTTTCACCAATTTATCAGCCTCAAAAGTATTACTCCTGTAAAATGTCACTGTACCACACCTCTTCAAATGGACAGGCTGAGAGGGTGGTTCAGACATTCAAATGTGGTATGAAGAAATTTTCTTGAGACTCTATTGAAACTAAACTAGCACATTTTTTTTTTGATTATAGGACCACCCCTCATACGACAACAGGTGTCACACCCTGCAAAATTATTAATGAAGTGCCGTCTCTGATCGAGGTTGAGCCTAATTATGCCAAACTTGGAGGGGGAAGATGGAAAGGAGTCAGGAAAATCAAAAAACAACATGACTAGTACAGTCATGACAGGAAATTTAATGTAGGAAAGAAGGTATGTGTGAAGAATTTTAGAAAAAGGCCAACATGGTTGTTTGGTGAAATAAGTGCAGTAACTGGACCTCTTTCCTACCAAGTGAAAGTACAAGATTGAATTATACGGAGACATGTGGATCACATAAGAAGAGGAGAAACAAAATACCCAGAAATGATTCCGCCACTGTTCATGACTGAATCAACGTCTCCTGTTGAAAGAACTCAACTGAGTATAGATGTGTCTGAAGGGTCAACTGTACCTGAAAAAGTCGAGAAAACAGGTTTGCAGTTACCTACTGAAGAGCCTGGTGCTCAGGCAACTCCAGTGAAGGAGGTTCTAGGTAAAACATCAGAAGCTGTAGAGCTGAGACATTCTACATGCATAAAGAAAACCCCAGAAAGATGGACATTGTAAATTAATTATCTGTGTGACAAAACTGATAGTTTGAAAAACATTGTAAAATGTCTTTCTGAGTAAAGGGGAGGGATGCAGTAATCTGATGTGTAATATACCTTTAAGATGAATGTGTAATGAAAGATCATATGATCTTGGTATCCAATAGCAGAGTACTACCTCTATAGTCAGAAGTCTTGAGTTAGAGTCTGAAGTGTAAAGACAGAGTTTTGAGTTGCAAGCACACAAGTGTAGCTGCTGAGTTCCTTTTGTAAATAAACAGAATGTGTTTATTCTAAGAACGATCTACTGATGTTGCCTGTCTTTAATACCACCTCAGTCATCCCAAAACAAGCGTGTAACCCGGACCCATAAGTCCCAACAAACCTGGGTACAGGATCCAACTGGAAACCTACAGGAACGTGCCCAACCAGAACTGGAGATCCTTTCTAGAGGCGTCAATGCCAGGAATGAAACTTGGGTCAGTTTCTTTCAGACACTTAACTGTCAATTGTTAGGGCAACTCCAGGTCTAAGGTCAGGTACAGTGTGGGCCAAAGGTGAAAGTTTTAATTTCTAATCCAATGAACCATTCAATCCCTCATGTACTAATTTCAACACAGTGGTCTCCTCCTGCACCTAGCTGGTTTCTCTTTCCCATGTCTTCAACTAGGGTTGCTGTGGTAACAGGCTAAAGTTGAGGGTGCCAAATGTTAGAATTAGTGTTGGATTGGCTGGCACACAATCCTCAACTCCTAAACATATGTACCTGGTGAGGAAGCAGAAATGTGAACCATAGCCATGAAGAGTTGACTGAACTTAAACCACATCTCAATCTGCACTTTGTGAAGACAGAAGCTGGGCCTTAGTATTCCATATCAATCTAAAATGTCTTTTTAGAAAAGCAGTCAAGAAGGTTCACACATCCTGTCTTCTTACCCTAACCATAACCCTAATGCTCCACTTGCCTGTAATGTGGAGAATCTACCACTACCTGCTGTTGCTGCATTGAATATTAACCCACGGAGAACTGCTGTCCAGGCCTTTGGCTACTCAATGCCCCAGGCCTTCCTTTAATCTCAGAAACTGCCAAAATTAATTTGTCGGGGTTTTCAATGTCACATCTGCCTCAAGCTACATCCTGTCACATTTTTAAAAATTAATTCATGGGATGTGGGGCTCACTGGCTGGGCCAGTATCTATTGCCTATCACTAAGTGCCCTTGGGAAGGTGGTGGTGAGCTGCCTTCTTGAACCGCTGCAGTACATGTGGTGTAGGTACACCCATAGTGCTGTTAGGGTGAGAGTTCCAGGATTTTGACCCAGTGACAATGAAGGAACGGCGATATATTTCCATGTCAGGATGGTGAGTGACTTGGAGGGGAACTTCCAGGTGGTGGTGTTCCCATGTATCTGCTGCCCTTGTTCTTCTAGATGATAGTGATAATGGGTTTGGAAGGTGCTGTGCAAGGAACCTTGGTGAATTCCTACAGTGCATCTTGTAGATGATACACACTGCTGCTACTGTCCACCGGTGGTGGAGGGGATGAATGTTTGTGGATGTGGTGCCAATGAAGTGGGCTGCTTTGTCCTGCACGGTATCAAGCTTCTTGAGTGTCATGGGAGCTGCATTCATCCAACAAGTAGAGAATATTCCATCACACTCCTTTGGGGAGTCAGGAGATGAGTTACCCGTCACACAATTCCTAGCCCCTGACCTGCTCTTGTAGCCACAGTATTTATATGGCTGGTCCAGTTCAGTTTCAATGGTAACCCCCCAGGATGTTGATAGTGGGAGATTCAGTGATGGTAATGCCATTGAACATCAAGGGGAGATGTTTGGATTCTCTCTTGTTGGAAATGGTCATTCCTGCCACTTGTGTGGCGTGAATATTACTTGCCACTTGTCAGCCCAAGCCTCGATATTGTCCAATCTTGTTGCATTTGAACGTGGACTTCTTCAGTATCTGAGGAGACATGAATGGTGCTGAACATTGTGCAATCATCAGCAAACATACCCACTTCTGACCTTATGATAGAAGGAAAGTCATTGATTAAGCAGCTGAAGATGGTTGGGCCGAGGACACTACACTGAGGAACTCTTGCAGTGATGTCCTGGAGCTGAGGTGACTGACCTCCAACAACCACAATCATCTTCTTTGTGCTAGGCATGACTCCTATCAGCAGCGAGATTTCCCCCTGATTTCCATTTACTCCTGTTTTGCTTGGGCTCCTTGATGCCACACTCAGTCAAACGTGGCCTTGATATCGAGGGCAGTCACTCTCACCTCACCTCGGGAATTCAGCTCTTTTGTCCATGCTTGAACCAAGGCTGTAATGAGGTTAGGAGCTGAGTGGCCTTGGCGGAACCCGAACTGGGCATCAGTAAGCAGGTTATTGCTAAGCAAGTGCCGCTGATAGCACTGTTCGATTACCCCTTCCATTACTTTACTGATGATTGAGAGTAGACTGATGGGGCGGTAATTGGCTGAGTTGGATTTGTCCTGCTTTTTGTGTACAGGACACACCTGGGCAATCTTCCACATAGCCGGGTAGATGCCAGTGTTGTAGCTGTACTGGAACAGCTTGGCTATGGGTGCAGTAAGTTCTGGAGCACGAGTCTTAAGTACTATTGCCAGAATAGTGTCAGGGCCCATAGCCTTGCCAGTATCCATTGTCTTCAGCCGTTTCTTGATATCATGTGGAGTAAATCAAATTGGCTGAAGACTGGCATCTGTGATGTTGGGGACCTCTGGAGGAGGCTGAGATGGATCATCCACTTGGCACTTCTGGCTGAAGATTGTAGTAAATGCTTCAGCCTTATCTTTTGCACTGATGTGCTGGCTCCTTCATCATTGAAGTTGTTTAATTGTCCACTGCTATTCATGACTGGATGTGGCAGGACTGCAGAGCTTAGAACTGATCCAGTGGTTGTGGGATCGCTTAGCCCTGTCCATCACTTACTGCTTTTGCTGTTTGGCATGCAAGTAGTCCTGTGTTACAGCTTCACCATGTTGACACCTCATTTTTAGGTATGCCTGATGCTGCTCCTGGTGTGCCCTCCTGCATTCTTCATTGAACCAGGGTTGATCCCCTGGCTTGATGGTAATAGTAGAGTGGGGAATATGCTGGGCCATGAGGATACAGATTGTTTGTGTTCAAGTACAAGTCTACAACTGCTGATGCCCACAGTGGCTCATGGATGCCCAATCTTGAGTTGCAAATCTGTTTGAAACCTATCTCATTTAGGTGGTAGTGCCACACAACACAATGGAGTGTATCCTCAATGTAAAGGTGGGATTTTGTCTCCACAATGACTATGCGATGGTCACTCCTACTGATACAGGTTGGTGAGGATGAGGAGGTCAAGTATGTTTTGCTCTCTTGCTGGTTCCCTCACCACTTGCCGCAGGCCCAGTCTAGCAGCTATGTAATTTAGGACTCGGCCAGCTCAGTCAGGAGTGGTGCTACCAAGCCATTCTTGCTGTTGGTCATTGAAGTCCCCCACCCAGAGTACATTCTGTGCCCTTGCAACCCTCAGTGCTTCCTCCAAGTGGTGTTCAACATGGAGGAGCACTGATTCATCAGCTGAGGGAGGGCAGCACATGGCAATCAGCAGGAGGTTTCCTTGCCCATGTTTGGCCTGATGCCATGAGACTTCATGGGGTCCGGATGTTGAGGACTCCCAGGGCAACTCCCTCCTGATTGTATACCACTGCCGGTACAACAGGACAGACCCAGCAGAGGGCATTCTATATGATTTATGATTCCATGTCAGGCTGTTGCTTGACTAGTCCCCAGATGTTAAGGGCTTTGCAGGGTTGACAGGGCATTTAAGAGTCAACCACATCCTTCCCTAAAGGATATTAGTGGGTTTTTACAATCAACAATAGTTTCATAGTCATCATTAGACTTTTAATTCCAGATTTTTACTGAATTCAAATTCCACCATCTGCCGTGGCAGGATTTGAACCCAGCATTACCCTGGGTCCCTGGATTACTAGGCCAGCGACAATACCACTACACCATCACCTCCCCCATATGTTACTTGATAACATGATTCCAATGAGATTGTTTCCCTGCTACCTTGGCAATGAGCAACATTATTTCAAATTGCTTTCATACACATATTCCTAGGTTTTGCAAGCTTCAGCATGTTAATTTGCAAAGGTCTAATATCTCATCCAAAAAGCATCTTCGATAATGCAGTGCTCCCTTGGTTCCGCTCATAAGCTATATGCTCCAGTGCAGAGTGGGGCTTGAATCCACAACCCCCTGACTCAGAGGCAAGAGTCCTGACACAAAGGCAGAATCTTGTCAACATTTTTGCAAAGGTGATGTGTCTTTTCCGGTGGGTCGAAGAGTTGAGGCAGCTGAGACTGCCTCAGAATGACTACATCATGGCAGCTGCCCAGGAACCTTGCACGCACCTACGCGGCCCCTTTGTGGTGGTCGTAAACCAGCTACACAGTGGAATTCATTCCTATTTAAAAATACATCTGACTGGTCTGACAGAGCTTCCATTTGCAACCTGATGTAGACCAATGCTCTCGCATACAAGGTATCTGACTGATACAGTTATGGGGAGCAGATCGCAAGATCCTGCAGGTGTCAGCAATCGATCCCTGAATGGTCTGGATGCAAAGAAATTCACTGCCACAGTCACCTTGACCCGCTACAGGCAATGGGCATCAATCCACTACTTCCACCTTCAGGTCCTCCTCCTAGAGGCTACAAAGGTCTGCAACTATTTGCTGCAAGAGCTGCAATCTTCGGAGGTGCTGCTGCACTGAGAGCTCCAGGAAGTTGACCCTTTGCTTGTTGACCTTTGGCTGAGGGTAGCATCTTCTTCTATCCCCTGACCTTCAGCCATCCCATCTGGGGCATCCAGTTGCATTGGAATATCCCTTGCATGCTGGAGCTGCTGCCCCTTTGCCTGCTGCTGGTCCCCCTGCTGTGGCTGCTGAGTTGGATAATGTTGCAGCCCCTTAATTTCATTGGTTCACCCAAGATCAGAATTGGTGACCTCGTGTCTGTGTGCAGGCCGAGCGGTCTGTCACTCTGTTCAGGTGTCAAATGCTGCCGCAACATTCTTTACCCCAAACACGGTCAGTAACGTCAATCTTGGATGAGCAACTCCTCTAATGGTAAGTCTCTGCCTGTGGCTGACCTTGCTGCTTTCCCCCTTTAAACATCCAAATGCCTATCAGTATTTGGCCTCAATGACCTCCTGCTGTGCGCTTGCCTCCTCTAATTTGGTGAGGCTCCTGACGATGTTTCGGCCTCATAAGCTGCTGATAAAAAACCATTGTCTTGGGAAAATGGCTCTTAATTAGCTCTTTAACCTACTTCAGTTGGCTTCCAGTCGCTAAGGCATGGGTTGCCGACAATGCATGCAACCTAGGAAAAATGGAAAGAGACAGGAAGACATCGGAATACCGGAGCGATGCCTTTTTTCTGATTTTCCTGGCCTACCCACCATGCCCTCCACCTCCAAACATGGCAAAATTCTCCCCAAAATCTCTGCGAGCCTTTCAAATGACATTTCCATGCTGTACCTCGAAGAAAACCAGAGGATCTCCTACCTTGATCTCGGTTTGAGGTAAGAAGAGAATTTCTTCCGGAACATCCTATTATGATCTATGGAACTTTAGAGTGAAATGAAAAGTGTTACATTGAGGGACGGAAAGCTTTTCAACCCTGAGGTGACCCATACTTGAACAGTACAGAAACAGTCACCACTCTGGGCTTCAGAAGGTAAAGCATGCCACCGATTGCAGGGTCTTCTCTGATAATGTAGCTGACAAATGGGGAAGGTAAAGCTAGGGTGAAGGAAATTACTCGTCTTATCTGGAGATCAGCCGAACTGTGCCTGTGCATTCAGTAACTATCTGAAAATAATTATTTCTCACACAACACACCGACTGAGCTCTTTTGAACCAAGCCCTGAATAAATGGGATAAATACAGAGGGTAGCACAAAAGGAATTACTTTTAAAAAACAAAGATTTAACTCTTCATCTGAAATTAATGGCGGTAGATTTGCCACTGTCAAACTTAAGCATAAGTGATGTGCTTTAAAATGGATGTAAAAGATCCCATGGTGATATTTGGAGGAAGAGCAGGGGAGTTATCCCCGATGTCCTAGCCAATATTTATTCCTTAATCAACATCACATCATTATCTGTGCATTATAAAACTGCTGCTTGTGGGAGCTTGCTGTGTATGAATTGGTTGCGGCATTTCCTGCACTACAAGGTGCTACACTTCAAAAGTACTTCATTGGCTGTAAAGTGGTCATAAAGGACACTAAACAAATTTCTTTCTTTTTGCATGGGACCATGCATTGGCTGAGACCTACAGGAACCAGGGATAGAACTGGAAGGTTTGTAGAAAATCTGGATGGCAGCCTGAAGATAAAAGAAGAGTTCAAGATATAAGTTAGAAAGATATACTCCTCATACCTACAGGTCTGCAAGGCTTTCTCACTGCTATTCTCAGGCTTAGAGGTATGCTCCTGTTTCCTGGGCTCATTCCAGTCCTAGGCCCAGAGGAAGCCTGTTGCTGGAGTGTGCCTGGGCCTGAAGACCCGTCTCCTCAGCTGCACCAAGCCTGTTGTGTTTAGTGGAGGAGGCAGCTGAAGGGAAATATCTGCCCTACTATTTAAGAGTCAATTTTACTGGTGTATGGTCAAAGAGTCAAGCCTCGCATCAGGAAGTCATGGGTACTACTCACAATCTCCCAAAGTACACTCTCAACAGCTAAGGTGTCCCATTGGGGATGAGTTTTAATAAAGAGGCACTATAGTGTTTTCCAACAGACACCAGAGCATTGGGAACAGGAGTAGGTTGTTCAAATCCTCGAGCCTGCAGCTCCCATATTCCATTAAATCTTGGTTGATCGGCACCTCAAACCTATTTACCCGCCTTTGCTCTATAGCCCTTGATACTCTGACCCAACATCCTCAAGGCACAACGTTGCCAACCCTCCAAAGATTGTCCAGAAATTATAGGTTAAGGTACTGGACACTGCTTTGAGAAACCTGGAAAAGACTCATAGGGATGTTAAAAAAAGGTGTTTTATTTTTCCTTCCTCTTTGGATACTTTGGTTTCTTCACAAAAAGATTGGAGTTTGGAGAAAAGGATATTTGACTCGGTGTGAGCAGGGATGCGAGGTCATGTGATGAAGCGGCTAGGAATATGTCCAGTTGACAGCCATTGTTGGGCAGGGTCAATGACCAGTGCAATAGAGAGAAGCTGTGTGAGTGAGGGAGGATGGAGGAGTCAGGAGGCTTCCTGTGACTAATCTCAATGAAGGCCCCAATCCGTTCATCTAACATCTTAACCTGCTTGCTCTGGGAGAGCTGACTCAGACGCCCGTTTAAAAACATGTAGTGAAAACTTTTTGTTAAAAAAGGTTTGGGAATTGAAGAGTTAACTTAATTCTTGAAAAACCCCACGAAGAGATTTCTGAGGCAATCTTTTGCAGTGTGCAAAGACACTGCAGCCATGTCAGAACAAGCCCCTCTGGGCCTGGTTGCTGACAGAGCCTGTTGCCTCAAGGCTAATCTGCAACAGCTTCATCCATCATTGTCTTGCTTGGTGTGCCATTGTTAAAAACAGTAGAACCAGTTTTACAAGAGTTATCATGCAAACACAATGTGTGCCTGAAAACACCCTGACTTCAAAACACAAGGCAACAATTACCACTGATCTGCACCCAACCATTTAAAGGAATAGGCCAGCATTTTAAAAATGATCAGTGCGTGGACCATTATAACTGCACCAAATACAAGGCAAATTAAGTAGTGATCAAACTGGACAGTCTGGTCAGACTGCACTTAACGACTGTATCTACTAGCTTTGGTTGATATCTTCCTGGAGGTTTGGTCACATTTCCTCTGCCTTCTAAGCGCTCAGCAGATCAAGCAGCCAATTTCCCCCCAACTCAAATATTTTTACACATAATGGATAAAAGGCTTCAAGGAAAATGAAAGTAAACCCCTTTTCATGCCCCTATGATTTATCTCCTGGCTTTCTGGCAGCATCTTAATCTTCAATTCCTGGAGACTCGGTGACAATCCTGGAGGGTTGGCAACCCTAACTTTTACAGTCATGATATAGAAATAAGACATTGAAATGCTGAGGACGGTGTAAAGAAAGACTGTAAGGCTGATCGTCCAGGGGTTCGACATGGGAGAGAATGGAGAACATAAGCTGTTCATGCAGGAATAAGGCACGAGAGGTAATAGAATTACGTAACACAGAGAATATACAGCACAAAACAGACCGTTTGGCCCAACCGGTTCATTCCGTTGTTAATCCTCTATCTATCACATCTCACCCC
Source organism: Carcharodon carcharias (assembly GCF_017639515.1). NCBI lineage: Eukaryota > Metazoa > Chordata > Chondrichthyes > Lamniformes > Lamnidae > Carcharodon > Carcharodon carcharias. The sequence continues at coordinate 89,539,929 of NC_054468.1, read as the reverse complement.
TTCAGCATACTCTTCTATTGCTTTCTCCCATATATGTTCATCTAGTTTCTCCTTAAATGCATGTTTGCTATTTGTCACAACCACTCCTTGTGGTAGCAAGTTCCACATCGAAACTTCCTCCCGAGTAGCACAGTGGGCGTAGCTATGCCATATGGTCTGCAGCAACTCAAGAAGGTGGCTCACCAGCACTGCTCAAGGGCAATTAGGGATGGGCTATAAATGCTGGCCTAGCCAATAATGCCTACATCCTGTGAAAGGATAAAAAAAACATTCTCACCACTCTCTGCATGAAGAAGTTTCTCCTGAGTTGCTGACTGAGTTTATTAGTGACTATCTTATAATTACAGACCCTACTTCTGCTCTGTCCCACAAGTGGGAACATTTTACAAGTACAGAAAAAAATTAAACTATATATACTGTTACAATTAAGAATGGGAATAGAACTAGGGCCTGTTTCCATTGGCCTCAGACCCCTCCTGGGGCTTTGCCTGTGTGAGTCGAGGCAGTGAATAGGACCTGGCTGTTTGCCCATGGAGGGGTATTGCAGCCCAGCTCAGCCTGCAGGGACCCACCACTGCTCCCCCACTCGGACCTCATGTAAAAACTGCGGACGTGCCCTATTACATCATCAGAGATGATCTGCATATTTAACAAAGGACTTGCAGCCATCAAGAAACTCTCCATACCACTGATATTCTTCACTATCTGTTCAGGTTAGCACTGTTATAGAATAGGAGCGGAATCTTCCAGGCCCACCTGCAGTGGGTAGCTTGTGGACGGGAGAACTTAATTTAACAGGAGGCAGAAAAATCAGTTTCCTGACACAGGATGAACCCTTGCAATTAAGTTCTTGGAACTTTACAGGCGGATTGAGCTTCCCGACGGCTTAAAGCCCTTTTGCATACATTTGCATGTCACACACACTCAGTAAAATGCACTCGCCAGAATTAAACGTCCTCCTCCCAATTAAGTTCTCCAGGAGGGAGAAAATCTTGCATTCTGATTCACAACTGTAGGTAAGTGATGTACACCTGGCGAGACTGGCTTCTTCCTGGACTTTGGAGTGAGTAGCTGCTGCCTCATCCTTCTTGGAGACTGCTCACAAATATCAACTGAGACCAGGTGCCGGTAGGTCAAGCTGCACAAGGCTAGTCAAGAGAGGCAGGCTCAGTGGGGCACGTTAGGAGGGTATCTGGGAAAGGAAGCAAGATTGTTCAGGTCTGTTTAGGAAGGTAACACATGCATGTCACTCATGCCTTGGTTGCGTTGGATGGGCTTTCTGGGCAGTGAGCATCGTAGAGAGATGGGTCTCCGGGCAGGGATGGTGACTTTCTTCTGCCCCCATCGCAAGATTCGCTTTGCTCCTCGCGCATGCATTTGTAATGAGCTGAACCATGCAAGATCATAGGGAGCCAGTTTTACCGCCCCATGTGGAAATCACTCTTATTTCTGCTCCCGCCACCCAACTTATACGCCAGAATGGAGGATTCCACCCTGGGAGTTCCACGCTGAAACATCACAAGCAACAGATGCAAATCCCTGCTTTGTGCTCCCAGCAGGTGTCAGAAACACTGAAATGCAAAATCCCAGCAGGTGTTCTGACTATGGCTCAAATTTTACTGGCAGTGAAGGCCCTAACATGGTGGCAGTGTTGTGTGGCAACTCAGGTAGTCCTAAAATCTCCAGAGACCCACCAGAAGAGATGATTTTGAACCAATACATCTGGAGATGTAGGCTACCACCTTTTTGGACTGCTGGTTCAATCAACTCTGCTATGGTCTGCATGGAGCTTTCTCAGGTACTAACACAACCAATCACGTTGCCGTGGCAGCCATGATATCTTACCCGTGTTTCTCCCTGCCTCTTTCAATAGCCAACATCACAGTAACCATCCTCCTTTCACTTGTTGTTAGGCGGGAAAATATTTTCTTTTTGTGTGTGTTGGGGGGGGTGGTTTTACTTTTCCAGTAGATTGTTTTGGTTTTTCCGGCCCTAATTTTAACACTGTGTGAGCGAATGTATTTTGAGTGACTCAAAATCTTGCCGTGTCTCAGGCTATGCCAGGAGATGAGCTGCAGCTCCCAGCACGTCTTTACGTTTGCCCAGATATCTAGATATATTCAGAATGTGCACACAGATCAAAGTTCAGTGTCTAACTGTGGCTGATGTTGTGCTGTGCCCTCACGCGCTTCCCCTGATCTTTGGAAGGTGTCAAACGCCACAACGCTGGATGCTGGGTGCAGTCGCCAAAGAAATTTATCAAACAGTAATCTATTGGCAAAATAACGACAAGCCATACAACGTTATAATAGTGTCGAAAAACCGCAGGCAGTTTGTGCTGAGCAAGAGATCTGCCATGAGTTTGAAATCTCCACAAGCTGCTAGAGGATCTGTGCTTGTCAGGTGTAAGGGTCATGAAACGACAGCTCACCTTCGACCTCCCTGCGAGGAGCAAGAAAATGATGGGGCTGTGCAGTAAATACAAACTAAACTCACTGCAGAAAGTTAGGGCTTGCATTTCTTGAAGCCAGGGTCCTTTTAATTAAACTTATGTTCCTGCAAGGGCATTCAGCATAGGAGGCCCATAAAGGGAACATAAAACCGCTGGTGTCTCTCCGGTGCAGACATGATGGGACAAATGGCCTCCTTCTGCACCATAACAATTCTGTGATTCATCTGCGGGTAATAAATTGCTGTTTGGGGGTTTTAAAATGTCTTTTTTTTCTTCCTTTTCCTCTCTGCCTCTTTTTCTCTCACTCTTAATCCAAACTTTCTTTCCTGCTCTTGGTGGATCTAATTTGGCTCTAACGCACTCTATTTCCTTCTCTGTCATTCACTTGTTTCTTTTTCTATCCTTAAATCTCATTGGTTAAGGAGATAGTCTCAGGGTCCCGTCACCTACCAAGGCCCTCGATGCCCCATTGCCCTTGTATTTGCAGCAATTTGGGGAAAAATCTCTATGCTATTCCTGAAAATCCTGGCCCAATAACACATTTACAGCTGTTAATATTTTCTACACAGGGGTAGCTAATCTTAAGTATGATATAAGTAAAGTTGTTTTCCTCGCTGTCTACAGAAGCTATATGGCCTGATTAGCTCTCTTTAAAGACTTGACATTTAGACTCCCCAATTTGAATAAACACTTTGATTGATAAATACTTTGAGAAATTGTTATCTAGACAAATCAGGCTAAAAAGTATCTCTAAATTTAAAAAAAAACATATACTTTAACAAATCCCAGAAGATGCTTACGTCTGAATTGGATGTCTTGAGCCCACCCCACCCCCCACTGCCTCCGATGAAACAAATAATTCTATAACTATTGTAACAAGTGAGGCTGGCTTTTAACTCTTTATTTACCACGACATAACTAAAGAGCCGCCAGTAGAATAAGTTACGGACAAAAAGTGTTTCACTTCTGCTGCAAATCCCCTCAACCAGCTCTGTGGTAGTTAGAATGAGGGACATGGAACAAACAGTCTGGTACTGATGTAACACTGCTGTACCTTGTAAATGAGGGCAAAAACAAAAGATTGGTAGTGTTGTGCTGGTGGGACAAATGCTATTCACAGCTGAGACAAGGAAGTGTTTGACGTGGGTTTACCAATACAAAAGGGACCTTCAATCAACATGTCAGCCATTCAGGTAGAGAATGTTTTCAATGAAAAGAGCCCACCCCCCCACAATCCTCTGCAGGTAGGTTGCTCATTATGTGGTAGAGCAATGAGCCTAACTTACATTATCAATGTAACACATTTGGCTAATTAATTATTTCTACAGGAATGCAATTGGTTCCTCTCAAATGTGCTCCAAGGATTGTGGAGAGCACCAAGTCCTCTGCCTTGAGGCTAAAGGCTTTGTTCAGTGTAATGCCAGCCCCGAAAGCTTGATGTTAAAATAGTGCCAAAGGCATGAGAAACTCTCATTCCTGTGGGTCCTACCAGGTACTGTCGCATCTCCAGGTGTCTTTTGTGTTTAGGAGTGGAAGCGCAGGATACGCAAACAGGGAGGAGCAGCACATGCTGTCACAGATCTCCCACGTCACACTCAATACAAAACGCCTACATACACCATACATCTTACGGCCCCTCCCGCCCAACAGGCTGTTATGGTGCCGCTGAACTGAATGGGAATTTAAATGGCTCGCTGCATCCACCAGGAGGAGACACGCCATGGCAGGGCTATCAAATCCTGGCCCACGTGTCCCATTTGATTTCCCATTCTCCTTAGATCTCTGCTATGGCTCGGCGGTTTGGCTTTGGGATAGGGGAAAAGTTGATCCAGAAGCTCCCTGATCCTGCGCACAGAGGTGATAAAGTGGATGAACCTGTTTGATGCTTTTTCACTAAGGGAATGCTGTGTAAGGGAAAGGAGAATTTAAAAATATAACATGTGCAAAAGAGAAATGCAGATAGGGGGTTAACAACAGTTTGAGATTAGGACTGATTTGTAACATTCATCATGCAAATGTCTACTGGGCCTTCTAACAGCTGTCCCGCAGTCCCATAAATCTCCTATACTGATTTTCAATAACCAGTCAAACAGTCATTTCAATTTTACATCAGTGGTAAGTGTGCAATTATTAAAATGGGCACATGGGCTGTTTTCACTAGAAAGCTATTGATGGAGAGAAGTGTAGGTTGAAATGATTTATTGGCCTGAAGGAGAATAATTTGGAAGCGTTCCCCTAATGACAGGAAGCAAGGCTAATAACTAACTTTCATGGAAAAACAATCAGAATCACAGAATTTGATCCCCAATATTTCCCTGAATCTTCCGTAAAAAGAACAATGGAATTTGACTTTTTGATTTGCCATATAGCAGTGGTGCTGCAAGGAAGTGCGGCTAAAGCAGTCAGATTTTAACTCAGAGCCATCAGCCTGCAATAAAAACAGAAAGTGCTGGCGATACTCAGCAGGTCTGGCAGCATCTGCGGGGAGAGGAAGAGATAACAGGCTGAATAATAGTGAATAACGGTGGGCGGGAGTCAGGCCAGGAAATGGGTGGCTTGCTGAACCCCTTGGCTGCCGTTGTGAACAAATTGCTGCCCGCCGGGCGGGTTTCCAGCCTGTGATATTGCTTGACTGTTGTCTGTTCGTCCAATCGGAGATGGAGGGTGGGATGTCTGGCATTCCAACTGGCAGGCCATGACCCAGAAGGGGGTCAAGGTCACTGATTTCAAGGGGCACCTGGCACGGGACAGTGACAGGCACGGCTGTGGATTTAATGGAGTTGGAAGGATGCAGGATTTTTTGGGCTTTTGAAAGATTTACAACTATTGCCTCATGTAAGTTTCATTAATCTGAATAATGTGTGAATTTCCACAGAGGGTCAGCATTAAGGACTTTTGTCTTGGGACACATGTGGCATGCACTGTGGGCATCAACATAATGTTAGGACCTGAATATTGAGCAGCTGAATAGTTATCACCTTTCTTCCTCCATTGATGGCCGAGGGAAGGGAGCGAGGTGAGAAGGAGGAAATAGGGGGCCAATCCACCCCAAAGTTTGATGGTAACACCCTGAGAGTCCTCCTCCAGGCTGTGAGCACCAGGCATGAGGTTTTGATGGCTGTGGATGGGAAGAGAAGACCTTCCGCAATCACCAGTGCTGCCTGGGCAGAGGCGGCCACAGAGGTCAGCAGCATGGGTGTGATGCATCGAAGCTGGAGGTAATGACAGGAGAGGCTTAATGACCTTTTGAGATCTGCAAGGGTGAGTCAGTCTCCGTTCTGGACATCAGTGTTCATGGAAAGTAAAGGGAAGGTTCGACCAGGGTCATGCCTTGTAAGCTGCTCAGAAACCTGAGGTAGCATTATGCACAAATGACACTGTTTGTGGTCCTGATATCAATGTGGAGGTGTTGTTTTGTTTAGGGGGGGTCCTTTGAATTGAAGATGATACACAGGGTATTGGTTACCAATCATTATGCAGACTATACATTTCTCACAGTGCACAAAAGCACAAAGAAATTATTGATCCTGATAATGAAAATCATAGCACTGTCACAGCTCATGGCATGTAAAGTGGGCCCCCAATGCCAGGGAAAGGGATAGGACTGGAGGTGGCGTGCCTGATTTGATTATCCTCACCCCGCTGGAGGAGGAGGGTCTGCAGTTGTCTTCGAGTGAATGGAGGCAGCCAATTGACTGAGGTGAAATTGGAGGAGGGCTTCAGGGTGGTGAGATTGAAAGAGACATTATCCAAAGTTGGGTTGGAGAGGGAGAGGGCTAGCTGGAGGATCTTTGATGCCTGGCATACTTTTATGTACTGAACATTGTTGTTTTATGCATTCAAAGGCTCAAATACTTCCTGGTGGAAACCATGTGAGCGTGTTATAAGTAGTTTAACGGTAGCAAGGTGCCACATCTCATTATCCATAGAGTGTTAATGAAGCTGAATCTTGTGTCTTCACACATCCCATGAAGGTTGTGAAAATCCAATTAATGCCCTTTCTTCCGTGTTTTCTACACAGGTGAACCATTGGCTGCCGAGGCCACCAGCCCTGAGGGACCCACACTAGTCTCCAAGGAGGAAGAGAAAGCTTTGGAGGGCGCAGCATCACATCCTCTCCCTGCACCAAGCACCAACACAGATCCTGGCATGTAGGTAGGGACTAGAGCAGCGGACAGTGAGCAAGCACAACCCGGTGAGGGTACTTCACATTTGCACGTGCAGCTGCCAGACAGTGTGGCGGAGCAGGTCTCAGGCAGTCTGAGCAGTGTTCAAGGTGATCCAGCGACTGAGTCCCAGTCGGATGATGAGCTGCTGGAGTTGGACATCCAGTGCGGGACACGTGGAGATTTGGTGGATATACCTGAAGAGTTGCATGTTCTGGAAGTGTCCATCCAGGCTATGCACACTGCGAATACCCACTCTTCAGAGCACCAAGCTTCCTCCATGGACAGAATGGTGACTGTCTTGGAGGGACAAACCTACCAGATTGCAGAAGAAATCATGGGCATCCGCTCTGACTTGCACTCCATCACTCTGGCTCTGAACAGGGGCCTAAAGCCAGGCTGACATGGGTACTAGGAGCCTGGACCCTGAGCCTGCCCCTGGGACCTCACAAGAAGGCACGGAGACCCAATCAGTCCTCGTGGTGGAGGATGAGCAGCAGCTGCTGCCATCTGGAAGCACCTCTCAAGGCAATTCTGATGGGGGCAGCCTCCCCTCTGCCCCTTTGCCATTGGCACAGTCAACCTCGATTGCAGTGGTGTCAAAAGGGCCTCCTGCCACTCCACAGGAGTCTTCTAATGTGGTGGGGTCCTCAGGCCTCAGCTGCACAGGGGGCGCCCGCCAAAGTCATCCAGGGCAAAGGGACAAACAGATCAGCAGCCTCTCTCCAGTGTAGCTGTAAGCGAAGAGGGTGCAATATGCCACAGCACGCGGAACAGAATTAGGAAAACTCCACACTGGTCACTAAGAAGTTCACATGGGTGTATGTTGATTATGTATTGCTTAGAGGGGGTACTGGCCATTTGGAAATAAACCATGTGCTTCTTAGCCTTGGTGCAGAGGTTGAGTAGGTTTTTTTACTGGTTTATAAAATGATGGGAGAAACAATTCATGCAGATTCCATTGTAAGGGTTGGTCAAGATGCAACAGTCCCTAATGGATTGGGATGGTGATTGTGCTGACAGGACTCTCTGAAAGAGCTTGCCATGTAGGTGGGATGATGTTGAGACACAGAACATACATGCAGCTCAGAGGCCATGAATGCTTGATCTAGTGGAACCTCTGTCTTAAGGGCTCCCGTGTGTCAGCGCCATCCATGCACTCCTGCGCAGGCCCTTGCACCTCGCCGCTGGGATGTTCCCTTCACCTCATTACCAATACAATGAACAGAAGAATGCCGCTATTTTGCATGTCTCGCCAGGGCATCCCCTCTCTGAATGGCAAGGTTGTGAAGAGTGCAGCACACAATGACCATCAGTGACACACTGGATGGAGCATACTGGAATGCTCCTCCTGATCTATCCAGGACATCAAACCTCATCTTCAGCAGCCCAATTGTCTACTCAATGATGGCCCTGGTTGTCCCATGGCTCTTGTCATTGGTCCTTTCTGCCCCTGTTCTAGGGGTCATGAACCATTTCTTCAAAGGGTAACCCTTGTCAGCCAGAAGCCAACCATCAAGTCCATCAGTCATTTCTGGCACCTGACAGTTCCTGAGAATGCAGGAGTCCTGTGTCTGGGTACCTAGTGCAGACCTGCGTACTTCTTCGGTGGTATCACATACCAACTGAACATTTAAAGAATGATAGCCTTCCTGTTTATAAATGCACAGAGATGGCCTGCTGGAGCCTTAATGGTGACATGTGTGCAGTCTATCACATTCTGAACCATGAGGAAACCTGCCATTGCCACAAATCATCTGGCTCAATCAAGCTGACTGTGGTGGTCCATGGAGAATGCAATATACTGAACTGCCCTTTGGAACATTGATCGATAAAGACCTTAATGCTGTATAATGCCACTGAGGTCTCCAGAGGCTGCCTGAAAGGATCCAGTTGTAAAGAAATTCAGTGTTATTGTGACCTGATGGTGACTGGCATTGGATGACCACCCATGCAGTTGGAAGTTATCTCCCCTGCCAGCATCACAGAGAGAGAGGTCACTGTGGCTCTAGAGAGCCTGAGTTTCCTTTGGCACTGTGTCTCACACATTTGAAGGTAGTTCATTCTCTCCCTCTATACTCGATTGGGAACATAATTCCTTGATTCTATGATTGCAGCATCCGGCCTTCAGCAGCTCCAGTCTGCCACCCTCCTGCACCCCTAGTGCATTCTCCTCCTGACCATCTGGCCTTTTCCCTCTCTTTCTCAATGTCCTTCTCTTCTCCTCACTGGAGGAAATGCCTGCCACATTGATCACTATCCCCATGTTGTATAATCAAAACAGGCAGAGGTACAGGTGAGGCACTAAGTGCATATTTCTGCAGGCTCATTTAAGCCTTAAAATAGCACAGGAATACACTAAAACCACACCTTCTCATAACAAATGATAATATCACTCTCAGCAGCCTGAACTGCTGAGGTCAAACAAAGGACCCAGCTGCTGCCTTTAAACCCCTCCTTATATTCAATCATGGCAAAAAATGAGTTCCCCACCTGGTCTTCATCCCACTCTCTAACTGTGTTATTGCAGCCAGCATGTATTATGACAGTCAACTGCACTCTTTATAAGCTTAAGTTGCCAATTATCGCCAATTTGAATATGGTGGGTGGGCTCCCAATTTCTAGGACTGCCCGCCTAGCGTATTATCACGTTCCAATCCATTCCGCTTAATAATATGTCGGTGCGGGTGCAATACAGGCCAGTTTTTGCTGTGTTTTATTCAGCCCAACATTTCTGGTTGTGACCTCTCAATAGATTTCCAGATCCACAGTATTTTGCTTTTGGATCAGTTAGTCTGTGAAATGGATTTTGTAAGCTGGGTGTTGAATGTAATGTAAAAAATATGGGGAACATCTGTGGCACTCTATCCCAGCATGAGTTACTTGCTTCATGAAAAGGGGGTAGAAAGGGGCAGGTGGAAATTGGGGGGAAAGCATCTTATAGCTATTGAAGAGAGCAAACAGAAATGAAAATCTCTGGAGTGCAGCCAAAATGGGCACATCTATTCTACTACATTTAGAGTTCTTGACTAGCTCCTTGCAAGATGACAGCCTTGGCTCAGTAGTTAGCATTCTTGCTTCTGTGTGAGAAATTGTGGGTTTAAATCCCACTCAAAGGTTCAGCCTGTAATCTAGGTTGGCACTCCAAGGCAATATCAAGGGAGTGCTGCACTGTTGGAAGTGCACTGGATGAATGATTAAACCAAGCCCCTGTCCCCTTCTCAGGTTGGAAAGTGGAGTTGAAGTTGGTCAGCCAATCCTATTGAATGGCGGGACAGGCTCAAGGGGTCGAATGGCTTACTCCTGTTTTTATTTCTTATGCTGTCTTATGTGGAAAACCAAGTGCAGTTAAACTCCATTGCTTCAGCCTAAATTAATACAAGTGTGGAGATTTGGTCATTTGTCTCCAAGGTTACAGGCTTGGGAGAGAAACCAAGCTGCATTATTCAAATATAAACAATGTGTAATTGGTTCCATTATGTGTGTGACTGACAGCTCCTTTCTGAATCAAATAGTCAGTTATTTAAATCCAAGGAGTTCTTCCATCTATTTCAGGGGGCATATGAAGTAAGTTGAAGTGTTCAAATCAAGGAGAATCAGTTTAGAGCCTTCAATAGTTTGGCCAGAACAAGATAGCTTTTAAGAGTGGTAAGCAAGAATCACTGTGTATAAAATGTTATTTTCGAACAGTGTATCTAGTCTACAGATTGCAAACATTTCTTTCTTTTGGAGAGCTGGACAGCATGATTTCTACAGTAAACATGTATGTTTCATGTTTTGCTATTAATTTTTTTTTGACCTTTGATCATTAAATTTTCCTGATAGAAATTCCTGAGATTGTTCAGGGCAGATCCAGTAACTACAATCATTAACGTAAAGGTTTTTTGGTTCCTATATTGGGCCTGTCGCTGAAAGCTGACTGAGGTCTCGAGGTTAGCGAAGAGGTCACAAGGAATTGTGGCTCACCTACAAGGGTAATCCAAGATAAGGAAGCTGAAAGATCTTGAGTAAGGAGGGCAGAAAAGACTCAAAAATATATCACCCTGCTGTCGCTGACTTCCAGTGGTTCCACACCTCTCAATGCACTTCATTCTTGTCCACAATCGTCTCCACCTCTCATCACCCCACCCTCCCATTCCTACCTCTTTAATTCCTCTAGTATGACACCCGCTGCTTCACTTTCAGTCCTAAATCCTTCAATTGTCTTACATTCTGGAACTTGGTTTCTAAAACCACCTATGTTGCAATCTCTCTCTCTGCCTTCAAAATCCCCAAAAACTCACCTCTGTGATAATGGCTTAGGTCACTGCTCCTTCCCAACTCTTCTGCTACTGTTTAGCATCAGTCTCTTCTTTGTTAAGCACCTGAGGGATTTATTACAATGAAGGTGCTGAATCAATTCAAAATCAGCATAAATTAACACCATACTGGCAATCTAACCTCAGTCAAGAATGGTTGATTTGGAAAAAGAAGTGTCACTTTGGGACAGTAAAAATACAGAGCTTAAGCTGAAGCAAAGAGGTTGTCTCAGTCGTGGCACACAAACTGAGGGGGAGTGGGTGCAGAGGGGAGGAGGACACAGCCTGATATCACAATGCTACAAGCAAAGTCAGGTAGTAAATTTGGCTTAGTTGGTAGAAAGTTTTGCTGCTGAGTCAGAAAATGATGGGTTCAAGTCCCACTCCAGATTTAAGCACATGATGCATTCCAACATAGATTCATGTGAGGTATTGCACCAGAGAGGGTAGAAAAACGATTTACAAGGATCATATCAGAACTGTGAGGCTGTAACTATCAGGAATGGATGAACAAGCTGGGTATCTTTTCTGTTGAAAAAAGAGAATGCTGAGGGGTTACCTAATAGGGGTACTTAAAATTATGAAAGGTTTTGATAGAGGAGACACAGAAAGTGTGTTTCCACATGTGGGGAACAGCAAAGCTGGAGGCCATCAATATAAGATAGTCGCCATGAAACCCAATAGACAATTCGGAACAAACCTCTTTCCTCAGAAAGTGGTACAAATGTGGAACTTGCTCCCACAGAGAGGAGCTGAGACAAATTATATTGACAGGAACATAGAAAATAGGAGCAGGAGTAAGCCATTTGGCCACTTGAGCCTGTTCCTGCCATTCAACTATATCATGGCTGATCTTCTATCTCAACCCCATTTTCCCACACTGTCCCCATATCCCTTGATGTTTTTCTGTGTAGACATCTATCGATCTCTGTCTTGAATATACTCAATGATTGAGCCTCCACAGCTCTTTGGGGCAGAGAATACCAAAGATTTACCACCCGCTGAATGAAGAAATTCCTCCTCATCTCAGTCCTAAAGGCTTGCCCTTAATCTGAGATTGTGTCCCCTGGTTCTAGACCGCTGCAGCCAAGGGAAACATCCTTCCTACATCTAACCTGTCTAGCCCCTTAAGAACTTTGTATGTTTCAATGAGAGCACCTCTCATTCTTCTGAATGCTAGAGAATACAGGTCCCGTCTCCTCAATCTCTCCTCATGGGACAATCCCACCATTCTAGAAACTAATGAACATTTGTGGCGCTCCCTCTGTGGCCAGGATATCCTTCCTTAGGTAAGGAGCCCAAAAGTACAGAATACTCCAGGTGGTCTCACCATGGCTCTATACATTTGCAGCAAGACGTCCTTACTCCTGTACTCAAATCTTCTTGTAATAAAGGCCAACGTACCATTTGCCTTCCTAATTGCTTGCTGCACCTAGGATGATGCACTTAAGAGGAAGCTGGATCAGCATATGAGGAAGAAGAGATCGGCCATGATATAGTTGAATGGCGGGAGCAGGCTCGAGGGATCAAATGGCCTACTCCTGCTCCTATTTTCTATGTTCCTATCGATACTATTTGTCTCAAACTCCCCTCTGTGGGAGCAAATTCCACATTTGCACCACTCTCTGGGGAAAGAGGTTTGTTCTGAATTGTTCATTGGATGTCATGGTGACTATCTTATATTGGTGGCCTCCAGCTTTGCTCTTTCCCACAAGTGGAAACGCACTCTCTGCATCTCCTCTATCGAAATATTTCATAATTTTAAATACCTCCATTAGGTCACCCCTTGGCATTCTCTTTTCAACAACAAAGATACCCAGTTTGTTCACAGATGAGGGAGGAGGAGACATGGCTCAAATGCAGCATAAATGGACTGGGTGGACTGAATGGTCCGTTTCAGTGCTATATGTATATTCTATGCAGCTCTATGTATTAACCTAGGCTGATATTTCAGTGTAGTACTTAAGAGAGTTCTGTATGGCGGTGGTTCAGCTTAATTTCTATCTGCCATTCTTAGGTGACACCATTTGCAGAATAACAGAGTATTCTCCTGCCGTTCTGGTCAGCATTCCTCCCTTAACCAACATCATCAGGAAACAGGTCACTTGCATTTGTGGGATCTAGTCGTGGGTAGCTTGCTTGCTGCATTTGTGTATGTTAACAACCGCAAATGAACTTTGAAAGCAAATCTTTAGCTGTAAGGTACTTTGTGATAATCTGAACATGTGAAAGGTCTTACATTAGAGTAAGTTTTCTTTCAAATGTGTCACACTTTAGTGGTTGTAGGTGGAGGGATAAAGAATTGGGGACTGCGGGCAAAGACACAGATAGCTGGTGATACATGAAAACAGGATATCATTGGCAGGCTGTCAAATTGTTGAACAGGATTGTCACTCAGCTTGAAGTAGAATTGGAGTTGGGGAGGAATGGGGGAATATTCAAACCCTGGTTGGGTCTTGCATTGTGAAACACAAGTTACAGTAATGGAAACAACTGATTAAAGCTTTAAAGAAGTGGAGAGACAAAATGAATATGAGCAGTGGCCTGAATCATCAACATGAGATCTGGTTAGGCGAGTGGGAAGGAGGAGGCCTGCTCTTTTGTAATTTGGAATTAGCCTTTTTTCAGAATTTTTTAAAGTGCATATTCCACTTGCCAAAGTGAGGACATCAGCATTGGAAATGGAATAGGTTGCTTTTTTACCAGCTGAACTTGACATCAATATGCCTAAGGTTCAGGCATGTGGCAGTGACAATGTAGAAGGGAGTTCATTCTATTATGTCTCAAGAAATTGCACCAGTCCTAATCTTAGAAGAATACCCACCAGAATCCCCCTGCCTTCCCATTGCCAAGGTGAGACATTGCCTGGATTTTATAGGGGGCGTATTGGTCGCCCCACCCCTGGAAGAAAGTCAGTCGTGATATTATGCTGGGGGTGGTCTTAAAAAGCTGAGGGTCAGACTTCCACCCCTCAGTGGAAGGAAGTGCCCTCGAGTGCTGTTGGTCAATCTGATTGGCTGGCAGCTCTTGCAGTCCCAGCAGTGCCAGAACTCAGTAGTGGGCACTGCTGAGACAACATGCATCTCCACAAAGAAGACAGCATGGATACCAAACTCAGGTAAGAGTAAGGCACTCTAGGGAGGGGGTGGGAGGAGGATGCGGCATCAGTTTTGAAGGCCAAGATAGGGGAAGGCACAAAGGGGGCTGGGGGGGTACCATCTATGGGAGGGGTATTCTGATGTGCATAGTGCACCCCTCCAAAGTAGGTAACCCTCTTTCCTTCCCACTTTTTCATCAGAGTTGGTGAAAAATCGGCCTGCCACTCTCACCTGCCTTCCCCCAACAACTGTATTATGGTAGCAGGGGTGGAATTAAGCCCCTAATTGTCCCTTAATTGGGCAGTTAAGGGCCTCAACAGATCTAAGGGCAGGTGGGCTACTGGGCACCTTACACACCCATCGTATCAAGAGGAACAGATCAGGGGTGGGCAAAAAAGTGGTGGGCTAGCCACCTATGATATTTTACATGCCTCCTGCCAAAAACAGGTCCAGCAGGGAGCCGTAAAATCCAGCCTATTTTTACCAATGCCCACACCAGCCATTCTCCGGCTGTTTTGAGAGATTCTGATGAATGTCAATTAAGAATACTTTTGTGTGTGGGCTGCTTGTGTACTAGGAACTAGGCTGAGAGGCCTCAGATCCCTCTGGTCCATAACATTTCTCTTGATAAAGCAGGCGAAGGTGCAATTAAGAACAAGGCAGGAAAGAATATAAATGAGGCTCAATTATGTTAACATGGTCTTTACAGGATCTTTCTTTTACAAATGTGATTGGATAATGAAAAAGATCATTGAAGGATGAATGTCAAATGGTTGGACTGGAGAAAATGCAGTCTTCGCTGTATTATCAAAGCACTCTGGCCCCAATTAAACTGCTTCTTTAGCTGTTTCTTTTTTAACCTATCTCTGCAGAATAGTGTAATGATGGGGACCTGGTTTCATTCCAGGAGACCTTGAGTGCTAAAGCAGTGATCAGCATCATGGAATGTCCTATTGTCATCTCGCGATAATGTGACAAATGTTAACCTTGTCATAAAATCACTGATGTGTTACATGAAGCATTACAGGAGCCACTAGAGGACCGAGGCTGTCTCAGGTTTTTACAAGATGGCACTGATTTCATTCTTTCCCCCATGAACCCCCGGTGCTGAATAATCAAATATAAACGGGCTTGTGATTGTGCAGTCCAATACTTCCATAGCAATTTTTCCAAGGGACAGCAAGGTCAGCCTCTGCTGCCGATTGGCGGAGGGAAAGTCAGTGCTTTTCATTCATGGTGCCTCCTCTGACTCAGTTGCGTGAGAAGGGTTGTCTGGGAGACGCACCAATAGCAGAGCAGGTGTCCAGCCAGATTAAGTTGCAACGAGGGCTGAATTTATGGCCTGCAGGTCTCTTCTTTCAGGCACCTCCATTGTAAATTGAATTTTATTTTCATTAAGAAGTCTTCTCTGTTACAGGCCTCTTCCCTGAGGCACTGTACACATGCTTTCGCTCCAGCAGTGTGCATGTTATCCAGGGCATGAATGGGAAATACACTGTTGGGTGTTTTTCATGTTAAGTGCTCAATACATCAGAACATTGTCTTTCTCTATCTCCACCAATGACAAATTAATTAGATGTCTCTTTGCACTATAGCTGCTCCCAGTTAGGCATCAAGTCTCAGCCTCCTGAACTATCTTGCTGTTCCTTTTTCAATCTGAGTTGCAGCCAAGACTTAACACAGTGTTCTTCATTCTAGTCAATGCATCGGGGAGACCTTAGCATACCTTCTGCAGATTTAGATTCCACTTGATTCCTTCACTGCCTTTCCATATTATCTGGACAGCGGTTTAGGGCTGACTTAATGGATAGACAGACGGAAATTATTTCCTCTGGTGAGGGAATCAAAAACAAGGAACCACAATTTTCAAATTAGAGTGAAGCCGATCAGGACTGAAATCGGGAAAAACCTTCTCACACAAAGTGTAGTGGAAATCGAGACCATGTTTCCTCCAAAGGCTGCATCAACTGGACCTTTTGAGACTGAGATCTTTGGATTTTTATTCGTTAAGGGTATCTAGGAATATGGAGCAAACTGAGTAAGTGGAGTTAGAGTATAGATCAGCCATGATCTGTTTGAATGGTGGGACAGGCACAATCCTGTTCCTTTATTTCATTTACAATTCTCGATCTAAACCTCCTTGCACTAATTCAATATCATTCACTATGCACTTATTTTGCACAGTTGTGTGCAAACCTAGACAATTCTTAGCATTAATTTTCATATTCCATTGCATCTGCCCAATTGTGTAATTGTTCTAAAGTTGTTTGGAAGTAGGGGCAGATAGCATGCGCCAGCACAGGTGCCATGGATAGAGCAGCCTTTATCTATGCTGAAATGTTTTATGACTCCATGGTTTAGCTGCATTTGCCCATCCCTGCTTGGTGCCTTCTTTCTGTGTTGTTGGCTAATTTAACGAGTTGATAGTTTGTTTCAGTGTCCAAACTGGAGACAGTAAGCGTACAAGCACTGATCCCTCTGAGATTCCAGGACACCTTCTCCCAGTTTGCCATTACACCCCCCAGCACGGTTCTCTTTTTTTTGAATCAGCTTCTTATCTGTTCCCATGTTCTATTTTGGATTCACTTTCCCAGTCCAGAGAGCACATAAGATAGGCTGACTCATCAGCACAGTACTGAGGCAGTGCTGCACTGTCAGAGATTATGTCTTTTGGATGAGACATTAATCTGAGGTCTCATCTGTCCTCTCAGATGGATGTAAAAGATCCCATGGGCATTATTCAAAGACCTTGGGGTATTCTGCAACTGTCCTGGCCAACATTCAGTCCTTGACTAACAACATGAAACAAACATGAAACAAATTAATAGTTTCTACATCTCACTGCTCTTTGTGGGACCTTGATGTACACAAATTGGCTTCTATGTTTGCCTGGGGACATTCATTAGCTAGGGATGTTGTAAAACAGATGCCAAATAAATGTGAATTCCTTCTGTTATCTGTCTTCTAGCTGAATTAAAAGTCTTTCATGTGGAACCTTGTCAAGCGTTATAAATGGAATCGCTGTTTCAAGAATGGAATGCTCATTTCTGGAATCTCAGATCCAACAAAATGAGCACCACTTAGTTTCAGTCATTTGGCAGTGTTGTTCTATAAGTGTGTTTGCTGACAGTCAACAGTATTGGCCAGAGCTTTGATTTCCTTTCTGTGGAGGAGTCTACAACATATCCATGGCACCTCCCCTAATCCTCAGAGTAAATCGGAGCCCTGCCACAGCACAGCACATTTACATTCCGTTAGGCTGCAAGGTGATGGCCATGGCTGAGTGGGTTGCACTTCACCTCGGAGTCAAAAAGTTGTGGGTTGACATCCTGCTGCAGAGACTTGAGCATATACTCTGACTCTTGAGAACTACGCCATCAAGGTGTGTCATTTTTCAGATGAGTTATTAAGCCGAGCCGCTGTCTGCCTGTTGAGATGGACATAAAAGATCCC
Source organism: Carcharodon carcharias (assembly GCF_017639515.1). Classification (NCBI taxonomy): domain Eukaryota; kingdom Metazoa; phylum Chordata; class Chondrichthyes; order Lamniformes; family Lamnidae; genus Carcharodon; species Carcharodon carcharias. The sequence continues at coordinate 89,522,462 of NC_054468.1, read as the reverse complement.
ATTGCACTATTTCAAAGAAGAGCTGGTGAGTTCTCCCCAGCGTTCTGTACAATATTTATTCCTAAACCAACATCACCAAAACAGATTATCAGGTCATTATCACATTGCTGTTTGTGGGAGCTTGCTGTGCTGTGTTTCTGAGTCAAGTGGTAGGTAAATGGCTGTAAAGCACTTTGGGATGTCTTGAGGTTGTGAATGGCAATATGTAAACAAGAGTCTTTCTTACTTATCTTCACTTACACTGACCATGAACAATCCGAGATAATTAATTGAGTGCTCCATCAATATATCTTAGGTTTGCTCCCAAATTGTGCCATGCTAAATGGTCTCAGTCAAACTGATTGTATGGAGTGTAACAATTTTCAGCACAATTTGGTTAAGAACGGGAGATATCACCCCAGGATTCCCATCCCTCCTTGTAATCCACGAGTCTCTACTGGAGAACGCACACAAGAGTACATGATGAGACTCTGCTCTGATAACCACATTGCCAACATCCACTGCCTTGGCTTGCCCTTGGTTTCTTCCATGCGTGGCTGGAAGATGTCGGCACACTGGGATCCTATCCTTGTGAAACTCAGCACCTTCAGGGAAGGAATGGAGGAACTAGGAATGCAGAGGGCTGAGGGTCAGGGAGGGTGCTGCAAAAAAGCCCTCTTTTCAGGCGTCGTGAATCATCAAGATTACAGCACAAGGAGACACTGAATGCGTTAGATTTACCAGATGCCAAGTCAGGATAGATAAAAGTGTGGAAAGACCAAACGTTAGCAAATGTTTGCTATCTGATTCAAATTTATCCAACTAGGACACCTTCTTTAACCCAGTTCAATGTTACAGTTAGTTGTGGTTTGTAAATAGCCGATTTAATTGTTCTTACTACTGGATTGTTTACATTTTCTGGCAAGCTTTGCAAATATTATAAATTATGATATTGTAGAGGCTGATTTTGATTGTACCCATAAACAGGCATGGGGATCCTGATAAGCGATTAACCCATGTCCATTAATTGTGATGCAGGCAACTTGCCAACTCTACATTTCCTGCTAATTTCAATGATCTCAGCATTCAACCACCATCACCCAGTTTAATTGGCTAGACATATTAGCAGGGCAGTAATATTGTTAATGGCTTAAAGCCAGTCTGCATCTATTAAAGGGGAGCTGATCTGTAGCTGGACAGGTGATGGCAGTCATTCAGAAAGTGAGTCTGACCTGGGAAACAGTAAAGAATGGTACAACATGGAAGAGAGCAAGCTCCAAGGTTTTTTGAATGCTGCACTGGAGGCCACTGGTGGAGAAGATAGACAGGACAAGATGTACCTTGTATCCATAGTGGGGAAGGAGGGCTGGGTTGGATAGAATGGGCACAGGAGGCCCTCCAGACAAATGCTGATCAGGCAACAGGAGCAGATAGCCATGGAGGTCAATGCTAAGATCCAAGCTCACAGACATGAATCAGTGTTGCAAGAAGTTCAATTACCTCACAGGAGTGGTCAAGTTCAGTGAATGTGCCTTCATATGCCAAAGCCTACCAACAGCACCACTACCTGCAGCCATTATTCAATTCACCCCACACACTCATTACTCACCCACCAACAATTGGGACTCAGATTTGACATTCATATGTTTCGCCTCAACCTTACACACTTAGAACTGTTGCAAGCTTCACACTCACATTTCAAAGCTTGTACGCACTGCCAGCTATTCAACCATGACAGTCACATCACCCAAACAGATTCGGTGGTACTCGCTGACACACTTCCCTCTTTCTCGCATAACATGGTGGCACACAGCTGGAAGCAGCAGGAGCTAACTGGAGTGGAACAGGATCATGTCCTAACCCCCGTGGAGGAGACCATGCTGCCCATTATTGGGATGCCCAATGCTGAGGCCATGGTCAACAGGGGGGCTGAAACCATCAAACATGACAGTATCCTCACACTTAATCCTCCTTCTCACATCCTATTCCCCCCATATCCCACACTCTCTTCTGATATACGAGCTGCAGATAGTGTAAATATGTACAGGTCTGCTTTACCTGTAAATCTGAAAACCACACTTTTTATGAACCTTATCAACCTTTAGCATGAGAAGCCAGTGACCTGAGCCAATACGAACCTTGCTGACTACACCCTGTATTTATTATTCAGTGGTACCTCTTACTTTTCTAGCCACTTTATATTCTTTAGCTAGCCTAGGCTCTGGCCATTGTAATGTAAGTATGTCCAGGCCTATATGCGGTATCCAAAAACCAAAAGTATCTGAAATCTGAAATGCAATCGGCCCCCAGGGTTTCAAATAAATGATATTCAGCCTGTACTTTTTACTTTCCCCACTCACCAGGTCAGAACCTTACTTTTGTGCCTTTCTGCTTTCAAATGCTCAAGAACTGCAACCTACCCAGGCTGTGGAGGAATAGCAAGAAGTCAGTGATGATGAAGACATAGCACCATCATGTGATTTCACATTCGCAACCACTCACTCAGATACTGACACTGCACGTACTGAATGTACTTTAGAGGATGGCTTAGAGGCGGGACCTGCACATCCTCAGCCAATTTGATTCACTCCAAGTAATATCAAGAAACGTCCGATCACAATGGGTGCAGCAAAGGCAACAATAACCCTGCTGTTGTGCTGAAGATCTGTATTCCAGAACTTGCCAAGTCTTTAGCCAAGTTGTTTCAGTACAGCTATAACACTGGCAGCAACCTGACAAAATGGAAAACTGCCAAGGAATGTGCCATTCACAGAAGCAGGACAAATCCAATCTGGCCAATTACATCTCATCAGTCAACTCTCAGTCACTTGCAAAGTGATGGAAGGTGTTGTTGACAGTGTTATCACTTACTCATCAACAACCTGCTCACTGACACTCAGTTTGAGTTTCACCAGAGCCACTCAGCCCCACACCTCATTACAGCCTTGGCCCAAACATGGACAAAAGGGCCGAAGTGAGGGTGAGGGTGACTGCCCCTGATACTAAGGCAGCATTTGATCTATTGTAGCGTCAAAGAGTCATAATCAGCCCAGAATATTACCACAGGAGTTATTCACTGCAGTGGTTTAAGCCCAACTATGTTCAGCTACTTTATCAATGACCTTCCCTCCATTATAAAGTCACAAATGAAGATGCTTATGGATTATTATACAGTGTTCAGTTCTATTCACATCTCCTCAAATAATGAAGCAGACCATCCCTATGTGCAGCAAGTCTTGGACCACATTCAGGTTTGGACTGGTAAGTGCAAGTAAAATTCATGGAACAGAAGTAGCAGAAAATGACCATCTCCAACATGGCAGAATCTAACCATCTCCACTTGACATTCAATGGCATTACCATTACTGAAACCCCCACGCAGCAAAGCTGTGTCCACAAGTCTGTCACTGGAATAAGGAGAGGGTAGGGCATTGTACAAACTGCGAGCTGCCTGATGGATGACGCTCCTTCCAGAATCTGAACTACAATGAGTGGAAGAGTAAAAGTGGTCGAAGTCTAACTGGAGTAGAAAATGACTCTGGTTAATTAATGGAGAATTGATGGACTTCCTGCACCCTCACGCATTAACCTGTCTGAATAATTCAGACTGTATTTAAAGCACTAATTGATAATGAAAGGGATGGAGTATTTCACACAGGCACAAACAGCTGTGCAGAGTGACAGCAGTAGCAAGTCATCGACACACTGACCTACTCAGCTTATTGATTATTGTTTCCTCTGAGGCAGTAATGTTGAAGTTCAAATCATTTCCAAACACTTGATATGAGGGCAGTGTTCCATACTTTTATCTTTCTGCATTCATCAATAAAAACTGCCACCATTTTACTTTCATCTTCATTCTTGCTGGGATGTAGCTCCTTGGACAGCATCCTGCCTGAACTCTTGCTGGTGTGCAATTTCCTGGGCCCAGAATCACTGATGAAGATACATACCTTTTTTGGGAGAAACTGCCATGACACCCAGCAGGCTTCCTTAAGTCTTTGGCTCTGGTTGAGATAAATTCGATGGTTTGAGCAGTTTTCCAGAAACCCATGATTTCTGCTGGGCAAGATCAATAGTTCCAGCAGCCATCTTCTAGAGTCTCAAAGCACCAGTTTAATCTGTAAGCTTAGACTATCTAGTAGCCAACTCTTCCGCCATAAAGCACATTACAATTAAGTCCAATCAATGACCCATACACCATTGGGGAAGATCTCCAAAAATATCTTCACACTTGGTATATTGAATCATGATGAAGACAGGTGGGGATGAGAAAATGACAGGGACATTTAACACATATTTTGTCTCTGTCTCCAAAATGGAAGATACAAAGTACATATGAAAAATAGGGGGTAAACAAGGAGCTAATAAGAGTGAGGCGCTTAAAGTAATGGATATGAGCAGCGACAAAATATTGGAGAAACTTAAGAGGCTAAAAGCTGACATATCCCTTGGACCTGGTGGCCTACATCCCAGAGGTCTAAAAATAAGAGCTGCAGAGATAGCAGATGCACTGGTTATGATTTTCCAAAATTGTCTAGATTCTAGAATGGACCCAGTAGATTGGCTGGTCAAGAAAGGAGAAAGAGAGAAAACAGGGACCTCAGGCCAGTTAGCTTGACATCAGAAGAATGCTGGAATCCATTGTTAAGGAAGTCTTAACATTGCGCTTGGAAAATCAAAGCAAAAGGGAAATCATGCTTGACAAGTTTATTAGAGTTTTTTCAGGATGTAACTAATATGATAAAAAAAAGGGGAAGCAGTATATGTAGTAAGGCATTTGGTAAGGTGCCACACAAAAGATTAAGACACCAGTTAAAGGCTAATGTAGTTTGGGTAATATTTTAGCATTGATATGTTAACAGAGAGGAAGCAAAGAGTAAAGATAAACAAGGCATTTTCAAGTTGTCAGGCTGTAATTAGTTGAGTTCCGCAAGGATCAGTGCTGGGACAATTCACAACCTGTGTTAGTGACTTAGACAAAGAGACCAAGTGTAAATTTGCTGATGATACAAAGCTAGGTGAGAATGTATGTTGTGAGGTGGACACAGAGAAGCTACAAAGAGATAAAAGCAAAATACTGCAGATGCTGAAAATCTGAAATAAAAACAGAAAATGCTGGCTCTGTGGAGAGAGAAGCAGAGTTAATGTTTCGAGTCCATATGACTCTTCTTCAGAGCAAAGAAAATTTGACAGGTTCAGTGAGTGGGCAACAAGATGGCAGATAGGGTATAATGTGGGGAAGTGTGCAGTTATTCACTTTGATCATAAGCATAGAAAAGCAGAATATATTTTAAGAGGTGAAACTTTTAAATGTTGATGTTCAGAAAGACTTGGGTGCATTTGAACAAGGAACACAGCAAATTTGCATGCACGTATGGCAGGAAATTAGGAAGGCAAATGGCATAGTTGTCCTTTACTGCAAGGGAACCGGAGTACAAGAATAAGGAAGTCTTGCTACAATTGTATGGGGCTTTGTTGACGCCTACAGCACCTGGAGCACTGTGTCCAGATTTGGTATCCATTTCTAAGGAGGGATCGTCTTCATCGTCGACTGTCGCTCGAATTGAGGATGATGCCTACTCCGGTTTAAAAGTGGGTCTTTGTGTGACTAAACAGGCCGATTCACGACCTATAGATCTTTGGGCACATGAGGCATGATGTCCCACGAGGTAGAGGGATCTGGAAAGCAGGATTTGATTCATTTTCTTTCCTTCTCTGCCACCACTCTGCCTCATCATTAAGGTGTTGGGACTCAAAGTGTGGTGCAGCTTGAAGGACAATTGGTCACTATTTTGAATGAATGGAGCAAGCTCCACACAGTCATTAATGTCAATGCTGCAGTGCTTCAAGGAGAACTTCAGAATGTCCTTAAAATGTTTTCTTTCAACTCCCTGGAACGTTGGCCATTTGAGAGTTGAGAAAACAGGATCTGGTGGGGGAGAAATTTTTCGGCCATCTGGACGCAGTGTCCAATCCATCAAAGTTGATTTTTGCAGGAGTTTTGTCTGAATACCTGTGAAACTGGGTTTAAGAAGGATACAAGCAGTTGCTCGACTGTCCTCCCACTGAATCCGGAGAATGCAGCCGAGGTATTGCTGATGGAATTTCTCTAGTGCTCTTATGTACCACTGATACACAGCCCAGGGCTCACTGCAATGTAATGATGACAACTGCTCTGAACACTAGGTCTACTATTGACTTGCAGAAGACTTGGGCATCAAACACTCACTGCCATAGTTTATAGAAAGTTGAGCAGCTAATCCAGTGTTGGATCTCCTCATCAATAGTCACCTTTTGAGAGAGGTGGCAGCTTAGGTATGGGAGGTGCTCCACATATTCCAGAGTCTCTCCTTCAACATACATGGGAGGCGGAATATTTGACTGACCAGGTGTGGGTACATATGAACATGTGAATTAGGAGCAGGAGTAGGCCACTTGGTCCCTCAAGCCTGCTCTGCCATTCAACAAGATCATGGCTGATCTGAATGTAACTTCAACTCCACATTCCTGCCTACCCCATTAATCAAGAATCTATACAGCTGCTGTCTTAAAACCATTCAAATACTCTGTTTCCACTGCATTTTGAGGAAGAGAGTTTCAAAGACTCACAACCCTTTGAGAGAAAAATTTCTCCTCATCTCTGTACTAAATAAGCAACCCCTTATTTTTAAACAGTGACCCCTAGTTCTAGATTCTCCCACAAGCGGAAACACCCTCTCCACATCCAACCTGTCAAGACCCCTCAGGATCACAAATGTTTCAATTAAGTCGCCTCTTACTCTTCTAAAGTCCAGCGGATACAAGCCTAGTCTGTACAACCTTTCTTCACAGGACAACCCGCCCATTCCTGGTATTAGTCTAGTAAACCTTCTCTGAACTGCTTTTAACACATTTACATCTTCCTTTAAATAATGAGACCAGTACTGTACACAATACTCCAGATGTGGTCTCACCAATGTCCTGTGCAATTGAAGCATAACCTCTCTGCTTTTGTAATCAACCCCACTCACAAAAAATGATTTTTAAAAAAATCATTCATGGGATGCGGGCTTCACTGGCTGAGCCAGCATTTATTGCCCATCCCTAGTAGCCCTGAGAAGGTGGTGGTGAGCTGCCTTCTTGAACCACTGCGGGCCATGTGGTATAGGTACCCACAATGCTGTTAGTAAGCGAGTGGCAGGATTTTGACCCAGCGACAGTGAAGAAATGGAGATATATTTCGAAGGCAGGATGGTGAGTGAGTTGGAGGGGAACTTCCAGGTGGTGGTGTTCCCATCTATCTGCTGCCCTTGTCCTTCTCGATGGTAGTGGTTGTAGGTTTGGAAGGTGCTGTCTAAGGAGCCTTGGTGAATTCCTGCAGTGCATCTTGTAGATGGTACACACTGCTGCTATTATGCGTCAGTGGTGGAGGGAGTGAATGTTTGTGGATATGGTGCTGATCAAGCGGGCTGCTTTGTCCTGGACAGTGTCAAACTTCTTGAGTGTCATGGGAGCTGCACTCATCCAGGCAAGTGGGGAGGATTCCATCACACTCCTGACTTGTGTCTTGTGGATGGCGGACAGGCTTTGGGGAGTCAGGAGGTGAGTTACCCATCGTTCTTGTAGCCACATTATTTATATGGCTATTCCAGTTTAGTTTTTGGTCAATGGTAACCCCCAGGATGTTGATAAATGATAACCTTTTATTAGCTTTCCTAACTACCTGCTGGACTTGCACACTAACCTTTTGTGACTCATGCACCAGGACACCCAGATCCTTCTGAACCTCAGAGCTCTGCAATCTCTCACCATTTAGATAATAAGCATTTTTTATTTTTCCTGCTAAAATGAACAATTTCACATTTGCCCACATTATACTCCATTTGCCAGGTCTTTTCCCACTTACGTAACCTATCTATGACACTTTGTAGAATCTTTACGTCCTCTTCGCAATTTTCTTTCCTACCTATCTTTGTGTTGTTGGTAAATTTAGTAACCATTCCTCTTCAGTCCCTTCAACTAAGTCATTTATATAAATTGTAAAAAGTTGAGGTCCCAGCACTGATCCCTGTGGCACACCACTCGTCACAACCTGCCAACCAGAAAAAGACCCATTTATGCCAACTCTCTGCTTCCTGTTCGCTAGCCAATCTTCTATCCATGCCAATATGTTACCCCCTACATCATGAGCTTTTATTTTCTGCAATAACCTTTGATGTGGCACTTTATCAAATGCCTTCTGGAAATCTAGTACATCCACTGGTTCCCCTTTATCCACAGCACATGTGACTCCTTCAAAGAACTCCAATAAATTGCTTAAACATGATTTCCCTTTTACAAAATCATGTTGACTCTGCCCGATGGCCTTGAATTTTTCTAAGTGCCCTGCTATAACGTCTTTACTAATAATTTCTAACATTTTCCCTATGACAGATGTTAGGCTAACTGGCCTATAGTTTCCTGCTTTCTATCTCCCTCCCTTTTTGAATATTTTCCAATCTAATGGAACCTTCTCCAAATCTAGGGAATTTTGGAAAATAAAAACCAGTGCATCAACTATCTCACTAGCCAATTCTTTCAACACCTTAGGGTGAAGTCCATCCAGACCTGGGGATTTATCAGCCCGCAGCCCCAACAATTTGCTCAATAACTTACCTTGGTGATTGTAATTTTCCAAGTTTCTCTCTCCCTTCCATTTCCTGATTTACAGCTATTTCTGGGATATTACTTGTGTCCCCTACAGTGAGGACAGAAGTGAAGTACTTGTTTAATTCATCCGCTTTCTCCCTACATTCCATTATCATTTCCACAGACGCACTCTCTATAGGACCAATGCTTACTCTGTTAACTCTTTCCTTATTTAAATATCTATAAAAACTCTTATTATCCATATTTATGTTACCAGCTAGCTTTCCCTCATACTCCAATTTTTCCCTCCTTATTAATCTTTTAGTCATTCTTTGGTGCTCTTTATATTCTTTCCAATCTTCTTACCTGCCACCTGTCTTTGCGCCATTATATGCTCTTTCTTTAAGTTTGATACTGTCTTTAACTTTTTAAGTTAACCACGGAAGGTGGGCCCTTCCCTTGGAATTTTTCCTTCTTATTGGAATGTATATATTCTGTGTATTCTGAAATATCCCTTTAAATGTCTGCCACTGAACTTCCATTGACATATCCCTTCACCTCATTTGCCAGTTCACTTTAGCTAGCTCTGCCTTCATGCCCTCATAATTATCCTTATTTAAGTTTAAAATACTAGTCTTGGACGCACTCTTTTCTCCCTCAAAATGAATGTAAAATTCAATCATATTACAATCGCTGCTACCTAGGGGTGCCTTCACTGGGAGGTCATCAATTAATCCTATCTCGTTGCACAATACCAGATCTAGTATAGCCTGCTCTCTGGTTAGCTCCAGAATGTGCTGTTCTAAGAAACTATCCCAAAAATATTCTATGAATTCTTCATCTATGCTACCTTTGCCCATTTGATTTTTCCAATCTATACGCAGATTAAAATCCCCCATGATTATTGCTGCACCTTTCTAGCAAGCTCCCATTATCTCTTCTTTTATGCTCTGTCCTACTGTGTAGTTACAATTAAGGGGCCTGTACTCCACTCCCACAAGTAACTTCTTGTCTTTATCATTCCTCATCTCAAACCAAACTGCTTCTACATCCAGGTTTCCTGAACTTAAGTCATCCCTCTCTAATGTGCTAATACCAGGATTAATTAACAGAGCTAACCCTGCACCTTTTCCTAACTTCCTGTCCTTCCTAAATGTCACATACCCTTCAATATTTAGGTCCCAATCTATGTCACATTTGAGTTTGATATATGAGTTTTGTTTTGGCAATACTCAAGGACAGGCCGAGTTTCTTGTAGGCAGAATCCAACTCTAGGGAAGGATATTCTTCCTTGGAGGCAGTACAGTGAAGGTTCAACTAGATTGGGTCCGGGGAAAAGAGAAAATTGTCCTATGGTGAGAGGCTGACTAAATTGGGGCTATACTCTCTGGAGTTTAGAAGACTGATCACATTGAAACATACAAGATTATGAAAGGGCTTGACAGTGTAAACACTGAGGGATTGTTTCCTCTGACTGGGTAATCTGGAACATGGGGGCACAGTTTCAAGGTCAAGAGTTAGTTATTTAGAATTGAGATGAGGAGAAATTTCTTCAATCAGAGGGTTCTGAAGCTTTGGAATTCTCTCCTTTAGAGGGTTATGGATGTGCCATCATTGAGTATATTTAAGGCTGAGATAAAAAGATTTTTGGTCTCTCAGGAAATTGACATGGAAAGTGGGTGGGAAAGTGGAGTTGAGGTAGAAGATCAGCCATGATCGTATTGAATGGCGGAGCAAGGTCAAGGGGCCATATGGTCTACTCCTGCTCCTATTTCTTATGAATTTAAGATTAGATCATATGGTTCCATTGCTGAAGACGTCAGACATTCTGAACAAAGAAATATCTTGCGTTTATGTAGCGCCTTTCATGACCTCAGGGTAACCCAAAGCACTTTACAGTCAATCAAGTGAGTTTCAAATATATTCACCATTATAGTGTCGGAAACACTGCAGTCAAAATAAGCACAGCAAGATCCCACAAACAGCAATGTGATAGGCAGAGAGGATCCTTTGGTTTAACATCTCATCTGAAAGACAGCACCTTCTATAGTGTAGCACTCCCTCAGCAATGCACAGCTCAGGCTACCAAATAAGCTAAGACAGACTCTAAACACAAATGCTGTATAAGGTATTTCAAAGCGAGTCTGGTTACGTTATGCGGTAACTTTTATGAGTTAGTGAGTGAAAATTAAAGGATCAAAAAGCACAAGAAAAACCAGTCAATCCTGGGCCCAAATTCCTGATTTGCATTCCCATCACATGGCTGCACTACCTTGAAAAACATAGCCCTGTTAATCCCTCTGCACCAGAAGAAGGCAGTCTTGACAACACTTGCACAGAGCAGGCAGAATGAGAATATTTGTGCAATTAGAGTGTTTGAAATAGTAAATGGAATTCTCCCTGATCTGTGGGCGCTCATTCACTCAGTACTATGTACCTAATGCTACTCCTTTCATGCACGGCTTGAAAAGAATTCCTGCCTGAATGGTGAACATATTGGGGCAGGTCTGCACTTGCAGATCCACAGATGTGTCTGAGACTGGGAGAGATGACATATGAAATGTGGACACATTGTCCAACCCCAGTGCTGAGAACAAGCCTCTGTGACCACTAACCTCTGGGTACAAACAGCTGTCAAGAGATTCAGATCGGCCTATTGTGTGGGTCAAATGCACAGGACTTAATCAGGCCTGAGAAGCCTGCATGCCGGCTGGATGAAAGGCTTTTCTGGATGAAGCTTTTTAGTGGAGAACCCTTTGGAATCCTAGGAATGTCTCACACGAACAAAAGCCTATTTTCCTTCTCATCTCATCCACGGCCTGAGGACAAAGGCACTGGGTTACTTCCACGGGACCTGAGTGACATCCAGTGGGAATCTGGTCATAACATCCAGGCGGTAGATGATTTCTTTTGGAGGGAACATTACAAATATTTATTTAGATTCTACACCTCCATCCACAGGATGTTAAGGCTTTTGTATTGCATCTCTTCACCTGTACAAACCTATATTTACATTTCAACAAACTTTATTTAGAGAGAACAAGAAGTTTGCCAAGCTTTACTGGATACGTTAAGCTAATCAAAGTTACTGAATGTGATCTGCACTGCACGTTTCAGGTTAGAGATTACTGGTGCAATGCCAGCACCAAACAATTAACATTTTTCTACTGCATTCCTCTGTCACTAGTGTTAGGATCCCAGGCCGGTCTCCCAATTTTGTTACGATCCTGGTCAAGACCCCCCAGATTTTGTTATGATCCATTTAGGGACCAGTAACCTTATTTGTGTTAAAGTAAACACAATTTGAAATCCCAGTTTCTCACTAAGAGAATAAAGCCATGAGATTCCATACTTTCAAACAAACCGAAGAAAGTTTACTATACAAAAGTCAGCAAAGCAAACAATCAACACTGTCTATCTTATACTCTACCATCCAGAATTAGTATGAGGTAATCATGAACTAACAGATATACTGTGGTCGGACACACTACAAACTGTACCTTAAATGGCAGACACAATCAAGACAGATCCCACAGGTTTCTCAGTAACCCATCCAAACATCAGTGATCGGTGTGAGTCACAAAATCCTTTAAAATTCTGCCTTTCTCCTGAGGGATTTCAACTTCTCTCCTTGAAAGAGCTAGTCTGATCCCCAGGCAACAGCAGCTCTACTCCACCCGAGTTCCATGGGTACAATCTTCACACTGTTCCAGATTTCTTTCAAACCTGCTCCCAGGTCCAGCCCTCTTGGTCTTCTTTTCTAGCTGAGTTGACCTCCTACCGAGACTGTGTCCCCCTGTGTTGACCAGGCTACACTCCAGCATTTAAACACAGACAATGGTCCCAGTTCCTCAGCCATACTGCTGCCAACAAGGGTTTCTTTGCCTCAACAGCCAGCATCACTGAGCTGGCACTTCCCTGGGCTTCTCTGAGCTCCAATCTCCCCAGCTGCACCGAGCAAATACTGCTCCTGAGCTCCCCTTGAGCCCCAACTCCTAGCAGCATGGAACTACCAATGGTTCCTGGGGCTTCTCTGAGCCCCAGCCCCTTCTGTAACATAGAGCTAATGGAAGCACTTCAAATGCATGGAGCTGACTTTTCTCTCTGTCTACTCCCCAAGAGCTCCTGTTCATTCTACCCCTTGAACTGATCTGTGACCTTTTTAATCTCCCAACAGGATCACCACCTCCACCGCCCCCCGCCCCCCGCCCCCCGCCCCCCCAATTGAAGCTTTTCATCTTGCACGCAGCAGGACAGCTTGCAAGAAAATACCAATAGTAAAGGGAACAACAATTTATGCTGCATGAGAAGAGAGTGCCACGTATATTCACACACAGGGCCCTCTCCTTTGCAGACAGAAGGAGTACGTCCATGTATTGCACCTTTTTCAACAAAATAAAAGCTTGGGGACAACCATTCCCTGAATTCTTCTCCATGGCAATGACTTGAATTTGAACAAAAAGCTTGGCAGTTAATTCTTTCCTGCTGCATTCCCCATGGCAATGCCTCTATCAATCAGAGTCAATTTGTGAACCAATCAGCACTCTGTTCTCATGCAGTATAAATTGTTGTTCCCTCTACTGTTGGTATTTTCTTATGAACTGTCCTGATGAGTGCAAGATGAAAAGTTTCAATAGCATGTCTCTTTTTTTCAGCAGTACTCAAGATCTGAATACTGAATTGACATCTGGTGGGATTCTCGCGTCCAATGGGAATTATGTGGAACATTCCTAATCCCGCTCACGCAATCCCACCATTCCCCGACCTTCTCATCACATCTGGCCGGTTCTCTTGCGGGGAGGTGCAAGTCAAACTAATGGCCTGTCCACATAAAAAGGGTTTTGGTGACATGTCCCACTGAATCCAAGTATCTCCGTAACTTAGCCCAAACCCCACACCACAGCCCCAGTAGTGCTAAGCTAGACATACCTACCACCCAACCTGCACATGTTGCCTACCACCTTCACATGTACTCAGGGCTGAAAAGGAGATTACAATCAAAAACACAGACAAAACCACAAATATTAATTGTAACGGTAATTATAATCCAGATTCCCTGTCATAGTTTTAGTGAATAAATGGATAGTTATTGGATTTGATCTCCAAAGGTATGAGTAACATTCACAGAAGATTATCCGCTAAAAACAGAATTTGCCCGACCAGTCAGTGTAAGTCAGTGGCCTTGTTAGAACATTGCACATTACAAAATACAACACTATTATCAGTACAAAATAGAGGATCTTCTGACTCACCATGTGCAAAGGCAGGGGACATTTGTTATAAATTGATAGTCAGCCACACCTCAGTGCACTCACCTGTGAGTCACAAGTTGCTTTCTACCAGCTGTAAAAAGCAATGGAAAGATCAACTTATGTATGTCAAACTAATGCTCTTCCATCTGTTTTCTATCTATTTCTAGCTCTTCTATCTATTTTCCGTCACATAATTTCTTGGCCTATGTGGTGCAAATAATAAACTTGAAAGAAAAACTTGCATTAACATACCACTTTTCACATCCACTGAACCCCTAAATATGCTTCACACCAAACAAAGTACTTTTGAAGTGTAGTCACTGCTTTAATGTAGGAAAGTTGGCAGCCAATTTACACAGCAATGTGATAATGACCAATTAATCTGTTTTGTGTGATGTTGATGGAAGGATAAGTATTGGCCAGGACACCGGGGACAATATCCCTGCTCTTCTTCAAATTGGTGCTAGGGGATCTTTTACATCTATCCAAGCAGACAGGTGGGACTTTGGTTTAAAGTCTGATCTGAAGGGTGGCACCTTCAACAGTGCAGCACTTCCCGTAATGCACTGGAGTATCAGCCTTGATTTTTGTTCTCAAGCCCTAGAGCGGGACTTGAACTTGGAACCTTGTAACTCAGATGTGAGAATGCTACCAAATGGGTCATGGCTAACTCTCACTTGATATCAAGGGCTGAATTTTACTGACCCCCGAGTGACAGCAATGATAGTGGGTGGGTGGGGGAGGGGATGGTAAAATAGTGGGGAGCTACATCTGGATGACTGCCTGTTGCTGCCCTGCTGCCAAGGAAGTTTTTCAGTCCAGGTAGGAGGCAGGCTGTGAGGCAGATAGGCCATTCCATGGAGATGGCCAACCAATTTGCATAATTATGGTCCCCATAGTTATGGGGCCACTGGCATTTTGCCAATGGGGTGGGCCCTTTCTGCGTTTGGGGCGGGGGGAGTGGTGCTACCAACTTCATGGAGAGGGCCTCCCCACTGCAGCCCAGGGGCCATCAGAGCTGGAGGCACAAAAGGCCCCAACAAGTCCCAAGCCAGGGGATAGGCTGTCCTCTCAATTTCTTTTTCTGTGTCTGCCTCTCATTTCATCATCTCTGTACGGGCTGGATTTTACTCTCGCGCATTGGCAGGATTGAAGATGAGGTGGGGGGAGGGGGTACTTAAAATCCAGCAGGTGGCTTGACCTCCAGTTGAAGGCAGTTAATGTCCACTTAAGTGTCTCATTCGCACCACTCCCCATATCAAACAGCTAGATTGGAAGGATTCCTTGTGTGGGTTGGAAGCTGGAGGGGTGTGGTGGTGGGAAGGGGTGTGGGGGGGTGGGGGGGTGTGGTTTCCCTCCAAGGTATTATCTCCAGGATCTGCCAGCAAGGCCCCCAAACTCTTCCACAAGTGCTTCCAGTGGCGCTGCTGGTACTGGAGAGCTGCTGGCATCTGATTGACAGGAAGCTCTCAGGGGTGGGGTTTCCTGTTCCTGAAGGACAGGAATCCCACTCCAATCTATTAATGAGAGATAGCAACGTGGCAGCTAGAGTTCTTCTGAGCGTGCTCCTCATTGACATTTTAGCCAGTTGGGGGTTGGTGCATGAAGACCATGGTACCCTGTAAAATTGAGCCTTATATGTCTGTCTCTTGTTCTGTCTGCTCAATTGTCTTTCTTTTCCTATCTGTCCATCTGTTTGGCTTCTCTCACCATTCTTGTCTATCTTTCTATCATTCTTTCTTTGATCTCTCTTCTCTCTCTTTCAGCTTGACTTATTTTCTGCAGCAAAAAGTGTTGAAAATGTAATCAAATTCATGATATAATTTGTATCCAAATTATAATCAAAAACATGAAAGCTAAATTGCTGCTCTACAGAAGAGACACAAATTGACATTTCAATTGAGAAAAATTATGGAAAATTCAAACTGGAACATTGAATAAAATGATAGCTGCTAGAATTGTGTATTCAGTATAGTCGTCATGGCTCTGTATTTCACACACACACACACACACAACACTTGCTTCACTTCAACAAACACTCAGTATATTGAGGGATTTTCCTGTGCTCAGGTGCAGTACATTACCTGCTTGCAGTAAATAATAAAAAGAATTGGCTAAATCAGAGCACTATTAAAGAAGCAGCCCGAATTTCCTCTCTTGAAAGGCATATGCCTCAGATCCATCCAATCTCTCAATGGCTGCTGCACCTAGTTGACACAAGCACGCCTGGGCATTGCCCCAAAAAATATTCGCGTAAACTTTACTTGAAGACAGGAACCTGTCCCGTTATCCAGTGTCCCAAAATCAGGAAGGACCCGAAAACCAGGGGCATGATTTTATGACCTGCGGGCAGGCGCACGCATGCCGCAATCGGGCATAAAATAGTGCGCGATGACGTCGGGCAAGCATCCTGACGTCATTGTGCACTCATGTCATATTTCAGTTGGCAGGCATGCGCCAGAGCCGGCAGCGCGCTTGCCAACAGTTAAGAGGCCTAATAAGACCCTTAATCAAGTAATTGAAAGCAATTTTTTGCTGCTCGTCCAACCTTATGGTTGGCAGGCGGGCGAATCGGCCAGGCAGCCTTTGGGGTTTTTAATGAACCCTCATCTAAGGGCAGGACGAGGTTTCCAAAAGTAATTAAAAAAAAAAATTAGATGTAATTTTTATTACGTTTCTGCTTTTGTTACTGAGTTCTATGTCAGGACATGTTTTTAACATTTTTAAAATCATTGTTTTTGACTATACAATTCTTCAGCTCCCTGCCTTCAGGGAGCTTTCATTGCGAGCTCCCCCATGCATGCTCAGACTTTAGCGCTCTCCCTCCCCCCGCCCCCCCCCAACCCCCCGGCAGCGTTGAGCTTTTCAGCACGCCTTTCACGCTGGCTGGCTGTTAATTGGCCAGACAGCGTGAAATTGCAGTCGGGGTCTGACCATGGGCGGGGGATCGTTTTGCAGCCACTCCTGGGCCCGCCCGATGACTGGAAAATCCTGTTCCAGGTCCTACCGTGGAGACTACAATCCCCATCAGGCATTGCTGTCCATCATGTCCAGGCTGCAGCACGCTGATCCCCTGCTCTTTCAAGTCCAGGATTAACGGTGGAAGCTGGCCTGGCCCGCACCCCCCAAGCTCAGCAAAGAAACCAGCCTGACTTTAAATTATCCTATTATCTGACCCCTACACACCACCCCACCGGACAGAAGATCTGGAAAATCCCCATATCCAGCACATGTCTGGTTACTAGCTTCCTGGATATGAGGTTGGGTACCTGTAATGCTTTTGAATTTTCTCCTCCAGCTTTTCTGAAGCAGCCTTTCTAACTCTCTTTCCTCCTTTAAGATGCTCCTAAAAACCTATCTCTTTCACCAAGCTTTTGGTCATCTGCCCTAATATCTGCTTATGTGCCTTGTTGTCAAACTTCATTTGATAACTTTCCTATGAAGCACCTTGGAATGTTTCATTACGTTAAAGGCATTATATCAGTACAAGCTGATTTGATTTGATTCAGCTTCTCCTTTTTTAACTAGGTTTTCCTGGCAGGTCATTCAAAACTGGTTGTTTTCATAATTTCCCTTCATTATTACTCACTGGCTAGTTATCTTGTCACTTTCCTCATTTTTGTTTTGTGCAACAAAGTGTGACAGAAAAATGTGACAGGAACTAGGCGTGACAGTGAAAGCGTAATGGCAAAAAAAAAATGTGCAGCCGGTTGGAGGGAAGAACCACAACGATGTCAATCACTGTGAAAAGATGAACCAGCAGAAAGTAAGAGTCGTACAAGAGAAAGTAGACAGGTGAAAGAATTTAACACACTGTGTTATACTCAGCAACATATGTCTTATTGCATAATATATACAGACAAGATATGCCTGTGCATTCTCTTCTGGGAAGCAGTCAGGATAACAGGTCTAACAACTAGCCGAAATCACAGGAAAGCACTGGCTTCAAAATGTGCAGACTGCATTCTGCTTGTCACTTCACAAGATGGAAAAGTAACATGCTGTCAGACCAACGTACAAGATTAAAATTCGTTGTACAGATTTATTTACTCATAAAATTACAAAAGCAGATAGTTTGTCAAGGTACTAACACAGGGCAATCCCATGGCACTATTCAAAGAAGTGCAAGGAAACTCTCTTAGTATTCTGGCCAATATTTATCCTTCAACTAACATTACCCAACAATAAATTATCTGGTCATTTAATGTCTTATCTGGACAATGACACCTCAGACTGTGCAGCACACCCAGCAGAGATATGGTGAGGAAATGTGGGAGAAGTTTCTAGGACATCCCAGGCCATGCAGTTTCCAGTGAGACTGATCATATCGTCTGGTTTCAATCTTCACTTGTCCTGGAGCATGGAGGACTAATTGCAATCCTTCACCAACTGACCTGGCCAAAATCAGCCAGCTCAATGCAGATCCATAATTGAATGAGGGATCATTGGAGCTGTAGAGCTGAGCAGCACAATGGATGCTGGGAGCTCTCACCCACTGGGATACCATCTGAGTTTGAATTTCGTCTGTTCAGGAAACAAGTCGCTAAGATACTGAATTGTTCCTCATTCAAACATCACACTTGAGAAGCAGTCTGCAAACTTCTGAGGTATATTTAAACGATAAATGCAAGTGACCTGAGGAATTATAGAGCAATTAATTAATTACTTTGCTCAACATATTTAATAATATATATCTGCCAAGGTACTGAAAGGAATTTAATTGCTTATTAAGACTCCACATTATTGAATTTCAAGAGGAATGTTACTATAAAGAAAAAGGGCTTTAAATGTGATGGACATATTTCTCAATGTATCCCCCAGCACATGGTTTTCAAAATAAGGGGGATTCCCAGTTAAGGTGGAAACGAGGAGGAATTTCTTCTCTCAGAGGACTGTTTGGAATTCTTTCCCCCCGTGAGCAGTGGAGGCAGGGTCATTGAATATATTCAGGACTGAGTTAGGCAGGTTTTTGACTGACAAGATAGTCAAGGGTAATGGGGGGTAGGCAGGAAAGTGGAGTTAAGGCCAAATCAGATTAACCATGATTTTATTGACAAGCAAAGCAGGCTTGAGGGTCTGAATAGTCAACTCCTGCTCCTATTTCTTGAGTTCTTAAAATGTTTGATACTTTAATATTTCTCTTACTCTAAGAACAAAAGATTTTCATTTATTAAGCACATTTTTAAAATTCACTTCCTTTTTAAAAACAAAATTAAACATGTTAAACAGATACACACTAAAATATTGCAGGTTTAAAATGCAGGGACATCCCAAAGTGCTTTTCAGCCAATGACGTACTTTTGAAGTGTTGCTATGTGGGAAACACAGTTGGCAATTTTCACATACTCATCTCCCACAAACAGCAAGGTGCTGATGGTCAGATTAGCTATTTTGGTTATGCTGACTGAGATTGGTCAGGACGCCATGGAGCACTACTCTGTTTTCTTTGAAATAGTGCCATGAAATATTTTACATCCACCTGAGAGGGCAGAAAGTGACTCAGTTTAATGTCTCACCTGACACCACTGACAGTACAGTGCTGCACTGTCAGACTCTGGATAGGAGGGCTCGTGCTTGGCTTCTGGTCCAATGAAGTTAGTGGATTTGTTTCACTTTACTCAATTGGTTAGTCTTACACCCTGAATTTTGGTAAAACTGTTCATCCAGGAAGGTATTGCAGCTGAGTCCAATCCTGTCCAAACATGTGGGGACAGATCTGGACATTGCAAGATGGGCTGTCGACTTGCTTACATAAAACAAAATGTCACAATCTACCTCATGCATTTTCCAGCATGATTCAGTGAACAGTGATCAGTGGCCAGAAATCTACTTGATATTTCTCCCCCTCTAACTATATATTTTCTATCCATTCACGGGGTGTAAGCATTGTTGGCAAGGTTAGTATTTATTATCCTTAACTGAATGATTTGTTAGACCATTTCAGAGGTCAATTAAGAGTCAACCACATTGCTGTGGGTCTGGAGTCACATGTAGGCCAGACTGGGTAAGGGTGGTAGATTTTCTTTCCTAAAGGACATTAGTGAATCAGATGGGTTTTTACATGGCCACCAATACTGATACGAACTTTTTTCCATTCCAGAATTACTTCCTAACTCCAGTAACATAAACCTGATGCTACTGCTTCCTTCGAGCTACTGAAACCAATTGTAGCACACCTGTCATCACCTTGCTTCAAATCAGTCAGCCAAGCATAATCAAACTAAGGGCCTGCGACAAAACTGAAGTGCTTTTACTAACAGTTAATGTCTTTTAATCAGTACATCACTTGATAGTTAAAAAAGACAGGATCTTATTGGAGATGGGACTGTTACAATGCCGCCTGCATGCAGGGCAATTGATTAATTTCACAAGCAACTCACAACAACCTTAGCATCCCAGTTAACTGTCAACAAGCCTTTAATACATGTGTTAACATAGCTGGGGTCCATTGTGTGGGCAATTGTCTTTAGATAGGTAAATTGTCTTCTCAAAGGCAAGGTCATCCTTCAAAGAATGAGAAAGAAGGTGCATTTGAATATTTCTAATATTCTAGTTTGTTGCCAAATTGGCCAAGCCACAATTGACATGGAGGCCAGGTGTGAACTCTGCAGGTAGATATATACATTATTCTAAGTATACCTCAGGTGCCTTATGTTACCTTAAAGGGATTTTGCAGTACGCAAAATTGGCTGCTGTGTTTCCTACGCTACAAACAGTGACTCTTGTTCAAAAGTACTTCATTGGCTGTAAAGAGCTTTGAGACACCCGGTAGCCATGAAAGATGCTATTTAAATGCAAGTTTTTCTTTCTTTTCTTTTTAAACACATACTAAAAAAGACCATTCAAAGGAACTCAAGTGATTGGCTTGTTGTTGAACTCTTTCTTGAACTGGTTATGTGATTTGTGCTGTTTCCGACCATTGGTTGCATTTTGCATTTGCTGCTATTGTAAAAGGCTCTATCAAGGGAAATGTGTTTGGTATTTCAGTCTGATAATTACGTGGTCCAGATTAATTGTCTTCATAGTGGAAATCCCAAGTATAAATCCTGGAACAACAAATAACTGTAATGTATTTCCAGGTAATGCTATTCCAGGTTATGCTACTTTGTGCCTTAACTGATGCCTCAGCTCCTGAGGAGTGAGACTGCTTGCTTTTGTATAGCACGTTAGAGCTGTAAACTATAGAGAACCATGCAATTTGAGAGGTTCTGGGTAATGCACTGGCAAACTGAATGAATGGGCTTCAAAAAACAGATGCAGTGTGAACGTGGCCTTATGATATCCACTAGGAAGCATTTGCACAGATTCACATAATTGGTACAGTGCAGAAGGAGGTCATTTGGCTCTTTGTGAAATATGCTATCTGACCTGCCATTTTAACTTTTAGATCAAACCATGTCAAGCTTGGCCATGTTTTATCTGGATTAATGATAAAAAGTGAGATGACAGGGTCTCTGTAACTCTGTGTGTTAATGCACAACTCTATGTGGGCCATGAGTCACACACAGCGAGAATGCCCAGGTTTGACCCTCTATCTATGCTGAGTTAATTGGTTTCAGGTAAACAGTCAGCAGGAAAACTGCCGGCATCCAATTCTGAGCTGCAGTGGGCAAGGGGTAGGTATGGTTGGCATCCTTCATGGTGCCAGGTGGAACACAGAACTTTACAGTGCAGGAGACCATTGGATCAGTCATGTCTCTTGCAAGATGGAAAAAAGAGCTGAACTCAGGATGTATGTTCAGAGTGACTGCCCTTGACATCAAGGCAACATTTGACTGAGTGTGGCATCAAGGAGTCTGAGTAAAACAGGAAAAGAAGGGAATTAGGGGAAAATCTCTCAACTGATTGGAGTCGCACCTAGCACGTAGGAAGATGATTGTGCTTGTTCGAGGTCAATCATCTCAGGTCCAGCACATCAATGCAGGAGTTCCTTAGTGTAGTGTCCTAGGCCCAACCATCTTCAGCTGCTTCGTTAATAACGTTCCCTCCATCATAAGGTCAGAAGTGGGGATGTTTACTGATGATTGCACAGTGTTCAGTTCCATTCGCAACTCCTCAGATACTGAAGCAGTCCATGCCCATATGTAACAAGACCTGGATAATGTCCAGGTTTGGGCCGATAAGCGGCAAATAACACTCATGCCACACAAGTGCCAGGTAATGATCATCTTCAATAAGAGAGAATCTATCCATCGCCCCTTTGACATTCAATGGTATTACCATCACTGACACCCCATAATCAACATCCTGGGAGTTACCATTAAACAGAAACTTAATTGGACCAACCATATAAATACAATGGCTACAAGAGCAGGTCAGAAACTGGGAATTCTGCAAAGAGTAACTCACCTCCTAACTCACCAAAGGCTGTTGACCATCTACAAGTCACAACTAGGGAGTGTGGTAAAATACTTTCTACTTACCTGGATGAGTGTGGCTCCAACAACACTGAAGAAGCTTGATAACATCCAGGACAAAGCAGCCGTTTCATGGGCATTCTATCCATCACCTTAAACAGTCAGTCTTTCCACCAACATGCACATTAGCAGCAGTGTGTACCATCTACAAGATGTACTGCAGGAATTCACCAAGGCTCCTTTGACAGCATCTTCCAAGCCCACGACCTCTGCCACCTAGAAGGACAAAGGCAGCAGATAGATGGGAATACCACCATCTGCAATTTCCTCTCCAACCAACGCACCAACCTGACTTGGAAATATATCCCCATTCCTTCACTGTTGCTGGGATCAAAATCCTGAATTCCCTTCCACCAGCACTGTGGGTATACCTACACCACATGGACTGCAGCAGTTCAGGACGGCGGCTCACCACCACCTTCTCAAGGCAATTATGGATAGGCAACAAACACAGGCCAGGCCAATGATGCTCAGATCCCAAGCATGGATGAAAAAAATTATCATACGTAGGTTTGTTTGTTAATGTTTGTCTTATTTTCTTTCTGTACAATTTCACATTTGACAATATGCTAACCTGAGTAATTTTTAAATATGGATGTCTAGAATGAGGGATCATTCAAAACCCTACATAGGCTGGTATATTTTGAGAAGTATTTGTGACTAAGCTGAGTGAAAATGCCATTGTCTGCACCAGAGCTAAATTTAGTTGTCAACCATTATAACAGATGACCAGTGGAATTAAATAAGCCAAGACCACAAGGTGCAGAGAGAGCATAAAAACAAGATACCTCTTCAAGGTGTGTAACAAGGAAAAGGGAAGTTTTAAAACCGTACGTGCAGACGGTCTGAGACGGTCTTAGCAGGGTGAAAGATCCGAGGTGGGAGAGAACAATAGGATCCTTGGGGTCATATCACCAAGAGAAAGGTCTATAAAGGAGACGATATTTTGGCAGATGGCACAGAATTAGAAGACAACGGAAATAGCACCTCAGTTTGAGTAGGTGGGCGTAAACGTTGGCTAGAGCCTAATACCTACCTAGGTAGCGAATTAAGAAGAGAAGAGAGAGAAGGGAATTGTGCTCTCTACTCTGTCCAGTAACAGAATGGGTAATATATGACCTGTTTGGTGCTGTGAGTTATTGCCCACACACTATAATGTGCTGATTCCTGCTGTGTGGTAATAAAAGTGATTTGCTACAACCTATCGATGTCAGGTCGAGTTCCTTGAAATTCTAACACTGCTCATTGTCACCAAATTATCAACCACCAATAATTGTCTTCACTGTTCATTACATCAAAGCTTTTCATGTTTCAAAAACATCTATTAAATCTCCTCTTAGCCTTTTCTGTGCAGTGTCAGTATCTCCCATTTTCACTACAGCTCATCATTCCAGGTATCATTTTGGTGAACCAATGTTGTGGATTCTCTACGATGACAAAGGAATCTGTCCCAGTGAGGAATGGCCAGTGCCTAAACTGTCCTGGGGCAAGTGAATCTGATTATAAATATGCCCATTACTCTTTCAGGTAGCACAGCTGAACTATCTTGTTTGTGATCAACACTTCCATCTCAAAGTACTTCTCTTCTACCCAACACAGTGTGCCACCAGAAGTCAGCTGACCCCTGATAGATTTGAAGGTTCTTTTCAAAAGCATTACAGTGAAACGTGAGGTGACTCTATCCCACAATCTCTTCCCATGGATTAAAAACGCATACCTGAAGCTGGCAACAGGTGTGATATCTGCCTCCTGTGGTTGTGAAGTGATTCTTACTGCACACAAGGAGTCCATGCAGCCCAATCCAACCTATTCAGGCTCTTTCAAAAGAACTACCAATCAATCCCGCTCCCCCCATCGCTTTCCCTATAACCCTGCAATATTTTTTTTTCCTTTTCAAATATATATCCAATTCCCTTTTCAAAGTTAGAATTGAATCTGTGTCCACCACCCTTTCAATGCATTCCAGATCATAACAAATCCCTGTGTATGAAAGGTTCACATAGCCAGCAAGCGAAAGCCATTAAGCATAACACGCAGTGGTACATTGCAAGGCATCACTTCCGTAACAATTCAAGACCATAAATATTTAATCCTTCAACTTTTAATTGGAATACTTTAAAAGTATTTCACTCAACCACATCCAGCAGTGATGCATTCCACCGAGCTATTATTCATCAGTGAACAAAGGTACACTTCAACACATCACAAAGCTATACCTCAACACATCAATTTTCATGTGGACTTCATGCATGCTAGGGTTATGACCTAGACTGAAGCTAGCTAGTGAAACTAAATACCCTGGACTTGGAACAACTGTATTGTTCAGATAAGGCCTTATAAAACAAGCTTTGTCTGTTCCTTTCCCAATCTCCAGCTTCTAATATATTTCCCAATTTCCCCTGAACTTATGCAATAAATCCTGTTGAGGATTTTTATCTCTGATGGACTTTATTGCTTCTTCTCCTTGCTATCTATGGATCCTTGTCTGCCCTGCACACTCTAAAGGAGGACAAACATGGGTGGAACATGGCAACTGCCAAAAAATGACAGGCTCAAGCTCACACACTAGCATCGAGTAGCTGCGCCCAACAGAGTGGGAAGCTTCAATCCAAGTTCCTGTTTGCCATCTTGTGGCCCCTGCTGGAAAGTCTACGTATTGAGTGAGGACAGGGTTGGTTGTGACGCCCTTACAATTGAATAGCTCACAGTGACACAGCTTCAGCTCACATTGAACAGTAGCCACTTGGGTGAGGTACGACAGGTGGGCAGTTCCTCTTATGGACTGGTACCTCAGTGCCATCAGAGGGAGGGAGAAAGGAATGATTTTAGGAAAGTGAATTGAGAACTAGCCCATGGTTGATTAAAATGTCCCCTTTAAATGAAAGCTCTCCACTTACAGAGGCATGCTATGGACCATTCCAAACTATTGGATGGCAGATAAGCAGTCACAGGTCTTTAACATGGTTTCCAATTAACACAAGAATGGCACTAAAATCCAACCAACTGAGCCAAAAATAAACTGATTCTGTGCCATGGCACTCACATTCGATAACATCTAGGAACCGATTTGTTCACTGATCCACATATTCCTTTGCCAATCCGGCCAGCAAAATGATGGAGCTCAAGAGAATGAAGACATTTTTCCATACTGCATTGTTATACTATGGCCCACATTTACCTCGCACTAAAGCGAACACTCTGTAGATAAGCTTCTGAGACCACTCACGGATAAATGGAGTTTACAGATAAAGGAAGTAGGAAGCTCACACCCTTTTCACAAACGAAGCAATATCAAAACAGTAAACAATTTGAATTAGATTTCCCTTTCAAACGAGAAATACTTGTTGGACTAGCAATGACTCCAGGTCCAGCAATGCCTCAAATTTAAGATGCTCATTATTATGCTCAAATCATTCCATGGCCTCAGCCTCATCATCCCTGGCCTGCACCCACAACATCCCCCAACCCCCCCACCCACTGTCACCAATTCCCATTCTGTAACTCCCTCCAGTCTTACAACTCTCCAACATTGCTGCATTCCACCAATTTTGGCCTCTTGTATATCATCATTTCTTTTGTATCCCCATTGGTGGCCATACCTTCAGCTGTCTAGTTACTAGACTCTAGAATCACCTCCCTGCCTCCCCACCTCTTTCTCTTCTTTAACCAAGATTTTTGTCACTTTTCTAAATCTCTTTAGGTGGTTCATTGTCAAATTTTGTCTAAAAAGTATAATATGGTCCTGAGAAGCACCTTGGGATGTTTTACTATGTTAAAGGTGGCATATAAATACAAGTCGCTTATGAAAATGGGTGATGCATACAGTTTGAGGATTGCTTTCAACATGGTGGAAGTCTGTTCTCCCTGCTGCCTGTATTGGTACTAAGTGGGATGTGCCTGGAGCACATCTCAACCAAATTCCTGGGAAATGTGAGTACTTAACTGAGGTCAATGCAATTAGATGAGGCTCTGAATCAGACTCCTTGCAATCGTGGTGTTGTATATGTCTTTGGGATAAGCCTCCAATCATGTATCCCACCATCACCAAGATCACCTGCTTTCACCTCTGCAACATCTCATGTTTCTATCCCACCTGAATTTATCTGCTGCTAAAGTTTATCTCTTAACTTGACTGTTCAACTGTTCTCCTAACTGGCCACCCATCTTCCACCCTAACAGAACCCAAGCTCATCCAAAATTCAGCTGTCCTCAATCTAACTCGCACCAAATTCCATCCACCCATCATGCCTGTGCTCAGTGACCTACATTGGCTTCTGACTCAGCAATGCCTTAATTTTGAAATTCTCATCCTTATTTTCTAATCCTCACCATTCCCTATCTCAACAGTCTCCTGCAGCCCAACAACTATGAGATCTCTGCGCCTCTCCAATACTGGCCTTTGGTACATCGTCAATTGTAATCATGCTACCATTGGCGGCTCATGCCTTCAGCTGCCCAGGCCATAAGCACTAGAGACCCTCACTAAAAATTTTTGTTTCTCTCCTATCCTCTTTTAAAATGCCACATCGTTGTCAGCTATTGGTCAGCAGTCTTGATAGTTCCGTATGTAGCTCGGGATTAAATTTTGTCTGATAACACTGCCGTGAAGAGTTTTGGGGTATTAAAGGTGCTATACAGATATAAATTGTTGTCCTCCAAAGCATCTCACCATGATGGAACAAAATAAATCACCATTATTTTTTTGGAAATAAGGGGTGCTTAAAAAAACCCCTCTGAATGTTACTCTGCCTCTGATGCTGCTTATTTGAAGGGCACTGATAGTTAGATTCTCTCAGTGATGGGGTCCGATTGAGGGAGTCTCTCAGTGACAAGGTCAGGTTGTGAATTCTTTCAATGATGGGGTCGGTGAATTTACTCAGTGATGGCATCTGATTATGAATTCTCATAGTGATGGGGTCAGATTGTGAATTCTAACTAACAGTGATGGAGTCAGATTGTGAGATTCCCCTGATGATCGGGTCTGATTGTGAATTTTCACGGTGATGGGGTCAGATTGTAAGATTCCCCCAGTGATTGAGTCTGATTATGGGAGTCTCTCAGTGATGGGGTCTGATAATGTGATTCTCACATTGATGGGGTCAGATTGTGTAATCTCTAAATGATGGGGTCTGATTATGAATTCTCTCAGTGATGGGGTTTGATTATGAATTCTCACAGTCATGGAGTCTGATTGTGAATTGTCTAAATGTTACAGAATGATTGTGAATTCTCAGAGTGGCAGGGTTTGATTTTGAATTCTCTCAGTGATGGGGTCTGATTGTGAATTCTCTAAATAATGGATTCTGATTGTGAATTCTCTCAGTGATGGGGTCAGATTGTGAATTCTCTAAATGATGGGGTCTGATTGTGAATTCTCTCAGTGAAGGCCTCTGACTGTGGGCATCAGGCACTTGCTGAGTTGGTAACTTGTGGTGGTTGGATAATAATGAATGTAGCATGACTGAGATTGATTGTTTTTTCTTAGGCAAATTAAGGGTTATGGAACTCTGGCGGGTAAATGGGAGTTCTTGACTTGAGGAAACTCCCCATTGAAGAACCAGGTTGTCATGTCACTGCTGGTGGCCCCCCTGAATTGCCCTATATGACTGCATTAAAGGTGCATGGCTCAGTGATGTATCTACAAACAAGAAGTTCTATGAAGGTTCTCAAGCTTGCCCTGAACCAGCCTCCAATGACCCTAAAAGGAGAGTACCAGCAGAACACAACATGCCAGGAAGTGCTGTACATGGAGCTCACTGCCCTCTGGTGGAGCAGCAGTGACCCAGAATTAGAACACTGAGGCCGTGCTACCTTTGCTCCCTCCCTGTGAAGCTGTTGCTGCTGGCGAGCTTCCTTCCATGTAGGGAATCTGTGTTTATTTAATGTGCTGCTGTTGCAATCTGCATCATAAGCTCTGAAACAAACAAACCATTGCCAGCATTAATTCTGAACTTCCATTTCGCTCAAACATTTGTTTACACACGTGTTATGGACAGGGAGCACAGGGGAAATCAATTCTGATATTCTTCCATCATTTGAGCAGAGTGTCGCATTTAATCAACTCTTAGACAGGGCTGTGGTGTGTTTGTGAGCTGCAATGGTTCATTTGTAGGTGGTCACTTTTTGAGTGTGCACTGGTGTTGGGCAAGACCTACCATTGTTGAGTATCCACAAAATGAACCCCTCGGACTCTCTCTGACTAACCTTTTGTTCCATCATGCCTGTGGGAATGGTGTGTTGTCCCACCTGAATCTCAAACATTGATTTTACTACATTCCACTCTTTTCAGTGCGACAGTCAAAAGAATTCAACATAGAACTACCCTACTTATCAACTGTAAAACTCATGTCAGGGTTTGTAAAGGTAGCTTTAGCTACAACCTTACACCAGCCCCAGATTAATTCTTACACTCATTTAAATTCCATTTGTGCTTCTGTTGTTTTCTTTGGCTCTGACACAGAGAGACATTGTTTGGAATATGTCTCTTGACTTCACAGAGATTGATGTAATCACTCCAATTGACAGGGAGACAAAAAACATATAGGCAGCTGGCTAAACTTGTCTCATCCTTTTGGCCAAAGTCTGAGAGGGTCTCCATGAAGCACACTCCCTAGTGGTCTTGTAGTCTTGAAGTTCATCAACAGTTTTCAAGCTATTGGCTGTTCCTCAAGGGTTTGGAGCTCCAGTTTCAAGCCTCACTGCTCACTGGAGCTGGAGTCTTAAGAGTTCACTAGAATTCACTTTATTTCCAGTCTAAACTCAGAGTTCATGGCTTAGCCATGCTGAGCCCAGTTTTATTATGCATCATCTATTAGGCCTCTGGTCTCATAGTTCATCACCTGCTGGGACTTCAGTCTCTGGGCTCATTACTTGCTGGGACTGCAGTTCCTGGACTCATTACCTGCTGGTTCTCCAACCTGTGGGGCTTGCACTACCTGCTGGGACTTCAGTCTCTGGGGTCACTACCTGCTGGGATTCCAGTCACCAAGGTCACAACTGCTGGGACTCCAGTCTCTGGAGTCACTACCTGCTGGGGCTCCAGTTCCTGGACTCACTACCTACTGGGTTCCAGCCTCTGCACTCACTACCTGCTCGGACTCTAGCCTCTCTGCACTCACTACCTGCGGGGCTTCCAGTCACCAGGGTCACTACCTGCTGGGGCTCCAGTTCCTGGACTCACTACCAGCTGGGTCTTCAGTCTCCATGGGCACTACCTGCTGGGATTGCAGTTTTTGGACTCAATACCTCCTGGGACTCCAGTCTCTGCGTTCAATTTTTTAAATTCATTCATGGGTTATAGTTGTCACTGGCTAGGCCAGCATTTATTGCCCATCCCTAATTGCTCTTGAGAAGGTGGTGGTGTGTTGCCTTCTTGAACCGCTGGAGCCCATGTAGTATAGGTGTACCCACAGTGCTGTTCCAGGACTTTAACACGGCGATAGTTAAGAAACGGTGATAACAAGTCAGGCTTTGGGGAGTCAAGATACCTGACCATTTGGGGAGTCAATACCTGCTGGCACACCAGTCTATGGGGTCACTACCTGCTGTGACTCCTGTCTCTGGGGCTCACTATGTGCTGGGACTCCCATGTCTGGGGCTCACTACCTCCTGGGACTTCTGCCTCTGGACTCACTACCTCATGGGGCTCCCGCCTCTGGGGTCACGACCTGCTGGGAATTCAGTTTCAGGGCTCTGTGTTTCCTGTGATGGAATTAGATGTGTAAACAACAAGTCCCTTATTGGGCTTGTCAAATCTTATCACAGTTTGACGAGTGGAATGAAAAGATCGAACTGCGATAAGATTTGACGAGCTCAATAAGGAACTTGTTGATTATAGACCTTTCCCCCTCCAGGATGGTCCTCAACTCTGGCAGCTTCTAAAGATCAGGTTGGAACCAAGAAGGGCATTTAAGATAAATTAAGAGCAAATACTATGGGTGCTATAAATCTGAAATAAAAACAGGAAATGCTGCAAATGTCCTGATGAAAGATCATTGACCTGAAATGTTAACTCTGTTTCTCCCTCCACAGATCCTGCTGGACCTGTGGGATAATTCCAGCAATCCCTGAAGACGTTCACAATTGTGACAAGAGCACAGCTGCATGCAGATTCAACCCAAGGATTGCCCAGCCTTGTCCCACCATGATGCTCATATGCCATCCATCCAATTAAAGTGATCCTGCGGGAAAGGAAACACAATTTGCCGAATGGTTGTAGACCTTCAAAATACCACTAAAGGTCAGGTCACGCCAGTAGCCACTGTCTGAAGATAAACTTCTCCCACGTTGGATGGTTGTAAGAAATTTGATAATGAGTTATCATCTGCCTTTGGACTTAAGCACCAAATGTGACATTGTGAACTATTTGTTCATCTTATCCAGCTCTTTCATGCAACCTGTATCTGGACAATAAGATACAAACACGGAACTTCGCCACAAGGGATTAACTAACAGCTTAGGAGAGTCAACTTCCCTCAGTCTTGCCCTTACCTGCTTCAAGTTTCAAATATAGCTGTAAACATTCATTGGCCAATGTACAAATATGAAATATCCTCCGCAGTTTCAGACCCCAGGGAAGGTAACTGTACTATACTGGATCTATTGTATCAATATGAAATGTGAGAGAGTTTCCACTATAATACTGCATGCTTGACATTCAACAGTTTTGTATGTATCAGATTAACCCTAAAGTTGATTCTTACTCCTCACTTTCACTGGATGTTATTGGCAACCATTTATCGGTGAGACAACCACATGAAAGATGCCACTTACGCGTCTTCTTCTTATGACCCACTTCTCCACTTCCAGATCCCGTGCATCCATCTTCATCATCACACTCTCCACTTGATTCCATGTCCTCATCACTGCCAACACCGCTGCCAGCTTCTCTCGAGGGCCACTGCTCTGACTGCTTACTTCCTTTGCCATGCAGCATCTGAGATGAAGAAAGGGTAAGTGTGAGGAGGAGGACCATACTTATAAGAGCTTAAAATTAAATTGTTGGTAGTCTTTTGCTCCAGGCCTCTTTGAAGCATTCCTCATCCCTTTGCAGGACACACATCACTCTCATTTATTGTCCTGAAGCATTAAGATCCAGAATGGTATTAGTTCAGCCACTATTGCTTTGAGGCTAGCATCCCATCTTCTACTCTCTAAAAACTTGAGCTGCCCATGTCCTAAACTGCTCAAAGTCCCATTCCACCCATCACCTCCCTGTCTATTGGCTCCCCATCTACCAACACCTTGACTTTAAAATTCAAACCCCTCTGTTGTCTCGCAGTCCCTATCTCTATAGTCTCCTCCAGCTGTAAAACCTTCAGAGATCTCTCTGTCTCTCCACTTCTGGATTCTTATGCATCCTCCACTCTCTTTACACCACTAACAGCAGCTGTGTTATCAGCCATTAGGCTCCAGGATTCCCTCTCTAAACCTCTCTGCTTTTTCACCCTGTTCTCAGGATTCCTTCTTTTAAGATGCTCCTCTTTGATCAAATTTTTGGGTCACCTGTTCCACTGTCTCCTTCCTTGGCTCAGTATCAATTTCTGTGAAGTGCATTGGGATGTTTTACTGTGTTAAAGTTGCTACATGAACACAAGCTGCTGTTGTATCATTGACATGCTCTGGCTATGAAAAGCAAGTGTTATCGACACCACACCACTTGAAAAAAATCAGAGCTCACCTAATGAGCTACTAGGTTAAAGGTGCTGTCCTGAACCATCCAGTCCAGCAAGTCTCAAGTTGGTTGGCTCTGCTGAGTTATTTGATATTGGCAGGGATGGGTGGGGGGGGGGGTGTGGTGGTGGTGGTGGTGGTGGGGGTGGTGGTGGTGGTGGTAGCGGTGGTGTGTGTTGGTTATCAGCAGTAAAACTGATACCTGTGAAGTTTTCAATACACTACAATCCTGTTGCAGGTGAATAGCCAAGAAATGCTCCCAATCTAGGCTACACATGCAGAATGACCACTTGGGTTCAGTGTAGTAGGATTGCTTTTGCTGATAGAACCATAGTTCATCACAGCTTACTATGACAGATTTTACAAATGACCACTGTATTAGGGTCTTGCTTGCTCACTGAGTGGGTCAGAAAGTCACGGGCAATATGCCTAATAATTCCCCACATGTGCAAACATGAGGCGTGGCTTCTTCCATTCATGAAAGCAGGCCTAGTGTGTAAGAGGGGCTCTTCCCAGGCCACCCACTTAGAAAAAAATAAGGTGGGATGGCAGGATTGTCGCAAGGCGGGGAAATTGGGCTGACTAGACCTGTATTCACTGGAGTTTAGAAGAATGAGAGGGGATCTCTTCGAAATGTATAAAATTCTGACAGGGCTGGACAGACTGGATGCAGGGATGATGTCTCCTCTGGCTGGGTGGGGGGGGGTCTAGAACAAGGGGTCACAATCTCAGGAGATGAGGAGAATTTTATTCCCTCAGAGGGTTGTGAGCCTGTGGAAATCCCTTTACCAGGGAGAGGTGGAGGCAGGGTCATTAAATATTTTTAAGGCATGCTCTTGTCTCTAATCCATTCCCTAAAGTGCCAACAGGGATGTTGACTTCCTGTCTGCCCCCGCCACAAGATTAACCGTGCTCTGCACGGATGCACAGGTAATGAGCTGTCCTGCCCCCCCACAATGAGGAAGCCACTCCAATTGCCACTCCACACCCAACTTAGACTTCAGAATGGAAGATTCCGCCCATTAACTCTGTTTCCCTCTCTACAGATGCTGAAAGACATGCTGTGTATTTTCAGCATCTTCTGCTTTTAATATAGTCAGTCAAGAAGTCTATTTTATACAGAAATTGCCCATTAGTAAGTTACATTCAATATTAAACTCTAAAGTTAGAAAGAACTAAGACTGAAAGACTGCTAAAGTGACTGGCCTTACGTCTATACAAAGGTAGCGGTCGGCTTCCTCAAATCATGTAATGTTGTTCACATTAGCTTCCCTTTAATTTTGTAAACTGAAGCCTCAGTTGGCAATGATACAATCTTTGGCTCACTAAAACCACACACCAGCATTTTCTGCACAATTTTGAGACCTCAAGATGTCGTTAAAAAATCTGTGAGGGATAAATGTATGGAGCCTCTAGATAAAGACAGCAAAAACACAGTGCAAAGTGCATAATAAAAGCAGAAAATGCTAGAAAAACTGAACAGGTCTGGCAGCATCTGTGCAGAGAGAAATAAAGTTAACATTTCAAGTCTGTATGAATCTTCTTTAGCTCTGAAGTAGAGTCATACGGACTCGAAACATTAACCCTGTTTTTCTCTCTCCACAGATGCTGTCAGAACTGCATTTTCAGTTTTTATTTCAGATTTCCAGCTTTTATTTTACTTTTATCTTTGTGCAAAATGCATCCAAGGTCATGTAAAATAGCATAGTTAGAAAGGTATAAAAAGGGGGAAACTGTAGAGTGAGGTGGGAAGATGAAAGGGCAGGGAAAGCACTGGAAAGCTGAAAACATGCGCTTCTTTTGTGAATGTCAGTGTTAATCATAAGTATGTTCGTTTGTTGTTTTTAGTCTTTAAAACAACTCCAAGTGTTTCTGCTTTTTCTGCTTTTATTATGCACTTTGCACTGTGTTTTTGCTGTCTTTATCTAGAGGCTCCATACATCTATCCTACACAGTTTTTTTAACGACATCTTGAAGTCTCAAACAACTTGGTGTTCAAACTCATTCTTAGCAAATGGAAGCAGGACTGCAGCCATTGTCTATAATAGCACAAAATTCATATTCCCAACATTTAGTGGCCCAGATGACATCCAGTTAGTATGAGGCCATGGCACGAGAGTGGCCATAACTGAGAAAGGAAGGAAATGGTAGCTGGTGTCTTTGTCCAGCCTTGGGCACTGAAGACTGACTGTCAGACCAATCCAAATCCCCAAGATCCCATTAAAGCCAATGCCACCCTGAATGCACAATGCCCCTTCACAAGCTTGGCATCATCAGCGTAGGTCTGGACAAAGAGAGACCCAAAATGCCGTTGTGAGATTAAAAAAACAGTACAAAGGGAATCAATATTATTATTCACTCATATTTTTCAAAGGGCGGTAGGGATAGGTCAAAGAGTAAAAAGCGTTCTTCTTGGTGTTTATTTCTCTTTAAAATACAAAAACTACTCTGAAACATGCAGAGATGGTTGACAAAGTTTAACACAGCTAGGTTTCAAAGATAGAAATAAGTTCAGATAAACTTAATCAATCACTAGGGTTTCATTCGCCTGCTCAGCACATCATCTCAACCAACTCATACCACATACCATCTACACAGGGTGAGCAAAAATTCATCCACTTACACACAAGAATCAGGCCTATAGTCTTCCAGACTTAAACTCACTCTTGGGCATCTATTCTGTATATAAACCACCCAAACCCCTCGATTAGATTCCTGCGCAGAACACACTCCCAGGAATCCTTTATTCTATGGATGGAATTTTCGGTGCCCACTGGCATCGAGTGTCATGGCAGGCAATATAGTGGAAAGGCCAAAAATCGGTTTCATGATGCTGTGAAGCCAGTTTCCAATCGTTCACTCCACCCATCAATGGCAGGCTGTGTTTCCGACCGCTGCACATTGGGAACCTCATTGTAATACATCTGCATATCACATAAGCCCAGCTTGCCAGAACCGTCCCTCTACTTTGGATCATCCGAGCAATCAGGCCGACGTGCTTCACAACAGCATTGATAAGGTGTGCGCCTAGCGGACTGCACTTAGAGGGGAACTCGGAGGTGAGTGCACAGTAACGATGTGCAGCTCTCATGAGGGTTGCCAGTTGGATTTCAAAGTTGAGGTGCCATGCATTCAGGCGAGGGCACAGACAAGTCACATTTTTCCAGCTGGCTGACAGTGTGGTGCTGGGGCAAGGTCTGCACTTCAGTTGAGGGAAGTTGGAGGGGGCAAGGGCTGCACTGTAGTTGAGGTGTGTTGGGGGGGCCAAAGGCTACACTGCAGTGGTGGCGAGTTGGCGGGGGGAGGGGGGTTAAGGGTTGCACTGCAGTTGAGCACTACTGTTGATGGTAGTGCACAAGCATGTGCAGTGGGAGGGAAGTGGCCACACATTAGGGACAGCTTGCATAAAGTGATCATTCTTCTGCAGCTGAGGCAGTTCAGGCACAGCCTCATTGATATGACTGGAGTTAGGCCTCCAGCTTATCTGCCCACTCAGGCAATGCAGATGCATCAAAATGCCACTAAATACTCCAGAGCTTTTCACCCCTCAGGCACAGACTGCAAACCAATGAGTGTTTCAGTCGACTGCAGAACAGTTGGACGACTGGGCATGTTGTTCAATCTCCTCGCTAAAGCTGGTCATGGAGCAATCACTGGTGGAGGCGCTCACAGCCCCTTGCAATGTCAGCATCCCAGTTTGGACCAGAGTCCCCCACGGTCCAAGCTAACGGTGCAGTCTTGCAGTGTGGGTTAGGAGAATGTCTGTGCCCGAGCTGAGAGCACAGCATGCAGTCTAATGGGCAAAGCTGCCACCAATCGGTCAGATGGAGTGGGGCGGAGGAAGGTGGGGTTTCAAGCACACTAAACTCTGGTCATCCAACTGGCGGCCAGCACTCTCCGGGATGCATTAAGGGGCCTCAGACATAACCAAGAGAGGTTCTTAGTATACCAATGCTAACCCATGCATCTCTCTCTTTCATCCTGCAGGAGGAATACATCAAGAGAATGGAGCCTGATGGCCTAGCTGTATGCCTCAAGGCGTTCTGAGGGTGAAGACAAAGGAGAAGAGAGTGACGGAGGTGCCTGGCTGGGCAGAGTGAAGAACAGCACCCTCAGGAAGAAGGGGCAGCTGGGGCTTCCATGCACGCTGTTGAAGAGCTACCACGAGCTGTTGCTGGTTGGCACCTAGCTAGACCCAGGGTCTATAGACGGAGTTTGTCATTCCTGCAGCTGACTGATAACCAGTGTCGCAAAGATTGCACATGTCCAGGGAACTGGTCGGTCACATCTGCCAGCTGCTGCAGGATTTGGAGCCAAGGGGACATGGAAGGCATCCACTGCCAGTGGCCATGAAAGTGACCAAGGCATTCAATCTTTACACTAGTGGCTCCTTTCAGGGCTCCACAGGTGACCTTTGTGTGATGTCGCAAACTTCCACACACAAATGCATCCATGAGGTCATAGACGCCATTTTCGCGAAGGCACACAACTTTGTGCATTTCACCCAGGGTCAGGAAAGCCAGAAGCAAGAGCACTGGGATTTACACAGATCTCAGGTTTCCCACAGGTGCAGGGTGCCATCGACTACACTCATGTGGCGCTCAGATTTCCGTGGCAACAAGCGATCAACTACGTCAACTGCAATGTCTCCCTGTCGCTGAATGTACAACCACCACAAACGTATCCTGCAGGCCTGTGCATGGTTCCCAGGGAGTGTCCAAGACTCCGACATTTTCATTAGGTCTCAGATCCCTAATGCCGTTCCAGGGTCCACAGAGGATGCAGGATTGCCTCCTCAGGGACAAGGGCTACCCATAGAGGACCTGGCTGATGACACCTGTGCGGCAGCCTCAGACTTCAACAGAGAGAAGGTACAATGAGGCTCATGCTGCATCTCGCACTTTGGTACAGCAAGCCACCGGGTTGTTGAAAATGAGGTTCCGGTGCCTGGACAGGTCTAGTGGAGCCCTGCAATATCGTCCACAGACGGTGTCATGCATCATTGTTGCCTGCCGCGCCCTTCACAACCTGGTGCTGCAATGGGGAGAGGAGCAGGCTGAGGAGGAGATGGAGGAGCTGCACATCACCTCCGCTGAGGAGGACATCGACAGGGATGAGGGTGATGAGGTCCTCAAAGGTGAGGATGATGGCAATGAAGCCACTGCACTGGCCAGACAAGGCAGGCATGCTCATAGCTGCTAGGTTTGTGGAGGATGATGATGACATGCAGTGAGGAAACACTATAGATCCTCACATTGCATCTGTGAACTTTTGACTCCTGTCTGACTGATGGCAGTGTACATAACCTTTGTGATAAGACTCTTGTCATGGAGACGCAGTGGATTCCCATAGTCCCTATTTTCCAGGAGGATGATGATGACATGCAGTGGGGACTCTCCATTGGTCCTCACATAGCTTATGTGAATGTCTGACTCCTGTCTGGCCAAGGGCAGCTCGGCTGTGCTCTGTGAACAGGGTCATATCATGGAGATGCAGTGGGGAAACATTAACTTCTCCTGATCCTATGGTATCCTTCATTAGCTGAGCCCATCAGGAGCACACATGCTGATGAGATGGGGAGTCAGAAGCACCTCAAAGGTGCTGGGAGCACACAGGGAGAATGACGGAACTCTGTGTTGCTGGCCCAGGACATTCTGGCAGCAATGATAAGCCCCATCGAAGTGTAGGCCTGACTGATGTGTCCAGTGACAGTGAAGCCGCACCATCAGTGCGGTTTAACACCCGTGCCCAGGCTGTGCAATTACATCATTTTTACCTTCCTAACCCTGCCACTACGTCTTAGTGCTCCCCCGACATCCACTGCGGAGGTGGAGGCAGCCTACTGACTGCTACACCCTGGGAAGGCTGCACAAAGCACAGGGAAGAGGCCCTGGACTGAAACACCTGTCTTTTTCTTGTGAAAGGACCAAGGTTTCACATCTGAGTGACACGAGCACTGCTCATCAAAACAAGGAGCCATAGGCATAGAGACATTCTTGGGAGTTTATTAACAAAGTGAACATCATGTACAAGGGTTTAACACCCGTGCCCAGGCTGTGCAATTACATCATTTTAACCTTCCTAACCCTGCCACTACGTCTTAGTGCTCCCCCGACATCCACTGCGGAGGTGGAGGCAGCCTACTGACTGCTACACCCTGTCTGTGATGACCTTGACGGGCGTCTTCTGGAGGGCCGAGACCTATAGCACCCAGCCTGCTTTCAGGGTCCTGCTGTATGGTAGTGGCACCCTCCCCAGCCTGTGGAGCTGGATTTGCTAGGGTCACAGGAAGAGGGGAGTCAGATGGGCCGGACAGTCCCAGAGTCACCTGGGTGGATGGTCCCGGAGTGTGCACCTGCTGATCCTCCTCCCTCTGGGTGTCTGAGGGACCCTGGCCGACTCCATGAGCAGAAGGGGAAGCTGGAGTGAGATCGAGCTGCCCTGCACCCCTCTCATGTACACACGATTGGGAGCCCAACTATGGCTTCAGTGATGGAGTTCAGCCCGTGCAGCAGTGCAGGAGTGATGTCCTGGACCAAGGTCTCCATGCCAGTGTTGACCTCGGTGCATTGGCATGCCGCCTATTACCTCACACTGAAGATGGATGGACTCCTTCATCGTATCTTGCAATCTGAGGAGTGCAGTGGACATCCCTTCCTGATGTTCCCAAGCTTGCATATGCAGCTCCAGCAACTTAGGTATGACCAAGTCCAGAGGCTCATTATCTGACTCAGACTCAGCAGATTTCTGATCCCCAGCAGTCCTCTGAGTGCTGGAAACCTGGAAAGTCCCTGCCACTGCCTGCTGTGGATCAGAAAGTGCGATGTACTCACCAAATTGTGACCCCAAGGCTACTCTAAAGCTAGGTCCCACTAAGGTGTGTGTCTCTGTGCTGCTGGAGGTTGTGAGTGAGCACTGTGACGGGTTTCAGCAGATTCTTCTTCTGACATGTCTTCGGGGCTTGAGTCGAGGACTTGGATTGTGGATTCCCTCAGCTGTTTCCCAGATGTGTCTGCGAAAGCAAGGAGAGATAATGAGAGTATGGCAGCGGCCTGTGAAACAGGACACATCGCTCACGGCGTGGCTGTCTAATGGATGTTGCACTGCTGGACCCTCACTTGGTTGAACATCGCCGACCTCACTGTCAACACAGGAACAGCCCAAATCTTCACCGGCCAGCTGGATGACTCTATCTTCAAAGTCCATGAGGACCTTGATTCAGACATTCCTCCACCAATCTGCAACCTCTCCCTCTAGTAGAGTGCCAACTTATCCTGCATGAATACAGAGGGAGAAAATGTAAACAGGTCGCCTACCACGCCAGATGATAAGTATGCCTGGCCTGTGTGGGCGGTGAGTGGCCCCATGGATGGGATGAGGACAATGAAGGTGTGTGTGAGAGAACAAATGGTGATGTCCCTTGAACCAGCAGTGAGTGTGGGCGCTGTGGACGTGTGATGGGTTTGTGAGTGTGTGATTTGAGAGTGATGAGAAGAGTGGTTTACCTTGGAAGAATAGAGGAGATAATTCATCCTTTTTCAGCACTGGGTGGCTGTCCCCTTTTGCAGGGCATTGGCACTGACCACCACTGCCACCGCCTCCCAAGCCGGATTGGTGATGTTGCTTCCCCTCCTGAGGCCAGAGCTGGAGTAGAGGGCAGCAAGGTCCAGGGACATATCATTGAATCAGCGGGGCTGCAATCTTCTTGCCTTTTGGAGCCATGCCCTCTGTGCAGCAGTCCTAGGCTGGAAGCACTGACAGATATGCGCACGGCTGCACTTTAAATATGGTGCCCGGTGTGAGGAAGCGGTGAGGTGACGGTGTAGCTGGCGAATCGGATGCTGCCTGCCAGCGAAACCATGTCAAGAAGATATGATAATATTATTGGAAATTATTTTAAAATAGAGTTATAGCCGGGTCTGTGTCCATGTGTGTGTGTGTGTGTGTGTGTGTGTGTGTGTGTCTTAATTGGATTAAAGCCAGCTAGTCTGGTGCTTTGATGCATAGTAGTTTTGAGATGTGAATTAAGAGATGTAGACTTAAGGAGGGTAGAGAGTAAATTTGCATTTGTTAAAAGAAACCATTCGAGACTGCAGGTGAAATCTTACACTTAGCTAGAAGACACCAAGCAATGTGTTTATCTTTTTTCAGCTTACTAATAAAATTAGTGAGATGAAAGGGTGTTATTGTTAGAAGAGATAAAGTTAAAAGCCTAGTGATACAATGGAAAATTTACATTCAAAGAGAAAGATATGTATACAGGAGAAAGGAGATTGTGTGTAAAATAGAGGCATTTTAAGACTCAACAAGTGGGAGAAGCCTCCAGCCTGTAAGCCTCAAGCTGCTGTCTGCAAGGATCCAGAGCCGAAAGAAACTAATTTTGAATTCCAGGTGTGCTTTGCCAGGTGTCTGTTTAAATCTATGAGATTTATTGTTGCCTCAATGGGGGTGTAACTGAGAGTCAGATTAATTAGAGGGTTTTTGTAGTTGTTATAATAGTAATTTTGTAGATGTATGTATGTGTTTATAATCTTTCTTGTATGAATAAATGTTTAAGTTAGTTTTATAAAAACCTCTTGAGACTTGGTGGTCTTATTAATGCTGAATTCAAAGCCTGCATCTCGCAACATACAAATTGCAAAAAATGGGTTATGACAGTTGTTTCAAGTTTCCCTCTGAGATTTGAACAACTCAGCCTTTACCATCGGCTGTGTCATAATAACAGCATGTTTCCCAGGAATGCATGATTAATGAGGTAGGATTAGGACGATACATTGTGAAAAGCCGCCATTGCGGCCAGCAGTTAAAACATTCTTTTTCCTGTCTGCTACTGCACTTAGTGCAAATTTGGGACGATTCCGCCCTACATTTTAACACCTCGGTTAGGTTCCAGCCCATAACATTCTCCCAAATATCCATTATCCTAAATGTTAACTAACTGGATCGCTCAATTTGATTCCATCCTGTAAACTCACTCTCAGGTATCCAATAATCTTTATATAAACCATCTGAACCCTTTGATTAAATTCCATGCTGTAACTCACTCGGCTACATTGATTATTCTATGCAGAAATCACATAGGCCCCTTGTTAGGTTTCCATTTTTCACTCATGCCCAAGTTTCCAGTATTTTATACATTAAACTAACTGGCCCTGCCAGCAACTATGGGGCAAGAGGAGGGACAATGCACAAAAGGCAAGAATGGGAGAACCAGAGGATATGAGATGGAACTTAACTCTGGACCAACATAAAGGCGCTGTATAATAATGGTTAGTTTGAGATTCAATGTTGGAGTCTGGAGTTGTAATGATAAAGGTTATTGGCCCAACACTAAGCTATAGGGTCCCAGATTAAACCCTGTGAATGGTTCAGAAGCTGCTTGAAGGGTAGAAACCAACCAAGTCAAGGTGAGGGGACACACTGGGTTGGGTTATCCCTAGGGCTCGGTGCTGGGACCACTACTCTTTCTCCTTTACACAAATGAACCAGGTTCAGGTTTTAAATGAGTGGAAGCCATAATCAAACTGTACAGGACTCTGGTCAGGCTGCACCTTGAGTACTGCTGAGGCACATGAGGCATCGAA
The DNA here is from genome assembly GCF_017639515.1 of Carcharodon carcharias. Classification (NCBI taxonomy): domain Eukaryota; kingdom Metazoa; phylum Chordata; class Chondrichthyes; order Lamniformes; family Lamnidae; genus Carcharodon; species Carcharodon carcharias. Next base: position 89,480,948 of record NC_054468.1, on the reverse strand, counting down.
GCACTGGAGTTATTTGGAAAGACTGGAAAGACTTGGGCTTTTCACTCTTGAATGGAGGCACCTTATAGATAGAGGTGTACAAAATAGTAAATGGTGTTTAAATGCAGAATACTACCTTAAACTAAACAGAGGAAGTAGGACAAGAGAACTCAGGTGTAAACTAGTAAAAGGTAACTTTAGGACTGATACAGGAAGCGCTGTATAGATAGAGTAACCAAAATTTGGAATGGATAACCTCATAGGATGATGCAGGTAGAATTCCTGGATGCAGCAATGCTGAGGACGGAGGCAGGGTGGGATTGTAAGGCATTTCTGGATGGATGAACTAATATGGGCTATATGCTCCTCTTTAATCATAATTATTATGCGATCCTGTAAGTACATCCTTGCTTTATCAGCACTTCCAAGCCTTTCGAGCACACTCAGTGTGCACCGCAAAGAAGCATGCTCAGAATGCACGGAGCACAGGAGCATGTTCAGTTTGAACATGAAGTACAACAATTCCTCCCTTTGTTGGATATAATAATCCCATTAAACTCCCAAATAAAGCAATGTGTGGGGTGTGTTGAATTATGTAAAACCTCTGCAGGCAATCATAACTAGCCCTATCTTGGTCTGTTTTGGTCCTGTAACCCTCCAGGATACTGGCACTCCTCTAATTCTGGTCTCTTGAGGAGCCCTGATTTAAATAGCTCCACCACTGGTGGTCACGCCTTCACTTATCTAGGGTCTAAACTTTGGAATACACTCCATACACTTTACTGTCTCACTATCTTGATTTCCTCCTTTAAGACACTCCTTAAAACCTACGCCTTTGACTCACCTGACTCCTTATGCGGCTCAGTGTTATCTTTTATTTTATAATGCGCCTGAGAAGCATCATGTGATGTTTTATGATGTTAAAGGCACTCTATAAATGTCAATTGTTGTTGTTGAGTGTACTTAGATGAAATGGTTGCGTATTACGTGTGCTCTCCACTGTACATTGTCTCCACATACCCTTCTTTTCCATTTGGAATTGAAATGTTCTGCTTGAAGCATGCTTTGCAACACAATTTATTTTCTTTCAGCAAACCTGGCCCCTTGGCTTCTTTGCTTCTGAAGAACAGGCTATAGATTATTGAGTGGGGAGATAAAGAAACATATTTCGAAAACAGGAAAGATTAAAGAGCAGCATCCAACAAAGATTAAAAATCCTTTGGTTTGGATTTAAAATAACCTTGCCCCTAATTTTAACAGGTACCAAATTGCCATCCCTTAGGAAAGGTTTATATTGCTCTCAACAAGTGATATTTGTGGGTATGTTCCTGGAACATTTTCACACTTTTGGTGCTAGTGTGTCAACTTGGCTCAGTGGGTCACCTCAGAGCCCAGAGGCGTGACCACATACTAAATATTGTCCAGGTCCTGCTGCATATGGACATGGACTGCTTCAGGATCTGGAGCGTCACGAAAGGTGCTGAACATCGTGCAATCATCAGCAAACATCCCCACTTCTGGCCTTATGATGGGGGGATGGTCATTGATGAAGCAGCTGAAGATGGTTGGGTCGAAGACACTATCCTGAGGAACTCAAGCAGTGATGACCTGGGGATCAGATGATTGGCCTCCAACAACTGCAACCATCCTCCTTTATGTTGGGAATGACTCCAGCCAGTGAAAAGCTTTCCCCTGATTCCAACTGACTTCAATTTTACTGGGGTTCCTGGATGCCACAGTCGGTCAAATGTGGCCTTGATGTCAAGGGCAGTCACTATAACCTCACCTCTGAAATCCAATTGTTCTGCCTATGTCTGGACCAAAGTTGTAAGGCGGTCTGGGGCCAAGTGGTCCTAGTGGAACCCAAACTGGGCGTCTGTAAACAGGTTATTGCCGTGTAATGTTGCTTGATAGTGCTGTTGGCAATAAACTTCCATCACTTTTCCAATGATGGACAGTAGACTGATGGGGCAGTGATTTGCCAGTTTGAATTATTCTGCTTTCCAAAGACAGGCCATACAGGCAAATCTCCAAATTGTTGGACAGATTCCAATGTTGTAGCTGTACTGGAACAGCTTGGCTACAGGCGGAACTAGTTCTGGAGCACAAGTCTTCAAAACTACAGCCGGAATGTTGTCAGGGCCCATAGCCTTTGCAGTATACAGTACTTTTGGCTATTTCTTGATGTCAAGTGAGATTATCGAATTGGCTGACGATCGGCATCTGTGATGCTGGGGACCCCTGGAGAAACCGAGATAGGTCATCCACTCAACACTTCTGGCTGAAGATGGTTGCAAATGGTTCAGTTTTATCTTTTGCACTAACATGCTGGGCTCCCCCATCATTGAAGATGGGTATGTTCATGAAGTCTCCTCTTATCGTTAGTTGTTATGTTCTACTATCATTCATGGCTGGATATGGCAGGACCGTACAGCTTAGATTGGATCCACAGGCTGTGGGATCAACGTGCGGAATTTTGCTGTTTCTACAAATCCCAGGCCTGGGTTAGTTGCACTCAAGTGGATTGACAATAATAGTCTCAATAACCCGGCCTACAAGGAGGGCAAAATCAGCCAGGGTTCCCATTTCTGATTGTTACCCATCAGAGAGTTTGGATCAGCCAGTTGAAGACAGGAACAGACTTGGCTTTGTTCTCCCCCACCCCTTTCCCCTTGGCCCCTTGCAGACTGGCACATTTTGTCAGGGCTCATGCAGGCGGAGTGAACTCTTGAGCTTGATGCTCATAAAGCCAGAGCTCAGTATGAGTCAGCATCATGAGATTAGGAGGGGGAATATGAGGGGAGGAGAAAACAGATTGACAGGAGAATTTGGCCCTAAAACTGTGCTCAGAAATCTGCAATAAAAACTGGATAATTTTGGCTGGGTGGCATTGAAATTGTGTCTGGACTGAGTTATTCCAGGTCCCCTACCTAATTTTTCACCTGTGACTGAAATGCCATCTCGTTTATGCAAATTAAAACATGTAAATCAGGGTTAAATGTCATATGGTGTCATTTCCTGCCTCTTGTGCTGTAACATAATTGGGCACAAGGGGTACAAGTGTCCTGCAAACATCCACCATCACTAAGGGCTCAAGGTAGAGCTGATTACTGCATGGCGATTGTCACAACAATCTCCACCATCTCCACAATTTCTACCTAAGGCTTCAGGTGAATCGTAAACAGCTAGGCACCAAACTGATATAGAAAAATATCCTGAGACATTGGAGATTAGTAGTCCACTCAAAGGAGGATGGAAATGCTGCCCTGTACTTAGCACCACTACTAGAAGCCCTTGCAGTTGTATTTTGACCTCTATGCTCAGACAACGGTTATAAACCTTGTTCCAATTGGTTGGTTCAGAAGAGGACAACTTATAAAGAAATGCAGGCAATCGGCAATGAAAGTGAGCTCAGGTCCAAAAAAAGACTTATCAAAGGCTTGGAAATGTCTAATTATTTAAGAGAGAGCTCATGTTGGTGCTAGGCCACACACAGACAGAAAGCACAGCTGCTCTCATCCCAAAGAAGCCTGCGGGGCTTCAGGTAAAGCTAACTGGTAGCATTCTATTCTGTCTGATAAGTATGGTTCAGGGTGAATATGAATCTCCTGTCATCTGAGAAATAGACAGGAAATGGCCTTGGACAGGGTCCAAGTCATGCAATCGAGTATTTCAGAACCTTAGCCAAGGTGGGGTGGGGAATGCCTGATTAGGATAGTGCACCTTATTTGAATCTGAGTTTGATCTCAGCTGTGATAATAATCGCCTGTGTGTTGCTAATCATCCCCCCCTGCCCCCCAAACCAGTTGTACTGCAGAATGTCTTCTGGCAAAATTCAGCATACTGAATCAACTTTTGAGCTCCTGACTTGCTTCAAAGGCCACATTCACAATTTTCTGGGGTTAGTGGTGATGGTGGTGGGCTGAATTACCTTGAGGCTGCCCTTGCTGCCCTCTGTTGTAAATCTGATCTATGCTGAAGTGAAGTAGTTGGGAACTTACCTATCCACTTCTGCTCCTAGAGGTTGGGCCTGTAGGTAAAGGCCAAGGCCTCGGCCAGTCTCCTGCAGGTGTCGTAATCCTCCGATACCTTACCCAAGCAGACATGCTTCACATGGGAGCTTTGGCACTGCATGCTGACAGGCTTTCTGACTACAAGGCTAAAGAGTAAACCCCAAATGGACTAAAAGACCATGCCATCCAGGCTAGACTGGTTGGCAAGATGTAAGATGATTTCATTAATTGGCACTGGCATTCCTCATCTTAATGAGGGGACTTTCATTACATTTATAGGTTCTGTAACTGTGGCTCAGTTGGTAGCATGGTCAGCTCTGAATCACAAGGTTCCGGGTTCAAGTCCCACTCCACGGCTTGAGCACAGCAATCAAAGCTGACACTCCAAAGCAGTACTGAGGGAACACTGCAATGTTGGAGGTGCTGTCTTTCAGACGCGGCGTTAAACTGAGGCTCCGTCTGGTTGCTCGGGGGATGTGAAATATCCCATGGTGCTATTTCGAAGAAGAGCAGAGGAGCTCTCCCTGGTGTCCTGGTCAATATTTATCGCAAGCATCCCAAAAAACAGATTATCAGGTCATTATCACATTGCTGTTTGTAGGAGCTTGCAGTACACAAATTAGCTGCCACATTTTCTATATTACAGCAATGACTATGCTTCAAAAAGTACTTAATTGGCTGCAAAGTGCTTTGAGACATTTGACAATCATACAAAGCACTACATAAATGCAAAACCTTCCTTTTTTGTGTACTCTGATCAGCTGTGATCTCAGTGATTGGTGAAGCAAGCTTTAGGGTCTGTAGGGCCTACTTCTGTTCCTACTGTGCATGGCTAATCAACAGTAGATTATTTGGCCATTTATGCCATTGCTGTTTGTGGGATCTTGCTGTGTACAAATCGGATGTTGGATTTCCTTACATTGAAATAGGAACAACACTTCTGAGGCACGATATCAAATCAAGTTCATTATTGCTATAACCTGGGTCTCTGCACCGCTGTTGGGCAGCTAACGAGAGGATATCTTGGTTTGCATCATGATTAAGGTGTTTTTATCTACCTGTTAGGTTGTGTTGTTGCCCATTTAAAATGCCCATCCTCAGTTGTGCTAATTATTGAGGACCAACAGTGTAACTGTCACCTCACACTGAGTGAGAAACTAGATAGAGCAAGTGGTCAAAGCTAACTTATAATCTATTAATAGTCATTCGGTAGTACAGAATTTGAATATTGCTGAAAAAAGATATATGTCTAAGCTTTTCATCTTGCACTCATCAGGGAACTCACAAGAATGCCAATATAAGGGGGAAAAGCAACAATTTATACTGTATGTGAAGAGAGTGCTGATTGCCATGGAGAATGCACCACTGATGATGATTGATAGCTAACTGCCAAGCATTGCTTGAAATTTAAACCAGGGGCTGAAATCTCGACTGGTATACTGTGAAGTTGTCTGTTGTATGGGTCCCTGTCAGGTTCTGCAAGTTAGTTGGAGAGTAACTCATTTGCATGAGACCAGTTGGCACCTATGCCAGTATGGGCATGTCCCTCCCATTAGCCTGATTTTGAGACATAGTGCACTCTTGTCATCAGGGGAGGGGGATTGAACTGGCTACACTTTCAAAGTGGGACATCCTAAGGTTGTGAAAGGTACCATAGTCTTCCTTTTCTTTGGTGTCCTTCATTATCCAGAAAGAGTTAACATCACAGTGCAATCTGATACATGAGCTTCAACGAATGGTTCAGCATGGCTGTTAATGTCTGCTCGTAAAAGCTGAAACCAAAATCAAAGATACATTTTTTTTAAAAAAGCACGACCATCAGTGGCTTTATGATTGTAGTTCCTTCTGCTTCCACTCACTATCCACATGTTTAAAGACATTGTAAAGTCAGCGGAGAATAGCTGACTGCACTGTAAAGCTGCACAATGGCTGTATTTATTAATGACATAATTTTCTCATAAAGTGCAGCACATGAAGAAGTTGTTTCACGGTGAAACACAAATAACATGTTAATCGCTGCCTTGGTTTAACCTCTCTCTCTAAACATATACATCAAACAGAATACAGTGAAATCGCAATGAGCCAAACTCGGGTGACCTGAAATTCTGATCGTTGAAGTCATCAAACATTCCCTCTAGATGAAAAGCAACTCCCATTGAACCATGATAAGCCGAAATTCTACACTGGTAACTCCAGGTTAACCAAACTTGTCATATGACCATGCCAACTAATCAGAGCAGAGTTAGACCACACAAGAGCATGAAATCGTGGAGTGCTGGCAAGCCACCATTTGACATCAAGGATCTCCCTGTGAAAGGGCATGCAACACCTGCGACTATGGCTAAAACTATGAGGAAGTTAAAAGAGTTGTCAATCAGAGAGAAGGTGCAGTTAATACAGCTTTGTCTATCTGACAGTAACTGAAAAAGCATGGAGTAAAATGGAAAGTGGACACCACAAAGGACTGGGAGATTCCACCATTGAGCTTGTCCACCATTATGAAACACACGGTGGACATCTTGGAACAATTTGACAAGCAGACATTCTCCCCAGCAAGGAAGAGGGTGAGAACAGCTGCCTATCCCGACATTGAAGAATGTGGTTCAAGGCAGCCCTAGCAGAGGATGTTCCCATCTCCAGTCCAATCCTAGGGGAGATGGGTGTTGCCTTGGCAAAGAAGCTGGGCCACATACAGTTCACCTGCAGCGACAGATGGCTGAGCCTGTTCAAGACAAGACACAGCAGAATCTTCTGCATGGTAAGGCTGCTGCAGTGGCAACAGCAATGACAGATGATCGACTCCAAAGTGATCTTACCAATGTCTTGAACGAGTATGCACCATGAGACATTTTTAACAGGGATGAAATCAAACTGTTTTACCATTTTTTTTTTGCCAGATCGTACTTTTGAATTTAAAGGTGAAACATGTCATGATGGAAAATGGAACAAGGAGTGTGTCACTGCTATGGTCTGCACCAATATCAATGGCACCGAAAAGCTGCTGTTTCTTGTCTGATAGGTAAGTCCGAGAAAAGGCATTGCTTCATGAATGTCAAGACACTACCCATGCAGTACAGGGCTATCAAAACCGCCTGAAGACCTCTAGCATTTTTTCAATGCAAAAAAGCCCTGGTCTTATGCAGGGTCAGGCCATTGTAACACGTCAACAAATTTTAATGAAAACTTTTTCACACATTTACTGCTTTACTGTGTTTTTATTTAGCATCTAAATCCATCATTCTTGACATGGGCTGCATTTGTAGCATATCAGGTTACACAGAGACCCATTCAAGTGGAAATGGGGCCTCCTTGGCTGTTATGAAGCTCCGCTTAACTCAAATTTCGAGGCTGCTCCCCTGGGATTTCACTCATCAAGATTTTACTGTATTACCTCACCATACGATTGCACTGTCAATTGTCCTGACCTTTAGAGTAATACTGAGAGCTGGCATATACCTTCATTTTTACGTGAGTTGGTTGTGTGATTGATATTGGGTCAAGTGAGTGTGATATTGGGCTGAGTGAGTGTGATATTGGGCTGAGTGAGTGTAATATTGGGCTGAGTGAGTGTGATATTGGGCTGAGTGTGATTTGGACTGAGTGAGTGTGATATTGGGCTATGTGAGTGTGATATTGGGCTGGGTGAGTGTGATATTGGGCTGCGTGAATGTGATATTGGACTGAGTGAGTGTGATATTGGACTGAGTGAGTGTGATATTGGGCTGAGTGAGTGTGATATTGGGCTGAGTGTGATATTGGACTGAGTGAGTGTAATATTGGGCTGAGTGAGTGTGATATTGGGCTGAATGTGATATTGGACGGAGTGAGTGTGATATTGGACTGAGTGAGTGTGATATTAGGCTGAGTGAGTGTGATAATGGGCTGCGTGTGATATTGGGCTGAGTAAGTGTGATATTGGACTGAGTGAGTGTGATATTGGACTGAGTGAGTGTGACATTGGGCTGAGTGAGTGTGATATTGGATTGGATGAGTCAACAGATGAAGCTGAATGGGCCAAATGGCCTTTTCTTCTTGTTACCTTTGTCCTTCTAATGATGTAAATATCATTGCTGAAAAAAGGAGACATTTTTTGTCTGAGCTTTTCATCTTGCACTCATCAGGACAGTTCTCAAGAAAATGCCATTGTCACGGGAAACAGCAAATTTATGCTGTATGAGAAGAAAGTGCTGATTGGTTGGGAAGTGGACTCTGATTGATAGAAGTGTTGCCATGGCAGATGTACTAGTTCATGGTGACTGACAGTTAACTTTTTTATCATTTTGGATAGGGACTTCGCTGGCTAGGCCTGTATTTATTGACTATTCCTAACTGCCCTTGAGTTAACTGCCAAAGAACATGTATACACATTGCGCCTGTTTCAGCTAAACAAAATAAATGACAACCATTCGCTGGTTCATTCCCCAGGGCAATGTCGTGACCAATCAGAATCAAGCTGCCCGGTATAAATTTCAAACAATGCTCAGCAGTTAACTGTCAGTCATCATCAACTGGTGCACACCCCATGGCAATGCCTCTATCAATCAGATTCCATTTACCAACCAGTCAGCATTCTCTTCTCTGACAGTATAAGTTTGTTGTTTCCCCTGACATAGTATTTTCTTGCGAGTTGTCCTGATGAGCAAGATGAAAAGCTTTGATAAAGTGTCTTTTTTCAGCGACACTCAAGTTCTGCACTACCAAACAATTAGATGTAAATGTAACTTCATCATCGTACCGACATATAGCTGCTTATCCCAGGAAGCAGAGATCCTGAACTTTAATCCCTGCGAAATCTGGCCAAATTCTTAGCAAATTTAACTGCTGGTTCACACAATTTGCTGAGAAAGGGTGAGAGAACTGATCTTGACATGCGTTAACTGAATTGTCCAGTATGCTGTCATATCGTGCCTGCTAGCACACCAAGTAAAATATTAAAAGCGTCAGCAGTATATGAACCTTGTGAATAGGGCTGGATTATTTAGCATTATTCCACACACAGGGGGATAGTAAACAAAACTGATTTTGTACCAGGCATTGCTTTTCAATGGGGAAGCTTCCATCTAAGCCAGAGAGGGAAGGGAGGTTTAACTCATTCTTAACAGTCAATTATTCTGAAGGCACTGGCTGATGCTGAAGTATGTCCCTCTGTTACCTCGCTCAAATGTGAGCAGCTATTCAACTGTGTAGGGCATCAGAACCCAGTGCTGCTATCAGCCAGTCTCCGTACATTTGCACATTTCAGCAGAGGTCACTGAAAGCAGCTGTGGAAAGGAATCCCAGCTGATTTCCTTCTTCCCACCCAGGGGCACAGGGAGCTATCATAGAAGGCCATGTGACTACACCACGAGAGATTAGCTAAATCAGCAGAGACCAGGGAAGGCCAAAATCTGAGCAGCAACATTAATCGTTAAAACACTAATAAATACGCTCACATCATTTGCAAAGCTGACAAGAATTTCAGTGCCTTGCAGGTTAATACATTACTTCTGAAGGGCTCCTACTTGAACCTTGGAAGAACCTCCATCAGCTCAGCTACAAAGTGCAAACCTGCTCATTAAAGTTTGCAATGAGCCTGCAGAATGGGAGCAGCGTTAAGTCCATTTTATTAATAATGCTGCACTTTCACGGCAGGATGTGAGGTGACTGTATCAATTCAGGCAATAAGACCCAGCCATTTTGCTGAGCAGCCTTTTATGAGCTTTCATTAACTGAATTCAATTAATTAACACAAAGCTGCAGTTACAGAGCAAAAACCGTTTTACATCTCAGTTTATGGCCATGGGCATTATTTTAAAGAGGGAGCCTCACTGCTCTGCTAAACCTACCAGTTAAAAGCAATCAGGATTAACTGTCACGTGACCCAGGAACTTTAGCTTCTTTTTCTCGTTTAATCCCCTTGGGTTATAAAAACTGTGATGCACATAGCCTTCTGCTATCTCATCCAAGCTGCTGTCTTTCAGGTGCGTGCCTATATAGTAAGCGTCAGGCAGCTCCCCCCATGGGAGCCTTCCATGTTCATACAGCCTACTGACTCTTACTCTCTGGGCCTGTGGGCAACGACTGACCTCCTGGGTGAGGTAAATGGGCTTCTAGTAGCTGTGGAGCTGACCCCAACCATCCCCACTGACCCCCTTGCACATTCTCCTCCCCCGCCAAGTACAGTTTGTGCCTTCAGGAGAGAGGCACAGAAGCTTATGATGAGATTTGACTGAGGTGCTCAAAATCATGAATGGCTTTGATAGAATAAATGAGGAGAAAGTGTTCCCACTGGCAGGAGGCTTGGTAACCAGAGGAGACAGATTTAAGATATTTAGGAAAAGAAATAGAGGGGAGACAAAGACTTTTTTTATCCAGTGAGTTATTAAGATCTGGGGTGCACTGTGGAAGCAGATTCAATAGCAACTTTCTTAAGGTAATTGGATAAGTACTTGAAGGGGAAAAAAAACACGGTTTAGTGAAAGAGCAGGAGAGCGGGATTAAGTGAAGTTATACCCCAGGAGTAATGGGTTGAGCCACAGGACCGATGGGCTGAATGGCCTCCTTTGGTGCTGTATCACTCTTTGATGCAGGAACGGCAAAAAAAAGAAAACAGTTAAATATAAGTCACCAGCTCCGATTAGAACAGCCTTGGCTCAGCTACAGGCTCCAAGTAAAGTCACTTGAGACAGAACAAACCTGAGTGACAGATCTGCAGCAGCCTGGAATGATTAAATTTCTATAAAATTGTTCTATAAAATTGTGATTAGGAAGAATTTTACAGAGTTATGCAGCACAGAATGAGGCCATCTGGTCCATCATGCCCATTCTGGCTCTTTGAAAGAACAAACTTAATAGTCCCACTCCCTGCTTTTTCCCTACAGCTGGAAAATTTTCTTTATTTCAAGTATTTCTTCAATTCCCTTTTGAAAGCTTCTATTGAATCAGCTTCCACTACCCTTTCAGACAGTGCATTCCAGGACCTAACAACTGATGAGCTAGTATTCAGAATAAATAACCTGACTGTGCAGAATATTCTTAAGGAAACGAGATGAGTACATGAGAGAATAGGGAATGGAAAGACATACTGAAAGGCTGATGAAGTAACTGAAATGGAAGGAGACTTGGGTCATGTATAAACATAAGCATAGAATAGTTGAGCCTTCCCCACCACCCCCCTCATCTCCACTATTTATATAATAGGTGAAAATATTCAAAGAAAATTTAAAATAAAATTCTTTTTCAGGGTTGCTGAAAGCAATGTGCAGGAGATTATTTTTTGATTCCTGGAGACTCCAGCACAATGCTGGAGGGTTGGCAACCCTACTTTCATGTAGAAAATCTCCCCAGTGTGTGTGAGCTAGTTTCTGTTGGACAAGTCTTGACCTTGCCCAAGTATAATTTCCAGGAGGGGTCACTAGAGAACATACAGCAATGGGAACCTCAACTCTGGGGTGCTGAAGCCAATGGTAGATGCCCTATCACTGACCCCATCAACTCCACACAGAATGTGAATCAGAGCTGGGACATTTGGTTGCGTGGTTCCATTTTGCACTGAAATGACCAAAGTTTTCACAAAAGTTTTTGCAGTGCCTTCTAATTATAATCCAAGAAGCAGGCAAGATTCCAAGTGCTGTCCTTGGACTCTGATTAGTAAGCATTGTGTGTGTGGACCTGGACTGAGGATACCCTGAGGTTCAATTCTGCTATCGTCCCACACTTGACTACCTGCTGACACTCTTTTCCGATATAACATATTGCATTTCAGGTATGGAAATGACATCACACACATGGCCAGAACAAAGGAAGAGCTAAAAACTATGGCAGGCCAAGGTAAAAGGCACAGTGAATCTTTTGGACTGAACATAAATGAGGGAAAGACTAACGTTATTGCTCTAATGCCAATGGAAAAGTCAAGAATTAAGGCAATGAGATAGAGGCAGTGGACAATTTCATGTATTTGGCTTGATGATAAACATCAAAGTTACATCCAAGAACAAAACCCAGATTCAATTAGTTATGGTTGGGACTAAATTATAGAAATATAAATGAGAGGGAGATTCTCCGCTTGGTGTCCTCCATCTACCTACTAACATTTGGGGGTCTTTCTGCCATTAACTCAGGCCTACTTTGAAAGGCAGCCATGGTTCAGTGGTAGCAGTTGATGCCTCAGAGTCAGAAGGTGGTGAGTGCAAGACCCACCCCAGAGTTTTGAGAACATAATCTAGCCTGATAATTAGGTGCTGCACTCAGGGAATGCTGCGCTGTTAGACATCCCATCTTTTGGATGAGCCTTTCTGTCCTCTCAGATGGAGTAAAAGTTTCCACGGCATTATTCAAGGGAGAGAAGGGGGGCGGGGGGGCACAGTTCTCTTGGTGTCCTGGTCAATATTTATCCCTCAACCAACATTGTTAAAAATCAGATTACCTGCTCATCAGCACATTGCTGTTTGTGGGAGAAAATTGGCTGCTGTGTTTCCTATATTACAACGGGGACTGTACTTCAAGGGCTACTGGAGTGTCCAGAGGTTGTGAAAAGTACTATAGAGACAAAGTTTGTTCTTTCTTCACCATCACCTTTCATCAGTTGGTCTCCAGCAGCAGCGGTAAGAAGGATGGACAAGAAGGGAATACAGTCTCTGCTCATCAGTATTTATGTGCAGCAGGCAGAGAAGAGCCCTCTGAGGTGAGGCAGATGGTGGGAACGCAGCAGCAGATTGCACCATGCGATTTTAGGCATAGAGCAGAGGGAAGTTAATTGGCAATAAAGCATGGGATTGACACCGCATTCCCACATAACTGAAAGCTCCACAAGTTCAGCAGTTGTTCAATTCGAGCTACTTTGTTTCAGTGATTATCAGGATGTGGGCATCACTGGTGAGGTCAGAAGTTATGCTCCATCACTAGCTGCTCTGAACGTAACACAGCTGGACAGTTAAGAGTCAGCCATGTTGGTTTGGAATGATTTGGAATTGGCCATATATAGGCCAGATCCAAAAAGAATGGCAGATTCCCTTCCTTAATTAATGAACCAGTTCGGTTTCCAATGATAATACAATAGCTTCATCTCGTTTTTGTTGATAACAGTGCCTTAATTCCAAGTTTTAATTGAAAACAGCATTCAAATTCTCTAAACCACCATGGCAGCACTTGAACTCTCATTTCCAGTAGCATAGCCAGTACGCAACGAGCTCTTAGGAAGATGAGAATCATCAGACTAAAGATTTATTGTCTAGAAATGTATTTCATATGACGATGCCCTCACAAATCTATGATCATTTTAGCAATTCCCTTGCTGATGGACATCCATTTGCAACAGGCCTGAAATACGTTGCTGCCTTAATGGAGAAGTCATGTACTTAAGCACCATAATTTCAGAAACTAATACACAGATTCTCATTTTATCTCACGGTAGCCCACTCAAACAACTAAGCCAGGTTGTGTGCTTGCACATAAGTTATTTCAATAACAGATGAGTCCCTTTAGAGAATGGAATTAGAAACCAGAAGAACAATTACTGAGTACAATTCATCGTTCGATTCTAACTAATGCGCTAGGGAGTGTTGGCAATATTTTAATCACCATCTAACTGCCTTGGAAAGCTTTCAAAAGAAAAATTAATAGATTATGAAATGTTTTATCATGTACCGATTAAAAGGGCCTTCTGCATCATCTGATAATTTAACCATTGTAAAGACCACTAATTCTGAACAGCAGAATACTAAACCAGCCTTAAACTCTGGAATTCCCCCCACCCCCCCCAACACATCCCAACCTCTCCAGCTCGCTTTTCTCCTTTAAGAGACTTCTTTAAACCTGCCACTTTGGTCAAGATTTTGGTCACCTGTCTTGATATCTCCTTATTTGGCCCAGTTAGCTAGTGTGCACAGTTGGTGTGAAGGTATTGTTGTATGGTGCTCCTGTGAAGCAACTTGGGGATATTTTATTATTTTAAAGATGCTAGACAAATACAAGTTTTTGTTGTTGCTGAATAACACGATTCTGTCCCTCAGCTCCGGCCCCCTCCACTATCGCTTTCCCGCAAACTAATCCCTCTGCTTCTAACTCTTGCTTAGGTGCAGCTCCATGGTTACCACCTCTAGCTGCCAACGACCCTTAGGCAGCTGTCCTTGACTCTTAAGCTTAGATTGTGCCAGTGGAACATTCCATGAGGAGCCTAGGCTTGCATGTGCATCTGCACTTGCTTGGGGTACGATTCCACAGGCAGGAGCCCAGCTCTCTGGTACCTTGCCTGAATGGGAACTTTAAAGTGTGCAAGCCTGGAAGTGAGAGTCTGGGGGTAATCCAAACATGCAACGATCACTGCCAAGCAAATTCCTCTCCTCACACTGGAGTATTTTACAGCAAGGGAATACTAAGTAACACTGAAGAGATCCAGCCTCATTCAATCTTTGTTCCCACATATGATTTTGAAATTCAACCTAAAGCTTAGGTGGTAGCACTGCACCTCTGGGTCACAAGATTTCAGGTCCAAATTCCACTCCAGCACTTGAATACAAAATTCATGGCTGGCACTCCGGTGCAGCACTGAGGGAGCGCTGCACTGGTGGAGGCACAGCCTTTCAGGTGGGACATTATACTGAGGCAAAAACAGAATTACCTGGAAAACCTCAGCAGGTCTGGCAGCATCGGCGGAGAAGAAAAGAGTTGACGTTTCGAGTCCTCATGACCCTTCGATAGAACTTATACCGAAGCCCTGTCTGTCCTCTAAATTAGATATGAAAGGTCCCGTGGCACAACTTGAAGAAGACTAGGGGAAATTATCACTGGTGTACTAGCCATTATGTATCACTCAATCAACATCACAAAAACAGATTATCTGATTATCAGATTGCTGTCTGTGGGGGTTTGATTGTGTAAATTAGCTGCCACATTCCCTACATTACAACAGTGACTACACTTCAAAAGTACTTCATTAGCTGTAAAGCACTTTGAGGGGTGCAAGACTTTATTTTTTAATTAGAAACAGAGCAAGAAGTTCTGGAGATAGAACCATGCTCTGTGCTTATCCCAGTTGAGGGGATGACAGTGGGTTGTTCTACAATGGGGCTAGGCTGGGTGAAAGAAGCCAGCCAGAGTGCTGTCTTTATTGCTCCCTGCTGGGTTGGTAGACTTTGTCCACCTGGAGAGAATCAGGCTGGGCATTAAGCTGCCAGGCTCACGTGTGAGGGATGGCCATTTGGGTTAAGTACCAGAAAGCAGCTAGTGTGCAGATCTGTATTCACAGTGGAAGAAAGAGATTCCATTTCAGCTGTGCCTTTCAAGTTCTCCAAAGCACTTTACAGCCAATGCCTTAATTTTGAACTGAGGTCATAATTTGGGAGATGCAGCAGCCAATTTGTCCACACCATGATCTCGAAACCAGTAATGTGATAATGACCAGATAATCTGATGTCAGTTGATGGATAACCACCAGACAACACACTCTACTCTTCTTTGAGCTCATGCCACCAATCACTAACACCAATACCTCAGGGAAAAATGGAGCCAGGAGCGTCTGTGTAGCAAGTTGCTGCCCTGACCATCATGACCTGCCCTGGTCAGCTTGACCCTACCCTGACCAGCATGACTCTGCCCTGGTCAGTTTGACCCTACCCTGACCAGCATGACTCTGCCCTGGTCAGCTTGACCCTACCCTGGTCAGCATGAACCTGTCCTGACCAGTATAATCCCACTTTGGCCACCATGACCCTATCCTGTCCAGCATGATCCCACTCTGGTCAGCATGACCCTACCCTGGTCAGCATGACTCTACCCTGGCTAGCATGACTCTACCCTGGACAGCATGATCCTACCCTGGTCTGCATGACCCTACCCTGGTCTGCATGACCCTACCCTGGTCTGCATGACCCTATCCTGGTCAGCATGAACCTGTCCTGACCAGTATGATCCCATTTTGGCCACCATGACCCTATCCTGTCCAGCATGATCCCACCCTGGTCAGCATGATCCTGCCCTGGTCAGCCTGACCCTACCCTGGTCAGCATGACCTTGCTCTGGTCAGCATAATCATACCCTGGTCAGCCTGACCCTACTCTGATCAGCCTGACCCTGCCCTGGTCAGCCTGACCCTACTCTGGTCAGCATGACCTTGCTCTGGTCAGCAAAATCATACCCTGGTCAGCCTGACCCTACTCTGATCAGCCTGACCCTGCCCTGGTCAGCATGATCCTACCCTGGTCCCCCTGTCCCCACCCTGGTCAGCATGATCCTGCCTAGTCAGCATGACCCTACCCTAGTCAGCATGATCTTGCCCTGGTCAGCATGACCTTGCCCTGGTCAGCATGACCCTACCTGGTCAGCATGACCCTGCCCTGACCAGCATTACACTACCCTGACTAGCATGATCCTACCCTGGCCCATCTCAGATCAGTGGGATTGGAACCCACTACTTTCTGACTGAGAGGCAAGAGTATTACCATGCAGTGCCAATGAGAGAACTGCTGCCAATTACGGCTCTCCCCTTACTGCCAAAGCTTGTTCGAAATTTAAGACTGTCATCCTCATTCAAAGTGATAAGAGGCCGTCAATGTCATTACTGGCCCAATCACAAGGGCCAACTTTGGCCCAGTCTGACTGCTTCTCCTGCTCCATACTAATTTGAGATCCCAGTCTTCTTCGAATAGTGCCACTTATCATCACCTCCAGGAAAATGTAGCTGAGCATTTTCATGACTATACCTTCAAAGTAAGTCCCAGCCTCTTCTTCATCTCTCCATCAAACGGAAAGGCTAGTTAAATAGACTGTGCTCTCGTGTTTAAATCTCAATATTTATAATGCGTCATGAGTTGTTGACAGGAGTCAACTCTAATTAATTTTTGACCAGTGTTTTTTTAAATTTTGAATGCAGCTAAAATGTCCAATCTTACTTATATTCATTATTTAAAAAGTGATAATGAATAATGTAAATCAATTCTGCCACAGATTCTATTGCGATTACTTTTGTTTCTATGTAACTAAAGCTGATGGTCTGAAATAGCTGAACGAAAATCCTTTATCCCAGATACAAGGAGACCAGAGGTTTCGCACCATCACACCAGCTGTGTGTGATACCACTCCAGTGCTTGCAGTTAAAGATGGACCTACTGGGATAGTTGGGTGCTGCAAAAGGTCAGTGCTCTGTCCTACTAGGCTCTGGGCTTGTATTCAGGCTCCAAGAATTGTATCCGAGGTGAGTATGGCCCATTGTCAATCTAGTTCCTTAACCATAACTCAGAAATGGTTGGAATTTGGTCAGAGGAACTGGGGTGGAGAGTGGAACTACTTAAACTGCAAAGTGTTGCTGTTTTGACTAGAGCTCATTCCTGGCAGAGGATGTAGCGAGACTGGCTCTGCAGCTCACTTTTTCAGACATCTAACAATATCACTCTTCATCTCCATGACATTTAGGCTCCCTATGGAACTCTGTAATCATCTATTTTGGATGAGTGAATGTGTCAGAGAGAGATATGGGGCGGGATTTAATGTAGACGACAGGGGGCTTACTCATTGGCTGGAGAGCTGGTGAGAGCCCTGTGTTGCCTCTGTTTGGGAAGACTTGCCACATTAAGCGCTAACCAAGCACCTAACTGGGCAATGGTAGCCGTTCCCCAAGGTCAAGGACCCCGGGGGCAGAAGTCCTGCTCGCTGAGATCTGCCAACCAATCGGAGAATGGCAGGTCTTCATTGCTTGGCAGCACCAATGGGAAGGCAGTGTTTGATGCCTGTAATGCACCCACCTGAGGCCCAGCATTGCCAAGGAACCCAGGCCACAGGTGAGTGCTGGCGGAAGGGGTCATGGGGTTGGGGGGGGATGGGGGAGGAGTGGTTGGTTGCAAGGGCAGGGGTTGACTCTCAGCAACCTCCCTCCCCACCACTCCTCATGTTGGGTCCTTCGATCAGGCACTGAGCTTGCATGGGGATTTCCTCACCCACCTTTGGGTGAATGCCAGTGGTGGTGGGATGAGGCCCTTAAGTGGGCATTAATTGCCCACTTAAGGGCCTCAATTGGTTTCGGGATGGAACAGCCATCCACAAGCTTTCCCACCACAGACTTAATCAGGTGGAAGCAGGAAAGTGCCAGAGTCGCCACCATCCCACCTGATTAATTGCCCAGCCCCTGCCCCCACCACCAAACTCGTCACGGGGAGGGCATTAAATTCTGACCGCTGGGTTCACGAGAGGAGAACATCTGCCCTATATTGTTTCAGTATCAACTCTGTCACGTGGGACCATGGCTGCATGAATGGTCTCGTCTGATATTTCTTTGTGACCTCCTCTTGAAGTTCTTTGCCTCGCCATTTAAGCTGTGAGTAAACATGAACAGTGCCCAGAAACAGTGCCATTCAAATCCTCAACTTATCAAATGAGAGTGAACAGGATCTGCCTCCGCTCATTCAAATCCAATTTTCCAATTTACTGGGAAGTGAATGGGAAGGAATGTGATCCATTATAATTCTGTACAATGGAAATGCACGCACAAGGGTCCATTGAAATGAGGATGAATTTGCGTTTGGTACATTTGAGTCCACCCAGTAACAAGTAATGGGAAGAATTTTAGTCAGTTTGGTTTCTATGTTATAGATTTTTTTAAAAACTTGCTCTTGGGATGTGGGGGGAAGGGCAAAAGTGCACCTGTTAGGAATAAAAACAGGACGTGCTGGAAAAACTCAGCAGGTCTGGCAGCACCTATGGAGAGAGAAACAGAGTTAACGTTTTTGAGTCTGACTCTACTTCGGAAGAGTCACACTGGACTCAAAACGTTAACTCTGTTTCTCTCTCCATAGGTGCTGCCAGACCTGCTGAGTTTTCCCAGCATTTTCTGTTTTTATTTCAGATTTCCAGCATCCGCAGTATTTTGCTTTTATTTTAATGCACCTATTGGATTTTATGACAACATCACAGCTTTTGCTCTGTTTTTACTGATGCCGGTTCATGAATTACCAGGTTTATTTGCAACAGTTTCACCATTTGCTACATTTTTGTTTGAACTCATGACCTCTTGAGTTGCTATTCCAAGACCACAGAGCATCAGCTAAAGTTTCTCGGCCTAGAAATTGGATTGTGCCCGAATCATGGCATGTGCTCGGTGAAATACGTAATGAGGTTGGAGGCTGGACCTTGGCAAATTGGTCCACTGTCACCATGAGTATAGTGCCATTTAACTTTTAGCAATTATAGCTGGGGGTTGGAGCTGGGGCTGGGGTTGGGGACCGGGGGCTGAAGGTGTGGAGGGAGCAAAGTTAGACAGCCAGGATGCTAGCCGAGGGCCTCAGTTAAATTTGGAAGATGAGGGTATAGTGTGGCAATAGACAGGGAGGAATGAACGGTGGCCCACAGTGGTTTGTGTTTTCAACGTGAAGCCAGAAAATGTCCTCCTGCACTGGCTAGCTCAGTATTTGTGTAAGTATCTTTTTTAAAACCTTTTTTGGTGGCGACCTCCAGTAGTCGCTTTAAGGATGACTGGTCATGTGACATGTAGGTCACATCATCCTGAAGGCAGTAGGTCCAACTTCCTCAGGATATTCCCATTCCTGGTTTGGGCTCCATATATAGACCATAGGCCCAGTTGTAGGGGCCAATATGGCCTGTTTGAGGATATCTCTCCTGCACTGGAACCAATGGCATTGGATGTGTGTCTGACGTTGTTGGGGTGTGGCAGGTTTACCCCCAAAATTCTCATAATACTTGCTTTACAGTCCAGCTTCTAGCTTTACAAATTGCAGGGCTGGGACTTGAACTCATGGTTGTTAGTCCAGTATCATATGCACTGTAATCATTCACAATGAGAAAGGTTCAGTCCAATGGGATTCTATACAATAGGACTGAATGGGAAGGGGCTTAGTCTATTGAAACACTACACAAAAGGAATGAATGGAGAGCATTGTGTTCTTTACAACTCTATACAATGGGGAGGGATTTGATTGGTGGGACTAGGAAATCCTTATAGTCTGCATTCTCATGTCAGGACAGTTGCTTTAAATGAATTTTATGCCCCTTGCCTGGCCCTTTCCTTTCCTGAAATGTTCTCGTTCAATCGCAGTTCAACTGGTAAGAAAAAAAATGGTTGAAAAGGGTGACCTTGTGTCTGCAGTAATATGACAGCAGATTACCAAACCGGACACATTATCAATTAGTTATAAATATCAAACCAAGCATATCTTCAAGGGACAATGGATATCAAACAGAATTGTACTTAAAACCCTTCCACACCTTTTCAGAAAAGGAAATATTTGCATATTCATGGACTCTGATGCATGAATCATGAGACAGTGACTCACTGGTGCTGAATGGCCCTGCAGTAATGTATAAAACACAACTATTGTACATTAAGTGTTGGCTTCATTCTTTAGCAGTACGCTTATTTAATGTTATTTGTTTTAAGTGAAAGAAGATTGAAATGGAAATCAAGAAAGCATTACAAAAAGAGCTTGACAAGAGATTTACACAATGAGTGGTTAGGATTTGGAATGCACTGCCTGGTAAGGTGATGGATACAGATTCAATATAGCCTTCAATGGGAATTGGGTAAATACTTGAAGAAAAGAAAAATGAAGGGATATGGGAAAAGTGCTGCCAGTAGGAACTACTGGATTACACTTTGAAAATGGGCCAAACGGCCTCCTTCTGTGCCGCACTATTCTGTGATTCTATGATTGCAAGAGCAAATGGGACAGAAGGGGGGTTACTGAGTTTAAATCTTTCATCACTTCAAAAATACTGCACTTTTTAGGGTTCTCTCGACTAATCAGTTCTTGACTGTGGCTATAAGTCAGACAAATCCAGCAGTGTCCTGGAATGAGTGGGTTGCCTTATGAGGAAAGGTTGGACAGACTGGGCTTGTTTCCACTGGAATTTAGAAAAGTGAAGAGCGATTTGATTAAAGTATACTAGATCCTGAATGGCCTTAACAAGGTGGACGTGGAAAGGATGTTTCCTCTTGTGGGTGAGTCCAGAACTAGGAGACACTGTTTTAAAATTAGGGGTCATCATTTTAGATGAGGAGAATTTTTTTCTCTCACAGGGTTATGTGACTTTGGAATTCCCTGCCTCCAAAGGCGGTGGAGCCGGCGTCATTAAATATTTTTAAGGCAGAGGTAGATAAATTCTTGTTAGGCAAGGAAATCAAAGGTCATCGGACATAGATGGGAATGTGGAATTCGAAACAAAAGCAGATCTGCCATGATCTTATTGAATGGTGGAGCAGGCTTGAGGGGCCAAATGATCTGCTCCTGTTCCTATTTCTTATGTTCTTATGTCCGCAAGCATGACCCAGACCTCCCTGTCGCTTGCCATTTCAAAACACCTCCCTGCTCTCATGCCCACCTGTCCATCCTTGGCTTGCTACATTGTTCCAGTGAAGCTCAACGCAAACTAGAGGAACAGCACCTCATCTTCCAACCAGGCACTTTACAGCCTTCCGGACTGAATATTGAGTTCAACAACTTTAGATCATGAACTCTCTCCTCCATCCCCACCCCCTTTCCGATCCCCCTTTCTTCCAATAATTTATATAGATTTTTCTTTTCCCACCTATTTCCATTATTTTTAAATGTATTTCCATCCATTGTTTTATCTCTACCTTTTAGCCTATTTCGATCTCTTCCCCCCACATCACCCCCACTAGGGCTATCTGTACTTTGCTCGTCTTGCTTTCTACCCTTAATGTCACCTATTAGCACATTCCTTAGATAATATCACCACCGTCAACACCTCTTTGTCCTTTTGTCTATGACATCTTTTAGCAATCTCCACCTATCACTGGCCCTCTATCCAGCTCTACTTGTCCCTCCCCCCCTTAAACCAGCTTATATTTCACCTCTCTTCTATTCTTCCTTAGTTCTGTTGAAGAGTCATACGGACTCGGAATGTTAACTGTATTCCTCTCCGCAGATGCTGTCAGAACTGCTGAGTTTTTCCAGGTATTTTTATTTTTGTTTTTGTCTTATGTTCTTATGTTCAATTTCTGGTGCTAATTTTTCTGAACTCAGCCAGGTGGCAGATGAAACCCTCCAATCAGACTCAGTGCCCTTGGTTATAAAGATGGCAGGGAGGTGCAGGGTAAGAGGTGAAAGAAGGGACGGAAACTTAGCCAATCTTCCTGACCCTGATTGCTGTCCTCTTCCTGGACTTGGTGAAAGGAGGAAACAGGATTTAAACTCCCAAGAATGGGAGAAGAATAAGAGGTGATCTTCATGAAACCTATAAGATTCTGAGGGGGTCTTGACAAGGTAGCAGCTGAGCGGATGTTTCCCTTGTGGGGGAATCTAGAACCAGGGGCCACAGTTCCAAAATAAAGGGTTTTCAATTTAAGATGGAGATAAGAAGGAATTTCTTCTCTCAAAGAGTCATTAGTCTTAGTAATTTTCTACCCAGAGAGCATGGAGGCTGGGTCATCGAATAGATTTAAGGCTGAGTTAGACAGTTTTTGATTGACAAGGGAGTCAAAAGTTATGGGAGTGGCAGGCAGGAAGTTGGATTTAAGGCCACATGAGATCAGCCATGATCTTATTAAGAGGTGGAGCAGGCTTGAGGGGCTGAGTGGCCTACTCTTGCTCCTATTTCTTATGATCTTATGTTCAAAAACCTGCTCATTCTCAATGCTTGAGCTCACACATCTGAGGAGTAGTCACTTAGGTGATCCGCAGAGGATGGTTGGCACAGGTGGAAGTGCGTTCAAGCGAGAACCAGCACCTTGAGTAAAGCATCAGTTAAACATGGAGGGAAAAAACACATCAATAGTGATGGCTCTAGTTTAGATTAAACTAAAAGGGAACTTTTTGTCAGCTTGGCTCAGTTGCTAGCATCCTGTTGAGTGAGTCAGGAGGTTCAAGGTCTACTCCAGCGTTAGTTGGGTTGAAGGCCCATCCCACCACCGGACGGATGAAGGCTCTCTCTAGGATGTGAGCACATCAAGGAAAATTTTCCTCAATGGACACATTCTCTATCACAGGCCTTTGCCATGACTGACCTGACAATTAGGGGAAACTGGGAAAGAAACTGTATAATGGCTCTTCCATCATCTTTGGCCAGACCTGGAAGTCACTAGGCCCTTGGGTTAGGTTTTGGCATTCCTCCACTGGGCAATGAAAGACCCATACTGCAGAAAATGAGCCTTGAACTCCCCCCCTCCCCCACTCCATTAAAATTCAAGAGATGGTCCCAGGTTAGGACAGTGAGGGTGGAGATCCGATTTAACAAGATTGCACCTCTTTTCTCTTTCTGCTGCACCCTGTGAATACAATATATTCTGGCCAACGTTCTCCCCTCAAACACCACCAGCGAAAGCCATTTATCCCTTTTCTTGTTTGTGAGACTTGTTGTTTGCAAATTCTCTGCTACGGTTATCAACATTGCAACAGAGATGCCCTGAGGACGTGACAAATCCAACTTCACACCAAGTTGTTCTTTCTTTCTTATCGGCCTCTAAATATCTTTAATATTATACTGGAGAGCACTTCAGTTACCATGTCCTTCTCTAGTTTTCTCCTAGCATTCTCTGGCTTCTCAAGTGTTGTCCCCATATGGGCCTTGGACAGTGTGAGCTATTCAACCTTGGGTACGTCACAGCCCAGTCCAACCCTGTCCTTGTCAAATGGGGCATCAGGATTTGGAATCTACAGGCCAACTGTATCACTGCTTGGTTGGCTCCTTGACATAGAAAGGGGGTCACGTCAGTGGACTTTTGATTGCTCCACCATCAGAAGAGGACAGGCAACGTTAAAAGAGAATTCAGAGCAACTCTGCACCACTTCTGGAATTCAGCTGAAGATTGGTAGAGTCGGATTGTTTGTAAGAAGGGCATCATGTGACAAACCATCATGTGTCCCACACATGGCCATCTCATGCTTCTGTTGTCAACAGTCACAGTCTAGATGTTGCTCCAACATTCTTGAAAACAAAGCCACTATATAAATTGATTTACAGTGGGGCAGGCTGCTGTGTTATGAATGAGATATTTATGGCAAAGCAGCTGTTAGAATGGGAGGCTGTGTGTGTAGGGAAAAAGTTATGTTGGCTATATGGGAATCCTTTCAGAACAGCCTCGAGTCACAACATATGACTAGTGAACCCAAGTGTATCTTTGTGTCCTCGACTTAATGTTTGTCACATGAGTATGTGACCAAGAATGCTGCTGCCTGATTCACAGCAACTGGCATTTTACATTAAAGTTGTCCATATGCAAACGCAGAACAAGGTCAGAAAAGCAGGGAAATGACAGAATGAGAGAGGGAGGCAAGAGAAGAATGGAGCAAAACCGAAAGAGAGACACAGTGAGACAGGCCAGGGGTGAAGAGAGGAGAGGGAAAGAGCAAGACAGAAAGAATGAGAGAGTGAGCCAGTGAGCCAATGAGATTTGGTGAGACATGGTGAGAGGGGCAGGGGTGGAGTGAAAGGGAAGATAATCAAAGACAGAGAAATTTACAGATGGCTTTCAGAGATAGAGGAACAGAAACAGAACTCACAGGAATAGAAAAAGAGAACTCACAAAGATAGGAGAGAGAGAGTTGGAGGTGGAAACAGAAAGCTCACAGAGGCAAGGGCAGAAATAAAGACAGAGTGCTCAAAAAGATAGAAAGAGAGAGATCACTGAGGTCCAGAGATGGTGAACTTTGAAAGACAGAGTTAAAGAATTCAGAGGCAAGAGAGGTAGAGAGGGGGAAAGTGTGCTGGGAAAAAGAGAGTGACAGAGACACAATGGGTGACAATGCAGTTTCTGCAACTTCAGTGCTAAGTAGGCAGACCGCGCACTTGCTTCTGATGCTTGACCTTGACAAACAACACGAAGTGGCTTATTGAGGATACTTTTTGGCTCTCAGATAGTGACTCAGAATATGACAGGAGGGGCAGCTGGAGCCTGGGGCCAACTTCAGGCATCAGCAGCAGTAAAAAGTCATTGGCCATCCATCGGGTACAAATGGTTTTCTTGTAGGAAGATGCGGGTACATAATGCTCAAAAGGTCGTTGTCATAACAATGTTGAGAACGCTAACACACCTTGAATATCTTTATCTGATTTTGCAGTTTGGCCATTTGGCTGATATACTGGATTCCAGTTTAGTATAAACAAGACGGGTGTCCGAGCAACTTACCTTATCAACATATAAGAGCTTGTCAATGACTTTCTTCACCATAGAGTCAGGTCCTCGGACTTTCACTTCTGGGTTGTTTGCCTGTTCTTTTAGTCCATTCCCAACCACTCTGTTTGTGTAACTAGAAACAAGAACAAGACATTAAGATTCCAGATGACAGTAGATAATAAAGATAAATAATTACATTTATATAGTGTCTTATTTGTTCATCCGACAGTGATGTTCCTCTGTTGGAGTGTGAAATCAGGGAAGGATTAATAAGAACATAAGAAATAGGAAGAACGGACCATACGGCCAGTTGAACCTGCTTTGTTATTCAATCCGATCATGGCTGACCTTCTACCTCAACTCCAATTTCCTACCCACTCTCCATATCCCTAGATTCCTTGAGAGAATCAAAATAAGTCTTTTTCAGCCTGATATATACTCAACAATAGAACATCTACAACTCTCTGGGGTAGAGATTTCCAAACATTCACAACCCTCAGAGTCATGAAATTTCACCACATCTCAATCCTAAATGATTGTAAAAGTGGCAACTGTTCTGTGTCAGCAACATCCCTCAAAGACCAATCTGATATGTAGGATACACAACAAATCGATATGTATGGTACACAACAATCCGATATATAGGATACAGAACAATCCGATATGTAGAATACAGAACAATCCGATATGTAGAATACATAACAATCCGATTTGTAGGGTATACAACAATCTGATATGTAAGGTACACAACGATCTGATATGTAGGGTACACATCAATCTGATATGTAGGGAAGACAACAGTCCAATATGTCAGGTACACAACAAACTGATATGTAGTGTATACAATAACCCAGCATCAAAGTCAGCATGGATTTTGGTCAAAGTCTGGTCATCCAGCTGGTTCAATCTGCCACTTTGATTACCGTAGTGAAGAGGTCCTGGATGTAACTGGTATGGACTAGGAGTGGCTGATGTTAAGTGTGTTTTTTTGATTTTATTTAATGTGTTGTTTACTAGCCTTTTGGAAGTGGCTTTCATACCAACAATACCCATTATAAATGGTGAGCCTGTACCTTATTGGCTATAAAGTGCTCTGGGAATGTCTTGATGTCTTGTAATGTGCTTTATAAAAAGCAGGTTCTGTTTTATCACAATGAAGGAATCATAGGCATAACTTCAACTGGACCACTGCACTCTCATTCTAACTTCTTGTCTTCTCATGTGCTAAAGACTAGACCAGGGTTGTTTATTCAGTTTCCCAATTTTTGAGGCAGTGTCAGCTTCATTTGCTACAGCTGATCAATTTTTTCTAGCTGACTAGGTTGGCATACATGTCAGAAATGAGAAAGGGGAATTAGTGGGAGAACTAAATCAAAAACCAATTCTGGAATGGGAACCTCTGATGGACTTTTTGTATCTTTTCAGCCTGGAGATACAGAAGTGAAATATAGTGCCCTAAAGCCTGACTTGCTTGAAATCAGTCAGCTCAGCACACATTAGTGAACGAAACTACCAGGCTTCCTGCGATAGTTTAAATGTTCTGTGAGTGAATAATTGAGTCAGGAAGAGGCAATGCATTGTGAAGATATTCAGGACATGGTTTCACAATTAACCTGAAACTGCTGACTACATTTATCTCTCTGCAATGCTCAAACCACTTGTCTGAAAATGGATTTTAATTTAACCCCAAACCACTCTCGGGTTGAAAAGATAACCGCAATCCAATACTGCTGGACCTCTCATACTGAAAAGAAGCAGCCAAGGATGACTCAAGGTGTGATACAAAGCAAGCATACAAACAAACACATTACTTCATCAAATATTTAAAAGAATTACTCGAGGGCAGTCACTGTGCTGCTTTCCCATCTTAAAAGCCTTTTCCTTGGAGAATTGTATAAAGTAGTGGAGGCTGATTAACAGTCCGACAAGCTGCGACGTCAAAGAGCCACAGCCACAACCACTTTTGCACCAATCAATAATGAAGTTTGTCCGATATGGTAGAAGGATTTTATGGGCTTCCACAGGCCAATACAATGAGCCAGAGTTTTGGTCCCCAATTAACATGACTGCCTGGAACAGGATTCAAACCTTGAATCATATGACTCAGAGTCAGGAATGTCACCACAAAGCTAAAGGCTGTCTCTTTCACAATGCCAAACAGCACTGGAACGCAATCTGTGCTGATGTAAACAATACTGAATTATCTGGGATTGAAAACACAAAGCCACTTCATTTACACAAGTTAAGTCACCCCACACACTGCACTTCTCTATATTTGCTATTTCTTCAAACAATGCCTCATAAAGTAATATACATCTATATATTTTGCATAGCTTTCAGTAATTCTACCACTCTGCACATCTCATCTCTCGAATGCCTTCACTCCCCATTGAATCCCATTCTTCCTCAACCCAGCTCCCCCATTGAATCCCATCCCTCTAGTATCTTAATCCCCAATGAATCATATCCCTCACAATCTACTTTTTCATGGAATCCTATCCCTCGTTTCTCCAAACCTCCCTATCATGAGCACATAAATAAGTTATGACCATGTTTTTGCACCTGCCTGTTTGTGTCACGGATTATTCCAAACATTTCTCACTCTTTGAGGAAAGAAACTCAACCTGGTAATCTGCCTCAATTTGGCTACCTTCCACTGAGTGAGAAGAAGTGTGAGGTAGCACAGGGCAGCTGAGAATCTGTCCTTGGAAGGGATGCAACACAAATCCACCAGAACAAAGGATTTAAAAAGTTAAATTATGAAATACAACTTGATTTGTATTTCTTTGAGATCCCTTTTAAATTTGCCATCATCACCCATTCCTCAAAGGCCTCTGTCCTAGCAAATCTAATGGACTATCTCCAGACTCCTATTTCCCCCCCAAATTCCTTGAACAGATTGTTGCTTCCCAAATCCATGTCCATCTCTCCTGTAGCCTTATGTTTGGGCCTCATCAATTTCCATTTCTGTCCTATTCCATTCAGGAGTCAAATCGGGAAGCACTTTTTCATACTAATGGTAACAGAATTCTCCCTCCCCCGGAAGGCTGTGGTAGCTAGGACAATTAAAAATTTTAAGACTGGGGTTTAGAGATTTTTGTTATGTAAGGATATCAACAACAACTTTCATTTATGTAGCACTTTAACAGAGCAAAATTAGCCAAGGCACTTAACATGTGTGATAAGAGTAAGAGAAATATATCGGGACATGAAACAAAGTCAAAATGGCTTTGAGATATAGTTCATCCATGATATATTTGAATGCCAGACGAAGCTTGAGAGGCTGAATAGCCTACTCCTGTTTCTAGACAACTCACTAAGGCTCTTTCAACAGCACCTTCCAAACCCACGACCTCTACCACCTAGAAGGACAAGTGCAGCAGATGCTTGGGAACACCACCGCCTGTGAGTTCCCTTCCAAGCCACACACCATCCTGACTTGGAAATATCTTGCCAATCATTCACTGTCACTGGATCAAAATTCTGGAACTCCCTCCCTAACAGCACTGTGGGTGTACCTAAACCACATAGATGGCAGTGGCTCAAGGAGGCAGCTCACCACCACCTTCTCAAGGGCAATTATGGATGGGCAATAAACACTGGCCTCACTAGCGACACCCACATCCCATGAACAAATGAAATTAAAAAGTTGGTGCGTCCTGGAGAGGAGAAACAGAAAGTAAAATGGGAGCAAATGTTCTTAAAAAGAGACTTCCTGGCATTTATTAGAATGGAATTTTGTTTATTTTTTGTTTAATACTGTTTTATTGCCCAAATTGGCTGCCTTGACTCAACTGCAAAGCATGAGATTGGAGTCACATGTTAGTCAGGCTTACTTTACTCAAGGAAGCTCCTGAACAGTTGCTGTTTTGATCATAACCCAAGAGTTTTCGTGGGCATTTTCTGTTTGAGCCCAAATCACTGGTCTTTAATCATCTTTGTAAGTGGCCATGAGTAGAATTATGAATTCACAACCTTTGAGTTACTTATCCAGTACCGTACCCATAATTTACTTATCCACTTGCATGTTATCTCAGGTCCACACAAGAATGTAACTTTTGTCCTTGGCAGGGATTCAAGGAGACATGTTTGTATATTGAGAAAGACACAGGTACTATCTAATCTCTTTGAGATTTTGCATGATCAGGACTCAAAAGTATTTAAAATCAGGTGAGTGTCAGTTTCTTAGCAAAGAAGAGATACAGTCACATTTCTCTGATCGACATATGCAGCTTGATGCAATTAGTTCATTTGCATGATGCACCTGCCAAACTTTGTTCTGACTGTGTGGATGTAAACATGTGGAAAAATGGCATCCAGAAGGGAGAACTTGCTCCCCTCTATCCCTCGCATGCATGACTCAGTTATAGAAAGCATCACGTTTTGGACTTGAATCATATGAAAGAGAATGAAGGAAGAAGGCTTTGTTCCATTAAAGCTTGGCCAGAACAAAGGCAGAAAGGTGAATCCAGAAAGCACAGAATTCAGCTGATCGGATCTGCATCCCGTATCCCAGTGACCTCCTCTACAGCACCACAGCCTGACATAGCACAGGAGGTCACTCGGCTCATCATGCCTGGCCCAGCTCTTTTGTAGAGCTCTCGAATTAATTCCACATCTCCTCCTCTTTCCCCAATAGCCCTGCAAATTTTGCCCTTCAAATATTGATACAATTCTCATGTGAAATGTGCTATGGAATTGACTTCCACCAGCCGTTCAGGCAGTGAATTCCAGATCAGAACAACTCATTGCATGAAAACATTTTCCATTCTGTTGGCCCTGCTTCTTTTGCCAATCACCTTAAATCTGTCTTCTCTGGTTGCCAACTCTTCTGCCACTGGAAGCAGTTTCTCCTTATTCACTTTGTCAATATTCAGGGTTTTGACAGCCTATCTTAAATCTCCTCTTAACCTTCTCTGTTCTGAGGAGGATAACCCTAGTTTCTCCATACAACTGAAGCCCCTCATCTCTGGTGTCATTCCTCTGCAACCTCTATGAGGCCATGCCCTCCTTCCTAAAGTATGGTGCCCCGGACACAATATTCCAACTGAGAACCAACGAGTGATATATAAGATTTTAGCCTAACTTCCTTGTACGTCTTTTGACTGACATCAATGATCTCATTCCCTTTTTTAATAGTCTTCTTATTTTGTCCTGCAATTTTCAAAGTTTGTGTATATATACTCCGAGATCTCTCTTGTAAGATACCTGAGTTGTGTACACATACACTTGGTGTAAATTTATATGATTAAGAATTTGATTTTCTTTTCTTTACCTGTTAATAGCTTGTAGATTATTGAAGTAGCTAGGAGTAACAAAATGGCTAAACAACTTTCATTCCTATGATGCTTTAGGGTTTAACGTGTCAGGCTACAATTTAACTGACTGCGCTGTTTTAGTTTTCCTGCAAGTAAGGGTATGTCACTCATGCCTCTTGATGTTTTTTAGTGGCTTCATTGTGAGTCTTGAGATAGGAAGTGGACGATAGGCCAGGATTATAAACAAGTTGGCATCTGGTGCAATATTCTTTTGAAAAACACTCCTGGAAGTGCTGTTAGCACTAATATTTGGCAAGCTGGTGGTGTAGTGGTAGTGTCACTAGACTAGTGATCCACTGGCAGAAGGTAATTCTTTGGATTCAAATCCCACCACAGCAGCTGGTGGGATTTAAGTACAATTAATAAAATCTGGAATTGAAAGCCAGCCCGAGTAATGGTGACCATGAAACAATCATTGATTGTTGTAAAAAACCATCTGGCTCACTCATGTCCTTTTTAGGGAAGGAAATCTGCCATCCTTACCTGGTCTGGCTTCCATGTGACTTCAGACCCAAAGGAGCATGATTAAGTCTTAAGCACTCTTTTATCCTGCGTCTCTGCCGCCCTCCTTATGTTCTTTTATCTGGTGTCTCTGCTCTCCTTTTGCTCTTTTGTCCTGTATCTCTGCTCTCCTTATGCACATTTATGCTGAGTCTCCACTGTCCTTGCGGTTTTATCCTGTGTCTCCACTCTGCTCGCTCTTTTATCCTGTGTCTCTGCTGCCCTCCTCACATTCTTTTATCCTGTGTCCCTGCTCTACTCATGCTTTTTTATCATGAGTCTCCGCTGTCCTCACGCTGTTTTATCCTGTGTCTCCGCTGCCCATCTCATGCTCTTTTATCCTATGTCTCCGCTCTCCTCATGCACTTTTATCCTGTGTCTCTGCTCTCCTGACACTCTTTTATCCTATGTCTCGGCTCAATTAGGGAAGGGCAACAAATGCTAGCCATACCAGGGATGCTCACATCCCCATGGAAAAACTTTTAAAAATTCAAAAATGACAAGGTTTGTCAGAAACGGCCTACAAAGATATTACGTTTTCCTTAACAAGTTGTAGAGAGAGTCAAGATTGCAATGATCAACAAAGGTTACCTGTCTAGCTGGGGAAATATTGTTTCTTTCTCTATATGCCTATTGTTCTGAGACACGGGGTTGAATTTTCTAAAGGCTGCAGTGGTGGCACCAGCAGTGGGTGAAATTGCAATTTCCTGCCAACAACCAACATGCTGGTCTGCCACCATGGTCCCGCCTCAGGCAATTTTCATGAAGGCCACATCAGTGAGGGGGCATGAAGGCTACACACCCTTCTGCAGTGGTTAGCCAATTGGGCTAATTAAATTGTCTATTGTACTTGGACTTGGTCGAATACAATGAAAGGGGTATGTTGCAGACCATCATGGTATTGCATTCAAACTGTTTAAGGTCTGTTTATGCACCCCCTCTAAAATTGTACCCTTTAATTCATATTGTCTCCCTTCATTCTTCCTACAAATGCAAAAACATCTCTATGTTAAATTTCACCTGTCGCCTGTCGGTCCATTTTCTCTTTGTCCTTCAAATGGCTGTTAATATTGCCTCATTGACATGCAACATCACACTGTCCTGTGAACTTTGAGCGCATCAGAGCTCTCATCTTGTCTAATACTCGACGGGGTGGGGTAGCGGGGAGGGAGGATGGAGCAAGTGAACATAGGGAAAGACTCCAGGAAGGAAACTTATTGAAGGAATAATCCCTCAGCTCCATGATGTCAATATGATAGCACTAACTGCATAATCCTAAACAGGGTGGGATTTCAACTTGTGCCAAGTTCCGGGACTTTGGAAAAGCTAGAATCAGGGGATTTTAAAAAAAATCTTGGGTTCAAGAGGATACCACCTGTTCTGTTGAAGGGTCATGAGGACTCAAAACGTCAGCTCTTTTCTTCTCCGCCGATGCTGCCAGACCTGCTGAGTTTTTCCAGGTAATTCTGTTTTTGTTCCGCCGGTTTCTGACTCACCAGCCTCACACACCGATGGTGATTGTTTTGCATTTTATATTTCAGATCTATGCGGAGATGACACCAAGTTCGATGTGTACAGCAGGTTTCATACTCAGTGCTTTAAAATGTCTACTCCATGCTTTTATATCTATATCTTATAGCTTTCCAGCAGCTTCCACAGTTTGTTTACTTTTCTCTCTCAGTCCAAATCCAGGCTTAACTAATCAAGCACAGTGAGCACACAGTTGTTACCAGACTCTAATAATCAAACACAGAACAACTGAACAATGCAGTGTCCCAGAATGAATTTGTCAGTTTGCCTTTGGCCAACCACAAATACCCAAATTTAAAAATACATGGGTTCCAGTGGTATTAGCCTTTGCTTGGAGGAGATACAGCAACCTTTTGCTCAGTCTCAGATTCAGTGGCTGCCCTGCTGATTGACAGTGGTTGCAGATTAAGGCCACTTTTACAAAATTTGTGAAATTAATGGGCAACATGAGTACACACCTCCTCCCTTCCAACCCATCACCACCCCTCCTCCACCAGCAATGTTCTTCCAGGAGAGAGAGGGAAAAAGAAACCAAAGGGCAAAAATGGAAAGGAAAATATGGAGCACTCCTCACCGATTGCCTCATGTGATTGAACCCTGTTCAGGAGATCAAACTGGTCAAGCATACACTATCTATTAATCCATTTCCTCTGCCTTCATCCAAGAAATGGTACAGCTCGCACTTAAGGTACAGCACCCACCATAATCATGGTGTGATGGTATCCCATTCTGCTGGCTCCTTGCACCCGTATCCCATGCCAAAGTCAGCTTGCTGACCACACAAGGCTGACACAACAGGAGCCAGTACACCAATGTACATTAAACCACATATTTGTAGTCACCATTGACGGATGATGTTGTATCATCCATACCAATACTATAACCTGAGATTCAGACATTTACCCATCTGTTCCTTAGGGTTGCTTTTGACAGCCAGTTAAATTATTTTTGAATGGAATCTATTGCACAGATCTGCATCTCAGCAGTAACTCAAGTTTGGCAATTTTACGTTTTGTTCATACTCATTAGTCCTCCAATAATGATCATTAGATAATCTGTTTAAATTCATAATTTCCATTTCCCTCAGTGATGTAAAGACCTGAATCATGTCCATCTTTCCGACTGCGAGAAGGGGTCTAATTCTATCAGTGTCTCCACGTGAATTAGAGGTGTGAATGCCGAGAGGTACAGGCAGGAGAGTGAATGTGGCCTTACCATTGAACAATGCAGTGTTAAAATATCAACGTTCTCACTGCTTAATTAAATTTGTTGCCATGCAATGGAGGCCGGTGCATTCCACATGACCTTCTAAACATCCACGCCTCCCATTCCTTAGCTCATTCACTTAATTGATTCAGACCCCAATAAATGCTGTCCATGTGTCTGATACTCATCATTTGAATCACAAGCTTGGTGTGATTATAATGTTTTGTAATATGACTGGGGAGGCAGTCTTGTCCATATTACAGTGACTGAAAATGTTCTGCATTGTCTATGAAGTGTTTCGGTACATTCTGGCGTTGTTAAAGGCACACAATATAAATGTAATCTCTTTCTTTTGTTTGATTTTTCTTCCCTTCTTCCGCACAAAGCTTCCAGCTTTATGGATGCCAGCCAAATCCTTGTATCACTATCTCACTGAATAGAGTTCTCTGCTCATAAACTCACAAAATCATCCCCTTTCTTCTGCAAGAGTGTTCATTTTCTTATATTACTGAAAAACTAGAGTGAAAGGGAAAGATCCACACTGTAGGACAGATTAAAGAGTAAAAGGAAGGTCAAGACATATTAGGCCTTTAGTTACTAATAAAAACAGAAGATGTTGGAAAAGCTCAGCAGATCTGCAGCATCTGTGGAGAGAGAAATAGGGTTAACGTTCTGAGTCTGTATGATTCTTCTTCAGAGCACAGATGCTGCCAGACCTGCTGATCTTTTCTAGCATTTTCTGTCTTTATTTCAGATTTCCAGCATCTGCAGTATTTTGCTTTTAGTTTAGGCCTTTAGTTGCTGGCTTCTCTGTTAAGAGGATTTAAGCCGATTGGTGGAGCTGAAACCAAAACAGAGAACTTTCCTTTATTGAGAGTTTATTGATTTGTTCAGTTTCACAGCTTTCCTCCTCACAAACAACCCAGTGTTGCAGCTATCCCCTATTTATATGTGCTCAAAGACAACTAATAGCCATCACCTGTTTCTCTTAACCTTAAAAATGTAATTGACATTAACAAACCTTAACAGTATAATTGACAAGATATTAACAATTTCCACTGTTACCACCAATGTAGTTCTCTAACTGTCTAACAGGAGTTGAAGCAGTGAATAGCCCCAGTTGCTGACTTGGCAGAACACTTACACCTCGATAGAGCTGGAGTGTGGTGCAGTGGGGAATGTTACTCCTCCCCAACCTCAAGGATGTCCAATGCTAACATGACAAAAGTACAGGACTGGTTGGGTCCCTGACCTGTATTATTCAAACTATACATGAATAACGTATTTCTGAACTAATTGCCCATTCCGCGTTAGCCTTGTGAAAAACAGCAGGATCGATTCCCAACTCTCATTGCTAAAATCTCAAATCTGCATGTGAGGAGGGTAACAGTCTCTTTGGGAGCACTATGCCATGGATACTATTCCAGGCACCGACCTGGATTTGAGATTTTAGCAATGAGAGTTGGGAATCGATCCTGCTGTTTTTCACAAGGCTAACGCGGAATGGGCAATTGGTTCAGAAATACGTTATTCATGTATAGTTTGAATAATACAGGTCAGGGAACCAACCAGTCCTGTACTTTTGTCATGTTAGCATTGGACATCCTTGAGGTTGGGGAGGAGTAACATTCCCCACTGCACCACACTCCAGCTCTATCGAGGTGTAAGTGTTCTGCCAAGTCAGCCACGTTGCCACAATTTTACCAGTGGCAGGGAAGGTGTTGGGAGGTTCACCCACCCATGGGTCAACTGAAGCACTTAAAAGACCAATTAATAGTTTTTTATTCATTCATGGGATGTGGGTGTCACAGGCTGGGCAAGCATTTATTGCCCATCCCTAACTGCCCTTGAGAAGGTGGGGGTGAGCTGCCTTCTTGAACCACTGCTGTACATGTGGTGTAGGTACACCCACAGTGCTGTTAGGGAGGGAGTTCCAGGATTTTGACCCAGCCACAGTGAAGGAATGATGATATATTTCCAAGTCAGGATGTTGAGTGGCTTGGAGGAGAACTTCCAGGTGGTGGTGTCCCCATACGTCTACTGCCCTTGTCCTTCTAGATGAGAGCAGACGTGGGTTTGAAAGATGATGTCTAAGGAGTCTTGGTGAGTTCATGCAGTGCATCTTGTAGATGGTACACACTGCTGCCACTGTTCGCCGGTGGTTGAGGGAGTGAATGTTTGTGGATGGGGTGCCAATCAAGCGGGCTGCTTTGTCCTGGATGGTGTCAAGCTTCTTGAGTGCTGTTGGAGCTGCACTCATCCAGGCAAGTGGAGAGTATTCCATCACACTCCTGACTTGTGCCTTATAGGTGGTGGATAGGCTTTGGGGAGTCAGAATCCACCCCAGAATTCCTAGCCTCTGACCTGCTCTTGTAACCAAAGTATTCATATGGCTAGTCAAATTCAGTTTCTGGTCAAATGGAACCCCCAGGATGTTGATAGTGGGGGACTCAGTGATGGTAATGCCATTGAATGTCAAAGGAGCAATGTTGGAGATGGTCATTGCCTTGCGCAAGTGTTAGTTGCCACTTGTCAGGCCAAGCCTGGATATTGTCCAGATCTTGCTGTATTTGAACATGGCCTGCTTCAGTAACTTAGGATTCGCAAATGGTGCTGAACATTGCGCAGTCATCAGTGAATATCCCCACTTCTGACCTTATGATGGAAGGAAGGTCATTGATGAAGCAGAAGATGGTTGGGCCAAGGACACTACCCTGAAGAACTCCTGCCGTGTTGTCCTAGAACTGAGATGATTGACTCCAACAACCACAACCATCTTCCTTTGTGCTAGGTATGACTCCAATCAGCAGAGAGTTTTCCCCCTGATTCCCATTGACTCCAGTTTTGCTAGGGCACCTTGATGCCACACTCAGTCAAATACTGCCTTTATGTCAAGGGCAGTCGCTCTCACCTCAACTCTGGAGTTCAGCTCTTTTGTCCATGTTTGAACCAAGGCTGTAATGAGGTCAGGAGCTGAGTGGCCCTGGCGGAACCCAAACTGAGCGTCAATGAGCAGGTTATTGCCAAACAAGTGCAGCTTGATAGCAATGTTGATGACCTCTTCCATCACTTTACTGATGATGGAAAGTGGACTGATGGGGCGGTAATTGGCTGGGTTGGATTTGTCCTGCTTTTTGTATACAGGACATACCTGGACAATTTTCCACATAGCTGGGTAGATGCTGGTGTTCCAGCTGTACTGGAACAGCTTGGCTAGGTGCACGGCAAGTTCTGGAGCACATGTCATCAGTATCATTGTGGGAATATTGTCAGGGCCAAGAGCCTTTGCAGTATCTAGTGCCTTCAGCTGTTTCTTGATATTATTTGGAGTGAAACGAATTAGTTGGAAGCTGACATCTGTGATGCTGGGGTCCTCTGGAGGAGGCCGAGATGGACAATCCACTCAGCATTTCTGGCTGAAGATTATTGTGAATGCTTCAGTCTTTTCTTTTGCACTGATGTGCTGGGCTCCTCCAACATTGAGAATGGGGATATTTGTGGAGCTTCCTCCTCCAGTGAGTTGTTTACTTGTCCACCACTATTCACGATTGGATGTGGCAGGACTGCAGAACTTAGATCTGTCCGTCAGTTGTGCGATCATTTAGTTTAGCCAACTTAATGGCCAGTTAAGGGCCTCCTCCAGCTGCTGCTATGATTTTACCAATGGCAGGAGAGGCCCATGTCAAGTGTGCGGCCCTGCAGATTTTACTGGGGAAGCTGGTGGCTGGTCACAGGGAGTTGCCTCCTTTATTGGGGTCCTGTGCCCATTGTGCCAGTGAGAGCAAAATCGTCTCTGTCACCAATGTGTGACTAATGCATGTTAGCTGAATGTTAGAGAAGAATGCACATGTGTAGGCCTGACTTTGATCAGCAGAGAATAGTGGTGTCACTCAACAGATAAGCATTGTCAGTCAGAAGCTCTGACTGGTTGGACAACAATTTAAAGCATCATTTAGGTTTAAAAAAACTCCATTTTAATTTCTATAGTAATTCCAATTCCAAACTGCCCACTACTTTAATACAAAAGCAAGATGTTGGGAATCTGAAATAAAAACCAAAAATGTTGGAAATATTCAGCAGGTCTGGCAGCATCTGTGAAGAGAAACAGAGTTAATGTTTCAGGTCGAGATGACCTATCATCAGAACCGAGCACTGATCACAATTGCTGAAAAAAAATCTCTTCTCATCTCTCCTCTCATTCTTTTGGCAGTTTCTGATCTTCCTGTCGCTGGAAACAGTTTCTCCTTATATACCTGATGACAACTCTTCATGATTTTGAACACCTCTATTCAATCTGCCTTCAACTTCCTCTATTTTAAGGAGAACAAAGGTGAGTAACTCACCTCCAGACCCTCCAAAGCCTGTCCACCATCTCCAAAGCACAAGTCAGGAGTGTGATGGAATACTCCCCACTTGCCTGGATGAGTGCACCTTCTACAACACTCAATCAAACCTACTTGATTGGCACCCCATCTACCACCGATGCACAGTAGCAGCAGTGTGTACCATCTACAAGATGCACTGCAGCAGCTCACCAAGGCTCCTTCGACAGCACCTTCCAAACCCATGACCTCTACCAATTAGAAGGGCAAGGACAACAGAGGCATGGGAACATCACCTTCTGCAAGATCTTCTCCAAGACACTGAACATCCTGACTTGGAAATATATAGCTGTTTCTTCACTGTCGTTGGGTCAAAATCCTGGAATTCCCTCCCTAACAGCACTGTGGGTGTACCTACACCACATGGACTGCAGCGGTTCAAGAAGGCGGCTCACCACCACCTTCTCAAGGGCAATTACGGACGAGCAATAAATGCTGGCCCAGCCAGTGAGGCCTGTGAAAGAGTAAAAAAAAGCAAGCTTCTCCAATCTCTCCTTCTAACTGAAAAACCTAAATTTCATTTCCGCAGCTGGTGAAATCTGAATTCAAATCTGTTGATCATTCATCTGTAACATAATTCTACTATTAACAAATAATTGCAATACAAGAACAACAGAATCAGACAAGTCATAATAAAATGCTTCAAACATTCAGGTACTACTCCATCCTCACATGTATAATTCCTGAGTCACCTGCAAGCTCTCCAGTTTGCCTGTCTTTAGCTCTTAGTTTCATCTCATTCTATGACTCACCCCCATATCTTTTTCTAAACTAATCTTCTCCCTCAGAACTCACCGGGGCTGTTCTGACCACCTGGTTTACCGAAAAACAAACAAACACAACAACAGCTGGGATGTCAGGCCAGGAGACAGCTGACATGTTGAACACAGTGTTTGATCCTGCCTGAAGTAGGAAGTGGACTCCTTTGTGGCGGGGCCCGTCTTTCTTCAGAGCAAGCTGGAAGGCCTTTGTGGAAGTGTTGTCTTGTGCTCAGCAGCACCTGGGCCTCTCTTTTGAACTGACAGGCTGTCACAGAGAGGTGCCGTGAACCGATCTGAGGGTCATGCTCCAGGGCCATCTCTCAATGGATAGTCAGAGCTCGCGTACTGTAAAACCCAGATCAAAACCACAGTCCCTGTTCATGTCCTATTCAGTGCCTGTGCTCACCTTTTAAGTGCATTTTGGTACGCATTCCTGCGATTCCCCTCCTGCAGCTGGTTTTACAGGCGCCGGCCTCTTCCCCTCCATTCCAGCCATTTCTCAAGGGTAGGGTGTTCAAGGTTGTTATGAACTACATCCCCATACAAGCACACTCCAGCAAGTCAACAGGGGCTGGCAGTGGTAATCCTGGCTGAGTTCGTTAGGCCCCTGCCTCCATCCCCTCCCCCACCCCCTCACCCAACTCAAGAGTGCGGAGGGTAAATTTGGAACTCCTGATGTAGCCCCAGCTCACAGAGGCTAGGTTTCTCACACGAGCAGCAAGTTTTCATTGTTTACAGATAAGAAGCTCAGTGTTCAATACATTCAGAGAATCTAATCCAACTCACTCTCACAACCCCCTCCACCCTCCACTCACCTGCCACTGCTCCTCCCACCACCCCTCCTAAACCATCCCCTCGCCCCTCACATCTTTCCTCTTCCCTCCTTCCAGTCTTCCTACTCTTTTCCCCCCCTCCAACACCAACTATCCACTGCTGTTCCAGTGTGCCTCTTCTCTCCCAGCACCCGCTCCCACCTGCCTCTTCTCCTCTCCCAGCCTGTCAAAAACTTACTGCCCCTTCTGCCGTTAATCCTTCCCTCCCGTCCCCCAATTCTTCCGCCTCTCTCCCTTCCATCCCCACCAATCCACACCCCACCCCTGCCCACTCCCCACTATCCCCCCTCCCCCTCCACTCCCCGCCATCCCCCACCCATTCCGCCATCCTCCACGCACCTCCTTCCCATCCCCCCATCCCCCATTCCCACCATCCCCCCACACCCCTCCCCCACCATTCCCATCATCCCTCCCCCTTCCATCCCCACCATCCCTCTGTCTCCTAACCCTCTCACTGAATCTGAGCTGTAAATGATTTAATTCTCCATTTTGGATACATGTTTGAATTCTGCTGCTGTCAAATTTCCTCTGTCAAGGACTCAAAGGTGTCATGAATCAATCATCTGTATAATGTGAGAGATCGTTAACATGCAGTAATAGATTTCTATATCGGGGGCTCATTCTGTCTAACCACTCCAACTGCTAATTAAGAATAATGGCAAAATTCTCAGAAAGAGATGGTCAGATTTTCCATTAAAGGCAAGGTTATACTTTCATTTAGCTGATTCTGCAGGAGGGTCAGAATGGGCCAGGACAACTGGGACAACAAAATAGACATACATATACATAGAGATCACTCCTCACACAGCACACACAGCCACATACACATAGACACCACTCCCCACATGCAC
Source organism: Carcharodon carcharias (assembly GCF_017639515.1). NCBI lineage: Eukaryota > Metazoa > Chordata > Chondrichthyes > Lamniformes > Lamnidae > Carcharodon > Carcharodon carcharias. The sequence goes on along the minus strand of NC_054468.1, from coordinate 89,440,519 downwards.
ACACCACTCCTCACACAGCACACACAGCCACATACACATAGACACCACTCCCAACACACACACACACACGCACACACCACTTCTCACACAGCACACACAGCCCCATACACATAGACACCACTCCCAACACACACACGCACACACCACTTCTCACACAGCACACACAGCCACATACACATAGACACCACTCCCCACACACACGCACACACCACTCCTCACACAGTACACACAGCCACATACACATAGACACCGTCCCCACATGCACACACCACTCCTCACACAGCACACACAGCCACATATACATAGACACCACTCCCAACACACACACATGCACACACCACTTCTCACACAGCCACATACACATAGAGAGGTGGCTCACCACCACCTTCTCAAAGGCAATTGGGAGTGGCACTAAATGCTGGCCTAGCCAGTGATGCCCACATCCAGTGAAAGAATTTAAAAAACTCACAACGCCGATAATTTTAAAAATCATTTGTAAGTTGTTGATACACTCATAAATCGGTCAAAATAAACAATCATCACTTCATAGCCCCTTCAAAAAACATGATCCACTTCACAGAATCATAAATCTGCTAAAGCCATAAAACTCACATTCCCCACACAGCTGAATAAGCAGACACTACACTTCAGAATACACTATTGCCATAGAAAACAGCTAAAATCTCAAACAGTTGTCAAAGCTTTCAAGCAGCCAGACAGATGGCTGAGCTGATCTGCAATGAATGAATGAAAGCAATAGGGAGAGTTTAAACAATATTTCACAATGTAGGATAGAATTTTACCCAGTGGACGATCTAATCTAAGGCATCTGAAAACTTTCTAACTGTGTATGTCAGAGAGACCTAAGCTGAGAGTGTGCCTGAGAGCTAGAGGTGTGTCAGAGAGAGCTGCAAGTGTGTCAGATAGAGCTGGGAGAGATTCAGAGAGAGCTGGGAGTGCATCAGAGAGAGCTGGGAGTGTGTCGCTGTGAGTGCATCAAAGAGCCGGGAAAGTGCCACAGAGAGCAAGAAGTGTGTCACAGAGAGCTGGAAGTGTATCACGGAGAGCTGGGAGTTGGTCAGAGAGAGCTGGGAGTGGGTGAGACAGAGCTGGGAGCATGTCATGGAGAGCTGGAATTGTGTCAGAAAGAGCTGGGAGCACATCAGAGAGAGCTGGGTGTGTGTTGCTGTGAGTGAGTAAGAGAGCTGGGAGTGTGCCACAGAGAGCTGGGAGTTTGTCACAGAGAGCTGGGAGTTGATCAGAGAGAGCTGGGAGTGTGTGAGAGAGAGCTGAGAGCCTGTCATGGAGAGCTGGAAGCGTGTCAGAGAGAGCTGGGAGCACGTCAGAGAGAGCTGAGAGTGTGTCAGAGAGAGCTGGGAGTATGTCAGAGAGAGCTGGGAGTATGTCAGAGAGAGCTGGGAGTGTGTCAAAGAGAGCTGGGAGTGTGTCAGAGTGAGCAGGGAGCGTGTCAAAGAGAGCTGGGAGTAGGTCAGAGAGAGCTGACAGTGTGTCAAAGGGATCTGGGTGTATGTTAGGGAGAGCTGGGAGTGTGTCAGAGAGAGCTGGCAGTAGGTCAGAGTGGGCTGGGAGTGTGTCAAAGAGAGCTGGGAATATGTCAGATATAGCTGGGAGCGTGTCAGAGAGAGCTGAGAGCATGTCAGAGAGAGCTGGGAGTGTGTCAAAGAGAGCTGGGAGTATGTCAGAGAGAGCTGGAGCGTGTCAGAGAGAGCTGGGAGTGTGTCAGAGTGAGCAGGGAGCGTGTCAAAGAGAGCTGGGAGTAGGTCAGAGAGAGCTGACAGTGTGTCAAAGGGATCTGGGTGTATGTTAGGGAGAGCTGACAGTGTGTCAAAGGGATCTGGGTGTATGTTAGGGAGAGCTGGGAGTGTGTCAGAGAGAGCTGGGAGTAGGTCAGAGTGGGCTGGGAGTGTGTCAAAGAGAGCTGGGAGTATGTCAGAGAGAGCTGGAGTGTGTCAGAGAGAGCTGGGAGTAGGTCAGAGAGAGCTGGGAGTGTGTCAAAGAGAGCTGGGAGTATGTCAGAGAGAGCTGGAGCGTGTCAGAGAGAGCTGGGAGTAGGTCAGAGAGAGCTGACAGCATGTCAAAGGGATCCGGGTGTATGTTAGGGAGAGCTGGGAGTGTGTCAGAGAGAGCTGGGAGTAGGTCAGAGAGAGCTGGGAGTGTGTCAAAGAGAGCTGGGAGTATGTCAAAGAGAGCTGGGAGTATGTCAAAGAGAGCTGGGAGCGTGTCAAGGATAGCTGGGAGTAGGTCATGGAGCTGGGAGTGTGTTGTTGGGAGTGCATCAGAGAGCTGGGATTCTGCCTCAGAGAGCTGGGAGTGTGCCATAGAGAGTTGAGTGTGTCACAGCGAGCTGGGAGTGTGTCAGAGAGAGCTGGGAGTTGGTCAGAGAGAGCTAGGAGTGTTTTTGTAAGAGCTGGGAGTATGGCAGTGAGAACTGGGAGTGTATCACAGAGAGATGGCAGTGCATCACAGAGAGATGGCAGTGCATCACAGAGAGCTGGGAGTGTGTCAGAGAGAGCTGGGAGTGTGTCAGAGAGAGCTGGGAGTGCGTCAGAGAGAACTGGGAATGTTTCACTGTGAGTGGGGAGTGTGTCACGGAGAGCTGGCAGTGTGTTACAGAGAGCTGGGAGTTGGTCAAAGAGAGCTGGTAACATTTCACAGAGAGCTGGGAGTTGGTTAGAGAGAGCTGGGAGTGTGTGAGAGAGAACTGTGAGCCTGTCATGGAGAGCTGGACACGTGTCAGAAAGAGCTGGGAGCATGTCAGAGAGAGCTGGGAGTGTGTTGCTTTGAGTGAGTCAGAGCTTTGAGTGAGTCAGAGAGCTGGGCGTGTGCCACAGAGAGCTGGGAGTTTGTCACAAAGAGCTGGGAATTGATCAGAGAGAGCTGGGAGCCTGTCATGGAGAGCTGGGAGTATGTCAGAGAGAGCTGGGAGTATGTCAGAGAGAGCTGGGAGTGTGTCAAAAAGAGCTGGGAGTGTGTCAGTGTGAGCGGGGGGCGTGTCAGAAAGAGCTGGGAGTAGGTGAGAGAGAGCTGGGAGTGTGTCAAAGAGAGCTGGGAGTGTGTCAGAGAGAGCTGGGAGTGTGTCAGAGAGAGCTGGGAGTGTGTCAGAGAGAGCTGGGAGTGTGTCAGAGAGAGCTGGGAGTGTGTCAAAGAGAGCTGGGAGTGTGTCAAAGAGAGCTGGGAGTATGTCAGAGAGAGCTGGGAGCATGTCAAAGAGAGCTGGGAGCATGTCAGAGAGAGCTGGGAGCATGTCAGAGAGAGCTGGGAGTGTGTCAGAGAGAGCTGGGAGTGTGTCAGAGAGAGAACTGGGATTGTGTCAGAGAGAGCTGGGAGTGTGTCAGAGAGAGCTGGGAGTGTATCAGAGAGAGACGGGTGTATGCCAGAGAGAGAGCTGGGAGCGTGTCAGAGAGAACTGGGAGTTGCTCAAAGAGAGCTGGTAATGCGTCACAGAGAGCTGAGAGTTGGTCAAAGAGAGCTGGGAGCGCATCACAGAGAGCTGGGAGTTGGTCAAAGAGAGCTGGGAGTTGGTCAAACAGAGCTGGGAGCGCGTCACAGAGAGCTGGGAGTTGGTCAAAGAGAGCTGGGAGCTCATCACAGAGAGCTGGGAGTTGGTCAAAGAGAGCTGGGAGAACGTCACATAGAGCTGGAAGCGCATCAGAGAGAGCTGGGAGCGCGTCAGAGAGAGCTGGGAGTGGGTCACAGAGAGCTGGGAGCGGGTCACAGAGAGCTGGGAGCGGGTCACAGAGAGCTGGGAGCGGGTCACAGAGAGCTGGGAGCGGGTCACAGAGAGCTGGGAGCGTGTCAGAGAGCTGCGTGCTTGTCAGAGAGAGCTGGGAGTGTGTCAGAGGGAGTTGGGGATATGTCAGAGAGCTGGGAGCATGTCACAGAGAGATGGGAGTGTGTCTGAGAGAGAGCTGGGAGTGTGTGAGAGAGAGCTAGGAGTGTGTGAGAGAGAGCTGGGAGTATGTCAGAGAGCTGGGAGCGTGTCACAGTGAGCTGGGAGCGTGTCAGAGAGCTGCGTGCTTGTCAGAGAGAGCTGGGAGTGTGTGAGAGAGAGCTGGTTGTGTGTCAGAGAGCTGGGAGTGTGTCAGAGAGCTGGGAGTGTGTGAGCCCGAGCTGGGAATGTGTGAGAGAACTGGGAGTGTGTGAGAGAGAGCTGGGAGTGTGTCAGAGAGCAGGAAGTGTGTCAGAGAGCTGGAAGTGTGTGAGAGAGAGCTGGAAGTGTGTCAGAGAGCTGGGAGTGAGTGAGAGAGAGCTGGGAGTGTGTGAGAGAGAGCTGGAAGTGTGTCAGAGAGCTGGAAGTGTGTCAGAGAGCTGGGAGTGTGTGAAAGAGAGCTGGGAGTGTGTCAGTGCAGAAAGTGTGTCAGAGAGCTGGGAGTGTGTGTCAGAGAGCTGGAGTATGTGTCAGAGAGCTGGGAGTGTGTGAGAGAGAGCTGGGAGTGTGTCAGAGCAGGAAGTGTGTCAGAGAGCTGGGAGAGTGTGTCAGAGAGCTGAGAGTGTGTGTCGGAGAGCTGGGAGTGTGTGTCAGAGAGCAGGAAGTGTGTCAGAGAGCTGGGAGTGTGTGTCAGAGAGCTGGGAGTGTGTCAGAGCAGGAAGTGCGTCAGAGAGCTGGGAGTGTGTGAGAGAGAGCTGGGAGTGTGTCAGAGCAGGAAGTGTGTCAGAGAGCTGGAAGTGTGTGTCAGAGAGCTGGGAGTGTGTGTCAGAGAGCTGGGAGTGTGTGTCAGAGAGCTGGGAGTGTGTGAGAGAGAACTGGAAGTGTGTCAGAGAGCTGGGAGTGTGTGAGAGTGAGCTGGAAGTGTGTCAGAGAGCTGACAGTGTGTGAGAGAGAGCTGGGAGCATGTCACAGAGAGCTGGGAGTGTGTGTGAGAGAGAGCTGGGAGTGTGTGAGAGAGAGCTGGAAGTGTGTCAGAAAGCTGGAAGTGTGTGTGAGAGAGCTGGGAGTGTGTGAGAGAGAGCTAGAAGTGTATCAGAGAGCTGGGAGTGTGTAAGAGCGAGCTGGAAGTGTGTCAGAGAGCTGAGAGTGTGTGAGAGAGAGCTGGGAGTGTTTCAGAGCAGGAAGTGTGTCAGAGAGCTGGAAGTGTGTGTCAGAGAGCTGGGAGTGTGTGTCAGAGAGCTGGGAGTGTGTGTCAGAGAGCTGGGAGTGTGTGAGAGAGAGCTGGAAGTGTGTCAGAGAGCTGGGTGTGTGTGTCAGAGAGCTGGGAGTGTGTCAGTGAGCTGGGTGTGTGTGTCAGAGAGCTGGGAGTGTTTCAGAGAGCTGGAAGCGTTGAAGTGTGTGTCCTAAATGCGTAACAGCCAGCATTTCACAGGTGAGCAGCTGGCCTTGAGCAAAAGGTCAGGGAACATCTGGGGTTGTATGATGTAAATCTGCCTTTGGGCAGCGTATCAAACAGCAGACTGAGACCATTGTGCCCCTGACATGCATTGTGAGTTTGTCTTAACTTAGGGCCCAGTGAGAATCCACGCAAATATATTAGCACATGTTAAATCTCTTCTGGCTACGTTATACAATATTCCCAAAGCAAGATTAACCTTCTATTTTCCACAATGAACAGATCCTTACTGCAGCTAAGTGTAGAACTCGAATTAAACCCCGAGTTATGAAGCAGTTCAGTTCTCCACAGTCTGTTTGCCCCAGCTCAGAGTGACCCGACAGGGATGGAAACATTACCCTCTGCTACCATCCTGTGGTCAGATGTATTTTTGCACTGATGTTTCCACAGTGAGTTCACAGCCACTTCAAAGAAAGTCTTGTATTCATATAGCGCCTTTCACAACCTCAGAACCTCCCAAAATGCTTTGCAGACAACAAAGTACTTTTAACATTGTAAGGTAACAAATGCCAATGTTCAGCTAATTCAGTTCACTCCATGTGACGTCAAGAAACATCTGAACACACTGGATACTGCAAAAGCTACGGGCCCTGACAACATATTGCCAATAGTACTGAAGTGCTGTGCTCCAGAACAAGCTGCATCCTTAGCCAAGCTGTTCCAGTACAGCTAAACACTGGCATCTACCCAACAATTTGCAAAATTGCCCACATATGTTCTGCACACTAAAAACAGGACAAATCCAAACTGGCCAATTACTGCCCAATCAGTTTTCTTTCGATCATCAGTGGAGTAATGGAAGGGGTCATCTACAGTGCTCTCAAGATGCACTTGCTCAACAATAACCTGCTCACTGATGCAGTTTGGGTTCTGCCAGGGTCACTCAGCTCCTGACCTCATCACAGCCTTAGTCCAAACATGGACAAAAGAGGTGAGGTGAGAGTGACTGCCCTTGACATCAAGGCAGCATTTGACTGAGTGTGGCATCAAGGAGCCCTAGCAAAACTGGAGTCAATGGGAATCAAGGGGGAAACTATCTGCTGGTTGGAGTCATACCTATTACAATGGAAGATGATTGTGGTTGTTGGAGGTCAGTAATCTCAGCTCCAGGACATTACTGCAGGAGTTTCTCAGGGTAGTGTCCTCAGCCCAACCATCTTCAGCTGCTTCATCAATGACCTTCCTTCCATCATAAGATCAGAAGTGGGGGTGTTCGCTGATGACTGCACAATGCTCAGCACCATTTGCGCCTCCTCAGATACTGAAGCAATCCATGTCCAAATGTAGCAAGACCTGGACAATATCCAGGCTTGGGTTGACAAGTGGCAAGTAACATTCACACCACACAAGTGCCAAGCAATGACGAAAAGAGAGAATCTAACCAACATCCCATTGACATTCAATGGTATTATCATCACGGAATCCCCCACTGTCAACATCCTGGGGGTTACCATTGACCAGAAACTGAACAGGACTAGCCACATAAATACACGGCTACAAGAGCAGGCCAAAGGCTGGGAATTCTGTGAGGAGCAACTCACATCCTGACTCCCCAATGCCTGTCCACCATCTACGAGGCACAAGTCAGGAATGTGATGGAATACTCTCCACATGCCTGGATGAATGCAGCTTCAACAACACTCAAGAAGCTTGATTGGCACCACATCCACAAACATTCACTCCCTCCGCCACTGATGCACAGCAGCATCAGTGTGTACCGTCTACACGATGCACTGCAGGAACTCATCAAGCCTCCTTAAATAGCGCCTTCCAAAGCCCACGACCACTACTGTCTGGAAGGATAAGGGCAGAAGATGCATGGGAACACCACCACCTTCAAGTTCCCCTCCAAGTCACTCACCATCCTGACTTGGAAATATACGTCTACCTCTGTTAGAAATACATGTAATGGAGCATTGATTATAAACCCAGTCAAATCAATCAAACTGTTTCAAAATCAATGTTTAATGAAATGCTGACTCTGTCAATAGGTTGAGATTTTATCAGAGTTATTGTTTTAATGTGGATGTGTATTACATTTCTGGTAGTTGCAGTGACTCCAGCAAGCAGTAATTGGCTCATTTCACTTGGGTTATACTGTGCAATGCCAATTGGCTTGGGGCATTAGCATTAAATGATTTCTGGAATGGAATCTCAGGCAGTTCAGAGCAAGCTGAGGCAGCGCTTTATAAACTTAAGGCTCACGTGGTAGAAATCCTATCTGATCAGTATCAAAGTGAGGAAGCTGTGCTTCAGTTGTACACAACTTTGTGGTCAGACCCCATCTGGAGCACTGGATTTAGTTTGCAGCACTGAATCTCAGGGAAAATGGACTGACGTTGGAGGGAGTGCAGTGCCTGAATGATCCCGGGGTTTCGAGGATTAATTTGTGAGCGCAGTTTGCATAAACTTGTCTTGTATTCCCTGAGTATGAAAGATTGAGGGGAGATCTGATCGAGGAGTTGGAATTCTTAAACAGATTCAATGGATAGAAATTACTCCCTCTGAATGAGGGAATCCAGAACAAGCTAGTCGATGTACTTTTACCAGGGGTAGTGGAAATCTGCAACCCACTCCCCAAAAGATTGCCGCTTTTGAGGTTCAATTGGAGTTTTCATGGCTCAGATTAATGGGTTAGGTAAGAATATCAAGGGCAATAAAACTAAAGTGGGTAAATGGAGTTGAGATACAGATTAACCAGGATCTAATTGAATGATAGAGCAGGGCCAAAGGGCTGAATGGCCTCCTCCTGTTCCTATGCATATACCTGAGAGAAGAAAAGACAAAAGTTGATCTAATCACTTTAACATATTCAGACTGGATGCCTAAAGTATTGTGATTATGTTAAAGGTACACAAAGTGCATGTCTTACATCTGCTCACAGCTTTTGTATGATTCGCATGGGTCCTCCTCGTCCTACTTGATCAATCCTTTCTCCAACTCCCTCACCACCAGGGCACAGGGGCCTCGAATCTTGGGATGTGAACTTACCCAACAGAAACATGCAAAAACGTGCCAGAGATCAAACTACCAGGTCTGAGCTCAACGGACTCAGAGGACTGACTTCGTCTGCCAGCCAGCTGCACCCGCTACTTTGTGGAGGAGAGGCAAATGCTGAAAAGGCTTTGTGGGGCCTGCACTTGGGAGCCTTGCCAATGATGTTTTCAGCCAACTGCAGAAGGCTTTCCTTTGGTATTCCCATCCTTCCCAAGGGAAACTCAGGCATTTAATTAACACTTGCTCCGGGCGACACTGTTGAGATTAAGTCATCAGTTCAACTTCAACTCTGCCATTCCACGGGCACTTATAATGACCATCCAATTCACTAAGAAGCAGCTGCAACTTTAACCCCCAAGATGTGGAGGGGGGTTGATTAAATTTTATTAAATATGACACCAGACCCCCAACCCAATCTAAACCCACTTATATCTGGTTTAACTGGGGTAGCTTGGGGGTAGGGTGACTAATTTACTTTCAAGAAGCAGGTCAGTAACTCTTACATGTTAAGGAGACTGCAGGCCCCTGATTTTAATAGACTTTTACATTTTACACCTTCAGCTCCATTTCCCCGAGGCTCGGGAAACCTGGCAGCTAAAGATAGTCAAGAACAGCTGAATCCAATGGGGAAGTGCTTTTTCTAGCACAGCTTGTGGGTCAGGAGGAGCCGCTTTGCTTCCCTGAGGCTCCCCAAAATTGACACGCCACGCCCGCGTGACCCTCCCGTGATTTACTGAACCTCTCCCACAAGCTGGTGACTTCCCTGATCTCCAGGCTGACCACGATCTTCCCCACCACCACACTCCACCCCTCACAACCTCTCCCTTCCTCCTTTCCGATCCTCAGCTGACAGGCCTTCCAGGAGTGGTCTCTCTGCCTGACTCGCAAACTGGCTGCTGCCTGGGAAATGGAAATAAAAAAACACTTCCATTTCTGGGTTTCCAACCCATGATCGATTCCCCATCCTGTCGACTTGTCTGGGCCATTGTATTGACAGCTAAAGGTAGACAAGAACCACTGAATCCTGGGGGATGTGCTTTTTCCAGCCCTGCTTCTCTTCACTTTGTGATTTTTTTTGTTTCATATTAGATTCACTTATCCTGACTGAAGAGGGAACTTTCTGGGATGCGGACAGATGAATTAAACCACAGTGGTGGTTAAGGCCAAAAGCGGTGACCAAGGGAACGAGTGAATGAAAATGTAAGGGTGTGTTCCTTCCTCAGCAGCCGTTTCTCAGTCATCCCTTCAACTATTGAGCAGTGGAGCTGCATAAAAGGAAACAGAATGACTGTAACCGAGCCCATCGAAATAGTGAGGAAAACCAACAGACAGCCAGGAGCAGGAAGATGGAAATCTAATGCTCAAGATATTTGAAAAATAAAATCACATGGAAGATGAAGGCAAGAAATTGAAAAGAAGAATGATATCAGGCAAAATAAGAAGATATTGTAAGAGGGAATGTAAGAGGAGTTAAAGGGAAAGTTAAGAATTGGGATAAATGAGGGGAGGTTACATAATTAGGTGTTAAAGTATAATGGCAGGCAGCTTTTCAATTTCTGATACTTCTCTTTAAGCTGGCAACCAAGTGAACCGGATCCCACCCCGTCAAGGGATGAGGCTTGGATAATTATTCACTGTAACGGGGTTGGGCTGAGATGCCCAGGAGGTGAAGAGTTGGGGGGGGGGGGGGGGGGGGGGCAGTGGGGAGTGGTGGGTGGGAGGGTGGGGGCGGGTGCTTGGTTCTAACTCCCTGGAGGAACGTGGCAATGTAAGTTGGCAGCAGCTCAGACCCATTTTAATGACCAGTCTTCACAGGCAGGCTGCTTTCTGACTTACTGAGCCAAGGGGAAGCAGCGACCTGGCCATTAAAATTGGGCATTAGTGAGGCTGACTCCAGGATCCCAGGGGAACGGTCCTGAGTCAAGCCAAGTGGTGAGGCGGACTTCAGGGATAATTTCCTGTCAGAGAAAGCTGTGGGGGTTGGGGGATGAGGGGGTAGTGGTCGGGAGTGATCCAGTGGCAGTGGTGGCTGGAAGTTTCCTTGCAGGGCCTGGAGACACAAGGAAACCTGTAAGACTAAAATGAACTTACTGGTTAGAAGTTGTTTTGGGCTAATGGGGAAACCATCACTGTTCCCCTGCTCAGGCCTCAGGTTAAAATAGAATATTGTCAAACCCCACCCCCAGTATCACTCATGAAACACATGGTTAGGTCATTGTCACATTGCTGTTTGTGGGAGCTTTCTGTGCTCAAACTGGCTGCTGTGTTTCCTCCATTACGACAGTGACTACACTTCAAAAAAAGTGCTGCATTGGCCATAATGCACTTTGGTCCGTGCTGAGGTTGTGAAAGGCGCTAGATAAATGCAAATCTTCCTTTTCTTTCTCTTTAGCTGGGAGTTTGTGGAATCCTGCTGTGCCCCAAAGAAAACAGTCTTTCTACTTTATTCATATCACAACAGCACCTGCATTTTGAAGTAACCTGTAGTCCCTGAAGCACTTTCAGAAGTTTGAGAGGCATGGCCCTGTGCTACATAAAGGCCTTAGTACTGTGGACGGAGTAAATGATGCCAAATCTCAGCTACGCTAGGCAGGACAGCCGGCACTGCACTAACTCCATTCATGTCCCGAGCAGGCATTCCCTACCCCCGTATTGGGTTGGGGGTGAGGGTGGGGGTGGGGGGATGGTGGCTGCTGTCTTTTACGCAGTATGAGGCCATTTCCTACAACCACACTGTGCAATGAGCTTCTAAAGTGTAGTTTTACTTTTAATTCATTGCTGGGATTTGAGCGTCACTGGCAGGGCATTTGTTCCCCAAGCCTCATTGCCCTTGAGTCATGACAAGAATCTGTTTGTTACAAGTGAGTGCAGTGTACCCCCAAAATCAGACTCGATGGTGGGCGCTGCAGGGCGAAGGGTGGACACCTCGAGCTTGTAGCTAATAGACGGGGACAGTGTTGTGAGTGCTGAAGAATAGAGAATACTCTTAAAAATGTGAAGGTTTACTGTGTGCATTATACATGTATACTGGAGCAAATGGAATCGTGCAGGAAGGCAGCAGGAGCCCTCCACTGAGAGCTCATTGCACAAAATCATTGCCTGTCTCTCCCTCCCTCCCCTGATGGCCTGTATTTGCTGTGGTTGCTTCCATTGCTCCATTACCTCAGCCTAGTGGCCATTTTCACGTGTGTGCAGCCTGAACTTTGAATGTTAATTCTTCTTTACACCGAGGCACATTGCAGCCTGATTCCATACACGCACTCACATCACCGGAGAGCAATTAGGAGCGAGGATCCTGGATAGTTTTACCCTCTGCCTTGCCCAGCACACGCTGCCTCCCCACTGCAAACCTGACCGGGATCAGCTAACAGAGCCCGAGCTACGGATTAATATGAGCCATTCTTCGTCTGCACCCGAGGGCAAGGCAAGCGACTTAAGGCAAACTCTTTATGGTCCCCTGTGATAGACAGGTTGTTTAAGACATGTTAAAATCAATCCTGCTCACTCAGGTTGTTCCAGAAATTAACTGTGAATTAAGCTCTCAACAAGATACTTGGCTCCTGCTCTCCACTGACATTCCAATGTATCTAATCAGCTGCTGAGGGGTAGACAGACTGTCGGTGACTGTGTCAATTCATACGTTTGTTTGCCAGTGCTTCAGCCATCTCCATGACAACACTTAATACTCAGTGACATAAATCCATGCCACATTTTCCTGTTGACCGGTTTTGATTTCCCAGACCAGAGGGACATTCCAACACATTTGGAAGCTGCTCCCCCTCCTGACTCTGGTGACTCCTGCACGGGTTCGGTTGCCCGGAGCAACTGCCCCTGCCTCACCCAGATAGCCTTTCGATATACGTGAGCCAAGACAAGTGAACACAGCCGGCTATTCTCCCCTGGAGGGCGTCACAGCAGAAGCCCATCCTTTCTTTAATCAACATCCATCCACATGCACAGAGTTCACAGCAGATTGGAAATCGTAGAGCTTCATTCTCCTCCTTAACTGAGGGGACACTGTGGTCTACAGTAGGGCTCCCAATGCAAACATAAGGGTAGTTAAAAAGAAGTGTTTCCTTTTCTATTTCCTTTATACACTTCTTGGTGCGGAAAGATGTCTGCTCTGGGGACATGAGTTCAAATCCCACCACGGCAACTGGTAGAATTTAAATTCAAAGTTAAATTAATTTTACTCAATAAAATCTGGAATTTAAAAAGTTAGTCTCAGTAATGGTGACCATGAAACCATTGCCAATTGTCGTAAAACCCCACCTGGTTCACTAATGTCCTTTAGGGAAGGAAATCTGCCGTCCTTACCTGGTCTGGCCTACATGTGACTCCAGACCCACAGCAATGTGGTTGACTCTGAAATGGGCTCACAAGCCACTCGGTTCAAGGGCAATTAAGGATGGGCAACGAATGCTGGCCTTGCCAGTGATACCCACATGCCGTGAAAGAATTAGCTGTTAATATATTAGAGACAAAAAAAGTCATGGCTTTATTTTTAAAGAAAAGGTCGTTTGATCCAGGGAGTCATGTGATGAAAAGTCCAGGAATACAGCCAACCAAGTTGGCCACTCTACATGTCAGACAGGCTGAGATCAGTGAACCCACTTCCGAGGGGTAAGGGATCACTGGGTGGGGGTGGACCTTGGATCCATCCTGCTCTGTAGGATTCAGCATTACACTGGGAGGGACATTCACTCCCTTGGCCACTGTATCTTATTTCTGCAACAAACAAGGGAGAAGGACAGTCCCTCTGTGACCCCAAGCACAAAAGTGAACTTTTCCTTTGCTTCAGTGCTTCAAGAGCTGGCAGGGTCCCAGGGCAGAATCTCACCAGCTGTGCCAAGGCAGCTTTGGTGGTGGGCAGTGGGGTAATTTTTGAGAATGACGTGTCAGGTCAGCCACCCGCCATATTTCCACCTCCAGCTGATCTTGCCAGAGGTGGGTGATTAGCAGAAGTGGCTAACCACCTGGCAGTGGTGGGGAGCAAGTTAGTGACAATTATCTGACCAGTTGGGTCCAGATTAGCAATGATGTTGGGATCTTACCAGCGGTGGACCTGCCCCATACTATGGGCAAAGCCAGGCAGGTCCTTGGAGGCCTCCCAGTGGAAGGCCAGAGGGCAAGAGTGAAGCCTCTTGTACTTAAATCCCACTCCCCAACTTCCGCCAGAGGGCTACAGCTGTGGCCACTGGCCATCCTGTGAATGTGAGGATGGTGGGGGGTGGGAGGGGTCCTTTCAAATAATTAAATAATTTGGAATTCCTTAGACCGTAGGTGTCTCCATCTTGAGGCACCCATGCATTCTCCTGCCTGCCAGCATCTCCAGCTGGGGCTGCCAACGGGAAATCACTGTGTGCCCTCCCATTAGCCCAACTGGGTGCCCATCCTGCCCACTGTCCTTAATTGGGTGGCACTCCTGAAAGCGGTCTCTTAATTGGTCATCTCTGGGAAGATCACCTGGGCAGGTGGGCAGGCATTGCCAGCAAGGTGGCTTCCCTTGGTCCCAACCTCTCAAAGTTTTTAAAGGGGCTATGATTCTTCCCATAAAGCACCCAATCAACTCATCATGGTCATCTCCTTTGCTTCTATATGCAGGGTCACATTTCCCCACCATGGCTCTCCATAATTACACTGTCTCTGCTATACTGTGCCCTCACTACATGGCTTTGTTGTTACACAAGAATTGGGAGCAGGAGTAGACCATTCGGTCCCTCAAGCCTGCTCCACCATTCGAAAAGGTCATGGTTGATCTGATTTGTGGCCTCAATTCCACTTTCCTGTCTGCCCCTCCCAAAATCCTTGACTCCCTTGTTGATCATAAATCTGTCAAACTCAGCATTGAGCACATTCAATGACCCACTGCTCCCTGGGGAAGAGAATTTCACTGACTCGCAACCCTCTGAGAGAAAAAAATCTTGCCTCAGTTTTAAATGGAATGCCCCAAGTTATTAAACTGTGTCCCCTGGTTCTAGACTGCCCTGTGAGGGGAAACATCCTCTCAGTATCCACCCTGTCAAGTCCCCTCATAATCTTATATGTTTCAATAAGATCAATTTCAAAATGCCAATAGGTATAGGCCCAACATGCTCAACATTTCCTCATAAGACAAACACCTTCATCCCAGGAATCAGTTCTCTGAACTGTTTTAAATGTAATGCTATCCTTAGTAAGGAGGTCAAAACAGGATCTGTATTAATTACCCTGTCTCTGTTATACTTCACCCTCAATATAAAAATATATCGCCGTTCCTTCACTGTCGCTGGGTCAAAATCCTGGAACTCCCTTCCTAACAGCACTGTGGGTGTACCTACACCACATGGACTGCAGCGGTTCCAGAAGGCAGCTCACCACCACCTTCTCAAGGGCAATTAGGGATGGGCAATAAATACTGGCCCAGCCAGTGAAGCCCACATCCTGTGAATGAATAAAAAAAGAGTTGTTATTACACTGTATCCAAGGAGTATCTATCAAGTGAGCTGCTATGCCCTGGATTGGGTTGAGCTCCTCGAGTGATGTTTTAATTGCACCATTCCAGGTGAGTGGGGTGTATTCTATCAAACTCCTGGCTTGGAGCCTTGAAGAAGGTGGAGAAAATTCCTGGTGCTGAGAGGTGGGCAGCTCATCACACAACACCCAACCTCATCCCTGTCCCTTCTGCTGATCTACAGTGATTCCCCCAGCACAGGGGAGCCCAGCAATTGCCATGAACCTCTATCTCTTAACACCCTGGGAAGAATTTTATGACCCCCATGGCGGTGGGGGCAGGGGCAGTAAAACATGACAATCCATTCAAAAGTCCATTAACTTTGGCAGGACCGTAAAATTCCGCACCACCCGCCCCGCCCCATTCTTTAAAATAAACTCTCAGCTATAACACTTTTTTTGACACACCTATATCCTCCTTACACATATCCCCGCTAATTGTTTGGACTGGACAGATGATGCAGGGAGTGGGATACTGACCGTGTGGTCAGTGCAAGGCTCACACAGCAGATCCAGCGTTCAGACTTCCCAATCATTCCAACAGCAGAGGGCAGTAGTGCACAGTTCAAAGCACTGAACTGGGATTACCAGGGTAGTAAATAGCTCAGTCCTAGTTTTCAACTGATTTTTTTGAACAGAATCTAATATTTAACTTTATTAAATTTTTGTGTGTAACTGTAACAAGCCTGAGTTTGATAATCCTGTTACACCTAGGCAAGCTGTTTCAAATGTATGAGTTCTATTGAGAGAGAGGGTGTGTGAGAGTGTTAGAGTGTGCGAGCGTAACCAAGACAATATGATTGCAATTGAAAAGGAGACAGACAATGAGGAATGGAATGAAAGGAACTGTCTCAGAATAAACACAGACACTGAGAGCGAGAGACTCACAAGGAATGAGAGAAATAGGGACAGGTTTCGTGAGTCAGAGGTGCAAAAATTGGGAGATGGCGAGCAGGAGACAGGGTCTGAGATGGAGTTTGGAGTGAAAGACACTGAGAGCGACACAGGTGGAGAGAACCCGTCAGAAATAAAGAATACAATTAAAACAGAAAGACAGTGACTGCAAGAAACAGGCTGAGGCGGGATAAGTGGGGAAACACTGACAGTGAGGGTCAGAGAGTGAAACACAGAATGACAAGCCAAGAGAGAGAGTAAACTGAAAGAGAACTGCATTGAGAGAGGGGGACAGGGGAAACAACATCCTTTTTATATATAACTTCCTTAATGTGTGGCGAATTTCCGAAGGCAACTCACAGAGGAGAAAGGAAAATAGGTGCTGAATTTTTAAAAAAGAGGACATGGGGAGGGGTTAGCAGTAGACCAAAGTGGTGGCTTTCAAAAAGGTCTTAAAACAGGAGAGGGACGCAGAAAGACAGAGGGGTTTAGGGAGGAAATTCCACAGCATGGGACCCAGATGAAGTCACAACCATTGATAATGGGGTGAAGGGAGAGAGCCGGGGTCATGCAAGAGGCTGGAATGAGAGGGATGGAGTGATTGGGTTGGGAGGGGAGTTGGTTGTAGAGTTCTCGAGATATGGAGGGGCTGAGGCCCTGGAGAGATTTTATGACAGCATGTGAACTTGAATAGCCTGATCTGGGGGACCAGAAGCCAATGTCTGTCAGCAAAACAATCTGTCTAGATTCACGAGACATTAAATGCCAGTTCTATATTGCCAGCTGCAGAATTGATCAAAATGGATGAAAATCCAAGCACATAAACAGGTGAAAAGTCCACCTTTCGCTCTGGTAATTCAGAGGCCAAGGCTCTGGGCTCACGGGTTCAAACCCCATTACAGTAGCTGGTGGAATTTAAGTTCCACCGGACCTTCAATATAAAGCTAGTCCCAGTGATGGTGAGCATGAAACTAAAATCAATTGTAAAAGCCCATTTTGTTCACTAATGAAGGAAATCCGTCAGCTTTACCTGGTCTGGCCTACATGTGAGTCCAGACCCACAGCAATGTGGGTGACTCTTAATTGGCCTCAAAGGGCAATTAGAGATGGGCAACAAATGCTGGTATTGCCAGTGACACGTACATACCATAAGAAAATAGACAAAAAGAAAGAATTCATGCTCATAAACATTTTAGAGAATGACACACCAATAGATTCTGTATTAACTTGAGTCAGTGTTAGGAATTTCACCTCTGAGTCATAAGGTTGAGGGTCCAAGATTTACTGCATCTGACAAACATGGTCATGTGCAGAGTAAATAGGACATTGGGATAGGTAGATGTCAGACAATCTGCATTTTGGCTGAAAGGAGATATAAACTGAATCATAAAATGTTAAAAAGCAGTTGGGGAGCAGACAGCCTTAAGGGTTCAGATAGGTCTTGGAAAGCGGGGGAGGTCAAGTTTATCAAACTGCCTAAAAATGCGGAGGGACTCCCTATTTTACTGAGCGGGAAAGTGAGATAGAAAGCAGAGGCAAAGATAAACCTATTCAAATCATTGGTTAAATTGCAGTTAAAGTATTGTGTCCAATTTTGGGAATGACATGGAGATTCACTAAAGGTATGGGAAAGGGAGTAAGTGGATAGCTCTTTCAGAGAGCGGGCACAGGCATAAAGGGCCAAAATGCCTCAGTTTGTGCGATAACACTCCAACGTTCTAAGGCACACACCAGTACTGAGGAAGAGCTGCAATGTTGGAGGTGCCATGCTTTGGCAAATGTGTCAGCCCATTGCAATGGATGTTAAACACCCACAGCTCTCTATGAGGAAAAGCAGGAGATACTCCCTGGTGCCCTGGCCTACAAATCCCTCAAACAATGCCACCGAAGATAAACACACCTTAATTATCCATTGGGAGGACCTTGTAGTGGCCAAAACAGCTTTCGTGACTGACAACATAACAACAGTGATTGAGTTGAATCTGGGAGGTGATAGGTGTTATATAAGTACAAGTCTTTCATAAGCTCTGGTACAACTTCTGGGGGAGGGGGGGTGGTTGGGGGGGCAACTGTGCCCTGATGTTTCTGTTCCTGTAACCAGTGGGAGAAATGGATATTTCTTATTCTCCTGCTTTTCTGAAGTTTTAACACCAATTTCCCTCCAGTTTAATTGATTGATGTGGACTTAAATTCTCATGCACACTACACATAAGGACTTAAAGTCTAAGGAATGAACAGCACTTTAAAAAGCAATGGAAAACATACTGCAGATGTCTTTCTGCATCAGGAATACAGGCATCCCATGAATCCAAAACAGGTTTGAGTTGATATCCAAGTTCCCAGACCCAGGGGATAAACTTCAATCCAATTTATTCTTCCCCAATTCGCTCTCGTCCTCACTCATGTCGATGTCAAGGTTTCCACAGGTCTACTTGAAGAAACTCAGGGGATTTCTTCCCAACGCCCTGATGAACAGTTATCCCACAACTCACATCACTAAAAGAGGTTATCTGGTCATTATCATATTGATGTTTGTTAATGTGTGCTCTGCACAGACTGGCTGTAACATTTTTTATAATTCAGAAGTTATCCCTGTGATGCAGCATTGCTGATCTTGGCTGGATGAGTGCTGTTGAAGATTCTGAAACCCTTGTCTTTACATTCATCTATGAATGTTTCTTCATCCATAGAAACAAGAGTCGACCATTTGACCCCTTGAGCCTGTTCCAACATTCTATTCGATGATGTCTAATCTAAACCTCAAATCCATTTACCTACCTTTGTTCTTTATTCCTGATCCAACAAAAATCTATCTTAGTCTTGAAGATTTCAATGACATGGCCTTAACAGATTTTGAGGAAAGAATTTCAGATTTTCACGTTGTGCGAAACTGTGCTTCCTGATTTCAGGCCTAAATGATCGAGCTCTAATTTCATTATTCCCATTTTTTGATTCCCCATCAGAGAAAATATTTATCTGTACTTATTCCATTCAATCCCCTAATCATTTTAAACATCTCCGTTAGATCACCCCTCAACTTTCTATACTCAAGCCAACTTTCTGCAACCTGTCCTCATAATTTAACCTATTCAGCCCTGGTAACATTGTGCTGAATCTGCACAGCGCTCCTTCTCAGAGGCAAAATATCCTTCCTGAAGTTCGCTACTCAAGACTGAACGCTGTATTCCAGTGAAGTCTGACCAAGGCTCTATGGAACTGAAGCATCACCTCCTCACTTTACTAATCTAATCCCTTTGAAGTAAAGGCCATGAGCCACTATGATTACTTTTCAATAGCCTTAAACAAGTTGGCATGGCCACTACATTGTCTGGCGAGAGAGATATTAAATCAAGGTCCCATCTGCCCTCTCAAGTAGACATCGAAGTTTCCCCAGCATGATTTTGAAGAAGAGCGGTGGAATTCTCCCCC
This sequence comes from Carcharodon carcharias, assembly GCF_017639515.1. Classification (NCBI taxonomy): domain Eukaryota; kingdom Metazoa; phylum Chordata; class Chondrichthyes; order Lamniformes; family Lamnidae; genus Carcharodon; species Carcharodon carcharias. The sequence continues at coordinate 89,421,362 of NC_054468.1, read as the reverse complement.
TTGCCCTGGCCAATATTTATCCATAACAGCATCACCAAAACAGATCATCTGGTCATTATCAGATTGCTGCTTGTGGGAGCTTGCTGTGTGTAAATTGACCACTGTGTTTCTTAAATTACAACAGTGACTACGTTTCAAAACATACTTCACTGGCTGGGATGGCTTGAAACCATGAAAGACACTATATAAATGCAAGATCTTCCTTACAGAAGGGGGCTTGGGAAATTTCAGCAGACTCCTGGGTTTTTCACAGCCCAAACATTCAAAGGTGAGGCGGGGGGATGGAGGCAAGTGGGGATGTGGGGGGAGTTGCTGGTTATTCATCAGGGAGCCAGGCTGAGGCTTTCCCCCCCTCAGTCCAATGGCCAATCATCGAGTCCAACTGCCTATCCTAGCACTGATGTAGCACAGAGGGAGTGTCCAATGTAGAGCTCGCTGGTATGAAAAGGTTACCATTGATGAGAGTGGCATTTATCCGCTCAGCCAGCGGAGCTCCCTTTAGGCTTGTTAAAGACAGAAAAAACAGGTAAATTCATGGAGATTCTGAATGCCCCTTCTCTGTTCACATACTGGACCTTGTATACATACACACAGACAGACATTATATATAAAATGTGCTCTCTCTCTCTCTCTCTATATATATATATATATGTATGTGTAAATATAAATTCCTACTTAATTTATCCCCAGACCTAGATTGCTTAATTTACTGGTTTTGGGTGTTGGCAGTTTAAAGCCCTCCAGGCCTAAGCTGACAACTGCCCAGTGTGGTTGATGAGCCTGTTTTGTGGTAGTTAAGAGAGCTTCATATCGCCTTCAGAATCACTGCCCCAAAGGGAGCCCCAAGGATGGAGCCTCATCTCCTGCATCACTTCACCTCCCCCAGGTTTGCTTTTGCTCAGCCCATCTGCTGGGCTTTTACCTCACTCTCTCTAGGAATAAAACATGTTTATACATTTTCCAGACTGAAGAGCTGGGCTGACAGTGAACAGAAAGCCAGGATTGTTTGCACTGAATGATAATGGAATTTACTTTCTGTGTGCGGGCAAGTCTGTGAGCCACACTCGCAGCTTGCAAACGCACTGTCCTTCCAGTGTGTGCCTTAACACCAAGTGCCAGCATGGCTCTCCCTCCCCCAAATCCCACACAGAAGGAGTCACTAGGTGACAAGTCAGGAATAGGAACCCTGCTTGTTTTATTCCCCAACCTCCCTCTTCCCAAGCCCAAGGATACTGAACCCAGAACGATGTGAGAGCTTAGTGTGTTAAATTATGAGGACAGGCTGCGAAACCCGGCTTATAATTCCTGAAATGTAAAAGATCGGGAAGTGATTTGATTGAGGTGTTTAAAATGACAAAGGGTCCCAATAGGATAGATACAGAGAAATTATTTGCTCTGATGGGAAAACCCAAAATAGGGGACCCTAAACTTAAAATTTGAGCTCAGTCATTCAGCAGTGACATCGGAAGAATTTTTTCAGAGTGGCGGAAATCTGGAACTACTCTCTCCTTCAAAATGTTGTTGATGCTAGGTTAATTGGAGATTTCAGGACTGAGATTGATGGATTTTTGTTAGCCAAGGGATAGAATCATTGAATGGTTACATCACCAAAGGTGGCCATTCAGCCCATTGTATCTATGCTGGTCCACTGATGTGGAAACAAAGCAGGTAAATGGGGTGAGGTATAGATCAGCCATGCTGTAATTGCATGGTGGAACAGATTTTGCGGGCGCTGGGGGTGGGGGTGGTGAGGGGTGTAGGCCCTGGGGTGGGGGGGGGGGGGGGGCGCGATGCAGAACGGCCTATTCCTGTTCCTACGTTCCCATCTCCTCCCCTCTTCCTCATCCTTCCTCTGCCACAATCTCAGCACAGAATTTGGGATCAAACCTGGAGCCTTCTTCTTGAATATTGCTGAAAAAAGAGATTTGCTGTCGAAGTTTTTTTTATCGGGACAGGTGTAAGAATACCAAATTTCAAAGAGAACCACAATTATACTGCATGAGAAAAGGGGTGCTGATTGGTTGGCAAGAAGCTCTAATTGAGTCATGGAGTGATAGAGGTCTACAGCTTAGAAAAAGGCCCTTCAGCCCATCGAGTCTGTGCCGTTCAAACAAGTACCTAACTATTCTAATCCAATTTTCCAGCACTAGGCCCATAGCCTTGTATGCCATGGTATCGCAAGTGCACATCCAAATACTTCTTAAATGTTATGAAGGTTTCTGCCTCTATCGCCCTTTCAGGCAGTGAGTTCCAGATTCCCACCACCCTCTGGGTGAAAAAATTCTTCCTCACATCCCCGCTAAACCTCCTGCCCCTTATCTTAAATCTATGCCCCCTGGTTATTGATCCCTCCACCAAGGGGAAAAGTTCCTTCCTGTCTACCCTATCTATGACCCTCATAATTTTATATACCTCAATCATGTCCCTCCTCAATCTCCTCTGCTCCATGGAAAATAACCCCAGTCTATCCAATCTCTCCTCATAACTAAAACTCTACAGCCCAGGCAACATCCTGGTAAATCTCCTCTGCATTCTCTCTAGTGCAATCATATCCTTCCTATAATGCGGATTCCAGAACTGCATGCAATACTCTAGCTGTGGCCTAACCAGCGTTTTATACGGTTCCAACATAACCTCCCTGCTCTTATATTCTATGCCCCAGCTAATAAAGGCAAGTATCCCAAATGCTTTCTTAACCACCTTATCTACCTGTCCCGCTACCTTAAGGAGTAACTACCGGTGGACATGCACACCAAGGTCCCTCTGATCCTCGATACTTCCCAGGGTCCTACCATTCATTGTGTATTCCCATGCCTTGTTTGTCCTGCCCAAGTGCATCACCTCACACTTACCAGGATTAAATTCCACTTGCCACTGATCAGCCCATCTGACCAGCCCGTCTATATCCTCCTGTAATCTAAGGCTGTCCGCCTCACTATTTACCACCTCACCAATTTTTGTGTCATCTGTGAACTCACCAATCAAACCTCCTACATTCAAGTCTAAATTGTTTATTTTTGCCACAAACAGCAAGGGACCCAATACTGATCCCTGTGGAACCCCACTGGACACAGGCATCCAGTCACAAAAATACCCCTCAACCATCACCAATGCTTCCTGCCACTCAGCCAATTCTGGATCCAATTTGCCAAATTGTCTTGGATCCCATGGGCTCTTACCTTTGTTATCAGTCTCCCATGTGGGACCTTATCAAAAGCCTTGCTGAAGTCCAAGTGGACCACGTCAAATGCATTGCCCTCATCTACACACCTGGTCATCTCTTTGAAAAATTAAATCAAATTGGTCAGACATAACCTCCCCTTAACAAAACCATGCTGACTGTCCTTGATTAATCCCTGCCTCTCCAAGTGTAGATTAATTCTGTCCTTCAGAATTGCTTTCAATAGTTTCCCCACCACTGAGGTTAGACTGACTGGCCTGTAGCTCCCTGGTTTATCCCTTCCTCCCTTCTTGCATAACGGTACCACATTGGCTGTTCTCCAGTCCTCTGGCACCTCTCCTGTGGCCAGAGAGGTATTGAAAATTATTACCAGCACCTCTGCTATCTCCTCCCTTGCCTCACTCAACAGGCTGGGATACATTTCATCTGGGCCTGGAGATTTATCTACTTTTAAGCCTGCCAGACCACTTAGAGCCTCCTCCCTTTGTATGCTAATTTTTTCAATTATATCACACTCCCTCCACCTGATTTCCATACCTACATCGTCCGTCTCACTTGTGAACACCAACACAAAGTATTCGTTTAGAACCCTACCTATGTCTTCCGGCTCCACACACAAATTACCACTATGGTCCTTAATGGGCCCTACTCTTTTCCTAGTCATCCTCTTACTTTTAATGTACTTGTAAACTAACTTTGGATTTTCCTTTATTTTACCTGCCAATGTTTTTTCATGCCTCCTTTTTGATCTCCTAATTTCCTTTTTAAGTTCCCCCCTACACATTCCATACTCCTCTAGGGCTTCCGCTATTTTGAGCCCTCGGTATCTGCCATAAGCCTCCTTTTTTCTCTTTATCCATTCCTGTTTACCCCTCAACATCCAGGGTTCCCTGGATTTGCTGGTCCCACCCTTTGTCTTTACTGGAATATGTTGGCACTGTACTCTCCCTCTTTCCTTCTTGAATGAGTCCCATTGCTCTGACGCAGATTTACCTAAAAGTAGCTGCTCCCAGTCCAATCTGGCCAAATCATATCTGATCTTATTAAAATCGGCCTTCCCCCAATTTAGAACTCTGATTTCTGGCCCATCCTTGCCCTTTTCCACAACAACCTTGAATCTAAAGGAGTCATGATCACTATCTGCAAAATGATCCCCCACTGATACCTCTACCATTTGCCCGGCTTCATTCCCTAAAATTAAGTCCAGGTCTCTTGTAGGACCTTCTACGTACTGGTTTGAAAAGCTTTCCTGGATGCATTTTAAGAATTCCGCTTCCTCTAAACCTATCACACTATGACTAACCCAGTTAATGTTGGGGAAGTTGAAATCCCCCACTATTACTACCTTATTATTTTTACACTTCTCTGAAATTTGCCTATATATCTGCTCTTCTATTTCTCTCTGACTGTTTGGGGGCCTATAGTACACTCCCAGCAATGTGATTGCTCCTTTTTTGTTTTTCAGTTCTACCCATGTGGCTTCATGTGAGGAGCCTTCTAAGATGTCATCCCTCCTTACTGCTTAATTGGTCGAAACATTGCCATGATGAATACACCAGGGAGCTATCGTCCCCCTTACTTTTGCTTATTCAAATTCCTGAAACCTGCAGAGGCTTGGTCCCTGCATATGAATATATCTAGCTTCTAGCAAATATAAGTCAGCCACATTGTGAGCCTGACTGATAATCTGAAACTCGTTGTTGGTGCACAGTAGAATTACAGATTCTGTCTTTCCAAACAGAGTGGCACCCTTCAGCTGTCTTGCAGGACACTTCCATAGTGGCAGCAACAACTTGTGTTGATGAACTATGGATATTGCAGGGAAATTCATATAAGGCCGAAGGTAACACTGAATAGGAAGATATGTATTCCAGAGATTTGAGGCATAATTCAGGCTGACACTACAGCATTGTTGCTGCATTGTTGATGGTGACTTCTTTTGGATGAGACATTCTCAGTCGGACATTAAAGATCCTATGCTGATAGCTTTAAGCTGAACTGCTGAGTTCTGCCTGGTGAGTTGAACAATATTTATCTCTTAGCCATCATTTAAACAGATTATCTAGCCATTTATGGGATCTTGGCATGTTTAAATTAGCTACCATGTTTTCTCCATGACAAAAGTGACACCCAGGGAGGAAAAGACAGACAACTAGGCTCCTTTCAACAGGAATATCGTGCCCAAAACTTCAACCTCTCATATCTCTCGAAGATGCTGTGATGCACTGGTTCATATTTCCACTTTTCTATTTGTTTCATGTAGGCCATCCCGTTTCACACTCTCTGTAATGTGTCAGGTTCAAACACAAATTACAGCAATATTAATGGACTTAACAAGGGATCCAAACCTTTCACACTTCCCTCCAGTGTTCCGGCTATCCATCTTAGATCTGCAACCAGACTAAAACACAGGAATTCCTGCACTTATGGCATCCATTCCCCCATTTCCAAGCTTTTTCCTGGAATTTTGTACTTAAGTGTGTGCAGGGAACCATACAGGATGATTAAAGCAAAAATATTTTTTAAAAAGAGGATAAAAAGATATGATGGAGGGAGAGAGACCAAGAGAGAGAGGCTAATGAGGGTTTGGGTATGCCATTTGACTCAATGCATTGTCAAAGCTGACTCTTGCAGCCACACAACACAGTAAATCATTCTTAATTAGATAATAAGCCTCTCTTAATCCAGCCACAGTAGCTGTTTGGGAGTGTTTGATGCAACAGTGTAGAGGGAACATTACTCTATACCTAATCTCTGATGTACCAACCCTGGAAATATTTGATAGGTCAGTGTAGAGGGAGCTTTATTCTGTACCTATCCCGTGCTCTATTTGGCCTGGGGATGTTTAATGGGAGATCATAGCGAGAGCTTTACTCTGTTTCTAATCCATGCCATACCTTCCCGGGGACTGATTTGATGGGGAGAGTGTAGAGGGAACTTCACTCTGTATCCAATCTATGTTGTACCTGCCCTGGGAATTTTTGATGGGGATAGTGTGGAGGGAGAGCTTTACTCTATATATAACCTGTGCTGGACCTGCCCTGGGAGTGTTTGATGGGAGAGCAAAGAGGGAGCTTTAATCTGTTTCTAATCCACGCTAAACCTTTCCTGGGATTGATTTGATAGGGAGAGTCTAGGGGGGACTTTACTGTGTATCAATCTGTGCTGTACCTGCCCTGGGAATGTTTGGTGGGGACAGTATTGAAGGAACTTTACTCTGTATCTACCTGTGCTGCACCTGCCTGGTAAGTGATCAATGCTCATACAGGGTGATTAAGAAGAGTTCTATAATCCAGCACTAACATCCTTGGCCTTGATGACCACAAATGCCCTTGTTTCCCCTCCCAATCCCACACAAGACTTTTCTATCTCCCTCTGCAGTAGTAACAGAGAAAGCTTCAGTCTGCCCTAGCATCCTGACAATCAAATCCAGTGTGGCTCTTGTCACCTTCCTGCTCCTTAATGGTTTTTTACTAGTTGACAAGCACTTCCAACTTACTGTGGTTTTCTCACCTTTTTTGTAAAAAATCAAATGACAAAAAAAATACCCTTTTAACTTGAAGTCTTTTTGTCCCCTTGGATTTAAGCTGATAAAGCAATCCCTGCATTCACTGTTTCTGAAAAAAAAACAAGACATCACATTCTTGAGAGGAAATGAGGGTCAAGCTCCAGGGAACCATGGCAACAGACAATTGAGACAAACTCGTGCTCTGATAGACAATGGACAGACCCGAGCGATCGGATGAAAGTTGCCTTTTTTTTAATACAAGATCTCCATAGTGAACCTAACAATATCTGTTTTCAGCCTTTCAGCAGTGGAGAGTAAACACTGCTCCTTCACTCTGCTCTTCCTAGTCTGTGACTCCAAGTTCCCACAGGAACCAACTGACTGTGACTACACTAAGCTCTGCCTTGGGGAGGGGAGGGGGTCTTGCCTTTCCAGTCTCTCACCCCACACGCAGGGTGGTAGGGTGCGGTGAGGGATGGGGAGGGTGGGGGGAGCAGTCTCAGTTATAGCAACTACCCTTATAAAGAGGGGGTCTTTATAAAGAGGTGAGTCAGTATTTCACACCTATCCCCAGTCTCTCTCACTTCAGCTATGAGGGAATCACATTGCCATTGAGTTGTAAAGAAGGAGTCTTAACACGTTTTGCAAAGAGGGACAATCGTCACTTAGAAACCCATCTCCTCTCTTCTCCTTGTGAAAACAAGTTCATACTCCTTGGATTTGCCCTCCCCCCCATCTCTCCGTGCTCAGAACAATCATTAATAGCATCAGCAGGGACATAGACTGGAATTTCACTCTCGTGCACTGAGGCTCCTGCATGATTTTCACGTTTTTATTAATCCAAACATTCCAGCCCACACCGCAGCATTGAGTATTCGTTTCATACAGAATCACTGAATGAAAACAGCACAGAAGGAGGCCGCTCGGCCCATTGTGCCTGTGCCAGCTTTTTGAAAGCGCGTCTCTAATTAGTCCCACTGCCCTGCTCTTTCCTCATAGCTCTGCATTCTTTTCAAGTATAAATCCAATTCTTTTTGAAAGTTACTATTGAACCTGCATCCATCACCCTTTCAAGCAGTGCATTCCAGATTGTAACAGCTCACTGTCTTTGAAAAAAATTCTCCTTGCCTAGCCTCTTTTGCCAATGACCTTGAATCTATATCCTCTGATTACTGACCCTTCAGCAAGCGGAAAGAATTTCTCTTCATTGCTTCAATGATAATCAACACTCACAACAGACCTTGAGTAGGGGAGCAGAGACAAAAGACCTTGTAATTATGAATTGGGACAGTTGAGTGTTGTGATTTAACAACTTTCTCAAAGCATGATATTTCCAAACAACTCTTCATCATCCCTTTGAGCCCCTCCCTCCATATTTCGGTGTCCCCCCAGCACTGCTCCTTCATTCAATTACATCAGGGCTGAGCCGAACTTCAGCTTAATTTACCCACCTTGTAGTTGGCACACAGTCAGGGGTCACATAGGGCAGAATTTTCTGTTCGGCGTGGGGGGCAGGTCCGACACGCCGATGCGTAAAATGACGCACGGTGACGTTGGGCGTGCGTCCCAACCTCACTGCGCGTCCTTCCAATCTTTCGTCGGTGGGACGGAGTCACCGGAGTCGGCTGCACACCCGTCGAACTGTCAAAGGCCTGTTAAGGCCATTAATAAAACAATTAACCAATTTGACAGGGCTGCCCGTCCAATCTTAAGGTTGGCGGGCAGGCAAAGATCCCAGGTGGCCTTCGCATTTTTCATGAAACCTCATCCACGGGCGTGGTGAGGTTTCATGAAGGGTTTATTAAATAAATAAATATTTTTTAAACGTTTGATAAACATGTCCCAGCTCGTGTGATGCTGTCTCAGGGAGATTTCGTGCAAAAGAGCACGGGCCCTGACTTTCCCTCCTCCCACAGTGCTGAGCACTACTGGGTATGCGTCACACTGGGTGGCCCTTAATTGGCCCGCCCATGTAAAATGGCAGTGCACAGCCAATCGCAGACGGCAATCAGCTCCACGCCCGCTCGTGCCCGCTCCTGACTGGCCCGTCCAACAAGGAGAAAATTCTCCCCATAGAAACCATACTGAAAGGATCAAGTAAATAAGGAACAAAGGAGCAGGCCATTCAGCCCCTCGAGCCTGCTGTACCATTCAATTAGATGATGGCAGATCACAACTCAATTTCATTTACCCATTTCAGTCCTCCTGTACCCTGACTTAACAAAATCTAGTAATTAGAGTCTTAAGAGTTCCAATTTCCCTACAGCTTTTTAGGAGACAGTGCTCCAAATTTCCACAGCCTATTGTATGAAAAATTGCTTCCAGATTTCCCTCCTAAATGGACTAACTCTAATCTCATGAAAATGTCTTTGTATTCTCGATTCTCCACCAGAGAAAACAGTTTCTTTGTATCTACCTAAACAAATCCTTTCAATATTTTAAACAACGCAATCAGACTGCACCTCAACCTGTTATACTCAAGGGACTACAAGCAAAGTTTATACAATATGCAAAAATTTAACATCTAAGATTTACTATCATTATGGCGAAGCTGTGGTGCACCCATTCCAAGGCCAATATATCCTTCTTATGTAAATGTGACCATGATGAACTATCCCTCCTCATTGTCCTTGACCCTTCTACAACTTTTGACATGGTTGACCACACCATTTTTCTCCAACACCCCTCCTCCATCATTTAGTTGGTTGGGACTGCACTCACCTGATTCCATTGCTATTGGTGGAGAATCAACTGCAATGGCTTCTGTTCTGTTCCTGCACCATGATGTCTCCCCTAGGATCAATGCTTGGCTCCTTCCTATTCCTCATCTCCATGCTGCTCCTCAGCAACATCATCAGAAAACACCATATCAGGTTTCATATGTACCCTGAGGATGCCCAGCTTCAACCTCACCAACACCTTTCTCGACTCCTCCAGTCTCCACATTATTAGATTGCTCGTCTGATGCCCCGTACTGGATGAGCAGAAATTTCTTCTTTGGTTTCCACCACAAACTCTGCCCCGTAGCCAAGAATTTCATCCCTCTCCCTGGCAACTGTTCGAAGTTGAACCAGACTGTTCACAACGGTGGCGCAGTAGTTGACAATGAGCTGAGCTTTCAAAGACTGCCCTGTTTCACCTCTGTAGCATTACTGATCTCCTCCTCTGCTGCAGATTATCTCCTGCTGAAATTTTGTATCTTTGTTACCTTTAGACTTGACTATTCCACTATTCTCTTGGTCAGCCTCCCATTTTCACCCCACATAACCTTGAGGTTATCCAAAATCCTGCTGTCCATATTCTAACTCGCACCGAGCCCCACTTACACGTCATCCCGATGCTCGCTGACCTACATTGGTTGCTGGTCCAGGAACGGCATGATTTTTGAAATTCATCCTTGCTTTCAAATCCCTCCATGTCCTTACCCCTCCCAATCTCTCTCATCTCCTCCAGCCCCTCAACTATCCACAATACCTGCGCTCCTCTAATTCTGGACTTTTGAGCATCCCCGATCTTAATTGCTCCAATGTTGGCAGCTGTGACTTCAGCTGCCTAAGCAATGGAATTTCCTCTCCAAACCACTCTGTGTCTATATTTCTCTTTCCTCCTTTAAAAGGCGCCTTAAATCTGCTTCTGACTGTGCTATTTCTGCTTACATGGCTGGGTGTTAAAAATTTAGTTCACAATCCTCCTTGAAATGCCTTGGAGCATTTAGCTACATTTAAGGCGATATATAAAAGCAGGTATCTGTTGTTGCTGTTGGAGTATAGTGCCTAAAACTGAAAGCAGAACTCCAGATGGGATCTGACCAAGGTTTTACAATGCAAGCACAAAGCAGTTTGCATGATAAGGTAAGGACAGTACAGAAGCAGTGGCAGACATTCAAGGTGAGATTTCATAACTCTCAGCAAAGATGTATTCCATTGAGAAAGATGCACCATCTGGGCTAACTTAAGGAAGTTCAGGATGGTATCAAATTGAAAGAAAAAATGCACAATGCTACAATGATTAGCAGTAACCCAGAAGAAACCAGGAAAGGATGACTAAAATAAATAAAGAGGGAGGAATTGGAATATGATAGAAAATTAGCAAGAAATAAAGAAAACAGACAGTAAACACTTCTACAAGTATATAAAAAATGGAAGAAAATAGCTGAAGTGAAAATTGGTCCCTTAAAGGGTGAGGCTGGGAAATTAAAAATAGGAAACAAGGAAATGGCAGAGACTTTGAATAAGTATTTTGTATCTGTTTTCACGGTAGAAGATACAAAAAGCAGCCCAAGAGTAGTAGAAAGTCAAGAGACAAAAGGGAGGGAGGACTTAAAACAATCACAATCACTGAAGAAAAAGTACAAGGAAAAAATAATGGGACTAAAGATTAACAAATCCTCTGGACCTGAAGGCCTGCATCCTAGTGTCTTAAAATTGGATGCAGTGGTTGTAATCTCCCGAAATTCTCTAGATTCTGGAAAGGTGCCAGAATATTGGGAAATCGCTTCTATTGATAAAAGGAGGGAGACAGAAAACAGGACCAGTTTATAGACCAGTTTGAGAAAATGCTAGAATCCATTGTTAAGGAGGTAGTAGAAAATCATAATACAATCAGGCAGAGTCAACATGGTTTTGTGAAAGGGAAATTCTGTTTGACAAATTTATTAGAGGTCTTTGAGGATGTAACAAACGGGATGGATAAAGGGGAACCAGTAAGTTCAGTATATTTGGATTTCTAAAAGTCATTCAGTAAGGTGTCATATTAAAGGTTACTGCATAGGATAAAAGCTTTTGGTGTTGTGGGTAATATATTAGCATGGGTAGAGGATTTGCTAACAGGAAGGAGGGTCAGGATAAATGGGTCATTATCAGGGTGGCAAATTGTAACTAGTGGAGTGCCACAGGGATCAGTGCTGGGCCCTCAACTATTTATGATCTATATTAATAACTTGAATGAAAGGATCAACTGTATTGTAGCCAGATTTGCAGACGATACAAAGATAGAAAGGATAGCAAGTAGTGAAGAGGACATAAAGAGTCTGGAAAGAGATTTAGATAGGCTAAGTCAATGGGCAAAATTTGGCAGATAAAGTATAACGTGGGAAAATGTGAGGTTCTCTACTTCGGCAGGAAAAATAAAAGAGCAGAAAATTATTTAATGGAGAGAGACTGCAGAATGCTGTCGTCCCGAGGGTCCTTGTACATGAATCACAAAAAGTCAGCATGCAGTTACAGCAAATAATTAGTAAGGCAAATAGAATGTTGGCCTTTATGACAAGGATAAAAGTAGGGAAGTCTTGCTACAAATAAGAACAGAAAATGCTGGAAATACTCAGCAGGTCTGGCAGCAAATGTGGAAAGAGAAACAGAGCTAATGTTTCAGGTCAAGGACCTTTCTACAGAACTGAAATGAAGTGAGGAGGGGAAAGAAGGACAGAAGAGATGTTCTGTGATAGTGTGGAGGGCAGGAAAGATTAACTGACAAAAGATTTCATGGTACAAAAGGTAATTGTTTTAGTAAAGAAACAAAAGATTTGTCCATAGTGGGTGCGAATGGCAGAATAATGAACGGCTGTGTCTGAAAGCAAAAACATGAAAAATAAGATGGACGACAGAATCCACAACTTGAAATTCTTGAACTCAACGTTGACGATGGAAGGCTGTAAAGTGCCCAATAGAGAGATGAGGTTCTGTTCCTCAAGATAGCACTGAGCTTCACTGGAACGGTGAAGCAGACCAAGGATAGAGATGACCGTGTGACAGCAAGGTGGAAATTAAAATGGCACGCTACCGGAAGCTCGGGGTCACGTTTGCTCAACATTGAATTCAAAAAATACCGGATTGGCTGTAAAGAGCTTTGGGGTGTCCTGAGGATGGGAAAGGTGCTATATAAAGGCAAGTGTTTTTCTTGATAATTAGGCATTTCACCAAGTTCTGGTGACTGACGGGAGAAGTTTGAGAAAATTTTCCCCCGCTGCCTGCTTCTGATTGTTATCCAGTGGTCCCTGCAGTTCAAGTGGATACCAGGTGAGGACACATTCAGGAACAGCTTGCCATCCATCACTGGGCACTGCAATGAGGTGGCCAGAGGGCCAGCAGTGCCTGTGGAAGTGGAGTTCAAATGACAGAGTTTTCAGAAGATGGAGGAGAACTCGTAAAACATATCAACATTTTGCAAACTGTTTCTCCGCTCAGTGATCTATTTTTACTTAATAGTAGAGGCAAACTGGATGGATGTGTCCTTCAAATTGGACTAAATGGGGCTTCCTCATGGAAGACCTGTAATAAACCAATCAGGGTTACTTGGAGTCTTTTAGTCCTGTTCATTGCTTCACCTCAAACATGAGGCAGAAACTGAAAATTGAAACTAGTGGAGAGACTGGAGAATCTGGGATTGTTCTCCTTGGAGCAAAGAAGGGGAAATTTAACAAAGGCTTTCAGAATTATGAAGAGTTTTAATAAAGTAAATAAGGAGAAATTATTTCCATTGGTAAGCAGAGTGGTAACCAGAGGACACAGATTTAAGACAGTTGCCAAAAGAACCACAGGAGTAATGAGACAATTTTTTTTAAGCAGTGAGTTGTTATGATCTGGAATGTGCAGCCTGAAAGAGCACTGGAAGCAGATTCAATAGCAACTTTCAAATGGGGAAGAATTAAGAGAGAAACACAAGATGGGAAGGAGGTTTAGCGAGAAACACAAATTTATTGAAGGGAGAGTTTGTGTCGGCCTATGATGTGTCCTGTTAACTAACGTGCTTTCTTCTGCAAGGTTTCTTTGGTGCCTCTCTGACAGCTCAGCCTCACGTCCACTGAGCCTCAGTGGTGTGCCACTAGAGTCAGTGAATTGGTGGCATAGTGGTATTCTCATATTCCAGAGACCCAGGGTAACGGTCTGGGGACATGGGTTTGAATCCTACCATGGCAGATGGTGAGATTTTAGTTCAAGATTTTTATTGAACTTAATGTCTTGCACTGACCACAAAACCATTGCCAATTGTAAAAACCCATCTGGTTCACTAATGTCCTTTTAGGGAGGGAAATCTGTCGTCCTTATCTGGTCAGGCCTACATGTGACTCCAGACCCATAGCAATGTGGTTGACTCTTAAAAGCCCTCTGAACAAGGGCAATTAGGGATGAGCAATAAATGCTGGCCTAGCCAGCGATGCCCACACACCATGAACATTTAAAAAAAAAACTTTCTGTATATTGTGAAACATAAAATGGTATAAAAACTTTAGTTAGAAATGACGTCAATTATGTTTTTGTTTTGCATTTACTTTCTTGCTATATTTAATATTGTAGAAACATCACCGGATTAATTTTTATTTAGGCATTATTTATCTTTAAATATATTCTTTTTGCATTCTTTGACTTATAAATTATGTTACTGATCTCATTAGAAAACAAAAAAGTCAAACATTTTAATTCAGGCTTTGGTGATACAGGAGTAAGGTTTCGCAGTAACATTTGAAAACGAATGAAAGAATGTAACATGATCAAATGCCATGTGGTTATGCATCATATGGAGTATATGTAATTCCTATATTTAAGAAGGGTGGCAGAACATGTCCAGGGAATTATAGACCAGTCAGCTAACATCGGTGGTAGGAAAATGATGGAAATCCTGCTACAGAAGAGAAAAGAAGAATAGAAGAACTTCTAGATTCAAAAAATATAATAATGAATAGTCAGCATAGATTTCAAAAAGGAAAATCTTGCTCGACCAACCTTATTGTATTTTTTGAGGAGGTAACAAAGAGAGGGGACAATGGTAATGCAGTAGATGTAATTTATCTGAATTTTCAAAAGGCATTTGATCAGGTGCCTCATAATAGACTAATGAATAAAGTGAGAGAATGTGGAGTCAGGAGACAAATGACAGAATGGATTGCCAACTGGCTTCAAGACCAAAAGCAGAGAGTAGCAGTAAAAGGTAGTTACTCAGAATGGCAGAAGGTGGGGAGTGGTGTTCCACAAGGATCAGTGCTCGGACCACTGCTGTTCACAAATACATTAAAGATTTGGATTTTGAATCAAAGACACAATTTCTAAATTTGAGGATGATGTTAAATTGGAGAGATAGTGAATACTGGGAAGGACTACGACAAATTACAGGATGACATTAATAAACTTGCAGAATGGGCGATGAATTGGCAAACGAGGTTCAAACCAGATAAATGTGAGGTAGTACATTTTGGTCGGAAGAATAGGGAGGCCACTTATTACCAGGAAGTAGCAAGTGTCGGTGAAGTGGAGGAACAAAGGGGACTCAAGTACAAATACATCAATTGCTAAAAATTGTGTTACAGGTTAGCAAGTCTATAAACAAAGCAAACCAAGCAATGGGCTTTATTTCTAGAAGGATAAAATTGAAAAGTAGGGAAGTTATTCTTCGGGCAAAATCATCCCAGATTTGCACTAAGTGCAGTAGCAGGCGGGAAAAAGGACGTTTTACCCACTGGCTGCAACGGCGGGTTTTTGTGCCATTTCGTCCTAATCCTTTAATCATGCATTCCTGGGAAACATGCCATCGTGCTGGCAGGTGGCCTCCGATTTGCCCGCCACACCGTCACGTCGCCACTTCTTCATGCCAGGCAGCATATTTAAAGTGCAACCGCATGCACAACTCTGTCTTCCAGCCCAGGACTGCTGCACAGAAGACATGGCCTCGAAAGGCAAGAAGAGTGCAGCCCCCTGATTCAGTGGCACATCCCTGGGACAACTTCTGGACACTGTTGGAGCCCGCCGCCATGTTCCCAACCCCCGCTCTGGCCGCAGAAGGCCCATCAGTGTCACCACTCCAGCTTGGGAAGTGGTGGCAGTGGTGGTTAACCAATGCCACCAGGGTAAGGCAACCATCTCTTCACTCTAAACTCACACACTCACAAGCCCATTACACATTCACTGGCATCTCACTCACTGCCAGACCAAGAGACTTCACCGCTCACTCTCTCACACACACCCTCACATCTCCATCTGGTCTCATCCCTTCTGGAGGCTGCCTCCTCAGCCCTCACCCTCTTGAGGCCACTTGCACAGATCAACATGTGCCCCCACACACACCCTGGATTACCCTCCTTCCCCAGTACAGCCCTCACCCTGCAGCCTCTTCCCTTGCCTGAGACCATTTCTCCCCCTTCCCCAAGTCAGCCATAACCCTGCAGCCATTGAACAGCCACCCCGCCTTACGGTTGGTCTCGTAAGTAGTGACCTGACCTTGGACCCCCCTAAAATTGATGTGGTGCTGCCTGCAAAGCCTGGTGCTGATGATTGTGTGTGTTGCCTGAAGCAAGGTAGGCAAACAAACCTGAAAGTCCCGAGTAAAGTGCAGCTCACCAGGTGCACCTCGTTTATGTTCAGTTGTGAAGCGCATGTTGACATGTCCAGCGTGGGGGAGATAATTCTGGTGACAGGGCTTATAATGATATGTAGGTGTATTAAAATGAAGTTCCCGATGTGCTCTGGTGGGAAACATGGCCCACCACTGACGGGCAGAGGGGATGATTACAAACTGGTTTCATAACGATGTGAAACCGATTTTTGGCCTTCCAGCCATATTGTCCGCTCATGCCCGCTATGACGCCTGATGCCAGCGGGCACGGAAAATTTCGCCTTTAAACTTGATTGAACCTCAGTTAGAGTACTGCATGCAGTTCTGGTTGCCATATTGTTAAAAGGATATTGAGACACTGGAGATGTGCAGGGAAGATTTACATGGATGATACCAGAAATGTGTGCGTATACATATCAGGAAAGGATTAACAGGCTGAGTCTCTCCTCTCTTGCAAACGAAGGCTGAGGGGTGATCCTAATAGAGGTCTTTGAAATATGAAAGGTTTTAATAGAGTGGATATGGAGAGAATGTTCCCTCTTGTAGGAAGAGCATAACTAGAGGCCATCAATATAAGATAGTTACCGTGAAATCCAATAGGGAATCCAGAAGGAACTTATTTACCCAAGTGGTAAGAATGTGGAGCTCACTACCACAGGGCGGTGTTGAACAGAATAGAATAGATGCATTTAAGGAGAACCTAGGCAAGCATTTGAGAGAGAGGGGAATAGGTGGTTACAATGGTACATTCAGATGAAAAAGGTGGAAGGAGGCGCAAGTGGAGCATAAACACTGGGAAGAACTAATTGGGCTGGCCTGTTTCTGTGCCTTATATCCAACGTAATCCTATGTACATGAGTGGTGTCATGTGATTGAATGGCAGATGATTGAATGTCATATGGTCAAATCTCCAGGAATATGTCAAACCAGAGTTGGCAACCCAAAGTGTGAAGGGATGTGATAGCAAGAAATGAGGTTAATAGTGAACTCTTGGCCAAAATGCTTCGACATGAGGAGCTAAGGGGATGATTTAAACACTCCAAATTATGTGGCATATTGATCTCCATCCACCAAAATAGGACGTCAAGTGACATGGTGTCATGAAATCTTGCCCAACACACACATTCCATAGCTAGACAACCTACAACAACAGTTAACCAGATTCAGGGACATGTTAAGAGTGAGAAATGTTTGGGCCAAGATGGACCCAACACCAAGCCCTCCCATTCCCTACCTTCTTCTCCTGTATAGAGCCATGTCACATTCATTGCTACAATTGTTCTTTCCAGTATCTCTCAGCTGCTGGAATCAATTTGTTCAGTTTTTGTTCTTTTAAAATAGCAAATTGCAACGTCAAAACTAATGGATTATGCGAGGATGTAGGGAAACAGCTGAGGACAGATAAACCAACGCATTCCGGGTGGAGATATTAACATGTATAAGCTTACTGCATTCCTCTGCTGCTATTTTAATAAAAGCATTAATCTATCGGATAGAGCACATGGTAAGTTCACATTTGGGTCAGTGCACCATGGTCAACAAAAGAAGCACAAGATAGTATAAAATTCAAGATAGGACTTGGACAAAGACAAAGACACAGAACAGTGGAGATCCCATGGACTGGCTAAGATATAATGAACAACAAAGTGTTAGAAAGAAAGCATTATGAGTCACATAAAGGGAATATGGGAAAACACTTGCGAGACATATCAAGATCAGCATTAAAAGTTTCTAAAAGTCTATTAAGATAAAGAGGATGTCTAAGGTTAATGTGGGCTTCTCAAAGACAGACACAGGTTACATTTTAATTGAAAATAGGGAAATGACGGACTTGCTAAATGATTGCTTTGAATTATGTTCACACTAAAGGAAGGGGATAAAGTGGAGATGCAAGGTAAACTAAAAATAAATCCGGGGAGGAGCTTACTGGATTTAATGTGAATAAAAAAAAGATGGTAGAGTAGAAAAAAGTAAGAGTGAAGATAACAATCTCCCAGTCCTGATAGTTTCCATCCCAGGATATTAAAAGGAGTAGCTGAGAGGATTGTGAATGTTTCGGTATGATCTTCCGAAGCTGCCCTGATTCAGAAATTGCCCTTTGGATTGGAAAATTGCTGCTGTCGCTCCATTATTTACGCAGGGTGGGAGAGAGAAACCCAGAAATAAATTAGTCTAAAATCCATTTGGGGAAGTTAGGAGAATCTGTTATTCAGGGTATAGTGACTAAGCAATTGGACAAGTATGAACTAATCAGACAGAGCCAACATGGATTTGTCAATGGTAATCATAATCATGGATCAATGGGTCAATCACAGAAGTCTATGGTCACCAGTATCCTCTCAGGGTATGGTTCCTGGCGAGAGAGAGAGAGAGCGAGAGAGAAAAAGAGAGAGTGAGTGAGAGAGAAAGAAAGAGAGAAAGAGAGAAAGAGAAAGAGAGAGAGAAAAAGAGAGAAAGAGAAAGAGAGAGAAAGAGAGAAAGAAAGAGAAAAAGAGAGAAAAAAAGCTAACATGGTACATAATGGAGTGTCTCTGGTTGTTTTTTATATTGAATTCCAGAAGGGTCTCACATGGGAGACTGATAGTAAAAAGTGAAAGGATGTGGAATTGGAAGCAACTTTTTGACATAGGTTAGGAATTGGTTAGGAGGGAGGAGACGGTGTAGCAATAACTGTCAGAATTGTGGTGGTGGATCAGATATTAAGTGAGTCAGAGGTCGGAGATAGTGGAAATTGGAGTAGGGTAGCCGGAGATGGGGGAGTCAGAAGTCAGGGAGTTGGGGGAGTCGGATATCAGGGAGTGGGGGGAGTCGGAGATCAGGGAGTGGGGGGAGTCGGAGATCAGGGAGTGGGGGAGTCAGGGTTCAGGGAGTGGGGGAATTGGAAATGAGGGAGTGGGGAAGTCAGAGATGAGGGAGTCGGGGGAGTCAGAGATGAGAGTGTTGGTGGGGGTTACAGAGATCAGTGAGTGGGAGCATCAGAGTTCAGGGAGTAGGAGAGTCGGAGATCGGGGTGGGGGGTGTTCAGAGATCAGGGATTGGGAGAGTCGGAGATCAGGAAGTGGAGAATCTGAGATCAGGAAGTGTGGGAGTCAGAGATTGGGTGGGGGTTCGGAGATCAGGGAGGGGGGAGTCGGAGATCAGAGAGTGGTGGAATCAGAGACGAAGTAGTGGGGGGGGGGGCGATTCAGAGATTAGTGAGTGGGTGAGTTGAAGATCAGGGAAGGGGAGTTGGAGATCAGGGAGCGGGGATCTCAGAGATCGGGGAGTGGGATAGTCGGAGATCAGAGAATGGGAGATTCAGAGATCAGGAAGTGGGGGAGTCGGAGATGGGGAGGGGGGAGTTGGAGATCAGGGAGTGGAGGTGTCAAAGATTAGAGAGTCAGAGAAATTGGAGATCAGGGAGTGGGGGAGTCAGAGGTCGGGGAGTGAGGGAGTTGGAGTCAGGGAGTGGGCGGGGGGGGTTTGGAGATCAAGGAGGGGGAATAGGAAATCAGAGATTGGGGGAGTTGGGGATCAGGGAGGGAGGAGCTGGAGATCAGGAGGGGGGTTCAGATGTCAGGGAGTAAGGCAGTCAGAGATCAGGAAGTAGATGAGGTTGGCGATCAGGGAGTGGGGGTGTCTAAGATCGCG
Source organism: Carcharodon carcharias (assembly GCF_017639515.1). Classification (NCBI taxonomy): domain Eukaryota; kingdom Metazoa; phylum Chordata; class Chondrichthyes; order Lamniformes; family Lamnidae; genus Carcharodon; species Carcharodon carcharias. The sequence goes on along the minus strand of NC_054468.1, from coordinate 89,401,719 downwards.
GAGAGTGGAGGTCGTTGGTGTCATAGTACCCCTTTAAGGGATAACAGCATGCCATCAATAGAAGTGAAGTGTGTCATGTGATCCAGTCTCAGTTTCACTCTGGCCTGTGAGCAGAACACAGGGAACTCACAGCTCTGCTACTGATGTCTGAGTTTTCTACCTTTGTATAAATGTTCTCATGTGCCGAGTTTAAATAAATGCACCCACAATGTGTTTGCACAACCCCTGAGTGATTTGTGCCTTTACATCATTCTAAAAACATGCCAGTCAGGTTGGGGAGTCAGAGATCACTGGATGTGTGAGTTGAAGGTGAGGGGTTTGTAAATGAGAATGGGGGAGGGCGGGGTTGAAGATGTGAGGGCAGTGGGAGATCGGGAGGGGATGGGGGAGTTAGACAATTGTGAGGTCTGTAAAGAGATTTGCTTGGCGGTTTGGGGGAGACACTCCTGCTTCTCCAGGCCCACAAGCAGTGCCTGTAAAAGCACATACTTCATTGACCCTGTCCTTCTCACCTCCTTTTTCCTGCCAGGATTTTCACAGCTTAAGGTAGCCTGTCCTCCACGGGTTAAAAATAAAAAATGTTATTCAAATGGATGCACACAGCTTCCTTAAAAGTTGTTACTGCTGGACATGTCTCCTGAGAGCGATTGGTCATCTGCTCCACTGACCTGCCTCCTGAGAGCAGATTGGTCACCAGCCTGCCAGCTGAGACCAGCCCTTGGGGTTTAAAATTCCCCCTGCATTAGGGAGCACAGTAAGTAATAATGATGTTAAAAAGCTGCAAAGGCAGATTGATAGATTAAACCAGTGAGCAAAACGGTGGCAGGCGGAGTTCATTGTGGGAAGTATAAGATCATCCTCTCTGGACCCAAGAAAGATCAGCGTATTTTCTAAATGGTGAGAATCAAGCAAATGTGGAGGAGCAGAGTGATTAAGGAGTCCATGTAGAGAAAAGGGATGGAAGTTATGTTACAGTTATACAAGGCTATATAAGTTAGACTACAGTCAGAGGGCTGTGCTCCATTCTGGGCACCACACCTCAGGAGGGATATATTGGCATGGAGAGGGTGCAGCAGAGATTCAACTGAAAGATACTAAATTACTACGCTAGGTTGCATAAGTTAGGACTATATTCCTCATGTTCATAAGCGCGCACTTATGCCGGGGTCACTGAATGGTGATTGGTGGCAAGAATATCTGAGTACAAGGGATTAAGGACTTATTTAATGGAGCTATTTAAGGTGATTGAACGTTTAATAGGATCAACAGAAATAAACTATTCCCTCTGGTGGGGATGCCCAGAACAAGGGAGTAGAACCCTAAAATTATAGCCAGGCCATTGAGGGTGATGTCAGAAAAGACTTGCATTTATATAGTGCCTTTCATGACTACAGCACACCCAAATCACCTTACAGCCAATGCAGTATTTTTGAAGTGTAGTCACTGTTGTAATGTAGGGAACATGGCAGCCAATCTGTGCACAGCAAGCTCCCAAAAACAGCCCGCTGATGATGATCAATCTATTTTTGTGATATTTTTTAGCCAGGGTACCAATATTGGTCAGGAAGCAGTTCTTCACACAAAGGATAATGGAGATATGGAACTCTCCACACCCCAAAAAGCTGGTGAGAATAGATCAAATTAAAATTTCAAAAGTGAGCTTGACAGATTTTTGTTGGGTAAGGGTATTAAGGGATATAGAAGCTAGGTGGGTAAACGGGGTTCAGGTGCAGAGTAGCCATGGTCTAACTGAATGGTGAAACAGATTCAAGGGGCTGAATGGCCAACTCCTGTTCCTGGACATAAGAGTGAGTCTAAACAGGGTCAGTGTACACTACGGGGTGAACTCACACCAGCATTCACTATGATTGTGAACGTCTCATACCTGTAACATCAGCAGATGAGTCTCATCGGATGGAAGGAAAATAAGACCCCCCATGGAAATGTACAAGAGGCCCCTCACCTTGTGAAGCCCCCTCCTTGATGCATATGCATGGTCTTAGGGTGGGGTTCTATCCCATTGATTACAGAAGACGCAATGGATCCGATAATATTCCCATGGCGTTCTGTGCATTTGCAGTCTCATGACCTGACCGCACACAATAATGCAAGGCCAGGACATTTAAATATTTATCTGCCTCTCCCAATGCGCAGTGGGCTGTGTCCACTGTGCACAAAGTGCTGAGGGCCATTTGCTAAATCACACTATAAACTGATTGTCCATCATTATTCAGCAGGAGCTCCTCATCACCATGACCTGCAGTCAATATTTCAAAGGAATATGAATGGGTTGAATCATTTAGAAGAGGTGGCAACAAATGTTTTGCTTTAATCTGGGTTTGGGAGAGGGCCAAACAAGGATTTGGTAAAGTGATCCCCGAGTATGAGAAGCAGATTGGCTGCAGTGGATTAACACAAACACAATGTGCTCACATCAGACATTGCTTCTTATGGTTTTGGCTGCCAGGATAACACAGTCCACATGCGGCAGATTATCTCTCCCCAGAAAGCCCTTCACGCTCAGCAAGTTAGCCCATCTCACCCTGGGCAAGGGACAGAACCACAAGTGTCCCCTTGACTAGGATGATAAATCAGCCAATGTTCCCACTGCTGTTCACCGAGAAGTACTCATATGTGTGGGAACCAGAATACCCGAGGGAGAAGGGTAGTTTCTACATAGATAATTGATACCCAGAACTGAGTTACAAGCTGAAATTTAATTAAGCTTCCTTCTTCCCTCTGATGCTAATTAACCCCATTGTTGATTTGCATGTTTTAGACTTCCAGTACATTCATTTCTGAAATGAAACAAAGACCCTTTGCTCTGGCCAATTATGGCATTTTTATCATTTACTGTGCCTTGGCAGCCTCCCACATAAGTTAACCTTTTCTCATTTGGATTTACATGAGATTCTCTGAGGTGGAAGGAGGACCTTGTGCCCATTTTACCAGGGCTGGTTTCAGGTCTCCCATGCTCTGAGGACACCTGAAAAATGCCCGACCCAATGTTGGTGGCTAGTTAAACCAGATATAAGGCCTCCTTACATATATAAATGAGGCCTAATGCTTACTTTAGTCTCCCTTACTGATAATCGACATTTCAGAATGGAGTAGGTGCTGGGCCTGTTCCGCCTCGGATTCTTAAATGGTCGCTCGGCAATGGCCATCAAAAATTAAGCATTGTAGAAAAATCATGCAAAAATAACACTGCTGTGGAGCCAGGAGAAGCAGGGTTTCCACCCCCAACTGCTCCAATAATTTCCACTCCACATTCCCTCGGACTTACCTTCACATCCTTGGACTTGCCCTCGCATCTTTGCTTGAGAAACAAGCCACCCAAATTCCTTTCTTCAAATGGTCACCCGTGGAGTTGCAGCAGCTCACCCCTGTGACATTAATGAATCCTGTAGCCTGACTTAAGGGCTGTCTTAGGCCTCCCTGCTGCATTGCCACTTCTGTGCTCAAAAGCAGGCACCTATTAATTTATACCCATTGATGCCTACATCTCACTGAATGAACTACTCCTGTTCCTATGTTCAGTTACTGAAATCAGGAAGAGATTTTTGTTTCATTATGCATGAAAACCAATGTACATTATCAGTTGTGAAGTATTTCATTGTGTGGACTGCAGTGATTGTGAGGGAATTACAGCAAAGTCCAATCCTGTTCTCAGCCGACATGCACCAGTAGGCGGTGGCAATCAGGATTGTGCAGTTGGGGTACGACAGTTGGCCGCTGTTCCTCTGAGGTAGGGTGAGGGATAACGTAGGCAGCAATCCACTTTCTGTCCTACCAGGTCTCTACCATACACCTCTCCTCACAGCTTCCCCCTTCTCCTCCCAGCTTCCCCCATCTCCTCCCCTCACCCTGTGCCCCTACAATCAGGAAGTAACAACTTAGATTTATATAGGGGCTTTAACGTGGTGAAATGCCCCAAGGAGCTTCATAGGACACAAATATTGACACTGAACCATGCAAGGAGATATTAGAATAGGTGGCAAAAGGCTTGATCAAAGGGTTAGGTTTTAAGAAGCATCAGAGAAGAGAGGTGGAGAGGTTTGGAAAGGGAATTCCAGAGCTAAGGGCCCAGGCAGCTGAAGTCAAGGTAGCCAGTGGTGGGGTGAAGGAAATCAGAGATGCACAGGAGTACAGAATTGGATGAGCTCAGATATCCCGAAGGGTGGCAGGACTGGAGAAGGATACAGAGAAAGGGAGAGACAAGAAGGATGAGAATTTTCAAATCAAGATGTTGCTCAGCTGAGAGCCAACTGCAAGCACAGGGGCTACAGGTGAAGTAAACTTGGTGTGGGGTAGGACAGGACAGGAGCAGCAGAGTTTTGAATTGATTCCTTATGCAGGGATAGTTATACGCCATCCCTTAGACAGGTTGCATCATTGGCTGCTGCAGAGACTCAAATTGTTTTTTTTTCCTTCCTGAGCTCTCTGCCAAAGACAAATCTGACCCACATGATCTCTACCATGGGTGGGGCAAGAAGGCAGGTCCCCAATCCACCCCAGCCAGAACGAACCCTATGGTGTTGGCACCAATCTGATCCACAGTGGCTGTCCATCACAGTAACTGAACATAGGAACAGGAGTAGTTCATTCAGTGCCTGAATGAGGTGTAGGCATCAATGGGTATAAATTAACTGGTGCCCACTTTTGAGCACAGAAATGGCAATGCAGCAGGGAGGCCCAAGACAGCCCTTAAGTCAGGCTTCAGGACTCATTAATGTTCTGTTTTCCCTCCATACTAGCCTCGAGACACTGTGGCCAAAGAGATCATTCAGGTCAGGAAAGAGCAGAAATCGAGAAGCTTTGGCTGAAAAAAATCAGGTGGGCTTACTTCTAGGCATGCGGGAGGTATAATTCAAACAGAAGTGGGAGACATTAGAGCTGACTTGTGGCCAAATAAGACTGCGGGGTGGGGGTTGTTTGGTACTGTGGGATTGATAAATATCACAGAGCAACACTGAGGGGGTGAGAGAGTACTGACAAATAGGTATGGGCAATAGAGTACCTTTTTTTATTCCGTCTTGGGATGTGGGTGGCACTAGCAAGGCCAGCATTTGTTGCCCATTCCCAATTGCCCTTGAGCCGAGTGGCTTGCTAGGCCATTTCGGTGGGCAGTTAAGAGTCAACCACAATGCTGTGGATCTGGAGTCACATCTAGTCCAGACCAGGTGAGGACAGCAGATTTCCTTCAATAGAGAACCAGATGGGTTTTTACACTAATTGATGATAGTAGGGTCACCATTACTGAGACTAGCTTTCAGATTTTTAAAAATTAATTTTAATAATCCACTAGCTTCCATGATGGGATTTGAACCTGTGTGCCCAGAATATTAGCTTGGATCTCGAGTACTAATCCCATAACATCACCACCACACCACTATCTCCCCATTGAGCACTGAGTACCAATACCAACATGAAGTGCATGCTTTAGAGCAAATTAATACCTGAACTGACTATCCATCTTCATGGATGGATGCATGTCTTAGATGCTGAGGAACTAAGTGGCCTCCTTTCTATTACATCCCTGTCTTCTTCCAAAATCCACAGTCATTGACCGCACTCTGTTACATCCCACAAGTGGCCTTTTTCAACTGTAAGCTGAGACAGTGAAGGGTTCTGGGCTATTCAACTTAGGCAGGTTTTGCATCCAAGCCTGATCCTGTCCTTACTCTGAAATTCTCCAACACTCCATTTCCAGCAGGGGTTGGGTGGGTGGAGATCAGAATCATCAGCCTCGACTAGCATTTGCCTTCTTTAAACTATCCTGTATGAAATCAGCTAACTCAACTGGGAATTTCTCCTTTGTCTGCATAAGGCACTTGATAGTGGGCAGTTGGGCAGTAAACCATCACGAACTCTGTAGAAACCTCGGCTGCTAACAGTAACAATCCATCAGCATGTGGCCTGTGCAACCACAGGCTTGGCCTGACTTTTCATCATACTTATGGTCAGAAGCAAGATGGAACGTACCACAAGGTCAAGAATTCAACATGAAGCAGGGTGAAATAAACCAATTTTACTTGGTAGTGTTGCTGCTTTTTAAAAGCACAGAACCTGGAGTGGTTTATATGGTGGGTGCAGAGCATTTGAAGAGCAGAGCAATGTTTAGGCTGAGAGAGGACTGAGAAAGCCTAAAGCAAGCCAAGCTTTGCTAAAAGAGGGCAATGGTTTGTGAAATATAGTCTCAGTAGTGAAAAGAAAACTGGAATTGCCAGCAGTGACTCTCAGACAAGCAATCTGTTTCCAATGCAGCAGACCAGTTGTGGTTTACAGTGAAGCCAAGATTTTATTACATTTTTTCACAAGAAATTAAAAAAGAACAAAGTGAATGAGATTGTAACAGATCGTTAGATAAATTGCTCTGTCACTAGGCCCTTAAAGCTGTCGTTTGAACATTGTGTCCAATATTTATCCCTCAACCAAAATCACTGAAAAGAAGATTATCTGGTCACTGACACATTGCTGTTTGTGGGACCTTGCTGTGCGCAAATTGCCTGCTGCATTTCCAGAATGGACCAGAGGCTCCACTTCAAGAAGATTGCTTCATTGGCTGTCGGAGCCTTGGGTTGTCCTGAGGTCGTGAAAGGCACTGTAGAAATGCAAATTCTTTCTTTTCGACTATGCTGCTCCTTATCTGATGACCTCTTAAGAGGTGGTTAGAACAAATCATTTATCCCAATGTCTCATGCTAGAGCACATAGTACCACCTTCACCAATTGTTAAGAACTCGGTAAAGCCCTCATTGTAGGTTAGAGACTAACCTTTCACCTCTGGGGCCTAGGTTCACACATGGAGGACTAATGACTTTGAAGACACAGGTCAGATTTTTAACACAGATCCTAATAACACAGCAGCTGATCATCACAACTAGATTCCAGACTCCCCATCAGCAACACCACAGCAAATCGGCTGGTCTATATATGTGTCTGTACTACATGTAAGTGAGAAAAGATATGGTTACAATTGATGCCATCTCAGAATGGGTTCAGGTGATGATAACTCATTTGAGTTTCACTACACGATACCAACCGACCCGCTCAATGAGGCTTTTCATCTACAATCTCTTCTGACATCCGCTTATAGAATTGCTACTTGAAGGGATATCCTTCATTTCTCACTGTGTAAGTGCACTGCTGAAGATGGAGCTGAGACTTGAGAGTAGAATGGTCCCAGGTTGATTGCTGGTCCATCCTCCGAGAGCAGATCTATCTGGGAGATTAGAGGGGGAGGGTGGAGGCTGGAGGAAGGAGGGCTTTGTTGGCCTCAGTAGCCATGACAGAGCCACTGCCCAGGGTCCCATGCTTCTGAGGTGTGTGGTCAACTCCCAGAAGATAGCAACCAACAGCGGAAATCCTGAATCACAGAAAGTTTATGGCACAGAAGGTGGCCACTTGGCCCATCGTGCCTGCTGGAAAAACAAGCCAGCCAGCCTAATCCCACTTTCCAGAATTAGGTCCATAGCCCTGCAGGTTACAGCACTTCAGGTGCATAGCCAAACACATTTTAAGTGAGTTGAGGTTTTCTGCCTCTACTACCCTTTCAGGCAGTGAATTCCAGACCCCCACCACACTCCAGGTGAAAATATTTTTCCTCATCTTCCCTCTGATTCTTCTACCAATCACTTTAAATCTATGCCCCCTAGTCTCTGTTAAGGTAAATAGGTCCTTCCCATTCACTCTATCCAGGCCCCTCACAATTTTGTACACCCAAATCAATTCTCCCCTCAGTCTCCTCTGTTCCAAGGTAAACAACCTCAGCCTATCCAATCTTTCCTCATTGCTTCAATTTTCCAGGCCTGGCAACATCCTCTTAAATCTCCTCTGTACCCTCTCTGATACAATCACATCCTTTCTGTAATGAGGTGACCAGAACTGTGCACAGTACTCAAGTTGTGGCCTAACTAATGATTTATACAGTTCCAGCATAACCTCCCTGCTCTTATATTCTACGCCTCAGCTAATGAAAAAAGGATTCCATACGCCTTCTGGACCACCTTATTAACCAATCCTGTTGCCTTCAGGGAGCTGTGTACATGCACTTCAAGGTTCCTCGCTCCCTCCACAACTCTCAGTATCTTCCCACTAATTGTGTATTCCTTTGTCTCATTTGACCTCCCCAAATGCATCACCTCACACTTCTCAAGGTTGAATTTCATTTGCTGCTTGTCTGCCCACCTGACTGGTCCATTGATATCTGAATGATTTCCACTCCCCGCATCTCAGTCCTTTCTCCCCACTGATCAAATATAAAGTGAACAGCAAATACCACAGATGCTGGAAATGTGAACTAGAAACAGAAAATGCTGGAGTTCTTCCATTACCATCTCCTCTTGTCTTGCATCATCATCCCTTTTGTCATTTAATCCCTTGGGCCTCCCCCCGCACCCCCCATCTCTGTATTGGCTTTAACAGCTTCCAGTGCTGACAAAGGGCCATTGATCCAGAACATTGGGATGAATTTTACCCGGAAGCAGTACCCCGCTCCAAGCTGAAAGGTCAGGGCAGGGATGCCCCTATATGACCAGGAAGCCCCTGTATGACCAGGAAGCCCTGAGCTGGTTTTAAGACCGTCGGGCTGCAAAATTGGCTCGGGGTGGGACTTCTGCCCTCATCTGTGAGGAATTCATGCCTCCGAGAGCTCCTGGCTGGCCTCCAGTCACAGCAGCAGCACTGTTTTTCAGGCTGGAGAGCAGTATACAGCCGTGTTGCCCAGGGTCATCATTAGGAGCACAGTTTTTTCTGACATATGTTGATGGCCAGGAATTGGGCATATGGGCATCACTTTGAAGTTTACAGTTGACACAAAACTTCAGCTTTATTTTATGTGGTTATCCATGAGAAGGATAGGAACAGACTTCAGGAGGACTTGGTAAAATGGGCAGACATGTGACTGATACAATTTAATGCAGAGGTATTTGGAAGTAAGAATAAGGACAGGTAATATAAATTAACCAAATTACCAAAGCGGTACAGCAGAGAGATAACATTGGTGAGGTTGTTAAAAATTCATTTGGGATTCTTGGCTTTATAAATAGAGACATAGCGCAGAATTTAATACCCTCCCCCATGGAGAGTTTGGTGCCAGTGGGCATATAATCAGGTGGGAGTGTGGCAGGTGGGGATCCATGGACACCTTCCCCTCTCACTGCCACTTGAGGCCTTCAAGTGGGCCCGTTTAAGGGCCTCATCCGACTGCTGCTGGTATTAACCTTGCACAGGCAGGGGGCTCGCCATGAGGGATGCAGCAGAAGAAAACACCTGCAGGGTTACTTGCCAGTTCACGGGGCAGTCCCTTGTTCAAGAGCACTCAGTGTCTGATCGAAGAGCCCAGCTTTGGGAAGTGGGGGAGAGGGGGAGACGGCCCACTGAGAGCTAACCCCCTGCCTTTGGTGCTGACCCCGTTCCCTCGTGTCCCCCAACCCTGACCGCCCCCTCCTGCCATCACTCACCTGTGGCCTGGGATCCAGTGACAGGGTTTAGGCTTCAGGCGGGTGTTCTACTGGCAGCAGGCACTTCCACCATGGTGGCACTGCATTCACTGGGCTGCCAGCCTCTGATTTGCCGGCAGCTCTCAGCGAGCAGGACTTCTGACCCCCAGGGTCTTTTATCCTGGATAAGGTCCACCACTGCCTAGTTAAGTGCCTGTGGGAATTTAATTCTGTGCACCCTCCCTAATAGAGGCTCCCACGGCTATCTAGCCACCTTCATTAAATGCCACCCATAGAGTACAAAAGCAAGGACGACACATTAAACCTTTATAAAGTACTGGTTAGACCTCAACTGCAACTGATTTGGACACCAGACTTTAGGAAGGATGTCAAGGCTTTGGAGTGGGTGCAGAGCAGATTTACCAGAATGATGACATGAATGAGGAACTTCATTTTTATTGAGAGACTTGAGAAGCTGGGGTTGTTTTGCACAGAGTAGAGAAGGTTAAGCAGACATTTAACAGAGAAGTTCAAAAGTTTTGATAAAAGTGAATAGGAGAACATATTTCCACTGACAGTTTAGTCAGCTCAACCAGAGGACCCAGATTTCAGGCAATTGGCAAATAAACCAGAGGAGAGATTTAGAGAATTGTTCTTTCACACAGTGTGTTGTTATTATCTTCAGATCATACTGAAATTGTGGTTGAAGCAAATTCAATAGTAATCCTCAAACAGGAATTGGATTTATGCAGATATGTGTTGTAGGGTGTTGGGTATCATTTAGTAGGCTTTAATGAAGTCTTCATGGTCTTAAGTAGGGTTAGCTGCATGTATTTATTAACTACAAGAACTATGTGTGTGTATATAATATATATATATATATATATATATATATACACACACACACACACAGCTCTGTCCAACACTTGACTGACCCCTAGGTGCGGGGTCATGTGTTCTCTTACATCACTATATGGGTGGTACTGTACTCAGTCCCATGTTAACCCTATATGTGGCAGACCATTATACTACACCTCCCCCCGCCCCCCCCAAGTCTTTATACAGTGTATTTCAAGCTATTCTAGTTTACCTTGTGTATTTACATGGTTATTACTAACCAACTTCAAGTCTCTGAGTTCACAGATTCAGATGGTCTGGAAGCCTTATAGCCCTTCCATATCTTGGACGTACTACTGTTGGAAGAGTAGTAGACTCTTATTGCAGGTAAACTCTGTCAATTTGGAGATTGTTCTGGCATCTGGGTATCTTTTCATCCTCTTTAACCATTTTTTGTTCGATTCTGCAGTTCTGGTCATAGGTGGTTGTTGACTGATCCTGTTTTTTCCAGGGTGGATGAACTCTGTGTTCGTCCCCATGACGTTTTTTCTTCTTTTGTGGTGTGGCTCCCTGTGACGCATATGGAAGTTCATGTTTCAACAATGGAACCTTCATCCCCACAGTTTTCACAATTTTAGTTGAATGTTTTGTTTACTTTTCTCTTTTCCAATTGTTTTCCAGATTATGAATCTTTTCATTCCGCTCAGCAACAACTCTAGTAAGTTGAAATGTTTTTGTTTCAGTTATCTGCAAATCTCTTATTTAAGTTTAACAACCTCACATGGCATTCAGATCTTTTCAGAATCTTCCTTCCACACTCACTGACTGCTCCTTAGACTCTTTCAATTCATTCGTTAGATCTTCAATCTGTTCAGTAGAATTTATCTTCTCTGCTTTTAAAATCTGAATTTGCTCTTCTATACTGTGCTTCTCATCCTTCATGTTATTCAGATTGGACCCAAGTTCAAGAAGTTAATGGTTTTGGTTGTTAATTCTGCTTCCACACAACTGTACTGATTCTTCAGCAATTCCTTCTCCTGTTCATTTTGCACGATGCTTTCTAGAAACTTCTGATGCTTGAAGTTCATCAAGTTTTATTTGAAGATCCATTTTTCTTGATTTGGTTTCTACAAGTTCATCATTTAAGTGTTTCAGGTCCTTTGTCGAGTGTTCTACTTCCTGTGAGCAACATTCCGGTGTTCTCATCAGTTCTCATTTTTCCTTATCAAACGCATCTTTTGTGCGGGAAAGTTAATTCTCTACATTGTTCAGATTTTTCCTTGGCAGAGTATAATTGCTCTGTGCTATTGTTCAAGCTCGGATCCTGTAATTGCGTTTCTGTTAATTGGTTTTGAGATTCCTCACACATTTTTGTGAGAACTTCTACTTCCTCATGCCATTCTAGGTTCTTGATTTTCATCTCTTCATGTATCTCCATGGAAATGTAATGTTTTTTCCAAGTTTTCTTCCAAATGTCCAACTATTTTCTTCAGCCCTGTGGTCTCATTCTTGTACCTCTTGACACTTAAAAAAATTGCTTGTTCAGGTCTTAAACAATTTGGTTCATTGAAGGCTTTAGTGGCTCATGCATTTCCAAAGGCGTTTACTCAGCTTAAATCTTGAGTTTCAAATCTAGAATTCAGTTCTGATAAAGAACATTTTCTAGCCTCATTTCATTTTCCTTTTGCAATGTTTGTTTATTTTGCGTTTCATCAGATAGCTTTCCTTCATTCACAGCCAGGTGCTCATTCTGCATTGTCACCTACTGTTCCAGTTCAAGTAATATGTCGGGATTTCCAAAAAGATATATTTTTGACACTTCTAGAAAGTTCCCTGCCTCTCTGACATCCTCATGTGGTTTACTCACTTTTTTTTTTGATGCTATATTCAGGGTTTTCTGTGCTTCTTTTTAAGCTCTATGTGCTGCACAACTTGAAGATGAAAATATTCATCAAAAGCTTTTAATATTTCATCAAAGCTGGTTGAGGATTCATCAATGCACTACATTCGGATTACTTCATCAGCAAGTTCGCCAAACCAGTGTAAGAAGGTACTAATCTGGATTTTTCCTGGCTTTCTACCTAGACCGGATTGCTCTGGTAGTTTAAAAATCCTCTTCTCCAGGACACCCAGGCCAGAATTTTTCCCCCATCGGGCACACGCAATCAGCGAGCCCGGAAAGAGACAAGAAATGCACTTCCAACCGTGACTGGTCCCCAAACGCGATCTTACGCTGGCAGGCCAATTAATGGCCAGCCAGCATGAAACACACCCAGAGAAAGGCTCAACATTGCCAGTGGGGGCAGGAAGAAGGTGGGCGTCTATGTCACCATGAGTACTGGTGAGCACTTCCACTGTGCTCCCTGAAGGCAGACAGATGCCTCAGGGAGCTGCAGACCTCCAAATAATAAAAGAAAACTTTAAATATCTGCAATAAAATGTCCATGCAGCACAATCAAGCACCTGAAAGTATGCCTCACAAAAAAAAAAACAGCCCCCAGATATTTCTTTTTATTTCACATGCTAACAGAGATTTCATCCCGCCCTTCGATGATGTTTCATCAAAAATGTAAATCCCATCTGGCCGACTGGCCCATCCGCCAACCACAAGGCTGGACGGTCCATGGAAAATCGCTGACAGTTGGGCCGTTAGTGGGTTTAATTGACCGCTTAATTGTCAGTGGGTACTCTTCCGACTTTTGCACGTGCCCGCCGAGCAAAATATGGCACGAGTGTGCCTGACGTCATCTTGCATGATTTCACACTGTTCGGGTCGGGTGCATGCCCACCCGCGGGACATAAAATTCTGGCCCCAATTTCCTGTTAGATTTAGCCCTTGGATAAGTCCAAACAGATCTGGTCAGTTGGATTTTTGATCCATGGTTAAAAATTTGGGGTTCAGCTTTAAGAAGTTGCTGAAATTCAAGATGGCGGTACCATTTGTTTGAATACAAAGGGTTTATCCCCGCTTGCTAGTTTTGGAGGGTTCCCGCTGCAATGGTGCTCGGTTTCAGTCTTGAGAAATTTTAAGCAATGGCTGCTTGGATCGACTGGCTGCAAATTTCTCTGTTTCAATACTTTGCCTTAAGGTTGTAAAAGCATTGAATTCTGGCCTTTGCTGATCTTTAATGCTGATTCTTTAGTTGCAATCTTCCAAATTAATTCATGAAGTTTTATTTTTCTTTTCAGAGTGAGCTCAGATGCTGTGTTCAGGCGTCGAGTCAGGAATCTGTTTTTTCCAACAGAGTTTTTAAATGGCAATTTATGACCACTGAACTATTTAGAAGTTTCTCCTGTATCCTGGAAGTTGGAAGTTTTAGCTCACCCCTGCTGGGTCTGCTGACTCTGCACTCTGGGAATTGAAGCTGGGATTCCAAGAGATCCTATGGAATTTTCTGCTGCAATGTGGAATTTTAAATTCCTGCCTTTAACTTCCAAGCCTTTCTTTGGACCATTTCCCTGGTGATTTTTCTCTGTGCATCTGCTTCTTGAGCTTTTCTTCAAGTTAGAATGCTTCTTCAAATTTTTCTTTAGTCTTGCAGGATTTGAGTTTTCTCTGCACTTTTGCGAGGTTGTGGGTTTTCCATTCACTGCCACCACGTTGTAGGGTGTTGGTTATTGTTAGTTAGGTCTTAATTAGGTCTCCATAGTAGGTTAACTGTATGCATTTATTAACTACAAGAACTATGTACATATCTACAGTAAAGGGATAAGTCCAGGAGCTGTCTCCATGTATGCTTGTACACACAGCTCTGTCCATCACCCTACTGACCCCTAGGTGCAGGTTATGTGTTCTTTTACATCACTGTGTAGGTGGTACTGTACTCAGTGCATCTTAACCATTTATGTGCCAGACCTTTATACTACTATGTGACTACGGGGAAAGAGTAGAAGCGCTGGTCTAGTTAAGGTTCCTGGTTTAAGTCCCACTCTGGGACTGGAGCATAAAAATCAGAGCTGACACTTCAGTGCAGTGCTAAGGGAGATGAGATGTTAAACTGAAGCCCCATCTGCTCTTATAGATGGGCATAAAAGATCCCATAGCACTATTTCAAAAAATAGCAGGTGAGTTATCCATGGTGCCTTGGCCAATATTTATCCCTCAATCAACATGACAAAAATAGATTATCTGGTCATTATCAGATTGCTGTTTGTGGGAGTTTGCTGTGCGCAAATTGACTGCCACATTTCCAACATTACAACAGTGACCACTTCAAAAAGTACTTCCTTGTCTGTAAAGTGCTTTGAGACATCTGGTCACCATGAAAATCGTTATGTCAACACAGATTTTTCTTTGTCTTTCTAATTGGAAGGCTCTTTCAAAGAGCCAGTACAGAGATGATAGGCCCATTGGTCTCCTTCTGTGCTGTATGATTCTTTGACTCCAAGCATCGAGCAAATCCTGGGGCTGTGGTGGAGGGAGGGGTGTGGGAAGGGGTGTGGTGGCTGGGACAGTGCACTCAAGTGTGCTTTAACTCAAATTAAATGAAAAAATAATTTACATCTAAAATATTCCGACCTATTTAGAAGATTTTGCCTGGCGGACAATGGGAATCTTTGGCTATTTAATCCTGTGTAATGGTCTCCAGGACAAATTATACATGGCTCATCAATAGCATCCTTCTAATTCCTCCAGTTTCTTGTTGCATTTCCCACATTGAGTCTTCATGTGCCAGCCTCAGCCAAGAATCTATTCCAGATGTGTGTGGTTCTCAAATCAACTTGTCATGTGTTGATAAAAATGCAGAAAGTATTTACAATAAAATGTCTCAAAGAGACCAAACCATTAATAAGGTGGTAATGAGCCTGTGCTGCTCTTCTGAAGTAACCAATCCCTTTTGGTTAGCTTCCATAATCCTTGAAACAGGCCTGTTCACTAACTTGTTCATCCTCAGGGCCACAATTGATCTGTTTGGAAGCCTTCATCACAGAATAACTCTGTGCTTTAAATGCTGCCTCTCTCTCGTTCAGAAACTGAAAAGGTTAGAATACACAGCAGGCCCATGCATAACCACTAAGAGCTTCAGGCATGGTCTGGCTGAGGTATTCAAAATAAGGACGGAGATTGACAACTAGGTGGAGGATAACTTGTGGCCTCCAGCAGGGAAATCCAAGGCATCTCTCTGAATTAAAATTAATCCAGTTAAAGGTCGATTCCAGAAAGTCTTTGCACAGGGTTCAGAGGGTGTGGAATCTACTGCCCTGTAGGCCATCAAAGCAAAGGAAACTGAGGTGCTAAAAGAGGGGCAGATATGTATCTCGGAAGCAAAGGTATTAAAGGATATAAAGGTAGGGCAAAGAATTGGAATAAAATATAAGGAGATGTCCAGGCTGCAAAATGATGGAACTGACCTGTTAGACCCAGCAGCCTCCTAGAAACACAAAATTTACAGCAAAGGAGGACGACAAACAGGCCATTATATCTGTGGGGGCGAGAAAGGGCTAGTCAGCCTAATCCCACATTCCAGCTCTTGGTCCATAGTTCTGTAGGTTACAGCACTTTAACTGCATCTCCAAGTGTCTCTTTTTAAATGTGATGAGGGTTTCTGCCTCGACCACTTTTTCCGGCAGTGAGTTCCAGACCCTCACCGCCCTTTGGGTGAAAAAATTTCTTCTCTCAACTCCCCTCTAACCCTTACACCAATCATTTTAAATCTATATCCCCTGGTTATTGATCTCTTTGCTAATGGAAATAGCTCCTTCCTATCCAGTCCAATGAGGCCCATCAAAATTTTAAACGCCTCAATTAAATCTTCCCCCAGCCTCTTCTGTTCCAAAGGAAACAACCACAGCCTATCCAATCTTTCCTCAAGGCTAAAACTCTCCACTCCTGGCAACATTCTCATAAATTTCTTCTGTACTCTTTTCTAGTGTGATCACATCCTTCCTGTAATGTGGTGACCAGAGCTGTCCACAGTACTCTAGCTGTGGTCTAAATAGTGCTTTTTTACAATTCTAACTTAAGCTCCCTGCTCTTATACTCAATGTCTCGGCTAATAAGGGCAAGTATCCCATATATCTTCTTAACCAACTTAACTACCTGTCCTGCTATCCCCAGGAATCTGTGGACATGCACTCCAAGCTCACTCGGTTCCTCTACATATCTTAGTATCCTATTACCAGTTACTGAGTATTCCTTTGCCTTGTTTGTCCTCTCCAAATGCATTACCTCACACTTCACTGAATTCATATCCATTTGTCACTTTTCTACCCACCTAACGAGTCCATTGATATCTTAGCGCAGTCTACAGTATTTTTCCTCACTATCAAATGCATGACTAATTTTTGTATCAATCCTCTTAAGCCTATGTAGAAAAGGACCTGTCAGTTCTGTAACACATGCAAAACATTGCGTATGCTGGAAGTTTGAAATAAGAACGGAAAATGGCGGAAAGACTCATAAGGTCAGGCAGATGCTGTAGAAAGGGAGTTTCAGGTCGATAACCTTTCAATAAAACTTGTGAAACTCTGGTGAATGATGAAGGGTCATCGAACTGAAACATTAGCTCCGTTTCTCCCCTCTTAGATGCTGCGTGATCTTTTATGTATTTCTAGCATTTTCGGTTTTTACTCCTGTCAATTCTTTCCCAGTTCCTCCTGGAATTCCCTTGCATTTTCAATTCTCACAGATTGCTCAACATTCACTTCACTCAGAAACTGATGGGTTTAAGCTCCATTCTGGATGAGAGGATATAATCTAGGCTGACACTTGAGTGCAGTACTGAGGGAGTGCTACATTGCCAGAGGTGCTGTCTTTCATGGGATTACTTGGACATTCATCCCATTTGTTGTTTGTGGGATACTGACATACACAAATTAGCTTCTGTATGCACTGACATGGGGGCTGGTTAGCTCAGTTGGCTAGACGGCTAACGCGGGATTCAGATTAATGCCAACAGTATGGGGTTAATCCTCATTCTGGTTGAGGTAGATGCAAGGCCTGTCTCCTTACACTTACCTTAAGTGAAAGTAATCACAGCACAGGCAAATGATTGCCAAGGACCAGCCTTTAGGCATATTCTGAAGAATACGACGCCAACATGATGTTTCAGTTCAAAAATAAACCATCAGGTACAAAATGCTTTGGGACATACTGATATTATACCTACAGGTAAATCTTTAAAATCAGTTCCATTATGCTGGCATTATCACCAGTGTTGATGGAATCACTCCCTGCCACCCTCTCCATCAATAAATTACTCTTTTACACACACTCCTTTCCAGAATCACTCATGCACTCTCTCCACCACGGAATCACACATACACTGTCTCCACCACCGAATCACTCATACACTCTCCGTCTCAGGATTATTCATACGTCCTCACCATCACAGAATCACTCTGATAGTCTCTCCATCACAGAAATAGTTTCTCGACACTCTGTCACAAAATCACTCCTCAACAATTTCTCAGTTACAGAATCACTCTTCCACTCTCCCCTTCACAGAATTACTCCTTGACAATTCTGCCATTCCAAAATCACTCTTCCATTCCCCTTTTCATGGAATCACTCTTCCACGTTCTCTCCTTTGTCAAATTATTCAACACTTCCACTTCCACAGAATCATTTAGGCTCTCTTCACGGAAGTATTCTTCAACTATTATTCATAGAATCACTCGGATTATCTCCTTTACGGAATCACTATTCAATTTTTCTCTTCACAAAAGCCTACGTTGACTCTGCCTCTTGATTGAAGCTACCTTCACCTCTCTCTCTTTTGCAGCATTGCTCTTTGACTCTTTTGCTCTTTACAGAATTATTCTTCCTCCTCTCATCCCATCAGATTTTCTGATCACACAGAAACACCTTCCCCTATGCATCTTGCAAGTTCACAAAGTCACTGCTCCTCCTGAATGCTCCTCAGCGCCAGCCCCACCTCTGATGCTGTTGTTGTGTCTCGGTAGTAGACTCTCTGCCACATATTGCAGGATGAGACATTTCTGTCCGACACCAGCTATTGTAAGATCAGAAATGTCCACATCAGAGTCTACTCCCAGTCTCAGATCCAAGGTGCAGCCAGGGCAAACAGTGAGGAATATATAAGGGAAGAAAGAAGTGACCATGACCCCATGAACAACTGCTTGTGACTTCCTCCCACAGCCTGGGTAGAGTTATGGCTAGCCTAAATCACCTGTATCATTTTGGTGGGCACACCGCTTATGATATCTGCACTTTTCCGGAAGCTTCTTATATCAGGCATACATAACGGATTACAAAGACGTCGCTTCTAACGTATTAAACAAGCTGACTGTTCCAGGCAGTTCAGTGTGTAGCGATTTAAAAGCTCAGCAAATTTCACTCAAAATTGGCTCTTCAATCGGCTATATGCAATGTTATCCTGGAGGCAGTCAGAAAGTGAAGACTTTGAATAGTGTTAATCCACCCATATGGCAGGGAAATCGTGTTACCACCAAAGTGCCTGCCAAATGCGGTAGGGAACGGTATGTGGAATAGCTCCTCCCCCATCCACAAGAGGGGCAAAGGTAATCGTGAGCAGCCTCTCAGTTGAGCTTGCAGTTGTAATCCACCCAAGAAAGGGTTAAACCACTATGAAAAATGTTCTGAGGTAATTCAGAGATTGGATTGTTTGGAATGAAATACTGTTTACAGAAGGAAATCATTTGTTTTTGATTAAGCAAATCTGGTCTGTCGATGACGCAAGAGGTCAAGTGACCTCTGTAAACTCAAGTGGTTTAGGAGCAGTGAGAATGATTGGAAAACCTGATACACAGTTTTGCCCCAACTCACTGCCAGTCTTTCTTTGTAAGACAAAACCATATCCCAGAGATTTTGACATATTTATACAAGCCATGTCTATGGCAGCAGGGGGCAAAAAAAGGGATTTTTTGAGGGCATTGTTAATTTTTGTCAGCTCCTGCTTCTCAGTAAGCTTGCATTTTCACAACCTCTTTAAACCATCCTAATGCACAACACACATAAGAGAATGGATTGAGAGGTAGGAGACAGTTTAGGAGGGTAGACTGAAAGCATGATTAAAATATAGACTTTGAAGAGTTTTTTTATATAGGTAAGGAGATGTGCCCCAGAGGGTGGGCCAAGGTAGCCCTGTCACTCCAAGAGGAAAGCTGAGAGAATGTGCACAGTCTGGTAAAGAAGGCCTGCAAATACAGGGCGTCATCGCCTGCTAATGCAAGCCCTCATGCAGAACATAATAACATAAGCCTCATGCAGAGCCTGCTAACACAGGCCCTCATGCACATCTTAGTAATACCGACCCTCAAGTGCAGCCTACTAATACAGATCATGCATAACCTGATAGAACAAGCCTCACACAGAATCTGTTAACACAGGCCCTCACACACTGCCTAAAAATGCAGACCCCATATGCAACCTGATAACACAGATCTCAAGCACAACCCAATATTGCAGGCCTCACTCACTGCCCGGTAACACCGGCCGTTTGCACTTCTTTGTAACATAGACTCTTATGCTTGTTAATATAGAAACTCAGGAGCAAACCACCCACACTGGTAACAGAGGAACAGATACCTAGTCTGATAATACAGGTTTGCCTCATGCACTACCTGTAACATAGACCCTTTTACAGTATGGTAACACATGCCTCCTGCAGGCAAGGTGAAGCATCTCTTCCACACGGCATGTCATCAATTTCAGCTGAACTGCTGGGGGGCAGGGGAAGAGCAAAAATGCTTTCCAAACAGAGACATAAAAAGTTATATCACAAGTCTCGAGAGGCTGCTTCACAAAAACCATGCTTTTTACAGCCTGGTACATCCAAGAGAGAAGAGACTATTCAGGAGATAGAAATAAGAAATGGAGAGCATGCATTCAATCCCTACCATCAGCCCTCCCCAAAGGATCTCCAGATTCTCCTGGAGTCTTCAAGAATTACAGATTAATCTGCTGCATCCACGATTTTAATCATCCACCAGTGGTGGCCATGCCTTCAGTTGCCTAGACCCAAGCCTCTGGATATCCTCCCTACACCTCTCTGCCTGCCTGCCTCACTTTCCTTCTTTATAACACTACTTAAAACTTAGCTCTTTGATCAGGTTTTTGGTCACCTGACCTAATGTTTCCTTGTGTGGCTCAGTGTCATATGCTGTTCTATAATGCTCCTGTGAAGCACCTTGGAGTATTCTATTGGTTAAGGTGTTATATCAATATAAACCGTTGCAGTTGTGAGCAACCTAGGAGAAAATTCATGGAAAGTATTTTAAAAAATGCATTTTGGTTTCTATGGACACTCTTCTATTTATTAGTTTAAAAATATTAAAGATGGGAATAAAAGTTGTTTAGCTGGCATTGGAAGTGGGAGATTATGTGAGGAAATCTCCAGGAATACATCCAACTACAGTTGGCAACACTACCCCCAGATCCCCCATGCCTTCATTACCTTGCACTGCCAAACAAGCACAGCTCAGGAATCGCCATCGCAGGCTTCCAATTATATTCTCATTTCTTACAGTATTGTTTCTGGTACATGTTTGATCAACAACAATTAACTTCAAGATCAATTGCAGAGCTTTGGACACTGAGAGCACAAATAAGGAATTTGGACATCAAGGCCAGAGGCCCTGTGAGGTTTTCTGTCCCTTAACCGCCTCAATGCCTGAATTCCAGATAAGCACCTCACTGGCAAAGCTTCTCCCCAATGCAGCAAGCTCATGAAATTGCTGATTACATTATTTTTATTCTTTAACAGGATGTGGGCCTCGCTGAATAGGCCCGTATTTATTGCACATCCCTAACTGCCCTTGAGAAGGTGATGATGAGCTGCCTTCTTGAACCGCTGAAGTCCAAGTGGTGCATGTACATCCACAATGCTGTTCGGGAGGGAGTGCCAGGATTTTGACCCAGCAACAGCAAAGGAATGGCAATGTATTCCCAAGTCAGGATGGTGTGTGGTTTGGAGGAGAACTTTCGGGTGGTGGTGTTCCCATACACCTGCTGCCCTTGTCCTTCTAGGTGATAGAGGCCATGGGTTTGGAAGACGCTGTTGAAGGAGCCTTGGTGGGTTGCTGCAGTGCACCTTATAGATGGTACACACTGGTGCCACTGTGCTTCGGTGGTGGAGGGAGTGAATGTTGAAAGTGGTGGATAAGGTGCCAATCAAGTAGTTTGCTGTGTCAGGCTTCTTGACTGTTGTTGGAGCTGCACACATCCAGGTAAGTGGACAGCATTCCATCACACTCCTGATTTGTGCCTTGTAGATGGTGGACAGGCTTTGGGGAGTCAGGAGGTGAGTTACGCTCGGCAGAATTCCCAGCCTCTAACTTGCACTTGTAGCCGCCGTATTTATATCGCTGGTCTAGTTCTGTTTCTGGCCAATGGTAACCCTTAGGATGTTGATAATGGGGGATTCAGTGATGGCAATGCCATTGAGTGTGATGGGGAGATGGTTGGATTCTCTCTTGTTGAAGTTGATTAATGCCTGGCACTTGTGTGGCATGAAGTGTTACTTGCCACTTATCAGCCCAAGCCTGAATGTTCTCCAGATCTTGCTGCATATGGACACAGACTGTTTCAGTTACATGTTCAAATTGCACTAGCTTTTCCATCCTCCCGTCAAACCATTTTTGTCCTCCTGAAGGATGGTGATAATAAGAGCATCATTGATAATGGCATGTTTCTTTATTCTTTCATGGAACGTGAGTGTTGCTGATAAGGCCAGCATTTATTGCCCATCCTTAATTGCCCTTGAACTGAACTAGGCCATTTCAGAGGCCAGTTAAGAATCAACCACTGTGGTGGGTCTGGAGTCACATGTAGGCCAGACCAGGTAAAGATGGCAGATTTCCTTCCCTAAAGAACATTAGTGAACCAGATGGGTTTTTGCAACAACCTATGATAGCTTCGTGGTCACCATTAGTGAGACTAGAGGGAATGAGGGTTGAGGCCATGAAAGAGGCTTTCATGTTGCAGCCTGTGAATCAGTTTTTGAATCCTTCCACTACTTTAGCACTGTTCTCCAAGCAAGGAGTGTGAAGTTACAAAAAACAGCAACGTCACATCCTCAAACTGTTCCCAAATGTGCAGCATGAATCTTTCATGGAGCTCTAAAGCTCTTCAATTTAAATTAGAAATTCAGTGAAAATAAAGCACTAACAAAATGACCTGCCTTGGATCCTTTAATTGTAAACAATCAGTATTCACATTACACAAGGAAATACTGGGGGTGGAAACTCAACTTCAGAGGGGATGGAACAGTAGTGGACTGGCTGCCCATTAAATACCCATCCAATCCACCACAGTCATTGAGGATACTGAAGAGCTAAACACCTGACCAGATCTTAACTAATGAAGACACATAAGTGTTCCAGGGGCTTTGAAACACAAGTTTATAAAGGTGGCTCTGCATTGACCCCATCCCAGTCAGCATAAGGTTAAAGCCAAAGACGGCATGCCAAAGTCAGATCCAGAACTCGGGGCGGACAATACCTACAGATTGTGCTGGGGCAAATATTTCATGGTGATTCCTAACGTGTAGTAAAATTGCTCAACGGGAACACAGAAGTACAACTATTTGGGTCAATTAGCTCCTCCATTGATAAAAAGCATAGCATCATAGAAAAATTACAGCTCAGAAGGAGACCATTCAGCCCATTACATTCATGCTGGCTCTCCACAAGGGCAAGTCAACTAATCCCACTCCTTGCCCTTCTCCCCTTGGCCCTGCAATTTTTTTTCAAGAGCGTATCCAATTCCCCTTTGATAGCCACGAAAATCTCCCTTTCTCACGCTCAAACTGTGCAGTCAAGACCCTAATCACTTGCTGTGTACAAAAAACCTTTTTCTCATGGCGCCATCAGTTCTTTTATCAATCACACTAAATTGGTGTCCTTTGGTTCTCGTTCCTTTGCCAATGGGAACAGGTTCTCCCTATCTACTTTGTCCAGACCCCTTATGGTTTTGAACAATTCTGTCACATCTCCTCTCACTCTTCTCTTCTCTAAGGACAACAACCCCAGTTTCTCCAATCTATGTAACTGAAGTCTCTGGAACCATTCTCATAAACCTTTGCTGCACCCTCTCTAAAGTCTTTGCATTCTCCCTAAATGTCATGCCCAGGATTGGCACAATACTCCAGTTGAGGCTCCAGTTAAAAGTTCTTCCTAACTTCTTTGCTTCTGTACTCTATGCTTCCATTTCTAAAGCCCAGGATCCCAAATGCCTTTTAAACTACTTTCTCAAGCTGTCCTGCCACCTTTAATCATGTACCAAGATCACCCTGTTTCTGCAACCTCTTCAGAAATCTACCCTTTAGTTTATGTTGCCTCTCCTCATTCTTGGTACCAAAACGAATCACTTTGCATTTCTCTGCATTAAATTTCATCTGCCACCTGTCAGCTCATTCCACCAGCCTGTCTTTGTCCTTTTGAAGTCTGTAACTATCCTCCTCACTGTTCACAATACTTCCAAGTTTTGTGTCATCTGAAAATTTTGAAATTGTGCCCCATGCACTCAAGTCAGGGTTAACTTACTCTGCTTAACATGGTATTTTCTACATTTCTGAACAGTTCCTTCTTATTTGCCTCATTTCAAAGCTGAAGATTCCAAATGTTTTCACCTATCATAACTCAGTCCTCCTGGTATCGGGGACCAGATGTAGTGGCCCTTTTGGTGCAATGCTCCTACAGGTGAAAAACTCCTCTTGGGCCTCGATGACTGGAATTGAACACAATGCTCAAAGTGCAGACTGATCAAAGCTGTGGCATCAAGTCCCAAAAACCCTCCAATCTTCCTGCACATTTGGCCCATTGTGCCTATGCACCACTCCCGTAGTCCTGTAAGTTGCAAAGGTAACAACTTCTCTGTGCATACAAAAACCAAAGGCAGAAAGGAACAAACTACCTACTGGGTGCATACACACAAGCTTAAAAAAAGGAACATTAACTAAAAGAAAAGAATGAACTTATATAGCATTTATATAGCATCTTTCATAGCCTCAGGATGTTCCAAAGCACTTTACAGCCAAATAAGTGCCATTTAAGGTGCTGTCATTACAGTAACGTAGGAAACACAGCGGTTCGTACACTGCAAGGTTCCACAACCAGGGGTGTAATAAGGGAAAACAAAAACAAAAATACCTGGAAAAACTCAGCAGGTCTAGCAGCATCTGTGGAGAGGAATATAGTTAACGTTTCAAGTCCGAATGATCCTTCGACAGAATTAAATAAAAATAGAAGAGAGGTGAAATATAAGCTGGTTTAAGTGGGGGTGGGACAAGTAGAGCTGGATAAAGGGCCAGTGATAGGTGGAGATGACCAAAAGATGTCACAAACAAAAGGACAAAGAGGTGTTGAAGGTGGTGATATTATCTAAGGAATATGCTAATTAAGAGTATAAAGCAGGACGAGCAAGGTACAGATAGCCCTAGTGGGGGTGGGGTGGGATGAAGGAATCGAAAAAGGCTAAAAGCTAGAGATAAAACAATGGATGGAAATACATTTAAAAATAATGGAAATAGGTGGGAAAAGAAAAATCTATATAAATTATTGGAAAAAAAGGGGGGAGGAAATTGGAAAGGGGGTGGGGATGGAGGAGAGAGTTTATGATCTAAAATTGTTGAATTCAATATTCAGCCCGGAAGGCTGTAAAGTGCCTAGTCAGAAGACGAGGGGCTGTTCCTCCAGTTTGTGTTGAGCTTCACTGGAACAGCAGGCCAAGGACAGACATGTGGGCATGAAAGCAGGGTGGTGTGTTGAAATGGCAAGTGATAGGGAGGTCTGGGTAATGCTTGCGGACAGATCGAAGGTGTTCTGCAAAGCAGTCACCCAGTCTGCGTTTGGTCTCTCCAATGTAGAGGAAACCATACTGGGAGCAACAAATGCAGTAGACTAAATTGAAGGAAGGGCAAGTGAAATGTTGCTTCGCTTGAAAGGAGTGCTTGGGCCCTTGGACAGTGATGAGAGGGGAAATAAAGGGCAGTTGCTGCACCTTCTGCGGTTGCATGGGAAGGTGCCGTGGGAGGGGTTTTGAGGTGTAGGGGGTGATGGAGAAGTGGACCAGGGTGTCCCAGAGGGAACGAACGATCCCTGCGGAATGCCGCGGGGGGAGGGGGGTGGTGGGGGTGAAGTGAAGATGTGTTTGGTGGTGGCATCATGCTGGAGTTGGCGGAAATGGCGGAAGATGATGGTGGGGAGTAATAAGGGATTCGTTATTAGTTGAGGGATAAAAATGGGCCAGGGTGCCGAGGAGAACAACCCTCCTCTTCTTTGAATAGTGGCGCGGGATATTTTTAAAGGGGCCTGGGGCCTCTGTTTAACATCCCATCCAGAAGATGGCACCTCAGACAAGGCAGGGAGGTATACTTCTTGAAGCTTAGTTCAAAAGAGGGGTGCTAATGGGTTATGGGAGCCTAAGGAGTCTCATTCAGCAGGCTTTCTGGCACTGAACTGACATTAAATATAAGTAGTTTGAGTTTGGGCTTAAATAATCTTTTAGCCATGACAATTAGCCATAAATACCCAAATACACTACTAGTACGGGTAGTTTCTATTGACAGATGTGGAATTACATGACTGAGCTATTCTTCTATCTTGCAATCAGCACAGAGAAGCAAATGGAGATGCTATAGACATCTGCATCGGATGGAAAGTCTGCTCATTTCTCACTGCAGCAAGCTGCATCTTCGCAGACTGCTTCCTCGTGGGTTTGTAATATTACAGCTAAGACCAAAGCCAATATAAAGGATCATGGGGATTAGTAACACAATCTCTCCATCAATTCCCCACGTGATAGCATTTTCTCTGTGAAAGGGCCTTATAACTTGGAACAGCTGTCCCTGCTAACCCACATTCTGATGTCCCCATCTTCAGCAGCCAAGCCTGATGGGTGTCTTGTTCCACAATCCTGGCTGTGTTCAAATTCCGAGCCCATACTTACGGAGAGCAGAGATAACTGTCAGAGAGATGGCTTCAGTTCGAAATGGAAAGGCCAAAAACACAGTAATAAGTTGCATTTATTTTGTGTCTTTAACTTGGTAAACATTTCCAAGAAGTGAAAAAGTGCACCAAGCGGTAGGAGGAAGAGGTGCTGGGCAAGTAAAAAAAACGGTGGATTTAAAGAGAGAGGTGCTGAGATAACTTTTCAAGATGTGGGAGACAGGCATCAAGGCAGAAGGGTTTAGGGAGAGAATTTCAGGGTGTAGGGCCAGCACAAAACTCTGTCCCTGAAAATGGAATAGATGAGGCCAAAAACAGTGAGACAACATCAATGTGCAGAGGCAAGCCTTGTAGGATTTAAAATAATCATCCCAGTTTACATCCAGGTTCATTTGTGAGCAGATTACATTACCACAGAACTATTTGCTTTAATTACAGTCCGGAAGGGTTCAGGGCAAAT
This sequence comes from Carcharodon carcharias, assembly GCF_017639515.1. Lineage (NCBI taxonomy): Eukaryota > Metazoa > Chordata > Chondrichthyes > Lamniformes > Lamnidae > Carcharodon > Carcharodon carcharias. Next base: position 89,375,110 of record NC_054468.1, on the reverse strand, counting down.
TCTCCTTTTCTAACCAGCAAAGCACCCTTGGCCTTGATTTTCCCACAGAGCAGCTGAAATGAAGGCATTGTTTACTTTCTGTTTGATTTAGTTTTTTTCAGTCTCCGAGCCCAGGCACTGACACTGGATCTTATGAGACAGGCAGACATTAATATAAACAAGAAAAAAATATCCTTTATCATTCAACATTCTCGGGCCTCACCTTCTCCATCAGAGACAATAGCCATCTCTTTTAACGCCTAAAGGCAAGCCCAAGTGAACCAACCAGAATCAGCCTCCATTTAGCAAAGTGACTAAAGGATTTTGTTGATGATTAATGGATAGAAATATTCTGTTACAGCAAGCTTTATTGATGTTTTAATGCGCTGTTGAGAGCAAGCACATCATAATTCCTCAAGCATTGGCATTAGTTGCAACCTTTCACTACTTGGAGTAATGTCTGTGCTAAAAATGCCTCTTCTGTTGGTAACAAGCCATCTTAACCACTACGCAGATGACCACAAATTCATGGGTTTGGTAAGGATATAATAAAATTTTACATTTACATAGTGCCTGAAGAAGGGAACAACAGTATCGAGGTACTTATAAATCAGCATTTTAAACGGGAGACAGATGGAACAGCTTTGGGAAGAAATTCCACAGCTTAACACTAAACCAGCTAAAGGCACAGTCACCAGCGGCAGAGTTGACGAAAGTAGGGGAAATTAAGTGTTGGTGGACAAGAAGCCAATGCAGCTCAGTGTGCAGAGGCTAATGCGTGACTGGAAGCTGGTGCAAGGTCAGGCACAGGCAGCAGAGTTTGGAATGAGCTCAAGTCCATGGCAGGGAGGCCAGCTGGAAGAGCATTGGCATTTTCAAATCTAGAAGTAACACCAGCATGTTTAAGAATTTCAACAGCTGACGCGGTGATGCAAAGGTGAAGTGCGAGAATTTTATGGAGGTTGAAGGAGGGGATCTTGGTCGTGGATATGGGGATCAGAAACGCAGCTCAGGGTCAAATAGAATGCCAAAGTTATTAACATTAAACAGACACTAGGGTGGCAAATAGAATCTGCCATTGAAGATGTCCTTCTCCTCTCATTCATGGAAATGCTGTCCTTGTTGGGATGTTGTTCCATGGTTGCTAGCCAGCCCTCCAACATCTCACCCTAGTGGTCATTCTTTCATACCCGAGGCTAGAATGTAGAGCTGGCTGGCTATCTGTCAATGGAAGACTTCGGCGAGGAGCTCAATCCTGTTTGCACCTGCTTCCCTGTTACCATCACATCAAATGCCCGTGAAGCTTATTGGAAGATGAACACTTTACTTTTAAAAAGCAACATGGAAAACGGACACTGTACCTTCACAAAATGGACTCCAGGGAGTCAGGTGGCTTATTTTGTGGTTTCTGTACGGCGACAGACATGTCTGAACGTATCCCTGAGAAGTTACTGAAAATGCAAATGGCCTTCCCAGGTGCTGACTGACTCCCCTTCACCATTTCAATGGAAGAGATTTTAAAATGACAATAGTGGCTAAACCTGCTGGCCCCATGAAGATGGGATTTCAAATAAAAACATTTCAGAGGATAATCTGTTGGTGAGATAGCAAATACCCTCCATTATGTGGCCAATTCTGTAGCCGTCAACCTATTGTACAGATAATGAGAAAACACGATACTGTTGTCAAATGACAGAAACTGGCTTGCGATAAGAATTACCGGGAAGTACCTTATTAATCAACAAGGGCAGACCAGGGCAGGTCAGTCTGGGACACAAAGACTAGAAGGAGCTCTCTTGCCTGCACAAAGACCCTCCCTTCAAAAGTGACCTTAGGCAGAGAATTGGGACCTCTTTGTTTTACCTGCCAGAGCATAGGTCTTCTTTGCAGGGATTCGGCAAAGTTCAACTGAAAAGTTAGAAGCTTGCCGTTGTTTAAGGCAAACCAGTGTGAATTCATCGCCAGAAACCTCTGACTTTCATTTTTTCCTTCAGTGCATCAAGAGGAAATCATTCAGCCTTGCAACGTTTCAATTTCCATTTTGGGGACTAATTAGAAGTGACCTTTTTTAAAATGTTTTAAGTAATTTAAGTGCACGTTACATCTTTAGAAAACGGGGCAGAATTTTCAGTTCGGCAGGCACAGTCAGCGGGCCTGGATTCGGCCGGGAAATGTGCCGCCACACGCGATTGGCCTCTGACCATGATTTCATGCTGGTGGGCCAATTAATGCCTGCACAGCATGAAACATTGTTCCCCAATGGTCGGCAAGGGCCGCCGGGAGCAGAGGCCTCTAGGCCATCGAGTCCAATGGTGACCCGGTGGCCAGTTGAAGAGCCCTTGAAGGCTGCCACGGAAGAATGTCTCTTCTGTCTCTCGTTACCTAGCGTCATGGAGTCAAGTGAGGCTGGAGACACCAGGTGGGAGGGCAAGTCAGATGGGAATTCGGCTCCCAGCTTTTCAGATGAGTGTCTCGCAGTCCTCCCGGAAGAGGCGACTGCCAGACTGTCCCCAGAGATGGGAGGAGCAGGTCATGGCACCTTACAATGAGAGCATGGGAGGAGATTGCAGTGCAGGTGAGCAGTCATGATGTGGTGCAGTGCCACAAGAGGTTCAAGGACCTGCTCCGTCCAGGAAGGGTGAGTACCGTGTTGGCATGGGTCAGTGTGCAGAAGTGTTATGGTCTGGCCGTTCCCCCTTGGACCTCAGGGATGCCAGAGTCTGAGTACCAACTGTCAATGACGCCGGAGCTGACCAAGGGGGTGAACCCTGGCTGCTTGGACTGAGTGCCTTGCGGCTTGAGGGCTGCGACTTGGATGTGCCCTGCAAGGTGTCCCTCAGATGGGGTGGCTGGGCTGCAATGGAGCTGCAGGTAGAGAGTGGACTAATCAATGCTCCTCTGTCCTTTCAGGAGAAGGTGAGCCATAACTAGAGAGGTCACGCACAGGTGGAGGGCAGCTCAACCTGCTAATGCTCACCAGTTTTGAGCAGAATGCCCTAGAGCTAGAGAGCTGGCACACTACATGTGTGGCCCAGCATGGAGAGATGGAGGTGCCATATGAAGGTAAGAGTGCCGCACACAGAGGTGAGAGTTTTGGATTGTGCAACCATTCTAGTGTAGTGTCTTCATTGCTGGGAGCCTCAAACCTGGAGTCCCCATTGATCAGTGAAAGACGATGACACCATAATGCAGATCCCCATTGTCTCACCAGGGTGCCTGGCATGCACAATGGCAGTGTGATGACTTTAACTAATGGCGTGTCCTTGTTCTCCCTTAGATTTGCCTAAAAATCTAGGTGCCTTTAACTTAAGTTTCCAAGTGCGACGTCTTGGTGCCCAGACCCCCCCCCGCCCCCCCCTCTCCCCACCACTCCCCCTGCCCCCCCCCCCCCCGCCTTGCAGGCCCAAGCGCAACCCCAGGAACCCTTGATTCTATCCCTGGAGTAGCCTCTCCATTAGATTCACCACTCTCTCCATGGAGGAGGCATTGTGCTCGGCCACCGCACTCGCTCTCTGGACCCTGAAGGGCCACCCTTGACGGCAGAGGGCAACCAAGCTTCATTTGCACCTGCATCACACCCAATCTCAGAACCAGGCACCAGCGCAGATACCAGCACTTTGGTGAGCATTAGATCAGCGGCTAGCATGTCAGTGCACAGTGGTGAAGACACTTAACACTCACTTAAGGTGCAGGCAGAGGCAGAGACTGCCCAGGGTGCCGGCAGCCGGAGGACTGCTGGGGACCAGGATGATGCTCAGTCGAAGGCAGCTGATGAGCATCTGGAGTTGTCCATTAGGCTACAGATGCTGGATGTCCAGCGGGATGTGTGAGAAGATCTGGCAGAGACCCATGAGGGTCTGTGTGACATTGAGGAGGCATGCAAGCAGAACACGAGCACTGTGTTGATCCTCATGGCCGAGCACAATGCCTCCTCCATGGAGAGAGTGGTGAATCTAATGGAGAGGCTACTCCAGGGATAGAATCAAGGGTTCCTGGGGTTGCGCTTGGGCCTGCAAGGCGGGGGGGGGGGGGGGGGGGGGGCAGGGGGAGTGGTGGGGAGAGGGGGGGGCGGGGGGGGGGTCTGGGCACCAAGACGTCGCACTTGGAAACTTAAGTTAAAGGCACCATGAGCACACGAAAGTCTGTTCACGGGTGACTTTCTGTTCATTTATGTTTGCTTTATATGTCTACTGGTGTGGACATCAAGACCAGTAAAGGTAATGTTATTATGCTTTCAATGTGACGATAACATTAAATTTACTTTTATTCTGATTGCCTGAGCATGCCTCATCTTTTTTTACTCTGGTGCAGGGTACCCCAGTATGTAATTCTGGATGTGGGTGGCTCAATACTTTATTGCACAGGAATTGAGTGGACTTTTGGTTCAAATGAAAGGGTCTTTCCAGACATGTGGGATGGAGGTGGCAGCCCTGGCATGAGGTGGAAGCAGATTTTTGACAGCCTAGCTGAAGAAGCGGTGGATCAAAGCATCCCTGGTGTTCCTGCCTCCCTGAAGGATTCAGAGGTCTGCCTCTACATCCTCAGCATTCCCCTCACTGTGCTCCTCTTCTGACTCACATCTGGACTCATCATCTGTGGCCTTGCAGCTGTGTCAGGATCCTCTTCCTCCAGTGGGTCCCCACTTGCCAGTGCCACATTGTGGAGAGAGCAGCATGCAACCACTGTCAGTGACACCCACTCTGGGCGTATTGAAGTGCACCCCTTGAATCATCCAGGCAGCAGAAGCACATCTTCAGAAGACCTATGGATAGTCCTTGTCACCCAGCAGCCATCCATCCAGTCGGGCTGGAGCACTGAAGAGCCTCGGCACCTGGGATTGTCTCTGGATATATGCGTCATGGGAACTGCCAGAGTACTTTGCACAGAATTGCAGAATATGCATCCTTTGGTCACACCCTATCTACACTTCCATGGAGTGGATTCCTTTCCTTTTGACGAAGGCACCCTGCTGACTACTGGTACATTTGTGCAGTTGATGGCACTCTGGATACGGGAGAACCCAGCAATCACTGCAAAGCCTCTGGCTCACTCAGTCTGGCTGGCCTTGTCCGTGCGGTAAAGAATAAAGGTCAGAATCTATCTGAACAGAGACTCTGTCACCAGATTGACGCAACTGTCGACAGCTGATTGGGAGAATCCACATAGATACCTCACTGACCCCTGGAAAGTGCCAGAGCAAAAGAAGTTGAGGGCCACTGAGACATTCAGAGCCACTGGCATGGGGTGTCCGCCCAGATAGTCGGAGCTGATCTTAGGCCCAATCATCTGGCAAATGGAGTTCACTGACTCCCTTGAGAGGCGGAGATTCCTTCAGCATTGCACCTCAGACATGTTGAGGTAGCTGCATTACTGCCTGTAAACCCTGCAGCAGGATAGTGCTGTCTTCAGCAGCCTATTCTGACTTGGACTTCCTGCTGACCCTGCACCTCTTGTGCCTGTGCCTCTCCTCCCACAGGTCCTTCCTCTGGAGGCTGTAATAGAACACCTGGCCTCCTCTCCCTTCTGCCCCTTTCTTCCTCCTCAGAGGAGGTGCTACCAGTGGAGACCACAATCCCCATGCCCAGGGTAATGGAAAGCTGTCTGATACCTGGAAGGGTTCACATGGTCTGAATCCTCCAGGACCCTTGGAGGCACCAATAAGTCCTGAAATAAAGCCTGGAACTGCATAGAAACATAGAAACTAGGAGGAGCAGACCATTTGGCCCTTCAAGCCTGCTCCGCCATTCAATTTGATCATGGCCGATCCTCTATCTCAATGCTATATTCCCATTTTCTTCCCATACCCCTTGATGCCCTTAATATCCAAACATTTATCAATTTCTTTCTTGAAAATGCTCAGTGACCTGGCCTCCATAGCCTTCCACAGGTTGACCACCCTCTGAGTGAAGAAACTTTTCCTTATCTCAGTTCTAAATGGCCAGGCCCGTATCCAGAGACTGAGGCCCCTGGTTCTAGACTCCCCAACCAGGGGAAACATCCTCCCTGCATCCAGTCTGTCTAGCCCTGTTAGAATTTTATACGTTTCAATCAGATCCCCTCTCATTCTTCTAAACTCTAGTGAATACAGGCCCAGTCGAACCAATTTCTCCTCATACGACAGTCCTGCCATCCCTGGTATCAGCCTAGTGAACCTTTGCTGCACTCCCTCTATGGCAAGTATATCTCTTCTTAGGTAGGAAGACCAAAACTGCACACAGTACTCCAAGTGTGGTCTCACCAAGGCCCTGTATAACTGCAGTAAGATATCCCTACTTCTGAACTCAAATCCTCTTGCAATGAAGGTCAAAATTACCATTTGCCTTCCTAATTGTTTGCTGCACCTGCCTATTTACTTTCATTGACTGGTGTACAAGGACACCCAAATCCCTTTGTACATCCACATTTCCCAATATATCACCATTTAAATAATACTCTGCTTTTCTGTATTTCACACTGAAGCATATAACTTCACATTTATCCTGCATCTGCCATGTGTTCACTGCATCTGCCATGTGTTTGCGCACACACACAAATTGTCTACATCGCCCTGAAGCCCTCTTATCCACCTCTCAACCCTGCCCAGTTTTGTGTCATCAGCAAACTTGGAAATATTGTATTTGGTTCCCTCGTCCAAGTCATTCATACATATTGTGAATAGCTGAAGCCCAAGTACAGATCCTTGTGGTACACCACTAGTCACCACCTGCCACCCGGAAAAAGATCCATTTATTCCCACACTCTTTCCAATCTGTCAACCAATTCTCAATCCATACCAGTATATTACCCCCAAACCCATGTGCTTTAATTCTTCCCACTACACCACATCCACTGGTTCTTTCTTATCTATTCTACTAGTTACATCCTCAAAAGGCTCCTGCAGATTAGTTAAGCATGATTTCCCTTTCATAAACCCATGCTGACTTTGTCTAATCCCGTTAATGCTTTCCAAGTGTTCTGTTACCACATCTTTTATAATAGACTCCAGCATTTTCCCCACTACTGATGTTAGGCTAACTGGTCTGTAATTCTCTGTTTTTTCTCTCCCTCCTTCTTTAAATAGTGGTGATACATTTGCCATCCTCCAATCTGTAGGAACTGCTCCAGAGTCTATAGAATTCTGGAAGATGACCAATGCATCCAATATCTCCAGGGCCACTTCCATTAGTACTCTGGGGTGTAAATTATCAGGCCCTAGGGATTTTTCAGCCTTGAACTGCATTAATTTCTCTAGCACCATTTTTTTTATTAATACTGATTTTCTTCAATTCCTCCCTCTCACTAGGCCTTTGGTTCCCTAACATTTCTGGGAAATTATTTATGTACTCTTTTGTGAAGTCAGGACCAAAATATGTATTCAATGCTTCTGTCATTTCTTTGTTCCCCATTATAATTTCCCCATTTCTGACTGTAGCGGACCTACGTTTGTCTTCACTAATCTTTTTCTCTTCACATATTTATAGAAGCTTTTATAGTCAGTTTAGATGTTCCTTGCAAGTTTACTCTCATACTCCATTTTCCCCTTCTTGATCAATCTTATGTCTTCTCTTTGGATCTAATACTACCCCTAATTTCTTTTATAAGCCATGGTTGAGTCACCTTTCCTGTTTTACTTTTGCGCCAGACAGGAATGAATAATTGTTGTAATTCATGTATACATTCCTTAAATATTAGCCATTGCCTATCCACTGTCAATCCTTTTAGTAAGGTTCCCCAATCCATCATTGCCAACTCGCACCTCATAACCTCATAGTTCCCTTTATTTAGATTCAGGACCCTAGTTTTAGATTCAAGTTCTTCATTCTCCATCCTAATGAGCAATTCTCTCATTTTATGGTTGCTCTTCCCTAAGGGACAAGATTGTTCATTAATTCTTTCTCATTGCACAATGCTCAGTCTAGGATGGCCTGCTCTCTAGTTGGTTCCTCAATGTATTGGTCTAATGAACCAACATGTGCACACTCCAGGAAATCCTCCCCCAGTGTTATTGCTAGTTTGGTTTGTCCAATCTATATGTAGATTAAAGTCACCCATGATTACAGTTGTATCCTTATTGCATGTGTCTCTAATTTCCTCCTTAATGCCTTCACTTACATCTCCATTACGGTTTGGGGGCCAATAGATAACCCCTGCCAATGTTTTCCGCCCCGTGGTATTTCTTATCTCCACCCAAACAGATTCCACATCATGATTTTCTGGGCCAATATCCTTCCTCGCTATTGCATTGATTTCCTCCTTTACTAACAATGCTACCCCACCTCCTTTCCCTATTTGTCTGTCCTTCCTAAATATTGAATACCCCTGGATGTTCAGTTCCCATCTATGGTCGCCCTGCAGCCATGTCACCATAACTGCAACTACATCGTAATCATTTATATCTATTTGCACTGTTAACTCATCTATCTTATTGCAAATGCTCTGCACATTAAGATACAATGCCTTTCGACTTGCCTTTTTAACCTTGTTAGTCATCTTAGCTTTATTTTGCACTATGACCCCATTTGTTTTCAGCCTTTGTTCTTCCTGCCTTCTACTTCTGTTTCTTACCTTTCTGTCTTTTGTTTCTATCCTTGTTTCCCGATCCTCTGTCTCCCTGCTCAGGTTCCCATCCCCTGCCATTTTAGTTTGCTAACAACGAAGCTCCGAACAGAGATGAAGCTATCAAGTACCAATAAGCAACTAGCAGCAAACCATCTCCAAACTCCTCACTACTCAAATTGTCAAGACTGCTGACCCTTTTGATCCCGCGCATGGATGAGGTTTAGCAAATTGTTGGCTGCCCACCTGCCTGTTTTGCCTATGCGACGAGCACAAAATCACACAGGCAATATAAAATCCAGCCTAGTTGACATTTTAATGGCTTTAATTGGCCTCATAATTGATGGTGGGCATGGCTCCAACTCCCGCACACATCCACCAAGCAAAATATTGCGTGAGCGCGCGAGGACATTGGGACGCTGGAGCCCCAACAGAGGGACAGCATTTAATCGAGGCCACACGTTTCTTGTCTGACTGGAGAGCTAGCGATAGCCCTGCGTCGCCTCATTTTGTGATGGGCCACCAAATTAAATACCATCAGGCACTTAATTGGGCAGCAGAGCATCTTCTCCAGGATCAAGGGCACCGAGGGTGGAAGTCCCATCCACCAAGAGTTGCAGGCTAATCAGAGGAGATGGGGAAGGGGGGCTGATGCTTCTACTGCTGGTGCTACACCAACCCAAGGCCCAGAATCACCATGGACCCAGCCACAGGTGAATGATGGAGAGGGGGTGGGGGTTGGTGGGAGGTGGGGGTAGTTGTGAGCGAGAGGGCATTAAATTCCACCTAGGGTTAACATTTCAGACCCTGGAATCCCTTTCCTCAGAACTGATGAGAGGTCACCAAACTCTCCCCCCACAGACATTGCCTGAACTGCTGAGTGTCTCCAGCATTTTCCATCTTTATTTCATATTTCCAGCTTTCACATTAATTTGCTCTCATATTAGTGAGTAGGAAGGGATTCAGATCACTGGAATTCAATACTTGGTAATAAATGAGCCACTGGAATACAGTAGAAGAATACAATGTAAAAATGACTGAAGAAAGACGAATTAGCCCATCCAGCTCCTCTTATTTAGACTTACGTACAGCATCCAGACAGATGAATATGATTTCATCTGGTCAGCATTTATGCTATATTTGATATGCCCTGGGGAATCAGAATCTTTTGATTTCCTCTTTAAATACTTCAACATAGTCCATATTCAAAGCCTGCCTTTTCTACAGAGCTTTTACTTTGAGTAGTATCAATCATCCCTTAATTGACAATTAGCCTAAGGCTTTCCTTAGTATAATCATTGCATCTAGTTATCTTCAACACAAAGATTTCAGTATTCCCATCCTCCCCATTCATACCTTCATGAACCATGGCTTTCCTTTACTTACTTTTTTATTTTTCTGATGCCTAAGTTATTCCTCAGCATTTCAGTCCAAAACAGTATGGAAGAATTCTCCTGAGACAGTAGATGAACATGATTTTTGATTTATCATTTAGTGTCTGCAGAGGAATGGTGAAGAGGAACCCTTCACAAGTCCAGTCCCCACCAGCTCAAGGGCCTATGTCCTTCAATTTAGTCAATGCTGATTGAACTTTGAGTGAGAGACACACCATCTCATTACCTTGGCAGTGACATTCATTACAGTTGGCAGACTTTTCCTCTTTGACATCAAACCTCTGACAAGTCTGGGAAACTAGAGTCTGAAGTACCACGTCCACTAGTGAGGCAGATCAAAAATTTGAAAGGGATTCCAGGGTAATTCTTTTTGTCCAGAATGCCTCCGGATTCTGTGGCTGATTAGCAAAAGAAACCGGTTGTGGGTATTACATGATATTTTCCAGCTGTCTAGAAAAGACAACAGAATTATTTCCTACCTAAAAGGATTAAAGTTATTGTAAAATTTTGGGTAATTGTTGAACTGGGTTGGAATTTTCCCACTGAGTATGCTTGAAGGAAGCAGGGGAATTCAAGCCTATGTTGTCCCAAGTGCCTTACCCAATTTCAGTCTCACACTCTGTGAATGTCATAGTAGCTCACTGGGACTGACTGCTTTTGTTTATTGCTTTCATTAACACAAAACTGCAGCAAAATGCTTCCTCTAAGCTTCAAAATACATCATTTTAGAAAAGAAATACAGGACAATGTGCAGTGGCTCTTGCCATGCAGCTAGCCCATTTGAGAAAGAGAGAGAGAAAGAGTGAAAGAGAGAAAAGAGGGTGAGAGAGAGAGAAAAAAGAGAAAGAGAGGAAGAGAGAGAGAGGGAGAGGAAGGAAGAAAGAGAGAAAGAAAGAGAAAAAGAGAGAAAGAGAGAGAAAGAAAAAGAGAGGAAGAGAGAGAAAGAGAGGGAGAAAGCGAGAGGGAGAGAAAGAAAGAAAGAGAAGGAAAGAAAGAAAGAGTGAGGGAGAGAGAGAAAGGGAGAAAGAAAGCAAGAAACAGAGAGAGAAAGAAAGAAAGAGAAAAAGAGAGAAAGAGAAGGAGAGAAAGAAAGAGGGAGAGAGAAAGAGACAAAAAAAGAAAAGAGGAAGAGATAGGAAGGAAGGAAGTATTGCATTTATATAGTGGATTTCACAACCACGGCACCTCCCACACCAAAGTACTTTTGAAGTTTAATCACTATTCTAATATATAATGCAACAATTAATTTGCACACGGCAAGGTCCCCAACAGCAATTTGATTAAGCAGATATTATGTTTTTAAGTGATGTTTTTTGAGGAATAAATGTTGACCAGAACTCCAAGGAGAAGTCCTGTTCTTCTTTGAACACGAGCATCTTTTATGTCCATTCAAAAGGGCAGACATCTTGATTTAACATCTCACCTGAAAGGTCACACCTTTGACAGTGCAGCACTCCCTCAGTACCAATACTAGCCTTCATGCTAAAGTCTCTGGAGTGGGACTTGAACCCAGTTCCTTTTGACTCAAGGGGCATGAATGCTACCACTGGCCCACAGCTGACATCCAGTTGCTAATTAAAATAAAATTGATGCATAAGTGGCAAAGTAACCAAAGTAAGGAAGGGTAATTTGCTCTATCAAGCCTGCTGCACCAGGCTTCTCACCCACACCACCATCACGAGCCATTCCCAGACTGTAAGGAATGCTGGGTTCATTCTCTTAGAAATAGATTCTGAAAGCATGGATGAGAGAATCAGAGTCAAAGGTCAGCACGCCCAATCCATGGTCCTCCTGATAGAACGTCAAAAGAACATTGATACATTGATGGAGTGGGCAGGTAGGTGGCAGATGAAGTTCACTGCAGAGAAGTGTGAGGTGATACACTTTGGTACAAAGAACATGGAGAGACAGCATAAAATAAAGGATACTATTCTAAAGGGTGTGCAGGAGCAGAGCGACCTGGACGTATATGAACATAAGTATTTAAAGGTGGCAGGACAGACAGAGAGCTGTTTCTAAAGCATACCGTATTCTAAACTTCAGTAATAGGGGAACAGAACACAAGTGCAGGGAGGTTAAAATGAACTTATATAAGACAATGGTTAGACCTCACCTGGGGTACTGTGTGCAGTTCTGGGTGCAACACTATAGGAAGGATGTGAACACATTGGAGAAAGTGCAGACGAGGTTTACGAGAATGGTTCTCGGGATGAGACACTTCAGTTAAGAGGAAAGTTATGAGGAAAGATTGGATGAGTTGGGACTGTTTTTCTTGGAGAGCAGAAGGCTGAGAGGAGACTTTTCAAAACAATGAGGGGCCTGGGCAGAGTAGATAGGGAGAAACTGTTCAGGCTCGTACACAGATCGAAAATCAGAGGGCACAGTTATTTTTGCAAGAGAAGCAAACGCGAGGTGAGAAAAAACTTTTTCACACAGTGAGTAGTTAAGGTTTGGAATACAGTGCCTAGAAGTGTGGCGGAGGCAGGTTCAATTGAGGCATTCAAGCAAGCATTGGATGATTATCTGAATAAACAATGTGCAGGGTTATGGGGAAAAGGCAGGAGATTGGTACTAAGTTAAAATCTCAAAGAGCCGGTGCAGATATGATAGGCCGAATGGCCTCCTTCTACACTGCACTTCTACACTGTAACAATTCTGTGATTCCCAAGATTAAAATTAATGGCCATGAAAGTGGAAGTTGCACAGTTAAAGATGTTGAACTCTGTATGATTATTCAATCTACTCCACTATAATGTATCGCACTAGTTATCTCTCCTGCAAAACAGAGCTGTTTTATCTCTTAACCCTCAAACACTTCCCAACATATCCAGGGACCTATAGACCAGTTAGCTTAATATTGGCAGGAGGAAAAATAATGGAATCCCTAGTAAAGGAGAAGATAGAGTAATATCAGGAAGCTAAAAATATAACAACTAGTCAGCACAGATTTCAAAAGGGAATGTTTTGTTTCACCGACTTCAGTGAATTCTTTGAAGAGATAGCAGAGAGTAGACAGGGGTAATTCAGTAGATGTAATTTTATCTTTATTTCACAGAATTACAAAATGGTTACAGAACAGGACGCAGCCCATTGTGTCCGTGCTGGCTCTCTGAAGGAGCATTCACCTAGTGCCATTCCCTTACTGACTTTGTGCAAACTGAAACCTGTATCAACACTGTGAAGTTCTGATAGCAGCTGGAATGGAAAATCCTGCCCATGGTCAGTCTTTCACATGGAGAAGAGGACCAGACACGGAGAAAGCATGGGGTGGGTGAGATGTGGAAGCTCTGGCAATATAAAATGAGACCAGAGAGGATTTTACAGGTGGTTCATATATTGGAGTGTGGGATGAAGTAAAACCTTGCAATTAATTAATCACAAGGAGCGCTTAAGAGGGATCCTGGGAAGAGAGAAGGTCGGAGGGTCAGAGAGAAATAAGAGGAGTTTCTGGAGCCTGTGGGCTTCCAAGCAAAGGTATGGTACCTTGTGCCATAGGCTATGAAGATGATTGGAGCATGGCTGTTGTAAGGGTGGCAGAGTTGTACTATTAATGATAAAGTTGATCAGCAGGTACTTCTTGGGTGCAAACTTGATGTTTATTTTCAATATACTCAGCAGCAACTACAGGTGTCCTTTCAACTCCAACTCTATCTCTACACTTGACTGCTGAGGTAACCCACGCTACTCTTCTATTAGTTACTACAGATCATGTTATCTTGTCTAACAAATAATATTCTTAAAGCTACATTACACACTAAATAAAACCATAATTACTACATTCCTCCCCCTTTAACTCAGCTATACACATTATATTTACAGGTACATATTTTTCAAGACAACATAATATTTACACTGGGTAAGGAATTTATAAGTTCAGTCTTTCATGTGATTTCCTGGTACGTGTGTAACATCTCAACTCCACAACTTCAGATTCTTTGTCAGGAACCTCCTTTTCCGGAGTTGCCTGAACATCAAGTGCTTCGATGGGCACTTGCAGTTCTGTATCCTCAACTCTTACAGGAACATCAGACATGTCAGTCCTGGGTTGACTATCCTCAAAAGGAAATGCAGACCCAGTCATGGTCACTGGTGGAACCAAATCTTGGTGATTTGTCTCTCTCTTCCTTAAATGGTCCACATATTTACAGATGATCCAGCCTTCCACCTCCACGTGGTAAGGTAGAGGTCCAGTCACTGCACTTATTTCACTCAGTAACCACTTTGGTCCTTCCCCGAAGTTTTTCACGTATACCAGCTCTCCCACGGTAAATTTCCTCTCACACTATGCCAGCTATGTCTAGTTTTCTGGCTTCCCTGACTGCTTTCCACCTTCCCCTCTAAATTCTGCATTATTAAGCTCAATTTCATCCTGAGACAGCATTTCAACAATAGCTCCACAGGAGTGACACCTGTTGTTGTGTGAACGGTAGTCCTATAATGAAAAAGAAAGCGTGCTAGCTTTGTTACCAAGGAATTGCCAGTTAGCATTTTCATGCCAGCCTTGAACATTTGAGCCACCTTTTCGGCCAGTCTATTTGAAGAAGGGTGGTACAGTGCAGTTTTCACAAGTGATCCTGTTGAGACTGATTAACTGTTGAAACTCAGCACTCATAAATGCCGTGCCATTATCAGAAATGACTACTTATGGTAGTCTGTGAATGGCAAAACCATGCACAGTTCTCAACTGTAGTGCCCGACGTTGGTGACTTCACCTCATATACATCCAACCATTTTGAATGGGTATCGACAATGAGCAGAAACGTTGTTCCCAGGAAAGGTCCAATGTGGTCAATGTGTAACCGCACCCAGGGTCTACCTGGCCACTCCCATGGGTGTAACGGAGCTGTCAATGGCAACTTTTGCAGTTGTTCACATTGCACACAGTGCTTTACTAAACTCTCTATTTCGCCATCCATTCCTGGCCACCGTAGATAGCTGCGTGCTATGACCTTCAATTGGGTAATTCCTGAATGGGAGCTGTGTAGTTCAACTAAAAGAGGCTCCCTTCCCTTTGGTGGAACTATCACTTATACACCCCACAGTAAGATGCCATCCTGGCTGGTTATTTCATGTCTTCTGTTGAAGTACGGTTTCATTTCAGCAGATACGGGCTCCTGTGACCAACCCTGTAGCACTTGTTCTCATACTTGAGATAGGACTTTGTCCCAACTTGTCCAGTCTCTGATCTGTTGAGCACATACCAGCGAGGAATCTAAGAAATTTATCAGGAAAACAAGTTTCTGTGGAACCGGAATGTGCTCATCATCATTTTCAACTAAGGGCATCAGCGTTTGCGATTTGGTTGCCAAGCCTATGTAAGAAAGTGTATTTGTATGCTACCAGGATTAAGGCCCATCATTGTATTCTTGCTGAGGCTATGGATGGTATAGCCTTGACCTTACTAACCAATCCTAGCAATGGTTTGTGGTCTTAAATGATTGTAAAATGGCACAATGTATGTACTGGTGAAATTTCTTGACACCAAAGACAGGCCTTTTTTTATCCTATCTGTGAGTATCCCATTTCTGCTGTGGTAAACATTCTTAATACCTAACTGATTGGCCGTTCCGTGTCATCATCCTTCTAATGAGAGAGCACTGCTCCGACTCCATAGGGAGATGCGTCACATCGGCAACAATTCTTTTGTCTGGTTGTAATGCACTAATAGACTAGACGAGTGCAACAATTGTTTCACCTTTATGAAAGCTTCTTTCTGGGGTGCCTCCCAAGACCAACGTTGGTTCTTTGAGTAGAGAATGCAGGGGGGTCAGCACTGTAGACAAAATGGGTAAAAACCGCCCATAATAGTTGATCATTCCTAAGAATGATTCGAGCTCTGAGGCGTTCTTTGGCACAGGTGTCTTTTTTATGGCTCTCACTTTCTCCTCAACTGGATGGAGACCCTGTTGGTGTTTCCGTATCTTCTTTCTAGCTCAGACTTTAATCTCGGCCTTCTTTTTGACTTCACCATTATCCAGACTTCTCTCAGATGCAAGCCCAACTTATCTAAGCTCAGTGGCTGAGTCTCCCAAAATTTCATTACCTGTCTGCTTCTTGAAAATTTCTGCGACTTTTGCTTCTAAAGTCTCTTTGGTTTCATTTAGCTGGTTCTTCAGCTCTTCTGTCTCTTTTTTGTATTTGTTTGCTGCGTCCTGGAAAATTGAACATTGTTATGTCTTCTCTGCCAACTCATTCTTCAGTTTGTTCAGAGAGATGCTGAATTCTTTCTGTTTCTTTTCATACTTTTCCAGAGGTACAAACTTTACCCTGAAGGAACTTTGAAGTTTTTGAAGATCTTTCAACAAGTTTTCTTTTTCCCTTCGAAGGTTGCTCACTTCGTCTCAAACTCTGTCATCAAGCAGGGTCTCTTCAAGTTTCTTCTGCTGTTCTTCCAGGTTTTGGCTTAAGGTAACCTGCATTTCTTCAGGTTATAAGTGTTTACACACTCCTCTTTCAAAACAGGAACAATTCCAGCTTCTTTTGGAATCTCAGTGGCCACTCAAGGTTGGTTTCCCTTAGCCAATTTCACCCTAGGAGTCTTGGTCCTCTGCCTCTCAATACCAACACTAGTTGCTTTGCCAATTAGCTTCCATAATGGACAGTTACTCTGCTTATGCCTTTTACCTGAATGTCTTCACTGGATATGTTTTTAGCTTGGTATCTGATCGTTCCAAACTTAATTGATGTTCACCATTACTTAGATACCCGAAGGTATGTTCCCCAATTACTGTAGTGGAAGCTCCCATGTCCACTTCCATTCTAACAGGTTTGCCATTTACTTTCATAGTGATAAATATTGGTTCTGTCTTTCCAACTTTCAGATTAAACAATGAGTAAATGTCAGAATCTGTTGTTTCAGGCTCTTCTACATTGTAGATTTCATTGTGTTTATTCTTTTGTTTACAAGCCTGCTTGAATCTTTCCTTGCATTGTCTCATTTATGTGACCATTTCTGAGACAATAGTAGCATTTGATTTCTTTAAACTGCCAATTGCTCTATTACCTCTATTAAAATTATTCTTAGGTTTCGCTGCTAAGTTATTTTTCTTTATTCTTCGGCTAGGGGGGCTGTTTCCTGCTTCTCAAGTTTCCTCCCGATGTGGAGGCAGTGCCATTTTGCATACCCTGTATTGCTTTTGAATCTCTTACTGCACCTTCCATGGCCAGCACTATCTCTAGCGCCTTCTTGAAATCCAGTTTCACTTCAGACAATAATCTTTTCCAAACAGAGTCCTCTTACACACCACAAACTAAACGATCTCTGAGCATGTCATTCAGAGTTGTACCAAACCCACAATGTGTGAGCTGCTTCAAATTTGCCAGGTAGCATGCAATTGTCTCACCCGGGGCTCTACTTCACGAATTAAACCTGAAGCTCTGCATCATGACTGAGGGCTTGGGTTGAAAGTGACCCTTCACGAGGTCCACCAATTCATTGAAATTTTTCGAACCTGGGGCACTTGGTGCTGTCAGACTTTGAATAAGACTGCACATTTTGCTCCCACAAGTACTCAAGAGGATCACTTCCCTCTTCCCACCCACCATAATTTCGTTCACTTGAAAAAAGAACGTGAGGCATTCTATGTAATAAGACAAATCATCTGTGGCTGGTTCAAAAGGATCAATTCTCCCAAATTGTGGCATTTTGAGAGTATGTAACTTCTTCAATTTTAACAGAGCTTGCTACTTACAATCACTAGGCAAGGTATAGTGCCGATTTCTTTTTAACTTGATTTCTTCTATTCAATGCTGTTTTATCCTCATCGCCAGTTTGTTGTAGGGTGGCCGAGTTGTACTATTAATGATAGAGTTGATCAAAGGCACTTCTCAGGTGGAAATATTAAGTTTATTTACAATATTCTCAGCAGCAGCTACATGTGTGCTTTCAACTACAACTCTATCTCTACACTGACTGCTGAGGTAGCCCATGCTACTCTCCTATTGGTTATTACAGATCATGTGATCTTGCCTAACAAGTAATATCCTTAAAGGTACATTACACATGAAATAAAACCATAATTACTACAGTGGTGCACTCCTCCCATTCAGTCTTGGGACAAACAGGGCATTAGACATTCAGCGGGGGGATGGGGCTGCAATGCAACACATTCCAGGAAACAGTTCTAAACCCAAGTATTGGCAAAAGGCAGCCAGTAGTGAGCATGAAGCATTATAGAGATGTTAAAAATGTTTTTAAATGTACTGTTCAGTAATATACGGCAAATGTATCAATAATAAAGTTACTCATCACATTATAATAGCATTTCAGCACATGATATGTAAACTAAAAAATTCCAAAAAGGCCTTCAATGAAGTACCAGAAAATAACTTAATGAATAAGGTCACAACATGCCAACTCAGTTACAGTTGGCAGAATGGATACCTAACTGACTGTAAGACAGAAGAGAAGGAATAAAGGGTAGCTATTCGGAGTGACAGAAGGTGGGAAATGCTGAGGCTGCTTTTGTTCATAGTTTATATTAACAATTTAGACTTTGAAATCAAAAAGAGAAGTTAGAAATTTGCAGATGATGCCAAACCTGGCAATGTGTGGGAGGGGAGGTGGGGGCGTTATGGGGGAATAGTTTATATTGCGCAAGACTGCAATAATCTACAAGACATTAATAAACATGCAGAAAGGGCACATATTTGATAAATGAAGTTCATCACAGATAGTTGTGAGGTATTACATTTTGATAACAAAAATAAAGAAGTCACTTATTACTTGGAAAATAACGATCTAAATAAGGTATAGGAGCAAAGGAATCTGGGAGTACAAATGCACAAATCATTAAAAGTAGTGATGCAGGTTAATAAGGCCATAACAAAAGCAAACCAAGCATTAGCATTTATTTTTAGCGGCCTAGAATTGAAAAGTGAAGAAGTTAAACTTGCAGCAAACCTTGGTCAGACCACATTCGGAGTACTGTGTACAGTTTTGGTCAACATGTTATAAAAGAATATAGAGGTATTGAGAGAGCGTGCAAGGATGATGCCAGAAATGCAAGGCTATATCTATCAGGAAAGAAAAGAAAGTGGCTGGGTCTCTTTTCTTCTGAAATGAGTAGGTTGAAGGGTGACCCAATAGAAGCATTTGCAATCATAAAGGTTTTGATAGGGTTGACACGGAGAGTGTGTTTCCACTTGTGGGGAAAAACAATACTAGAGACCACCAGTGTAAGAAATCACCAAGAAATCAAATAAAAAAATCCTATTTAACCAGAGAGCAATGAGAATATGGAGCTTGCTACCACAGAGAGTCGTTGAAGTGAATACTATAGATGCATTTAAGGGGAAGCTAAATAAGCAAATGAGAGAGAAGGACATAGAGGGTTGAACTGATGGAGTTAGAGGAGGAAAGATGGGAGGAGGATTAATTGGAGCATAAATGGCCAGCATGGATTGGTTGGCCTGAATAGTCTCCTTTTGTGCTGTATATTCTATGTAATTCTATTTTACACTAAGTAAACACACTGTCAACCAGACGTTCTCCAAGGGGTAGTGCCATGTATCGACTGTGGGATAAACGTAAAACATAGAGAAATCTCAACCAAATGTAAAGACAGTGATTCACAGGGGCAAATCAGCACATGTTTCTTCCACACAGTTTACATGTGATGTATGGGTATGCAAGGTTGCCCCCATTTGCTTTAGGAGGAGAGTGCAACACAGAATAGCATAACAGACAGCTCTCCAGTATTCCCTGCACAGAAATCATCGATTGTCGCTTAGCCCAGATTTTCACCCCAATGGAGAGCCTCCCCATTGTGGCAAAAATCCCTAAAAGGCTAGAAATCCTAAGTCCCGCTCTCAAACACGGCATGTTCCATTTTCACATGAGCAGGAATGGAGTTGGGCCAGGGTTTGTGCATGCCTAGTTCACAGAGGCAGCTGGCCACTTAAATCACCAGCTGCCTCCACTGAAGTGGGATTTTGATAGGCCAAAGGCAGGATCTTCCAGTTGGTGAGCAGGGGTCAGGGCCCGCTCACCAACACGTAAAATGATGCCGGATGACATTAGGCGGAACTCCCGATGTCACCCCGCGTCATTTCCATTTTTAGGTCGGCGGGACTGCAGCCGAGTCAGCTGCGCACCCGCCAACCTGTCAACAGCCTATTGAAGCCATCGAGAAAATGATTAAATTCATTAATGGACCTGCCCGTCCAACCTTAAGGTTAGTGGGCAGGCCGGGAGCCCTGGTGGGCTTCAGAAAAAGCATGAAAGCTCATCCACGGGCGGGATGAAGTTTCATGAGGATATTTAAATTTTTAATGAAGGTTTCAATAAAAGTTATGGATGTCTCCCAACTCATGTCGCACATGCGCGAAAGAGTGCACTCCTAGCCAAGGGAAATCCCCCCCCTACCCACACAGGGAGTGCATAGTGCTTCCCGGCAGACGTCACACTCGGTGGGCCTTAATTGGCCCGCCCACGTAAAATGGTGGCCGCCCCCAATTAGAGGTGCCGATCGGAGGCACACCCACCTGCACCTGCTGCCCCTCCCGCACTTCCCCCCCGAATCGAGGGAAAATATTTCCCCAGGTGTGTGAAACCCAGAGTGTGCAGATTAAACCAGGTAAGAGGTGGTCTGAACTTGGTGGATTCATTTGGATAGCCAGGGTACCTCTTTGGAGAGGTAAGGTACCCCTTTGAATCTGGTCTTGGGACACCTTTTGGGGAGATAAGACACCCCTTGGCCGAAGTAAGGCACCCTTTGGATTGTTAAAAGTAAGCACAACTATGTGTAAAAAGTGCATAACGTCATTGTAACTGTAAAGCTGTCAAGGAACTGTCAAAGAACTGTAAAACTGTCAAAGAACTGTCGAAGAGCTATCAAGCAACAGCGAAGGAACAGTCAAGTTGTCAAGTAGCTGTCAAGGAAGTGTCAAAGGATACTGGGTGAGTAGGTATGGAGGGGGTAAGAGCAAAAGGGTTGGGAGGCATGGTTTTGCATGAGTTGGCACTAAATTGGCATGGGGCTTTATAAATCATAAGGATGTGGGGGTGTTGACATAGGGGGTATGAAGAGCCGTGGGATGGGCGGAAGGCATGAAGTGGTATAGGTTGACAGGGAGTGTTTTGGCGGGGGGACGGGGGGGGCGGGGGGGGGGCGGGGTTGAGGGGGGAGGGTTGTTTTTTGTTTTAATCTTTTTTTAAAAGTTAAACAAAGTGGCGAAGCACAGAGGCAGGCCTTCCGTCCAGCACGCATCAGCAACTGGCAGCCTCCGTGCTTGTTCTGAGGGCGGCAGGCCA
Source organism: Carcharodon carcharias (assembly GCF_017639515.1). NCBI lineage: Eukaryota > Metazoa > Chordata > Chondrichthyes > Lamniformes > Lamnidae > Carcharodon > Carcharodon carcharias. The sequence continues at coordinate 89,353,948 of NC_054468.1, read as the reverse complement.
GGCTTCTAATCCAGCCCACCCCCGGAACAAAAATCTGTACTGTGAGTCACCAGGTTCACAGAGCTGGAAATTCTCCTATCTCTACGCAGCCTACGTGGGAGCAAAAAATTGAAATACCTGCTGGATCAGTTTATGGCCGAGTTGGGCTAATGTGTCTTGAAGTTTCCTTGTGATATTTTCCCATAAATATAAAATAAAACTGTCATGCACAGTTTGATCCCCACAATTATTACTAGCCTTGATTGAACTATGCACAGCCTGTAAGCTGCAAGCACTCTAAATGGTTGCAGGGCTGTGACTATTTGCAGGCCATGTGCCAGAGGATTCCCCCCTGCTCCCAAGTGGGGAACATTCTGGGCTGGATACAAAACTGGAGTTCCAGAGGTCAAAGGTTTTCCCCTACAGCAAGGTTACTCAAGCTATTGCCAAAGTGTCTCTGATGTCATCTTTATATTGTTCAAAACTAATTAGAAGCAGTCTCTTTTGCCTTGGCTTGTTCATGGGCTCATTCCCACTGCCCCAGCAGCCACCTGCGGCTGTTTCAGTATCACAGTTGCAACTCTCAATTCTTTCCTTCTTTACATCGTAGCTAACCCTCAACACTGGAGGCTAAGAAGATCCTTTATCAGGGCAATACACAACCCAAATATGAGATCATCTTTAACTCCGCCACAAACGGAAGAAAATGGAGTAAAACAGGATGTGTCAAAAGGTTATGCCCGGTGCAACGATAGTAGTGTCAAGATTTGTAGTCAACGTGTATGTGTCCCTATCACAGATGTTGTTTCAGGGCAAGACTACGGCTACTTCCTGTACCTGTATCATAATCACACTTAAATACATCTCTTGTATTCGAACTTAGGTCAACAGTAGAATTCAACTCTGCAAAACTATCCAAAATATAAAGAGGACGTTTCCATAATGTTTGTAAAATAAAACAAATCAGCAATATATACCAAGGTTGGCGTGGTCCAGAGTTAAAGGTCACACATGTCACATCCTTCAGTGCAAAACGTAGTCATTATTAATTCACATTATCATTTTACAAGTTACTGCAACCAACCACTTACCTTTCAACGACATTTTCTCCACTCCAGCAGGTTGAGCTATCTTGAGGCAGGAGTTCACCTTCGCATATCTGCTCCGCCAGAGAAGCATAGAAAGTTCTGAACCGTCGGATGTAGTTCATGAAGTCCCTGTCGAAAGAAACAGTCAATCTTCCTGTATGCTCAAGTCCAATACAGAGAAAACAATCTGTGCTACTAGGGAAATGGGCATCTATTGCAAGCCTAATATACAATCCACTTCACTTGCACTGTATAGTAGCATCACATCACTTCAAAATTTCCATTCTAGACATGGCTTTATACTAATAGGACACTAGCGGATGGCAGATAACTTTAAGTGGCACCCATTTCAAGTTCCATTTAAATATAAAAAATGGATGCTGTGCACAGAATTAGAAGGCCTTAAGTTCCAATTTAAGAAGGGGGAACAAGTCTAGCAATTGTTAAAGCAAATGCCAGCAGAAGTACTTGATGCCTTTGTGCTAATTCCAGGTTTTTCATTCCTCATAAAATAGGGAATGTTTTTGTATTTTCATGTCACATTTTTAAAAAATTCCTTCTTGAGATATTGGTGCCTTCAGCAAGGCTGCTACTCGTCACCATCCCTGATTGCCTTTGAGAAGGTGATGACTTTTTGAACCACTGCAGTCTGTGTGGTGAAGGTACTCCCACAATACTGTAACTATAGCAGAGATGGAAGTTGGTTTCCCTATGACTTCAAGGTGGAGGACTAGACTAGGTTGCTTGATTTCAAAATCAGTAAAGATAATCGGAATTTGTCCTACAAGGTAATCAAATTACACATGGTCTAAGAATTAACAGATAAGGTGGGTGGTGCATCTGCTCAGGGGACCATGCAATGAATGTCTAGTTCTATTGTGCTCTTGATCTGGGTTGATTGACAGCCTTTGCTTAAGGGTCCAAGCTTGGACTGGGATAAGTAATGAAGATCTTTCTTGTCTTTTGTTCAGTTCAATTCTCCATGGACCATCTGAGCTCAGTGACGCTAACATAGAAAATGCATTGCTCTCCTCTAACAAAGCATCAGGAAGACCACAAAAGACTGTTTCATCCTAAAGTCTTGCAAATGATTGGAACTGTGCAAGAAATAAATTTAAAGCAGGGATATTTAACTTCTTGTGGACCGATACTGTGGTATTTACATCAGCCTTAGCTCAATGGCAGCACTCCTGCCTCAGGGACAGAAGACCATGGGTTCAGGGGCCACTGACTATTAGTTATAATCTGAAGGCGGTAGTCTGATCATGTGAACTTTGTTCTATCTACTCTAAAAGGCAAAGAAATGTCATAGGCACCCTATAAAATCATTTTTGTATTGTACCATAATTAAAGAATAATAAATACTCTCAAGGTGCATAGGTTTTAGTACAGTCCCAAGACAGCACTGTGGAAATATTTTCCACACCTGGAATGTAATAGTTCAAGAACATGGCTCACCACCACCTTCTTAAGAAGAATTCAGAATGTGTAATAAATGTGCACATCCTATAAACAAATGAAGAAAAAAACATCAGAGGCATAGCTACTTTTAGAAACTACCTTTCAGCCATGAGCACAAATTCAATGTGGCGGGAGAAAGTTCAGACCACAGTAGCTGGATGCCTGATTGAGAATGAAGTTGACGAAAGAGATATGCATAAAATTTCCATTTTCTGGGCATGGAATGGAACAGTAGTTGCTGAATGTAAATAGTGGCCAATGTAAATAGTAGATGTGTGATGGTGGGTGAATATTCTGAAGATTTGTTTGATTACTTTTGTGAATCAGAGGGTAATTATAAAAAAAAATTGCCTGGGAGATAAAATGGTAAATTGCACATGATATGTGGAAGAGAATATAAAAGCTGGGGTTGTTCATCTTAGTGCAGATACGGTTAGCAGGAGATTGAAAGAGGTGTTCAAAATAACACATGGTTTTGATACAGTAAATAAGGAGAAACTGCTCCTAATAACAGAAGAGCCAGTAGCCAGAGGACACAGATTCAAGGTCGCTGGCAAAAGGACCAGAGGCACCATGAGGAAACTTCCTTCTTTTTTAAACACAGTAAGTTACGATGATCTGAAATACACTGCTTTAAAGGGTGGTGGAAGAAGATTCAATAGTAACATTCAAAATGAAATTGAATAAAGACTAGAAGGAAACAAATTATAGGGGGATGGGAGTAGAGCAAAAGAGCAGGATCAATTGGATAATTAATTGATTAATTGGACTTACACAGATACAATGAGCCAAATGGCCTCCTTCCATGTTGTCTTATTTTAGGAATCCAGTTCAAATCCCTTGCAGACTGATGGGACAAGGGTCTTCCCTATCTGCTGGCTGTAAATGTGCTGTACGATTCATGTTTGGGCAGCCTCAAGGCAGCTTAGCTGCTGCTGGTGTCTGGCAAAACTTTTTTAAAAATTTGACACTAAATTAGCAGTCTCGCAAAATAAAAATGGAAATGCAAGGGGAAGCTATTTATAGATAGCACAGTGTTGAGATAGTGTAGAGGGAGGTGGATATTGCAGCTGCTTGCATTGGATTTGACTCAAGAGTGTTTGAGGCTGATGCTGAGTGACTGCAACAGTTCACCTTAATGAGCACGACAATCCACGATTCCCCACACCATTCCCCACCCTACAAAGAAAAGTACAGATGCACTTCTAAACACCAGGAATTTTCTTTTACAAAACCTTTACCTTAGCTGAAGCACAATTAATGACTTGGTTGTCCACCATGCAGGTTTATTTGTATTCTCTTACCGAGTGTTCTTTTTCATTGTCCTAGGCCTATCAGTCTTTACTTCTTTCAGAGGCAGGGAGCTGAACAGAACCGGAGTCAGCAAGCATCAGTCAGAGAGGGCAGCAGAGAATTTCGGCACAAGGTGAATGGAGAGAGGGAGAGAGGGAAGGGAAGGAGGAGCACATCGTAAAAAGAGAGAAAAAAATACCAGTGAAAACAATGAAACCGAACGGAAAAATAAAACATCATGCACATGCTTAGTGGGAACAACATCGGAAAGAAGCATAAAGGAGCCATTCTCCCTAAGTCTGTGGAGGCAAAGGCACAGGGCAATCACTTACTCCCTCATCCTGGTGATTAAGCATTGTGATGCAAAAATTAGAGGGAAAGAGTTCAAACAGGGTTGTTCTCGTGGAGTTAGTCACATCAGGTTGGTTGGTTGTGAGCCTAGGTTTGCTGTCCATTTCCTTCCCGTCTGCCTTTGTTCCTACCATCCTCCAGGACTACCAGGTGGAGGGAGCCTTACCTCACCTGCTGAAGGACCTTTGTTGGGTCAAAGCCTTTCGTGAATGACTTCCCTCTATGTGTTTTTTAGCATTTCTTTTGCTGCCACAGTGATATATTCCTGTGGGTTGTTTGCTGGCAAGAATCCCACCGGAAGCCAGGCATGAATGATAATGATTTCCTGAGCCAAGAGTCTAAACAAAGGTGGGAGGGAGAAGCCCTGGTCGAACCTTGTAAGGGCAGGCATGGGAAAATTCAGCCTTAAACTTCTCATCTTCCATTATTGTATTTAAAAGTTACCTCAAGTATTCTTGAGCAGGTTAATCCCACATTGACGTAAACTCAACCAGCCCTCACGTACTAATTATTTTTCCATTTCCTTACTGACCTCCCCCAGCTTCCTTTCTGCCAAAACTGCCCCATCCGCCATCAATTGGTCAAAAGAGAGGATTTCTTAAAGGGACTTGCCACATCTCCGAAAACTAGAGGACAAACTAGAAGGAAAAAAAGCTACACACCAACTGGTTCCGTGGCCAACACTGATTGTCCTTGTCTGAGTTTAACATTCAGTGTCTCGCCCTGGAAAAGACAGATGTGATTTGTTGCTCTTCTCAGCTTGGGTCCAATTAAAATAGACTTGCATTGATTCTGAAGTTAGTGAGAAATTTAACACAATGTAGACAAAATGGGCCCACACTCGCTTTGAGCACATTTTTCAGCATGCCTTGCAGGTAGGCAATGAGAATGAGCTGCCCTGTTCCACACATCTGTGCAACCAGAAGAAAGTTTAATCTTCAAATAACTGGGATCTTGTTCTAGATGGTTACAGCAACTGAGTGTCCAAAGTACCATAATTTGGAAACTGTAATTTAAATTTTGTTCTGATTGATCCCAAGCTTTCTCTGCTGGTCATCTCTGAAATCATGAGATTCTCATGGTGCCCAATCTGTGTAGATCCAAGCATTGGGCAATATTCCCTCAACACTGCTTTGCAAAGTCCTTGGGATCAATATACCCGCAAATGTATTTGGAGTTTTTGCAACCACTAGCGTAGAGGTAATCCATGGTATTGGGTCAGTTCTCTTTAGGTAATGTACATTATTGGGTCAATAGACATCATAGAGGGTGTAGACATTCTCTCATCTGCAGCTTTCACGAGCTGCTTCTTCTGGACTCTTATCTTCACTTGGCCAATTCTGATGAGAGGGCTACATGACTATCCGTTTGGGAACAGAACTGTGGATTAGAAACATGTGTACTACAATAACAACTTGCACTTGTATAGTACTTCTAAAGTTATAAAGTATCTCAAGGTGGTACGCAGGAACATTATGAAACAACATTTGACACCAAGCCACATAACAACAACAATTTTTATTTATATAACGCCTTCAATGTCCCAATATGCTTCACAGGAACATAAAACAAAATATGAAACTGAGCCACATAAGGAAATATTAGGTCAGATGAAAAAAAAAGCTTCATCACCGAGAGGGTAGTGGGTGTCTGGAATTCACTGCTTGGTTTGGTGGTGGAGGCAGAAACACTCAACTCATTTAAAAGGCACCTGGATCTGCACATAAAATGCTGTAACCTGCAAGGCTACAGGCTAGGTGCTGGAAGGTGGGATTAGAATGGGCGGCTATCTTTTTATTTTTTCTTTTTCAGCCGGTGCAGGCGTGATGGGCCTCTTTCTGTGGTGTAACAATTCTATGGTTCTATGATCATAAGCTTGGTTAAAGAGTTAGGTTTTAAGGGGTGTCTTAAAGGAGGATAGAGAGATAGAGAGGCAGAGAATTTCATATCTTAGAGGCTAAGAATCTGAAGGCACAGCCACCAACGCTGCAGTGATTAGAGCCCAGATGTTCAAGCGGCCACAGTGAAGCACAGATATCCCAGAGGATTGTGGAACTGGAGGATATTACAGCAGCGAGGATGGGCGAGGCCATGGAGGGATTTAAAACAAGGACGAGAATTTTAAGAATGAGTTCATGTTCGAATAATAACTGTTTTGACCAAAAGGGGCGATGCATCTAGAACACTAGCAGAGTTAAACTAAGAATTCACAGGTCCCTGAGCCCCAAGAGTGTATGGGGGCCCTCTGTACAACCTCCTGTCCCACTGTTCCCAGATCCATAAAGCCTGTTGTAATGTAAAAGGCTGGGCTGTTTCTCTTGAGCCCTGGGAGTCAAGGATATTGACAAGAAACCTTTTTCTCCAATAAGATGGGGCGGGGGTGAGGAGGAGGTGCTGGAAATGGTGTGGGGGGAAAGAATAGTGTGTGGTTGGGGGGTGTGCGGGTTTGTTGCTATAGCATGTCCTACTGGACATGGCTTGCTGCTCCTCAAAGGAATCCCCACATTAGCCTGCAGCTCCTGGACACGACTCACAAAGGGTGAATTCACAGCCAGGCCTGAGTGCCCAGTAACAGTCAGGGCCTTGGGAAAAATATAGGAAAAAACTATAAGAAGAGGAAACAGAGAAAAAACAAGTGACGTTGAAGGAGTTAACTCCAGAGGATTGGGAACCACAGGATCGCAGTATTTGGAGAGCTGTAAATTATCATTTATTTACTTAGCTGTGTCCCAGCACTTTTAGAAATGACATAATCAGGCTACAGGATTACAAAGACACATAATTATCCACTCCATTAAGCTAAATTGGAGGCCAATTGCAAAATTTATGGGACCAATCTTCTAAGTGCACACTGCCAGCAGGGAACCTTCCCTACTAGGCATGTCTATCACCAAATCAGCCCTGTAGCATAGAGGTGGCTAGTACTGATATGAGTATAACGTTCTCATAGGGCTTCTTCTCTACATCATTTTAATGGATTTAAAATAAACTTGCTAACTTCTGTGTTAAAATGGAGGGATGTTACACAGAGCTTTACACATTTGTCTGTTAACTGGTGTTGGCTGTAGCCAAGTGGTAACACTTTTGCCTATGGGTCTCAAGGTGCAGACACTTGACTACATAATCTATACTTCCACCTCAGGGACAGCGCTGATGTTTCTGTCTTCCCTCTGAGGCAGAGGCAAATGATCCCACAGCACTTTCTAAAGTAGAGCAGGGGAGTTCTCCTTGGTCTTTTGGCCCACATTTATCCTCCAACCAAAAAACAAGTTAACGTGGTCAGTTGTCTCCTCGTGGTTTGTGGGACCTTGTGTGCAAATTGGCTGCTGCATTCATGTACATTACAACAGTGGCTACACTTTAGCAAAGACAAACAGGTTCTCAAGCCCCAAAGTCTTGTATTGCAAAGGGTCCCAGACCTTCCACCTTCCTCTGAATGAGTGGGGCTCTAGCTGCTGTGGAGCCGGTGACAGACCCTGAAGGGCAAAATGGGCTAACAAAATAAAAGCTGAACCTACTTACATCTTTTGAGCATTTCAGTTCATTGTGAATTTCTGCTCTCTCTACAACAGGAAAAGCAAGGGCCCCAATACCGACCCCTGGGGAACTCCACTACAAACCTTCCTCCAGTCCAAAAAATATCCATTGACCACTACTCTCTGCTACTTATTTTTCAGACAATTTTGTATCCACAAGGCTACTGTCCCTTTTATTCCATGAGCAATAATTTTTCTCACAAGTTGGTTGCGTGGCACTGTGTCAAATGCCTCTTCAAGCCCATCAAGTGACTACATCAACATCATTACCCTCATCGACCTTTTCTGTTACCTCTTCAAAAAATACTCCAGCAATTTAGTCAAACACAATTTCTCCTTTAGACATCCATGCTGGCTCTTCCTCATCAAGCCACATTTTTCCATGTGACTACTAATTCTATCCTGAAAATTGTTTCTAGAATCTTGCCCACCACTGAAGTTAAGCTGACTGGTCTGTAATTGCTGGATTTATCCTTACAACCTTTTTTGAACAAGGGCATAATGTTTGCAATTCTCCAGTCCTCTTGCACCACCCCCGAGTCTAGGGAAGACAAAGATTATGGCCACTATCCCAGCAATTTCTACTTTCACTTCATTCAATATCCTTGGATGCACCTCATCCAGTCCCAGTGCCTTGTCAACTTTAAGTACAGACAGTCTATTCAACACTTGCTCGTTATTGATTTCGAACCCTTCCAGTGCCAGAGTTTCTTCGTCTGTCACCAAGGCCTGGGTAGCACCTACCTCCTTGGTAAAGACGGATACAAAGTATTCATTTAATACCTCAGTCATGGCCTCTTCGTCCATATGTAAATTCCCTTTTAGGTCCCTAATCGGCCCTACTCCTCCTTTTACCACCCTTTTACTATTTATATGTCTGTAGAAGACTTTGGGATTCCTCATTATATTGGCTGCTAGTCTTTTCTCATAATCCCTCTTCGCTTCTCTAATATGCTTTTTCACCTCCCCTCTGAACCTTCTGTATTCCTCTTGGTTCTCAATTGTATTTCCTACCTGACACCTGTCATAAGCGCACTTTTTCTTCTTTACCTTAATTTAAATCTCCTTTTACATCCAGGGAGATTTTGTCCTACCTTTCCCTTTCGATGGAATATACCTTGATGGTGCCTAAACCAATTATTTTTTGAAGGCAGCCCATTGTTCAGCTACAGTTTTTCCTGCCAATCTTTCATTTCATTCTATGTGGCCCAGCTCCGCTCTTGCCCTATTGACGGCGGCTCTTGTCCAGTTACTTATTTTTACTCTGGATTGCCTATCGTCCTTTTCTATTATCATTCTAAAATGTACAATACAATGATTACTGTCTCCTGAATGCTCCCCCACTGACGCTTGATCTACGTCGCCCGCCTCATTTCCAAGAACCAGGTCCAACAGTGCATCTTTTCTTGTTGGATTGGGCACATATTGCTGCAGGAAATTCTCCTGAACACAAGCTAGGGACTTTCGCCCCTCTCCACCCTTTACACTACCACTGTCCCAGTCTACTTTTGAGTAATTAAAGTCCCCCATTATAACTACTCTATAATGCCTGCACCTCTCTATAATTTCCCTGCAGATTTGTTCTTCTATGTCCTTCTCACTATTTGGCGGTCTATAGATTACATCATGCAATATAATTGCACCCTTTTTGTTCCTTAGCTCTAGCCAAATTGATTCTGTCCTTGAACCCTCTGGGACATCCTCTTTCTTCAGCACCGCAATGCTCTCCTTAACCAATACTGCCACACTTCCTCCTTTTCTTCCTTTCCTATCTCTTCTGAACACCCCGTACCTGGGAATATTTAACACCCAGTTCTGCCATTCCTTGAGCCAGGTCTCCATTATCGCCACATTATATTTCCACGTGGCAATCTGCACCTGTAACTCCCCAATTTTATTTACTATACTCGGTGCATTCACATACATACATAGTAACCCTGATTTAGATTGTATTACTTTCTCCCTTACTCCGATTTTACCTATTAACTTACTATTCTCTATACTGGTGCTATGGTGTCCCTCCCAGTATTTTGTGCATCCTGGTATTCCTCTCTAATATTTTTTCTAGGTTCCCACAACCCTGCCAAGTTAGTTTAAAGCCCTCTCAACAGCACTAGCAAAACGCCCCGCAAGGAACTCAGTCCCGGATCTGTTCAGGTGCAACCCTTCTGGCTTGTATAGGTGCCATCTCCCCCAGAGCTAGTCCCAGTGCCCCAGGAACCTAAAGCCCTCTGTCCTGCACCATCGTTCCAGCCATGCATTCACCTGCCTTATCCTCCTATTTCTGTACTCACTGGCACGTGCCACTGGGAGCAATCCAGAAGTTACTACATTTGAGGTCCTGCTTGCTAATTTTCTACCTAGTTCCCTAAATTCTGATTGCAGAACCACATCCCCCTTCCTGCCTGTCATTGGTCCCAATGTGGACCTCAACCTCCGGTTGATCACCCTACCCCAGAAGAATGTTCTGCAGCCGCTCTGTGATATCCTTGACCTTGGCACTAGGGAGGCAACACACCATCCTGGAGTCACGTCTATGGCCACAGAAATGCCTGCCTGTTTCCCTAACCAATGAATCCCCTATCAATATGGCACTTCCTTTCTTCTGCCTCCCCTCCTGACAGCCGAGCCACTTGTGGTGCCGCAAACCTGGCTCTGACTGCACTCCTCTGAGCAACCAGCGCCATCACAAGCTTCCAAAATGAAAACTGATTTGTGAGCAGGACACTAGGACACTCTTGCACTGCCTGCCTACTACTCTTGGACTGCCTGGTGGTCACCCCCTCTGCCTCCAGACCCTTAACC